>NC_081406.1:620572181-621878181 GCF_030272615.1 Cryptomeria japonica | reverse complement strand
GCTGACTGGAAACCAGAAGGCATAGGAGAAGGGGGATATTCTATAATGGGACTAGTAGGTGGAGGTATTGCTAGAGAGGAAGCTATCATGAGTGTAGAGGATTCACCTAGATGGTGTTGTCCTGCCAACTGACTCTGAAGTCTAGTGATAATGTTGTCTCTGTTGGCTATGCCTTCTTTGGCCTCATTGTAAGCCTTTAAGATGGTCTCCAATTTCAATTGGAGATTATCTCTTTCTTTTGCCTCTTTTTCTGCTACTGCCACACTGGACTTTGCAGTCTCCAATACTGTGCTTGCAAGTTCCACTACCCCTGTATCTTGGACTCTCTTAACAATCATGCCTCCTAAGAGACTAGAATCCGATACACCTTTCCTCCTTTTGTTCTCATCCTTCTTTAGTGACCACATGAATAAGGCAACATTATCTTTTCTATAGGTCACTCCTTCCATAGGTTTGGTTTCCTTCCTCTCTGCTTCAAGAACTAGAGCATCAACTATATCCCATTCAGGGAGGATTAAAACACTATCTTTAGACACCATCTCTCTTCCTTTCTCAGGAGTAATAGTCTTAAACTCTTCCATCATTTCTTGCTTTATTTCTTCTTCCACCTGAGTTGCATCTCTGAGAGGTTGTTCACTCTTCCTTTGCTTACATCTGACCTTGAATTGTTCCATCTTTTGCTTCCACACAAATTGTATGAAAGCCCTTGTTGTAACAAAATTACTATCAGCCAGGAATTCTTCACTGGCTTGTTTAACAGGAAAGTCCAACTCTTCTCCCTTTAGTTCACCATTAGTCAAATTCATTGTAGCACTAGGTGGCTCTTCTGGCATCCCCTCTTGGGTCTCATCATAGGTGTATGCAATCTCACTGAGACTCCCTAACTGTAACAACTATTCAACTACTGCTTGCTCATCTCCTATGTGAATAGGGGAATGAGATGGAGAATACTGAGGTTCATCAGTTTCAACTTCCTTCCCCACTCTTTGCCTTTAAGGGGAATCTTGGATGTCAATGACATCTTCAATTTCTCTTTTCCCTCTTAAGGTGGAAGGCTTAGCTAGGACCAATTTAACCTTGTCAGGATCATTTTGCATTATAGCCTCTCTTTTCTCTTTTAAGGTTTGCATGAGGTCTTCAAAATAGAGAATCAAGAATTTGACTTTCTCCTCAAAAGGGTTAATGCTAGAAAGAGGGTCATAGCTACTAACAAATTGATGAATAAAATCAAGCGCCCTATTATATGCAACCCACTTATCCTTCCTCGGTTCTTGCTCATCTAAGCTAAATTCATTCCTAATTAAATCTTCAGGGAACTAAAATTGATGAGGCCTACCTTTACACACTACCCTCTTTCTAAACATGTCATTAAAAAAGTCCTTAGGGTCTGCACATCTTGAAACTATAGTTGACAACATATATGGCTTAAAGAATTCTTCAAAATATTTCTAGCCACCTTTGGTGATTACAAAATGATGGGTCATGGTGATAGTTGGGAAAATGGTCCCTTTACCCCTATTGGTCATCTCTACCTCTTGTACTCCTCCTATTTGTCTCAAGACTTCTGCAATCCCTATCTTCAATGGGACCTAATAGGGTAGTAAATAGGGAGTACCTCTGAAGCCATATACTCTGAAAATGGTAGAAACAAGGTACAAATAAATATCTCCCTAAATGTGAACAATCTAAATACCCTCATCAAATTCTTTAGGCCTGAGGAATTCCAAGAGAGCCTTAGGAATCCTAGGGTTTTCTATGCATAAAAGAATTCTAATCTTAGATGCAAAGCGTCTATCAAACTTCAGAAAACTAGCATCTTCTCTATCCTAGGATAAAACAGTGCTCCAAAGTTGGATAGGCATCTCTTCCTTATCCTTTACCTTAACCAAGTCCATTTCCTTTGCAAAAAAGTCAACAACTTTGAATAAAAAAATGTGCATTCACAGGGAGTACCATCCAAACGGCTTGTCCACCTTATAATTTTTATCCCTACTAACCCTGTATGAATTGCATTAGTAAGGTATGATGCATAATCAAATGTTATTGCCAGAGAGGGGTTTAGAATTTGTGCAATCATCAACATGTAATGGGTTGGCATGTTTCTCTCAGCATCTTCTCCAAAGATCTGAGACAGTGCCCAATACATACCCTTAGCTCTCAAAGTAAACAAATTGAGAGAGAATGGTTCCATTGTACTGGGGCCTACAACTGTTAACCCGCCTATCTTAACAATGAACTCTTTCAATGGGCCACTCCTAAGATGTTCCCTTTGTGCATTATAGAACTAGGCTAATGACTCAAAGTTAATAGGCTCTAAAAAATTTGAAACCTCACTGAGTTTAACACATTTTTGAATTCATCATCTTTTATTTCAATCAATACGGATCCCTTCACACTCCTGATACATCTAGCTATAGGGTCATAATTCTGTGCAATCAGGATCAACAAATCTACATCCATGAATACACCAGGGACTACAAGCTTCCCCATATCCAAGTTCCCATATGCTATTCAAAGGGGCAGGGGAATGTCTCTGACCAAAACCTACTTTGAACAGTCCTAAACCTGACATCCCTATTTATAGATCCCTTAACCAAATACCTTTATCATATAGGCCATCCCCAATTCTCAGACGAGGGTTCTTTGGTACTAATTCTTTGGACTTGGCCCCGACATTGGTAGACATGGTTAACTGTTCCAGAAAATCATCACAAATATTCCTTTCCTGGTAATTCACTTTTCTTGTCAACTCCCTTCTTGGTGCCATCTTGAATTTGCAACTATATCAGTTGAAACTTACATAGACCTCTACTGAAACAATTCACACAACAATGACTGAAATCAGACCAGAATTATCTAGAAAAGGCACAAAAACCTGTTATTCACCTAAAGAAAAACCGCTCTGCACCGATTGTTCTACAATAGACTTCGATGAAATGATGCTAATATTCAAGTTGATGTGGACTCTAATATGGAAAGTTGGCATTGAATTTTATAAATTAACCCTGCATGCTTCGGCCATCACCTCAGAATTGAATTCCTAGACCGAACTCAAAAACGGGCTCCAATGGGTCATAACTTCTTTGAGTATTTCCTTTGTTTCGCTCTTTCGCTATTTCGCAGAACATAAAACCTTTGCACTCTTCTTTTGCAAAGCAACGCTGGCCGTTGGATTCTGAGAACTTGCACTACCTTTATCTTCATCTGGTCTCTCTGTGTTAGTGTCGGGCCCTACCTTTTTTTGCTATTTCGCGGGCCTTAACACTCATGCACTTTTCCTTCACAAAGCCACGTCGGGCATTAGATCAAGATCTAATTGCCCAGTCTTTAACTCCAACAATGACCATCAGTATCACTAACTAACCGTGCCTCACCTTGATGGCTAACATTTTTTGCCATTTCATAGAGACTAAGCTGCATGCATCTTCGGGCCATGAAACAACGACAACCGTTGGATCAACCACAAGATGAATATCTTTTAACAAGCTTCAAGTCCTTCAAGTGGGCCCTTTATCTTTGGAGATCACTTGCTTCACCTTGCCACCAGTTAACAAATGCCACATGGCAGTTGGCCATTTACCCTAGAAGTTCCATTGAGTTCTATTCTGAAATCGCCACGTGCTTTATTCCACTATTCTCCACATAACTGCCGGTTGAAATTGAGGTTGGCCCTCAACTACCATTCAGAGACACATGTACTTGACAAGTCACCCTTTACTCCATGAAACACACCATCTATCCTGCCACGTCATGCCTTCGTGTCTTTCACCATTTTGCAATGGCTAACCTACGATCATCTTGTCTTCACGAATCCACACGAGCTGTTAGATCTCTGAAACTTGCCTGTTGTTTATCCTTTCTATGATCACCTCACTCGGGCCCACCTAGCCTTTTCACTACTTTGCAAAAGGTAGAACACATTTATCTTCTGGCTGTGAATCAACACGAGTCGTTGATCTTTTCTAAACCGGTCAACCTTTAACAAAGGAAAGTCGTTCATCTCTGGGACCCGCCAAGTCTTTCGCTATTTCGTAGAACTTACACCACGTGCATCTCGGGCTAGCAAATCAACACAATATGTTGGATTTAAAACAAGATGCAGGTGTTTTATTTGACAGTCAATCCACCTCCTAGGCCTGCTTAGCCTTTTCGCTGCTTTGCGAACATTAACTTGCTAGCAACTTCGCTTAACGAAACAACGACAATCACCAGATTAACAAAGAGTTGCACAATACTTAAGGGGCCCGACAAACATTAGAACAAGGTAAAGTAAAGGTGCATGGATTTAAAAAATTAAGGGATGGCCTAGGTAAATAACTAATGGGGGGACACTTTTCATGACAGACTGACCCTTCTCTAAGTGGCAAAAGTAACGTGGAAATAGAATCATAAGGGTTTTTCTCAAAAACTGGAAGGGTTAGAACTCAAACCTTAAACCCTCTTCTGACTTGAGACAATCAAAGGCAACAAGGCCATACCAGACTCATTTTGAGAACTTTTAGCCAACTATGAAACAAGAATATCCATTTTTTAAATAGTGATAACACTACTCTCCATCGTTATTATACTTAGCCGGTTCTATGCCTGCCTAACCTGTAGTGCTACCTTCACTCTTCTGCCAATATGAACATTGTCGGTTCTTCTCTGCCACAGGTTGAGCACTTCAACCTGGTTCTCACTCACTCTCACTCTCTTTGTAGATACTCATTGAGCACTTGGTTGTTTTGCTCTCACATGGAGAAGTAACACTTAGTCACTTTGCAGTTTCACTATCTTCTCCCATTCAACAGCCCTTTCCTATCTCTTAGGCTCACATTTTTATAACCCAGACTTCCTTACAAATACCAATTCAAACTTGGTGCCTTGGGGTTTTCTCCACTAATCACAAAGCACACTGGATCTAATCAAATCTGATTAGATCACAACTCAGAGATGTCTATCTATACATATCCACCATTTTCATGCCTTCTAGAACACGCGTTCCTACTTCAACAACCTGCAATCAATCTATTGACACACTTCTTGGTCAATCACCATTAATATCATGATGGATATCTTCAACTACTTTGATCAGCTCGATCAGTCTATCCTTGATCCTCTCTTGTCCATTTTAATCTCGATCCATGCATCTCTGCAACTCCACCTTGAACTTAGTAGTCACCATTAATGTTGAACCAATCACAACTACCTTTTTTGACCATAGACATCACCATCCTCTACACATTCTCCACCTCATCTCTGTATGGCATCCGTGTTGACCATCTTCCAGCTTGGCTCTTCAAGTCGGTCTAGATAGTATCACCGACCAAACCCTCTACCAGTTCCTCTTTCCTGCTGGTATACTAACCCTGTCGGTATCTCACATTCTATCAGTTTACTCATCATGTCTGCCCTCTTCTGAACTATCGATGGAACCCCTTAACTGGTCACCAGACATGTCTATCCTAAGCATGCTTATTCCCACAAGGTGGGAAGACATCTGCATCTGCACCTTGCTCATAGTATTGGTGGAATTCCATACTAGTAAGCACTCTTGATGACACTATGTCATCAATCATCAACAAACTCCATCTATTCATCCTTTCCTTCTCCCTAATCGACTTTGACCATATCACAACCAATTTGTCAAGATAAAAAACATATCACTCTTCTTCTATATCAGCATCTCAACATGCCTTTACCTCTTCTCTCTTATCTCAAAGAACCGTGATGCACACTATGCATACCTGGGGATAAGTTTCACTTACCATTGGAATGATACCTTGTATTTAGCATCCTAAAATGCACTCATGTGACTTCCCTGTTTGTGCAACATATCTTCAAACAAGCACATGTGATCCAATGTGGGCACATTCGCTGTCAGCCATTTCTTTTCATGATGATTGCATCTTCATCAAGTGGGAGTCTTGTTGTCCTGCAACCTTATAGTATATCAGTGCTCTATTCATTCTTTCTCCTCTAGTGTTGATGTGATTTAGGTAACATTCTTCCTCTTCATCACAAACAACATCCAAGCACCTTGCTCATCTTTCTTGTACACTAGTCATGACCTTTGTAGGCTGACAACTACTCACTTGGTTGATCTAACTTTTTCATGTCAACACATCATTTATGAGTTGACATCCTTTCCTTACCGATGATGCACTATACCAATATTGATCACCTTACCAACTCATCCATACAAGTTAGGAACCAACTTGTATATCGGGGTCCTCTAGTGGCCATTCATACTTACCTTACTGGTGTCCTGCAACACAAGGTGATATCAAAGATATCACATCCTATACTCCTTCATAATAGTGTTGCACATACATCTCTACTACTGGTATTCATCCCATATCGGTTGACATCAATGACAACATAATGCCAACTATCTCCCCCTTTGGCATTGATGTCAACTCATGTAGTATCTGGCATACTACATAATCCTTCTCTCCCTTTCTCTAATCCATGGATTCTTAAACACATGTAGTATGTTGTATAATATAGAATCCTTCTCCCCCTTTGACAATAATGGAAAAGGGCACTATCAGGATATCATTCCTCCTTGTATTTGTCACTCACTGACATAATTCTTTCTACCATTTTTCTTTATTGGAAGTCTCTCCTCCTTTGATACCAATTGTGACATTTTGTTTCATCTTCTCAAGTCAAAGCACTTGAGATGGAGGATTCAACCATCAACTGAGACCAATTGAGCATGCAAATTTTATACCATTTGCTACACTACTCAATTTTAGAGGGATGTGCCAGTAAACATTACTCACCTGCTGGTCAACCTGCATCACCTCCTGTTTGATCCCAAATTTCTTTAGGAATCAAAAGTGATTGTACTACCAATACAACCAGCCAGAGGATAGGTAGATACCCAAATATAACTTAATCAAACTTGATACTTAATACCGGTAAACCAAACTTAATGCCTGTAAATAGATTAATAGTTAATATCAATATCAATGAAACTTAAAGCATGAAACAAAAAGGAAAACAACATCCACAACACAAAACACAAAGATTTGTATGTGGAAACCCTATAAGGGATAAAAACAATGGTGGGAAACCTTACCCACAATCAGATGATACTACTATAGATAGTATGTGTATACAAATGGGGTCTGCACATGCAGAAAGACCAGCTGCCTAGAGCACACTGCTCAATCACAAGATGGGAGTCACACTGACTACAATTGGATGATTAAAACCACTGATAATGTACTGCTCAAAGTAGCATCTCTAATGCTGGATTCAATACCGGTTAAGCTCTTATTGTCTTCTTCTCTATGATCTGCTCATATGATCTTCAATATTCACACATACCATGTTACAATACCATAACCATATACTGTTATCTTCCTTCTGCCTATTATGTTATCTCACAAATGAGATCTTACATATATACCAAAACCTAAGACCAAATGTGTAGGTCGGCTAATTAAGAATATTACAATAAAATCAATTAAAACAAGTCAATATGTGATGCATCATGCTAGCTCAATAATAATAAAAAATTAATTAAACCATCTCCATAACATGTCGTACTGATCCGGAATAGATAACGCTTGTCAGTTCATAACCTAGACCAATTTGCTGGTAATAGAAAATATGTCAACTCAATTAGACCAATAACCAAATCATCAAAACCAAGTGTCCAAACCATGTCTTTGACATAACCAAGTGATCTCCAGATGATAACAATTCATCCTCGGTGTCGGTGAACCAAATACTGTTGACTGTGCTTGTCACTAAACTTGCTAGTGAACATAACCAAAGATCTCTAGAAGGATAAGTGTTGATAAGTGTTGACAACAATGACAAAACCAATGCAGCATATCCATAATACCAACACTTACTGATCACCAGATCATGGGATTAACTGATAAATCATCGCCTAAGGTCATGCGGGATAAATTGCCAACTCTGAATGAATGTGATACTACTATTAAAATTGCTAAACTTGATGGTTACTGGGTAAGATATGAAAACTTGAAGATGGAAGATAATGAAAGAATTGTTGTGTTTATGGAAAGAGTAAATGAGATTGTTATGGTAATTCAATGTTGTGGAGGATTTCTGAGTGAAGATGAAATAGTTTCCAAAGTCTTGAGAGCCCTTCCACCAGCTTACAAGATGAAGGCAACTGCAATTAATAAGTTGAGAACAATGGCTAACTCTTCAATTAACAGAGACATTTTGATTGGGAAATTATCTACTTTTGAGCTTGAACAATTTGGATCTTCTGGAGTTGTAAAGTCTGAACCTTCTTTTCATGCATCATCATCATCTACCAACAAAAGTGATTGAAAATTTTTATAGGAAAAAGAATTGGAAGACATGAGGAAAGAAGATGAAGAATTTGAGCAACTTGAAGCCTTATTTACTAGAAGAGTACCTAAAGGTCCAACAGAAAGTAAGTATGAAGGAAAAGCACCTTTTAAATATTTTTCCTGTAATAAGATTGCTCATTTTGCATCTAGATGTCCTAAAAGGAATGCAAGGTTTGAGGAAAGAGTTAAGAAATCATTTAAGCCTAACCAAAACAGATATAGATTCAAGAAAAGTAATCAATGCTATATAGTGGATGAGGAAGGAGTAACTGACGACTCTGGAGATGAATTAGCAAAAGACTCTGCTAGTGGATCCGACAATAGAAAGGAATGGGTGTTAGATGCTTTAAAAGAAGATGAATCAAAACCGGCTATCAAAAATGAAGAAAAGGCCCTAGCAACAAAAGTTAAAGATAAGGATCTATGGGTAATTGATAGTGGATGCTGACATCATATGACTGGAGATAAAGGGAAATTTATGTCCCTGCAAGAATAAAATGGTGGTCAAGTCAGATTTGGAGATGACAAAGCATGTATGATCAGAGGTAGAGGTATTATTTCTTTGGATGGTAAGCATAATGCTGATAATGTCTATTATGTAGAAGTTTTAAAGCATAACCTTTTGAATGTTGGTCAATTGGTGGACAAGGGTTTCCAACTTCAATTTAAAGATAGAAAATGCAAAATCATTAACAAGACTGGTTTGGAGATTGCAACCAGTATTCAGACTGGAGGTAATATCTTTCACCTTCACATTGGTAATAAGACATGTTTGATTTTTCATATTGATGAGAGTTGGTTATGGCATAAGAGGTTGTGTCATGTTAATTTTGATTGTATTGTTAAGATTAGTTCAACTAAGGCAGTTAGAGATATACCTAAGATTATGAAGCCTCATAATCCAGTATGTAAAGAATGTCAATTGGGAAAGCAAGTTAGAAGTTATTTTAAGAGCATACATGATAAATCTAATGATGTACTTGATTTGATTCATACTGACTTATGTGGTCCAACAAAGGCTAGAAGCTTTCAAGGTGATAGGTATTTCATGTTGATTATTGACGACTATTCTAGGATGATGTGGGTGACTTTTCTAAGGGAGAAGTCTGAAGCTTTTGAGAAATTCAAGATCTTTAAAGAAAAGGCTGAAATAGAAACTAGATTGAAAATCAAATGTCTAAGATCAGATCATGGCGGTGAGTTCACTTCTCATGAATTTAACAGCTATTGTGAAACAAATGGAATCAGGAGACAGTTATCTACACCTTGGACTCCTCAGTAGAATGGAGTAGTGGAAAGAAAGAACAAAACTATTTTGGGTGTAGCAAGATCTATGAAGATGGAAGACAAATTTCCTCATATCTACCGGAGAGAAGTAGTGTGTATAACAGTCTACCCATTCAACAAAGTTCACATCAAAGGTGAAGCCAGTAAGACCCCTTATGAATTATGGTTTGGACATACACCTATTGTTAAATATTTCAGAATTTTTGGAAGTAAATGCTATATCAAAAGAGATGATTCAATTAGAAAGTTTGATCCGAGATGTGATGAAGGGATATTTCTTGGTTATTCAATTCAAAGAAAAGCATATAGATTTAATAACAAAAGATTGTAGAAAATTGTGGAGAGTGTTAATGTGAAAGTGGATGAGTAGTACAAAAAACATTCTATATCATATGACAGGGAAGCAGTAGTGGAAATGATCATAACTGAACTGACAATGCCTCAACCGGTATAGGAAATTGAGACAGTTACACCGACACAATCAGAAAATTCAACCATGACTGATGATCGGAGAAGTGAACTTGAAGTTTAGAAGACACCAAGGTATGTAAGATTAAACCATTTTGAAGATCAAATTATTCGAGATAGGAACAAGGGAGTTATGACAAGAAGAAGACTGACAAATGAAGAGGTATGTCTTATTTCTCAAGTTGAACCGACAACTATTATTGAAGCATGTAATGATAAAAAATTGGTTAAAGGCTATGGAAGATGAATTAGATCAGATAGAGAAAAATGAGACTTGGTCATTAGTTCGCCAACCTAAAAATAAGAATATTATTGGAACTAAATAGGTTTTTAGGAATAAACTGAATGAGGATGGTCAAGTTGTAAGAAACAAGGCTAGATTAGTTTGTAAAGAATATTCTCAAATGGAAGGAATTGATTATGGTGAGACATTTCCACCTGTAGATAGAATTGAAGCTGTTAGACTATTTCTTGCCTATGTAGCTTATAAGAACTATAAGGTTTATCAAATGGATGTTAAATTTACATTTTTGAATGGTGAAATTGAAGTAGAAGTATACATTGAGCAACCTGATGGATTTTCATTGGCAGATGATAAAGATATGGTTTGCAGATTGAAGAAAGATTTATATGGATTGAAACAAGCTCCTAGAGCTTAGTATGCAAGACTGGATAAATATCTTTTGAAGCTTGGTTTTACTAAAGGTAGTGCTGATAGTAATTTATATTATAAGATCACTAATAATGATATTCTGATTATTGAAGTATTTGTTGATGATATATTTTTTGGAGGGGAAGATAAATTGTGCATGGAATTTTCTAACAATATGAAGAATGAATTTGAAATGTCCATGATTGGTGAGATGAGATTTTTCTTAGGTTTGCAGATTACTCAAACTGACAAAGGCATTTTTATCTCTCAAACTAAGTATCTAAGGGAATTATTGAAGAAGTTTGGTAAGGATAATTCTAAATCGGTAAGTACTCCTATGGTGACAAGTGAGAAATTATCTATCAAGGATACTTCTACACCAATAAATCTGATAAGGTATAAGTCTATGATTGGTGGTCTGTTATATCTAACTCAGACAAGATAGGATATTATGAATGTAGTAAGTATTGTTTGAAGATATCAAAGTAATCCTAAAGAAAATCATGAATATGTAGTAAAGAGGATATCTGGTATTTGCAAGGAACAACAGAATATGGTTTATGCTATTCTAAAAATCATGATTTCACTTTATGTGCATATACTGACTCAGATTGCACAGGGGATACTGATGACAGGAAGAGCACTTCTGGTGGATCTTTCTTTATTGGAAAGAAACTAGTTTCATGGATCAGCAAAAAATAGTCATTCATTTCTTTATCTACTGCAGAAGCTGAGTATGTTGCAGCAACAACTAATTGCACTCAAGTCTTGTGGATGAAGCAAATGTTGAAAAATATCAGGGTAAATTATACTAAGCTAATAGTTATCTATTGTGATAACTCTGTAGCTATTGACATGTCTAATAACTCGATATTTGACTCTAAGACTAAGCATATATCAATAAAGTATAACTTTTTGAAGGACAATGTAGAAGAAAAGAAAGTCAAATTGGTTTATGTGAACACTAAAGAATAGATTGTAGATATATTCACTAAACCACCATCTAAGGAATCATTTGAGTATTTGAGAGACAGGTTAGGGGTTTCTGCCCCTCCCGTAGAGACTTGATTGATGTAGTTTGTCAATAGTCTGGCATGTATTATCAGAGATATTATTTTGGCACCGATGAGTGGTGCTAATACTCAGGGGGAGTAGTCAGCTTTGAGATTCAGAGGTTTACACTATTACTTTGATATTTTTTGTCATATTTCTTGCATTGATGTCAAAGGGGGAGAGATAGTGATGTGAAAAAAAAATGCTGAATTTTACAAAGATATCATTAATAGGGGGAGAGTTATTGATATTCAGGAGATTATGGTTGTCTTCCATAGGGGGAGACTTGTTTGGCATTTTTTGGTACTTAGATGTTTTTCGCATCTACTATTGCCATCAATGCCAAAGGGGGAGATTGTTGGCATTATTGGATGAATTGATTCTATGTTTAATTGATGTTTTGTTATTGATGTCAACACTAGTTGGTATGGTTGGTTACCGGCAGATAGGTTTTGGTTATTGGTAGAAGATCTAGTGTTACCAACAGAAGAGACTATCTACTGGACACTTTCGACATCTTTGGATATATGGAATATGTTTGGTTACATGTGGTACATGCTTCTGGAGCATGTTTTGGTCAGTTGGTATTGACTTGATAATCAAATGTTATCATACATCCTGGTAAACCCTTATCAGCATTGGTTTAAGGCTTTACCGGTAGAGCTCTCACTGAGGAATCTAGACAGGATGCATAATTGGTGTTGGTACAGCTTCTAGATGGATTTCAAGATGCTGAAGATGTTCTTTGATCATGGCTCAACTTCTTGAAGATATTGATTTGGCATGGTGGACCCAGAATAGGCCTGGTACGTATCTATGTTATGGACCAGTATCATGTTAACATGTACTCTACACATTACCGCAATGTTTCGAGATGATTTATGAATTTATTGTTGTTGTTTTGGTCTTAAGCCAACATGGCATATCATTGTAATATGGATTTATGTAATGATCTTATTGTAATATCTTTTAGGTGGCCGACCTAATTGGTTTAGGCCTTAGGGTTTGTATAAAATGATGTAAGATCTCATTGTAGATCGTGGCATGTGTTGAATCGGAATGGAATAAGTGTTCATGGTCTTGGAATGCAATAACATATGTGAAGGAGATATTGTCGATCATAGGTGATAGAATTGGGGTTAAGGAAGAGGTGAAAAGCCTCTGGTATTGAGCTTAACCGAGATTATAATTAGGCATGAGAGATGTTATTTCTAACAGTTCGCTCTATTTGATTGTTGTCCATTTATCTTGAGATGGTTGTAGCCTCTCTATAGTCAACGAGATTCTTTTATAATGAGTAGTACGCTCTAGGTAGTGTGCCTTCCTACATGTGCAGGCCCCTGATTGTATCACATACTTTCTGCAGAAGTATCATCTGACTGTGGGCAGGCTTCCCACCATGGTTTTTCCCTTTCCAAGTTTTCCATGTACAAATCATGGTGTTACATGGTATGGTTTCTTTGCATTGATTATTTGTTTATTTGTTAAGTTGTATTGTTTACTGGTATCTGTTCCTACCAACATCTATATGTTCTTTACCGATATTTGATCTATTTAAAGGTTATTAAGTGGATTAAAAATTATAATCTGTTAACAATTGATTCACCCCACCTCTCAGTTGTTCACTAGTTATCCTAACAAAAAATTCTACTGGAGGTGAGAACCGGATGGTTACCGGAATGAGAATTTCGGAAGACAAGACAAGAGGACATTTAGAGGAACCTAGTTTAAGTATGGAGAGAAAGAAATCGTGCTTTCAAGTGTAAGAAGATAGAAACTACCAAAAGAGAAGCAGTGGTGGATGAAAACCCCACTGGATTAGATAATAAACTGAAAGATGGAGAATTGTTGGTGATGAGGAGAGCTTTGTGTCATACCAAAGCAGATGAAGATCCCTTGTAGAGGAAGAATCTATTCAAGACCATATGTAAGGTATCCGGTAAGCGTTGTAAATTTTTTATTGATAGTGGTAGTTTAGATAATCTTGTTTCATAAGAAATGGTGAATAAATTGAAATTGGAGAGATTGAAACACCCTAAGCCTTACCAGATAGCATGGATTTAGGATGAACATAAGCTGTTAGTAAGTGAGCAATGTTTGGTGAAATTGAAAATTGGGAATTATCATGGTGAGTTCTTGTGTGATATTATGCCTATAGATATTTGTCACCTTTTGTTGGGCAGGCCTTGGCAGTTTCATAGACAGGCAGTACATGATGGGAGGAAGAATGCATACACTATTATGGACAATGGGATGAAGAAAACCTTGTTGCCTTTGGAGGAACCTTTGGAGAATCAAGTCTGTACGAATGCTAGAATCTATTTGGTAGATGGAAGGAAATTCTTGGATGGATTGAGGCATGAGAATGTGTGTTTTTCCTTAATTCCTAAGAAGACTAAGAATTCAGAACTTGAAGGAGAACACCTGGAAGAGATAAAAGATTTGTTGACAGAATATAAGGAAATCATTTCAGATAATGTGCCTTGGATTGCCACCTGTGAGAAGTATTAGTCATTGCATGGACTTGGTTCCTGGAGCTAGTTTGCCTAACAAAGTTGCACATCAGTTGACACCGACAGAGAATGTAGAACTGAATCGATAAGTGCAAGAGCTGTTGAAGAAAGGTTTGACCAGGGAGAATCTGAGCCCTTGTTCAGTACCAACAATATTAGCACCTAAGAAGAATAGAGATTGGAGAATCTGTACAGATTCTAGAGCAATAAACAAGATCACAGTGAAATATTGGTTTCCTTTGCCTAGGATGGATGACATAATGGATTGTTTGAGTAGAGCAAAATACTTTACAAAGATAGATTTGAAGAGTGGATATTGTTGGTGTAAATAAATATTCATTTTGGATATTATTACACTTACTTAAGTTAACTTAGGATAATGCATCTCTTCGTAGTTTGGATTTGAGACACTTAGGGAAGTGTGCACTTAGGGATAGAGCTTGTAGGAGAAATTCCACCTTTTGTGGTCTTATTTTGCTGTTACACTCCACATTCGGTGGGTCATCCACCTCTTGTGGAATATTATATTATTTCTCCTACCTACCCTTAGTATTTCTTACCTACCCTTATTTCTCATTGAGCCACATGTCATATTTGTGTGCTCATACATCCATATGGCCTTGCCTATATAAGCAGGCCTCTATTCATTGTATTGGTTAATCTAGTTGATCATTTTGCATATTGATGAGAATACAGTTTGTTCTTGTCATTCTATTGTCTCTTTTATGCTTTTCACTGTGCCCTTGATCTTGGCAAAATCCTACATGGTATCAGAGCTATTGGGGCTTCATTGATTGGTTTTTGGAGACATCGTGGAAGGCTTCTATTTTTGGATTTGGGGATTTTCATTTTTTGGGGGCATCATACAACGATTTGGACATCACCGTTGAATCTAGGAGGCCATTTCCATAAATTTCGACTATAAAGTCGACCTATTTTGGTGAGAAATTTTTTTTCCCCATTTTGGCTAATGTCATACGGATTTCGAAATTTTTTTTTTAAAAAAAAAAACAATTATTTTTCAAAAAAAAATTTGAAAAAATTGAAAAATCAAAAAAAAGTTTTTGCTTTGTTGGGGGTCCGCAGACCCCCCCGTACTCTGCCATTTGCAGGCCACGCAGTCCGTTCGGCCTCTGTCAGCATTGTGCAGGACCACGCCGCCGAGTCTCGCCGAGCCGACGCTGCCACCACTGCACTGTTCACCGGCACCAATTCCCGGCGCCTCCCCCGCTTCCTGGCTGCAGCTCCCACCGGTGCCCACAGGTTCCCACTGGCTCCCTCAGTCACCGATGCACGCAGGTTCCCACCGGTACCCTCCAGTGCCGCCATTGGCCAAAGACTTCCAGTGTCGTCCAGTCCTCCATCGGCGCCACCAAACCAGGTGGAAACCACGTCTGCCACATGGCAGGCGGCCACTGGCCCACGAGAAAACCATACCCTGCACACCACATCATCACACCATGTCATAGAGCCACACAGTCATCCGTACAGTGCCACATCATCTGTACGGTCTGCATAATCAGTAGTCCATACAGTACGGACGCCCAATCAGCAGGGAGGTGAAGTTTTTGCGACAGTCATACGGCCATCAAATTTAACATAGTGAATTGCTAACATCAATGCCACATCAGCACTTTTTGAAAAAAAATTTGACCCCTCTCCATTGAGCTTTTCAGTTTTGTAGTCCAACTTTGAAAGGCCATATCTTGCTCATTTTTGTTCCTTTTTGGTGCAATTTTTTTTAAAATGGGCTAAAATTTCATGATCTTCGCAGTGGTGTGGTTATTTTCTGATTTTGGTGCACATGTTTTTCAGAATTTTTGGATTCTCTCAGTTGTACCTATCCAATCCTCAATTCTACAACTTCAAAGGCCTCGTTTGAGCTCATACGACCTCCTTTTCAGGTGCCATTTTTTTTAAAGTACTTATTTTTTCATCTACTTTCAGAATCTATGATTAGATTTCAGAGATTTTGAGTGAAAATTGTACTTTCAGATATTGGTCTTATTTGGCCTATTAGGTACTTGTAAATTGCTTGGATCTTAGTTAGATCTCTTGCATTATCAGTTTGAGACTCTTTTGGCCTTATTGAGGCAGTTGTAAAATTTTAAATCAGAAGTCCACTTTGCCATTTTTTGCAAGTGGCCCATGGTATACGCACTACTTATAAAGTGCCAAAATCATCACATTTGGGGGGGTTCTTTGATTGAGTGAATTTGGGGGGGTGTCTTGTGTGATTGTGCCTCTCTTTGTGCTCTTTCCATTCTTGTTGCAATGAGTCCTAACAAATTTCCACCTTTAACTCCACATAATTATGCATCATGGAAAATTAAAGTATGGAGTAAACTAATGGAAAAGGGTCTCACACACTACATAGATGGAACAATAATAGCACCACCTGATCCTAAGGCTGATCCAATTGCTCAATTAGAATGGCTCACAAAGAATTGCATGGCTCTTGGAACCTTACGCAAGTATGTATCAGATGACCTCATTTTTCACATTGAGAAGTGTAAAACAATTAAAGAGGCTTGGGATATGTTTCAAAAATTGTATGGACAAGTTGATGAAATCGGAGGCTATCAGATTGACAATGAGCTCACCAACTTAGATCCCAAGAGTTTTGATACAATCCAAGATTATGTCACCAAAGCAAATGAGCTAAGAGCAAAGCCAGGATTGTGGAATTGACAAAAAGGATGCTCAATTGATATTCAACTTGTTGGATAAGCTTGCACCAGAATATGCAGTATTTGTGTCTAACTTCCAAACTCATCGTTTGATAGTGGGGAGTTCTTATGTTATGCCTTCATTTGATGCTTTCACAGAAATGTTGATATTGGAACAAACTAAGTTGTTGAACATGGGGTTTCTCAAGTCTTCAAAGTCCAAGGCTTTGGTAGCAAATCAAGGAAATCAAGGAAATCAAGGAAGTCAAGGCAAAGATTCCAACAACAAGAAGAAGCAATCTAAGTCTAAGCCACACCAAGAAAAAGGACAATCATCCTCTCCATCACAAGGCGATTTTTCATCCTCTTCCAAGAAGGGGACACTACCTAAGAAGGATAAACCAACTTGTGCATATTGCAAGAAGTATGGTCATGATGAGCATCGATGCCATGCAAAACAAGTTGATGAGTTAACCAATCTTCTCAAGAAAAACAACATCAACTTGCCATCTGCCTACACAAAGAGGGATTCATCTCCTCCTTCTTCCTCACAGTCTAAGGGAAAAGGGCAAGCATTTGTGGCTAAAACAGGTCCTTCACAGCAATGGATACTTGACTGGGGTGCCTCATCTCACATGGGTTCTACAAAGGAGTAGTTTTCTTCATTGGAGCCATCTAAGGTACCTCACATTTACATAGGTGATGATACACAAGTAGAGGTTGAAGGGAAAGGTTCAGTTGACATGGATGATGGAACATTTGAGAATGTTCTCTATGTTCCTAACTTGTCTACCAACCTTCTCTCCATCTACCAAATCACTCACTATGGGAATGGGAAAAAGGTTGAGTTTACACCAGATTCAGTTGTCGTAAAGGAACTTGATGATGATGCCTTGGTAGCAGTGGGACAAGTCAATGACAACTCAAGGCTTTATTCATTCTCCCACTTTGTGCCAAGTTCACCTTCTAGGGCCTTGCTTACTCATTCAAATTTAGAAAGTAAGCTATGGCATGAGCGGTTTGGTCACCTCAACTACCGCTATCTTCAGCAGCTAAGCACTAAAGACATGGTCACAGGTCTACCTCAAATCAGTTTTTCAAAGGGTGTATGTTCAGGTTGTTCCATGGACAAGTATCCCGAAGAGAAGTTTGATAAAGGGAAAACTTGGAGAGCTTTGGAAGTTCTTCAACTTGTTCACAGCGATGTAGCAGGTCCATTTCCAGCACCTTCATTTAGTAAGGCCCGCTATGTTCTTACCTTTATTGATGACTACTCCTGCTTCACTTGGGTCTACTTTCTCATTCATAAGAGTGAAGTATTTGACAGATTTCAGGACTTCAAGACTCATGTGGAGAAGCAATCAGGGAAAGTGGTCAAGATTCTTTGCATAGATAATGGAAGGGAATATGTGAACAAAAGACTTGAGGATTTTTGTACATTTGAGGGGATTGATCTTCAACATTCTGTTGCATACACTCCATAGCAAAATGCGGTTGTAGAATGCAAGAATAGAACTCTCAAAGAAATGACTAGCTATATGATACATGCATGTTCTCTTGATCCCGCCTTTTGGGCAGAGGCTATCAGTTGTGCCACACACATCCAGAATCGGGTTCCTCACAAAGCTTTGCAAGGTATTACTCCTTTTGAAGCTTGGGCTAGTAGGAAACCGATTGTGAGACATTTTAGAGTCTTTGGGTGTCTAGCATGGGCTTGCATACCTCCACAGAAACACAAGGCATTGGAACCACAGAGTCGGCCTTGCATATTTGTTGGATATCCCGAGGGTGTTAAGGCATACAGATTGATGGATCCAGAGACACATGAGGTATTCATTGAGAGGAGTGTTCACTTTGAGGAAAGCTCTCCTAGCTTAGCCTCTCTACCTCCTCCACCTTCCTCTATTGTGGATAGTGATGTTAGTGATTCAGATGATGAGACTCCCTCAACTCTGACTCATAGGTTTACACCTCCGTAGGGTCCACTTGCAGTTGAGGAGCCTCATTCTCCACCTCCACCTAGACCTCGTTGGGCTCGACAGACACTTGAGTCTATGGGTTCTCTTGTTGGAGATCCTTCAGATACACAGAGAACTCGATCACAACATTAGGATCGTCCACATGCATTCATTGCTACCACTTCTGATCCACAGACATTTAGGGAAGCATTAGGGGTTCCTGAGTGGGACCAAGCTATGGAGGAAGAGTATAGTTCCTTGATGAGGAACAACACATGGGATCTAGTCCATCTCCCTAAGGGGAGAAAGATGGTTCGATGTAAGTGGATCTATCAGACCAAGTTTGTAGTGGATGGTAGTGTGGATAAGTATAAGGCTCGGCTTGTTGCAAAAGGTTTCTCGCAAGTTGCAGGTGTTGACTATACTGAGACCTTTGCACCCATAGCCAAGATGAACTCCATTTGTTTGACACTTGCTATTGCTGTAGCTCATGGTTGGGCTGTACATTAGATGGATGTGAAGAGTGTTTTTCTTCATGGTGATCTTGATGAGGAGATTTATATGGAGTAGCCACAAGGTTTCATCCAGGATACTTCCTTGGTTTGCAGACTAAAGAAATCTCTCTATGGCCTTAAGCAGGCCCCCAGGGCTTGGTACGCCAAGATGGATTCCTTTCTTCTCTCCGCAAGGTTCACCAGGTGTCATTCCGATCCGAATGTCTACATTTTGCGATAGGATGACTCTCACTTGATACTTGTGCTCTATGTTGATGACTTGATCATTACAGGGAGTACTTCATCCATCATTAGCAGGGTTAAATCTACTTTGCATGATAGATTTGCTATGACTGACTTGGGTCTTTTGTACTACTTTCTCGGGATAGAGATTTCACAGTCACCTTCCGGGATTACACTATCGCAGCCCAAGTATGCTCTTGATCTACTTGTACGCTTTCATATGGCTGATTGTAAGCCTGCCCTGACTCCCTTTCTTTCAGAAGTCAAGCTTGAGGCTCAGTGTTCTTCTCCACTAGTTGATGCCACTTTGTATCGTCAGCTTGTGGGTAGTCTCATCTACTTGACTCATACACGCCCTGATATTTCATTTGCAGTTGGCATGGTTTCCTGCTTCATGCAGGATCCACATGAGCTTCATTGGAAAGCCACCAAACGCATCCTTCATTACATCCAGGGTACACATCACTATGGGATTCACTATGCAGCAGGCACAGGACTTCGCTTGGTTGGTTACACAGACTCCGATTGGGCTGGCGATCTAGGTGATCGTAAGTCTACTTCTAGCTACATTTTTCACCTTGGTTCAGGCCCCATTTGTTGGCAGAGCAAAAAGCAACATGCTATTGCTCTCTCTTCGACTAAGGCTGAGTATCGAGGCGCTGTTAACGCAGTGACTGAGACCATTTGGCTCCAGTAGATTCTCACAGAGTTTGGATTCACCACTCCACGGCCGACAGTTCTACAATGCGACAATCAGAGTGGTATTGCAATCTCGAATAACCCAGTCCAGCACCAGCGGACCAAACGCATTGAGATTCATATGCACTATATCCAAGAGCTCATCCAGGAGCAGGTCATTGATTTGCAGTATTGTCCTACAGCAGAGCAGGTTGCTGACATATTCACCAAACCTTTCACCGAGAGTAAGTTCCAGCAGTTGCAAGCTCTCTTGGGGGTGCGGGATGTGTCATTAGGGGGGGTCAGCTAACTTCTCCTTCCTCTCTTATGGGGGGGAATTTTTCCTCTTTAAGGTTTTGTCCTTCTTCTTTGAGAGTCTTTTGTACATTCATCTCTCTTTTGGGGGGGAGTTTTTTCCCACTGGGTTTTCTCCCTTTCTCTGTTTGTGAGAGATTGCATTGCATAGTTTTGCTTGCTTTTGCATATTGTACATGGGTACCTATCATGGCCTAGCAGCCAGGACCCATCTTGCATTGTTGACTTGAGTCTTCATTCCCCTAAGTTGCACTTAAGGGGGGGTGTTGGTGTAAATAAATATTCATTTTTGATATTATTACACTTGCTTAAGCTAACTTAGGATAATGCATCTCTTCGTAGTTTGGATTTGAGACACTTAGGGAAGTGTGCACTTAGGGATAGAGCTTGTAGGAGAAATTCCACCTTTTGTGGTCTTATTTTGCTGTTACACTCCACATTCGGTGGGTCATCCACCTCTTGTGGAATATTATATTATTTCTCCTACCTACCCTTGTTTCTCATTGAGCCACATGTCATATTTGTGTGCTCATACATCCATATGGCCTTGCCTATATAAGCAGGCCTCTATTCATTTTATTGGTTAATCTAGTTGATCATTTTGCATATTGATGAGAATACAATTTGTTCTTGTCATTCTATTGTCTCTTTTATGCTTTTCATTGTGGCCTTGATCTTGGCAAAATCCTACAGATATCATCAGATCAAGATAAGAGAAGGTGATGAGTGGAAGACATCATTTAAGACAAATGAAGGACTGCATGAATGGTTGGTGATGCCTTTTGGATTGACTAATGCATCGAGTACTTTCATGAGATTGATGAATGAGGTATTGAAGAAATTATTGGGTAAGTTTGTTATTGTGTATTTGAATGACATTCTGATTTTTAGTAGGACAAAAGAGGAGCATTTCTTGTAGTTAAGACAAGTTTTGTAGAGGTTGAGAGAAGAGAAGTTGTTGATCAATATCAAGAAGTGTAATTTCATAAAGGGTGAGTTAGTCTATTTAGGATTTGTAATATCTAAGGATGGTTTGAAGATGGACCTTGAGAAAGTGAAATCAATTATGGAATGGCCTACACCAGAAAGAATTGGAGAGGTAAGATCATTTCATGGATTCTATATTTTTTACTAGAAGTTTATCATAAATTTCAATTGAGTTTGTAACCCTATGACTGAGACCATTAGAGGAGATCAGAAGGAATTCAAGTGGACCACCGGAGCAAACAACAATTTTGAACTATTGAAGCAGAAAGTGACTGAGAAACCTGTGTTAGCTGTATCGGATTTCAATAAAGTATTCCAAATGGATTGTGATGCAAGTGGAACAATAATAGGATTTGTCTTGAGTCAGGAAGGGAGAGAAATAGGTTATTTTAGTGATAAATTGAATGATGCTCGAAGGAGATATTTAGTGTATGATCAAGAGTTTTATGTTATAGTTGAAGCTGTAAGATTTTGCCAAGATCAAGAGGCAATGGAAAGCACAAATAAGAGAGAACAAAATAGATGATAGAAATAAACTGTATTCTATCAAGATGAAAAATATGATCATCTGGATCATTAAGCATTACATACAATTAATATAAGCCTGCTTATATAGGCAAGGCTATATGGATATGTGAGCACACAAACATGACATGTGGCTCAATAAGAAACAAGGGTAGGTAGGAAATAGGTGTGGGTAGGTAGGAGAAATAATATAATAGTCCACATGAGGTGGATCACCCACTGAATGTGGAGTGTAACAACAAGATAAACACCATAAAAGGTGGAAATTCTCCTACACACACTATCCCAATATGGCACAAACACCCAAGTGTCTCATACCCAAACTACTATGAAATGTATGTTCTATGTAAACTTAAGTAAGTGTAATAATATCCATGATGAATAATTATTTACACCAACACAAGCCTTGAAGAAGTGGAGACATTACTTATTTCCTAAGGAGTGTGTGTTGTATATAGATCATCAAGCTTTGCAACATTTGAACAGTTGGAGTAAGTTGAATCAGAGACATATGAGATAGGTACAATTCTTGTAGAGTTACACCTTCGTGTTGAAGCATAGAAGTGGGAAATCTAACAAAGTTGCTGATGCATTGAGTCGAAGAAGGAATTTCCTGACAAAGATGAGAGTGATAGTATTAGGATTTGAAGATTTGAAGACCTTGTATGATGATGACCTGAATTTTGTGGAACCTTAGAAAGTATGTAGAGAACCAGTTAAGGTATATAGAAGCAAGTGGTTAGATTACTTCATTCAGGATGGGATGCTATTTAGAGGAGTTAATTTTTGCATACCTAAAAGTTCTATGAGGGAGAATCTGATAAAGGAGAAACACATTGGAGGACTAGCTGGACATTTTTGCATTGACAAAATAGTAGCATTGGTGAGTGAGCAATACTTTTGGCCCTAGATTCATAAGGATGTTAAGAGATATGTGCAAGGTTGTAGAGTTTGTCAAGTTGCAAAGTGTAGTAGTCAGAATGTGGCATTGTATAAACCTTTGACAGTACTGGCAAGACCTTAGGAGGATATAAACATGGATTTTGTGCTTGGGTTGCCTAAGACACCGAGAGGGAATGATTCTATATTTATGTTAGTGGATATATTCTCAAAGATGGCTCATTTCATACCTTTTAAGAAGACATCAGATGCATTGCATGTAGTAGATCTATTTTTCAAGGAAGTGGTAAGGTTGCATGGATTACCTAAGAGAATAGTTTTAGACATAGACACTAATTTTGTTGGCTATTTTTGGAGAACACTTTGGAAGAAGATGAAGATAGATTTGAAGTTCAGTTATACTTTTCATCCACAGACTAATGGACAGACAAAAGTTGTTAACCGGAGTTTGGGAAACTTGTTGAGATGTTTCGTGGGAGATAAAACTGGAAGTTGGGATTTGATCCTTGCACAAGAAGAGTTTTCTTACAACAATTTAGTGAATAGAAGTATCAGAAGAACACCTTTTGAGATTGTTATCGGAGTGCATCCTAGAGGTACATCAGAATTGAGAGACATTAGTAGTGAAGACCCAAGAATTTCAAAAGCAGAAGACTTTGTAGATCACATGGTAGCATTGCATATTCAGGTTAAGCAGCATTTGGAAGACATGAACATCAAGTATAAGGAGAAGGAAAATGAGAAGAGGAGACATAAGGAATTTGAATTTGGCGATAAAGTGATGGTATATCTGAGAAAGAAGAGATTCTTGGTTCAAACTTATAACAAGTTGTAGATGAAGAAGTTTGGACCTTGCAGGATTTTGAGGAAGTTTAGTTCTGGAAATGCATATGAAGTAGAGTTACCAGATAGTCTAAGTATTTTACTTGTGTTTAACATTGCAGATCTTTATGAGTATCATGAAATTGAATTCAGTGAGAATAGTGTTGCAGACTTGGAGAAACAATTGCCTTGGAAGGAACCAGATCAGATTGAAGAAATTTTGGATAGTAGGATTGGGCGTAGTACCTGGAACAGTCAGTATAAGGAGTATCTTGTGAATTGGAAGGACAGACTAGTTGGAGATTCATCTTGAATTTCTCAGGTAGAGGTAGACCCCCTTGGTTTCCCTCTAACCCCAACAAAGTGAGAGTTTCACTATTTCAATAACCCTAGATGTCTGATGCAGGAGCATCCCCAATTCATAGCAATCTTGCATCAAGCAAAAACATTTTCCTTTTTGTTTTTCTTTCTGTTTGTAGTTTCAGTTTTCCTTTCCGCGTGTCCTAATTTTGGCTCACCGGATCCTATGGAGTTGGATTCTATTTGAAGACTTGATCATATTTCTTGTTTCCAAACCACATTGCATTTGGATCATTTTCTAGAAAGATATCACTATCAGTTTCATTGATAGTTTCCTGTTACCAGTTGGCAGTTCTTTTTACCGGTTGCCTAGACCTATTTTGGTTGTATATCAGAACCCCTTCCAAAGATTTCAAATCCTTGGGCATTGATTCCGATGTTCCTTGGCGTGTGGTTGACCTTTTCCCATGATCTACATTTCATCCTTTGGATTTTCCAAAGGAAACTCTTGGTGAAGGCCGACCTTGTTTATTTTACATGTTAGGTCTTTCTCTTTGGGTTTTGATCCCTTTTGGGCTGACTGGATCCTTTGGATCAATATATAATTGTAATTATACATTAAAATGGAATCAATTAGAGAATCAAGTAGCTAGACTGTGCGTAGAAGATAGATCTCAAGATTCAAGGTCTTGGTTGTGACCTATTCTGTATGTTCTACCAAGCCTATGAGCTGGTATGTTGTAACCCGATTGCTACCAGTTGGTTGTAAACAATTTTCATACAATAAAAAAATCTATTTTGCATTGCCTCCATCATATCTTTGTGTTTCCATTGTGTTTACTCTTGCTGACTAGTCCGGATTGATCTCTTCCCTCCTCACTGGTGACTGCTTCACTTGTCCAAGGACATGAGGATGTCATGAGTCTAGTGTGAACTGGGGCATTCCTTGTTTGTGACTGTCTCATCTCTATACAAATAGGTACAATGACTTTCTAGGTCAAACCTATACCTAGATAGTCATAACCTATTTTCCACAATAAAGCTCAATGATGATAAAGCACAAGAATCTCTTTCATTTCCATATCTTCTACCTTCCATCCCCTTTCTTTTGCTTTCCCTCCTTGAGTCCATGTAGCTTGCTATCATATGACTGAGTATAATGACACACCAAAAAGATCTGCATTTCATATTGTTGTCACCTGCATCAATACATGTTAGCACACATGAATATATATCTAAATATCATGATAGCATCACATCCTTCATACATTAGTATTTACATTCTCATATAAAACATATGAACACTAAAATATACATCATGCATATTAGCATGTAAATAAATCATAAGCATACATCCATTTCCATTTTACATTTGCATCATGCATAGCATACATAGAAAATCTAGAAAATAATAAAAATATATATTACATTCCATTATGTATATATCCATCTTATTAAGAATCATAAGCATCACAATATCATAATAAAACATATAACATGCATCATCATATAGAATCATTGCATCACATCACATAATCATAAAGCATATAGAAAATCACATAGGAACACATGCATATAGCTACCGCAAGGATAGATCATCTCATATATATATATATATATATATATATATATATATATATATATATATATATATATATATATATATATCAATGTCTTGATACAATGATTTCAAAATATCATATGGCTACAAAATCACCCAAAGGTGTCTATATCATCATACAAAAGCTGATACAAATGAGATCCTCAAGAGCTATGATGATGATCCTCCCTTGGAGCTGGCTGGCCTCGGTGGAATTTGAGAACTCGAAGTACCTGCCTAGGGATCACCTTGTCTGTCCCCTCCTCCCCCTCGTGGTGAGGGTGGACCCATGACTTCGCCACTAAATGTTCCCCTCCTATCTCAACCAGTAGTCGTAGAGCATGAAGCTCTCCTGTAGCTCTGTTCTCTCAGCTCTGGAGGTGTGGCTACATAGTAGAGGTTCCTATAGTAGGCTATCTCATCCCCTTCTTCGAGGCAAAAATCCAGTCCTGTTGTAGTGTCACCTACAACTGTATCCCTGGCAATTCGTATGGTCTCCTCAGCGGTCATATATCTGTGTATGACCTCGTCTCTCTCTCGTTGTATATCTTCTAGTTGTTTCCTCAACTGAGTCACATCCCTCTTGAGATCCTCGATCTCATCAGCTTGTCCTTTTTGTGAGCTCTTGAAGCATGAGTAGCTCATCATCCTCCTCATCTCCTCCTTGTGCACCCTCCTCTTGTATACCCTACTACGGGCATCCTGTCCCTATTCCTATGTCTATCCATGTGCTTGTTTCTATCCATGTCCCTGCCTCTATCCATGTCCCTATCCCTGGGCTACCACTTGCAATACCTATCCTCCTCTGCCCCTATGTGGCCTCGGTGGTTTGCCTCCCTGGCCTGTTTATCCTCCTCCCTTAGCTCCCTCTGCCATCTTTCTTGCTCTATTGACTCCTCTCTAATCTCTGAATGCTCTAATATTTTGGATGTTGTGGATGCAAATGAGGATGTTTTCCTTGTGGCCTATACATATAGGTTGCCTCACCCTAGTCTCTCGTGTCAGTCTTTTCTTCCTGAGCCAACCCTTATCCTATAAGTCTTTCTGGTTTTTCTCTCTTATCGAGAGATTGTATGCACCTTTTTCGTCCAATCTCTCAAGGGGGCATATCATTCCTATCTTGGGGTAACTTTGTATCAGTTTATCTTCTTTGAGCCAACACGGCAAGCTGCATTGTCTCAAAGAGGGAAAAAATGTAGACACCTAAAATTGTCCTCTTTAATTAAATAAATATTTTTATTTATTTAATTATTTTACCCTAAGTCTTCTATTAATTAAATAAATCTTTATTTATTTAATTAATTCATTTAGCCTCTTCTAGCCCTTGTCTATTTTAAATAAATACTCTTATTTATTTAAATTATCCTTTTCCTAAATTAAATAAATATTTAATTTATTTAATTGTTCCCACTTCTTCTATTAATTAAATAAATCTTTATTTATTTAATTAATTCATTTGCTTTTTCTTCTATGACACATGTCACTTGTCTCTTAATCCTATCTTACTTACTCCCTTCATCATTTTATTATTTCTTCTACCTACCCTTTAATCATAGGTGACTATTTAGCCTCTTCACCTTTTAATCTTATCCCTCCATTTCCTAAAGCATCTTCTATATAAGAGGATACTCTCCTTCATTATCAACCCTAATCACCTAATCAGCTAATCAATCTTATGAAATCAAGCCTTCTTGTGATCAAGTGTCTTCAACCACAATTCGTTCTTTGTTGAGCTCTTGTGCACACATAAAATCCGAGAGCAAATATATTAAACAAGAGCAATGGAGATATGAGACAATGGAGATTAAAACCCTACCTAACATGTGAATGGTAATATTATTTATTTTGTTGATTTGCATGTTCTTAGGTATCTCATTGGTGTATAGTGAATGTTTAGTTGTAGAACTAGGGTTTTTATTGTGGTTGCATCTTTATGGTTTTACAATAGTTTTCATCATCATTTTTTATCGTATACACTTTGTTTTATAATAACTAGTAACCAAATTATAAAACTAACACATTAAGATGTAGATGAAATAAAGTCAAACTCCTATCCTAAATAATGATAATAAAAAAAAAAAATTATAGCCCACATCCATATATAGATGGGTGCCACATGTACAAACATATGTGCTAAAATTTTTAGCAAGTTACTTTTCAAATAAAAATATAAGAATGGGTAATGGGTTTGGGAGATAAAATATGCACTAAGTCTTGGAATAATTATTATCAAGTGAAAAGCATATGGGTGATTTTTTTTTTTAATTAATAAATGGCAATAAAATTTTCCATATTCAAATAGTTTATAAGTTATCTTATGGAAAATAAAAGTGTATTTAATGTAATTTTAGATTTAATAAAGGAATATCAAATTAATGTATTGAGTTAAATTATTTTTTATAAAAATTTAGATTAAAAAATAAATGTATATAATTAAGTTTAATTAATTTATGTTTAGAGTTGGATTGATGAATGAAAATAATAATAATAATCAAAGGAAAGGATTTAAGTATCGAATCTTAACATTGATGATGCAGAAAAGGTGTTGGTGGTGTGTATAATTGACTTGCCATTATTTGAAAAATTAGACCCTCTATTAATGAATTCCTTTGAAATTCAATAAGCATAGGAAAAAATATTTAATCTTTTCATATTGTAGATTTAATCCCCAATCGCTATAGGAATTTCTTTGATGCATGCTATTTTTTGAGATATCTAATTGATGATGAACTTGAAGGACTACATAGTTTAAAGTTGGTAGGTTAGAAGGTCTTGTTTGGGATCAATTTGCCATGCATGACTTAATAGGGATTTTTACCCTGGTTATAGAGAACCAAAAAACTAGAATAATAAATTCTCAATATTGTGTGTTTGGTTGACAATCAACAACATATACCAAATCTAAATATCAATACATTTAAAAATATTAAAATAGTATGCAATCATTAATAACCATTCAAGTTTGATAAAATATCACATAATTTATTTATTTTTCAAATGATGCAAGTGTTATTATTTGTTCACTATAATATTTTAAAAGAATTAAATAGATGGGGACAAATAGATAGCTTAAGATTATCACTAAAGAAATTTTGGATTGTAGAAATAGGACATAAATGAAAATATATATCAAATATATGAATGAATGAAAGATGTAAACTACATGCTAGTTGAAATAGTGACAAAGAATCAAATATATTTGTTATGAATAAATTCTACAAGTCTAGATAGGAAAAGTCCTTAAAGGAGGATATATTATTTTGATCATGTTAAGCCTACATATGACTATTACAAAAATGTCTATACATAAGAAAATATCACTTGGAGAGTAAAGATGCACATAATCTAATTGAAGACTAATATTTTTGGTCATAGTGTAAAACATGTAGATGGAAGAGGTGAAAAGAAGAATGAGAGGAGAGGGTATGCATCTTTCATATAGCTAGAGTAGCTGAAGTAAATAAACACTTTGTTTTAGAGTGTAAATTGTGTAATGGCATTCAAGCTAATTACATAAATATCTTATCGATAGTTTCTTTGCAACATAAACTGAAAGAGGAGAAGGTTGAAAAAAATGATAATCCATCAAATAATAAATAATAGAAAATTGAATTTAATGAGTAAGAACTATCTCTTAAATTACATTTAACCATGCGAATGTTAAAATCCTTCTATTCTATTTTTTTTTCTTATTAAATCTTCTTTTTTTACTTTCTAAATTTATAAAAACTGATAATGAAAATTCAAAATGCATTATTAAAATTAAACTTTTATAACCAACTTCCCTATATAAATGGGTATTGTGTGTATAACCATATGTGGTAAAGGTTTTAGCTAGTTACTTTTTATATGAAAATATAGTAGTGTTGTAATTTGTACTCCTTCAACTATGAGTCTAATATCACTCTCCTTACCATTTATTTCAATTTTCCCATTTCTCTAAGCATTATAGGACCTATTCTTATTGTGAATTAATTATCAATATAAAAATATTAGTCCTATTTTACTTTAATACATCAACACATTCTTATTTGGGTCCTTATTTTAAGTGTGTCATTTATCTTATATCATTTTAAGCTTATATGAGTCCTATCTCATTTTAAAGTTTAATGCACATTTTCTCCCACTTAAACATTGTCATTTTTCATATAAATTATTGATCTAATATCAAGGCCCTATTACATTACGACCCTTAGAATTTTGGGCTATTTTGTTAGGACACTAGGATACCACAACTTGTCCAACAATTTTTAGCTTAATTTTGGGGAGGATAAATTTTTTGTCTTGCCATTTTTGGATCTATCCTTGATGCAAAAAAAAAAATTATTTTAAGTTGGCCAAACCTTGAGAACCCTATATAAGACATCACTCCCTATTCATTTTTGGATCTCATTATTATCTTATCATTCCAATTCAAGAGCAATTACTATTCTTCAATAGAAGATTTAATTTTAAGGAGAAGGAAGCTATAACAAGGCATCTTCAATTATGTTTTCATGACAGATTTTATTATGATTTATCATGTTATTGTACATCAAAACATGGAGGACTTATCCTAAGAACATTGCATCGTCAATTAAAAGTATAATCATTTCAATTAAGAATTTCCATTAAAGCATTTCATTTTAGATTTCTATTTCTTTTCTAAGCAGAATTGTAGTAGGAATATTTCTAACTTAGGGTTTTCATTGACATAAGCCCCTATATATCCCAAGACCATTTTTATCTCCTTTTATGTAGATCCAGGTTCAAAAATAATTTTTTGGTTTAGACTAAGTATACAGGAGCATAATATAGATGGAGACAAGACTAGTGAGACAAAGTTTAGCAGAAAAAAGGTAGGAGACTAACACCTAGCACCGTAGTCTACTAGGACCAGGGCACCTAGTACCATAGTCTGGGTGTTTTGACCTAAAAATTGACCAAAAGAAAATTTGGAAGCTCCTGAGTTTAGTTTGATTCCTATTTTGTGCTTAGATATATATACATCTACACACACACATATATGTATGTATATGTATAGATGTATGTGTATGTGTATATGTCTGTGTGTGCATGTGTGTGTGTGTAAGGTCAAAAGAAGCTTGGGAAGAGAGAATTTGTGTTTAGCTTTTCTAGAGTTGTGGAAGTAGAAAAGCACTTTATTTTTATTGTGATGTCTATGAGGACATCAAGGCCAAGTATGTTAGTATTGGTTAATGCTACTCTACTCAATTTAGTAAATGAGGAGATCATTGATAATGTTGTAAACCTCATTATCACTTTCAACCAGAGAAGAAACAAAAGTCAGAAGACGTTACATGGTTAACTATTCCATAGACTAGTTTTTGAGCTCATGAATATTAAAGATGATTCTATTATATTCTATTCTATCATTTATTTTTAAAGGGGTAACTACGTAGGGGCCTCCTCGACCCCTATAATTCCCTCCATCATCCCCACCCGACAAGAGTAGTTCAATTCCCACCCAACAACAGCCAAAAATTCTCAAGATTAGTTTTTTTCAAAATGTTTAAGATTATAAAAATGAAAGTTCATACCTTGCATATCATATCCCACTTTACTTTGACACCTCTAATCTGGCTCCAAAACCGCGCTATCATACGACCAATTACTTTTATGTTATGCGGACGGAAAAACTGCAGAATAGGCACAAAATGGCTGCAGGCTCAGCAAAAATGTTGCAGATGCTATCCTCCACTATAGTATAACATGAAAGTTGTCACTGTAGACGATGTGTTTTTGAAACCAGAATAGCTACGACTTTACTTAACTATCGTTTAGACTTGCCCCTAAAGCAGGATTTTGATTGATTCGACACCTCTTTTGTCCCATGAGTTCCCAGTCGACCATCATAAAAACAACTGTCATAATTTCCTCTGCCCAACTCCAAAATACAGATATATCTATGGCAGTCTTTAACGAGTTTTCTGAAACAAAAAGTAGCAAACAGAGAAGAAAGAATAATGGTATTGACAGACATGTTCCCGAGAGGATTCGAATATTTACCTTATGATGTCATCAGCATATTCCTGTACTACGGCCTCAGGATTTCTGTACCTTAGCTATTGCTAAAGATAATTTTGTAAAAGTGAAACGGCCTTTGGAGAAGAGAAGAAGTGTTTTTATATGAAACGAGAAAGCAAAAATCAGAACGAAATGATAAATAGTCTGACGTCCCATTGAATTCATGAATCGAGACTCTTCAAGGATATTTTGTTCCCTTCAGTACTGTAACATACAGATTTTGAAGGTGGTACGTGAGATCCTTGTATGTATAAATATCTCTTTCAGACATGCAAACTGGTACATACAATCTTCACTATCTATTTTATGCTGAATGGAACTATCTGCCATTCACGTTCGCAACTGACCTGCTTGTCTAATTTGTCAACATTTTGTCCCTGCCTGTGCTGCCATACTTGCAAGGCTGGGATCTTTCTGTACCTTAGCTAATGATAAAGATAATTTTCTAAAAGTGAAATGGCCTTTGGAGAAGAGAAGTGTTTTTTAAATTTGAAACGAAGAGGAATGATAGACAGTTTTTTAAATGTATCCTAAACGACCTGAAGATTTTCAAGGTGGTACATGCAAGCTGAGATCTTTGAGACATGCAAGGTGGTACATACAATCTTGACTATCTATCCAAATGTATCAGTCCTGCACGTTCACCTTGTCTGTGCCGCCATATATCTGTGCTTACATAGGCAATAGATTCTAAATTTTAGGTAATAGATTCTAAATTTTAGGTTTTCTTTGCTATGTTTCAAGTTACAGCTGTGCTTTTAAGTCTACATAGTTGTTGATGGTACATCTGTGCTTGCATAGGGCAATAGATTCAAATTTTTTAGGTTTTCTTTGGTATGTTTCAAGATATAGCTGTGCTTTTATCTACATAGTTTTTAATAGTTGTTAAGTTGTCTTTCATATACATTTAATCTTGACATATCTAGATATAGCTGTGGCAATCTGTGCATATCTAGATATAGCTGCGGTTATCAATTTGGAGGGTTCTTCTTTTTCGTACTGATCTTTTGTCTATTGAGATTTTGAAGATTTTTGGAATGGATGTGTGCTTATTGATTTGGAGGGTTCTTCTTTTTGTACTGATCTTTTGTCTATTGGGATTTTGAGGATTTTTGGAATAGATGTGTCAAGAGTCTTTTTATGATTGCAGTTGTATTTTAATCTGTACATAACTTTTAATAGTTGTAATTATTGATTCGGAGGGTTCTTCCTTTTGTTCTGATCTTCTTTTTATTTGGATCTCCAGGATTTTTTGAAATGTGAGTGAGAAATCTTTTTATGATTAAATTATGCTTTAATCGGTACATAATTTATAATAGTTAAATTGTTTTTGTCATGGCTTTTATACCTATAATTTGGACATAACCACTAGGGTTCTTCCTTTTGTTCTGATCTTGTCTATTTGAATTTTGAATTTTTTTTGAAATGGGTGTGTGAGAGTCTTTTTGTGATTATAGTCGTGCTTTAATCAATAAATAGTTTTTAATAGCTCAATTGTTTTTGGTGTGCCTATCTAGACATAGCTATGGTTATTGATTTGGAGAGTTCTTCCTTTTGTTCTAATCTTTGTCTATTTGGGTTTTCAAGAATTTTTTGGAATGTGTGCCAGTCTTTTTATGATTACAACTATGCTTTAATTGGTACATAGTTTAAATAGTTAATACATTTAATTTGGACATAGTTGTGGTTATTTATTTGGAGGGTTCTTCCTTTTCTTCTCATCTCCTATCTATTTGGAATGGGTGTGTCAGGAGCCTTTTTATGATTATAGTTGTTCTTTAATCGATACATAGTTTTTAATAGTTCAATTGTTTTTGTCATGCCTTGTATACATTTAATCTGGACATAGTTGTGGTTATTGATTTGAAGGGTTCTTCCTTTGGTTTTGATATCTTATCTATTTGAATTTCATGATTTTGTTGAGTGGGTGTATAAGGAGTATTTTTATGATTACAAATGTTCTGTAAAAGGTACATAGTTTATCATAGTTAAATTGTTTTTGTCATCCCTTGTATACATTTAATTTGAACATAGTTATGGCTATTGATTTGGAGGGTTCTTTTTTTTTTATCTTCTATCCATTTGAATTTTAAGATTTTTCGGAATGGGTGTCTCCAGAGTCTTTTTATGATTACAATTGTGCTTTAATTGGTATATCATTTTTAAGAGGTAAATTGTTTTTGCCCTGCTTTGTATACATGATTTTGGGAATGGGTGTGTCAGGAGCCTTTTTATTATTACAGTTGTGGTTTGATCAATATATATTTTTTAATAGCTAAATTATTTTTGACATGTCTTGAACACATTTAATCTGGACATAGTTGTGGTTATTGATTTAGAGGGTTTTTTTTTTTTTTTTTATCTTTGTCTATTTGGGTATTTAGGATTTTTTTGGAATGTGTGTGTCAAGAGTCTCTTAATGATTACAATTGTGCTTTAAGAGGTACATATATTTTAAAAGTTAAATTATTTTTGTCATGCATGATATGCATTTAATCTTGACATAGATGTGGTTATTGATTTGGAAAATTCTTCCATTTTCTTTGATCTTCTATTTGTTTGGAATTTTAGGATTTTTTGGAATGGGTGTGTTAGGAATCTTTTATGATTGATAGATCCATTTTGTAATTAAACTTTGTTTTATATAATTTTACCATTAGAGGTATTGGGGATTGGTAAACTAAAATTTTAAGATTTATGATGGTTTTTATTATTAAAACATGGGAATTTATGTGTCTATTAAGTCACCTACATAGTTTCCATAAAAGAGATTAAATTTCAATATTTTATGATCTTTGAGTTTCAAAGCTTTTCAAACATTTTTTCTATAAATTTTTTAAATCACACTCTATGATCCATCATTAGGATAATGTGACTTGGAAAAGAGAATGAATGAGTAAATATTAGACCAAGACCCACTAAATAGTTTTGGGGGTGGTGACACAAAGACTAAGACACAACAAGGCTTTCATGCTATGAGAATTATAGCTTACTAATATCTTCATCTTTTATGCACACAAATGCTATAAGTATTTTTCATGTTCTTGAAAAACATGTAGTAGTTCCTTTCTTAACATTAGCAAGAATTTTTTTTAATTTACTTATCAAAGGATATCTTAACAATTGCTTCAAAAATGATATCAAGAAGCATGGATTGTGGAACTTCAATCTCCACAAGTTTTTTAGACAAATGATAATTAGCACATACAATATATCCAATTGTTTCTCAAGAATTTTAATAACCTTATGTGAGAATGGGATATGCATTTGAAATATATGGTTGATTCATTATATATTTGCTATTAAAACAAAATTGATTGTGTTATCCACTTCTTAACTCAGTCATCATAAGTTTTTTCTATTTGTTGTGATTATTTTTTTATTAGAATTCTAATAATTAAGATGGGAGAAGGTAAAATGAAAAAATGGGAGAAGGTAAAATGAAGATAAACCATTTTTTATTCATTCATTAAGTGATAAATTACTACAAGTAAAGGAGATGCACAACTCCAATGATGAATGATCCAATAATTAAAAATTATGTTTAGAAGATGACTAGAAAAGTTTATACAAGACCAAATATTATTAATTCATAATTGGAAAATCCATATTTTATAAGATTGAATCAATCATTAGCTCCCAATGGTGGGACAAATGATATCTAATACATATATTGGTTGATAAAAATGTAGAAAAATATTTCATAGAATAACTTAGGTTATAGAAAATATCTTGGATCCAATAATTTAAATATCGAGTTTCTTCTTGTTCGGAATGAGACGAACATTTTGAAGAACAAACCTTATTATATTTTCTAATAAATTTGAGATGATATGGATATAATGTTTATTATAATTTTATTTTACCAATTCCATCATTTCTTTTGAATCTATACAAGAATATCTTGTGAATATGTGTTTTTGAATAATCTTCCAACATTATTTCTAGTATAAATATTTCTTATAATTTCTCAAATTTTTCTATAATGTTTTTTTTTTATAAAAGTGGATATACCACTTAATTATATTAATATATAATTTTTTTTACAAGGTGTCTGGTTCAATAAGCACTGAAGGCAAAGAACCAGTAAGAAAACCCTTCAGTATTGCTCAAAAATCACAAAATCTACCTACCCATTACAAAAGCCACCTGGGCACATTCCACCAAAATCCCACCCCATATTACATAATCTTTTTATTAGACACAAAAGAAGCTACCATGAGAGGCATAGAAGCATAAACTGTCATTTGAATCATCAGGAAGATTAGCATTTACCAAAAAAATGAAACATCAGCAGAAAAAGTCAACCACGAACCACCCCTGCCTATAAAGAACAAGTCTCCAAGCCACTGATTAGCATGAGACAAAGAACAAGAAGAGAAACCACTACAAGTGAGCCTGTCAAGATAAGAACCGTAAGCAAACATAGAATAATCCATATAAGAAGAAGGAGGGGATGCTAGAAACCCAATGGAACCAAAATGAGGCCAAGCCAAAGAATAGCCCATAAAAATAGCCAAGTAAGCAAAGAGAGATGAGAAACCACCATACATACCATACCACCTGCAATTTCCAAGGCCCCGAAGACAACCACCATCTTCCAAGCCTTAACAAAATCATTCGAAAGAAACAGATCATCTTAACAAATGAGAAGAACCACCAGAATAAAGGAGAGAAAAGCATGGAAAAGGAAAAACAAAGCCCATATATAAGCCAAACCAAGTGAGAGAGACCATCATGAATGCAACCATGGTGAAGCACGATATAACATAGAAAGTGCAGGAACCAACATACCCATGCTTAATTACCAAACCCACTTGTCAAGGGAGTGAACAAAGCACAGCCAGATATAATTACACAATCAAGCAAGCAGGTTGCAAACCATGAGAAAGATAGCTACCAAAAAATGATTAACTGATATGACATCACAAAGAAGCTATCACAAGCCAACTTACCCAAGATCATCCCACCATGATTGCCAAATCAAGCAACCAACTGCGGATCATGCTAAAGAAATGCCAACTCACAATAATGAATATATGAATAAGAGCATGTGCGGGCATCAAATCTATGATTAACCAGAAAAACCTCGGGCATCAAATCAATAATTAATCAAATAAACCCAATCTGCTAGATAGATAACACCACATGAATGAATTTCAAGCACCCACCACACTAAAAAAAGTAGAACAAACCAAGAATGTCATCATCAAAGAAAGATACCATCCTACTTAATGTAATGAAGATAAGGAAAGCTTCCCACCATGATAACCAGAATAAAAACGACCAATCTGAAGACCAAAGTGCCTACTAACAATAATAACCAACTGTGTGAGGACATCAAAGCCTGAGAAAGAACAACTAAATCCGACCTGACAGATAAGAGACAAACCGTAAGTTCCATCACCCTCCTTACTCGATGAGGAAATACTTACCGTGTATGCCATAATTAAAAATGTTGCCATAAGGCCAGACAACACCCTCCCTAATGTAGTAAATGAAAGAATATCCACAACCAACAAGGAATGTGCTTAAAGCCACAGACCACAAACAATCAAAAAGGAAACCACCCATCCAAAGAAAAGATCCAGTTTACACCTACCATACTAAATCAAACAAGAGACCCCTGAACCCAAAATTCAACCAAAGGAAAAATTAAAAAAGAACACTAATGCAAGAAGAGGGAATATCCTAAGGGGAGACTTCCAAATACCCAGCACTTTCAACTACTGCCTTATTAGCAAGATAATCAGCAATACAATTTATTTCCCTATAGTAGTGTGATATAGTAAAGGTAGTAAAACACTTCAATTGAGCAAGAATTTGATCTAAAAGGTATTGTAAGTGACAGGAAACACATTTCTTATTAGAGACCAATTGAAAGACTAGCATTGAATCCCCTTCAATGGTAATATCCTTAATGCCCAAAGAGATGGATAAATCTAGACCAAAAGATAAAGCATGAAATTCAGCAGAATTGTTGGAACCAGCACCAATAAATTTACACAGAGCTTTGACAATATTAGAATTGTGATAAAAAAAGGACAACTCCAATCCCCAACTTTCCTGGATTTCCCTTGGAAGCACCATCAAAATTTAATTTAAAAGAGAATTGCGGAGGAGGAGACCATTTAGCAAGCCTACGCTTGGCAAGACAGGACAAGCCTAATGCTACAACCCCATGAGATGGAATGACTCGAAGTGATTTCCATCTCCATGTCACCCAATTATCCCAATGAGAAAAGGAGCACAAATGATCGAAGTTTTTATAAATATAAGAAAGCACCACCTCAGAAATGGGGGATTGAATCCTATCAAGCACATCCAACAATGAAGCTTATTTATGCTTGAAAATCCTAGAGTTCCTCTCAAGCCAGATGTTCCAAATGACAATAGATGGAGAAACAACCCAAATAGAAGAGTAAAATGATGATGAATACAACAAAGGCCAAGCCAAACAATGAGACAATAAATTAGGACCAATGGCAGAAGACCATCCAAGCATACCAAACAACCAATACCAACAATCCAAAGAAAATGGGCAATGCAGAAAAACATGGTCCATGGATTCCATAAGAAAACCACAAAACACACAAGGAAAGACCGTGATAATCCCAAGCCTATCTAATCTCATCCTAGTGAGAACTCTATCTTGAACTATGAGCCAAGAAAAAGAACCAGATTTAGGAAGACAAGTTGAATGCCAAAAGAGTTGAGAAGGCCAAGAGGAGAAAGAAGAGGAATCAGACAAGACCTTGTACCCCTCCTTTACAGAATAAGAGCCCGAAGCACTCTCAGTCCAAACCAAATCATCATCCCGATCTTGAAACACAAGAAATATTTTTTCAAGCTCCTGAACATAATAAACATTGAGGTCTTTACTAATGGGCAAAGAATCAATAGATTTTCATCGAAAAATAGGATAAGGACCTGAAGTATCAATATCACAATAGTCAGCAACAAAAACACCCCAGAGACCAGAAATGATATCAGACAAAGGAGACCAATCCCAAATGGAAGATAAGGCAGCCTGACCATTCCAAACTTCATCCCAAAACTGAGCCTTCTTCCCATTATGAACTACCCAAGAGAGGTGAGGAAGGATAACCGATCTGCAACTAACAATAAAATTCAAAAAAGTTGATCCTTTCGGGAGAGATGAGGCTGTGAAAAGTCCTTCTCTGGGAGCCCCCCTCAAATACTTAGAAAACATAATGGAATCCCATTTACTAGAAGGGTCCATATATATCTTCCAGACAAGTTTATCCCCCAAGGCTTTGTTCTAAGAAACTAAGTCTTTGATACCTGAACCCCCCAACTCCTTGGGAAGACACACCCTATCCCAAGCTAAAAGAGGAATCTTCTTTTTACCCCAAATGTTATCATTCCAAAGAAAGGATCTTAAAGACACCTTGAGATCATGAAAAAACTTGGGAGGAGTTCTCAAAACAGACATCAAAAAAATAGGAATGGCATTAAGCACTGACTTAATCAGAATAATTTTACCAGCTAAAGTGAGCCATTTATGGTTCCAAGAAGAAATTCTTGAGGATATCGCATGAACCACTTTATCCCAAAACATTGCCTTATTTGAACCAACAAAAAAATGAATGCCTAAATACTTACAAGATAAAGAACCCACTTGAAAAGCCCAAAAATGAGTTAATATTTTCTTAACTAGAGGGAAAACATTCAGAAAAAACACCTTTGATTTAAGGCTATTAACTTTTTGCCTAGAAAAGGAAGAGTAGTCATCTATAATTTTTTTGATAACTTTGGCCTCTGCCAGAGAGGCTGAACCAAATAGGAGAGTATCATTCACATAAAGAAAATGGGATTGCAAAGTAGGATACCCATCAATTTTAATACCTTTCCACAGACCTGAAGATCTAGCATCAGGGTTAGTGCAGGATTATGGGGGGCCAAAAAGTGGTGATGTGAAAAAAATAGCCTTCTCCACTCGCCTAAAAATGCGAAAATCCATGTTGACTTTTTGCTTGGTCTGGGTGTTAGTACACCTTGGCATGGTAAGCACCTAAGAAAATTGTGTTGGTATTTTGATGATGATTAGTTGTGATTATCATTGATGGACACACACTTATTTCATGTAGGAATTATTCTCAACCAGTAGTTGTTCCAATCAGTATTGTATGTCATTGAATGTATAGTCTTTGTTTGTTGAAGACTCAGTGTTTTGCAGAAGATGCTTACCAGTCACAACATGACCAAAGACCCCAAGCGGTATGAAGATCTCAAGTGGAATGAAGACCCCAAGTGGTAGTTAATCTTTTGATCAAAACACTATGTTCCAATTTTCTAGTCTTCATTTGTCAATCGGTAATCGGTATATTGTATTAAACCGATATAATTGTAATGTGTGATGAGTTATCATCCACTGACACTTTGGCGGTGTTTCTGTACCATGTTACCAAATGTGTCTAGATGCACTGTACCTAGGAAATTGTAGTCTAATCTTATTGGACTGACATGAAATCAGGTTCCTATATGAGGACATCATGTCTAGGATTTTAAAGTAGTTGTTGTGTGCGAACGTTGGAGAAGAAGATTAGGTCTGTGCAACAAAAAGTATCTCACAACAGAGATAGAGAGTGCAAAATATAGAAGACTGAAGTAATGCTAGAATGCATTAACAGGGAGCCATCAAGGATCTAATCAAGCATTCTGTGCTACTATCTAGATCATTCACTTGTTGATTACTAATATCTTCAACAAGTTTGAAACCCTTAACCGGGTAGACCCAGCCAAGCCTATTGTAAATCCTTTAACAAGGTGGTTCACAATTGTGGATCTGAAATCCTCTAACAGGGTAGTCTTTAGCAGGACTTATCTCCTAACAGAGATCTAGATTCCTAACAAGATCTGTTCTGGTGAAGAATGTTGTAAGGCCTTAACCGGTCTAGTTACTATTCTGCAGATAGTTGACTTGTGAGTTTTGCTCACTGTGGTTTTTCCCATTTGGGTTTCCATGTCAAAACATCTTGTGTTATGGTGATTGTGCTTCTGTGGCTGAATGCTTTATTTGCTATTTGGCTTGTTTATGTTTTAACTGGTTTATTGTTTAATCTGCTACATCGGTCTGCAGTTAAACTACTTAAGAGTTTGTTTAAGTTTTTGGGTATACTATTCCCCCCCCCCCCCCTCTTAGTATTCATCAAATTAGATATCCAATTTAATTGGATAAAGGAAGAGTAGTCATCTATAATTTTTTTGATAACTCTGGCCTCTGCCAGAGAGGCTGAACCAAATAGGAGAGTATCATCTGCATAAAGACAATGGGATTGCGAAGTAGGATACCCATCAATTTTAATACCTTTCCATAGACCTAAAGATCTAGCATCAAGGTTAGTGTAGGATCATGGGGGGCCAAAAAGTGGCAATGTGAAAAAAATAGCATTCTCCACTCGCCTAAAAACGCGAAAATCCATGTTGACTTTTTGCTTGGCCTGGGTGTCAGTACACCTTGGCATGGTAAACACCTAAGCAAATCAGATATCCAATTTTTATTGAAATTTTAAATTAAAAAATAAATTATATAATATATAATGTAATATAATAATATAATATATATTACATATTATATAATATATAATACATAATATTTAATATAATATTAGATTATAAAATATTATATTATATTATATAATATAATGTTATTTTAAAATAATTTAAGTATAAAAATCAGATATCCGATTTTATGAGACAATATATTTGGGCTGTGATAGCCCGTGAGTTATTTTTAACCCACGGGCTGCGCATTTTTTGGGAATCTGATATCCAGTTGGATCCAATATATGGTTTTTCGCCCAAAAATTGCTAAAAAATACATTGAAAGGTAAGATTTTTATTGTTTTCAATCATTTTCATTCAATTATTGTATTTTTTTAATGTTTTTTTGTTTTTTCATTGAAAATATGCTTTTTTTCATGAAAACTAGGTTTTTTTAAATCAAATACAAAATTGTTTAAATTTGTTAACTAAATTCAATTGTTTACATTCAATTAGGCTAAAAATAGGGAATAACAGTGAAAACATTGATCAACCACAACCGCAACAACCAAACCCTCCTTTGCCAAACCCCCCCTTAATTCAGGATTTAATTGCACAAAATTTGAACAAATTGAGGGGGATTGCAGATGTATATCGTAGGATCCCTCGCCTAAACCCAATGTTTGATCCTCTCACATCGATCATAAAGAGTATGGAAACCATGAATGAGAAGCAAAATGCTGCCCTTTTGTGGCAAGATTCTATGGGGGAACAATATACAGATGGCTTGTCCTATAAGGAGATCAAGGATCTCAAGATATCCAAAACCGCTATCACCTCATTGTTTGTGAATCCCTGCACTGGTCAACCTGTAGACCCCAAAAAAACAAAAAATTCTATTAAATGGTGCACAAATGATGGTATTGTGAAAAATTTTTGGGATCGTTGGTGGCTTATTTTCGACAAACCACCCAACAACAATCTTGATGTCCCCTTCTACTTCATAAAAAAATTGTATGCTGAGTTTGTTTTAGGAAAACATGTGAACTGGTTTGACATCCAACCTTTCCAGGGTGTGGGTTTAGGTATGCCCCAAAATAGACCTAGGGTAGTCAGAGTAGTCCAGGGCCCATATGTCCCCCCTCCTCCTGTTGATCCCCCACCTCCAGTGCAACATCCAGATATCATTTGTGAGGCGACATCACGGACCATATCGGCTATTCACTCTTTGAGTAGCCTTTTGGTTTCTCAGGCTGGGTCAGTAGCTCAGCCTACTTTTGATGGTAGTGGTGCATCTGGTGGCGCTGACACATAATCCTTGACTCCACACATTTACGTGCCCCATAGTTGTGTCATGTGTGGGCACGTATGCTTGGGTCTAGTTGGACAGCCTGTTGATCCTCCCATGGACAATGCAGATTATGAGGTGCATGAGATGCATGATGCACCAGATGTTATGACATAGACTGGAGGATACCTTGGGGAGTCCTCGCATGCTAGAGGCGAGGAGGTACCATCATCATACATTGCTGATGTAGTGGTAAGATTTGTATTTTCACAGTTCATGCTATATTTTAAATGAATATTTATAATCTAGATAATATTAAGTACTAATTTTTATTTACATGGTCTATTTAATAGTTGATGACCAAGGAGGAGTTGACACAGATTTAGGAGGGCACCTTGATGGCCATTTCATTTGGCCTTGATATCTTGATGGTACATATATTGTTGCACCTAGTCATTTGTATTTTATTGTACATACAAGCTCATCATTTATATTGCTATTAATTAGATTATGTAGTAACTTGCATGTATATCTTATTTTACTCTTGTAGGGCACAAGCAACATGAGTGCGAGGCAATGTGATTTAGGATCTAGTAGTGTAGTTAGAGACAGGGTAAAGGTAATTGAATGCAAATATGATTGAATGAATAGTTTAAATAACTTATAGTGATTATACACGTCTAGACATAGATTGATAGTTTCGTATACTTGTTGTGTATATGTACAGAGAATTCTTGGATTCACATCCTTGTTGACTACACCCAGTATACTTGAAGATGAAGAAGAAGAAGAGATGCCTCGAGTACATGTGCATTTATTTTATTTTGTGTTTAGTAGATATAATTTGTTATTATCAGTGACAATTATATGCTAACTTGTATCAATGTCATGTTTGTGAACATATGTAGGTTGTGTATGAAAATATTAAAAACATACCTCCTCTACTGAAGACATACATCAAGAGTCCCGCAAAGCCAAAGAGAAAACGTGGAGATGAGGTAAACAAGAATAGTTCAATTATAGTTCATTTTTATATGTTAACTTTTGGAATGCGAGTTATATAATATAACCAATATTAATCGTGGTTTGTTTTTTCTTGTGCAGGATCCTTCAGAACCAAGCAGTGCGGCGAATAGGATCGATTTTGATGATCCATCAATAGCTTAGGATGTTATAGATAGTTTTGGGATGCTTACATGTCTAGTTGGCATGTATATTTTGTATATGGACATACATTCACGTATATAGACATACATTTTGTTTGAGTTGGCGTTTATGCCATATTTGTGTATGGACATACATTTGTAATCATTTGACATTTTCATATATACAAAACTTGATATTTGATAATATAAATTGTTGCTCATATGTGCATCGTATTATCATGAAAATATTTAATCTTCATTCCAATAATTAACAATGGTTAATAATGGTTATTTAATGAATAATACAATTCATTTAATGAACAATACAATTCAAGAACAATACAATTCATTTAATGAACAATACAATACAATTCATTTAATGAACAATACTTGATACAATTCATTATTACCCTATGCATGCTCCTATTCTGGCCCCCCACTCGATCGAACGCTCAGGGTCATACCCTACCGGCAGCAATGAACAGTCCCTTGAGCACCCTAAGTGCTAAAAATTGTCAAACTTTGACAGGCCCTAAACTAAAAATTCGTGGCACCTATGAATGATCTGTTTGAACCTACGGGTCCATGAGAGGGGTCCCTACAAATTCCTATCTTGGTTTTTCAAGTTTCCCTATGGTTTTATTAGGAAAACATTTTTGGGGTTGGCAAAAAAATCGTCAGTCTCATTCAATCGAATGTTGTCGGGTGGCCAATTTCTCGTTCTGCTCATCATGATAACCAACCATCATCTCTGACATGTCCAGTTAGGCATTATTACCCTATACATGCTCCTATTTTCCCCCCCACTCAGTCAAACACTCAGGGTCATACCCTACCGACGTCATCCCTTGAGCACCCTAAGTGCTAAAAATTGTCAAACTTTGACGGGCCCTAACTTGAAATCCATGGCACGTGTGAATGATTTGTTTAAACACCATAGGACCCCTTAGGACACCATAGGACCCCTAACGACACAATTTGGTGTCTTAAGGGGCCATATGGTGTCCTATGGGGTTGTAGGATACAATATGACCCCTTAGGACACCATAGGACCCATAATGACCCAATATGGTGTCTTAAGGGGTCATATGGTGTCCTAAGGGGTCGTAGGACACAATATGACACCATAGGACCCATAACGATCCAATATGGTGTCATAAGGGGTCTTATGTTGTCCTTAGGGGTCATATGGTGTCCTATGACCCCTTAGGACACAATATGACCATAACGACATAATTTGGTGTCTTAAGGGGTCATAGGACACAATATGACCCCTTAAGACATCATATGACCCCTAACGACACCATATGGTGTCATAAGGGGTTGTATGTTGTCCTTAGGGGTCATATGGTGTCCCATGACCCCTTAGGAAACCATATGACCCATAAGGACATAATTTGGTGTCTTAAGGGGTCATATGGTGTCCTAATGGGTCGTAGGACACAATATGACTCCTTAGGACACCATAGGACCCACAACAACCCAATATGGTGTCATAAGAGGTTATATGGTGTATTAAGGGGTCGTAGGACACAATATGACCCCTTAGGACATAATATGACCCCTAACAACACCATATGGTGTCATAAGGGGTTGTATGTTGTCCTTAGGGGTCATATGGTGTCCCATGAGCCCTTAGGACACCATATGACCCCTAACGACAACATATGGTGTCATAAGGGGTCGTATGTTGTCCTTAGGGATCATATGGTGTCCCATGACCCCTTAGGACACCATATGACCCATACCAACATAATTTGGTGTCTTAAGGGGTCATATGGTGTCCTAAGGGGTCATAGGACACAATATGACCCCTTAGGACACTATATGACCCCTTAAGACACCAAATTGTGTCATTAGGGGTCATATGGTGTCCTAAGGGGTCGTAGGACACAATATGACCCCTTAGGACACCATAAGACCCATAACAACCTAATATGATGTCATAAGGGGTTGTATGTTGTCCTTAGGGGTCATATTGTGTCATAGGACCCCTTAGGACACCATATGACCCCTAACGACACAATTTGGTGTCTTAAGGGGTCATATGGTGTCCTAAGGGGTTGTAGGACACAATATGACCCCTGTGGACAACGTAGGACCCATAATGACCCAATATGGTGTCCTAAGGGGTCATAGGACACAATATGACCTCTTAGGACACCATAGGACCCCTAACGACACCATATGGTGTCATATGACCCATAATGACACCATATAGAGTTGTAAAGGGTCATATCTCTCTATCTCTCTCTATCTCTCCCCTAATCTCTCTATCTCTCTCCCTTCCCTCTCCCCATCTCTCTCTCTCCCTTCACCCTCCCCATCTCTCTATCTCTCTCTCTATCTCTCTATATACCCCCCCTCTCTCTCTCTCCTAATCTCTCTATCTCTCTATCTCTCTCTCTCTCCCTCTCCACTAATATATTTATCTCTCTCTCCCTTCCACCCTCTCTCCCTCCCTTCCCCCTCCCCTCTCTCCCTCCCTCCCTCCCTCTCTCTCTCTCTCTCTCTCCCTAATATCATATACTAATTTATTTAAAAATTAATATATTAAAATATTATATATTAATATATTAATAAACAATAGATTAATTATGTGCAAATTTAGTTAGTAAATTTACTTATTAAAATCAGATATCCAATTTTTGTTGTACAATTTTCAAATTTTGGCTTGAGAATGCTTTGGGATTTGGCTTGGAAGTGACAAGTCTGGAAAAAACATGTTTTGTAGTATTCCTTGATTTTCCAGACTTTACATGGGTGGCTGACAACTTTTTTTGTAGCCAAAATTGATAAAATGAAAAGGGTTTTTTGAGGACATTCTCACCTTTCCAACAATATAAGGCTCGTCTTATTTCGACTTTAATAAATAATTATTATTTATTTTCTAATTGAATTTTGACAATAGTCTTGATTGATAGACTGATTGAAAAAACACTCATAACTTTCAAATGGTATAACATTTTTTGAATCTGAAACATGCATCACATCCTTTCTTCATCTACTATAGGGAAAAATTAAAAAAAATTAAATTTCATAAGGTTTTGACCAAGTTAAGGTGGTCAGACATAGGAGTTTCTGAATTTCTGAAAAGTTGAGTAAAAAATTCATAAATAATTATTTACTTTATAAAAAAATATGTTTCACATCCAGACATGAGTCTAATACTTATATTATAAATATTATAAAAAAATATTATGATTTGATTGTGATTAGGGTGGTCAGACATACGTCTACTTCTTATCTTTTTCCTAAAATTTTAGTACCACTGCATTGAAATTTGAAATTTTCATCAAATAGGATTTTTTTTTTCAAAAAACAACTAGTAGCTTAGAAACTACATTCAATTTTCTATAGATTCTCTTCTTACATATTTTAAAAATAATGTTCACAACTTATTCAAATTTTCATGTCAAGTTGCATAACTCTGATTTTCTGAAATTTCATTGTCACTTAAGGGCCTATTTTGGCACACCATGATCCTGCACATACCCATAAAAAATGGCCCTACTTAAAGCCTCAACCAGAAGTATAAAAAAAAAGGGGGAAAGAGGATCCCCTTGCCTAACCTCTCGAGAGGAAGAGAAAAAACTAGTAGGAGAACCATTAAGCAAAACTAAAAAGATGAGCAGAAGAAATGTAGGAAAAGACCCATTTAACCCAACTATGAGCAAAACCAAAGAGATTCAGAACAAAACTAAGGAATGCCAGTCTACCCGATCATACGCTTTAAGCATATCAAGTTTAAGAATCATAGTCAGAGTCTTCTGAAGTGAAATAGAATGCAAAATCTCATGTGCAACAATTGCACCCTCTGAAGTTTCCCTTCCAAGAACAAAACCACCCTGATTGATAGACACAATCCTAGGAAGGAGCTTAGCCAACCTAACTGAAATTGCCTTAGTAATGATTTTATACAAAGTATTACAAAGAGCAACAAGACGAAAATCAGAGAAAGAGTTAGGATTGTCCACCTTGGGAACAATGGCAATAAGAGTAGTGTTTAGTTCTTTCAAAATAGTTATATTATGCCTAGACTCTTCAAGAGCTAATAAAGCATCATTCCCCACAAAGTCCCAACATTTCTAAAAAAACAAAGCCATGAACCCATCTCATCCTGGAGCCTTCTCCGGAGACATCGAAAAGACCACCTCTCTTAATTCATCAATAATAAAAGGAGCCATAAGCATCTTATTATCATCCTTATTAGCAAGTGGAGGGACCGAATTAACAAAATTATTATCTAAAGAGACTGACTCAACAGACAACAAAGACTTAAAAAATTTAACAGCCTCTAAAGCAATTTCACCATCATCAGATAGACAATTTCCATTAGAATTGTGAATACAAGATATTCTATTACGCTACCTCTTTAGCTTAATTGATGAGTGAAATAACTTAGTATACCTATCACCTTTTGATAACCATAAATCCCTAGATTTCTACCTCCAATAAGATTCTTCCCGAGCCAAAACTTCCTCAAGTTGGGATTTCAAACATTTAAGCCTATCATAGGAAAAATAATCCATACTCGAAACCAAAATAACCTAATTTCCTCCTAAATCCTAGTCTTTTCCCCCAAAATATTCTTAAAATGCAAAGTATTCCAATCTCTAATCTTGCCTTTTAGAAAAGCCAATTTCTTAACTATCTGAAACATCGTAGATCCATTGACATGTGGAGCAAACAACCACCACATTTTCAGTAGGGGCAAAAAGATTGATCCCTAAACCATATTGGTTCGAATTTGAAAGGAAGCTTCCTAGGGGCCCTATCCTCAAGAATAGAAAATAAGATAGGGAAATGATCCGAACCAGTAAAAGGCAGGACCAAGGAAAAGAAATCTCGACCAAAATTATACAAATTTTCAGACACCAAAAAATGATCCAACCTTTCAGCAATTTGACAAAAATCCTTTCTCATACTAGTCCAAGTGAAGGGGCCATTTTGAGTTTTACAATCGACTAGGTTCAAATTTTTGATAAAATGACAAAAATCATCAATAATATGCTTGTTAGGAATGATACCCCTAGCTTTCTCATCAAGACATGAAATTGCATTGAAGTCACCCCCAAGAACCAAAAAAGCACCCATCAATGGAGAAGCAATAAAAACTAAACTCTCCCAAAGTTTCCTTTTCTTAATAATGCTAATAGGACCATAAATATTCAAAAGCCAGAATTTAGTATTAGAAAGTCTACTATTTAGTAAACCAAGCATCCAATTAGATAAAGAGGAAACCAAAGAGAGATCCACACTAAAATCATTCCAAAGAAAAGCAAGCCCTCCCGAAGCCCCCACAGAGGAAGAAATACAAAATTTTCAGGCCTTCCAAGAGGAAAACAACAATTCTACAGAAGACAAAATTAACTTGGTTTCTTGCACCATCACAATATCACACTTCATCAAGTCCAATTGGGACTTAATCAAGCATCTTTTGTTAGGGGCATTTAAGCCCCTAACATTCCAAGATATGATTTGCGTTGGCCTGGAGGGGAGGCAGTGGCTCCCCTCTTTTCACAATAAGAAGTCTACGAAACCATTCCCTCAAAAAAATCCTTTTGGAGACTCCTTTTAGAAGCCAAGGCTCTTGTAACCAGTGGACTAAAAGGCTTCATTTTCCTCTTCCTTTTGGAAGAATCCAATGGAGAAAGAAGAGTTGATTGGATAACTGCATCAATTTCCAGCTGGTCTTAACATGTTTAGGTTTGCGACCCCTCTTTGCAGGAGTATTAAAAAGAGATACAAGAGAGAGTTGGTACTGGATCAAAGGCAATCTACCATTGGAACCTAAACGAGAAGTTCCATCAGGGATCCTATCCTTATCTTGATCCAGAACCGCAAAACCATTAGAACCCAAAGGAACATCAATAACAAAGGGATTCATTTCCTTATTTGGATCAAGCAATTCAAAATGATTAGTCGTAGGAAAATCAGATAAATCTTTATCCAGCTTAATTAAGTCATTAGCAATCAAGGTAATCACTTTGTCTACCAACTCAGAGTTAAGAGCAATATTATTTCTGTTAACAATGTTTTGCACTTGGGCAATGAGATGATCATCTGGGACAATAGGAGGACTATCAAAAACCTTATAAGACTCTAATCTACCTTGCTCATAAGAAGGTTTAACTAGGTTAGCAGATTTAACAACTGCAGAAGGAAGAGAATTAACCTTATCAGCGGGTTTAACCTTGACAAGACCCACATATTTTGAAGAAAGATTAACAACACTAGAAGGAAACAAATTAACATTATCAGTACAAATGACCTTATCAAGACCAAAGGAATTAATAGGATTAGAATAGTTGGTTTTATCTGGACCAACACCAACCCCAACTGAGGCATTCTTGTCCAAAGGAGGGATAAAAGATGGGATATTGGAGTCCTTCAACACAGTCTACATTTTAGCCCAAGAAAGAGATTAGGGGTCCCTCTCAATAGAAGATTCAAGCATATTAGAGGCAGATTTAACTTTTTTCATATCAAAAAATAAAGTTGAATCCATAGATACCAAGGAGCAAGAAAAACCATCAGAATCCCTAACAATGTTTTGATGCCAAATACCAATGGAAGACCTAATATTGCAGGTCTAAGGAGGAAAAATATTTGAAGCAACTAACACACAAATTTTAACCAAAAATAAGCCATCCTCAAAACCAAATGAGATAGTAAGAAGTTGCCAAAGGAATCCCCAATTTTTTTCAAGATAACAAAATCAACAAATTCAGAGGGCAACTGAGGAAGTTTAAACCAGAGAGGAACCTATTTGGAGGAGACCCAAGAAGGCTCGAAAAGAGGTTTCCAAATCTCTACAAAAATCAAATTCTTTCCCAACCAAAAAAATGGAACCTCTAAAGCCTTATCCCTAGCTTGAGATGAATCAAAAACAACAATGAAAGAACTAGTCGACAAGACTTGAAAATACAAGGTACCATACCAGTGCGAATGAATCCTACATTGCAATTTTCAAAGAGGAATAGCATCACCCCAAACCTGATTGATGATTGCAAGCACTTGAAGATCACAGGGTTTCTTACCTAGAGAATTAATAGAGGCATCAATCGAGGGCACAGGGAGCCAAACAAACTGTGGCTTTGAAATGTCCACCTCATGATTAATAGCAAAAGGATGACCATTGCTAATAGTGCTAACCAAAATTACCCTAGGGGAAGAAATATTAGGGCTTACCGCTGACTGCAACTCAACCAAGGCCTTCTTAGTGGAGGAAACCCTAGCCCCCACATTTGGCACAATAGTTAAAATAGGCTTCACCTTAATGGAACCATTGGAAGCCCTAAGATTTTCAGCACCAAAACCTTTCTGCCAAACACCAGGAGCCTTATTCACAACCTTCTGACCATGCCCTCCCTTCTATCCAAAAAAACTATGGAAATAACCAAAAACAGGGTGATAACAAAAGTCTATCCATTGATCATCCACCCCATGTGAACCCTCATTATTGTGTCGAGTACCATGTTGAAGATCACCAAGGCGAAAACCTTGTCGAATAGCCATATCAACCCATTGCCCTCCTCGAAAAACCCACTGAAGAATGTGGCCCGTTTATCGCCCAAAAGGATCCGCAGGTGGTAGAGGATCTGCAATCGCCTCATCCCCCCAGCCACGCTTCAGGATGCCCCTACATAATGAGGTGAAAAATTGGAGAGCGATCTAATTTATTCTTAAATGTTATCAATAAAGTCCATTCCTATACCCCGGGTCAGCAGAGAAGGAATTGGCACACAATATAATTTATAACTGAAATTTCCAAAATATTTGTAATGAAATTGAAATTTGCTAAAGAAATATAACCAACCTTAAACTACACAGACTAAGAAACATATTAAGCCTAGAGTATTTTAGTCAACTCTAATTTTTTAACACTTTTAATCTTAGAAGTCAAAGCTTAGTGTCTGTGATTTAAGTTGTTTGAGGCAATACTACTAAACATGTAAGATATTGTATAGAAGCTAATATTTTATATTTGATGACATTTAATCGGTGAATCAATAATGAACTTATTGAAAACCATATTTTGGCTAAGAAGGCTCCTTTATACCATTCACATAGAGGTTTTCTCTCAAGAATATTTTTCTTGACCCCAAACCAATAGCTGAGTAATAAAAATTGTTAATAAAGTAACTAGAGAGACAATGATGACATGGAATAGGTGAGGAAAATAATGTTTTGATTGAATAACTATATTTTTCAAGTATAAATTAGTTGAATTTTTTAAAATTGTATAGATGATAAGACTATTCATGCATATATCTAACATGTATATGTATAGTGGACCAAGCTAAATTGATTGTTATGCCCATTCTCTTAAAATTATAGTAAAAAAATTAATGTTACAAGTTGAAATATTTTAATTGTTATTTAATAAAAATGGTTAAATTATAATCCCTTCTTTTATATTATTAATTCACCATTTATTTTCTTAAAGATATTTAAATTATTTAGATTTCAATTGATTGACTATTTATTAGTACACTCTCAAAATAATTTCTTAGAGAATAATTTATACATGTAATTTAACTTTTCACTTTTTAATAGTAAATGTTATTAAACATATATATATATATATATATATATATATATATATATATATATATATATATATATATATATATATATATATATATATATATATATGAATTTTTTTGGGGGGAAATATTGATTTCTATTAACTATGATTTAACTTTTGTTGATAACAATATAAAAATATAAAAAATACTTGAAATGATAAAAAAAAATGGACATCATATCTCTACCTCGTTTGTACTACTAATATAACAATAGTTTATATCATTATTTTTAAATTTGTTATGATTTTAAAAGATAAATGAGACCAAAAAAACTACTATTGAAATAAAAAAATGGATTTGCATTGCCTACTAATTTCATCATTGTACAATTAGAATATTCACATATAAATGTGAAAGATTATTAGTGCACACATTTGAAATAATTTCGCTAATCATCAAATCATAATTATCATCTCTAATCATCAATTCTTGATTCTGAATGATCATTATCATATTAATTATTTATCAATCATCATTGATTTACCATCAATCATTTATCCATTTATCACATCATTATCAATAATTATTTAGATTTATGTCTCCCCACTTTCTAAAAATAGTAATCTGGTTTTCCAAAACAACAAACAAGGACTTATTGATAGACCAAGAAATAATATTAATGTTGGTGATATGATTTAAAGAAAGATACTATTTTATCACCAAAAATAAATAAATTAAATAATCTTTCCAATTTGTGGCATGGGAAATGAGAAATTTTATTTTGGCATGTTTTGTTGCTCTTTAGAAGCTTATGGCAAGTTTTGGCAATTAATAGAAGTGGAAGAAGTTGAAGGACACTTGATAATAGTAGTTTATATTCTTGTAATTTTGGCACTCAAACTTTCATTTGAATGTATTTTTGATATATATGTGGTTTTGGCTCCATATTAGATTATTCTTGTGTGTATATTTGATAGAGCTTTGGCTTGTTTCTTCAAAGGTTGATAAACCTGTGGAGAAGGAAACTGAATAGCTAGAGTTTGAAGCTTTCTAGGTGGGATAAGGATGGGAACCTGAGTTTCATCAAGATTATCTAAGGTCAAGAGGCCAAGGGATGTTGAGAGTAATCTCATTTAGAGGTTACCATTATGCTTGAGGATTTGGCAGTTATAGCAGTTGTATATAGGAATTTGGAAATCATTAAAGCAAATAGAAAATTAGCCTAGCTCAATCACAAAAACTAAAATGCAGTGATAACAATCCTAAAAACATTCAATGAAAACATGAAAGCAAGACATTCAAAATGAAATCTAAGCAAACCAAATGCAGATGTCTCCTTCATGTGGCTCCATTGTCCTTCTTTCTCCTTCAAATAGCTTTGTTTTTGTGGATCTCACCTTCAAGTGCATAAGTATAATGGGAAAGCAAGATTGACAAAACAAGATGACAACATAAGGGTACTAGAAGCATGATTGATTCGACTAGGGGCTTTGATTGAAGAAATTCATCCAATTTATAGACAAATTGGAGAAAAGACAAGATTAGCATGAGGAGATTTGAATGGAAATTTCAAATCAAGAATGACAATTATGACAAATTGACACTTTCTATGCAAGATTGATTGATTGATAATTATGACAAATTGCTATGTCAAAATTGATTGATTGTCAATTATGACAAATTATGACAAATTGCTATGTCATTCCCATGAAATTAGGGGAAATATAGGAGAAAATTGAAAATTAGATGAATTAGAAATTAGGAAATTAGAAAATGAGGAAATTAGGAATTAGGAAAATTAGAAAATGAGGAAATTAGGAATTAAGTGAATTAATTAACAATTTTTCATTTATTAATTTAATTCACAAAAGAGGGAGGAATTAGTTAGCCAATTCAATGAACATTTAATTGCAATGAGAAGACTTAGGATAAATAAACTATTTAACCTAGAGGGAGAGATGACAAACAAGGTTAAATGAATAAATCATGAAACCCTAGAAGATGAATTAGAAATGCAAGGATGACAATTAGGTCTTGATGTAAGATAATTGATGTCGATTCGATTATGATTTTGAATTGATAAATGATTTGATTGATAAATGCGCCAATTGACATGATTGAAGAGGACAAGGATCGATGACAAATCAATCACAAAATTGATGAGATTGACAAGGACAAGGATGATGACAGATCAATCTCAAAATGACAAGATTGATAAGAGGACAACAATCGATGACAAATCGATCGCAAAATGACAAGATTGAAAATGACAACAATCGATGACAAATTGATCACAAGACGACAAGATTGATGAAAATTTGATCGAAGGACAAGGATCAATGACAAATCAATCGCAAGATGACAAGATTGAAAATGACAAATTAACACACACATTAATGCGATAGGATAAGATCGACCAAAATCATGACCTAATTTGAAAGCGATAAAAATGAGGAATGCAGAAGAAGGACTCGATGCTCGCAAACGAGAAAGACCAAGTGCGCAACATAGAAGAAATGCTAATGCAATGCAAGAACCCTAAAATAAGGCAATGCATAAATGTTAAAGTACGACTCCGCAAGCGTTGACCAGTTTTAGACGTCTACATTTTGCCCCTCTTTGAGACAATGTGATTCTAAGCGTTGTTTCAAAGAACAATAACGAAAATGCCCCAGATACTGACAATGACATATGCATGCCCCCTCAAGGAATTCGTCGGAAACATCCTGAAAAGAGGCCAATTGATCGATAATAATGATAGAACATGATAGGAGCAAACAGACTAACAATCGGAGATCGGATGCACGAAGGACAAGGAATTGAAGGTGCAAAAGACCACAACCAGCATAAGATGGAGAGGGTGCACATCCATCTATGCACTGACAAAGATCTATAAATGAGACAAAGAGAGTGAAAAGTGCTCATTTGCACTAGTCAAAGAGGAGGATTTGTTGCTCTAGAAAAGGACACTTGCAGAGAGATGGCGAACATTCCAATGGCAAATCACCTCGGGGAACATGTACACACCTACAGACGATCAGACGACATAGGAGTAACGGTATGTATCTCAAAAACCCATATTTTCAATTTCATGTATTTGACTTTCTTGCGGGACATTGCGGGGCCCATAGGGAATGCAGAAAGTGACTTCTGCGCCTGTGTGAGCACATCCTACACTTGTGTAGGGTATCCTATGCTTGTGTAGGGTACACAGGTGCAAGTTGATGCAACACAGGTGCAGGATACAGGACACAGGCACAGTTGTGCACTGGGAGCTCAAATTTGGTCAAAAACGGCATGCGAAGGGTCTGAAAAGGGGGATAAGGGTAGGATAGATCAAAATAGATTAGAAACACCCTGATTTGGACATGAAACAAGGAAATGCAGCCCATAGAAGGAAACCCTAAAACTGACAAAGTGTGCCCCAATTGTGATGTAGAGTCGACAGTATCCATTGATCACGTGGGAGAACTGACCTAACTACTTCATGTTACGAAATAGACTCAGGAGCACAGATAGAGATACATTAGCAGGACTTGGAATATACTATATCACATTCATGCCCGAGATTAGGGCAAACACGAGACTACTCACCGCATTGGCAGAGCGATGGCATTCAGAGACTGTGACACTAGAGGATGTATGGCATATTCTCTACATTCTGATTCATGGGGAGATGATAGAGTATGACCCAGTGACAGGGAGAGATGCTTTGTGCAGATTATTTGAGTGTGACATAGATGATCTGGATATCGTAGAGAGGGAGATTGGCTGGGAGACCATGGCATCAGAGTATGATCGGCGATATGTGGTGATAGCTGTGGTTATAGCATGCCTACTAGTAGGGGACAAACGAGGACATGGATTCCCTATTGGATGGGGAAAAGTGCTAGAGCAGATGGTGACATAGGGGATGGTGTACGCATGGGGACCATGTGTACTTGCTATGCTATATTTTTAGTTGCATCAGATAGCATATCAGGGAGTGCAGACATTGAGCTGTGGAGTCACACTGTTACAGGTATGGGCATTTGAGCATATAGCCATATGTCGACTGATTGCAGAGAGACAGGTATTACCACATCGACCATATGTGTACTGCTATGGGGGAGCACTGAGACAAGGTCCTTTTGGATACATATTGTATTGGCGACACGAGCTAGACAGATTAAGAGAGTTCACATGGAGGCCATATCTTGATTGCCCTAGATGGTCAGATGATAGTGATGAGCTATCGTATTGCAGATAGGAGAGATACCTGATTGGGTGACCAATGAATCACCAGAGAGTGATTGAGATGTACCTGCCAGAGAGAGTCAAACGACAGTTTGGAGAGAGGCAGGATGTACCTAGAGGGACTGCACACTTTGCCTGATCTCACAAAGAGACGAGTCAGTGGGGGAGAATGATTCAGCCACACATAGCATATGCTGACTTCACATAGCTACAACAGAGACAGTGGGATTGGAGATCAGATGTGGTGGACGTCGGGATGACAGAGGAGTATGAGAGATGGTTTGCACGACGACAGCTAGTGCCATTGACTAATCCTGATATTCCGGTACCGAGGAGACAGGAGGACTTCCCACTCGTAGGAGAGGAGGAGGGAGATGATGAGGATGAGGAGGATGAGGATGGTGATGAGGATGAGGGGGATGATGAGGATAGAGATGATGAGGGGGATGATGATTATGAGCTAGATTCAGCTGATCAGGAGTCATTGCAGGATATACCCATAGAGCCGGAGACAGCTAGCATAGAGGAGATGGAGATGTGCAAGGCTACCATAGCGAGTCAGCATGATCACATTGTGACATTAGAGAGATAGAATGCCATCTTGAGGACAGAGCATGATCAATTTAGAGTAGAGATAGCTAGACTTACAGCGGCTCGAGATACAACAATAGCCTAGGCACAGCGAGAAGAACAGAGAGTCACTGAGTATATTGGGTCGATTAGGGATGCCAGTGCACGTGAGATGGCACAGATGCTGGTAGAGACTGGAGAGGAGATACGCCATTGGAGGACACTATATGAGACTGCAGTTCCACCAGAGTAGAGAGCAGCATCATATCAGGCATGATTGAGGACAGAGCACAGGGCACGCTCTCGGAGGTCAGTGAGCAGCATGGGGGTGAGTGGACCTATGAGACCACCACAGCCAAGACCTGGAGGGACATCATCCTTGAGACATGGCAGGGATGAGGAGGACAGAGGGAGCACCCAGTGACAGAGGCACGTGCTCCTTAGGACAAAGACAGATGTAGTTTGACATTATGTAGTTAGCTTGCGGGCCATACTGAGGACAAACAGTCCAATTTTGTACTCCGATATTATTTTGATATATGATATGATATGCATCTATATGATGGGATGCATTGTGTTATGACTTATAGTTATTTTCCATGTATAGATGACTTATGTATTGTTGATGTACCACTGTGGAACATGTATGGATATATTTTTTTATGTGTTTTTGATGCATTTATAATATGAAATGGATAAAATGCTTGATGTGAGGCTTGATGTAATGCAAATGTACTAGCCAAATGGATGCAGGATGCAGTATATGTTTTTGGAGATCAGAGCACTAGACCGGACTAATTGCCCAAACTGACGGAAGAAAAGCTAGTAAGAAGAAATGAGATAGAGGACAGTTAGCGACGAAGAAAAACTTGCTTTCAATAATCCACTTTGTAGGTGAGAACCTTTATTTAATGTAGCAAAACGGATGCATAGCATCATGGCATTGAAGGCCAGAGCTAAAACGCAACCCTTTTTTGCAAAAGATAGACACATCACACACAAGGAATGAGTGAAGCATCCTAGGGTGCATACATCAAGGGTCGAGGTATGTGCGGCGTTCACAAAGTGAATCTACTTATCACAGACACCCAATGATATAGTTGCCCTAGTTTGTGACAAACATTCCACAAACAACAATCACAACAAAAAAGAAAGGGACCATGAACCATCCCGGTCACTCTAAATCACTTAGTGACATCATCGAGCAACATAGGAACATGATCGAAAATAAATCAATAAATGATAAGACTCACTAATTTCAACAAGTCAAACAAACATCTTGATCTTCATTGTCAAAAGTTGAAAGTGTCGATAGGACGATCATGTTGTCTGGTTTCAAGACATGTGGTACACCATCTAAGACAGGACACAATCTGGTTTCGAGTATACCACACCCTGTATAAGACCCATGATAGTATTGACAAGGACAAATGATATTGATGTTGATTGATATGACAATTTTGATCAGTTTGAATGTCTAGTTTGATTGAAAAAGTTCATCTGTTAATGCGTGATTTCAGTAAAGCGCAGTGTCGTGATTGTGTGTCGTTGGGGGGATGCTCAGTGATCTGTCTTATGCACAAAGGGGATATTTTTCTGTTTTGCTTGTCAACTTTTTACAATTTTTTTTGTGTTCATTTTTTTTAGGACTTTATTTGACTATTTAGGGATTTTTTTCAGGACATTTTTCAATTTTTTGGATTATTTCAGGACATTTTTCAATGTTTTTTTGGATTATTTCAGGACATTTTTCAATGTTTTTTTTTTTTGGATTATTTCAGGACATTTTTCAATTTTTATGATTTTTTTCAGGACATTATTCAATTTATTTGGATTTTTTCATGATTTTGCCCCCAGTGTCTAGCAAGGCAAGGAATATGACAGGTGAATAAATAGGCTTGCTGAAATGATGGTGGATAGAGGGAAGACAAAGGCCTTTTATCATGGAGACAATACGAATGCAATTTTGAAGGGCTATTGCGTGATGGGACAAGAGACTGGATATGACAATGTAAAGCAGTGACATGGCAAGGGACATATCAAGAGGTTTTTGAAACCATGTTTAAATTTTGCATCCTTATGTCAGATCAAGATCAAGGAATGAAAAAGAGTGTATGGATAGTGATAAGATATGGATAGGATAAGCAAGACCAAGAATGGAGAAGGGACATGGATTGAAGGTCGGGATTGGCTAAAGGATAGTGGCAGAAAGTTGCAATAAGCCAGGGAATATGGATGAAAGGTTATAATAAGCAAATGGATAAAGACCAAAAGCTATGATGGACTAAAAGCTGCAAACAAGATGCATGATGCTCATGAAGATCCTCAGCCTTGTCAAGATCAAAGGTGGAAAGGGAAACTGGACATGAGGGACAATAGGATATGAAGGGTAATGACATGGTATGATAGGATAATGAAGGGCAATAGGATATGAAGGAGGAAACCTGCGCCCAAGTGTGGTGTGCAAGAAGTTCATAGATTATGTATGACGCCTGTTTGCCAGGTTTTCATCATGGTACTTGCCCAAGGTGCCTGTGTGCTAGGTTTTTACCAGTGGATGAATTATTTTTGCTTTACTTTTTTCTTTTCTTTTTTTTTCTCATTTTTTTTTTTTTGACTTTTTCAAGAGAAGATGGACACATGATAGGGGATGAAAGAAGGACTCAAACATTGTTTTGTTTGGATAGTAGCCTTGGAAAAAAAATGGACCATGACCTTTAAAAGTATGCTCAAAGATGTTGGTAGGATAAGGACATGGAAAAAGAGATGAAATTAAGGCTAGGATTTATGCAAAGGATGGGATCAAAGGGATCAAAGGATGGAAAATATGCATTGGATAATAGATAGGGTATTGGAAGAATTGGGCTTTAGTGGATGGAAATGAAGGCAAGATTGACATTGGCACACACCTTGAGGGGTGATGGACTGATGGAGGAAAAATGGATCTCAGATTGTGAGATTTGGATGGAGGAATAGCTTGAGATTTTGGGACATAAGGGCCCAAAATGGATGAAGAAGGCGGTGGAGAAATAGACTTGGAAGGTTTGGCTAGAGGAATAGCAACTTTGGATTCCAAGTTGGATGTTTGTTTAGGCTTTTGTGCTTCAAGGAGCCACTTAGGGATCCACATAGTTTTTGATTTTTCATGCGTTTGTGGTTCCTTGGAGTGCATTGCCAACACAAGGGATTTAGGAACCCATATAGATTTTGACTTTGCTTTATTTTTCTCAGTGGGCCTTTGTGGCCTTTTGGATATTTCTTTTTCTTTATAGATCATATTGTTCTTTGTTTTGACATGTCGATTATATTGGACATGTTGATCCTTGAATACATGTGGATTGCTAGGCTTATGATGTTTATACTTGGCATCCAAATTTCTTGGAGGGGGAAAGGAATGCATGGATGGATAGGAATGAAGTGGAGTTCTTTTGGATGGATGAAATTTACTCAGGGATGTGTGCCTTTGCTGACCTTGCATAGAGGACGAAGGGATATAAGGACCTAAGATGGATGGAAGGGATGATGGGGAAGGTGTATGTTTTGATTTTGATGGAGGGATACCAACATCTTGAGAGTGAGTTGTGTAGACATGACCCTTAAGATCTTCTTTGATATTGAGGAGTTCTTTCTTGTGGAGATCTACTCCTTTGCCTTTATGAATATCTTGACTTGTAGGATACTCTTTTCTTTGGGAAGAAGACGCAAGTCCATTATGAGGTGGATGTTATATGAGAGAAATAATGAGATCTTCAAGTGGATCAGATTGCACCAAAGTGGAAGAACCCATTATGCGTGTCGAGGGTTCATGAACATCTTGCACTGACATGTTAGAATCATGAGGGGTATCAGGATCATGAGGGGGACTAGGATTGTGTAGTGGACATGGTTCAATGACAAGCTCTTCAAGAGATGGAATGGGAGAAATAATGGGATCATCAAAAGAAAAGAGATCTTGGAGTGTATATGGAGCATTAAGACAAGGAGATGGAGGAACAAGTGGATCTTGTGGAGGATCTGAAGGAATAATTTGATCTTGACAAGGAGGAAGATCATTGGAATCCTCTTTAAAGGTGCTTTGCTCTTGACTTTTAATGGGATCATCGGAAAGGATGGAAGGGATATCTTGATCTTTCTTAGGAAGTGGAATGCCAATGGGATTTGAAAGGATGTTGTGTTCTTGGATAGAATGGACAAGAATAATGGAATCATTGTGAGTGTTTGGCGACATGGGGTCTTGGTCAATAATTGGATGGGATGATAAGGTTTCAAGATCTTGATCTTGATCTGTTTTAAGACATGTTTCTGCATGCTCTAAATTATCCTCTTGACATGAGGTTGGACTTTGGATATGCATGGGGGATTCTGACAAGGAATCAATGTTTTGGCATGAAGGAAATGCACTTTGAACATTTGTGATGGATTCTGGCAAGGAATCAATGCTTGAACATGAGGAAGAAGGACTTCGAATGGGGTCCTCTAAAACAGGCAATGGCAATAAAGTGCATGGTTGCATTGGGTCTTGTATTTCTGAAACATGACAAGGATGTGCATCATGAATTGGATTATCATGGCAATCAATTATGGATAGCCCTTGGATAATTGCATCCTTGGGTGTATTGTTTGATGAGGACAATATAGAAGGTTCTTGTGAAACTTCTAAAGGTGTAGGGATAGATGCCACTCGAGAGTCAATTTGTTTGTGGGGAGATGAGGCATTGCTAGACATAATTGTATTATCTTGATCTTCCTCAAAGAACTCACTTGGTAATTTCCTTAAGAACATTGCAATAAAGCCACCTTTCTTTCAAGGTTTTGACATAGTTGTATCTGGAATTTGAACTTGTTTGGAAAGGAGTTGGTTCTGGTCTAATGTCATGTTTTGATTTCGAACTAGATGTTGATCAAATTGGTTTGACATGTTCAAAATTTGGCTTGGTGTGTGCTGCAACCTTTGTTTGTGAATTTGTGATTGTAGTTGTTGACATTGATATGTTGATTGAACTTGTTGATATTCCATCATTTGTTGAACTATTTGTGGACATTGTATAGTTGGTTGGACATATTGTTGAAATTGGACTATTGATTGTGTCTATTGGAATTGTTCGAACTGTTGAACAATTGGTTGTGATGGTTGAAAATATGATTGATAGTAAACACCTTCTTGTTCTTGTTGTGGAGGCACATAATGTTGAAATTGATGTTGTCTCTTTTCTTGAAATTGTTTCATCATCTCTATTTGTGAGAGGAGAGCTGGTATGTCTGATCGTTCAAGAAGAGATCTTACATCAATTGGCTCAATCTTTGGATTTCAACCTGGAAATTTTTGAAACATTTTGGACATTTGTGATCTATTCTTCTCAATGTTTTTCACTCTTTGTTCCAAAATCTCATTTTCTTGAGCTAGTTTCTCCTCTAGTTTTTGTATTTGGAGACTTGTTTCATCATAAAAAGCTTGATCAATGTTGCTTTGTTGTTGGGTTGGATAGAATTGTGATTGCCTTGGATTAAAATTCGATTGCATTGTCAGTTGATACGTCAAACTTTATTGCATCATTGGTGCTTGGAACCTTGTTTCAATAGACATGTCACTATGCAATGTTTTTGGGATTTTTGATTTTAAAAGGATGATGTATGATATGCAACTAAATGCAAACTAAATAGACGAAAATGCAATCTATGGCAAGAATGCAACCTATGTTTTTGTTGTTTTTCAAGATTTTGACAAACTTTTTGGAATACAAATTGAAAAAAGAGACCCTTAGGAAATTGAAATGATGTCTAGACCTCAAAGGACAAAAGGACAAAATGACAATGTCTCACCTATATGCTTGGATACTAAGCTAGGTTTGACCAAATGACATTGATGACAAAAAGACAAAAGTTTGATTAGGTCTAGACTTCCTAACAATGACTTAGGGTTTATTCAAAGATTTGGATTACTCAAGTATGACAAACCAAAGTTTTGACACTATATGCAAAGGGACAATTACTATGCAAATGACCCTAATATGATATGATAATGACCTAAGCTTAATGAAGAGACCTAGGGTATGCAAATGTGACCTAATGTTATGAGGACAAGGATGCAAATGCAAATGTATGACAATGTCAACCTAAGGAAAAACCTAAGGTTGAATTATGAAATGGTATTACTCTAATGCAAGAGGACACATGGAAATGGATGACCCTTATTGATATGCAAAGGAGTATGACCTAGGTGAAACTTAACCTTGGTAGTTGACAATGAATTTGCAAAATGCAACCTAGGATGGACCTAAATCTAAGCGACATGAATGTTAAGACAAGATTTTGAAAAATGTTTGACAACCATGTTTGAAGGTGTTTTGAAGTTTGTTGAATGAAATACTCTTGTGTTTAACCTTGTTTTGAATCAATTTGTCTTGTTTTTGAAATGAGACAACTCAACTTTTTGACAAGCAAAGAAGACAAGATATTTTAACTTAGACTCAAGACAATCATGCTCATTCATACATTTCTTATGGTAGGTAAGGATAGTAGGTACTTGAGAGGTAGACTCATTATGAGATTCAAGGAGAATACATAGATTCTTGACCCCACAGGCTCCCCTCCACAGCACGCACTTCTTAGGGCAGCCAAGCATCAGTCCCCATGGAAATCTCCCCATGGGGAACTTAGTATCTCTTCCAAGTTTCCAAACTCGTCCTTCTCAAGCAACTAGAAGGATTTTTGGCCTCTAAATGCAAGGTGTTTAGTAAGGATTTCTATTAAGCATTACTCCTTGGTGTCACGCAAGCGTGATTGAGACATAGGCCCACCAAGATACCAAACAAATGTAGTCGCGTAAGCACGATTTAGACCGTGAGGTCCTACTTAGATGTTGATATGAGAAAAAGTTCAAGGGTCATCACTTCCCAAGTAACTGCAATTCCCACGTAACCCTTCCTTCAAAGCTTTCGCCCATCAGGTATTTATTTATAGTGAGTTAGAATGCTAGGGTACTCTGGCTGTGCTCACTTTGGGTCGTTCCATTCTCATGATTGTCACTTGCTTGCAAAAGAAAGCAAATGGTCGGGAAGGAAGGCCCTCTAAAGGTAACAAACAATCTGAGCCATGAGAATGGTATTGAAGATCTAGATTTCTGATCACCCTAAGAAGGATGAGAGCATACTCTCCTACTCCAATGTCAAACTCGACAAGCAAAGAAAACACACATTCATTCCATCCTACTTAGCAATCATACTAGGTGCCTAATTATGAATTACAAACACAAAGTTTAGTTGGAGTATAAGGCAACCTGCAAAATCACCAAGTCAGAAGTTTAATTTGTTTAGTCTTTGACTAGCGAACCTGCATAAACTTTGTTAGTAGTTTCATTTTTGTCTTTGCCATGCGTAATGCCAAGGTGCTCTGTTTCTGGCCTTACATAGGCGTAGAATGTCTTACACAGGTGCAGAATGCAGCAACACAGGCACAAAATGTAGCAACACAGGTGCAAATCCCTTTGACACAGGCACAAAATGCAGCAACACAGGCACAGATCTCTTGACATAGGCGCAAAACTCTCCTACACAGGCACAAAAGTGCCCAGAAAGCCCTGCATTACCTTGTTTCTTGGGTTTTTCACCTACAAATCAACTCAAAAGCACTCAAAAGCATGGTTAGGGGGTTAGTTCACGTTGGGTTCACCAATTAATGTATATAGGAATTTGGAAATCATCAAAGCAAATAGCAAATTAGCCTAGCTCAATCATGAAAACAAAAATGCAGTGATAACAATCCTAAAAACATTCAATGAAAACATGAAAGCAAGACATTCAAAATGAAATCTAAGCAAACCAAATGCAGATGTCTCCTTCATGTGGCTCCATTGTCCTTCTTTCTCCTTCAAATAGCTTTGTTTTTGTGGATCTCACCTTCAAGTGCATAAGTATAATGGGAAAGCAAGATTGACAAAATGAGACGATAGCATAAGGGTACTAGAAGCGTGATTGATTTCACCAGGGGCTTTGATTGAAGAAATTCATCCAATTTATAGAGAAATTGGAGAAAAGACAAGATTAGCATGAGGAGATTCGAATGGAAATTTCAAATCAAGAATGACAATTATGACAAATTATGACAAATTGACACTTTCTATGCAAGATTGATTGATTGATAATTATGACAAATTGCTATGTCAAAATTGATTGATTGTCAATTATGACAAATTGCTATGTCATTCCCATGAAATTAGGGGAAATATAGGAGAAAATTGAAAATTAGATGAATTAGAAATTAGGAAATTAAAAAATGAGGAAATTAGGAATTAGGAAAATTAGAAAATGAGGAAATTAGGAATTAAGTGAATTAATTAACAATTTTTCATTTATTAATTTAATTCACAAAAGAGGGAGGAATTAGTTAGCCAATTAAATGAACATTTAATTGCGATGAGAAGACTTAGGATAAATAAACTATTTAACCTAGAGGGAGAGATGACAAACAAGGTTAAATGAATAAATCATGAAACCCTAGAAGATGAATTAGAAATACAAGGATGACAATTAGGTCTTGATGTAAGATAATTGATGTCGATTCAATTATGATTTTGAATTGATAAATGATTTGATTGATAAATGCGCCAATTGACATGATTGAAGAGGACAAGGATCGATGACAAATCGATTGCAAAATTGACAAGATTGACAAGGACGAGGATCGATGACAGATCGATCTCAAAACGACAAGATTGATAAGAGGACAATAATCGATGACAAATCGATCGCAAAATGACAAGATTGAAAATGACAACAATCGATGACAAATCGATCGCAAGATGACAAGATTGATGACAATTTGATCGAAGGACAAGGATCTATGATGAATCGATCGCAAGATGACAAGATTGAAAATGACAAATTAACACACACATTGATGCGACAGGATAATATCGACCAAAATCATGACCTAATTTGAAAGCGATAAAAATGAGGAATGCAGAAGAAGGACTCGATGCTCGCAAACGATAAAGACCAAGTGGGCAACATAGAAGAAATGTTAATGCAACGCAAGAACCCTAAAATAAGGCAATGCGTAAATGTTAAAGTATGACTCCGCAAGCATTGACTAGTTTTAGACGTCTATAGTAGTTTCAAAGTTTGTCTTGCTAACAAGGGTTTGAAGCTGGACTTTAGGTTTGGAATGCTCTATTTGTTGTAAATATTTATGGACTCACTGTAAACATGGTTTTTCTAGTATTGATTTATATTTTATTTTATTTCATTATAATAAACCTTAGTGTGGAGTTTGGAGTGTTTCCCTTGCAAGTTGGGTTCAGTTTCTATGTATTTTTTAAGGGCTATGGTGAGTAGTTTGTCGGATTTTGTAATAGATTGTATTTCAGATTTTAGTTGTATTTGATAAAATCATAATGTTTTTGTAGACACCTAAAAATGGTCAACGCTTGCGAAGTCATACTTTAACAATTGTGCATTGCCTCATTTTAGGTTTTTGCGTCGCATTAACATTTCTCCTATGTCACGCACTTGGTCTTTATCATTTGCGAACATCGAGTCATTCTTCTACATTCTTCATTTGTCTCACTTTCGAATTTGGTCTTGTCGACAACACTATCCAATCATGATTTTGATCGATTTTATCCTATCGCATCAATGTGCATGCTAATTTGTTATCATTTTGGACATCGTCAATCCTAATTAGGGTTTTGTCCTCTTATCAATCTTATCATCAATCTTATCATTTTGGACATCATCAATCCTAATTAGGGTTTTGTCCTCTTTTCAATCTTGTCATCATGCGATCGATTTGTCATCGATCGTTGTCATTGTTCGATCTTGTCATTTTGCGATCAATTTGTCATTGATCGTGGTCATTTTCAATATTATCGTTTTGCAATCTATTTTGTCATTGATTCTTGTCCTCTTGTCGATCTTGTCATTTTACGATCAATTTTGCTATCAATCATTGTCTGTCTTAATTATGTCAATTTGGATCAATTTGTCATTGTTCCTCATCAATTGGCGCATTTTCTCAATCAAATCATTTATCACATTGGTCATTTATCAGTCCAAAATCAAATCAAATCGAGTCAATTATCTTTCACGACCTAATTCGTCTTCCAAGGTTTCGTGATTTCATCATTTAACCTTGTGTGTCATTTTCTTCCTTTAGGATTAATAAATTACTTATTTATCCTAATTCTTCTCATTACAATTAAATCTTCATTTAATTGGCTAATTATTCCTCTTTGTGAATTGATTAATAAATGAAAAATTATTAATTAATTCACTAATTCCTAATTTCTAATTTTCATCAATTTCCTAATTTCTAATTTCTTAATTCCTCTTTTTCTAAATTTTCTAATTTCTTAATTCTTAATTTCAATTTCCTCCTATTTCTCTCCTAAATTTATGGAAATGACATAGAAATTTGTCATAGAATTTGTCATAAATTGTCATAAATTCTTGACATAGAAATTTGTCATAAATTGTCATAAATTCTTGACATAGAAATTTGTCATGAATTGTCATAAGCCTTGCATAGCAATTTGTCATAGATATGTCATAGTTTTGCTATTCTTGATTTGAATTTCCATTCGAATCACTATCATGCTAATTTGTTCATTTCTCCAATTTCTCTATAAATTGGATGATTTTCTTCAATCAATCCCTAGCCGTGAATTCTTATCAGAGTATTGAACTTACGCTTCGAGTATTCTTGAATGTCAATCTTGCTTTCATAATTAGGTGTATGCACTTGAAGGTGAGATCCACAACAAACCTATTTAGAGAAGAAAGAATAACAATGGAGCCACATGGAAGAAGCATCCAAATCGTCAGCTGGTTTGCATGAATCTTTGTTTTTGAATGCTTTGTTTCTATGTCTCTATTGAGTGTGCTTAGGATTAGATCATTGCAATGTGTGTTTGTGATTGAGCTAATAATGAATGATATGTCCTTTTATATATTGCTTTGATGATTCCTAATTCCGATGCTACATTAATTGGTGAACTCGATGTGAACACTAACCATCTAACCCCTTTACTGTGTTTTTGAGTGCTTTGAAGTTGATTTGCAGGTCAAAAACCCAAAAATAGGGCCGTGCAGGGTATTCTGGAGAATTCTGTGCTTGTGTAAGACAACTTGCGCCTATGTCAGACATTCTGCGCTTGTGTAGGGGACATTCTGCGCTTGTGTCATGACTTCTGTGCCTATGTAAAGTCCAGAACAGAGGTGAAAAATGCAGTGTTTACTTGAAATTTTTGGTGTTTTTGCATTCTGTTTTCTGTGCTTTGGATTTTGGTACTAATTATTTGTGTAGAATCTTGGCATACGCATGGAAAAGACTATAAATCAAATTAATAACATGTGTTATGCAAAATCGATGGTCAAAGACAACAAATCAAACCTCTAACTTGGGTTTTGTAGGTTGCCTTGGAGAAACAACCAAATTGTGTGTTTGAGATTTTTAATTAGGCACTTAGTGATTTATAAATAGGTGGGAATAAACATTTGTTTGCTTTGATTGTTGAGTGTGACATTGGAGTAGGAGAGTATGCTCTCATCCTTTTAGGGTGATCAAAAATCTAGATCTTCGATACCATGCTCGTGCCTTTGATTGTGTGTCTCCTTTAGAGGGCCTGCCTTCCCGACCACTTTGCTTTTGCAAGCATGTGATAATCGTGAGAAGGGAACAACCCAAAGTGAGTACGGCTAGAATTCCTTGGCATTCTAACTCACTATAAAAAAATACCCGATGAGCGAAAGCTTTGAAGGAAGTGTTACGTGGGAATTGCAGTTACTTGGGAAGTGATGCCCCTTGAAACTCTTTCTCATATCAACATCTAAGTAGGGCCTTTTGGTCTAAATCGTGCTTGCATGACTACATTTGTTTGGTATCTTGATGGGCTTAATGTCTCAATCATGCTTGCATGACATCAAGGAGTAACGCTTAACAAAAATCCTTACTAAACACCTTGTTTTTAGAGGCCAGAAACCCTTCTAGTTGCTTGAGAAGGACAAATTCGGATACTTGGAAGAGATGCTAAGTTCGCCATGGGGAGATTCCATGGGGACTGATGCTTGGCTGCCCTGAGAAGTGAGTGCCGTGGAGGGGAGCCCGTGGGGTCAAGCATCTATTTATTCTCCTTGAATCTCATAATGAGTCTACCTCTCAAGTACCTAATGTCTTTGCCTACCATAAGAAATGTGGAAATGAGCATGATTGTCTTGAGTCTAAGTTGCAATATCTTGTATTCTTTTCTTGTCAAAAGTTGAATTGCAACCCATTTCAAAAGCAAAACACATTGATCCAACATAAGATTTAAACACAAGAGACATTCATCCAACAAAAGTTCAACAAGGTTAAAAACTCATCTTCAAACATGATTATCAAACATTGTTCAAAATCTTGTCTTAACATTCATGTCACTTACATTTAAGTTCATCCTAGGTTGCATCTTGCAAATTCATTGTCAAGTACCAAGGTTAAGTTTCACCTAAGTCATACTCCTTTGCATATCAATAAGAGTCATCCATTTGCATGTGTCCTCTTGCATTAAAGTCATACCATTGTCATACATTCATATTTGCATACCCTAAGTCTCTTCATTAAGCTTAAGTCATTATCATATCATAGCAATTGTCCCTTTGCATATAAAAATAGGTCGTCATACTTGAGTAATCCAAATCTTTGATAAACCCCAAGTCATTGTTAGGAGGTCTAGACCTTATCAAATCTTTTGTCCTTTTGTCATCAATATCATTTCGTCAAACCTAGCTTAGTATCCAAGCATATAGGGGAGACATTGTCATCTTGTCTTTTATCACTTAAGTCCTTTTGTCCTTTGAGGTCTAGACATCATTCCAATTTCCTAAGGGTCTCTTTTAGATTTGCATTCATAAGTTTGTCAAAATCTTCAAAAACAACCAAAAACATAGGTTGCATTTGCATCTATTTAGTTTGCATTTAGTTGCATATCATATATTATCCTTCAAAAATTCCAAAAAAAAAAAACATTTGCATAAGTGACATGCCTGTTGAGACAAGATCACAATCTAAGAAGATGGGAGAACCAATGTATCAACCCATGGACAACATAGCAAATTCGCAGTTTCAAACAAGTCAAACAGTACAAGTTGAAGGTTCATCAAACACATCTCTACCACCATATGGAACGGTTCAACTCAGACCACCACCATTATATGAACCATTGTTTGTACCTATGAAACCAGGACAGGGGAGTGTCCCACCTACTCCAAGAGGAAGTCCACCTTTCGATTGGAATCAACCAAACTTGCAACATGACATTCAAACTCAAACGTTATATGAAGAACAAACTCTTTCGCAAGGATTTGGTTCAGATCAAGGCATCCAACAAGAAGTGAATCTAAATGTCCAACCAGATTCTTCATCTGATTCTGACGCTTCTGATGATGTTGACGTGTTCTTTCAAGATCCAAAAATGACAAAAAAGATGGATAAGTTCTTGAACAAGGTCTTTAAGATGTTTCCACAAAAGTATCTTAACATGATGAGTAATGTGACCTCTTCAAGTGAACAAATCAATGTGCAAGAACAACAAGGCGCTGAGTTGTTAAGTTTCTCTCCGCATCCAAATGAAGAAAATGCACAACAAGCAACTCAATCTACCTTGATGAGCAAACGTGCTTCAAAGGCATTGACAGTGACTATTCCTCAAAAGTCACCATTTGAGACGATAAATAATCCATTATTCAATACAACGCCTGTAATAGAAGATCAAATGAAGACCATGCAAATATCGACAATGGTTCCTCAACAAGAAGTGGTTCCTCACATGCATAAAATTGGATCAACATCTAAGATACAAGAAAGTTTCACAACTGGAATGCCTAATGTCAATAATGTCCAAAGCAATTCCATGATGCAACAAAGTTCTTATGTCCCGCTAAGTTCAATATCTTTGCCAAACACTATTGCGACAGATCCTTCGATAATGGCTACACAAAGAGCTACGGGTAGTGGTTTGCACCACCAGCAATTGTTGCAACAATTGAGTAATACGCAAAAGGTACGATCAAATGTGCAAACAAACGATGTGCAACAACAACAATATGGCATCCGACAACAAATTGCAGCGCCTTCACTACCATTACAAGTTAATGCAAACTTGCAACCATCACAATGGATTGGACAAACAACACAGCAAGTTAATGCAAGTGCTATACCCCATCCTAAGGAGAAGCAATGAAAACCATCTAAACAAAGTTTTTTACAAATGATGGGATATACACCGTGACAACAATTGGCACAAAGTCAACAAATTCCAATTCATCAGCACCAACAACATGTGCCACAATATGTGCCACGACAAGCAAGTTATCCTACTTCACAACCGCAATAGGCACCTATGCAATATCAATAGCCTACTCAATTGCAATATCAACCTAGGCTCCAAGAAGCACAACAACAAGGTCAATATCAAGGCATAGCACAACCACAACAACAAGAGATGAACCAAAAACTTTATATGCAGGAGACGCCAAAAACGACCATTGCAGAGTATCAACAACCGATCGGAAATGCGATATATCAACAAAGAATACCAACTGGGATTAATGATGGACCTCTAAAATCTGATACAATTGCACAACAACTTGAGAAGTTGCAACGAAAAGTTGATGCATTAGAAACTAAAGGAACAAAGAAGTTGTATACAGATCAAGATTTATGTCCTAATCCATTTGACAAGAGTGTATACATGCCTCCATTCCCTAAGCATTTTGAGGCACCCAACTTTGAGAAATATAGAGGGAATGGCAATCCAAAAGATCATATTCGAGCATTTTACGCAGCATGCACGGAAGTAAGCTATGAGGAGACATATTTAATGCGATTATTTGCACGAAGTCTCACTGGACAAGCTATGGATTGGTATTCACATCTGCCAGGAAATATAAAGACTTGGTCAGAACTGGTGCAAAAGTTTATATCTCATTTCGCGTTCAACATCGACAGTGATGTGACTATGTCGGATTTATGCAATACCAAACAAAAGCAAGGTGAACCATTAGTGACTTTCTTGCAATGCTGGCGAAGCTTGTATAGTCATTCCTCTCTCGATATACCTGAAGAACAGCAAGTGAATCTGTTTATCCAGAATTTGGTCCCAGAAATGATGTATGAGCTAAAATTGAAAAGTCCTAGTACTATAGAGAAACTCATTAAGAAAGGAATGAGCATTGAAATGGCTCTTGTAGCTAAAGGAATTATCAAGCTCAATAGAGATAATGACAACACAAATTATTTAGGGGACAGAAACAAATTTTGGTATAAGAACAAGAATGTCACTAATGATGGTGTTGTTGATGCGAGAGCGGTGAATGCAAATCAACCCCCATTCACAATTAAGAAATTGAGTGTTCCTAACATGTCAACTATGGAACAAAATCAAGCACCAAGGAGTAATGTTACTCAACAGCCGCAATATCAATAGCATGCTCAACAGCCGCAATATCAGCAAAATGCTCAACAACAACATGCACAACAATATAATCAACAACAAGGCCAACAACAAAATCAACAACGCAAACCCTTCTGGTCGCGGGATGGGCCTCCTTGACAGTTTATGCCATTGGGAGAGCCTATTGAATCAGTAATGAAGCAATTAATACAAGTGAAATTTATCAAGCTACCAGATATTAAAGCAGAACCAGCGGTAAAGCCACATTGGTGGAATGATAATGCGTACTGTGAGTATCATCGGTCCAAAGGACATAAAACTACTTCATGTTTTCAACTAAAACATATGATTCAATATTTATTGGAGCAAGGAGTAATTGAGATAGATCCACCCCACCCGACCTCTAACACTGATCATACTATTTTCAAAACTCCTTTGCTTGATCATGACAAGGGTAAAGCGTCTTCTTCCAACTCTGCTCAAACGGCCAATTATGCAAATATCGGTTATTACAATGTTATTAATTGTTTTAATGCGTCAAATGAGTATGTTTCCACCTTGCGAATAAAAGAACAAGATCCTTCTTGTGCCGTCACCACTTGTCGGTCTAAAATCGTCTTGAAAGGAGCTCCTGCCGCTCCTCCCAAACCAATTCCTGCAAGTCAGTATTATCTTTTGGATCATCTAGGAAAAACACCTGCACAAATATCCATTCTAGAGTTGTTGAAAATGTCTCCCATGCATTGTGCAGTCCTAGATAAAGCTTTGACTGAGTCCACTGTCCCAACAAATATTGATGTTGACCAATTTCAAGCGTGGATTGGACATTTAGCCATTTCCCAAAGTGTCGCATTTTCTGATAGTGATATCTCACCTGATAAGCTTCCCCATAATGACCCTTTGCACCTAGAAGTCTTTGTCCATAATTGCAAAATCCGGTGAGTCTTGATAGATGGTGGAGCAGGTCTTAATATCTGCACCTTGAGAGTGGTCATTGGCCTTGGATATACAGAAAATGACATTGATGCTTCTAAAAGAATAACAATCAAAGCCTATGATGACGCTGAGCGCCCATCCAAAGGGATAATTACCTTGCCTATCAGAGTTGGTCCAGTGACGGAAAACACTTTCCTACAAGTCCTAGATCTTGACCTCCCTTATAATATGATCCTTGGCCGTCCATGGATCCATGCCATGAAAGCGGTTCCATCCACTTATCATCAATGTCTAAAATATCCTTACAATGGAACTGAGATAACAATTCCAGGAGATCCTAATCCGTTCCAGTTCTGTGCTACCCTAAAGGATACTCCTCGGCAGCAAGTCCCAGTCAATAGAGAGGCCAAATTAGATAGTTGTGTGGATCCCAATGCATTGTTAGATGCTGTCAAAGGAAAACTGAAGATACAGGATCAAGGGTGTGGAGAATATTCAATGGACCAAACATTCCTCATCGGGAATTTGCCAATATCTCCGAAGTCATATGGAAAACTGCATTTATTGCAAAAGGAACCCAAGGTCATTATTCAATATTAGCCTCCTACTACATTTACAAGATGGGGAGAACTTGACAAAGAAACTGTAGATGATGATGTCATAGATTGGCTCTATAAGGATCCAACTGAAACCCCACCTGTCAAGTTGCTAGTGGAATTATATGGCAAAGGATTTACTATGCTGCAGAAGAAAGGATATGATGGTTGCAGTGGCTTAGGCCTGAACAACAATGGAAGATTAGAACCTATCATACCCAAGAGGCGACCCCTAACTTTAGGGTTAGGTTTTGTACCGTTACGAATTGGATCCACATCTACCAAAATGCCCACGTGTCGAAAAGGGCGTGACTCTGACGATGAAATAACACCTGAGGATATCTGACCCGAGACTGATTCTAATGAATGGGATTGGAGTTCTTTTTCTTCCAGCTCCTATGCCCTTGACAATATCTTCATTGACCCTGATAATTTGCCTATGGAGGACAAACATGAAATAACTCCTCTTCCTAAAGCATGTCCTCATGCTTGGATAGAATCATTCTGGGATCCAAGCTCCGAATCCGATACAAGCAGTTCGGATAGTGACACCACAGATGTTCACATTTTTACTATATCAACCTTCTCTATCCTTACAATTGATGATGACATGCCGCTCATTTATCCCCAGCTTATCCAATATGACCAACAAGAACCGCTCACATTGGACTGTTTTCAAAATGACGAAGCAATTGCAGAATTCCTGGGACTACGGGAAGGCATACCACAAGGCGATCATAAGGCAAGATTTGCTATTGACCTGGATTCAACAGCATATTTTGGGGAGTCAACTCCCTCTTCCAGTCATGAAAAAGAACAAGAAAAGAAAAAAAGTCAAAAGAATAGATCTTTGAGTGAAAACCGTAAGGCACTCTCTGATCATACAAAAGTAAAAATAAAAGACGTACTTGCAGGTGAAAACCTTTCTGAGGTGCCCAAAGGTGGAAGAGTGGACATACCCCTATCAATTTAGGATAAATCAACACTACTGGTGGAGATGACTGAGGAAATCAATCTGGGAACACCTGATAACCCTAAAGTCATTCACTTTGCTGCCTCCCTGTCAAAACAAGAGAAAATAGATTTTAGCAATTTCTTTCTGGAGAAGAAGATCAACTTTACATGGTCCTATGCAGATATGCCTAGCCTCAATCCCGAGTTAGTCCTTCATCATTTGCCATTGAAAGCAGATGCTAAGCCCGTTAAACAAAATCTTAGAAAGATGCATCCTCAGGTAGCTCTTTTGGTCAAAGTGGAGCTAAAAAAATTACTAGATGTGGGCTTCATCAGACCCATTGATTATGCAGACTGGATTTCAAACTTAGTACTAGTTAGCAAGGTAACTGGGGGCATCAGAATCTGCACAGATTTCAGGGACCTGAATAAAGCATGCCCTAAGGATGATTTTCCATTGCCAAACATAGACATCATAGTGGATATGACGGCTGAATATGAGATGCTTTCACTTATGGATGGTTTCTCCGGCTACAACCAAATCCGCATTGCACCCGAAGATCAACATAAGACCGCATTCACCTATGCTTGGGGCACCTATTGTTGGAATGTGATGCCCTTCGGTCTCAAAAATGCTGGTGCAACATATCAAAGAGCAATGACGACAATTTTTCATGATTTCATGCATACTTTGATGGAGGATTATGTTGATGACTTGTTATGCAAATCTGTTACCAAAAATAGTCATCTAGCCATCTTGGGCCCAATCTTTGATAGAATGGAGACCTACAAACTCAGACTCAATCCAAAGAAGTGTGTCTTTGGTGTTATAGCTGGCAAATTACTCAGATATATTGTTTCTCACCGAGGCATTGAGGTCGACCCCGCCAAGGTCAAAGCAATAATGGATATGCCTCCACCTTCAAACCTCCGGCAATTAAGAAGTCTGCAAGGAAAGCTCCAATCAATTCGCCGCTTCATAGCTCAGTTGGTCGACAAATGTCATCCATTCCAGCATCTATTGCACAAAGGTGTCGCTTTTAAATGGACTAAGCAATGCCAATCAGCCTTTCAAGCTCTCAAAGACTATTTACTGTCACCACCTATTCTAATGCCTCCTATCGATTGCAAACCATTTTTATTGTATATCTCTGCAACTAAAATAGCATTAGGAGTTCTCTTGGCTCAACAAGATGAGAGCGGCAAAGAAAGAGCTATTTACTATATTAGCCAGACACTGGTAGGCTATGAGCTAAATTATTCAACTATTGAAAGGGCATGCTTAGCAGTGGTGTTTGCAACACAAAAGCTCCGACATTATATGTTAAGCCACCAAACATTGTTGGTTGCAAAAATTGATCCCTTAAAGTATTTGCTTAGCTGAGCAGCTTTGACGAGTCGCCTAGCAAAGTGGGTCATGATCCTTAGTGAATTTGATATTGTGTATACGGAGTGAAAGGCGATCAAAGGACAAGTCATAGCATATCAACTTGCAGACGCTCCTATTTCTAACGATCATTCCATGTTGACCAATTTTCCAGATGAATTAGTCTTTTCTTTCACATCTTCTAATGAATGGAAGTTATACTTTGATGGGTCCCATACTAAGTTCGGGTCCGGAGTAGGTATCCTGTTTGTCACCCCTCAAGGTGACGCTATTCCAAAGTCTTACAGAATAACTTTCCACTATACCAATAACATTGCAGAGTATGAAGCACTGGTCACAGGACTCCGAGTCGCAGTCCATTGGAACATCACGCATTTGCAAGTCTATGGAGATTCTCAACTAGTCATCCGACAAGTCAATGATGACTACGAAACAAAGGATGAAAAGCTTATTCCTTATAAGAACATGGTAGATTTCTTCAAGACAAAATTCACAGCTATCCATTTTAGTCAAGTGCCAAGAATGCAAAACAAGTCGGCAGATGCAATGGCTACGATTGCTTCCATGTTGAATATGCCTCATAATATGGACAAGTGTGAATTCTTGGTTGAACAATTGATGGTCCCCTCTTTTGACATTTCGACAACTGATGTGATGTGTGTTCTTGTTGGTCCCAACTCCCCGTGGTACAATGACATATATCAGTATTTGAAATCCCAAACCTTACCACCTAACTTTTCCGCTAACCAACGCCGAGCCTTTATTCAACAGACAGCCAAATATGTCATCATCGCTGACACCCTTTACCGCCATTCCTTTGACCATACCCTCCTTAGGTGTTTGGATTCTGACGAAGCACAAACAGCTTTACACGAGGTTCATGATGGTATATGTGGGGGCCATTTCAATGGTCTAAGCTTAGCCAAAAATTTGATTCGTGCTGGGTATTATTGGCCCACTTTGGAAAAAGATGTTCATGATTTTGTTAAAAAGTGCTACAAGTGCCAGATCCATGGAAATTATATTCATGCACTAGCCCAAGAGCTTCATTCTATCATATCTCCATGGCCCTTTTCTCAGTGGGGATTGGATCTTATCAGCAAGATTCACCCAACATCTGCAAATGGACACAAGTTCATTATTACAGCTACAAAATATTTTACCAAATGGATCGAGGCTATCCCCATGACTTATATCACTGGTGTCCAAATTTCAAAATTCTTGTTGAACTATATCATATGCAGATATGGGGTTCCCCTTGCCATAGTCACAGATAATGGTCGACCTTTTAAGAATAAAGATGTTAAAGAACTCTGTGACAAGTTTCATATTCAACACCGTTTTTCCAGTCCATACTATCCACAGGGGAATGGTCAAGCTGAATCATCAAATAAGACCATTATCAAGATCTTGAAGAAGGTTGTCAATGATTCTGGTCGAGATTGGCATGTATAGTTAAATCCAGCACTATGGGCCTATCGCACTTCTATCCGCACACCTACTGGCGCAACACCTTATTCCTTGGTGTATGGTGCGGAAGCCATTTTACCTTTGGAAGTCGAGATTCCTTCCTAGCGAGTCTCCTTGCAACACCTGATTGATGATGAGACACACAGAGTCTCTCAGTTTCATCAGCTTGAAATGTTAGATGAAAAGCGTCAAACAGCTTTGACACATTTGCAAGCATATCAAAACCGTCTCTGTCGCTCTTATAATAAGAAGGTCAAAGGGCGACACTTCGAAGTGGGAGATTTGGTTTTAAAGGCAAATCCCAAGAATGCACAGTCTACTGACATCATCAAGGGCAAGTTTGAACCTAATTGGGTTGGGCCTTTCATAGTAACTGCAGCCTATGGCTCGGGGGCATATCAGCTTGCGACTCCAGAAGGTGAACCCCTATCTGATCCTATCAATAGCATGCATCTTCGCAAGTACTGGGCATAATTTTCTATCAGCACTTCTTCAAATATGATCCTAAAAAAAAGAGAAAAAAAATGCAAAAAATCAAAAAAACGCAAAAAAAAAGAGAAAAAAAGAGAAAAAAAGCAAAGAGTAAAAAAAAATGATTCGCCCTCTAGTGAAAAGCTAGCAAACAGGCGCTTTGGGCAAGTACCATGGTGAAAACTTGGCAATCAGGCGCCATGAGTAATGAGATTATTGCTTTGCCATCTATCATGACTTCTAGCTATGTTCTTTCTCGGCTGGTTTATCATGCTTATCTTCGTCTCGACCAAATGTTCTATTCCAGGCCTGTTATTGGTCAACATCATTGTCTTGCCTACTCCAGTTTCTTGCACATATGTTTTGGTCCCAGTCTATGTGTCTTTCAAGTGCGCATTGGGTGCCTTCCCCTCGTCATGATCAATCATTGGAGCGTTTAAATCCAACAATGTCCTTAAAAAAGTCTTAAAAATCGAAAAATGTCCTGAAATAAAACAAAAAAATTGAAAAATGTCCTGAAATAAAATTAAAAAATTGAAAAATGTCCTGAAATAAAACAAAAAAATTGAAAAATGTCCTGAAATAAAATAAAAAGATTGAAAAATGTCCTGAAATAAAACAAAAAAATTTAAAATGTCCTGAAAAAATTTCACAAAAAAATTGAAAAATGTCCTGAAAAAAAGATCATAAAAATTGAAAAAAGGTCCTGAAAAAATCTCTAAAAATCAAATAAAGTCTTGAAAAAACACAAAAAAATTGTAAAACTCCAAAAGCAAAAAAACAAACATTTTGCAAATAATTATTCCTTTTGTGCATTAGACAGCTCACTGAGTATACATCCAACGACTCGCAATCAAACATTGTGCTTTAATGAAATCATGCTTTTACAGATGACCTTTTTCAATCAAATCAAACATTCAAACTGATCCGAGTTGTCATATCAATCAGTATCCAAATCATTTGTCCTTGTTCCTATTATCATGGGTCTTATACAGGGTGTGGTATACTCGAAACTAGACTATGTCCTGTCTTAGACGGGGTACCGCATTTCCGGAAACCAGACAGCATGATCGTCCTATCAGCACTTTCAACTTTTGACAATGAAGATCAAGATGTTTGTTTGATTTGTTTGAATTTGCGCATCTTATCTTTTTCTTGATTTATCTTCGATCATGTTCCTATGTTGCTCGATGATGTCACTGAGTGATTTAGAGTGACCGGGATGGCTCATGGTCTCTTTCTTTTTTGATTGTGATTGTCGTTTGTCTATGATGTGTTTGTCTTTTGCAAAAAGGGTTGCATTTCAGCTCTGGCCTTCCATGCCATGATGCTACGTATCCATTTTGCTACATAAAAATAAAGGTTCTCACCTACAAAGTGCATTACTGAAAGCAAGTTTTTCTTCAACTGTCCTTTGTCTCATTCATTTCTTCTTACTAACACTTCTTCCGTCCGGTCGGATAGTCAGTTCAGTCTAGTGCTCTGATCTCCAAACATACATATTGTGTCCTGCATCCATTGGTTAGTACATTTGCATTGCATCAAGCATCACATATTATGTCAAATATTTATCCATTTCATTTCATAAATACATCAAAAATACATAAAAATACATCCATACATGTTCATAAACAAGTACATAAGTCATCCATACATGGAAAATCACATAAGTCATTTGCATCTCATCATATCGATGCATATCATATCATATGTCAAAATAATATCGGAGTACAAAATTGGACTATCTGTCCTAAGTATGGCCCGTAGGCTAACTATATAATGTCAAACTACATAATGTCCACTGTCTGTCATAAGGAGCACGTGCCTCTGTCACTGGGTGCTCCCTCTATCCTCCTCATCCCTGCCATGTCTCGTGGATGATGTCCCTCCTGGTCTTGGTTGTGGTGGTCTCATAGGTCCACTCACCCCCATGCTGCTCAATGACCTCCGAGAGCGTGACCTGCTCTCTATCCTCGATCGTGCCCGATATGAAGGCGCTCTCTGCTCTAGTGGAACAACACCCTCATATAGTGTCCTCCAATACAGTCTCTCCTCTCCGGTCTCTACCAGCATCTGTGCCATCTCCCTTGCACTGGCATCCCTAATCGACCCAATGAACTCAGTGACTCTCTGTCCCTCTCGCTGTGCCTGAGCTATGGCTATATCTCAAGCCTCTGTGAGTCTGGCTATCTCCGCTCTGAACTGCTTTGCTCTCTCTCCAATGTCACAATATAATCCTGCTGGCTCGCTATGGTAGCCCTGCACGTATCCATCTCCTCTGTCCTAGCTATCCCCGGCTCTAGAGGAATATCCTACAATGTCTCCTGATCAGCTGAGTCTGGCTCATCATCGTCCTCCCCACCATCATCTCCATCCCCATCATCATCATCCCCCTCATCCTCATCCTCATCCTCATCCTCGTCCTCCTCCTCATCCTCATCATCTCCCTCCTCTCCTGTGAGTGGGAAGTCTTCCTGTCTCCGAGGCACTGGAATATCAGGATTAGTCAAAGGCACTGGTCGTCGTTGTGCAAACCATATCTCATACTCCTCTGTCATCCCAGCATCTACCACATCTAACCACCACTCCCACTGTCTCTGCTGTAGCTGTGCAAAGTCGGCATATGCTATGTGTGGCTGAATCATACTCCCCTACTGACTCGTCTCTCTGTGAGATCGGGCAAAGCATGCAGTCCTCCTAGGTACATCCTGTGTCTCTCCAAACTATCGTTTGACCCTCTCTGGTAGGTACAACTCAATCACTCTCTGGCGATTCACTGGTCGCCCAATCAGGTACCTCTCCTATCTGCAATATGGTAGTTCCTCATGATCATCTAACCATCCAGGGCAATCTCGATATTGCCTCCATATGAACTCTCTCAGTCTGTCTAGCTCATGTCGCCAGTATAATATGTATCCAAATGGACCCTGTCTCAGTGCTCCCCCATAGCAGTACACATATGGTCGGTGTGGTACTACCTGTCTCTCTGTAATCGGTCGACATATGGCAATATGCTCAAATGCCCATACCTGCAGTAATGTGACTCCACAGCTCAGTGTCTGCACTCCCTGATACGCTATCTGATGCAGCTGGAAATACAACATAGCCAATACACATGGTCCCCATGCATACACTGTCCCCTCTGTCACCATCCGCTCTAGCACTCTTCCCCAGCCAATAGGGAATCCATGTCCTCGTCTATCCCTTGCCAGAAGACATGCTATCACAACTGCTATCACCACATATCGTCGGTCATACTTGGAAGCCATGCTCTCCCAGCCGATCTCCCTCTCGACAATGTCCAGATCATCTGTGTCACACTCAAATAGCCTGCATAACACGTCTCTCCCTGTCACTGGGTCGTACTCTATCATCTCCCCATGTATTGGAATGCGGAGGATGCGCCATACATCCTCTAAAGTCACTATCACCTCGCCAGTCGCCAAATGGAATGAGGAAGTCTCCGAATGCCATCGCTCTGCCAATGCAGTAAGCAATCCTGTGTTTGCCCTAATCTCGGGCATGTATGTGATATAATATATCCCCAGTCCTGCTAATGTGTCTCTCTTTGTGCTCCTGAGTCTATGTCATAGCATGAAACAGTCTGGTCGATTCTCCCACGTGATCAACGGATACTGTCGACTCTGCATCACAATCGGGGCATCATTTTGTCAGTTTTAGGGTTTGCTCCTACGGGTTGCATTTCCTCATTTTCATGTCCAATCAGGGTGTTTTTCATCTACATTGGCCTATCCCACCCTTGTCCCCCCTTTTCAAGTCATTTGCATGCAATTTTGAGTTAAAATTGGGTCATTTATGCACACTTGCGCCTGTGTCTTGTAACCTGCGCTTGTGTCAGATGACCTGCGCTTGTGTCTTCCTACACAAGCGTAGAACTAGATGACACAAGCGCAGAGGTCATCTTTTTCATCCCCCGTGGGCCCCGCAATGTCCCGCAAGCACTCAAAATTCATGAAATTCAACACATGGGTTTTCGAGATACATACCACTGCTCCTGCGTCGTCTGGTCATCTGAATGTGTGTACACGTTCTCCAAGGTGATCCGCCATGGGAATATTCGCCATCTCTCTGCAAGTGTCCTTGTCCAGAGCAACAAATTCTCCTCTTTGGCTAGTAAAAATGAGCAATTTTCACCCTCTTGGTCTCATTTATAGCTCTTTGTCATTGCATAGATTGACGTGTGTCTTCTCCATCTTATGTTGATCACGGTCTTTTGCATCTTCCATTGCTTGTCCTTCATGTGTTCGATCTCCGATTGTCAGTTCGTTCGATCCTATCATTTTTATCGATCAATTGGCCTCTTTTCCGCATGTTTCCGGCCAATTTCTCGAGGGGGCATGCATATGTCATTATCGTTGTCTGGGGCATTTTAGTTATTGTTCTTTGAAACAATGCTTAAAATCACATTGTCTCAAAGAGGGGCAAAATGTAGACACCTAAAAATGGTCAACGCTTGCGAAGTCATACTTTAACAATTGCGCATTGCCTCATTTTAGGTTTTTGCGTCGCATTAACATTTCTCCTATGTCACGCACTTGGTCTTTATCATTTGTGAACATCGAGTCATTCTTCTACATTCTTCATTTGTCTCGCTTTCGAATTTGGTCTTGTCGACAACACTATCCAATCATGATTTTGATCGATTTTATCCTATCGCATCAATGTGCATGCTAATTTGTTATCATTTTGGACATCATCAATCCTAATTAGGGTTTTGTCCTCTTATCAATCTTATCATTTTGGACATCGTCAATCCTAATTAGGGTTTTGTCCTCTTTTCAATCTTGTCATCATGCGATTGATTTGTCATCGATCGTTGTCATTGTTCGATCTTGTCATTTTGCGATCAATTTGTCATTTTCAATATTATCATTTTGCAATCTATTTTGTCATCGATTCTTGTCCTCTTGTCGATCTTGTCATTTTACGATCAATTTTGCTATCGATCATTGTCTGTCTTAATTATGTCAATTTGGATCAATTTGTCATTGTTCCTCGTCAATTGGCGCATTTTCTCAATCAAATCATTTATCACATTGGTCATTTATCAGTCCAAAATCAAATCAAATCGAGTCAATTATCTTTCAAGACCTAATTCGTCTTCCAAGGTTTCGTGATTTCATCATTTAACCTTGTGTGTCATTTTCTTCCTTTAGGATTAATAAATTACTTATTTATCCTAAGTCTTCTCATTACAATTAAATCTTCATTTAATTGGCTAATTATTCCTCTTTGTGAATTGATTAATAAATGAAAAATTATTAATTAATTCACTAATTCCTAATTTCTAATTTTCTTCAATTTCCTAATTTCTAATTTCTTAATTCCTCTTTTGCTAAATTTTCTAATTTCTTAATTCTTAATTTCAATTTCCTCCTATTTCTCTCCTAAATTTATGGAAATGACATAGAAATTTGTCATAGAATTTGTCATAAATTGTCATAAATTCTTGACATAGAAATTTGTCATAGAATTTGTCATAAATTGTCATAAATTCTTGACATAGAAATTTGTCATGAATTGTCATAAGCCTTGCATAGCAATTTGTCATAGATATGTCATAATTTTTCTATTCTTGATTTGAATTTCCATTCGAATCACTATCATGCTAATTTGTTCATTTCTCCAATTTCTCTATAAATTGGATGATTTTCTTCAATCAATCCCTAGCCGCGAATTCTTATCAGACTATTGAACTTACGCTTCGAGTATTCTTGAATGTCAATCTTGCTTTCATAATTAGGTGTATGCACTTGAAGGTGAGATCCACAATAAACCTATTTGGAGAAGAAAGAAGAACAATGGAGCCGCATGGAAGAAGCATCCAAATCGTCATCTGGTTTGCATGAATCTTTGTTTTTGAATGCTTTGTTTCTATGTCTCTATTGAGTGTGCTTAGGATTAGATCATTGCAATGTGTGTTTGTGATTGAGCTAATAATGATTGATATGTCCTTTTATATATTGCTTTGATGATTCCTAATTCCGATGCTACAGTTTTTTAATCTCTATTAGTTCATGTCCAATACTGATATATTATCATTTGATAAATAATTTTTAAGTTGGGTGAAGTTTCTTGTTGCTGTCGAAGCTAGATTTTATATCTTAGTTTTATAATGTTTGTTTTAGAAGTAATTTTATGTACAAATAATTTTACATTCACATAAATCTCTATTACTACTGCAAATATGATTATTTGAAATTATATTGAGTTCCATGTGTTCTTAACCATTTTTGGGGTGAGTTCTTAAGCAAAATCCTTGATAATTTAAGGTATAGTTTCAAATATTGGAAAAGTTGAATCAAATGGTTTTAAATAATTTTAAATATGATTTCAAATATTTCTCAAGGGTTATTGTAGTGGTATCAAAGCTAAGATCTTTCCATCTTGTAGGGTTCTCAATTGTAAATCATGGGAGGGTTCTACAGAGCCTTTTTGATGAGTTTGAAAAATGATGTTTTAGTTTGCAAAAATTCTAAGTGGTTTGATGAATATTTAATGAAACCTAGATATTATATGGCATCCTATACATTTTACAAATTTTCAAATCTTGCAAGAAAACATTTGCCTCAAGAAGTCTAAAGGTTTTCAAAACTTTTCAAGATTACCTTTTAGAGGGAAGATTTGACCTACCATTTGATGTGTATTTCATGATAGGAAAAAGGGAAGAAGACTGGTTGGATAAGGCTTAAAAATTGATAGGGAAAATAGAATAGTTGAAGGTTGATCCATAAGACCCCATCAAGAAGATCAATGAGGAAGAACAATGAGATTGCACTCTAAAATCTGAAGGTAAGAATCCTTTGTTAGAAGATCATAATTTGATTTTCAACAATTATCTTATATGTTTCAGCCTGAGAGTAATGAATTCAAAAGGAAAAATATGGTACAAGAAGATTTGTTAGACAGTTCAAATAATCAAAAGAGAACTGAGACAAGGGGGGGGGGGTGAATCAGTTGTCACCAGATTACCGGAACCTTAAGAATTAAAACTTTAATACCGGAACCCAAAAGAACAATACCAGAATGCATAAACGAATTACCGAAATAGAAAATATACCAATTAAGCATAAACAATAATTAAAGAATAAATACCATCCACATGACACCAAGATTTGTACGTGGAAAACCCAATAAAGGGAAAAACCACGATGGGAAGCCTACCCACAGTCAGATAATACTTCTATAGTAAGTATATGATTACAATTGAGGGGCCTGTACTTGTAGGAAGGCCAACATCCTAGAACACACTGCTTATCACAAAAGGAGTCTCACTGACTACCTAATACAATCTAGAGGAAAGAACGAACTGCAATGATAGCATCTCCTATGCCTGAATACATTTTCGGTTAAGCTCAATACTGGAGGACTAAATCCTCTTACATAAACCCAAATCAATCACCAATGATCGACCAAATCCTCTACATGAATGATTATTACATTATTCACTTCTATACTATTCCCATATATGATCTACAATGAGATCTTACATTGTATATATACAAACCCTCGACCACAAACAATAAGGTCGGCCACCAGACAATAAAATAATTATATAATTATAAAACATGTTGGCTAGAGACCAAACAAATAATATCCAACCCATTCAAGACATCCCAAAAACATATTGAGAAGTCCAATCCACACGTTACATTAAGTCGGTCCATAACCTAGGTAAACTGGGACCTAATTAAGGTCCACACATGCTAAAGCAATTATCCCAATCAACCAAGTCTTGAGCATGATCACCATCAACATCCTAAATCTCCACTAGAAGCCACACCAACACCATTTATGCATATCATCAAAGATCTTCAACAAAGCTCTATCGGTGAAACCCTCACCGAAACAACAAACCAAGCTTGCCAACATATAGGATAACATTTGATCACCAGATCAAAACCAACTAAATGAACATGAATCTGAGTAGCATGAATAAGCCAATTCCATAACCCAAACATATCAGAGCATACTATATCATCATGATCTAATCCAACTGGAAACCAAGCAACTTACCGAGACTAGAAGGATACCGATAAAGCAAGCAAAATAGCTAGTGTTGACATCAATTCAACACATAATCAACTCCTCCAAATGGCCAATAATTCAGAGTCATCCCTTTAGAATTTGTTATGGAGGAATTTGATTCTTATGAAAATGAAGTCAAGATGAACATCCGGATTGATTTTGAAGATCAAAGTGTTGAGGTTATCTTAAAAGCACCTGTTATGGAAAATATGGATAAACATGTTGATTGGAACTCAAGGTATGATATAAAATTTGATTCTACATCTCTACAAGATTTCTATCATGTTGTAAAATTCTCTAAAAGGGAAGGTAGAAATAAGGATGTAATTTGCAACATAGAGCATTTAAGCATACCGATCCCAAGTCAAGATTTCTTTTGCATATGGGACACAGGTAATAAAATAATTCAAGGTAACACAAGCCATTTTCCTATTCCTCTTACATATTCATGCATATTGGTATGGGTACCTGATTCTTTTTTAAAATAATTACAGGAAGAGAACATTCAAGTCCATCTAAAAGATGAAATATGGAATGGGATTATTGTCTTTGTCACAAAAGATATTCCATTATACACACTTGGATAGATAAAGGGATAATTTTAACCTTGATCAAGGGTAAGGTATGATTTGAGTTTAATGTTATGAAGACTAACAAGGTTGTTAAAGGCAACTTTTGGAGGAACGTCTCATTCCTAAAGATAAAACAAGGATGAAATGGAATAAAGTCATAGGATTTCCTCACGATTATTTGGCTTGGATAGAAAGAGTTTTGGAATTTATTAATATTAATTCTTTCACCTATGTATAAAATAAAGCTTTAGATTGGTTTCATTTCTTTGATGAGCTGTTACAAATGCAAAAATCCAAGAAAGTTGAGCTCATAGGTGAAGAAGTTAAAGTTATAGAGGAAGATCCATTATCTACACAAGTGGAGATTCAAGAGGAGAAGACTCTAATTATAGATGAATATGTTTATGACTCCATGATGATGAATTTTCATACTTGAGACATAAAATAAATACTATTGGCATGCAAGAGAATGTAGCACTTGGGACAATTGAAAATTCTCTAAAGGTAATCAATGCATGTTTTTCAAGTCTTATTTCTAATCTTTCACGTCCTCGTGTAGAATATTATGGTTTTGTAGGAGAAGCTAAGTGGGTAGTATGTTGTTTGGTGGTGAAGAGTATGCAAGTTGTGATATTCATCGATCAGCATCAAAGATCTCTTTTTATCATTCCATTGTTTCCAAATTAGCAAAGGCAAGTGTTCGGGTATATGTGTCCAAGATCATATTTGGAGGGGATATTTCAGAATTTCATGGTTTGTGTGTACACTAATCTTATCTCAAATTTTGATTTAGCATCATGTTATTCTGAGATATCTATTTTCAAGAACCACATAAAGTTCAAGTTCATTCCTTACAAGTTGATTTTCCAATTCATGGTGAATTAAGTGAGAGCTTTTGGTTTTATCTATGTTGATGATATTTTGATCTCCAACAAGTTTTGGAAAAAATCTTGGGAGTGTTGGGATATACCTATAGCATCATAAATTGTACACCTTTTATTAATGTGTCTAATTTTATACTCTCCTAGCACCTATTTTAGTGTTTTCCTTTCCTCTATGCATTATAGGACCTTTATTGATTTAAATTAATATTATGGGTCTTATTCCACCTTATTACATTAGCACACTCTTACTTGGGCCCTTAATTCTAATTGTGCCTTTTATTTCTTCAATATCCTAATTTATCCTTAATCCTACCCTAATTTCAACTTTTAAAACACATTCTATATATCTATACATTATGGTTTGAGCCATCGAGCCGAAATCAGCATTAGAACCCCATTATCTTGCATTCCTTTAAAGTTAGGAAAAAGTTGTCAAGACTAGGGCAACCTACCACCATGATCCCACACTTTTTACCTCAAATTTTGGGAGGATAATTTGGCAATCTTATCAAATTCAAATTCAGATTTGTGTGAATAAATCATAAATCTAAGTCGGCCTAAAGGTGATTTCAATTATGAAATCCCTATATAAGGTACCCCTCTCAATTCATTTTCCTCATCTTATTTTATGCTAACATTATCATCCAATTCAAAAGCAATTCGTCTTCCTTAAGAGAAAATTTGATTCAAGGAGAAGCAAACTACTTAAGACATCTTCATATTATGTTTCAATTATGATTTTGTGATGGATTTTATGAGACTTATCATGTTATTGCATCAACACATGGAGGACTTATCCTAAGAGTGTTGCATCACCTATTGAAGGTATAATCATCTACATTCAAGCATTTCAATCCCTTTTCCTCAAAAGGAAAACCTTCTAATTCAATTCAAATTCTATTTCTATTTCAATTAGGATTAATTACAAACCTAGGGTTTGACCTAAGGCAAACCCTTATCCACAACCCCTCTTTTTTCTTCTTGTGTGTAGCTATAGGTACCCAACGGAGCTGGAAGACCTCACATAGCTTCAAGGTCCTATTCCTGGAAGTTGGACCTGATTTTTCAAGACAAGGACACTAGGGCGCCCCTATCCTAAGACTAGGGTGGGCACTCTGGTCCTCAAAATTGTGCATCAAATTTCACGGGTGGCTTCCATTCAAATTATAGATTTCTGAAAAGAAGCTCAATTTTAGAAGGCCAAGGCATTATGTTGCCCTGGTCCTTCGAGATCAGCAATATATTTCAATCACATGCTCAATTCTATGTCTGTTATAATATTTTTTATTATTTGTCATTCATTTACAATAAATTAAGTGTTTACTTTCTTTATACCATATCCATAGTTTTGGATTACTTCAACATATATCCATAGTTCATTCACTTTTCATAGTAGGGAAGGAATATAAACACTAGAAGTGCCATTTGACTCTCTTTTACAAGAGTTAGTCAGATACAATCACTCCTCTAGGTGATTTCATATTCTAATGTTGGTATGAAAGTGGATCTTGGTCTTATGTCCTACATGGTTTCATTTTCTTACAATACAATAGCTACAAACATATTTCATGTAGTGCCCCTCCCTGATTCTTCTTGTCTTTTGTGCATCAATAGATCATAATGATATAGATTAGACTACTTTATGATGATTTGATGGTATCTAACCATGTACTAACCCTAATTCATGATTATATTGGATATGATAATGATTATGGTAGTACTTGCTTGATTGTGAGTGTCTTCTCTTGTATGCATGATAAGGGATGATGTCATACCACTCATTCGTGAGCTTGATATGATGTTGCGATTTCCTTTCACTTGTCTTCCTATTATATGTATATATGTTGTTGTATATGTGTTGGTGATGGAAAGTTTGCAGGTACCAGACATCGACTCCACCTATCTTCATAGGTCTGAGCGTGTCTTATCTCAATGGCAAGTTGAACTGAGATGACATGAAAACCCATTCTACACTCTAGGTTTAAGTTGATTACCCTTGTTGGTTTAGAGTCTTGGTGTGAGTTGTTGTTTAGAATCAAGTGGTCTCTTGAGTTATCCTATGTTGGATTGCTTTTAGTGTTATGGTTGTTGAATGATTTAATTATTAATTAATTAATTGATTAATATAGTTTAATAACATTAAATTAAATTAATAGATTTACATAGTTTATAATAATAAATTAAATAAATAGTTGATATAAATATTTAATAATAATGTGTAATTAATAGTTGGGAATTATTATTTTTTATCCTTTGGATTTATATTTTGATTGTATATCATTATTATCTATCAAGGATTTTTTGTTATTTAATTAATTGTTAGGTTGTTGGTCTCCGAGAATGATTTTTGCACATTCGATTGTGGCAAGCTGTTTGGATATGGATTTGTTGCTTGGATTTTGTTTGGCTTGGCTGGAGAATCAGATTGCTCTTCATCAAAATTCTTTTGGCCATAACTTCTGTTGTTTTTAGGTTGGAGATTTTAGCCTGTGTTCTTCGCATTTGGTTTTCAAAGATTGTCTGAACCGTGTCTGTGATGTTTGTTTGGGCTAGGATAAATGAAGATTTAAATTGGTTAATAGTAATATATTTTTGAAGTAAATTTTATAAGGGAATTTGATTTATATATACTGGTTTTCCGTATATTGTTCTCTATAGTTGCTACAATGTTTTCCTATGTATGCTTGTCGTCTATAAGTTTCTCAATTGAGTCATGCTTTTGGTTTTGTTTGAGTTGTTTATCTGGCTCCTTCAATTGAGTACTCATTTGCATCTCTTTTGATATTATTTTTGGAATTTATCATTGCCTTTGTGTTTTTTTATGTTGATCGCAAGTTTGAGTTTTTCACTTCAGAGTAAATGTGCTCAAACTGTGTATGTGCTAATTCATTTATCATATTCATTTTTTCTTGTTGCAAATGCGAGGTTTCTTTTAGCAAATGCACGATTTTGTGTGGTATATGCATTTTCTAGTTTAACGGATGTGCTAAAGCTTAATAAATATGCTAAATGATCTGATAAATACGCTACACTATTAGTCAAAGGTGCTACAGGAACTAGTAAATGCGCTGCAGGATCTGGCATATGCATCATTCTGTGGAACATATGCGTCATTCTACGGAACATATGTGATGTTCTATCTATTTTGTCAATTTTGATGATTTCTAAGATTTTGATCTATTTTTTGAATACCCAGAGACTATTTCTAATACTTGAGATGGTCTATGTCTATTTTATTGATTGATTATTGGTTATTTTGACTATTTGGCTTATGTATGAGTTTATCTTGTAGCTAGGCTCCTTGGTTATATTTATTTATGTTGGATTATTGCATTTGCCTAAGAGGTTTTCATGTTGCATGGGATGTTATTGATTGATTTGGCATCTTGGTTTACTAGGTCTTGTAATTTTGTGAGCCCATGCTTATGTGGAGATATTTTATGCATTGCTTGTTGTTTCCCTAAGGTCTAGGAGAGCGGGCTTCCAAGTGGGTGACTGGGATTGCATGGAATAGACGACCAAGTTAATCAGAGTCTAGATCACTAGATATCTCATTGGGAGTTTGACTTTGCAATCAAGTGATAACTTAATTAATAATTCACAGGGTTTTGGTAGAGTAGTTCATCTTAATAAGATAAGAAATGGATTGGTGGCCCCTCTGCCTTGCCCAGTGGTGGTGAACCAGGATAGGATTGGGAAGGCCTTGGTAACCCAGGTAAGCTAATCTCCCTTACTCCATAGAGGTTGAGATGGCTCCACATGTGCATCTAGGATGGCTAGGATAGGTGCCCGGGTTCCCATTTGTTGCATGTGATGACACTCTTTTCCCTACATGTAGGTCCTAGTGCCTTGAGTATTGATTTGATGTGTTTCCTCTAGAGGATTTGTGATTGTGATTGGAGACTCTATGATTTGCATTCTTGCACTTGTTTTCAGTTGGTCTTTCCTTGGTTGTTAGGTATTATCTTGGATCTAGAGTGTGAGTGGGATATTGTGTCATCTCCTAGCATGGGGGTGGTTCCTTATGTTCCACATGGTCGGGTGGTTTGATGCCTTCTTCTATTGGGATGTTCTTCATTGGATGCTTTTGCATGGATGTAGATCTCATGTCTTCACAACTATGGATGGACACTTTTAGGGGATTTTTGTATATAATTTAGATGGCATATGTATGTATTGGACTCATGATGTAATTGTATTGAGATTGAGAGTTATGCTCCTTGATGTAATTGGTTATTGTGTAGTAGATGGTATCTAGTAGTGGACATATTTATGTATCATGTATATCTTGTGATTGATTCATCAATGGAAAAGGAAATGGCTTTATGGATATGCATTTAGTGTTGTATGTGTGTAAGGAATGAATTAATAACGCGGTAATTGGTATTGGCAATAAAGTAAGTGATTGGTATTAGGAACATTTGGCAATGGTGTTTTAAAATGAACCTAATGGGGTTAATTGGTAGTTGCATTAATGAAGATCGCATTTATGATAGATAGATTATAAATGATCTTGCATATGTGCATGGAAAGAATAGTTGATAATATAAGTCGTGTGTATTGGATTAGTTGTAATTGTCATATTGTTGCTTATGATTAGTAGTGTAAGTAATGGTGTTGATTTACTTTAGGGAAGATAGATGTTATATTGTGTTTTATTTCCACTTGCGTATCATGATAGGTAATTGTATATCATTTAATGGATGATGCATAGGAGTAGTTAGTTGATTATTTGCATTAGTAGATGTTTTTTAATAAAATAATTATCTCTGTTGCATGTTAGTTGGTTAATTTCTCTAGGTTATTTTTGCAGGCATTACATTTCAGCAACAAGAGATCTTCCCTAAGGCATGTTCATACATAGGTCATGATATTGGCACTAAAAAATGTGATGCTACATGAAGGAGATATGATGGGAAATATTTTCTTTATGAGAGAATAATTTCTACCACAAGGAAGCTTCAAGGATATTTCCAATATGATATAATAATATTACATAGTCTTTGTGTAACTATTTTCAAAGGGTTGCTAATTTTGATTGGCCTTTGTAGTGTTCAGACATTCTTGGAAGGATGCAAAATTATTGTATGGTTAATCCAAGATTTCCTATGGACTATATTTATAGTGTATTACTATTGTATTCCATTTATATTTCTGATAACAATGTTTTCCAACCCTGTATGGTTTCTTTTCATCTTGTACACTTGCATACAAGCTAACATGGACACTTTTATGAGTGTTGTAGCTTATGTTCCAATGAAAATTTTAGGCTTGAGAAGGAATTAATTATATTTTTTGGCTACTCATGGAGATTTTGCATCCCTTACATGGTTGATCACCCATATTACTAGAAACACATTTTGGTTTTCTACTTAGGTTGGTCACTCATGCAATTATTGCATCATTGATATATTGATGACTTTGGTAACTCTTGTTTTGAATAGCTATAGTTTGTTGCACTCGGATATGGTTTCAATCCAAAGAAGGTTATCATTGTTAGTGCAAAAAAATACAAGATCCATACCTTTGTTTTGGAGGAGATTTATGATAAGAGTTTCCATTGGAGGAGATGATATGTATATGGTTGATGTACACAATAGTTTCTATGATGAGTTTTTCCCAAGGCTTCAAGATAATAATCACAGGGAGACAAATGAGTTCATTTTTCATATGGATAGGGAGTTTCTATTTTATAAACCAAACATGAAGAGGATAATATTGAGGGAAGCTCAAGAAACTTTATTTATGAATAATTTCAAACATATATTGATGGATGATTTTGGAAGTTACATCATTCTCCATGAAGATAAGATATCATTTGCAATTTGGGCACATAGAATGTTATTGAATGAATATTTTTTATTTTTTGGTACTAATGGTTGATCCATTTATGTAAATTCTCTATTGCATATCAATCCATAAAACTATAAACATGATCACTTTATTTGACATAATACATATGGGTCTAATGTTATGCATTTCTATGATATACATTTCAGCAATGCAGAGGTGAATGAAAGATTTTTTTCCAAAAAGTGTATTAGATAAAATAGTGGATATGGTGCATGTTATAACACTCATAATAGTTGAAAAAAATCATATCCACAACATCATTATTTGAGAATGAGGAGATTCTAGTAGAAGTTTCTCAATGTTAGTGCATCAATTCAGTTTTAAAGTTGAGCTCAAGTAGGTAAGTTTTGGAAGGGAGAAAATTGGAAACTATTAGCATGGAAATTTTGGTTATGCATTGAAGATATTCACAACAAAGAAAATTGTTACAGGTGCATCTCTCAAAGTTTCTTCAAGTTTCTTGGAAAGAAGCTCATGCAACTTTTCAAAGATGCAAAGTTAAGGTTTCTTATACAGTTTTTCATGATATATCATTTTGGCATCAAGAGCTTCAAGTCACTACTTTGTAATTGCTTGAGGTTATGAAATTTTGTGAAGGGAGTAATTTTCATGTCCCCTTTCTAAAAATAGTAAGTTGGTTGTCCAAAAATGGCAAATAAGGACTTATTGATAGGTCATAAAATAATATTAATGTTGGTGATATAGTTTGACAAAAGATATTCTTTTATCACCAAAAATAAATAAATTAAATAATCTTTCCAATTTGTGGCATGAGAAATGGGAAAGTTAATTTTAGCATTTTTTTTTCTCTTTGGAATCTTATGGCAAGCCTTGGCAGTTACCAATTTACATGGAAAGTGGAAGAACTTGAAGGATACTTGGCAATGGCAGTTTCTATTCTTGGAATTTTGGCACCCAAACTTTCATTGGAGTATAATTTTGATATATATGTTGTTTTGGCTCCATATTGGATTATTCTTATTTGCATATTTGATAGAGTTTTGGCTTATTTCTTTAAATGTTGATAAACCCGTGGAGAAGGAGATTGAATAACATGAGTTTGAAGGTTTCCAAGTGGGCTAAGGATTTGGATCTGAGGTTCATCAAGGTGATATAAGGTTGGGCTCAGACGAGGGTTTCTAAGAGTAATCTCATCTAGAGGTTACCATTTTTCTTGAATATTTGGTAGTTACAACAGTTTCAAAGTTTGGCTTGCTAGAAAGGTTTTGAAGCAGTAGTTTGGGGTTTGAATGCGCTATTTTTTGCAGATGTTTATATGGACTCAATGCAAATGTGGATTTGATTGTTTTTATTTTTATTTTATTTTATTTTATTATAATAAACCTTGGTATGGATTTTGGATTCTTTCCCTTGCAAGTTAGGTTGAGTTTCTATGAATCTTGTAAGGGTTTTTGTGAGTACTTTGTTGGGTTTTGTAATAATATTGTATTTTAAATTTTGGTTGTGTTTGATAACAACATAGTGGATTTTAATCTCTTTTATTTAATGTCCAAGACTAATATATTATTATTTGGTAAATAATTTATAAGTTGGGTGAAGTTTCTTGCTGATTGGGTTATTCGATAGTGCCTGCCGGAGCTACCATTTGGATCTCATTAATATAATATTTGTTTCAGAATTGGTTTGCAGAATAAATAATTTTATGACTATTTATGGGCCTTTTATACTCACCTAAAATGCAAGCTTTGCAAAGTGGAGATTATCCTAAAAATAGCAAAGATTAGGAAATCCCTACTCCCCAAGGTCCTATGCATTGGATCACAACTGTGCGGGTATAGTTTGGGGCCTATGCAACTTGTTCAATCAAGGTGGCATGCTAGTTGCAAAAGAAACTTGGCAGATCCACTTAAAAAAAAAATACAAAAGAGATAGGGTGCATAGAAGAAACTAACATAACCATGCAATAGTGTTAAACTTGAGAGAGATATTCCAAGTGATCAAATATAATCAATAATAAACAAGATAGCAACTAGTGAAACTTTTCATCCACATGCAAGGTATATGATCTCACATACAAAAAGAGCTTACTATCAACTTCACATTCCATACTCATGAAACCTACATAGAACAACTATGCTATCTAGAATGAAAGAGCATATCAAATCAAAGGAATACCAATTTCAATCAACAAAGATCATGAAACACGCAATGCATGAAACAACTTGCATTGATTAACTATAAAAATAATGGGTACCAACGAGCACTGATACTGAGAAATTTTAACAATGTTTAAAAATAAAATTGCTATAAATGAAAGTACCATAAATAAATTCCTAACTATGGCCTCCTATCTTCAATTTATAGACCCCCAAAATGGCTTGATTCATTACATTTATAGTGTCTTTCTCCCTATATTCTAGGAGTAAACTAAGCACATGACCAAGTTACAAAATGGTGGAGGTCACATTTGACATGCAAGTTTATGCTTTCAAACCTCAGTTAACTCATAACAAACACAAGAGATCAACAAGTCCTTCTCCAAGGGTGGTGTTGCATGTGCCTTCCACGTCTGTTGTGCTTGGCTAGCGGTGGTGCTTATGCATGACAAGTAACCTGGGTTTTCTCTGAAAAATATTGTTAACACCAAGGTCATGCCTTTCCTTCTTGATGACCAGGAGTGTACTCTGAGTTAACTACCTATTTTGCTTTTGTTCCCCTTATATCTATGGTAGTTTCCTATGTAACAATTTATTTAGGTAGGTGATCGATCAAGCACATACTCGATTCAAAACATTGAAACTCTTAGAGTCTCCTTTACCTCTTCCATATTTTCAACCAAACTATCCATTATTTGTGTGCCCTGGTAGGACTGGAAAACTAGGTGCATGTACCTATTCATAAGTTTGACATCAAATTCAGTGATTGGGGAGAAGTATTCGGCTACATATGTTTCCCATTGCTTGAGAACAGCCTCCTAGAAAAGTTCACTTGACTGCATCACATCCCTTCCATACTTGCCCAACAGTTTCATTACATACTGCTCATATTATTCCACCAAACCAAAGAAGAATGGATGTTCTTTGAGTACCTTAGTTCTACATTGATCTATGATGTCTACCTTTAGCTCCAAAATTTCAATACAAGACTGCAAACCATTGAGTTCTTCTCCCCCTAGAAAGTCTTCTTTTCTTATTACATCTGCTCCTAATCCCTTGATCTTTTTAAGTACCTTAGATTGCTTTGAGAAATCACTGGAATGAGCTTCCCATTGTGTAGAACAGAGGATGAGGCCTCTCTCAAGGAGATGAGCATCTTCATATATGTCTAGGGTGTCATATAAAAATATTCTCACTTACTCAACTGATCTCTTTCCCAAGTTTTGAGCATGGTTGCCACTTTCCTCATATCATACAATGACTTGACTTGTTCTTGTGAAAGTGCTGAGGTGGAAGGTAGAGTGTCTCCCAATCTTGAATCCAACGGCTTTGACATTTCAACGAGCAACTATCTATATTGTTGCAGCTAAGCCTTGACCTCCTTCTTTGATTTATGCTCCTTTTCTATCCTCATCTTTGTAGACACCTAAAAATGTCTCGTTAATTCTACACTAATTATTCATCTATTTAATTAAGTAATTATTTGATTAAACTAGCTATTTCTTCTAATCATCACCCTTCAACACTTCTAATTATTTTATTTTTATTCTCAAATCATTTTAATCAGTTAACCATATCTCAATTATTAATTAAATATCAATTATTTAATTAGCTATGATTTATTTCTTAATTAAATAATCTTTATTATTTAATTAATTCAATCTCCCAAATTTAAATAATTTTATTTAAATTATTTAAATTAATTAATTAAATTCCTCCAATTCTCCAAATTATAATTCCAATTAATTCTATCTAATTTCATTTCATATTTCCCTAAATTCGAATTTCATATCATTTCATCTAATTTCACATTTCCAAATTCACGGTTCACCAAATCTGAATTTCAGGTAATTTCATGTGCATTTCAGCATTCAAATGACCAAATTCAAATCCAAATTGAAAATGAAAATCTAATTCAATATCAAATTACTACAACACAAGCTAAATCAGAACTGATTGATCAAATCAATTGTCTAATCAGTTAACTCAGTTAACTCATCAATCATACTTTTTTAACTCAAAATCAGCTTTGTATGACTAATCAATCATTTCAGTCTTCTAATCCATCAATTTAGTCATCTCCCTAGTCTATTCAGTCTACAGATTAATCAAATGAGTTTACTAGTCAATCTATTCAATTCACTATCCAATCAATCCTATTAACAAATCAATATATTAAGTTAACAAATCAATCATGACTAGTTTACTGATCAATCAATTTCGGTTATCTATCAATCAAAACTCGAGTTCTATTTCTCACCCACTTTGTGTTGAAAATCTATAAATTAAGCATCATTTTCATCAATTCGATCTAGCTTTTTCAGAATCACAGTCTTCAAAGTATTTGTATGCAGGAAATTGGTGCAATACTTGAGAGCCACCAACCACTCAAATTAGAGAATCACAATGGAAGCAAAGATGCCGAACGAGGGAGTTCTTATTTGAATGCATTCCTTATTTCATATTAATTTTCATTTATTATGTTTGTTTTTTTGTTAATTAGTTAGGAATTGGTGATTCATTCTTACTTGCTAATTAGCTTAATACACATGACATTGAGGCGTAGGAAATAATGGTGAACCCGACATGAATCATGCTAACCTAAGTTTTATATTTTTAATGACTTTGCAGATCTGTGCATGGTGAACAAGACCCAGATTTCGCACTCGATCATGCATAAATTCGCAATTGCTAGTATTGCACCGCAATCGCTAGTATAATACACCACAATTGATCAGACATCATACTACAATTACAAAAGTGTCTCGCAATTGCTGCAAAGGGTTACAAAATCAAATTGTCTTGTGTCATTTCTTCATTATCTAGTCTTGCGCATCTAACCCAGAAATTTCATCAAATTCTAGAAAATTCAATTTTTGCAGTTAGGAGAAAAGGTGACTTTCTGAATTTTAGGTGCAAGGAAGGCAAAATAGCATAGGAGACAACAAAGGACATATCAAAGACTCTTAAAGCTAGAAAGGGAGCTCCGTGAAATTGAAGAAAAAGAGGAGATTGCTCAATATTATAGAAACATCCACCATTTCTTAACCAAGTACAGATTTTATGATGAGATTGATGTGATGGCTCGCGTGGTGTGGGACAATATCATTGCAGAATAACCCTTCTATCTTCTGTCTTTTTTTGCTATTTTTAAAAATTCAAAAATTCAAAAAAAAAAAAAAAATTTACTGTGAGCAATTGATCTTATATCAATTCGCAATTGAGCAGTCATCACATTGCAATTGCTTAAATAGTAATTCGCAATTGATGATACATCAATTTGCAGTTGATCTGATATCAATTCGCATTTGCTATGTAGGTAATTCACAATTGTTAGATTAAGTTTTTCTTTTTCTATTTTGTTTCAGTTCTGGTTTTTATGAGAATATCTTTCTATCTGTAAAAAGACAGAACTTTGTAATTGTAAAATTAGGATGGATAGCCCACTGTGTGCTTACTAACATCATTTTCTGTAGGGGTAGCTTAGAAACACTTCAATTTGGTGTAAGTAAAATAAACCACAAACAACATGTTTTCTTTCACAAATTGATATGAAGGTTAAAAATGAACACCATGTCTATGTGGAGCAACATCTCCACTTAGAATAGAAAATAATTGCAATGGAAGGTTAAAAAGAACCCCTATTTTTCATGTCTTTGAAGGGATAGGTATAATGCTCTCCCCTTCAATGGGTGATAAAAAAATCAAACTCTCTTCATTCATGCTTTCATTTATTTATTGCAATTAAATCCTTTAGAAGGTCTTCCCTCCCGAGTTGACCATAGGGTGCCATTAAGGTCGATGAGAGGGGAATGACCTAAGTGGCAACGACTAAAGCCAAGTAATCCAAGCCACTATAAATAAATGTGTATGTGATGAGTGTTACATGATGTCACAATGATGTTATGCCTTCCTCAGTGCCTATACAATATGTTAAAATCTGTAGAGCGTAACCTCTATAGACAAGGAGACCTCCCTCAACGGAGTGTAAAATGTTGCTAATTGTGACCAGTTGAACAGAACCCTTTCTAAACACCAAAGAAATTAGAAGCCAAACTAAGTTAGTAACTAGACACTTATTTTATCACAGTGCAAGGGTGGGGAAGAATCCACCCCCAGGACACTCACCATATATCTCCCAGGATAATAGACCAATTGAGGAGCAATCTTCTTTGGTCTAATTTCTGGAAAAAGGCAACAAAAGGGGCGCACCCTAGGGTGTGACAAGGCTGTTTGAGTTGATGGAGTATCAAGATGTGGGTTGTGGTAATACTTGTGACCTTTTGACCTTAGGAGAGTATGTCTGATGTGATATCAAATTGCCCCAATATATCAAGAACAAAATGAGATCTTGAGAAAGATCCCAACATTCATGGAAATTTGAAAAAAAAATCCTTAAACAAATGTTCTTTTCATGGTTTTATTCTTTTAATGTGACTGTTATGTCCTTTGCTACACTTTGACAAATTCAAAACATTATAAGAAACAAATCACAACCTCAACAAAGTCAAAGTTTCAGTGTTCAACAAGATCAAACAAAACCTCAACAAAGTTAAGTGTCAACATTAACACCAACATCAGATCCAAACCTTTTGCACAAATTCAAAGATGATATATATGTTACTTTCAAGTGATCCTAGGTCCTATGCATTCAATTCATGTAGAAGTACCATTAGAATCATCACACAAAGTCCTCACACAAGTCATTTCACCAAATTGTCTTTCACTCACTCAAGATTTACTGTTGCATTAGAGTGTAGGAATCATACCTAAGTCCATGGGTATCAGAGGAGATGGAGAATTCCCATTCGAACAACCCAATCTTGGGCCAAACAATGACCAATTATAAATAATTTATGGTTTAGATAACCTCTCTTGGGAAGTAAGATTCGATCGTGTCCAATATGACATAGTTGAGGCTATCATAGATGATGAAATCCGGAAGTCTGTTCATCTTGATGAGAAACTAAGGAAAAAGATACAAAAAGAAGCTCAGAAAGAAGCCATTAGACAATTGGTAGAAAAGACCATAGCAACATTTCTCAAACCGTGTTAAAAGAGCAAGGTGTCCATCATTTTTAGGTGTCAATCATTTTAGGTGTCAATCACTTCTAGGGTTTGCATTGTCTGCATAGTAGTCTTCAATGTATGGGTCTAAAAGGAAATGATAAATTCCCATTTGAACAACCCAATCCTGGGCCAAACAACATTCAATTAGAAATAATTGACAGTTTGAATATCCTTGCTGATGAATTGATAATTAATCAAGACCAATACGGCATAGTCCAAGCTGTCATAGATGAAGAAGTTCAAAAGTCAGTACAAATAGACATAAACCTCAAAAATTGAATCAAAGAAGAGGTATAATTTGAAGCTTTTCAGCAATACATTGAAAATCTTGTGTTCAAATTTCAGAATCCTCAATAGCAAGTCATGATTCATAGATTGCATTGTTTGCACTTTAGTCTTTAGGAAGTCATAGAAACATATTTAGTTGCATTTAATCGAGTCTTGCATACACATCTTAGAGAGTCAATATCACTTCAAAATAATATTCATACCATTAACGCGTGCTCAAAAGGAAAAACACCAAATGGATCCTAACAATGATCCCTTGGTTAACCCAACATGGAATATGGATCTATCTACACAACAACAAACACAGGATCACACACCCGCAACACTATCAACAAACACAAACAAAATGCCTTCCATTGATGAAATACAATATAATTTGACAAAAGAAGAATTGGAAGCAACCCAACAAGATCCTGTGACACTAATGATAGAGACAGATATCTCTCTCTCTTAGTCTATAATGGGGCCAAGTTACCTCCAAGGGTAGACATTTCAATGATATTTCCACAAGGTGTGACATTAAATCAAAATTTACCTCAAATTCCTATTGCAATACAGACACAAGCAACAGTTGCTACATCAATGCAATCTCAAAATGCCAATATGGCTACAACCTTAGCACAGTCAATAGTGGAATTAGCAAGTACCAATCTTACACCACTGACAATGCCCAACATGATGATGCAAGCTCCAATGGCTCACAACACTATCTTGGCAAATATAACTCAACCCGCAGTTTCGGTTGGTTCCACCCATAGTTGTCAAAATGTGAATCAAGGGACAAATAGCTCAGCTCATCCAAATGTCAGTCCGCAATTTATGTACTTTACACCACCTAGTGGAACATATGGTGTATAGTTACCTGGTCTTTCTATATTTCAACAAGCTCAAAGGTACTCAAACACTATCCCTTTTGTGGGAAACACTCATCAAGTCAATACACCATTGACCCAAATAGAGATTCTGACCCAACGAATGGAGAACCTTCTAAAACAAATGGCCAGTATGCAAGAAGTTAATGGTAAAAAGAGATACACAATGGAGGGCATTTGTCTATATCCTTTTGAAATAAAATTATACATGCCACCATTTCCCCCACATTTTGAAACTCCAAAGTTCAACAAGTATAGAGGGAAAGGTGATCCCCAAGATCATATGATAGAATTCTTCACAACATGTATTGAAGTAGCTCACCATGCTTCATACTTAATGAGGCTATTTTACAGGAGTCTTGGAGGGACAACATTTGAATTGTTTACACACCTTCCACCCAAAATTACTTCATGGGGAGAATTGGCTAAGTTATTTATATCCAACTTTGCCTTCATCATAGATAATCCAATTACCTTAATGGATTTATGTGAAACAAAGAAAAAAGAAGGTGAGACTTTTGCCACATTCTTGCAAATATGGTGAGGCCTATATCACAGATGTCTTAGTCATGTCCCTGAAGTGGAGCTGTTGGCCATTTGGTGGAATTGATTATATGTTGCATTGATGTTTTGTCATTGATGCCAACACTAGCTGTTTGGATGCTTTACCGACACCCTTCCGGTCCTGGTAGGTTAAGTGGTTTGTGATTAACTTGGATCTGGTATGATCTGGTAGGCTCCAGTATAATCTAATGATGGAATTGGCTTGTTCATGATACTTATACTCATATTTGGTCTATTGGTTTTGGTCTGGAGATTTGATGCTATCCTGCTTGCTTAGAAGATCGATTTCTAGTTTTGGCGAGGGTTTCACCTGTAGAGATTTTGATGGAGATCTTTGATGAATTGCATAAGTGGTGTTGGTGTAGCTTCTGATGGATTTTTAGGATGCTATTGATGATCATGTTCGAGACTTGGTGGTTGGAGATCATTGTTGAATCTTGTGGACCTATACTTGGTCCCGGTTGATCTAGGTTATGGATCGACTTTAATGTAACGTATGGATAGGACCTATTGATGTATTTCTGGTATGTCTTATGTGTTGATATTACTTGTTTGATCTAAGGGAGACATGGATTGTAATTATGTAATTGGCTTATTGTCTGGTGGTCGACTTGATTGTTTATGGTCGAGGGTTTTGTATAAATAGATGTAAGATCTCATTGTAGATCATCGTGGTTGTATGTAAGAGGTCATGGTCAAGGAATGTAATGAGCGAATAATGCAATATCATTCAGGCAAAGGATTTGGTCGATCATTGGAGATCAAATTGGTTTTATGTAAGAGGATTTAGTCCTTCGGTATTGAGTTTAACTGGAAATTTACTCAGGCATAGGAGATGCTATCTTTTTTTATTTCAACACTTCTCTGGATTGTAGTCTAAATTTATATGTAGTCAGTGAGGCTCCTTTTCTGATGAGAAGTGTGCTCTAGTCTGTTGGCCTTCCTGCAAGTGCAGAACCCTCAATTATAATTCACATACTTACTACAAAAGTATTATCTGACTGTCAATAGGCTTCTCGCCATGGTTTTTCCCTTTACTAGGTTTTCCATATACAAATCTTGGTGTTATGTGGATGGCATTTATATCTATGATCATTGTTTATGCTTAATTGGATTAACTACTATTCTGGTATTAATGTTTTGGGTTCTGGTATTAAAGTTTTAATTGCTAAATGTTCCTGTAATCTGGGACAACTGATTCACCCCCTCCCCCTTCTCAGTTGTCTTCATGTTATCTAAACTGTCTAACAGTTGCTATCAGATCTTTGGTCCTCTCTACAGAAAGCTTAACCACTTGAGGAAGATCCTATGGCAACTAACAGTTTGAGTTCATCCAGTTCTTTTGGAACTATCTTTCGAAGGGATATTCTGAGGCTTGATGGAACAAATTACATAGTATGAAAGATTCATATGGAGACTCATCTGAAATGTCTTGGCAAGGAGATTTGAGAGATCACTCAGAATGGTGTCATACCCTATAATCTGAGATCTGGCAGTCCTCCTCCAGAAAACCTGGATAAGGAACTTGAGAATGATTGTAGAGCAAGAGAAGCCCTCTTGTGTGCACTTTATGATCAACAAATAATGGGATTAACTGACAAATCATCTAGAAAGGCTATATGGGATAAGTTGGAGACTCTTAATGAAGGTGACCCTATAGTGAAGATTACTAAACTTGATGGTTACTGGATGAGATATGAAAACCTAAATATGGAAGAAGATGAAAGGATTACTGCATTCATGGAAAGGGTAAATTATATTGTTATAGGAATTCAATGTTGTGGTGGAACTCTGAGCAAATATGAAATTGTTTCTAAAGTCTTGAGAGCCCTACCACCAGATTACAAATGAAGGCTACGACTATTAATGAATTGACAATAATGGCTAATACATCTTTCAATAGAGATACTTTGTTTGGGAAACTATCTTCTTTTGAGCTTGAGGAATTTGGACCTTCTGGAGCTGTGAAGACTGAGCCTTCTTTTCATGCATCTACATCTACAACTGATAAGCAAGACTGAAAAGCTTTATATGCAAAGGAATTAGAAGATATGAAGAGAGAAGATGATGAGTTTGAGCAACTTGAAGCACTATTTGCTAGAAGAGTACCTAAAGGATCAGTAGGAAGTAAGTATGAAGGAAAAGCACCTTTTAAATGTTTTTCATGTAATAAGATTGGTCATTTTGCATCTAGATGTCCTGAAAGAAAAATCAAGATTTGAAGAAAGAGTTAAAAGAACATTTAAGCCTAACCCTAGATATCAGAACAAGTATAAATACAAGAAAAACCGAGACAAATCATGCTACATAGCAGATGAGGAAGGCATTACTGATTCAGATGATGAACTGATAGAAGACTACTAGTGGATCTGGCAATGGGGAGGAATGGGTGTTCCTAGCTATCAAGGAATATGATCTGACACTAGAAGAGAATGTACCTAAGGAGAAGGAACTTGCTACTAAAATTGAAGACAACGATGAATGGGTAATTCACAGTGGTTATTCACATCATATGACGAGATAAAGGGAAGTTTCTGTCTTTGCAAGAATTTGATGGTGGTATAGTTAGATTTGCAGATGACAAACCATGTATGATCAAAGGAAAAGGAACTATATCATTGGATGGTAAGAACAATACTGACAATGTTTTGTTATGTTGAAGGTTTGAGGCATAATCTTTTGAGTGTAGGACAATTGGTATATAAGGGATTTCAATTACAGTTTAAGGATGGAAAATGCAAAATCATTAACAAGTCTAGTTTGGAGATTGCAACCGGTACACAAACAAAAGGTAATATATTTCTTTTGAACTCCGGTGAGAAGACATGTTTGATTACACAGATTGATGAGAGTTGGCTATGGCATAAAAGGCTGTGTCATGAATATTTTGATTGCATTGTGAAGATCAGTTCAACTAAGGCAGTCAGGGATATACCTAAGATTATGAAGCCCTATAATCCGGTATGTAAAGAATGTCATATGGGTAAATAGGTCAGAACCTCTTTTAGGAGTATACAAGATAAATCAAATGATGTTCTTGATCTTATTCATACTGATTGTGTGGCCCTACTAGAGTTAAAAAATTTCATGGTGATATATATTTCATGCTAATCATTGATGATTATTCTAGAATGATGTGACTTACTTTTTTGAGAGAAAAATCTGAAGCATTTGAAAAATTTAAAATCTTTAAGGCTAAAGTGGAAATTGAGATAGGATTGAAGATTAAATCTTTGAGATCAGATCATGGTGGAGAATTCACATCCGGTGAGTTTAATAACTTTTTTGAAAAGCATGGTATAAGAAGACAATTTTTTGCTCCCCGAACACCTCAACAGAATGGAGTTGTAGAAAGGAAGAATAGAACTATCTTGGATGTTGTTAGAACAATAATGATGGAAGCTAGTCTACCTCATATCTACTAGAGAGAAGCAATGAGTACATTGGTTTATACATTCAACAGAGTACATATCAAAGGGGAAACCGATAAGACACCTTATGAATTATGGTTTGGCAATACACCTGCATTTAAGTATTTCAGAATTTTTGGTAGTAAATGTTATATTAGCAGAGATGATACTATTGGGAAATTTGATCCTAGATGTGATGAAGGCATATTTCTTGGTTATTCTAATAAAAATAAAGCATATAGATGTTATAACAAGAGATTGCAGAGAATTGTGGAGAGTGCTAATGTCAAAGTAGATGATCTAAACATAAGTCAAATCAGAGTTTATGAAAAGGAACCAACAATGGAAATGATTATATCTGAATTGGTAGCACCTGTACCAGAACAAAGAGTTGAACCATTTACTCTGGAAACATCAGAGAATTCTATAGTAACTGAAGAGCAAGGAAGATGAATAGAATGTCAGAAGAGATTAAATAATTCTGAAGATCAAATCATTGGGGATAAGAGCAATAGAGTGATGACAAGAAGAAGACTAACAATGAATGAGGTATGCTTAATTTCACAAGTTGAACCGGTATCAGTAATTAAGGCATGTAAAGATGAACACTAGTTAAAAGCTATGGAAGAATAATTAGATCAGATTTAGAAAAATAACACGTGGACTTTGATTCCCCGACTTAAAAATAAAAATGTTATTGGAACTAAATGGGGTTTTATGAATAAATTGAATAAGGATGGTCAATTTATAAGGAATAAGGCTAGATTGGTTTGTAAAGGATACTCTCAGAAGGAAGGAATTGATTATGGAGAGACTTTTGCACCTGTAGCTAGGATTGAAGTTGTAAGATTATTTCTTGCCTATGCTACTTATAAAAACTATAATGTTTATCCGATTGATGTTAAATGTGCATTTTTGAATGGGGATCTTAATAAGGAAGTTTATATTGAGCAACCTGATGGTTTTTCACTATCAGATGATATAGATATGGTTTGCAGGTTAAGGAAAGCTTTATATGGATTGAAACAAGCACCTAGAGATTGGTATGCAAGGTTGGATAAATATCTTTTGAAGCTTGGTTTTACTAAGGGTAGTGCTGACATTAATTTATATTCTAGAATCACTGATGATGATATACAAATTATTGAAGTATTTGTTGACGACATTATTTTTGGAGGTGAAGATAAGTTATGCACATAATTTTCTAAGAATATGGAAAAAGAATATGAGATGTATATGATTGGTGAGATGAAATTTTTCTTAGGTTTGCAGATTACTCAGACTGACAAAGGTATTTTCATTTGTCAAACTAAATATGCTAAGGAATTGTTGAAGAAATTTGGTATGGGAGATTCTAAACCGGTAAGTACTCCTATGGTTACAAGTGAGAAATTGACAAGAAAAGATGTTTCTGCACCGGTAAATCCTACAAGATACAAATCTATGATTGGAGGTCGGCTTTATTTGACTCAGACTAGGCCTAACACTATGAATGTTGTTTGTATTGTTTCAAGATTTCAGAGTGATCCTAGAGAAAATCATGAGATGTCGATAAAAAGGATTCTTAGATACTTGCAAGGTACATCAGAATATGGCTTGTGGTACCCTAAGCATGATAACTTTACTTTAGTGCATATACAGATGTTGATTGGGCTAGAGATGTTGATGATAGGAAAAGTACTTCTGGTGGAACTTTCTCTCTTGGAAAGAAGTTGGTTTCATGGATCAGCAAGAAATAGTCATGTCCTTATTTATCTATTGTTGAAGCTGAGTATGTTGTTGTTGCTACTAGCTGTACAAAATTTTTATGGATGAAGCAAATGTTGAAGGATATAAAGGTGGATTGTGATGCACTGGTAGTTATTCACTATGATAACTCTGTTGCTATTGATATATCAAAGAATCCGGTATTTCATTCTAAAAAAAATCCCATATCTATCAAGTATAACTTTTTGAAGGAGAAGGTGGATGCAAACGAAGTTAGACTAGTTTATGTGAACACTAAAGAAAAAATTGCAAATATTTTCACCAAACCTTTGTCCAAGGAATAATTTGAGTACCTAACAGACAGGCTGGGAGTTTCTGCCCCTTCGATAGAGACTTGATTGGTGTGGTTTGGCATCAGTCTGACATGCATTATCAGAGATATTATTCATTCCGACACTGATGTGGGATGCTACTACTCAGGGCGAGTAGTCAACTTTGTGATTCATAGGCTTATGTTTTTTCTTTGATATTTCTGTCAGATTTTTGGCATTGATGTCAAAGGGGGAGTGATATTGATGTGAAAAAGAAAGTGAAATGGGGAGTGGTATTGAGAGCTATATGTGGGAGTTTGTTGGTTGTCTTTCATAGGGGGAGACTTGTTTGGCATTTCTTGGTACTTAGATATTTTTCACATCTAGTGTTACCATCAATGCCAAAGGGGGAGATTGTTAGCCATTTGGTGGAATTTATTATGTGTTGCATTGATGTTTTTTCATTGATGCCAACACTAGTTGTTTGGATTCTTTACCGACACCCATCTGGTCTTGGTAGGTTAAGTGGTCTCTGATTAACTTGGATCTAGTATGATCTGGTAGGCTCTGGTATAATTTGATGATGGAATTGGCTTGTTTATGATACATATACTCATATTTGGTCAGTTGGTTTTGGTCTGGAGATTTGATGCTATCCTGCTTGCTTAGAATATTGATTTCTAGTTCCAGTGAGGGTTTCAATGGTAGAGATTTTGATGGAGATCTTTGATGAATTGCATAAGTGGTGTTGTTGTAGCTTCTGATGGAGTTTTAGGATGTTGTTGATGATCATGTTCAAGACTTGGTGGTTGGAGATCATTGCTGAAGCATGTGGACCTATACTTGGTCCCGGTTGATCTAGGTTATGGATCGAATTTAATGTAATGCATGGATAGGATCGATTGATGTATTTTCAAGATGTCTTATGTGTTGATATTACTTGTTTGATCTAAGGCCGACATGGTTTGTAATTATGTAATTGGTTTAATGTCTGGTGGCCGACCTGATTATTTATGGTCAAGGGTTTTGTCTAAATAGATGTAAGATCTCATTGTAGATCATCATGGTTATATGTAAGAGGTTATGGTCAAGGAATGTAATAAGCGAATAATGTAATATCATTCCGGTAGAGGAATTAGTCGATCATTGGAGATCAAACTGGGTTTATGTAAGAGGATTTAGTCCTCTGGTATTGAGCTTAACCGGAACTCTACTTTGGCATAGGAGATGCTATCTTTTGTAGTTCAACACTTCTCCGGATTGTAGTCTGGATTTATATGTAGTCAGTGAGGCTCCTTTTGTGATGAACAGTGTGATCTAGGTTGTTGGCCTTCCTGCAAGTATAGGCTCCTCAATTGTAATTCACATACTTACTACAAAAGTATTATTTGACTATGGGTAGGCTTCCCATCATGGTTTTTCCCTTTATTAGGTTTTCCATGTACAAATCTTGGTGTTATGTGGATGGATTTTATTTTGTGATCATTGTTTATGCTTAATTAGATTATCTTCTATTTCGGTATTAATTTTTTGGGCTCCGGTATTGAAGTTTTAATCATTGAATGTTCCTGTAATATGCAACAACTAATTCACCCCCCCTCCCCCCCTCTCAGTTGTCTTCCTGTTATCTGAACTGTCTAACAAGAGCAAGTAGACATCTTCAATGAAAATCTTGTGCCTCCAATTAAGTATCCATTACAAATGCAATGCCTAAACAATTTTAAAGACATAATAGAAAAAGGAATCAAATATGAGAGATGCCTATTAGAACAAGGGATATTGAAACACCACAAGGATAGTGGACCAACCACCAGCACAAACAATGTAAGGCAAAAATTTTGGTCTAGAAACAAAAATGTCACAAACGATGGAGTTGTTGACGCACGTGTTGTAAACAAAGCTCAACCAGAAGTATCTCTACAAGGACTAGCTGATTTTGCCAATAAAAACCAATCTCAGACAAACAACATCAATGCACTATATTCAAACAATCCAAGGTCACCAAGGATAGGTGCACCCAGGATAAAATTTACACCCCTCGGTGAACCTATTGAATCCGCACTGAAAAATTTGATACAAAGCAATCCCATAACTTTACCAAAAGCTAGGCCATATGAACCAGGGCCATTTAAGTCCACTTGGTGGAATGAAAATGATTTCTACGAGTATCACCACAATAAGGGTCACAAAACAACAAGTTGCTACAAATTGAAGAACCTCATCCAAGATCTCATTGATCAAGGTGATATTACTATGTATACCAATAAGGCACCAAACACAGATCATAAGGCAGGAGATGAAATAGTAGCTACAATCACAGTGAATCCTAAAAGTAGAGATTGTGTTGTCATCACTAGAAGATCAAAGGTCACATTACAAGGGGTGCCTTCAAACCCCCCTTCAATATTTAGCAACTACAATATGGTGGATTCGTTAAAATGAATTCCATCCCAAATTTCACTATTTGAGTAATTGAACATATCGCCAGCTCATAAGGCAGTTCTGGATAAAGCCTTACAAGATTTGGTTGTTGCTAGAGATATTGATGAGAACACATTCCAATCCATGGTTGGGAACTTGGCATCTTCAAAGGTCACATTCACTGAATAGTATGTACCTACAAACTAACCCATACATAATGATCCCTTGCACTTGGAAGCTTTGGTTGACCGAAAAAAGGTTCGAAGAGTACTTATAGATGGTGGAGTTGGCCTTAACATATGCACACTACATTTGATCAAAGCTTTAGGATATTCTGAACATTATAATGAATCTACCAAGAGAATCAATATCAAAGACTATGATGACAAAGAACGCCCCTCTAAGGGTGTGGTGACTTTACTAGTACAAGTGGGACTAGCTACAACAAACATCACCTTTTAAGTCCTAGACAGAGAATTGGGGTACAATATGTTGTTAGGCCACCCATGGATGCATACAATGCAAGAAGTACCATGAATTTTTCACCAATGTGTAAAGTTCTCATACAATGGCATAGAGATCATTGTCCATGGTGACCCAAGCCCTTTTCAACACTATAATTATTTAAGGGCAAGAACAAACAATCAAGTACCAAACAATCAGGAAGCCCCTCTTCACTTACAAATGGAATCATTATCAATTAGAAAAATAGAGAAAAATACACCAGCCACATCTTCTTTGTAGATTAAGGAAGTTGGTTGTGGAGAATATTCCATTTCGAGTACCTCAGATGACAAACAAACATCTTTTTCTCCTAGGTCTTTTGGAAAGCCTCAAAACACAACAATGAAGCAAGATAAATGAAAAGAGATAGTGAAGTATTCAGATTCTTGCTCTTTCATTAGATGGGAAGACTTACAAGAAGAATCTCTAAATGAAGATATCAATCACTGGATATACAGAGAAGAAGATGAAATGATAGTACCCATGATACCTCTACATCAATATGGTAACAACTTCAAGATGTTACAAAAACATGGGTATGATGGCACCACAGGATTAGGACTACAAAAGAAAGGAATATTAGAACCTATTTTGCCACATGAAAACCCAAAGAATCAAGGCTTGGGATATAAACATGTGCCACAAATAGCAGAAGCCAAACAACGTACATTGGATATATTGAACAAGCCTAGGTTACCCTCAGAATACATACCTCAGAATCAGTCATCAACAAAGATGTATTTCTCTTCACCTTAGAAAATAAAGAGAGCACCAACATATCCTATCATGGAATCAGATGGTGAAGACATGAGGCAACTTCTACAAGAAAATAGCATAGAGACATCTAGCAGTATAGTGCCTGAAACATTTGCACAAGCAAATATGGTGACAGATATAGGCTTAACACTAGTAGATGAGGTAAATCCTTGGTTATTGTCAATACTTTTTCCAAGGGAAACAACTTCAGCTCCTTCATTTGAGTCAGATGAAGAAAGAGTGCAAAGACTGATACTAGGCTTAAGTAGGGTATCCATAATACAAAGAAGATCCACTGATTTACAACAAGAACAAGAGCAAATGAGTGACACAAAATCAAAAAGTGAAACATACATAGAAAGCATCATAGATTCTCATGAATATGAATTTCTATCTAATAATGAAGACAACCCACCACCAATTTATGAGGAAGACACATCAGGTCATAACCAAGTATGCATGATATCATGATCTTCTATGATAGCAGGAGATAAAGACTTACCCTTTATGCATTCATGTTTAATTAACTGGGAGCAAGAAGGAAAGCCATAGTTGAATTATTGGGTGCAAGGGATGGATTCCGTTATAATGATCACAAAGCTGGCCATGCAGTAGATTTGGACAGAACTGCATATTTTAGAGAAGAAAGCTCCTCTCCTAATCATGACAATGATAATAAAGAAGAACAAATAATGGATTCTATACCTATTGATAAAGAACAATCAACATTATTGGTAGAAAAAACTGAGGAAATTAACATCAGTGATGTTGAGAAAGTTCGTAACATTCACCTAGAAAAATCCCTAGATCCAGTAGAAAAAGAGAAATTTGTCAAATTCTTTAAGCAAAGACCAATCAATTTTGCATGGTCTTATGAAGATATGCCTGGATTAGACCCTAAATTCATCTTACATCAGTTGTCATTTCTTCCAGGAGTAAAACCATATAAGAAAAAGCTTAGGTAGATGCACCCTCACATAGCCTTGTTAGTCAAAATTGAGCTACAAAAATTGTTAGATGTGGGTTTCATTAGGCCCATAGACTATGCTGAATGGATTTCAAATCTAGTCCTGGTATCCAAGCATACTAGAGGTATCAAGATCTGCACTGACTTCAAAGATCTCAATAAGGCTTGCCCAAAAGATGACTTTCCACTCCCTAACATAGACATCATAGTGGAATTGATAGATGGAAATGAAATGCTATCACTCATGGATTGTTTTTTTGGCTATAATCAAATCAAAATTGCACTAGAAGACCAACCTAAAACATCATTCACTTGCCCATGGGGAACATATTGCTGGAATGTGATGTCATCCAGCCTTAAAAATGTAGGTGCCACTTATCAAAGGGCAATGACCACCTTTTTTCATGACATGATACACACAATCATGGAAGATTATGTAGATGACTTTATAGAAAAGTACAACACAAGGGATAGTCATCTAGACATATTGGCTAAGATCTTTGATAGACTTGAGAAATACAATGTAAGACTCGATCCAAAAAAATGTGTCTTTGGAGTAACATCATAAAAAATCTTGGGCTTCATTGTATCCAATCGCAGCATTGAGATAGATCTAGAGAAAGTGAAATCTATTTTAGACATTCCATCACCTACTACTCTCAAACAAATTAGAAGTCTGCAAGCAAATTACAGTCAATAAGGCATTTCATTACACAATTAGCAGAAAAGTGCCAATCATTTCAACATCTTTTAAAGAAAGGCGTTACATTCAAATGGACACAACAATGCCAAGAGGCATTTGACACACTAAAAGAATATAATTTGTCCACACCAATCTTGGTTCTGCCCATACATGGGAAACCAATACTCCTGTATATAGCTGCAACAAACTCCTCCTTAGGTGCTCTCCTAGCATAACACGATGAACAAGGAAAAGAGAGAGTTGTCTACTACATCAGTAGAACACTCATTGGGTATGAACTCAACTACACACAAATAGAAAGAGCATGTCTTGCAGTAGTTTTTGCATCACAAAAACTGATACATTATATACTGAGTCATAAAGTACAACTCGTTGCATAATTTGATCCACTCAAGTACCTGATGAATAGAACAACACTAACCAGAAGACTTGCAAAGTGGGTCATGATACTCAGTGAATTTGACATCGAATATGTCAATAGAAAATCCATAAAAGGACAAATCATAGAAGACCAACTTGCAGAAGCACCCTTACAAGATAATCATCCAATGGTGATAGATTTCCCAAATGAATCAATATTTGCACTATCAGCACAAACACACTAGAAATTATTCTTTGATGGTTCACATACAAATCATGGAGCAGGAGTAGGAATTCTATTCATAACACCTCAAGGAGATTCAATTCCCAAATCATTCATGATTAGCTTCCCTTGCACCAATAAAATTGCTAAATATGAATCCCTGATGGTAGAACTACACACTACACTACAATGGAAGATCAAGGACCTATAGGTCTTTGGAGACTCAAAACTTATTATTAATCAAATCAATGATGATTACAATACAAAAGATGATAAGCTACAACTATACAAACAATTAGTGGAAGAATACAAGCAACACTTCACCAAAGTCACATTTGAACAAATACCAAGGGTGCAAAACAAGGCAGCCGATGCAATGGAAACAATAGGATCTCTCTTGGATATGCCAAATGATGGTACTCACTTTGAATTTCAAGTGGAACAACTCATTATCCCAGCCTATGAAATACCATCCATTGAATATGTATGTATGATAATAGGACCCGAGTCCCCATGGTACAGAGATATATATGCATACCTTCATGATCAATATATACCTCCCAATATTTCACGTAATCAAAGGAAGGCACTTATCCGACAATCATCAAAACATTCAATTATTGCTGACACTTTGTACAAAAAAAGTGTAGATAGCACCTTACTCAGATACCTTGATGTTGAGGAGGCACAAATCGCCTTAAAAGAAGTTCAGATAGCATATGTGGCACACATTCTTCAGGACCTACTCTAGCAAAAAAAATGTTCCAAACAGGTTATTATTGGCCTACAATGAAAAAGGACACTTACAAGTATGTCCAAAGATGCAAGCAATGCCAAATACATGGGAACCTCATTCATGCACCTACTCAAGATCTTCAACCAATAACATCACCATGGCCATTTTAACAATGGGGAGTAGATCTTGTAGGGAAAATAAACCCTACCTCCTCCAATAGACATAAGTTTATCCTCACAACTACAAAATATTTCACAAAATGGGCTGAAGTAATCCTGATGACTTTCACAATAGGAAAGCAAATAGCTAAATTAATTTTGAATTATATTATTTGTAGCTATGGGGTACCCATGTGCATTGTAACTGATAATTGATGACCCTCAAAAATCAAGAAGTGAGTGAGCTTTGCGAACAATTTCACATCCAACAATTTTTTGTGACACCCTACCATCCCCAAAGCAATGGTCAAGCTTAGGCAACAAATAAAACTATTTTGAAAATTTTAAAGAAAGTTGTCAATGATAGTGGATGTGATTTCCATCTCCAACTAAATCCAACTCTCTGAGCTTATCGAACTAGTATTCGTATGGAAATTGGTACCACACCATTCTCTTTGGTTTATGGTGCAGAAACTATTTTTCCTATCGAGGTAGAATTACCATCCCTAAGGGTCTCTTTGAAAAACATTATCTCAGAAGAAGATTATAGAGTAACATGTTTGCAAGAATTATAATTCCTAGATAAAAAATGACAAAGTGCTCTGAATCATTTGCAAGAATACAAAAATAGAATGAGAAGAAGCTACAATAAAAGAGTCAACCCACGTTGCTTTGAAATAGGAGGTATCATTCCTAAAGAAAATCAAAGGAACCTTGCTGAATGCGAAAAACTAGGAAAATTTGAGCCTAACTAGTTAGGTCCTTTTGTCATAACTAAAGTAATTGAAAATGGTGGTTATCATTTGCAAACAATGGAGGGAGATTCATTCCCTCATACCATCAACAACATGCACCTAAAGAGATATTACATCTAAGGGTGGGTTCATTTCAATTTTCAGTATTGCATTTGCATATTTCTTTACCGCATTTCATATCATTATTCCTTTCTCATATAGTTGCATCAATAAGTCAAGATGTTTGTCTAAGTAATTCACCTGTCTGCACTGAAAGGAAGGAAGGTTATCTCATTTCCTAGATACTTGTTCATGAAGTCTTTAAGAGGTCTTCAGTCATTCATCTTCAACATCACCTTGTGATTGAGCTTTATCCATGGTTGAGTAGAAGTTTCATTATCAAGTCTTGTTACCCAAAATCTATCAATTACTATATCTCACACATTAATCAAAAGCTCTAAGTCATTACAGATACCTAGTTGGTCATGTGGCTAGTGAAAAATCCAATATTCCTCTTCAGCAACACTATAATTGTCATACCCAAGTAGGTTTCATTACTTACAAGTCAAGGCAATAAAATAAAATAAAATAAAATTGTTATGCCAATATCCATCTCAAGGCAACATAAACAATGATATATAACTAAAATATCATATGTGATAAAAGCTTGACTATGGGAACATGCAAGTAACTCCATCAAGGCTATAGATGCCTATTGACAATGAAGAAATGTTTGAGATATTATAGTGCATAACCTTGCCAGAGCCCTAAAAGCTTGCTGGCAGCGAGGCTCTATCTAGGTTGCTTTTGAAGTTAGAATAACTCACTTAGCTAGCCACATAGGATTCTAAGGGTCTTTGATGGTTATAAGAGTGAGAATAAACTCAATTGCACACACATGGGCAAAAGAAGATCAATGTTTCAAGATTTGATGGAGAATTTTTCCGCACCTCCATTCATAAATCTTGGCTACATAGTGTGTTAGGTTGGATGGTCTAAGTCTTTTGAGAATGGATTGAACTCCTATCTCTGAAACATTTCGCACCTTTAATCCAATTAGTGCATGTCAAAATGAAGGAAACACACAATCATCCTCGTTCAAATAGAAACTACATTCTTGTCATGTATCCTACATTAGAATAACTCATATTGAATATTCTTTGTCTCCACATACATGTTGCATATCATCATCATATGTCAACACTTAGAGGCATAATTGAAAAAATTCTAAAAATCAGATAAAGACTTGAAAAAAATCTAAAAATAAGAAACAGACCTGAAAAAATTCTAAAAATCAGATAAAGACCTGAAAAAAATCTAAAAATCAGATAAAGACCTAAAAAAATTCTAAAAATTAGATAAAGACCTGAAAAAATTCTAAAAATCAGATAAAGACTTGAAAAAAATCTTTAAAAATCAAATAAAGACCTGAAAAAATTCTTAAAACACTCAGATAAAAGTTCTGAAAAACATCAAACAAAAATATAAAAAATTCAAAAATCTAAAAAACATTCAAATAAAAGTCCTAAAAAACATCAAAAAATTCAAAAAATCAAACAAAAACATTCTAAAAAAGTCCAGAAAAAAATCAATCAAAAACAAACTAACAATCCAAACCCATCAAAAACTTGCAATAAATTGTCTCGCAAGAATCAAACACCCTATCAGATATCTAACAAGCACTTCGCATGAAGTTAAACAAAGGATACAACTATCTTGTCAAAACATCTGCAATCAAGCTGATCAAGTATCTAATCTATCGAATTACTATCAAACTATCAACGTGATCAACATCTTGTCTAAAATAGAATCAGTACACTCAAAACCAGATAGGTTAGTCTTAAACAGGGTCCAAAACTTCTGAAACCAAAATCACATCAAACATATCAAAGCAAAGGCACAGTTAGTCTAACTGCTGAGTTTTGTCTATTTTGGTTGACTCTTTTTATCAAATTGGTGAAGATCATTGTTTTTAGCTACTCAAGGATGTCCAAAAAGTGACTAGAGGAGTTGTGATGGGCATGATCCTTTTCTTTGTTTGTTGTTTGTGGTTTGAACCAATGAAGTTATGGGGCAATTTCTCTAATGGGTGTCTGTGATAGGAGCATTCAGCTTGTGAATGCCACACATACCTCAACCCCTAGTGTAATTCCCAGAATGGAGGGTTCATTCCTTGTCTGCTATGTGTTTGTTTCTTTACAATGAGATATCTATACATCTTGGTTCCTCATACCCTAGTGTAATAAGCTCCATTGTTACATAATAAGGCTCAATGATGATAATGTATTGCACTATGAATAGAGAAATGAAGACTTTCTCATCAAAATTCTATCAAATCATCTCTATCATATCTAAATATGGAATAAACAAAGGTTGATTCAATTGATTGATCATTTCATATCTATTCTACGTCTAACAACTAACAATTCTTCCAAATTCACAATTTTCAACACCTATTTTGACACACAAAAATAAACATCATTACATTACATTTTCATATATATCATTTCATAATGTTAGTTTGTTGCATTATAATAAGAATTTCATCAATCATTATACATCGCAAAAAAAGGTACATCACATCACTGCATGATACCACATTCACATTGCATTCATCATCACAATAACATAAAACACAATAAAGAAACATTATACCATGAATTTTTGTTGGCAATTGACACTCAATTGGTTGGTTTCACTATGTTGTCATTGATGGCAACATGGTATTGTGTTTCGGCTTCATGTTTTTGTTCAGTTGTGTATCGGCAAGCACTTCACAGATACTACATCGGCACTGGCACTGGCACCGACACCGATAGGACAAAAGGATTTCTTTGGTCACTGGCAATGCAGGCCTACATGGTTTAGTAAAGGTTATTGATATTGGAGGCCAACAGATCTTGGATCCGACATCGGCAATTGATTTTAATGTTTATGCATTTATGTTATCTTGCCGACATGTAATTTGATATTGTATATATCTTTGTAAGCAGACATAAGGCATGACAATTTGTATAGGGTATATAGGCTAGTTTAATAGATCATTTTGATATAGACATATGATAGGAGATTATGGCTATGTGAATGTAATATGATGTGAAATATATCAAGGATATTAGGTATGTGAGGAAATTCATGTAAGGGTTATTCTGGTAATGGGTTTAGGGTTTTAGACTAGAACAAATAGAGCTTGAACCGGAACTGTATTCTTGCATAGAAGATGCTATCTTAGTAGTTCACACTTCTCTGGATTGTAGTCTGGAATTTTATGTAGTCACTGAGGCTCCTTTTCTGATTGAGTAGTGTGCTCTAGGCTATAAGCCTTCTTGCAAGTGCAGGCCCCTCATACTTTGTAATATCTATTCATATGGCTAGTGGATTGATATTGTGGGTCATAAATCCCACCGTGGTTTTTCCTCTTTGAGGTTTTCCACGTATAAATCAGTGTGTTATGATTCTCATTTATGTGATTGGCTTATTGGTTGCTTTACTTCTTTAAATTATGTATGTATCGGTATACCAATTGGTGTATGCATGTTTTAATAAGGCTAAAATTAATCATTCTGGTATAACATTGATTCACCCCCCTCTCTCAATGTTATTGGATTCCAACAAATGGCATTAGAGCCTTGTGCCTTGAAGGAAGTTTAACAGCTTGAGGAAGATCCTAAAACTGAAATCCATGGATATGGCTTTGGAGAAGCAACTTGAGATGGCACTTGAAGATTATGATGTTGAAAGGTTGAAGAACATAAAGCTACAAGATGAATTGAATTCTGCTAAGGAATTCATTCTTGTCCTACAAGAGTGGCTATCATCTATTCAAGCTAGGAGGAAGGAACTTTTGCAAAGTCAGGATGATGAAGCAAAAGATGCACTTAAGGAACAATATCAGAAATTGAGTCAGGAGAACATGGTTATGAAAAATGAAATGCAAGTTATAACTATGAGGATGTCTAAGGAGATTGATGACAGAAAGAAGAAGGAAGAAAATCTTGCTATACCCCTGAAGAACAAATTTGAAGAATGTGGTAGGTTGGATCATGAGAATGATATGTTGAGAACTGATTTGGTACAATCCCAAAGTAATGAACAAGAGATTGAGAGACAAATGATAATTCTAAGAGAAGATTTAACTACTACAAGTGAGTATAAAGAAAAAATCAAGATTAGTTCAGCACAACTAGATGAGTTATTGAAGAGACAAAGGCAGATTGGAGATTCCAGTGGATTTAGATTTGAGCAAGGACAGAGTTTCGGTACTACTAATGAAGATCAAAACCATAAGGCACTGGTAAGGCAATTTAATACTTATAAATTCAATGGTAGATGTTTTTTTTTCAATAGATTTGGTTACATGGCTAGGCAATGTAGAAACAGAGTAATTCAGAACCTTGATTCTGCTCCCAGTAAATGTTCCCAATGTAATAAGTATGGTCATAAAATAAAATATTACAAAATGAATGTTAAATGCTATGCATGTGGAAAATTTGGACATATGACTAATCAGTGCAGGTCAAGCAATTTCACCAGTTCTAGCAAAGCAATTCAAAGGAACAATGTTACATGTTATGCATGTAATGAGGCTGTACATATTGCTAAATTCTATAGAAGTAGAAATCCACCGGTTGGTAATGGAGGATCAAATGAGAAAGGGAAAGGGAAGGTTAGTGAAATCCGGCAAGATCATACTCAGAGATGGGTTAGGAAGACTGAAGAACAATCATCATATGGGAATGTCTCGGTTACTTATCCGATAGAGGAGGTTGCTCCTGCATTGGCAGGTAGCTCATCCGGTAACTAAGGCAGATGCCTTAGGGGTAGGCAATTCATGAAGATGTTGCATATGCCCCAAGAAGTGGTTTTGGAAGATGTTCCAGATATTGGAGATGATTATCCGACATGGATATGTTTTATGCAAGATCCAGTATCTTTCACTGGTTGTCATTTATGTCAATGGAAGATTAGGGTTTTTCTCAAAGGTTAAAAGGTTGAATTGACTTCATTTTTTATCACCTTGCATTAAGAGAAATTTCAGAGCAATTCAAAGTGACCAAGAGCAATCAAAGGCAATTCAGAGCAATCAGATTTCTTCTTGAGCAATTTCACCAGCGTCTGGAAGAATTTGCCGGAGGTTTTCACTGAGAGCAATTTAAGGTATTTATCTTTAAACATGGAAGCAGGATCATCATCTATTCCTATTTTTGTTGCAAACCTGACTATGGTAGAGGTCAAGGACCACCCCAGGCCAATTTTCAAGCGGTGTCCACATGTGGCTACCCTAGAAGATTCGGTTGGAGCATTTTCTCGCATTCTGAAGGGAGTTGTCTATGTAGAGGATGTTAGGGCATATATTCACTGTCATATTAAGGACTTGGAAACTTCAGAAATTAAGGGCATGTATATGAGTGAGCTGATGGGAGAATCTAGAAAGATCAAACCGACATCAAGCATATTGAAGACCTAGGGTTTACCAACATTCTGGATATTCCAGAATTTGAGGATGAGATAATCAAATATGTTTTGAGCAGAGTACATGGGGAATTTATATGGTTAAATAGACCTTACAAAATCACCAAGGAAGCCATCCGAGCAATCACTGGTTTACCATCAGTTGGGCAACATCCAGACAAGAAGGTTTCAAATGATTTCATGAAAAATATCACCGACGTGACATTTGACAAAAGATCCATGAAAGTGAGCACTATCACTGACGCGGACATCAAATTTGATAGCATGATCATCAGGTATAAGGTAACTCAGTCAAAATGACTGAATTTTGTTTCCAGTTCATGCATTTTGGTTGCATACAAAATGATGAGAGAATGTGAAATTAGATCTATGTTGTTGGATGCTAGATGAGTTGTTAATAAACCTAGGGAAGATTAAGGGTGAAAAGAAGGATACATTCTGGTATGACAACTTGATATTTTTCTTAATGTTATATTTCATGAATGATACACCCAATTTTGGTAAAAGGAAATGGGAATTTGACATCTCGGTAGGGAGGCAATTGAAATAGTCAATTGCTCTTTTTGGAAGTCAAAGAGATGATAAGGTATGGGGATATTTCAAAGCATTCCATAAATCTATGAGGTCTAGGGTAAGGGTACCTGAGCATATTGTAGAAAAATATTTAACCGACATATGCTTCATGGTAAAGAAGGATGAGACACTTATGGAAGCAGTTAAGCCCTGAAATATTTGGATTGAGGAAATGGGCTTTGAGGTGGATGCACAGATTCTTGATGCCTATGCAAAAATGTTGATTGATGCACCAATTGATGAGGAAGAGAAGCCCTGTGGTACTGCACAATAGAAAACACAAGAGGTTGAAACATAGTTCAACCATAAGAAAAGAGAGAAGCGGGAAGGGAAAGAAAAAAAATTTGTGGAGAAGGTCTCAAAGGACATCAAAGCATTAATTGATGCTATCCCAGAGAAAGGCAGAAAGAGGAAGGATCTTGAAGTTTATATTGAGCTTGTTACTGCAGAATCAGAATCTGAGGATGACACACTATTGGCATTTAAGAGGGTTGTGAGAAAGAAAATAGAGGAAACAAAGGTAGAAGATAAGAAGCAACTGGTCAAGAAGGTTACAATCAAAATACCGACACAAAAGCAAGAACCAAAAGAAATAGCTTTAGCTGTATCCAATACTGCAAAGAGGAAGAAGAAGAGTGACATTGACTTAGCAATTGAATCTGGTAATGTGACTATCATACCACCTAAAACTTGTGTAGAATTAGTAGATGAAATCACCGAAGATGGCATGTTGAAGAATGTTCAATTTTGTTATGAACACTTAGAGAATGATGAACAAAGAGAGGTAGAGGAAGCACTCTTATTATTCTTGGATATTTATAAGAAAGCCTTAATAGAAATAGAAAATCAAATACCAGTTGAATTGTATAATATGTTAGATGCTAGAAGATTGCCAGCTATGCAAGATGATAAACATATTAAAATTCAAGAGCTATTATCTATCTATGTTACTATTGCTCTAGATGAAATGGAAAAGACACTTGAGGTGGCATACATAAAAGTTTTCAATAGAAAACATAGGATAAATAGTCTGATGCTAGGAAGAGTAAATGAAATAATAAAGGAGACTCAAAAAGCATGGGTTAAATTTCTTGGAGAAAACAAGGGAGTCTTTAATTCACCGGAAACCAAGACAGACACTGTAGATACCCTGATTGAAGGAAAAGGAAAGGGGATTATGGGTACTTCACCCTCTGTTTTGAAAAATATTAAGATAGTAGAAATTGAGCCCCTGGTAAATATAGATGTATAGACAAATATTGAGATATCGGTTAGTACAGAGAAGCTAATTTTTTACAGGATAGTAATATTGAGGATAATAGTCCCCCGGATACAAATATATAGGTTGAGGTTATAGTTCCTATAGAGGAACTGAGAAATACACAAATTTCACCAAGTGGCAAAGCCACCGATGCATGTGAGGAGGTTATAAAGGATAAATCTTCAGAAGAGAAGACAGGGGAATCTGGCAGGGAACTAGTAGTTGGTCCATCATTATTGTCAATTGACACCTCATAGGTCAAAAAGAAAAACATCACAGAGATGAGTCCTAACGAACTCATGATGATGGTAGCACAAAAACTAATGAAGGAGGGATCCACATATAAAGGGATTATTGATCATACAATCATTGTTTTACACTGACTAGTCCCAGAGTGTAAGATTGAAAATGAAGCTAGCCCATCCGACAAGATTAAGATAATCATTGAGAATATTTCAAAGGATTTTTAATCCTTACAACAAATCTCAAACCGACAAGAACTAGAAAGGTTTACTCGGACTAAGAGAGTTGCATTTGACCAGGTAATTGAAACTGAGAAGAAAAAGATTGATGAGAAGCTGATACTAATAGAAAATTCTTTGAAGTAATGTACAAATATATATAGGGTATGGTGTAATACTGAAATATTTACAACTAATGTGGATAAAAAGATAAAATAAATTTAGGAGAAAATTGCAAGTATAGCTAATTCTTTTGACGGATTGATTTCATTGACTACATAAATTGATGGTCAAGTTTGATTTTGGAGAACCAAATTTATGTTCTTGAGAAGGAAAGAGACAAAATAATAAGAAGAGCTAGAAGTCTGAGAGGCTTGGTGAGTCCCTGGTTGGATTCACTCTGTGTACATAAGAAAGAATACATGGATATGGTGGGAAAGAGTCTTTTGCACATATATTGAGTGGACTTGTATCTATTTCCAACACATTCAAAATAGGTTGGGATACTTATCTTGAGCTACTGGAGAAGGCTTATTTAGAAATTTTAAAATTTTTCAAGCTCCGATAAGACATTTTTGGGATATTCATTGTACAGTTCTTATTCTTTGACATTCTTTTTAGAATTTTTGATGGCATTGATGTCCAAGGAGGAATAGTATATATGTGAAAAAGAATAAAAGGAGTTGTATATATTAGGGGGAGTCATGGAGTTATGGATATGTGGAGTATTTTTCATATTCAGCTCAGGAGGAGTAGGACAGGATGAAACCGATAGATGAAACCTTGACCGTTTTTCACATGAGTGTTGCTATCAATGCCAAAGGGGGACATTGTTGGCAATTGACACTCAATTGGTTCGTTTCACTATGTTGTCATTGATGGAAACATGGTATTGTGTTTCGGCTTCATGTTTTTGTTCATTTGTGTACGAATAGGCACTTCACAGATACTACACCGGCACTGGCAGGACAAAAGGATTCCTTTGGTCACCGACAATGCAGGCTGATATGGTTTAGTAAAGGTTATCAGTATTAGAGGTCTACATATCTTGGATCTAGCATCCTCAATTGATTTTAATTTTTATGCATTTATGTTGTCTGACCAACATGTAATTTGATATTGTATATATCTTTGTAAGCCGACATAAGGCATGATAATTTGTATAGGGTATATAGGTCAGTTTGATAGATCATTTTGATATAGACATATGATAGGAGATTATGGATATGCGAATATAATATGATGTGAAATATATCAAAGAGATCATGTATGTGAGGAAATTCATGTAAGGTTTATTCCGGTAATAGGTTTAGGGTTTCAGACCGGAACAAACAGAGCTTAAACCAAAACTGTAATCTAGCATAGAAGATGCTATCTTAGCAGTTCACACTCTCAGTTATGGTAGGAAGAAATGGGATTTTGACATCCCGGTAGGAAGACAACTAAAGCAATCAATTGTTGCATTGTCAAGTCTAAGAGATGATAAAATATGGGGTTACTTCAAGGCTTTTCAAAAATCTATGAGGTCTAGAATAAGAATACCTGAGCACATAGTAGAGAAATACTCTACTGACATTTGTTTCAGGGTTAAGAAGGATGTGACTCTCATGGAGGTAGTCAAGCCCCAAAATATTTGGATAGAGGAAATGGGATATGAGGTAGATGCATTAATCCTTGATGCCTATGCAAAAATTTTGATTGATGCAAAAATAAATGAGGTAGAGAAGCCCTGTAGAACTATTCAGCAGAAGACTCTTGAGGTTGAAACTGAGTTCAACCGAAAGAAAAGGGAAAAACAAGAAGGAAAGGCAAGTATTTTTGTACAGGAGGTTTCAAAGGACATTAAGGCACTCATTGATGTTGTCCCAGAGAAAGGAAGAAAAAGGAAGGATCCGTAGTTCACATTGAACTTGTGAGTGCAGATTTTGAGTCTGAAGATAACACACCATTAGCTTTCAAAAGGGTTGTGAGGAAGAAACCAGAAGAACCTAAAGTGGAAGAAAAGAAACAATTAGTTAGAAAGGTCACCATCAAATTACCGGCATAAAAGAAAGCACCCAAGGCTACATCAACAACTGCATCTAGTACCGCCAAAAGGAGGAAGAAGAGTGACATTGATTTGACACTAGAGACCAGTAATGTGACTAGTATACCACCTATGACTTGTGCTGAAATTGTTAATGAAATTAATAAGGATGGGATGCTAAAAAATGTTAAGTCTTATTATGATACATTAGAAGTTGATGAATAGAGAGAGGTAGAGGAAGCGATTCTATTGTATTTAGATATCTATAAGAAAGCATTAATAGAGATAGAAAATCAAATACCAACAGAGTTATATAACATGTTGGATGCTAGAAGGTTATCTGCAATGCAAGAAGACAAACACATTAAGATGCAAAAACTTTTAGCTATATGTGTTTCTATAACTCCAGATGAGATGGAAAAGACAATTGAGGCTACCAGATAGGAAGGTATTCAATAGAAAACATAGAATAACTAGCCTGATGTTAGGAAGGATGAATGAGGTAATAAAAGAAACTCAGAAAGATTGGATTAAATTTTTGGGAGAGCATTGAGGATTCTTTAGTTCACTAGAGATAAAGACAGATATTGTAGATACACCAGTTGAAGGGAAAGAAAAAGGGATCATGGGTACTCCACCCTCGGTTTTGAAGAATATCAAGATAGTGGAAATTGAGCCACCAGTAAACACAAATGTACAGATAAATATTGAAACACTAGTTAATACTAAGAACATTGTACAAGATACTAACATTGAGGACAATTGTCCTTTGGATACTAATGTACAGGTTGAGGATATTGTTCCTAGAGAGGAACCGATAGTTGCACAGACTGCACCAAGTGGCAAAGCCACCGGTGCAAGTGAGGAGTTAATAAAGGATAAATCATCAGAGAAAACAGGGGAATCCGGTAGGGAACCAGTTGCTAGCACATCATTATTGACAATTGACACTTCTCTAGTGGAAAAAGAAAACCATCACAGAGATGAGTCCCATAGAACTAATGATGATGGCTGCTTAGAAACTAATGGAGGGAACCACAAACAAAGGGATTATAGATCAATCCATAATTGTTTTACACAAATTGGTCTCAAAGTCCAAGATTGAAAATGAAGCAAGCCCTTCTAACAAGCTTAAGGTAATCACTGAGCACAAATCAAAAGACTTTCAATCCTTACAACAGATCTATAACCGACAAGCACTTGAAAAATTCACTTTGGCTAAGAGAGCCGCTTTTGATCAGATCATGGAGAGAGAGAAGAAAAAGATTGAGGAGAAGTTAATTCTAATTGAAAATTATTTGAAATAGTTTACTAATATATATAGGGTATGTTGCAATACTGAGATACTTACAACAAATGTAGATAAAAAGATAAAAGAGATACAAGAGAAAATTGCTAATATTGCTAACTCTTTTGATGGACTAATTTCACTGACAACATCTATTGATGGATAAATTTTGACTTTGGAGAACCAAATTTATGCTCTTGAAAAGGAAAGAGATAAGATCTTTTAGAGAGCCAGAAGTCTGAGAGGTTTGGTGAGTCCAAGATTGGATTCACTTTGTGTAAATAAGAAGGAATGCATGGATATGCTGGGAAAGCCCACATCGGCTGAAGTTAATGAGAAAGAATCACTTGCATATTTACTAAGTGGACTTGTATCTATCTCTGGCACATTCAAAACCATCTAGGATACTTATATGGAGTTACTAGAGAAAGCCTATCTGGAAATCTTGAAACTGGTCAAGCTCTTGTAAGACATTTTTGGAGGTATTCAATGTATAGTACTTATTCTTTGACATATTTGTTTTGGGCATTGATGTCAAAGGGGGAGTAGTATAGATATGAAAAATAATGAAGGGTTGCATACATTAGGGGGAGTTGCATAATTTTGAAGATATGGAGTATTTTGCATATTCAGCTCAGGGGGAGCAGGGTGGGATGAAACCGACAGTTGAAACCTTAACCTTTTTTCACATGAGTGTTTCCATCAATGCCAAAGGGGGAGATTGTTGGAAATTGACACTCTATTGGTTAGGTTTCACTATGTTGTCATTGATTGCAACATGATTTTGGGTTCCAGCTTCATATGGTGTATCGACAGGTACTTCATAGATTCTACACCGACACCAACACTAATACTGGCAGGATAGAAGATTTCTTTGGTCACTGGCAATGTAGGCCGACATGGTATGGTAAAGGTCATCTGTATTGGAGGATGACACATCTTGGATCCAGCATCAACAACTTTTTTTAATGCTTATTCATTTATGTTATATGACCGACATGTAATCTGATATTGTATATATCATTGTAAGCCGACATAAGGCATAAATTTGTATAGGGTATAAAGGGAAGATTGATTAGATCATTTTACAATAAGGAAAGAATAATGATAGGATGGATATATGGATGTAATCTAATGAAAAATATATCAGAGAGATTATGTATGTGAGGAATTCATTGTAAGGGTTATTCCAGTGCAGAGGTTTGGGGTTTTAACCAGAATTGTATTCTGGCATAGAAGATGCTATCTTAGTAGTTCACTATTCTCCGGATTGTTGTCTGGTATGTTATGTAGTCAGTGAGGCTCCTATTGTGATTGAGTAGTGTGCTCTAGGTTGTAAGCCTTCCTGCAAGTGCAAGCCCATCATATATCGTAATATCTCTTCATATGGCTAGTGAATTGATATTGTGGGTCACAAATCCCACCGTGGTTTTTCCTCATTGAGGTTTTCCACATATAAATTTGTGTGTTATGGTTCTCATTTATGTGTTTATCTTATTGGTTGCATTACTTCTTTCAATTTTTGTTTATACCAATAATACCGATTGGTGAATGAATGTTTTATTAAGGCTGAAATCTACTATTTTGGTATAAAACTGATTCAACCCCCCCCACTCTCAATGTTATTGGTTTCCAACATCTTGTGTTGTGTTATTGGTTGTCGATATCTTGCATGGTGTTATGTGTTATGGGCTATAAGGAAGGAATGTCCTTCATTGGATCTCCCTACCTTGACTGCATCAAGTGGTATCAGAGTTGGTTATGAACCTGTTGATCGAAGAAGACCTGGTTATGTACCGGTTGGTTGAAAAGGAAGTTGAGACAGCTTGTGAACTTGTTCAGATCACCAAACATTGAGGCAGTGCAAGGCTTGCAAGTAGACTGCCAAACCTAGAGCTTGAGGCAGTTAGTGGTGGAGACTTGAACAGATCACCGAACCGCAGTAGGCTGTAGGGTGGACTGGTAGATCGTCGAGGAGAGGCAACCAAAATCTATAGTCAGATCGCCAAACCCCTGAGGAAGTTGCAAGTACCTACTAACAGATTGTCAAACTAGATCAAGTGATGGGACTCACTTTTTAATTAACCCTGAGAGTTTGATGCAGGAGCACCAGAGTAGTTCAAACCGGTACTTGGATTTTATCTCGATGAGACATCGATCCCGATATTGGCCTAGTATTGGTATGTTCTTACTGGTTGGTCTAGCATTATATGGAGCAAAGATTAATCGGGTTGTGGGTGGTTTTTGTAACTTGTGGATCATTGAGCGATGTTGTTTTGGGCCTTGTCCGATGTTCTCGGAGGACTGCATGTAGTCTTATGCATTTGAAGATTTTCTTGGTGATTTGGGCTGACATGTTATCGTTTACATGTTTCATCATGAACCGACTAGTCTTTGGCTGACTTGATCGAGTTGTTATTGCTTGCGGATGGTATAAAGGGAAGTTTTGAGAATCACTTTAAAAGACAGAGGTTGGAGGAAGAAAAGATCAAGCGAAGATGTAGTTACCAGAGAGATTCTGGTCTAGGGGGACTGAAGTCCAGATGGACTGAGGTCCAGATTAGTGCAGAATAGTGCAGACTATTACTAGAGGCTTATTTGTTGAGCAAATGATCTGTGGATCTTAGATTTGTGTTGTATGGACTATTTTGTAATCCTAGGATGTGTTCCAACATGTGTAGCCAATGAAGGCTTATGTAATTCTTTAAATGGTTGTAATGATGGATTTATCTGTTACCAATTATATCTTGTTGGCATTCTACACTCACATGAGAATGGTTGATGTTGTCATTGATGGCAACCAACCGATGACAGGATTCTACAAGTTCACCGGCAATGTAGGCATCATTCACCGACACAGGTAGGCACAACAAGTTCATTCACCAGCATTTAGTTTACATTGGCAATGAAGCATACCGACACTCATGCCGATATAAGACAAGTTTTGTTTATGTGAATTGTATTGTAATATAATTAATTATTCGTAAGCCGACATGATGTATTGTAAAGACTCATATATGTATGAGATCTTATAAGTCATTTTTACATGGTATTATGGTAGAAGATAGCGAAAAGATTTTGTAATAAGGCAGATAGGTTATGTGAGCGAATATCATTTGCCGGTATGTTTTTGGTTAAGGTTTCTGACATAGCTTAAAATGGTACTGAATCAAGCATTGCAGATGCTATTTTGAGCAGTACATTATCTTGGATTTAATTATCCATTTTGTAGTCAGTGAGACTCTTTCGTTGAGCAGTAAGCTCTAGGATGTTGTCCTTCCTGCATGTGTAGGACCCTATTGTAAGTAATATTTATTCATATTGGCCAGTGAGTAAATATTGTGGGTCACAAATCCCACAGAGGTTTTTCCCTTACCGGGTTTCCTCGCCAAAATATCTTATGTTATGGTGTGCATTTACGTTGTCTCTGTTATTTCTCTTTGCTGCATTATTACTTGTTTACCAATACCTTAATTTGGGTTGCAAAATTATAAATAAGTTCAAATATTCCATTAACTGGTTAGACACTGATTCACCCCCCCTCTCAGTGTCTTTGGGACTATCATTGCATCTAACATATCTTGTGTTGCTTCTACCAGTTAGGGTTGCTTACTGGTTATATCTTATAATCTATTACTGATCGTTGGTATCTTGCATGGTGTTTTGTGTTATAGGCTGGAAGACTACATTTCATTCTTAGCTATAACTCGAGTTTCTACATGGAGGATGTAATTCCTTAATTTCTATGTCGCAAAGACAAGAGATAGACATTTCTTTTCCACAACAAAATATCGAGTCTCATATTCTATCAAAGTGTGACTAATGTAGTAGACTGCTATTTCTCAACCTTCATCATCGCACTGGGCTAACAAGGCTTCTAGAGCGCGAGATGAGGTAGAGATGTAAAGAAAGAAAGGTCTATCAGACATAGCTAAAATTAGAATGGGATGATTAGCCAAATAACTCTTAATAGAATTGAAAGCTTCCTGGCATTCCTCATTCCATTTGAAATGAACGTCTTTCTTCAACAATCACATGAAATGAAGGGTACAATTAGCCAATTGCACCATAAATCTGTAAATGACCTGAACTTTCCCTTGCAAAATACAAAGTCGAGAAATGTTTCTAGGTGGAGGCATGTTTACAATTGCATCGATTTTATCAATGTCTATCTCAATTCCTCAACAAGAGACAATGAATCCCAAAAGTTTCTTGGCATCAACACTAAAAACACATTTAATGGGATTCGGTCTCATCTTGTATAATTGAAGCCTTTCAAAGACCAACCAAATATTTTTAATATGCGCTTGAAGAGTGATAGACTTTACCATGATATCACCAACATAATCTTTCAAGATTTTGTAGATGAAATCGTGGAATATCAAGGTCATGGATTGTTGATAGGTTGCTCCTGCATTTTTAAATCCAAACAACATAGCCAAAGGTTCTCCAAGGAGTCATGAAGGCAATTGTATACTGATCTTTCATATTAATATAAATTTGGTTGTACCTTGAGAAACATTCCATGAAAGAGAGAAAAGCATTTAACCTACGGTTGATTCTACATCCATGTCAATGTTCGCGAGTGGAAAGTCATCCTTAAGGGAAGATATATTCACATGTTGGAAGTTAATATAGATCCAGATTTGTTCATCAGGTTTGCTTACAAGAACAATATTCAAGATCCAAGGCGAATAGTTGATAGGACAAACAAAACCAGCTTTTAAAATCTTTTCTATCTCTATCTTGATTAATAATGCCACCTTAGGATTCATTTTTCAAATATTTTATTTCATTGGTTTAGCATTGGGACTAAGTACAATATTATGTACCACAATTGACATATCAATGTCTAACATTTATTCATAAGACTTGTTGTTCTAAAAAATGAGCAAACCAAGTTCACCTACAATCTATCTATGAAATAGCTAACTTCATACAATGAAGAACTTCAAGACTTGGACAACATAACAAGGATTTGAATCCTTCTACTCTTCAGGCTTTGCAAAACCTAGGTGGATGTACCTTTGATGTATTGAATCAGATTCATTACCCACATATGATAGCATCAATAAAAGCAGATAGATCTCATAAGGCTTAACAATTAGGAGGTTACTGCAGATGGGCTAGATCTACATTGACATCTCAACTAGGTTGAAGCATGAGATAGGTGGAACAAACTAAAACTACAAACATAAAATTAAATGGATATTTGATTTTTTTTAAATCTCTGAGAATCCCCAAAATCTGCAAGACTAGTGCCTTATCCAAGGGCATGGAGTCATACATCAAACTGTAAATGAAAACTTCTATTGCCAATCCATCTTCATCATTGAATATTCCTGCATTAATGCCTTACATAAATGCATTACTTAGCTCATTCACAAAATCATCAGATCTTGAAAATATATTCCATATTTATGATTGATTACAAAATTTAAATTCTTCCTTGAAGAATGCCTGCAAACAATCACAACAATCTCCTTGAGATGACAAATTCCAGCCTCCTTGAGGATTTAATTTGTAACAAAGAAATACATATCTCAGAGACAATACTGTGTGAATTTATGCATGCCTTACATACATAAGAACCTGCAACAAAAACACCTATAGCAAGAAGATATACTCCATTACTTGAAAGAAGGCATTACACTATACAAACTCTGGAAGAAAAACTTAGAGCTAGAAACACAAAATTATGGAGCTCGGCTCCTCCCCTACAAAATGAGAAGACCTCAGAATAAGAAGGAAGAGAGGACAAATCAGATTTCATCTGACAAGGACAACTGTCCCAAATCTTCTGCCATTTATGGCTCACACACTTGGCCTGCTGAAAATCTTCTCTAATAGACTAAAAAATCCTTTTGAAATCCCAAGGAAACTTCTCTCAAAATACTTGGTGTGTGTTACAACTGACTACAGATGAGCCAATTAATACGTAACACACCCAAATATAGACATATTAATTGGCTCATCTGTCGGGCCCACCATCTAGTCGCCATGTCACAATGGTTAATTATCGAGCATTTTTTCATTGTGGTATAGCAACGACCATCAGATCATCTGTCGGTCATTTTTGCATGGTGGTATAGCGACAACCATCAGATCATCTGCAACTTGCTCACTAGTTAATTCGCCCTTCTGCTGCAAAATTTGGTTGCCTCAGGATGCATACACATGTGTGGAGTCAATCGGGTCATTGAGCTAGCTCCTTGTCAAAAGCCCTTAAGCTTTGACACTTTAATTACATGTGACTTTGTATTTAAATACAAAAAATCTCCTCCCCACCACTAATGTGGGATAAACGGTTTACACATTCCCCTATCATTTGCATTTGCCTGAAACTTTTCTAAGACTTGGTCTGCAAATATGCATTTGTTTGGGATTTTAGTGTCCTTGCTCTGCACCAAACGTAGGCCCTAGGCTTTAAACTTGACACTCATGCATTTTGCTGAAGGTTTCTAAGTCTATTTCAATAGCTATAATTCTCACACAAAGAGGATTCTGATAAAGGTTGTGGAATTAAGCTTTACACCTGCTATCTTGCATTTGGTTGAAAGCTTCTTTAATACCCTTTAAATCCACATAGAGGGAGGAGTTAATCCTGTTGATTGCATTCGCTGAAAGTCTCACGTGCAGGGAGGAGCTGGGCACTTTTCTTGGTAATTGAATTTGTTTGAAACTTTCATGTGCCCTCCTCCATTTCCACACTAGAGGGAAGATTGGCTAGGCTTTATACCTGCCAAATGCATCTACAGAAAGCTTCTGAGGTCTCCTTTATGCCAAGCAGGAGGAAGGATTTAGGCTTAATGCCTGCCAAGTGCATTTGTTTGGAGTTTCTAATGCCCATGTGACCCCTGGAGGAGTTGCAGAGTTTTGCTGACTGGCACTTTGCCCACCACTTACAATTGTTTAAATCTTTTTGAGGGCTTCTATCACGTGGGAGGGGGTTTTGGCTGGCATTTCACATTGTATTTGGATGATAGTTTCAACTGGCCACTAGAAAATCCACTTCAAAATGGCCCACTTAACAACCTCTTAGTTATATGCCCACATAATGAAACAAAATCATCTCTAAATGAACCAAGTTGACAGTAAAATTATTATTGCAAGGGCATGAGCCAGATCAGGCCCCAAAGTGGGCCTGAGTAAAAAGATTTTTGTTTTCATGCAACTGACCCTCAAAATACCTTCAGGCATCTTGAACAGGCCTCTGGAGTTGATTGACACAATTTTTTGATCATTAAAACTCAATTTGTGATTGTCAGGCACTTGTGTCACATTTTTCACATTTAAACCCAAAGATGTATTTTAAAAACTACTCAGAACAACTTCCTAGACTTCACAAACTGATAGGCGTGTACTCTAAAATACTGGAATTCACTCTACCAAACCATTTCTCAAGACAAATCCTGGGTGAAGAAATATTAATGGTCAAAGATGACCATTTGGCTCTGTTAGCACTATGAACCTAATAAAATCAATGTGCAGGGACCTCAAAGTGCACACATCAAAAATATAAAATGGTCTCTGTAGATCCCCAAATTTGGGGCATAGATACCTTGAAGTACAAGGAAGACCATGGAATGCTCAGTTTGATAAGAAAGCTGATAGGGTGCAAATGGTGAGCTCATGAAAATGGCAACTTAACAGAGGCAACAATGAAAGTGCAGAACACTGAATAAAATGGCTCAAGAAACCATCTTGAAAAATTGATCAAATGGATTGGTAGGAGCTTCAAACTGGAAACATAGCTTGTCTTTCATACTAGAAGTAGCCCGAAATAAACATTCTGACATGACATTCACCGGGGCAACTTTTAGACATGTGCAAAGTAGGGCTCTGACTACTTGTTGAAATAGGGACTTGTGCAGACAATACAAACTGCAAATGGATTCACAAGGACTTGAAATTTTCCATATGGACTCACCCATATGCATAGAATTTAGGGGTGTACTCCTTTTAACATGACAATTAACTGGTCATGAAATACAAAGCCTCAAAGTAGGCCACTTGGTAAAATGTGCATTTGCACCTATGAACAACTTTTAGCTCACCCCTTGAAATGGGTACTTGATAAACCGATCCAAACTGAAATCTAAAAGTTGTAGAACACTTAATAGGCCAAATTAAAGGTGTAGGACACATTTCCCAAGCCTTACCCTTTGATAATTAACTAGCTCCATTTTACCCTTCTTTAAACTAGGGCACTCCGGTTGATGAGTCAAGTGCCATTTTGAAAGTGAACATAAATTTTTAGAAATGGGCCTCTCAAAATACTCAAATTTTATGAGTCCCAACAAGACCAAGAAAATATGTTAGGGAATTGATGTAGAAGATTAGAATATTCTATTGGCATTCTACACTCTAGTGAGAAATGATGGCAACCTACTGGCAACCTTCAGGTAACCTTGTGGTATTCATCTACCAAACCACCAATAGGCATCGACACCAGCAGACACTTCACCGGTAGCGACAACAATGCATACTAGCACCCTAGCTGACAGGAATAAACTTTTGTTTATTGTATTTAATTGTAATTATCTTTTGTAAAGATGACATGGCATATTGTAATAGACTCATATATGTATGAGATCTTGTAAATCATTTTGATATAGAAGATAGGAGATGAGATAGGAATGAGTGAATATTAAGAAAGATATATGTGAATGCACAAGGAAGATTTTGTATAAGGTTTATGGTTATAGTATGAGCTTAAACCGGTACTGAACCTGGCATAGTTGATGTTGATTTGAAGCAGTACATTGTATTGGATTCTCATAATCCATTTTGTAAGTCAGTGAGACTTCTATTTTCTAGATTGAGCAGTGAGCTCTAGGCAGTTGGCCTTCCTGCATGTGCAGGCCCCTCATTGTAAGTAATATTTATTTATTGGCTAGTGAGTGAATATTGTGGGTCACAAATCCCACCAAGGTTTTTCCCACACTGGGTTTCCTCGTTAAACATCTTGTGTTATGGTGTGTTTTCTATGTTGTCTTTATTGTTCCTATTTACTGCATTAATTCTTTTTTACCGGTACACTATTTTGGAATGTAAAATACTTAATAAGGTTAAATATTCAGTAAATCGGTTAGATATTGATTCACCTCCCCCCCCTCTCAGTATCTTTGGGACTATCATTAATCCTAGCAATTGGTATTAGAGCCTGGTCCTCTATTTTCAAAAGCTTAACAGCTTGAGGAAGATTCTGACACCAGTACAGATGGAGAAGTTAAGAAAGAAATTGGAAGGAGCTCTTGTAGACTATGATTTAGAGAAGTTGAAGAATTTCAAACTTGAAGATGATCTGAGGACTGCATAGGAATTCATTCAAGGACTTCAGGAGAATCTTACTATTGCTAGAAATAAAAGAACTTCATGAGAAGATGCAGAATGACAATGACGAAAAGGAAACTCTTAATGAACTTGTGAACAAGATGAGGCAAGAAAACATGACTATGAGGAATGAAATGCAAGATATGACTATGAGATTTTGTAAAGACATTGAAGACAGGAAGAAGAATGAAGATGACTTGACTAGGAGACTCAATGATGCTGGAAATGAAAATCTAAGACTCAGTCATGAAAATGATATGTTAAAGACAGATCTGATTCACATACAACATGATAAAACTGAACTTATGAGACAAATGGGAATTCTAGAAAATGAGTTGGCTACTGCAAATCAACATAAAAAGAAATTCAAGAAAAGTTCAGAAGAACTTGATGATATGCTGAAAATTTAGAAACCTAATGGAGATACTAATGGACTTGGATTTGAAGTTGGTGAAAGTTCTGGTACTACAAACGATCATGATCATAGTAAACCGGTAAGACAACCTAATTCTTACAAATTTAATGGGAAATGCTTTAACTGTAACAAGTATGGTCATACATCAAATCATTGTAGATCTAGAAACAATTAGAACATTAATGCACCCACTGGTCAATGTTCCAAATGCAACAAAGTTGGTCATAATTTAGAAAACTATAGAATGAATGTAAGATGTTATGTTTGTGGAAGATTTGGGCACTTATCTAATCAATGCAGAACACAAACCGACATAGGATATGGAAAGGCTATTCAAAAGAATAATGTGACTTGTTATGATTGTAACAAGATTGGACATATTGCAGAATTTTGTAGAAGCAATGTTAGAGTATTCGGGTATTTACTTGATTAATTAAACATTATTTGTTTAATTATTTAAGTTCCTTTTATCTCTTTTACACTTAAGCTAACTTTAGGTGCATATAATTAATTATTTTAATTAATTATTATGTGCAAACCTAGGTTTTCCCTTTTAGGGTTTCTTGACCTATTAAAGGTTGAGTTCTTTCTTTTCATTGCATGAAGAAGGATTATTATTGACAATACATTTTGGAGGTTATTGAGCTCTCATCTTTTGGAGCATATTTTTCTTGTGTATTCTTTCCTTCTGTGATTTGCTTCATTGCTTCTCCTTGTAACAGGTTTTTCAGCTTGCAGAGATTATTTGGGCTCCTGTGGTGTTGTATTTTCTCAACTCCTATATGGTATAAGAGCTTTAGATCTGCAGCTACCTGTTCTTGTTTTGAGATTTTTGGCTTTGGAGGCTAATCTGGGGTTTCAGAAAGTTTTTATGCACCTAGGGTTTGACCTTTTTCTAAGAACTTTGGGCCTAAATGGACCTCACCATCATGCTTAGAAGGCCCAAAAACCCCTATGGTCATATAAAATTTGACCTATTTTGGTTCTTGAGCCTCTGGGTGAATTTTTTTCTTAGATCTAGGTCGTACGGCCCTAGCACGCATTTCGAGAAAAAATTTCAAATTTTTTTTTGTTTAGAAATTTTACGACATGTAGGCTAGAATTTTGACTTTTTAAAAAAACATCTTCAAAAAATCAAAATAGGGCAAAAGAAAAAATTTTGGCAAAAAAAAGGTTTTTTGGGGGCTCCCACGGTACGCAGGGTACCGTGGGGCCCCTGCCATTTTGCAGGCCCATACGCCACCTTGGGCCCCATGCCTCTGGTCTCCAGCCCCCTGCCAGCTCCTGGCCCCCACCAGTCTGGCCCCCTATCGGCCTCCTTGTAGCACCGTCGGCCCCCTCCGGTGGCCCTGCACTGCCAACAGCCGCCACCTGCGACCCCCGCCTGCCAGCTCCGCCTTCCCGGCCTCCTCCGTGCCACCGTGCTCAGCTCCCCTATGGCTCGGCCACCAGCTTCCCAGCCTCCCTGCCCCCTGGCCTCCACTTGGCCCTACTCCCATCGCTGGCCGCCCTGCTCCCCCCGCCGGCCTCCTAGCCGCCCAACCGCAACTCAGCCCCAACCCACTCCGCTCCCCGACCGCCACTCCACCTGGCCCCCTGCTCCACCAGCCTCCTTGCCACCTGGCTGCCACTGGAGCTCCTCTTGGCCACTAGAGAACCACCAGGCCACCATCAGAGCACCATCGAAGCGCCGCTCCCTGGCCTCCTTCGCCCAAACAAGCCACCAAACCTCTTTTTTAGCCTTTTTCAGGGGGGGGTTTGGTTTTTTGGCTCTATCTTGGGCATACGGAGTCATTTTTTCAAAAACAAATAGGCATCAAAAAGATGGTTCCGAGGCCAACCTCATGGTGTTGGTAGTTTTTTCCAATTTTTCTATTTGACCGTGTTTTTTTCCAGTCAAAGTGAGGTCTAGTTTTTGCACTCCGGGAGCCATAGAATAAGCATCCAAACTCCATTTTTCAAAAATTTTATATTTTGAAAAGCATGTGTTGTGTACTTTCCAGTCATCTAAGTTTTATTTCCAGATTCTACTCCATGCATATTTTATTCAAGTTTTTTGCTTTTCAACACTCTGGTGGATATCGTGGTTGTTTCAGGTCGTGGGATCTTTTCTCTGAGTAGCGTGTCTCTATTTTGGTTCACATTTCTATTTCCAATCTTCTTATCATTGTAGTTTGTATTTATGCAAACAAACTGAGATAAAGTGCTATCATGCATTGTTTACTTGGAATCTTGCATATCTTGTGTCTTGTTGTACATGCACTATTGATCAAGTGTCATGAGGGGGTTGATGTTTGCCTATTGTTTGCCATCTTCCTTTGTCAAGGGCATGTGTCAAGTGAGTGTTCCTTCCACCACACCATGTACTTGTCTCAACACCTTTGATGTTCTTGGTTCTTCATCATGTAGTTATTTTTGGCTGTCCTTTTCAGTGTTCCTGTCCCTCTCCCACTTTCGCATTATGGGGAGGTTTATCCTGTTGGTTCTAATGCTTTCATGGTTCAATTGATCAGCTCTTTAGGCTTTGGTTTCTCATGCCATTTGTATCTTTGAGTTCAGTTGTTTGCCTTGTTTGCCTTTTGATTCAAGTAGTGTCATTTGAGGGCACTCATACAGATTACAATCTTCTCTACCTAGTCATGTTCTATTTCAGTGGAGGTTCTTCAGATCGGCAGTTATTCTTTGATAGAGTTTGCAGGTTCTTCATGCTTCAGTGGTATTCTTTTCCATCTCTTTTTGGAGTAGGTTTTTGTTCCCATGTGGTTTTCTCTATTTCTCCAGTTCATAGAGATTTCATTGTATTTGGGTACCTAATCAGACCTTGTTGTCGGGACCCATCTTTATTGCTTTCAGTAGTTGTTCTAGGTTTTAGCTTCTCCCTAAGTCTAGCTTAAGGGGGGGTGTTAGAGTATTCGGGTATTTACTTGATTAATTAAATATTATTTATTTAATTATTTAAGTTCCCTTTATCTCTTTTACACTTAAGCTAACTTTAGGTGCATATAATTAATTATTTTAATTAATTATTATGTGCAAACCTAGGTTTTCCCTTTTAGGGTTTCTTGACCTATTAAAGGTTGAGTTCTTTCTTTTCATTGTATGAAGACGGATTATTATTGACAATACATTTTGGAGATTATTGAGCTCTCATCTTTTGGAGCATATTTTTCCTGTGTATTCTTTCCTTCTGTGATTTGCTTCATTGCTTCTCCTTGTAACAGGTTTTTCAGCTTGCAGAGATTATTTGAGCTCCTATGGTGTTGTATTTTCTCAACTCCTATAAGCAAGACTTCACCAACAAACAATAAAGGACCCACTTTGACAGACAAAGAAAAGGTTGATGAGGTAAACCAAGAATTTTCAAAATAATGGATTAGAAAGACAGATCAGAATGTTGATGAGACTATTTCTTCACCAGTAGAACAAAGTATTACTCCACTGGCAGGAAATTCTTCATCCAACTTAGAAGTAACCCTTTGAGGGTATTGCAGCAAGTTGAATATCATACAGATTACCCTTGGTGGATGGTGAGAAGATAGATTTCTTCTTTGCCAGCAGATGCATTAAGTTTCCACTTAACCGATGAGCATTTAATGCGGTTGTTGAAAGAAATTTCATTATAAATCATCGATTTTCCTTCATTTTGAATTATCGAGCATTCAAACTAGTAGTGAGTGCGAAATTCGAGCGAAGGCATTCAAGGCGAAGAAGTGAAGCGATTTCTTTCAAGAACTCAAGCATTATCAGGAAGCTTAAGGTATTTTTCAAATGGCTTCCTCTTCTGCTCTTGAATTTATTGCAAACCCTACTGTTGTGGAAATTATAAAATTCCCTAGGCCCATTTTCAAAATTATTCCTAAGATAGCTAAGCAAGATGATTCCATAGGTGCATTTTCAAAAATTCCTAAAGGTGTAGCTTATGCTGAAGACCCTAGAATTTATATTCACTATAATATTGAAGAGTTAGGTTCTGTGGAAGTGTTAAAGATGTTTAAATATGTAATTTGTGATGAAAATGGAAATGTCAAACCTGAGCACAAGATTATTGAGACTTTAGGTTTTGTAGAAATCTTGAACATTCCTGAATTTCCAGAGGAGGTAGTGAGAATTGTCCCAAGTAGGGCACATGGAGAATTTCTTTGGTTAGATTCAGTTTGCAAATTCACTAGGCAAGCAATTAGGGCAGTGACAGGTTTACTCTCTATCGACAGCAGACCAAACAAGACAAAGAAGGTACCTAATAACATATTCATGGCGTTAACAGGAGCAACATCTGATAGTAGGTCTCTAAGAGTAAATGACATCAAGGATATCAATGTGAGATTCATAAGTATGATTTTAGGCTATAAGACCACACATGCAAATAGACTTAACTCAGTTTCTAGTCTTTGCATTAAAAGTGCCTGTGATATGGTAAATAACAATGCAAAAATAGATGTGTGTGAATGGCTGAAGGATGAACTAGTTGATAATTTGAAAAAGATAAAAGGAGACAAGAAAGTGACATTTTGTTTTGGTAATCTTTTAGTATGCCTTATGTTGTATTTCTCAAAACAATTTTTCAGTATTGGATAGAAAGATTTTGGATATGACATACCGGTAAGCAAAACAATTGCAAGAAACTTTCACCGGCATGGGTACTGCTAGGGAAAACAATATAACTGAATATTTCAAAGCTTTCCAAGCCAAAATGAAAACCAGAGAGAGACTACCACAAAGTATAGTACATAAATATGATAAGGAAATTTGCTTTGTGATTAAGAAAGATGAAATATGGATCTTCCTAGAACTGTATGGGTAACTGAAATGGGGTATGAGGCTGATGTGAATATTATTGAGACTTATGTTAAAGCCCTATTAGAAGCACCTAGAGAACCAACAGAAAAAGTTTTTGGCAGTGCAAAAACAATTGAGAGTGATGTACAAACAATGAAACAAAGAAAGAAAAGAGAAAAGTACACAAGGAGTGCATCAAAATAGGTAAAGGAAATAAAATAAAATGTTATGAACCTTACTGGAATAAAGGAAAGTGAACTGGAAGGATTGCAATCGGAGGCACATATCTCACCAGTTGGCACATCATTTGACAATGAAATACCTGTTGAATTTAAGAGAGTTGATAGAAAGAGAAAACCTTCACCGGTATCCTCTCCTCCACCCAAGAAAACAAGAACTCTGAGAAAGAAGCAACAAGCGGCAAGACAACCGGAAAAGAGGTCAACACCCAAGAAAAAATAGAAATAGGTGATACCACCTTTGGATAATTTACTGAGTGAAATAACTGATGATAGTAACTTGGCAAATGTGAACAAGTTATATAACATAGTCATTGATTCAAAAAAAGAAAGTGTTGAAAACAATATTATTCTACATTTGGACATTTACAAGAAAGTGTTAATTGAAGTTGTAGATGACTTGCCAAATGATCTCTATAGAAGGTTAGATGCAGAGGGGCAAATGTAATACCCTAAAAATGGTCATCTAAACCATGGGCCCCTAATCTCGACAACGTCACCAAGGTCCTAACCAAAGGCAATTAAATAAATCTTGAGCACACAATTAATTCTTTAATCATCAAATGTCACATGGAAAATTAATCACCCAATATTAATTAAATATTTATTTATTTAATTAAATCATTTCAAGTAAATCATTTTAAATAATTATCTTATTTATTTTAATTAAATATCTTTTGCATATTTAAGTAAATAACTCAATTTGCCATCAAATCTTGAAAAAAGGAAATAAATAAAAAAGGAATTAATTCACAAAAAAAGAATTAAAATTTGAGAAAAGAAATCTGTTAGGTCCCGGAGACAACTGAGAGGGGGGGGGTGTGAATTAGTTGTCAAGTAAATTCAAACCAAAAACAACTTAACCAACTTTAATGCTTAATATCGGTAAGCCAAACTTTATACTGGTAGACAGTTTATCAGTTAATTGTAGTACCGGTAAAGATTAATGCATGAAACAGAAAAAAATAACATTCACAACACATAACACCAATATTTGTACGTGGAAACCATGTAAGGGGAAAACCATGGTGGGAAGCCTTACCCATAATCAGATGATACTACTGCAGATAGTATGTGTATACAAATGGGGTCTGCACATGCAGAAAGGCCAAGCGCCTAGAGCTCACTGCTCAAACACAAATAGGAGTCACACTGACTACAATTAGATGGTTAAATCCAATAATGACGTACTACTTGAAATAGCATCTTTGTATGTTGGATTCAGTACCGGTGTAGTTCTAATATGCCTTCACAAAAATCTTGCTTCACCTTCAAATGATGTCTGCATGTATAGCTCTGCTTAATCTCACATATACCTTCTTACAATTCCTTTTCCTAATCGCTTATCGATCTTACAAATAAGATCTTACATATATACCATAACCTAAGACCAATTTTAGTAGGTTGGCTCTATAAGATATTACAATAAAACAATTACAAGTAAATCAATAACCGATGCAATATCTGATTCAACATGTCAGCTTAATGCATTTACAATAACAACAAAATCATCTCCAAAGTGTGTCGGCTAATCTGGAATAGATAAGCCTGTCGGTGCTTATTCTGGACCTATTTGTCAGTAACAACAAATATGCAAATATGAATATACCAATGAACAAATCTCCAAGATGAAGTGTCCAAATGATGTCTTCAACATAACCAAGTGTTTTTCATGTCATTCCAAGTGTCGGTGAACAATATATCCTACCGGTGAACCAGATACTAGTGATTGTGCATAAAGTCGCTTGCCGGTGAACATTGCCAATCCTCCAAAGTGCCAGAGTTGATAAGTATTAAAGGTGTTGACATAAATCACAAAACTATATCAACATAACCAAAATACCAACAATCTCCCCCTTTGGCATTGATGGCAACACAAGATGGAAAAACCATCAAAGTGCCAAAACAAAAATGCCAAATATCAAAAACCAACAATCTCCCAAAAAGAGATCATAACCGGAAATCAAAATTCAGATACAAAGAGTAATCAATCTCTCCCAAAGTAACAATCTCTCCCCCTGAGAGTAACATGTATTTTCCTTGTGTTTTTCCATATCACTCTCTCCCCCTTTGACATCAAATGCCAAAGCCAATACAAAACCCAGGTTCAAATACAAAATACCAACCAATTCAGTATGCCAACTACTCCTCTTGAGAAGTAGCTCTCCTCATCAAAGCCGGAGTAAAATGTTTGTCTATTAATTCTATCGGTTGATGAAAAACATCAACTATCCAAGTCTCTACCAGTGGGGGTATGACCCCAAGCCGATCTCTAAGATATTCAAAAATCTCCTTAGGCAAAGGCTTAGTGAAAATATCTGCAATCTGCTCTTTAGTATTCACATAAACCAGTTTTACTTCTTTTGCTTCAACATTCTCTTTTAGAAAATTTAGTTTGATAGAAAGATGTTTGGTTTTGGAATGTAGTATTGGATTCTTAGATATATCAATTGTTGCAGTGTTATCACAATAGATAGTTATAGATTCCTTGCATTTTACCTTTATGTCCTTCAACATTTGCTTAAGCCATAATACCTGTGTACAGTTAGTTGCTGCTACAACATATTTTGATTCTACTATTGATAAAGATGTGCAGCTTTGTTTCTTACTTAACCAAGAAATTAATCTGCTTCCAAGAAAAAATGCCCCGTCGGTGGTTCTTTTTATGTCATCCACATCTCTTGCCCAATTTGCATTTGTGAATGCACATAATTCAAAGTTTTCATCTCTAGGATACCATAAACCAAGATTTGTAGTGCCTTGTAAGTACCAGAAAATCCTTTTTACTATTGATTCATGATTTTCTCTAGGATTACTCTGAAATCTGGAAACAATACATACTACATTCATAATATCAAGTCTTGTTTGTGTAAAATACAGTAGCCCTCCTATCATAGATTTGTACCTAGTCGGATTAATAAGTGTAGATTCATCCCTTAGTGATAATTTGTCATTTGTAGTCATAGGTGTGCTTACCGGTTTAGAGTTCTCCATCCCAAATTTATTTAGTAACTCCTTCAAGTACTTGGATTGACTCAAGAATATACCTTTATCAGTCTGTGAAATCTGTAATCCTAAAAAGAATTTTATCTCTCCAATCATAGACATTTCAAATTCTTCCTGCATTTCAATAGAAAAGCCTTTACATAATCCATCTTCTCCTCCAAAGATTATATCATCAACAAAAACTTCTATAACCAAGATGTCATCATTAGTCACTTTATAGTATAAGTTGATGTCAGCATTACCTTTAGAAAATCCAATCTTCAAAAGATATTTATCCAATCTAGCATACCAAGCTCTTGGAGCTTGCTTCAACCCATACAAAACTTACCTTAACTTGCAAACCATATCTTTGTTATTTGTCAAAGAAAATCCATCAGGTTTCTCAATGTAAACTTCTTCTTCAAGATCTCCATTCAAAAATGCACATTTAATATCCATTTGATATACTTTGTAGTTATTGTGTGCTACAAAAGCCAAGAATAATCTGACTGCCTCAATTCTAGCTACCGGTGCAAAGGTTTCATTATAATCAATTCCTTCTTTCTGAGAATATCCCTTACACACTAGTCTTTCTTTATTTCTGATTACCTTACCATCTTCATTAAGTTTGTTTCTGAATACCCATTTTGTTCCAATCACATTTTTGTCTTTAGGCCAGGGAACTAATGTCCATGTGTTATTCTTCTCAATTTGTTCTAGTTCCTCTTCTATAGCTTTAATCCAGTGCTTAACTTCACATGCCTCATTAATTGATGATGGTTCAATTTGAGAAATAAAACATACCTCTTCATTTGTCAGTCTTCCTCTTGTCATAACTCCTTGATACTTGTTCCCAATTATCTGATTTTCTGAATGATTCAGTCTTACATACCGAGGTGTCTTTGTTTGCTGTTGTTCCTCAGTTATAGTGGAATTTTTAGATGATACTGGGGTAACTGGATCTTCATTCTGTACTAGTGGGTTCAATTTAGGTTCATTTGTCAGTATCTTTGTTGCTGGTTCAGAGTCTATATACCTTGAAGTTCCTCTAAACTATTCATCAATCTTCACATTTGTACTCTCAACAATTTTTTGCAATCTCTTGTTAAAACATCTATATGCTTTGATCTTAGATGAATAACCGAGAAATATTCCTTCATCACTTCTAGGATCAAATTTTCCAATATACTCATCTCTCCTAATATAGCATTTACTTCCAAATATTCTGAAATATTTAAGAGTGGGAGTAATACCAAACCATAGTTCATGAGGGGTCTTATAGGTTTCACCTTTGATGTGAACTTTGTTGAATGTATAGACTGTTGTGCTTACTGCCTCTCTCCAATATTCATGTGATAGATTTGCTTCTGATAGCATACTCCTAGCTGCATCCAAGATAGTTCTATTTTTCTTTTCTACAACTCCATTCTGTTGTGGTGCCCGGGGTGCTAATAACTATCTTCTGATTTCATTCACTTCACAGAATGTATTAAATTCCTTATATGTGAATTTACCTCCTTGATCTGATCTCAGACATTTGATTTTCTTACTGGTTTCATTTTCTACCATTGCCTTGAATAGTTTGAGCTTCCCAAGTGCTTCTGATTTTTCTCTAAGAAAAGTAACCCAACACATTCTAGAATAGTCATCAATGATTAGCATGAAATATCTATTACCTTGTAAGCTTTTAGTTCTAGTTGGACCACATAAATCAGTGTGAATTAAGTCAAGAGCATTATTGGATTTTTTTGGAATACTTTTAAAATATGCTCTAACTTGTTTTCCAAATTGACATTCCTTACATACCAGATTGTGAGGTTTAACAATCTTATGTAAGTCTCTAACTGCCTTAGTAGTACTGATTTTTACCATGCAATCAAAATTTACTTGACAAGGTCTCTTATGCCATAGCCAACTTTCATCAATATGTGCAATCAAGCATGTCTTTTCATTGTTATTCAAATGAAAGATATTACCTCTAGTTTGATTACCGGTTGCAATTTCCAAACCAATTCTGTTCATTATTTTGCATTTACCATTCTTGAATTGTAACTGAAATCCTTTTTCAACTAATTGACCAACACTCAAAAGATTATGCTTTAAACCCTCTATATAGTAAACATTGTCAGTATTATGCTTACCATCAAGAGATATAGTACCTTTTCCTTTGATCAAACAAGCTTTATCATCTCCAAATCTTACCAGACCTCTATTATACTCCTGAAAGTTCAAGAATTTGCTTTTATCACCAGTCATATGATGTGAACATCTTGAATCAATGATCCATTCATCCTTAACTTCAACTTTAGCTACAAGGGCTTGTTCTACCGGTTGAACAGTAGGTGTCGATTGATCTTCTATTATAGCAACAAAAACCCATCCATTGTCTGTCGGATCCTCATCAGAATCATCAGTGACTCCTTCATCAGCAAGATAACAAGATTTATCTTTATCCTTCTTAAATTTGTATATCTGATATTTAGGGTTAGGCTTGTATGTTCTTCTAGCTTCTTCTCTTAGTCTAGCATGTCTATCAGGGCATCTTGAAGCCATATGATCAATCTTATTATAGTTAAAACATTTAAAGGGTGCTTTACCTTCATACTTACTTCCAACTGGACCTTTAGGCATTTTCCTTGCAAATAGTGCTTCAAGTTCTTCAAGTTCTTGATTTTCTCTCCTACTTTCCTCAAGTTCTCTTGCATAAAAGGCTTTCTAGTCAGATTTGTTAGATGATGGTGCAGATGATGTTGATGCTTTAAAAGCTAAATCTATCTTTATAGTAGCAACATGACCAAATTCCTCAATTTTAAAAGCTGAAAGTTTTCCAATCAATGTATCCCTAGTTACTGATGTATTAGGCATTGTTCTCAACTCATTTATAGCAGTAACTTTCATTTTATATGCTAGTGGCAATCATCTTAAAAATTTTGAAACAATTTCATCTTCACTTAAGGTTCCTCCACAACATTTAATACCCAAAACAATTTCATTTACTCTTTCCTTAAAAGCATAAATCCTTTCATCTTCTTCCATTTTCAGATTTTCATACCTGACCCGAAAGCTTTCAATTTTTGCAAATTTGACTATGGAATCTCCTACATTCAATGTTTCCAAATGATCCCAAATAGCTTTAGTAGTAGACCTATCTGATAATCCTATGATTTGTTGATCTGATAATGTGCTCAAAAGTGCTTCCCTTGCTTTGCAATCATTTTCTTTATCTTTAACTAAGGTAGGTGGATTAGTCTGACTTTGAGTAGGAGTAGTATAGCCATTCTTTGTAACATCCCAGATGTCCTTTCCAATGCAATTCAGATGTGTCTCCATTCTGATATTCCATATGCCATAGTTGGTTCCATCAATTTTAGGACTATCCTTCTTGAAATAGTTAGTAGACATTGGATCTCCTCAAGCTGTTAAACTTATGCAAAAAGAGGACTAAGCTCTGATACCAATTGTTAGGTCCCAGAGACAACTGAGAGGGGGGGGGGGTGAGTCAGTTGTCAAGTAAATTAAAACCAAAAACAACTTAACCAACCTTAATGTTTAATACCGGTAAACCAAACTTTATACCGGTAGACAGTTTATCAGGTAATTGTAGTACCAATAGAGATTAATGCATGAAACAGAAAGACAATAACATCCACAACACATAACATGAATATATGTATGTGGAAACCCTATGAGGGGAAAAACCATGGTGGGAAACCTTACCCACAATCAGATGATACTACTGCAGATAGTATGTGTATACAAATGGGGTCTGCACATGTAGAAAGGCCAAGTGCCTAGAGCTCACTGCTCAAACACAAATAGGAGTCACACTGACTACAATTGGATGGTTAAATCCAATAATTATGTACTGCTCGAAATAGCATCTTCGTATGTTGGATTCAGTACCGGTGTAGTTCTGATATGCCTTCACAAAAACCTTACTTCACCTTCAAATGATGTCTATGTGTATAGCTCTGCTTAATCTCGCATATACCTTCTTACAATTCCTTTTCCTAATCGCTTATCGATCTTACAAATAAGATCTTACATATATACCATAATCTAAGACTAATTTTAGTAGGTCGGCTCTAAAAGATATTACAATAAAACAATTACAAGTAAATCAATAACCGATGCAATATCCAATTCAACATGTCGGCTTAATGCATTTACAATAACAACAAAATCATCTCCAAAGTGTGTCGTGCTGATCTGGAATAGATAAGCCTATCGGTGCTTATTCTGGACCTATTTGTGGGTAACAACAAATATGCAAATATGAATATACCAATGAACAAATATCCAAGACAAAGTGTCCAAACAATGTCTTCAACATAACCAAGTGTTTTTCATGTCATTCCAAGTGCCGGTGAACAATATATCCCATCGGTGAACCAGATACTGGTGACTGAGCATAAAGTAACTTGCTTGTCGGTGAACATTGCCAATCCTCCAAAGTGCCAGAGTTGATAAGTGTTAAAGGTGTTGACATCAATGACAAAACCATATCAACATAACCAAAATACCAACAAAATCAATTGGAGATAATCTTGAAAAACAAATTAAAATTTGATGAATAATATCAAAGAAAGCAATTAAAACAATTAAATATCAAAATTGAATGAAATAGAGAATAAATCAGTTTTTTTTAATTTTATCTTAATTTTAGTTCAATTTCCTTTAAAACTGAGAAAAGCATCCAATCACATCAATTCACCTGGATTGTCCTTCCTCTTGGAAAATCTTGACCGCTCATCATAATTTGATCTCAGCCTTTGGTTTCTTTCTAAATTTTCTATAAATTCAAGCTCTCATCTCTCATTGAAGGATCCTGGAGAATATATTGTTATTATGTTATTTTTTCTCTAGGTTCATTGAGAATTTGCATTGAGATATTGCATATTAGTTATTTCATATTGCTTAAATCATTTAGCTTAAATATTCATATATTGCTTAAATCATGTTAGATTAACCTTGCATATCTAGCTTAAATCTTGCATCCATATAGCTCATATTCATGCTCATATAGATTTAAAAATCCTTCGTTTAAGTGTTGTCTAGTCATTGGATAACTTAGCAATCTGAGAGCAATCTAAACTTGCATCTACTAGAAGGAAATGGGTCGCTTTGTAATGGTTTATTATTCATTGATTATTGATTTACTAACCATGCATCTAATGACTTAATTGAAGTGTTGTGTATTCTAGATATAGATACAGGTCCACTTTTCACACACACAGATTGTAGTAATGGAGTTGGACAAGAAACTTAAGGTTGAAAAACTTCTAGCTGTACATCTAGTTAACTCGAAAGAGGAGATTGATGAATTAATTTGTGAAGCTAACAGAACAGTTTTTGCTAGTGGTCACTGACAAGTGAGCTTAATGGCTGGTAGAGTTAATGAAATTGCAGAGGAAACAACTAACAAATGGGATCTTTTTTGTAGAAAAGGAAAAACAAGAAGAATTAAACCGACCTAAGAAAACATTCAAAGTATATCAGAAGGACAAGGACAAAGAGAAAGGTAAAGTTGGTGGAATACCAAACATCAAAATAACTGACAACTTACCACCTCCCTTGGATACTACACCGATACATACTGATGATACACCAGCTACTGAAAATGTGGACATAACACATGATGACACTAACCCTAAATCAAAAATGTTAGAATATTTAATCTTTACTTAGCTTAGGTTTATTTGTATTTAGTTTAGGATATTCCTTTGGAATTCCTACATGTAATTTGTCCTCTAGTACATGTGTGAGGACAAGTCATTTCTTTTATTTTCCTTTATTAAGGAATATTAGATTTCCTCCATAAGAGGATGTGGACACGTGGCACACACATTTTATGAATGGTGGCATTCATAGATTTGGGAGTTACTTTGTAACTCCTCTCCTCATCTCTATTTAAGAGATGTCTCCTCTCTCTTTTCTTCTAAATGACAATATTGTAAAGACTCTCTCTCTCTCTCTCTCTCTCTCTCTCTCTCTCTCTCTCTCTCTCTCTCTCTCTCTCTCATTTTAGGCATTACCTCATTCATAATATCACAAGGGGTTTTTCTTTGTTTTCCCCTTTCAAACGTTCTTGTGCCTCCTTCTTCACATTTGGGTGATTGCTCCAAGGTTTTTTGCATTTCTCTTGGTAACATTTACTTCATCAATAAACTTACTTGGATTTCATTTTTCTTTCCTTGCTCTTGTATTTCCTTTCATGGTATCAGAGCAGGTTTCTAATCCTTGTTTTAAGTTGACATTGATGAAGGTTACCATTCTATGGAGTTCACCTTCTTGGAGGCATTCTTGAGAGGAGAATTTCTTTCTCTAATATTTTCTATTGTGTAGGTTTTCGTTTCAGTTTTTAAATTTTTTTTCAAACTTGTTAACAAGTTTGCATGCAGGTTTAATCTTTTGAGATTCTAGTTTAAAGCCTAAGTTTTTAGTTTTGGAAGGCTTGCCGCCAAAACTCTATTCTAACCTCATTATTTTCCTGCATTCATTAATTTATTCGCTTTGGAAGGCTTGCTGCCAAAGTTTTTTGGGGTTTAAATTTTGGTTTTGGAAGGCTTGCCGCCAAACCCATCTTTTTATAATTTTTTTTGGAAGGCTTGCCACCAAAGCTCCATTTCTAACCTCTTTTCTTGCATTCTATAATTTATATTTTTAGTTTGGAGGGCTTGCCACCAAAACATATTGCATTATTCAGCTGCTTCTCTGTTTGTTTGTAGGTTCGTTCTAAGAACAAAAAAATCAATTCATTCTTTGAAATTGTTAGTTCTAATTCACCATTTGTCTCAATCCAATCTATGTTGCATTGTGTATTTCAACGTATTCTGGTTAATCTAATTCATTCTAACATTTAATTATTTAGTGCAGTTGTAGCATAGCTAATTATTGTAATTTTTGAGGTAGAAGATTGTTACGTATCTCACACTCCTTTGCTCCAGTTCAGGTTTTTTGTCTGTGCTTTGTTTTCTCTACACAAAGACAAATCTTAGCTCCTTTGTTCTATCTCTGCTCATTTTTTTTCTATCTTTATCATTATTTCCTCTATTATTTTCATCTTTTCATTTATGCTCATACTGTTTCTGCTTATAACGTTAAGCCAACTTGTGAGATGACAGTCTCTTTTAGCTCAATCTAAATCTAACTCCAATTGTTATCACTCTTCTCTATTTTGTAACGCTTGTTTCTGCAACTATAATAATTCTTAATAATGCCTCTGGTATTTCCATCATCTCCTGCATTGCATAGCTTATCGCCTCTGCTATTTGACTAGTCTTTTACGTTTTTGGTCTATTCAATAATTGCAACGTATGAAAGTTTACATTCATTACGAGAGTTTCATCCTTATTCCTTTCTCTCTCCTGTAACGTATACGCTTTTCCTTTATTAAAAATTTTAAGTTTTGTTTTATTCCATTCTTAATCCTTTCACGTATAAACTTTATTTAAAATAAGTTATAAAGTTTACTTTATTTAGAATATAAGTAAAGTTTTCTTTTATTATTAAAAGTTTTAAATTTTTTTAATAAAATAAACTTTTTCTAAATAAATCTAATTTTTTTTTTTTAGTATATATATAAATTCAAACTTTTTTCTATAAAAGTTTCTAAAAAAATATAAACTTTTTTACGATTTGAAAGTTTTTTCATAAAAAATTAAAGAAATTGTTATTGAAATTTTTAATCAAGGAGGTTAATTTTTGTTTTTTACTCAAAGGGAATTTTTTTTACTAACTATTATTTTGCTATCATGTCTACTTTAATTCCGGAAATCAAATTAAATAGTTCTAATTATCATTCATGGAAAACACATATTTCTTTTATTTTTCGTTTCAAGCATCTTTTGAATGTTGCAATTGATAAAACCTTTGAGCCTGCTACAACTGCTCCTCAAGCGGACCAAGATAGATGGAAGGCTCAAAATGAGGAAGCACTTGGTTTAATTGGTATTTCAATGGTTCCTGATTTGTATGTTCTAATTAGAAATTGTACAAAAGCATATGAAGCTTGGGAAATTTTAAAAACAACTTATGATAGCTCAAATGAATCCCAAAAAATTCAGCTTCAAGATCAACTTAAAGATCTCAAGTATACAGATTTTAAAACTATGGATGAATTCTTATTAAAATTTGATTCTGTTAATAATCAATTAACTGGTTTAGGAGTTACTCTAGTTGATTTACGTTTAATTCATCTTATTCTTAAAAAATGTCTTCCTCGTCAATTTCAACAATTTATTACGAATATTCATGCTCAACTTGTTATTCCTAGCTTAGCTACTCAATTAACATGATATTTTCGTAATTTATTGCGTCAAGAGGAAGCTAAATTAATTCAATTTGGTACTCTTAAAAGTAGTGAACATGCTTTTATGTCTAAAAATCAAAATCATAATAATAATTTTAGATCCAATAATAATAATAATCATAATCATAATAATAATCACAAGTCTTCTAATTATCAATCTCATTCTAAATCCTATCATAACAATTCTCATAATAATAAGCATAATAATTCGTATAATAATTAAAGGAATAATTCTCAAACAAGACCCCATTGCACATATTGTGGTAAAGATGGACATATTACTAATAATTGTTTTAAGAAGCAAAATGGTAAAAAGCCCATGAATCAAAATAATCAAAATAATCAACAACATAAACCTCATTATAAGAAAGGTAATAATAATGGTAATTCATCTCGTCATGCATTTACATGTACTTATAATGTTTCTCAACCACTTGAGTGGATTATTGATTCTGGTGCATCTCAACACATTACCTCTCATAAAGAATGTTTTGAATCTTTGAATACTGATACTTCTAATAATCTTGTTTGATTAGCTAATAATCATAGTTGTAAAGTTGAAGCTATTGGTGATGTGAATGTTCCTAATGGGAAATTACATGATGTTGTTTATGTTCCTGAATTAAAATCAAATTTGATTTTAGTTCCTAAACTTTGTCAAGATTATAAGATTAACTTTTATAGGGGCATATGTTATATCATTGATCCAAAAACTAATCATGTTATTGCTACTGCTAAAATGGATAGTGATAACTTATTCAAGTTCTATGAATTTGCTCCTCTAAAGTATTCTTTGCTTACTACTATTGATTTTACTATATGGCATGAAAGACTTGGCCATCTCAATTCTGATTATATTTCATTGATGCAAAAGACAAATATGGTTGATGGATTGCCTACTATTGTTCCTTCTCAAATTGTTTGCACCGGTTGCATGAGTGGTAAGATGCATAGGGAACCCTTCCCTCATGGTCAATCTTGGAGGGCATATACTAAATTGCATTTAGTTCATAGTGATCTCTTGGGTCCCATGGAGAATCCCTCCATCCATGGTTCAAGGTATGCATTTACCTTTGTTGATGATTTTTCAAGGAGAACATGGATATATTTCCTTCATAGTAAGGATCAAGTGCTTGATGTGTTTATTGAATTTCATATGTTTGTAGAAAGGCTATCTGGTTCTAAAATTAAGATTCTTCATGCTGACAATGGAAGAGAATATGTCAATAATGCATTTAATGCTTATTTGAAATCTTTTCAAATTAAACATGAGCTTACCGTTCCTTATACACCACAACAAAATGGTGTGGCGGAACGGAAGCATAGGACAATTGTTGAAATGGCTAGATGTTTATTGCATGCAAAAAATATGGATTACAAGTTTTGGGCTGAAGCTATGGCTTGTGCAACTTATTTAATTAATAGAACACCTACCAAATCCTTAAAGGATAAAACTCCTAAAGAAGCTTGGTCTAGTAGAAAGCCCAATTTGCAGAATTTAAGAATTTTTAGTTCCATAGCTTATGTTCACAAACCTAAGGAGAAAAGAAAAAAAATAGATTCTAAATCTTCTCTTATTTTTGTTGGTTGTGATGAAAATACTAAAGGTTATAGAGTTTACAATCCTATTACTACAAGGTAAAAGTTGCAAGAGATGTTTGTATTGCAGAAAAAGGCATTCATGATTGTTCTAAAGTGGAGGATGATGAACTTGCTCAAAGCAAAGTTGTGCTTGTGGAGGACCAACCTCCTTCTCCTAACCCTACTCCTAATGCATCTATTTATATTCCTTCTAGTGATAGTGATGATGATAATAATAACTCTACTCCTCATGACTCTTCTTCTAGTGATGAATCCATTACTTCTAAAAGAAGACTTGAATGGTTTAAATCTTTAATTCAAGATAGTGATGAATACTTAGATAGAATGGATAGACTTCAAGCTAGAAGAGTTAATTATTGTAATTATGCTTTAATGAATACTATTATGAATTCTAATGATCCTAAAACATTTTATCAAGCTAAAAATCAACCACATTGGCAAAAAGCAATGAAGGAAGAATATGATACTTTAACTTCTAACCAAACTTGGGATTTAGTTCCCTTGCCTCATGGTAAAAATATTGTTTCTTGCAAGTGGCTTTATAAAACTAAATTGAATGCTAATAATCAAGTTAGCAAATTTAAAGCTAGATTAGTTGCTAGAGGTTTTTCTCAAATTGAAGGCTTAGATTATACTGAAACTTTTGCTCCTGTTGCTAAAATGCCTACAATTAAACTTGTGCTTGCTTTAGCTTCTAGAATGAATTGGCCTATTCACCAAATGGATGTTAAAAGTGCTTTTCTTAATGGTGATTTATAGGAGGAAATTTATATGTCTCAACCTCCTGGTTTTATTAAAGAAGGTAATGCACACTTAGTTTGTAAATTAAAGAAATCAATTTATGGATTAAAGCAATCTCCTAGGGAGTGGTATTCAAAGATTAATGCATTCTTTCTTTCTCAAGGCTTTATTAGAAGTAAAAAACTTGTATATTAAACATAGTGAACATGATATTATCATTATTATCTTGTATGTAGATGATTTTATTCTTACTTCAAGTTCCAATACTTTGATTTCTGATATTAAGTTTCAACTTAATCAAAAATTTCAAATGATTGATTTAGGTCTTTTACATTATTTCTTAGGAATGCAAATTTGGCAAACCTCTAAAGGAATTTTCTTATCTCAAAGTAAATATGCTCAAGATCTCATAGATAAATTTAACATGAATGATGCTCACCATGTTTCAATTCCTATTGAATTAGGAACTAAGTTAATGCTTGATATGCAAACTCCACTTGTTGATCCTACTTTGTATAGACAATTAGTTGGAAGTTTGAATTATTTAACTCTTACTAGGCCAGATATTGCTTATAGTGTTGGTTTGGTTTCAAGATTCATGTCTAAACCTCAACAAACACACTTTAAAGTTGCTAAAAGAATTTTAAGATATATTAAAGGAACTATTAATGTAGGTTTGTTTTATGATGCAAATTCTGATTTTACTTTAAAAGGTTTTACTGATTCCGATCTAGGTGGAGATCCCAATGATGGGAAATCTACTTGCGGTTATTGTTGTTTTGTTGGTTCAGGAGCAATTTCTTGGAATAGTAAAAAACAACAATCTACCTCTCTTGGATCCACTAAAGCTAAGTACAAAGGATGCACTAATGCTTCCAAAGAAGTCTTGTGGCTTAGAAGACTACTTGAAGATTTGGGTCTACCTCAACATGAACCAACTCCATTGTATTGTGACAAACAAAGTGCCATTGCCTTGGCTAAAAATCTAGTTTTCCATGCAGGGACAAAACACATTGCTCTCCAACACCACTTTATTAGAGAACAAATTGAAGACAAGCAAGTTTCACTCCTCTATTGCAAGGGGGAAGACCAAGTTGCAGATATTTTGACCAAGCCACTTTGCAAAGAAAAGTTCCAATTTCATTGTAAAAATCTTGGATTGCAACCCATTAAAGGGTTTGATGTAAACTCCCCAAGTAAAGCTTAAGGGGGGGTGTTAGACTATTTAATCTTTACTTAGCTTAGGTTAATTTGTATTTAGTTTAGGATATTCCTTTGGAATTCCTACATGTAATTTGTCCTCTAGTACATGTGTGAGGACAAGTCATTTCTTTTATTTTCCTTTATTAAGGAATATTAGATTTCCTCCATAAGAGGATGTGGACACATGACACACACATTTTATGAATGGTGGCATTCATAGATTTGGGAGTTACTTTGTAACTCCTCTCCTCATCTCTATTTAAGAGATGTCTCCTCTCTCTTTTCTTCTAAATGACAATATTGTAAAGAGATTCTTGCTCTCTCTCTCTCTCTTTCTCATTTTAGGCATTGCTTCATTCATAATATCACAAGGGGTTTTTCTTTGTTTTCCCCTTTCAAAAGTTTTTGTGCCTCCTTCACATTTGGGTGATTGCTCCCAGGTTTTTTGCATTTCTCTTGGTAACATTTACTTCATCAATAAACTTACTTGGATTTCATTTTTATTTCCTTTCTCTTGTATTTCCTTTCAAAAAATTCTATTTACCATGAATGTTGATACTCAGGAAGTGAACATTATTGTAGACAAGGACAACACAGAGGTACATGATGATATTGCTGGCAGTGGAAACATTGCTGAGCAACCGACAAAAAATGTAGAGGTTGAAATGCAAATAGAGCATACAAAGAAACCTTTGGACTGTGGAATAAATACTGGTAGTATAGATGCTGGCACTATGAAACCGATAGAGACGGAGATACCAACAACTGATAACACAAAGAAACCAACAGAGAAACCGACGGAGGCACATGTACACATTGAGATAGTAAAATTGGTAATCACTGAGAAACCCAAACCACTACAAGTTGAAACACAAACTCAGAATGATCCACCGGAGGTTGATACAAGCAAATTGGTTACTAACACTTGAAGCACTGAAATAATAAAGGCAGCTGGTTAGACATCCGAATTCAGACCTACTAATGTGACAAAGGTACTTCTGGACTCAATTAAGAAGATAATTGACCATAATGCATTGGCCTACAAGGCAATTGATGATACAATACCTATTCTTAAGATGATTGCACCAAAATGCAATATAGATCATGTAAAGGATTATTTAGGTTAGTTAGACACATTGTCTAAATTTATTGTTGGAAATGTAATAACAATGGATAAAATAAATGAGGATACATTCAAAGAGAAAATGGAAAAAGAAAAGGAAAAATTCTTTGAGGAGATAATAAATAAGTTCACTGAACATATTAACACACTTTTACCAGCACTGAATACAACAATTTTGGAGTATAAGGAACTATATAGAGAAACATGCAAGCCACATCTGTTGACCAAGGACATTGAAAAGGAAATAAGCAGAGTACAAAAGGAAATTGATGATATAGCTGATAACATTATTGGTTCATTCGAACCTATATCAGTTATCGAGCAAGAAATAGCAGGATTTGAGGAAAAGTTGGAGAAATTTGAGAAGGAAAAAGAAAGGATCAAGGCAAATGCTAGAGAGCTAAAGTATAAACTTAGTCCTAAACTGGATAACCTTATCTCTCTGAGAAATGAGATCTCTAAGGCATTAATTCAAGGAGAAAGATCACTAGAGGAACATATGCATCACCTCACCAACACGATCCAACAAACTGAGGCAACCATGAATGATAGTAACAAATTCATGCAAAGTTTAAATTTGGTTTTGGCTGATATATTTCAAATTGTAACCAACCAGTTACAAACCTTAAGGTGAAATTTTACACTCGTTTGACAATTTTTGACAACCTTTGTCATTGATGTCAAAGCGGGAGTAGTGGACAGAGAAAAATGGCTATTCAAAAGGAAATCATCTGCTTAAGGGGAGCACGTATGTTTGGTAAAATTTTGGACTTCACTTTTTAGAAATAGTTTTTGGATTTTTCTCATGAGTGTTGCCATCAATGCCAAAGGGGGAGATTGTTGGCATTCTACACTCTAGTGAGAAATGATGGTGTTGTCATTGATGGAAACCTACTAGAAACCTTCAGGTAACCTTGTGGCATTCATTAGGCAAACCACCGACACCGACAGACACTTCACCGACAGTGGCAACAATGCATACCAGCACCCCAGCCAACAAGAATAACTTTTGTTTATTGTATTTAATTGTAATTATCTTTTGTAAAGCCAACATGGCATATTGTAATAGACTCATATATGTATGAGATCTTGTAAATCATTTTGATATAGAAGATAGGAGATGAGATAGGAATGAACGAATATTAAGGAAGATATATGTGAATGCATAAGGCAGATTTTGTATAAGGTTTATGGTTATAGTATGAGCTTAAACCGGTACTGAACCTGGCATAGTTGATGTTGATTTGAAGTAGTACATTGTATTAGATTCTCATAATCCATTTTGTAAGTCAGTGAGACTTCTATTTTGTAGATTGAGCAGTGAGCTCTAGGTAGTTGGCCTTCCTACATGTGCAGGCCCCTCATTGTAAGTAATATTTATTCATTGGCTAGTGAGTGAATATTGTGGGTCACAAATCGCACTGAGGTTTTTCTCACACCGGATTTCCTCATTAAACATCTTGTGCTATGGTGTGTTTTCTATGATGTCTTTATTGTTCCTATTTACTACATTAATTCTTATTTACCGGTACATTGTTTTGGAATGCAAAATACTTAATAAGGTTAAATATTTAGTAAACCAGTTAGATACTGATTCACCCCCCCCCCCTCTCAGTATCTTTGGGACTATCATTAATCCTAACATATTCCTTAAACTCCTCAGAAGATAAACACTTCCTGACCTTGATGGCTTTGTCAAGAGTTTTATCACTCATAATTACATCAGTAGTTTCACCACTAAGGAGTGCACTATGGTCTTCCAGATGAGACATGGGTATATTCTCCTCATTACAAGAAGAGGGTGCCCTCTATTCAATGGATTCCCCAAAATACGCTTGGGTATTCAAACATTAAGGGAATCAACAATTATGGTGATAAGGGAAAATTACCATACATGCCTAGAAACTCCTTCAAGGACTCTTCTAAAGGAAAAAGGTCCAAGGGAATTTCATTAAGAAACGCAGTGTTATCAATAAGTTTTGGATGAACAAGCTTAAGAGGAACATGGTCAGTAGAAATCATGTTAACAATTAACCATGGTTTCATCTTTCAACCCACAGGGAGATATCCTAATCTAGTGTTGTGGTGAGGAGGTTCGACTTCCAAAGGAATTCAAATACCTTGTTCATTAGGTCCACAACCTTTCTCATCATTGACAAGTTGTGATACAAGCTTGTATCTAGGACCATAAATATCTTTCAATTTCTTAAGTGAAGAAGGTTTCATGTAGAAAAGGTGATCAACATGATAAGAATTACCTGGGTTTATGGATGCATAGTCCTCTTTTGTGGCCGAGGTAAACGAGATATTAGGAAACTTTAGATGGATGGGATCAAACTTGTATCCATAAACATGATAGTCAGTAAAATCTAAGGAACCCCAATCATCACCCAAGCATGCATTTGTCTTTGATGGAGAAGGTGGTTTAATCAGAGAAGACTTAACAAAATTAAACTCCATTGTTTGTGCCTCGGGGAGATCTACCTTCAAGAATTCTTCTTTTAGAGAACCCTGCTCCCTAGGTGATTTCTCCACTATGACATCTTGCTTTCTAGGGACTCCCTCCTTCTTCTGTTCTTCCTTTTTAGGGGATGAAACAAAGATAGAATTCATCACTGAAGAAGCTAGAGTAGGCACATAATTTTGAAATAAAGGCGCAATTGAGGCTTGACCCACTACTGCTATTTGACACAGACGCATTGCCTCAGGATCGACCTTGATTGTGACAACTTGGTTGTTAGCTACAAACTTCATAGATCCATGAAGCGTAGATGATACAAATCCCAAAGCATGAAGCCATGGTCTACCCAAAATGGGGTTATAGGACAGAGGACTTGGCATCACATGCACAAGGGTTGGGATAGTAACAGGCCCAACCTTCAAGGACTATATGACGGTCCCCATAGCAGTTTTACCATTGTTGTCAAATCCTTGAATAAACAAGGAGGAGGTTGCCAAAGAGTTTGGGTCCACCTTGATTTTTGGTAACAAATCTAGGTCACAAACATTAAGTGCAGAGCCTATATCAACAAGTCTTCGTCTAATACCAATACTATTTACATGAACAATTATCATTAAAGGATCTGCCAAATTTCTCACTTCTGGAGGGAGACATTCATGGGGATAGAAAGTAATATTTGGTGAATATGTTTCGCACTTGGTCTTTATCATTTGCAAACATCGAGTCATTCGTCTACATTCTTCAATCGTCTCGCTCTCGAATTTGGTCTTGTCGACAACAATCTTCAATCATGATTTTGGTCGATCTTATCCTATCGCATCAATGTGCGTGCTTATTTGTCATTATTTTGGACATCATCAATCCTAATTAGAGTTTTGTCCTCCTGTCAATCTTGCAATCGATTTGTCATCGATCGTTGTCCTCTTATCAATCTTGTCATCTGGTGATCAATTTATCATCAATCCTTATCATTTTCAATCTTGTCATTTTAACGATCGATTTGTCATCGATCGTTGTCATGTTCGATCTTGTCATTTTGTGATTGATTTGTCATCGATCGTGCTCATTTTCAATATTGTCATTTTGCAATCTATTTTGTCATCGATTCTTGTCCTCTTGTTCGATCTTGTCATTTTGCGATCGATTAGTCATTGATCGTTGTTTGTCTCAATTATGTCAATTTGGATCAATTTGTCATTGTTCCTCATCAATTGGCATATTTATCAATCAAATCATTTATCACATTGGTCATTTATCAATCCAAAATCAAATCGAATTGAGTCAATTATCTTTTATCAAGGCCTAATTCATCTTCTAAGGTTTCGTGATTTAATCATTTAACCTTGTTTGTCATTTCTCCCTTTAGGATTAATAAATTATTTATTTATCCTAAGTCTTCTTGTTGCAATTAAATGTTCATTTAATTGGCTAATTATTCCTCTTTGTGAATTAATTAATAAATGACAAATTATTAATTAATTTACCTAATTTCTAATTTCCATCAATTTCCTAAATTCCTCATTTTCTAATTTCCTAATTTTCTAATTCCTTATTTCAATTTCCTCCTATTTCTCTCCTAAATTCATGGAAATGACATAGAAATTTGTCATAATTTGTCATAATTGACAATCAATCAATCCTTGCATAGAAATTTGTCATAAATTGTCATAAATCTTTGCATAGCAATTTGTCATAAATTGTCATAAATCCTTGCATAGCAATTTGTCATACACGTCATAATTTTGCTATTCTTGATTTGAATTTCCATTCGAATCATTATCATGCTAATTTGATCTTTTTCTCCAATTTCTCTATAAATTGGATGAATTTCTTCAATCAAATCCCTTGATTCCTGACCCCTAATCAGATTATCGAATTTCTAGTTAATCACGCTTCGAGTATTCTTGAGCAATATCTTATTTACTTGCTTTCATATCATGATCATGCACTAGTAGGTGAGATCCACAACAAAACTATTTGGAGAAGAAAGAAGGACAATGGAGCCACATGAAGGAGCATTCAAATCATACCTTTGGTTTGCTTAATTTCTAGTTTTGAATGTTTTTATTTCATGTCTTTATTGAGTGTTTTTAGGATAGATCATTACAATGAGATTTTGTGATTTAGCTAATGATTAGTATTTCTGTCTTGTTTGTGATGATTTCCTATTTCCTAACCTTACATTAATTGGTGAACCCGATGTGAACACTAACCATCTAACCCCTTAACTGTGTTTTTGAGTGCTTTTGAGTTGATTTGCAGGTCAAAAACCCAAGAAACAGGGTAATGCAGGGTTTTCTGGGGACTTCTGCGCCTGTGTGAGACATTCTACGCCTGTGTAAGGCACACAATTGCATTTTTTATGAGTTTTGCGCCTGTGTCAATGCATTCTATGCTTGTGTAAAAAAAAAAAAATTGTGCTTGTGTAAGGTAACCTGCGCCTGTGTCAAGCAACTTGCGCCTGTGTTATGACTTCTGCGCCTATGTCATGACTTCTGCACCTGTGTAAAGTCCAGAATAGAGGTAAAAATGCAGTGTTTTACTTGAAAATTGTCTTGTTTTTGCATTCTGTTTTTTGTGTTTTGGTTTTTGGTACTAATTATCTATGCAGCATCTTGGCATACACATGGCAAAGACAACAAATGAAACTACTAACATGTGTTATGCAAAATCGATAGTCAAAGAATAAACACCTCAAACTTCTAACTTGGGTTTTGCAGGTTGCCTTGGAGAAACAACTAAACTTGGTATTTGTCATTAATGTTTTAGGCACCTAGTGACTTTTTTAAATAGGTTGGAATGAACATGTTTCTGCTTTGATTGTTGAGTGTGACATTGGAGTAGGAGAGTATTCTCTCATCCTTCTTAGGGTGATCAAAAATCCAGATCTTCGATACCATGCTCGTGTCTTTGATTGTGTGTCTCCTTTAGAGGGCCTGCCTTCCCGACCATTTGCTTTTGCAAGCAAGTGATAATCGTGAGAAGGGAACGACCCAAAGTGAGTACGGCTAGAATACCTTGGCATTCTAACTCACTATAAACAAATACCTGATGAGCGAAAGCTTTGAAGGAAGGGTTATGTGGGAATTGCAGTTACTTGGGAAGTGATGACCCTTGAACTCTTTCTCATATCAACATCTAAGTAGGGCCTCTTGGTCTAAATCATGCTTGTGCGACTACATTTGTTTGGTATCTTGATGGGCTTAATGTCTCAATCATGCTTGCGTGACATCAAGGAGTAACGCTTAACAGAAATCTTACTAAGCACCTTGTTTTTAGAGGCCAAAAACCCTTCTAGTTGCTTGAGAAGGACAAGTTTAGATACTTGGAAGAGATACTAAGTTCGCCATGGGGAGATTTCCATGGGGACTGATGCTTGGCTGCCCTGAGAAGTGAGTGTCGTGGAGGGGAGCCCGTGGGGTCAAGCATCTATGTATTCTCCTCGAATCCCATAACAAGTCTACCTCTCAAGTACCTAATGTCCTTGCCTACCATAAGAAATGTGGAAATGAGCATGATTGTCTTGAGTCTATGTTAAAACATCTTGTCTTCTTTGCTTGTCAAAAGTTGAATTGCATCTCATTTCAAGAACAAGGCAAATTGATTCAAAACAAGGTTAAACACAAGAGAATTTCATCCAACAAAGTTCAAAACATCTTCAAACATGGTTGTCAAACATTGTTCAAAATCTTGTCTCAACATTCATGTCACTTACATTTAAGTTCATCCTAGGTTGCATTTTGCAAAATTCATTGTCAAGTACCAAGGTTAGTTTTCACCTAAGTCATACTCCTTTGCATATCAATAAGGGTCATCCATTTGCATATGTCCTCTTGCATTAAAGTCATACCATTGTCATACATTGCATACCCTAGGTCTCTTCATCAAGCTTAGGTCATTATCATATCATATTAGGGTCATTTGCATAGTAATTGTCCCTTTGCATATAGTCTCAAAAACTAGGTTTTGTCATACTTGAGTAATCCAAATCTTTGATAAACCCTAAGTCATTGTTAAGAAGTCTAGACCTTATCAACCTTTTCTCTTTATGTCATTATTGTCATTTGGTCAAACCTAGCTTAGTATCCAAGCATATAGGGGAGACTTTGTCATTTTGTCCTTTTGTCACTTGATCCTTTTGTCCTTTGAGGTCTAGACATCATTTCAATTTCCTAAGGGTCTCATTTTTAGATTTGCATTCCAAAAAGTTTGTCAAAATCTTGAAAAAACAGCCAAAAACATAGATTGCATTCTTGCCATAGATTGCATTCTCATCTATTTTAGTTTGCATTTAGGTGCATATCATATATTGTCCTTGAAAAAATTCCAAAAATATTGCATTTGCATAGTGACATGTCTATTGAAACAAGGTTCCAAGCACCAATGATGCAACAAAGTTTGACATATCAACCGACAATGCAATCACAATTCTATCCAACCCAACAAGGCAATATTGATCAAACTTTTTATGATGAAACAAGTCTCCAAATACAAAAACTAGAGGAGAAACTAGCTCAAGAAAATGAGATTTTGGAACAAAGAGTGAAAAACATTGCGAAGAATAGATCACAAATGTCCAAAGTGTTTCAAAAATTTCCAGGTCAAAATCCAAAGATTGAGGCAATTGATGTAAGATCTCTTCTTGAACGATCAAACATACCAGCTCTCCTCTCCCAAATAGAGATGATGAAACAATTTCAAGAAAGGAGACAACATCAATTTCAACATTATGTGCCTCCACAACAAGAACAAGAAGGTGTTTACTATCAATCATATTTTCAACCATCACAACCAATTGTCCAACATATGCAACCAACACAACCAATGATCCAATTTCAACAATATGTCCAACCAACTATACAATGTCAACAAATGGTTCAACCAATGGTGGAATATCAATGTCAACAACAACAACCAAACATTCAAAAACAAAGGTTGCAACACACACCAACCCAAGTTTCAAACATGTCAGAACAATTGAACCAAGTCCAATATCAAAACATGACATCAGATTAGAACCAACTCCTTGCCAAACAAGTTCAAGTTCCAGATCCAATCATGTCAAAACCTCGAAAGAAAGGTGGCTTTATTGCAATGCTCTTAAGGAAACTACCAAGTGAGTTCTTTGAGGAAGATCAAGATAATACAACTATGTCTAGCAATGCCTCATCCCCCTGCAAACAAATTGACTCTCTAGTGGCATCTATCCCTACACCTTTAGAAGTTTCCCAAGAACCTTCCATGTTGTCCTCATCAAACAATACCCCCAAGGATGCAATTACCCAAGAGCTATCCATAATTGATTGCCAAGATAATCCAATTCATGATGCACATCCTTGTCATGTTTCAAAAATACAAGACCCAATGCCACCATGCACTTTATTGCCATTACCTATTTTAGAGGACCCCATTCAAAGTCCCTCTTCTTCATGTTCAAGCATTGATTCCTTGCCAGAATCCATCCCAAATGTTCAAAGTGCATTTCCTTCATGCCAAATCATTGATTCCTTGTCAGAATCCGCCATGCATATCCAAAGTCCAACCTCATGTCAAGAGGATAATTTAGAGCATGAAGAAATGTGTCTTAAAACAAATCAAGATCAAGATCCTGAAACCTTATCATCCCATCTAATTGTTGACTAGGACCCCATGTTCCTAGATACTCATGGTGATTCCCCTATTCTTGTCCATCCTATCCAAAGTCCTATTGACACTCCATTCCCCGAGCAAGATCAAGATATCCCAATCCATCCAATCCCAAATGATCCCCTTCCATTTCATGAACACAATGTCCTTTCAAATCCCATTGACATTCCACTTCCTAAGAAAGATCAAGATATCCCTTCCATCCTTTCCGATGATCCCATTGAAAGTCAAGAGCAAAGCAACTTTAAAGAGGAATCCAATGATCTTCCTCTTTGTCAAGATCAAAGTATCCTTCCAAATTCATTTCTAGCACAAGACCCTATCATTCCTTCAGATCCTCCACAAGATCCACTTGTCCCTCCATCTCCACGTCCTAATCCAACATATACACTCCAAGATCGCATTTCTTTTAATGATCCCATTATTTCTCCCATTCCATCTCTTGAAGAGCTTGTCATTGAACCATGTCCACTACACAATCCTAGTCCCCCTCATGATCCTAATCCCCCTCATGATTCTAACATGTCAGTGCAAGATGTTCATGAACACTCGACATGCATAATGGGTTCTTCCACTTTGGTGCAATCCGATCCACTTCAAGATCTCATTATTTCTCTCATATCATATCCACCTCATAATGGACTCGCATCTTCTTCCCAAATAAAAGAGTATCCTACAAGTCAAGATATTCATAAAGGCAAAGGAGTAGATCTTCATGAGAAAGAACCCCTTCATATCAAAGAATATACTAATGGTCATGGCTACATAACTCACTCTCAAGACGTTGGTATCCCTCCATCAAAATCAAAACATACACCTTCCCCATCATACTTTCCATCCATCTTAGGTCCTTATATTCCTTCGTCCTCTATGCAAGGTCAGCAAAGGCACACATCCTTGAGTAAATTTCATCCATCCAAAAGAACTCCATTTCATTCATATCCATCCATGCATTCCTTTCCTCGTCCAAGCAATTTGGATGCCAAGTATAAAAGTCATAAGTCTAGAAATCCACATGTATTCAAGGATCAACATGTCCAATATAATCGACATGTCAAAACAAAGAACAATATGATCTATAAAGAAAAAAATATATCCAAAAGGCCACAAAGGCCCACTGAGAAAAATAAAGCAAAGTCGAAATATATATGGGTTCCTAAATCCCTTGTGCAAGCAATGCACTCCAAGGAACCACAAAAGCATGAAAAATCAAAAACCATGTGGATCCCTAAGCGGCTCCTTGAAGCGCAAAAGCCTAAAGAAACATCCAACTTGGCATCCAAAGTTGCTATTCCTCCATCCAAACCTCTCAAATTTGTTCCTCCATCATCTCCTTCATCCATTTTGGGCTCTTATGTCCACAAATACCTAGCTATTCTTCCATCCAAATCTCACAATCTGAAATCCATTTTTCCTCCATCAGTCCATCACCCCTCAAGGTGTGTGCCAATGTTGATCTTGCCTTCATTTCCATCCACTCAAGCACAGTTCTTCCAATACCCTATCCATTATCCAATGCATATTTTCCATCCTTCGATCCCGTTGATCCAATCCTTTACATAAATCCTTGCCTTAGTTTCATCTTATTTTCCATGTCCTTATCCTACCAACGTCTTTGAGCATGCTTTAAAAGGTCATGGTCCATTTATTTCAAGGCTACTATCCAAACAAAAAAGACGCTTGAGTCCTTCTTCCATCCCCTATCATGTGTCCATCTTCTATTGAAAAAGTCAAAATACAAAAAAAAAAAAAGGGAAAAAAAAAAAGCAAAAGAAAAAAGTAAAGCAAAAATAATTCATCCACTGGTGAAAACTTAGCAAACAGGCGCCTTGGGCAAGTACCGTGATGAAAACCTGGCAAACAGGCGTCATGCGTAATCTATGAACTTCTTGCACACCACACTTGGGGGCAAGTTTCCTCCTTCATATCCTATTGCCCTTCATTATCCTATCGAACCCCTGTCATTACCCTTCATATCCTATTGTCCCTCATGTACATATCCCCTTTTCCTCCTTTGATCTTGACAAGGCTGACGATCTTCATGAGCATCATGCATCTTGTTTGCAGCTTTCAGTCCATCATAGCTTTTGGTCTTTATCCATTTGCTTATTTCAACCTTTCATCCATATTCCCCGTCTTATTGCAACTTTATGCCACTATCCCTTAGCCTATCCCGTATCCTACCTCGACCCTCAGTCCATGTCCCTTATCCATTCTTGGTCTTGCTTATCCTATCCATATCTTATCACTATCCATACACTCTTTTTCATTCCTTGATCTTGATTTGACATAAGGACACAAAATTTAAACATATTTTTCAAAAACCTCTTGACATGTCCCTCATGCCATGTCACTGCTTTACATTGTCATATCCAGTCTCTTGTCCCATCACGCAATAGCCCTTGGAAATTGTATCCGTATTGTCTCCATGATAAAAAGCCTTTGTCTTCCCTCTATCCACCAACATTTCAACAAGCCTATTTATTCACCTATCATATTCCTTTCCTTGCTAGACACTGGGGGCAAAAATCATAAAAATTTAAAAATGTCCTGAAAAAAAAATCCTAAAAAATCAAAAAATGTCCTGAAAAAAGATCATAAAAATCAAATAATGTCCTGAAAAAAAGATCATAAAAATTGAAAAATGTCCTGAAAAAAGATCATAAAAATCAAACAACGTCCTGAAATAATCCAAAAAAAGTCAAATAATGTCTTGAAAAAATGAACACAAAAACATTTCAAAACATTAAAATCCAAAAACAAGCATTTTGTCAATAAAGGATCTCTCTTTGTGCATAGACAAATCGCTGAGCATACATCCAACAACTCGCAATCCAACACTGTGCTTTAATGAAATCACTCTTAAACAGATGAACCTTTTCACTCAAACTAGACATTTAAACTGATCCAAATTGTCATATCAATCAACCTCAACATCATTCGTCCTTGGCACACTATCATGGGTCTTATACAGGGTGTGGTATACTCGAAACCAGACTGTGTCTTGTCTTAGATGGGGTACCACATGTCCTGAAACTAGACAGCATGATCGTCCTATCAGTACTTTCAACTTTTGACAATGCAGATCAAGATGTTTGTTTGATTTGTTGGAATTTGTGCATCTTATCTTTTTATTGATTTATCTTTGGTTTCAATCATGTTCCTATGTTGCTCGATGATGTCACTGAGTGATTTAGAGTGACCGGGATGGATCATGGTCCTTTTCTTTTTTGTTGTGACTGTTGTTTGTCTGTGATGTGTCTGTCTTTTGCAAAAAAGGGTTGCATTTCAGCTCTGGCCTTCAATGCCATGATGCTGCGCATCCGTTTTGCTACATAAAAATAAAGGTTCTCACCTACAAAGTGCATTACTGAAAGCAACTTTTTCTTCATCTCTAACTATCCTCTATCTCATTTTCTTCTTACTAACATTTCTTCCATCCGTTCGGATAGTCGGTTCGGTCTAGTGCTCTGATTTCCCCAAACATACATGTTGCATCCTGCATTCATTGGTTAGTACATTTGCATTGCATTAAGCATCATATCAAACATTTTATCCATTTCATATTATCAATGCATCAAAAAAACACATAAAAAAATGCATCCATACATGTTCCACCATGGTACATAAATAGTGCATAAGTCATCCATACATGGAAAATAACTATAAGTCATTACACATTGCATCCCATCATATCGATGCATATCATATCATATGTCACAATAATATCGGAGTACAAAATTGGATTGTCTGTCCTAAGTATGGCCCGCAGGCTGACTACAAAATGTCAAACTACATAATGTTCACTGTCTGTCCTAAGGAGCATGTGCCTCTATCACTGGGTACTCCCTCTGTCCTCCTCATCCCTGCCATGTCTCGTGGATGATGTCCCTCCTGGTCCTGGCTGTGGTGGTCTCATAGGTCCACTCACCCCCATGCTGCTCAATGACCTCTGAGAGCGTGCCCTGCTCTCTGTCCTCGATCGTGCCCGATATGAAGTTGCTCTTTGCTCTGGTGGAACGACACCCTCATATAGTGTCCTCCAATGGCATATCTCCTCTCCGGTCTCTACCAGCATCTGTGCCATCTCGCGTGCACTGGCATCCCTAATCGACCCAATATACTCAGTGACTCTCTGTTCCTCTCACTGTGCCTGAGCAATTGTTGTATCTCGAGCCGCTGTGAGTCTAGCTATCTCTGCTCTGAACTGCTCCTACTGTCTCTCTAAAGTTGCAATGTGATCTTGCTGACTCACTATGGTAGCTCTGTACATCTCCATCTCTTCTATCCTAGCTATCTCTGGCTCTATGGGTATATCCTGCAATGCCTCCTGCTTGTCATCCCCATCATCCTCATCTCCGTCCTCATCATCCCCATCATCCTCATCTCCATCCTCGTCATCCCCATCCTCATCACCGTCCTCCTCCTCCTTGTCCTCATCATCTCCCTCCTCCTCTCCTATGAGTGGGAAGTCCTCCTGTCACCTCGGTACTGGAATATCCGGATCTCTCAATGGCACTGGCCTTTGTCGTGCAAACCACCTCTCATACTCCTCTGTCATCCCAGCGTCCACCACATCTGATCCCCAATCCCACTTTCTCTGCTGCAGCTGTGTGAAGTCAGTATATGCTATGTGTGGGCTGAATCATACTCCCCCACTGACTCGTCTCTCTGTGAGATCAGGCAAAGTGTGCAGTCCTCTTGGGTACATCCTGCCTCTCTCCGAACTATCGTCTGACTCTCTCTAGTAGGTACAACTCAATTACTCTCTGGTGATTCACTGGTCACCCAATCAGGTACCTCTCCTGTCTACAATATGGTAACTCCTCACTATCATCTGACCATCCTGGGCAATCACGATATGGCCTCCATATGAACTCTCTCAGTTGATCTAGCTCATGTTGCCAATATAGTATGTATCCAAAAGGACCTTGTCTCAGTGCTCCCCCATAGCAGTACACATAGGGTTAGTGTGGTACTACCTGTCTATCCGTGATCGGTCAACATATGGCTATGTGCTCAAATGCCCATACTTGTAGCAATGTGACTCCACAGCTCAAAGTCTGAACTCCCTGATATGCTATCTGATGCAACTGAAAATATAGCATAGCCAGTACACATGGTCCCCATGCGTACACTGTCCCCTCTGTCGCCATCCACTCTAGCACTCTTCCCCATCCAATAGGGAATCCATGTCCTCGTTTGTCTCATGCTAGTAGGCATGCTATCACCACGGCTATCACCACATATCATCGATCATACTCTGATGCCATAGTCTCCTAGCCAATCTCTCTCTCGACGATATCTAGATCATCTATGTCGCACTCAAACAATCTGCACAATGCATCTCTCCCTATCATTGGGTCATACTCTATCATCTCCCCATGAATCGGAATGTGGAGGATACGCCATACATCCTCCAGTGTCACCGTCGCCTCTCCAGTCGCCAGATGGAAGGAGGAAGTCTCTGAATGCCATCGCTCTGCCAATGCGGTAAGAAGTCCTATGTTTGCCCTAATCTCGGGCATGAATGTGACATAGTATATCCCCAGTCCTGCTAAGGTATCTCTCTCTGTGCTCCTGAGTCTGTGTCGTAGTATGAAGCAGTCAAGTCGGTTCTCTTGTGTGATCAACGGATACTGTCGACTCTGCATCACAAATTGGGGCACATTTTGTCAGTTTTAGGGTTTACTCCTATGGGTTGCATTTCCTCATTTTCATGTCCAATCAGGGTGTTGTTCATCTAATCTGACCTATCTTACCCTTATCCCCCTTTTCCGGATCATTTGCATGTCATTTTGACCAAAATTAGGGTTTACATTGCACAATTGCGCCTGTGTCAAGGAACCTGTGCCTGTGTCAGGTAACCTACGCTTGTGTCTCCCTACACAAGTGCAAAAGACCCTACACAAGCACAGGATTCACCCTACACAAGCGCAGGAGTCCTTTTCTGCATCCCCTGTGGGCCCCGCAATGTCCTGCAAGCAATCAAAATTCATGAAATTGAAAACATGGGTTTTTGAGATCCATACCACTGCTCTTGCATCGTTCGGTCGTCTGTAAGTATGTACACATTCCCCAAGGTGATCCGCCATTGGAATGTTCACCATCTATCTGCAAATGTCCTTGTCCAGAGCAACAAATCCTCTTCTTTGTCTAGTGCAAATGAACATTTTTCACCTCTCTTGGTCTCATTTATAGATCTTCGTCAGTGCATAGATGGACGTGCACCCTCTCCATCTTATGTTGGTCGCGGTCTTTTGCATCTTCAATTGCTTGTCCTTCATGCATCCGATCTCCGATTGTCAGTCTGTTCGATCCTATCATTTTTATCGATCAATTGGCCTCTTTTCTGCATGTTTCCGGCCAATTCTTCGAGGGGGCATGCATATTTCATTATCATTGTCTAGGGCATTTTCATTATTGTTCTTTGAAACAACGCTTAAAATCGCATTCTCTCAAAGAGGGGCAAAATGTAGACACCTAAAAATGGTCAACGCTTGCGGAGTCATACTTTAACATTTGCGCATTGCCTCATTTTAGGTTTTTGTGTCGTATTAACATTTCTTCCATGTTTTGCACTTGGTCTTTATCATTTGCAAACATCGAGTCATTCATCTACATTCTTCAATTGTCTCGCTCTCGAATTTGGTCTTGTCGACAACAATCTTCAATCATGATTTTGGTCAATCTTATCCTATCGCATCAATGTGCGTGCTTATTTGTCATTATTTTGGACATCATCAATCCTAATTAGGGTTTTGTCCTCCTATCAATCTTGTGATCGATTTGTCATCGATCGTTGTCCTCTTATCAATCTTGTCATCTGGCAATCAATTTATCATCAATCCTTATCATTTTCAATCTTGTCGTTTTAACAATCGATTTGTCATCGATCGTTGTCATGTTCGATCTTGTCATTTTGCGATCGATTTGTCATCGATCGTGCTCATTTTCAATATTGTCGTTTTGCAATCTATTTTGTTATCGATTCTTGTCCTCTTGTTCGATCTTGTCATTTTGTGATCGATTTGTCATCGATCGTTGTTTGTCTCAATTATGTCAATTTGGATCAATTTGTCATTGTTCCTCGTCCATTGGCATATTTATCAATCAAATCATTTATCACATTGGTCATTTATCAATCCAAAATCAAATCGAATCGAGTCAATTATCTTTTATCAAGGCCTAATTCATCTTCTAAGGTTTCGTGATTTAATCATTTAACCTTGTTTGTCATTTCTCCCTTTAGGATTAATAAATTATTTATTTATCCTAAGTCTTCTTGTTGCAATTAAATGTTCATTTAATTGGCTAATTATGCCTCTTTGCGAATTAATTAATAAATGACAAATTATTAATTAATTTACCTAATTTCTAATTTCCATCAATTTCCTAAATTCCTCATTTTCTAATTTCCTAATTTTCTAATTCCTTATTTCAATTTCCTCCTATTTCTCTCCTAAATTCATGGAAATGACATAGAAATTTGTCATAATTTGTCATAATTGACAATCAATCAATCCTTGCATAGAAATTTGTCATAAATTGTCATAAATCTTTGCATAGCAATTTGTCATAAATTGTCATAAATCCTTGCATAGCAATTTGTCATACACATCATAATTTTGCTATTCTTGATTTGAATTTCCATTCGAATCATTATCATGCTAATTTGATCTTTTTCTCCAATTTCTCTATAAATTGGATGAATTTCTTCAATCAAATCCCTTGATTCTTGACCCCTAATCAGATTATCGAATTTCTAGTTAATCACGCTTCGAGTATTCTTGAGCAATATCTTATTTACTTGCTTTCATATCATGATCATGCACTAGTAGGTGAGATCCACAACAAAACTATTTGGAGAAGAAAGAAGGACAATGGAGCCGCATGAAGGAGCATTCAAATCATACCTTTAGTTTGCTTAATTTCTAGTTTTGAATGTTTTTATTTCATGTCTTTATTGAGTGTGTTTAGGATAGATCATTACAATGAGCTTTTGTGATTGAGCTAATGATTAGTATTTCTATCTTGTTTGTGATGATTTCCTATTTCCTAACCTTACAATAAGGTCTCTTAAGCCTTTGAGGAGTTGTAGAGACAACAATAATATTCACAGATTTTTCATCTTCAAATGAGGATGTTGTAGAGGATGACTCTTCTTTTCCATCTATTTTAGAAAGAGGTGTTTCTAAGAAATCATCAAAAACTTAATCCAACATATCAAAGTCATCCTTAGAGAATGATTTCTCAAAAGCATCAAACTCTAAGAGAAAAAGATATGACATTAGGCATTCATGTCGGGTTCACCAAAATGTAGAAGATGGGATTTGTCACCTTTGAGATGATAAATCTTAGAGGACAAATCAATCCATCACTACCTCACTTAAACTAGCGCTACGGGTGAGCTACAGGATAACAGAACAAATACTTATACTAAAAGAGAAGTAACTAAACAATTCACAGTATGGAAACAACAAGATGCAATAATCTAAACTAACAAAATGATATAGAGCTAAAAGCATATTATACCACAGAGTCAGGAAGGTCTCAGGTCCTAGATGGCAATGCGGTGTGCGGACTCCAGCATGGTGCATTTTAATCTATACTACTAGAAAGCACAAAATCATCTTGAAGATCAATAGTAACTTTGCTCCACTGCACGAAACCTATTTGTACACACACAGATAGGGGAAAATGTTGGGGCTGTATAGGGGCCTGCCTCATTTAGACCCCTGTTTTGGTGTTTCCACCTCCATGGACAACTAGATATATAGATTCGATAAAAGATAAAATGATAAAATGCAAATAGAAACTATACTCCACTAAATGGAAGCAAACCCCTATTGTAAATAGATAAAAGTGATGTACTGATAAACTAAATGCACCTAGATAATAGATACACTTCTGATATGATAAAAAGAGATAAATAAATGATAAAGAGAAGACAAGGTGTGTAGCCAAACCCCCTTTTTTGAGATACGAGTGTGATGAAGCTTGAGACGTGTGCTTTGTGGTTGCAAGATAGTTGCAAGAATTTTGTAGATAGAGATAGCTTGATAATGTTCTTAGAGCATTCAAGAGAGCCAAAGATTAGAACCAAGAATCCAAGAGAGAGAGCCAAGAGAAGAACCAAGAGTGTAGAACCAAGAGAGTGAAACCCTTCCAAATGAGAAAAGAAGTTTTTTTAAACTCAAAAGAGGCACAAAGAGCCGTTACAGCCAATGGCGAGCTAAAAGACGCGCGTTGGTAAGTGTCTGACTCACTACAGGATTCAAGATTTCGTGGGTTTATCGGGACATTAGTGCAATGCATAGACGTCTGCGCATCGCGCTTACATCTTACCAAATATAAGCCCAAATGGGGTTTTAGGCCAAATAGAGGCACTTTGTCTTCGAGGCTTGTGATTGCAAAATCATGGGGTTTTGATCATGAGTCCATCATTAATGCACCAAATGCCATGCATAAGTGTCATAAATGCACTAGGTGCAATTTAGGACACTACACTTGCTAAGGTTATGGAAATATTTTTCCTTATACCCCATATACCACATCTTATCCACATCCTCAATTACGTACATCACATATCCCATATCTTAATCTCCTTCCATCATATCTAAATCCATCCTTTGATCTTGATCGAAACTAGAAGAATATACTCCAAAAAAATGCTTTTGACCAACTCTTGACATGTCCACTCCTTTTGAGTACATATCATTTAATGTACCATTCCATCACCTACATAGAGCTATCAAATCCCTTAGCTTGGATTAAAAATGTTATCCCATTGCGAGATAGTCCTTAAAAAAATGTCTACTCCAATTCTATAATAACCCATCCTCCATTCTTTATCATGTAGTTTTAAAAAAATATTATACCACCCTAATCTAAGGAAGGAGTTCCCACACTATACTGTAGTATAACATTTAACATGCAAGGGAAGCATGAAATACTCATTACTTATGTTATGGGGATAAAATTTTATATGGGAAAGTAGTTGATTTTCCCTCTAGAATTTAATTTCAGAGTCCTAATTGTAAAAAGGGTTGTAGTGAGCTAGGTGCCTAACAGACCATGGTCTATCAAGTTTTCTTAGATATAGATTTTTGTTGGTCCATGCTACCAACTTCTAGAGTCAATTTATTAAACCAAGGTGGCTATAAGTTATTTGTAAGTAGATTCTCCTAAGTTTTACAACTCTTTATGGAGAATAGTCTCTTTCTATATGTGGAGGTTGAGTGTACTCATCGGTTCCTTCTTTAAGGAAGATATTAGGCCCACCTTGTTGTGCTATAGTTTTCTCATCTTGAAAGGCCACATGAAGGGCTTTCCGAGCTACTTTAGGTTCTTATATACCCTTTTCCAAAAAAAATCCATTTCCAATTTTGTTATTTATGTCTCTATAGTTTGTTATGGGAATTCCTTGTTGGTAGATTTTTTAATCAAACAATGATCCAAGCTGTATTTTTATTTGGTTTGGGTTTTGTTGAATCATAGTACTCTAGTTCCAAATGAGGTTGTTGGAACTAGCATATTCATGTGATTCTTATCATCCTCCATTTGAATTAATGTCTTTGTAATGATATCTATTTGAAATGGGTGTAAAGGGATTAGTTAGGATGTACTGACCAAATGGTCGAGAAGGATAGCTTTAATGGGGGAATTCTATCCTTGTTGCAATGTTGGTTTCAAAATATTCAAAAGTACCCTAGATACCCAAACAGCTTATGAGACCCAAGAATAGAAAACACCCCAAAAACGAGACACCAAAGCTTTAGGATGGCAAGGAATGGAAAAGTATCCAAAGTAGAAAGAGAAATTCTGACGAGGAAAGCAATTCAGCACGTCCAACAGATTCTCGCGAGGATTTGAATGTAAACCTAGTGATGTCATCATAATACGGGATGATGATATATGTACCTAAGCTAATGCTAAAGATAAAATTTGTAAGAGTGAGATGGCCTTTGGAGAAGAGAAGATGTGTTTTTACATGAAACAAAAAGCCAAAGAACAGGACGAAATGATAATCTAGGGTTTCAGTGAATTCAATTGAATCTGTCGACTTTTACAAGCACGGAAGACCAGGTCGAAATGTATAATAAATGACGTGAAAGATTGATTTTGAAGGTGGTACATGCAATCTTTGCATGTATTTCTTTCAGACATGCAATCTTGACTATATATAAGGAAGTATCTATCATTCACGTTCACCATTCACTATCTGCCGGCACATACCCGTGCTTAACAGGGACATAATGTCCTTATGATGTATTAACGGATAAGATACTTTTATATATCACTGTTCTAGTGAGGTGTTTTTATGATGTACTAATGTATAAGTTATTTTTATATATCATTATTTATGTATTGGTGCATTCTAAAGACTCGATAGTCAAGTCATTTTCATTTGTACGTTGAGTGTCTATCATTCACGTTCACCATTCACTAGCTCTTTTATTCTGTCATTGCCTCTGCCGGCACATACCCGTGCTTAACAGGGACATAATCTCTGATTTTTTAGGTTGTCTTTGTCTGAATAGCTATTCAGTCCTTATGATGTATTAATGCATAAGATATCTTTATATATCACTATTCTAGAGAGGTGTCTTTATGATGTACCAATGTATAAGTTATCTTTCTATATCATTATTTATGTATTGGTGCATTCTAGAGGCTCGATAGTCAAGTCGTTTTCATTTGTACATAGTTTTCCATTTCGAAGTTATTTTTATGTAGTTTTACTTACTACATAAAAACTTCAATTTTCAGATTGTTTGGTCAAATTTTAAGTCATTTTCACCATATTTTATGGTTGTAGTTAATTGATGTATAGTCGCTTGAATTTCAAGTGATTGATTCTATTATATAAAACATTATTGCAAATATACCTTTCAAAACAATATCTTAAGGAATATTTTATGCATTCAATTAAGCTTGTCACTATTCCAAAAGTGAATGTCAATGAAATTTTGCATCTCTTACCATGACTAAAGAGACATCACTGTTTTTGGAAAGACTAATTGTCTTCAATTATGGATAAAATTTTTATCTATAAAATGTATTTCAAATCACTTGAAATAATCAGAAAATGATTGTTATGTCTCTACTCTTTCTATGATAATAATATAATACTAATTTATGTGATTCTCTCCTGCTACGAGTAAAGAGACATTAGCATTTTTGGAAAAAATCCCTTGTCATCAGTTAAGAATAAAATTTTGACTTGTAAGTAAAAAATGTAGAAAAGTACTTGTTACACTAAAAAAATGAATGTCATGTCTCCACCATTATATAGTAATAATATAATGACAATTTATGCAATTGTCATTCATTTTTACATGTTTTATGTGTTTTTATCATCATGTATCCAATCTTATTGCTAAGTCCATTTACATCAAACATTTTATTTACCAAAAATTGTCTTCCATGGTGTGTGCAAAAAAATGGGGGACAAAAAAGTGGCCATAACCAACTTTTGGTCCATCCAAGATATAATGTGAACACATTGTAATGTGCTCCCATTATGACTTCGTAGTGATCGAGCCTAAGTCAATCACTACCAAGTCATAACATGAGCATATTATAATGCATTGACAGTATGTCTATGATAAAAAGAAAAAAAAAAAGAGGTTGAACTTATTTGAGCTTGACCTCCATTCCTTCTAATAGTCAAACACAAGCAAGGAATAGCCCAAGAACATTTTTTTCTCAATTCAAGCCAACACAATATTACTGTAGATTCTTCAACTACAACTAGATCAAGCCTCGCTTCTATCTAGTAAAGCCATAGTCCCACAACCTTAATCTTTTAAGAATATGAGATATTTGTAAAGGTTCTTGTTTTTGGAGGCTTTCCATGTCTAAGCTAAGTTGCCAAAACTAAAAGCAAGAGGTAAAATGCCTCAAGGTTTCTTCCAACAATGCATCACGTCCTCCACAATCTCTCCAAGACCCTGAGTCCTGCAAGTAAAGTATTCCACAAAAATCAGACACGTGAAGGCCACATGGTGAGAAGGAATGAAAATAGAGGGAAATTCCCACAAATCTCTACCATCGCACCACATGTTGAAGGAGCCTCTCTATTATGATAGTTTTTTGGAGATAAGACAAATGGAGGCCCAATAGAGGCCCAAGATCGAATCAAGAGATATCACCCTAAAAAACCTGAAGGCTTGCCACGTGTCTGAGAAATGTGCAAGCCCATCAATGAATCTAAACGCCTAATGGACCAAACTACATACAACATCCAGATCAAACTTGATAGTGAACTGTGCATAACCTATCCAGACTAAACTGAATAACTGAATTGTCCTCAATATACTACATATGTTATTTGGTCCATATCAGATAACTAGTTTGACATCAATGAAAACAATATTCACACGTCTAAAAATCTCCCCCTTTGTCATTAATGGCAAAACTCAACTCCCCCTAACTCATACATTTCCTCAATCCTTTGTCTGCCTTTGACATCAAGGAAAAATGATGCCTTTGATAAAAAAAAGAGAGAGAAAAAAAGAGTATATACACAACTGCAAAAATGTCAAAACTGAATACTAGACTAGATAGAACCTTTAGTTGCTCTTCTTCGAAAATATAAGCTTGTATTTCTCCTTTAGGTTCAGAAGAAGAACTTCCCAAGAATGTATGGACTATTTGATGCTAACCAAAAGGCTTTTGCATTCCACTAATAGATCAACAACATGGGATAAACTATCTGGAGTAGATGGGTTCTGCCCATACTCAACTACATTGTTGAGCAATGCTGAAAAATGCTCCAAATTTGCTTCATATCCACAAAGCCTTCTTTCTACCTCTGCAAGAATAAGAGTTCATCTTGAAGAAATTTTATCATTTTCCTCTTCTCACCATTTGCCTAAAGTGCTCAATTCATCTTCAACTACATCTATTTTGGCTTTGTGCTTTATTGCAGTTGTCGACCAAGAGATACAGTACCTATAGACTCTGTTGGCACTGCGGATACAATCTCTCAATTCCTCAATGCACACTGATAAGGGTTTCTATAGATCAATACATTCACCCAACAGATTCTGCATATCAGCACTTTTCTCCTTAGATACTCCAGCCTCCATGATTTTCTCAAATAACCCCTCAAGAATTTCATTCAAAGATTCTCGAAGCAAATTACTGATATCCTCAATGCTCATACTATTCTGAATCAAGTGTTTCAACAAAACACCTTCAATTCTGTCACTCAATTGAAGTCAACCACATCACACCAATTTTCTTGATACCATCCAAATTGCCAACTAATTCCAGCAAATTTGATTCATCATCTTACTCTCTAGCTTTTGGACCTACAACCCCCAAATCTCCTTCAACTACAGGAGACTCTGAATCCTCGATCACAACAATAGATCTCTCTTTCACATCCTTCTTTCTTTAATTTGATTCATAAACACCAATAGAAATAGACTTTCTTCTTTCCAATGGAAGAGCCTCCAAAACTAGAAACAATGGATACCAGGCCAACACTCCACATGTCCAGAAAAGATTTGAAATATGCATCACAAACTTCCTCTTTATTGTCCAAATTATTCAAATACTGAAATATCTGTTTTGCAATTGGAACACCAAATTGTTGGCATTTGACATTATAACAGACAATGGGAGATTGTTGGCATTTCAATAAGGATATTGAGAAGGTTGTTGATGATTATGGATATAACTGATTAAGGATGTTTATTGTCTTGATATTATTATTATTTTGTCATTGATGTGAAGAAATTGATTTTCTAATTCAGTATGATGTTGCCATATCTTGAGAAGTATGATTTGAAGAGTATAAAGATGTCGGTAAAAGATACAGAAAGAATATGATGAATAAGGGGATGAATGAGGTATTCGATGGGAAACTATTACCGAGTCAGACAATGATGAGATCATGATGTTTAGATTGTTTTGACATCATACATATGTTGTAAATTGTAAGGTTAATACTATACTATGTTATTGAGCAAAGAACCTAGTCGGTAAAACCTAAGGAACCTAGTCGGTAAACCCTAAGGTTATCGCTATCGGTTAATGAAGGCGGAATGTCTACCAAGTGAAGTTTAGTATTCACCAAGTTATTACCAAGTTGTAACCGAGCTATAACAGAATACATTAAATGGTTACATGCGTTATTTAATGAAGGAAGCTAATGAGCTGGAACTGATTAAATGATTGGTATGTCATGCATGAAGTTTGTTAATGAATCTATGGCAAAGGAAAATTGGCATGAAGATCTATAGCTCAGATTGAACCGCGATACCCTAGCACAAGTTCCAAGAAATGTATGCAAGTTCCTAGGTGGGGTAAAACATTTTTCCGATCAAAGGATACATTGAACCTGGACAAGATTGAAGATCTGATGGCTATGATTGATCATGGGAAATGTGATCAAGGAGATTAAGTGGTTAGCTAATTGTTTATAAATAGGGAACTATTGATAAAAAATGTATGCGGGCAAATGTATGCACAAGGATGCTACATAGTGATTACCGAGCACAGAAGCTTGAAGACCTGTTTCAAGAACAGAGTATAGAAGCCCAACAGATGGACAAGATTAGTTCTATGTCTAGATTGTATTGAGCAAATAAGAATTTGCTTTAGCATTTTAGATGTGAAGTTGCAGATAGATTTTTATTACTGTTATTTTGTGAAAGTGACAGAAAATCTCTTAACCGAGTGGACTTAACAGTCTTATTTGTAAAACCCTCTAGCAAGGTGACATTCTGATTGAGTGTTTGAAATCCTTTAACAAGGTCACTTCTAACAAGGTGAAGATCCTAACAGATCTAAGGGAAATCCCTTAATCCGGTCACATCTAGCAATGTGTTTGTAATCTTTAACAAGATTTGCTTTTAATCGAGCATACTCTAGAAGAGTATATTTCTTAGTGGGTCCGAAATCCCACAGTGTTTTTTCCCTATTTGGGCTTCCACATTAAATCTGGTGTTATGAGGTTTATGATGTTTATATGCTTTTGAGTTTGCATGTTTAATAGTTTTGGTTATATTACTGAAGTATATGTTACTGAGGTTGAATCTAATGTTTTTATGGAAGATTAAGTTTGTATGATTCACCCCCCCTCTCATCTTGTTGGACTGTACTTACATTAAGTATCAGAACTATCACAAATTCCCATATAACATTTTCTTTTTCCAAAAGGGATCCCAAACAATAAATGACCAAACACACAAGCAAAGAACCAAACTGGAAGGGATAATTCTGCTCTTTTGACATCTTAACATTTTCCAAAAGGAATTCCCTCAACAAGTCACACAAGTCAAATGATCTTTTTTCCATTACAAGAATATGTGCCATATAAATACTACAATTGTCAAAGTGGCACATTCCTTATTCCTAAAATAGATCTTATAAGAAATAGTGTAAGAAATGTACCTTACCACAGGGTTAATGATCTTTTCAATGGTTAGGACACATTGGTCACCCTTCACACCAATTAGGGTTTTCACTTCACTATTTTTGATTGACTTTTTGGCAGGAACCTCTCCATTGTTGCATAAATTGGTGATCACAGAGATATCCTCCTTTGTGATTGGATAGGATTTATCCAGCACAATACTATCATCCCGTACACAACTAAGGATCATCTTGACAACTTCCGCATTATCAAACCAAGGGAATTTTGTTCATAGATTTAGACCTTTACTCTCCAATCTCTTGACCCTCTACAATTCAACATCACTCAGACTAACTTCTACATTTCTAATTTTCTTCGGGTTAAATTCATTTAGGAACATCTTTTCCAAAATCTAAAATTCCTCACTGCTAGATTCCCCAATGATTGTTTTGATTTCGATGATTTCTCACACTATTCTCTTGCTCTATTGCTCCTCTACTGTCGCAATATTCTTAAGTACAAATGATTAATAATGAATTAGAAAAACCAATACTGCTCCTCTACTATCACAATATTTCAGAAATAGGGATCTTTCGGATATCACTCCATTATCACAACTCCATCTTAAAGGAACAACACCTACTGATAGCAAAAACTGCATACAACATCTAAATCAATCTTGATAGTGAACTATGCATAGCCTATCTAGACCAAGCCAGATAATTGAATTGTCCTCAATTAACTGCATATATTTTTTGATCCATACCGAATAATTGGTTTGACATCAATGGCAATAATATTCACATAAGTCTAAAAACTATAGTGTTGTTGTTTATTTGGTGGTATATTCATAAGATTAGTCATCATAATATAATTATTGTTTCTTTAGTATGAAGTATTGAAGGAGCATGTGTCTTCTTTAAGTGAAAAATCTAAAGGTAGTTGGTTTTATAACCAGTGGAATAAAAAGATGAATAAATGAGAAATCTCAAAAAGAATAAAAGTGTTGGGGATTTAGTTTGTGATGATGGATTGGGCTCACCAACAAATGGCTCATCATTAGAAATTATGGTGGCTTCCCTCCTTGGTTCCCTTTTCCTTTTTGATTTTGAGGATTCCTCTTGGGATGGCTGACTAGACTCGGCACTAGGAGTGGTTTGTATGATAGTAGGAGGATTTGATTCTATATCTGGCTCATTTGAAATTGCAAGAGTCGAGTGAACAATAGAAAGAGAGGTGGCATGGGTTATTTCGGGCATGGAAAAGCCCTCTCCTTTCTTAGCAGTATTTTCATCAATAGGGGAGGTCCTACCTTTCATTGGGGAGGCCATTCTTATGGTTGTAGGGATAAAATTATGCTTTTACTCTCAAAACAAACCCTACACAACTTGTAATTCCTTCACAAATAACAAAGCTACAAGCTCTAATACCACTTACTATCTCAAAGTTGACTACTCCCCCTGAGTAGTAGCACCACTCATCAGTGCCAGAATGAATAATATCTCTAAAAAATGCATGCCAGACTGATGCCAAACGGGGAGTGTATATATGTGAAAAATATCAAAAAAATATCAGACAGGAACATATGAGAAGGACATCAGAATATCATAAAGAGTGTATTGCTCAGGGGGAGAATGGTTGGGATCAAAGAACACTGAGAGGGGGGATGAGTCAATGTTCTGCCGGTAAGATAAGATTTTATCTTTTTATACCATACACATATAAACTGGTAAACAAATAAATAGATAACATGAAGCAAAAAAACCATCCACATAAATGAACACCATAACACACAAAATTTATACATGGAAAACCTCAAAGAGGAAAAACCACGATGGGATTTGTGACCCACAATATCAGTTCATTGGCCATATGAAAGGATATTACATACAATGGGGGCCTGCACATGCAGGAAGGCACACTTCCTAGAGCACACTTCTCAACACTAAAGAGTCTCACTGACTACAAGCTTCCGCTGAAGTAAAACAATGAAAATGAACTCACAAAATGCATCTTCTATGCCAAATAGAGTTCTGGTTCAGGTACTACTCTATACTAGTTCATAAACCTTGAACACTACTACCGGTATCTCTTCTCCTCCAAGAATGCTTTCCAAAATATCTACAGATCATTGCATGATATAAAATTCACATACAAATGATCTACCATACATATACTTCACATTATACATTTCTTCTATATTATCCTATGTCACACATTCAGTCTTGTTCAAAATGACCTAGCAGAATGACCTATATACCCTTACAAACAATATGATTTTCTAAATAAATCTTCCTTCATGTCGGCTTCCTTAAAGTATTTGATGCAAGTGTCGGTGTTGGTGTCGGTGTCTGTCGATAAATGCCTCCTAATGTCAGTATATGACTTCCATTTGTTCTTTTTGCCATCAATGACAACAAAATGAATCCGATGAGTGTCAATTGCCAACAATCTCCCCTTTGGCATTGATGGCAATACTCATGTGAAAAATGGATTCCCTACCGGTTCAACTGAAATATGCTCCCCCTGAGCAAGCAATACACTCCTTCTGATATTTTTATGTCCTTCCCTTATGTTCCTGGCTGATATTTTTCTGATATTTTTGACATATATACACTCCCCCTTTGGCATCAATGCTAAAGACTGGTGAAAGAATTGAAAGAATTCAGAAGAAAAGAATGCATAAATATTGTTTGTTTTACTGGAGCTTGACTAACTTCAAAATTTCCGAGTAAGCCTTATCCAACAACTATAGGTATGTATCCTAGCTGGTTTTGAAAGTTTCAAATAAGGATGCTAGTCCACTTAGTAAGTGTGCCAGTGTTTCCTTCTCGTCGACTTCTATCGGTGTGGGTTTAGCAATCATGTCCATACACTCTCTTTTATGTACACCTAGTGAATCCAATATGGGACTCACCAATCCTCTAAGACTCCTTACTCTCTGAATGACTTTATCTCACTCCTTCTCAAAAGAAAATAATTGGTTCTCCAAGGACAAAATTTGTCCATCAATAGATGTTGTCAGTTTGGTTAATCCATCAAAAGAATTTAAAATGCTAGCTACCTTATCATGTAATTCCTTTAATCTACTATCTACATTTGCTATAAGAATTTCTATGTTACAATAGACCTTGTAGATATTTGTTCATTGTTTCAAACAATTCTCAATAAGAAAGATTTTAGCTTCAATTTTATTTTTCTCTGTTTCAATGATCTGGTTAAAGGCAGCTTTCTTAGCCACAATAAATCTTTCTAATGCATGTCAGTTTGATATCTCCTGCAGTGATTGAAAATTGTTAGATATGTACTATGTTAGTGTTTTAAGCTAGCCGGAAGGGCTTGCTTCATTTTCAATCTGATAATCAGGGATTAAATTATGCAACACTTTAACTTATTGATCTATCATTCCCTTATATGCAGATCCTTCCTTTAATAGTTTCTGAGTAGCCATCATCATTAACTCAGTTGGACTCATCTCAGTGACTAGTTTCTTCTCAACTTGAGAAGTGTCAATTGCCAAGACCTTTGCCAGGGAACCAATGTGAACTGTCAGTGTAGACTCAATTCCCTCTACCTTATCTTCTTTAGCACCGGTGGTTTCACCACTTGGTGTAGTGTCAATTATTGCCGGTGGAGTATTATCCACAATATTCATAGTATCTTGTAAATTGCCTTGCTCAAAAATAGTTTGTGCCATTACAGACTGTACACTTTCCTTTCCTACCAGTTGTGTCTATATATCTATAGTTATTGCCAGTTTATTCAAAATTGGAGTTGAACTTCCCAAAATACCTTTCCCTTTAAATCTGTCTGGGATGGTGGAAGTTGTTGCTTTAACAAATTCTTCATAAGATGTAATAAAATCTGGATTCTTCTGAAAGAATTTGGTCCAACCATCTTTGGTTTCATTTACTACCTCATTTACCCTACCCATCATTAGGCTTATCTGTCGAGGTTTGCTACTAAATATTGTTCTGTTTGCAACATCTATGCATCTTGTCATTTCCTCATTGTTTATTGAACCACACATTTCCAAAAGTTCTACTTCCTTAATTTCTCTATCCCTTGCATCAAGTATTCTAGCATCTAATTTATGTTAGGATTCCCATAGATACTAAGAGGGGGAGGGGGTGAATCAGTATCTAACCGGTTATAATATTTTCTTGACTTAAAACATGTAAAGCATATTAATATTGCATATCGGTAAACAAGAAATAATGCAGTAAGCAAAGATAACAGCAACCACATGAGAAACACACCATAACACAGTAGTTTAATGAGGAAACCTGATGTGGGAAAAACCTCAGTGGGATTTATGACCCACAATATTTACTTACTGGCCAATAAGAGAATATTACTGCTACAAGAGGGGCCTGCACATGCAGGAAGGCCAAGTGCCTAGAGCTCACTGCTCAATTACAAAATGGGAAGTCTCACTGACTTAGAAAATGGATTATATAAATCCAATGTCTTGTACTACTTCAAAATAGCATCTACTATGCTAGATCTAGTACCGATTTATAGCTCTGCTTCATACATAAACACTTAACCTATAATTTGCATAATAGGTCTACCTTATTTCGCCTAATTACATTCCTTCATGCTTACTTAATTGTTCTACAATGATCTCTTATATATATATGAGTCATTTTATAATTTTCCAAGTTGGCTTACAATGATTTTACAATAATAAACAAAATAAATTACAATCAAAATTCTTGTCGGCTTCTTTGCCAATATGCTTCCTTTCACTATTGGTGTCGGTGGTCTGTGTGTCAGTGTAGAATTTGACTTTGCTAGTGCCAGTGGATTGCCTTGTTGGTGTCATAGGATTGTAAGGTTGCCATCAATGACAAAACCTTAAATCACCTACAATGTCTCATTGGAGTATGCATTTTCCAACAATCTCCCCCTTTGGCATTGATGGCAACACTCATGAGAAAAATTCAGAAGTGTATCCAAAAATTGTTACCAAAAATGTGTGCTCCCCCTGAGCAGATGATCCTTAAGTTATTGGTTTTTTCTCATACCACTACTCCCCCTTTAGCATCAATGACAAAGGTTGTCAAAGTGTCAATTGAGTGTGGTTTCCAGCTTCATCCTTGTAACCGGTTGGTTACAATCTGAAAAAGATCTGCCAAAACCAGATTCAAGCTCTCAATGAACTTTTTACTGTCTTTTATTGCGGCCTCTATCCTCTAAACTATACCAGTGAGGTGTTGCATTTGCTCTGCTTGTGTTTTCTTTCCTTGAACCAGGGTATTAGATATTTCTTTCCTTAAGGTGGCGAGGTAGTCCAGTTGTGGACTTAGTCTCCATTTAAGATCCTTAGCCTTACCTTTTATTCTTTCCTTTTCTCTTTCTAGTTTTAATAGTTCTTCCTCAAAACCTATTATCTTTTGCTCAAAAATTGATAATGAATCAGATGAGTAAATGAAATTGTCAACTAGTTGATTTATTTCCTCCTGTATCTTGTTGATCTTCTTGTCTATATCAACTGTCAAAAATTTAGTCTTACAAGTATCTCTGTACAAAGTTTTGAATTCCTTTAATGTGCTACATAATTCCGGTAGAAGTGTGTCAAGCTGCTTTGTACACTTCTTTATTTCTTCCTCAAAGAATTTGTGTTTTTCCTTCTCTAATCTCTCCTTGAATGCTTCCTCTTTTATTTGTTCAACTGTCATAGTGTTTTCAATAACATACTTAGACAAAGTTTCAAGCTGACTCAAAGAATATTTATTATCTACATTACATTTTGGAGCTATCATCTTCAAAATTGGAATTGTATCATCTATAGCCTTGTATGCTTGTGAGCTACAATCGATTATTTTCTTTAAGGATTCCAAAATAACTTTTGTTACATTAGTTGATTTGAATCCTGGAGTTGAAGTGCCAAAACTCTGTATCCCACCGATGGGAGCAATATCCTTGCATGTGGTGACCTTTGGTAGGTCAGTTTGTGTTTCCATTTTCTTAAGAGAAGGTTTGTCTTGCTCAGTTGATGCCGGTGGTACTGAATCTATATGAACTTGTTGTTGTGATGGAGCCTTTTGCTCTGCTTGTTGTTCTATGTTACCATCTATCGGTTTACCTTCTGTGTTATCTGTTACTGATGCCTCACTAGCCATATCTATCTTTCCAGTTGTGTCCTTATCTACCACAATGTTAACTTTCTGAGTATCAATGTCTACTGTGTATAATACCTCAGAATTTGGATTTTTCCTCTTGTGGTATCTCCATACTCTCATTAGTCGGTTGACTTTCAGTTGTAACTACCGATGGAGTATTCAGAGGCGGTGGGGCTAAGTTGTCTTTTATTTTTATGCTCAGAGGTCCACCAACCTTGCCTTTACCCTTATCCTTATCTTTCTGATATACTTTGATAGGTTTAGGATTTCTATACTCTTCTTGCTTTTCTTTCTCAACAAGGAATATGTCCCATGCATTAGCAGTTTCCTCTGCAACCTCATTTATTCTACCAACCATAAGTGCTACATGCTGGTGTGCAATTGAGAATACTGTCTAGTTAGCCTCTGAGATCATATCATCTATCTCCTTTGGTGAGTTAATAGGATAAACAACAAGTAGTTTCTCAATTTTTATTTTCTTGTCAAGCTCTACAACAGCTTGCCTTCTAGCTTCAAGTCTCTTAAACAGTTCTACCAGTAATTCATCTACAACTTGCATCAAAAATTTCTTATAGATATCCAAGTGTAGAATTACATTGTTTTCAACTTTCTCCTTGTCATCAACTGATAATGTATCATATAATTTGTTGATGTTTTTCAGTTGTCCATCCTTTGTTATTTCATCTAGTAGTTTGTCAATTGCAGCAATGTTTTGTTAAGTCTTTTTCTTTGGTGTTACCTTTTTCTTCTTTGGAGTTGTCTTCTTAGCCGGGGGCCTTACTGCCTGTTGTTTTTGTCTAGTTCTTCTAGGCGAAGGTGTAGATACTGGTGAAGGTTCTCTTTTCGTCACAACTCTTTTAAATGCAACTGGCATATCACTTTCTGCAGAAGTTGCTACCGATGAAAGGTGAGTTTCTGGTTGTTGTGCTTGTAGCTCATCTTCAATGATACCAGTTTGTTTAAGTACATCTTCTTTGATAGCCTTTGCTTGCCTAGATCCTCTTCTTATTGTTGCTTCTACCTTCTTTACTCTTTTCTTTGATTGAATTTGATTTTCAATAGTCTTAGCACTACCAAATATCTCTTCCTTTGGTTCCTTAGGTGCTTCCAGAAGGGCTTTTGCATATGTTTCAATTATTTTGTCATCAGTTTCATAACCCATTTCAATAACCCAAATGGTTCTTAGGACAACTGCCTCCATCCAAATCTCATCCTTCTTAATAACAAAGCATATGTCATCCTTATACTTATTTACAATTGCTTGTGAAAGTCTGACTCTAGTGTTCATCTGAGCCTTCAATGCTTGAAAGTATTCATTAATATTCTTTTCTCTATTTTCACCCATGTTGTTTAGTAAATCAGATAGTTGTTTGCCTACCGGTATGTCAAAACCTAGATTTTTGTTGCCAATACCGGGAACCTATTTTATTATATGTAGCATTAAATAGACAAGTAGGTTACCAAATCTAAATGTCCCCTTTTTGTCTTTCTTGATCTTTCCAAGATTATCAATCAGTTCATCCTTCAACCATTCACACACATCTATTTTTGCATTATCCTTGATCATATCATAAGCACTTTTTATGCATAAACTAGAAACTAAATTTAATCTGTTTGCATGTGTTGTTTTATACCCTAAAATCATGCTAATGAATCTGACATTGATGTTGGTTACATCATTTACTCTTAAAGATCTCTTGTCAGATGTTGCTCCTATCAGGTTAGTCACTAGGTCATTTGAGACCTTCTTTGTCTTATCAGGTCTGTTATCGGTGGAGGGTAACCCTGTCACAACCTTTACTGCCTCTTTAGTTATTTTGTGAACTGAATCCAGCCAGAAAAATTCACCATGAACCCTGCTTAAAGCTATCCTTATAACATCCTTAGGAAATTCCAGAATATTGAAGATTTCAGTGAATCCTAAGGTTTCGACTATTTTGTGTTCAGGTTTCACATTACCGAAATCATCACAAATTACAGTTTTATACATGTTCATAATTTCCTCATTACCTAATTCTTCTATGTGACAATGAATGTACATTCTAGGGTCTTCTGCAAAAACTACTCCTTTGGAGATTTGAGAAAATGCACCAACATTATCATCCTTCTTAGCTATTTCAGGAACTAACTAAAATACGGGCCTAGGGCATTTGATTACTTCGACTACAGTAGGGTTTGCTATGAATTCTGGTACATAATAAGATGCCATGATTATAAATACCTTTCTCTACCTTAGGAATGATTGATTGTTGAATTTCTTTGCTACTTTGCTCGAAATGTCTTTGCTCGGATTTTTTGCGCTCTTCGAATGTTTGAATGCTTGGTGAAGTAGAATGGAGCCAAAAACTCTGATTTATAATGTTAATTTTGCTAATCACCACATTTAATGCTTGTCGGTTAAGTAATGATTTAACTTATCTACCGGTATAGAAGTAATTTCAACTTCTCACCATCAACCGAGGGAATAATAACATGTTTCACATTTGATCACCAAACCCTCAAAGAAATTTTCTTCAGTTAGATGAAGACTCTCCTATCGGTGGAGTGTTACTTTCTTCTACCAGTGGAGTGTTACTCTATTCTGCCGGTGGAGGAGTATTCCTATCAACATTTAGTTCTAATTTCCTGATCCATTGTTTTGAGAATTCCTACTTTACTTCTTCAACCTTTTCTTTACCTTTCAAACTAGCACCATTGTTGTTTACCAATGAGGACTTGCTTCTACAAAATTTTGCAATATGTCCAATCTTGCTACAAGCATAACAAGTCACATTATTTTTCTAAATAGCTTTCCCATAACCTATGCCAGTTTGTGTTCTGCATTGATTAGATAAATGTCCAAATCTTCCACAAACATAACATCTCACATTCATTCTGCAATTTTCAGAATTATGACCAATTTGGTTGCATTTTGAACATTGACTGGTGGGTGTATTGGTATTCTGATAATTTCTAGATCTACATTTATTTTCTCTATGACCATACTTGTTACAGTTAAAGCATTCACCATTAAATTTATAAGTAGTGGGTTGTCTTACCAGTTTGCCATGATCCTGTGTATTTGTAGTACCAGAGCTTTCACCAGTTTCAAAGCCAAGACCATTAGTGTCACCATTAGGTTTCTGATTCTTCAACAAGTCACCAAGTTCTTCTGAGCTTTTCTTGAATTTTTCTTTATGTTGATTTGCAGCAACCAGTTCTCCTTCCAAGATACCTTTTTGTCTCATGAGTTCATTTGAGTCATTCTGTGCATGCATCAGATCTGTCTTCAACATATCATTTTCATAACTAAGTCTTGTGTTTTCATTTGCAGCATCATTCAGTCTTCTAGTCAAGTCTTCTTCATTTTTCTTTCTATCTTCAATTTCTTTGCAAAATCTCATAGTCATATCCTGCATCTCATTCTTTGTTGTCATGTTTTCTTGTTTCAGCTTATTCATCAAATCACTAAGAGTTTCCTTTTCATCATTCTCATTTTGCATCTTTTCACAAATTTCTCTTCTCTTGTTTCTTGAAATGGTAAGATTTTCTTGAAGTGCTTGAATAATATCCTGTGAGCTTTTAGATCATCTTCAAGTTTGATATTTTTCAATTTTTCTGCATCATAGTCTAAGAGAGCTGCTTCTAGTTGCTTCATCAAGTTTTCCATCTCTACCAGTGTCAAGATCTTCCTCAAGCTATTAGGCTTCTAAAAATAGAGGACCATGCTCTGATACCAATTGTTAGGATTCCCACAGATAATAAGAGGCGGGGGTGAATCCATATCTAACCGGCTATAATATTTTCTTGACTTAAAACATGTAAAGCATATTAATATTGTATACCGGTAAATAAGAAATAATGCAGTAAGCAAAGATAACAACAACCACATGAGGAACACACCATAACACAGTAGTTTAATGAGGAAACCTAGTGTGGGAAAAACCTAGGTGGGATTTGTGACCCACAATATTCACTTACTGGCCAATAAGAGAATATTACTAGTACAAGAGGGGCCTGCACATGCAGGAAGGCCAAGTGCCTAGATCTCACTACTCAATTACAAAATGGGAAGTCTCACTGACTTACAAAATGGATTATATAAATCCAATGTCTTGTACTACTTCAAAATAGCATCTACTATGCCAGATCTAGTACTAGTTTATAGCTCTGCTTCATACATAAACCCTTAACCTATAATTCGTATAATAAGTCTGCCTTATTTTGCCTAATTACATTCCCTCATGCTTACTTAATTGTTCTACAATGATCTCTTATATATATGATTCATTTTACAATTTGCCAAGTCGGCTTACAATGATTTTACAATAATGAACAAAATAAATTACAATCAAAATTCCTGTTGGCTTCTTTGTTGGTATGCTTCCTTTCACTGCCGGTGTCGGTGGTCTGTGTGCCGGTGTAGAATCTGACTTTGCTGGTGCTAGTGGATTGCCTTGCTGGTGTCATAGGATTGTAAGGTTGCCATCAATGACAAAACCTTCAATCACCTACAATATCTCATTGGAGTGTGCATTTGCCAACAATTTATTGTATAGTGATAGAGGAATTTCCTTCAAAATTTCTAATAAGGCTTTCTTATATGTATCCATGTATAAAAAAATTGCCTCTTCAATCTCATTTTGCTCATCATCCTCTAAATCTTCATAGTAAATGGATACATTTTTTATCATTCCATCCTTTTTAATTTCATCAATTAATTTAGCATAGGTCATTTTGGTCTTACCAGGCTCAGTATCATCACTCTTCTTCTTTTTGCTTGTGGCTGCCAGAGTAGATGTAACTGATTTTCTCTTTTGTATAGGCTTCCTTGCCAGAGGTGGCAGTGTAGTAGGTTTAGATGCCTTTCTAACAAGTCTCCTCCTAGGCTCCACCTTCTTCTTCTCTACCGGTGGTTGATCTACTTTCTTCCTTTGTACCCTTCTGAAAGCTAGAGGTCCATTGTCCTCAGGGTCAGAATCAGAAGTGATGGTAGAATTGTAAGCTTCAAGCTTCTTTACTTCCAGAGTACTAAGCACTATCAGTTCTACTATGGGTTTGGATCCAGAACCCAGTTGAGTGTCTATCTTATGAATTACATTTTGTATATATGTAGACATCTTGTCTATTTTCTTCTCTCTTCTCTTCCAGTTGAAGCCAGTTTTGACTTCAAAGGCCTTCTCTTTTGCCGTGCCAAAATGCTCTATTTTGTCATCCAATGGGGCATCTAGTAGCATTTTTGCATAGAGTTCAAAAATGCTATCATCCACTTCATATCCAAGCTCTATAACCCATATGGTCCTTGGTTCAACTGCTTCCATAAGAGTTTCATCATTTTTCACCATAAAATAGATATCAGTGGAATACTTCTCAACAATGTTCTTTGATATTCTCTTCCTCTGCCTCATGTTTTCTTGGAATATTTTGAAATAACCCCAAAGTTTCTCATCTCTTCTGGTACCAAGACCGGTGATTATTTCCTTGATCTTCATACCTACCGGTATGTAATAAGCCTAATGCTTCTTCCCTAGACAAGGTAGCTCATTTAGGAAGTAAGGCATTAAACAAATAATCAAGTTAATGTATCTAAAAATTCCTTTCTTAACTCTTTGGATCATTCCAAGGTTCAACATCAATTCAATCCTCAACCATTCAAATAAATCACATTTTGCATTATTCCTCAGCATCCGATATGCAACATGAATGCAAGAACTAGAAACAAAATTCAATCGATTAGATTGAGTTACCTTATAGCCTATTATCATGCTTGCAAATTTAACATCAGTGTCGGTGATTGTGCTGATCCTCATTGATCTGCTATCAGGAGTTGCACTGGTGAGTTTCTCAACCTCAGTGTTGGAAATTTTCTTGCCAGGTTCTTGTCCAACTTTGGGTAAGCCGGTTACTTCTTGAATAGCCTCCTTCGTGATCATGTAAGGTCAATCCAGCCAGATGAACTCATTGTGAACCCTACTCAGAATGTATTTGATGACCTCATCTTTGAATTCTGGTATGTACAGAATACTAGTTAACCCTAGATCCTCAATTTCTTTGTATTCTAGCTTGATGGTTCCAGAGCTGACCAGTATCAAGGATTAATGCATGCTTTTGATTTCCTTTGTGCCTAGATCCTCCAGGGTGTATTGAATGTATGACCTTACATCTTCAACATACATCATGCTGTTAGGAACCCTAGAAAATGCTCCCGCAGAGTCTTCTTTCTTAGCAATCAGGGGAACCTCCTTGAATACAGGCCTCAGCCTAGCCTTAACTTCAACAATAGTGGGATTTGCAATGAAAGTGGGAGTTGAAGATCTAGATGCCATTTTTGAAGAATACCTAAAAGTGAACGCCAGTGGAAGATTTAGTGCTTCTCAAATAACTACTTGAAATTCTTTTAGAATGTCTTTGCTTGCTCTTAATTTGCCTAAAATTTGCCTTTACTTCATTCTGAATGCTTGCATGCAGGATGAGTGAAAATAAATTCACTTTCCCTTTTTATCAGCCAATAAAACCCTAATCTTCCTCTATCATAAATGCTTCGTGATGTACCCTACCAAATGTCAGTTTCACAGTCTTATGCCAAGTGACCCTTAAATAATGATGAACTCAACTCTCCAAATCTCTTTTGGTCTCCTCCAAGGGAATAAGCAATATTTGTAGTGAATTTTCCAACCCCTAAGGCCTATGCCTCAGTCACTGGTGGAACTTCCTGCTGATGCAGGAATGCTTTGTTCTACTAGTGGAGTTATCGGTGTTGTTGCATTTCCACTTGGTTCTTCAGATTTTCTAACCCATCTCTTGGTGTGATCTTGTTGTATTTCATCTACCTTTTTCTTTCCTTTCTCATTATCTTTATCATTTCTAATCAGTTGAGTCTTGCTTCCGCAGTACTGAGCAATATGACATATTTTGTTGCATGCATAACATGTAACATCATTCTTTTGAATTTATTTGACATATCCAGTGTCATTCCTTGACCTACAATGATTAGCAAAATGTCCAAACTTTCCACATGCATGACATTTAACATTCATTCTACAATCATTTGATCTATGACCATATTTCTTGCAATTTGTGCATTGACTAGGAAGAGAATTGTAGTTTTGATTTTCTTTATTTCTACATTATTTAGCCATATACCCAAATTTATTGCAAACAAAACATCTACCATTGAATTTATAAGCATTAGTTTGCCTTACCAGTTTCCTTTGTTCTGATGAGTTCTGCAAACCGGTTGTTTGATCTTCATTTTTAGTGTCAAAGCTTTCACCTTGTACAAATCCAAGTCCTCTAGAATCATCAATTTGCCTTTGTCTTTTAAATAAGTCATCCAACTGTGCAGCACTAATCCTAAATTTTTCTTTATACTCACTTGTAGTAGTCAGATCATCTCTCAGAGTAGTTATTTGTCTTTCAAGTTCTTGTTCATTGTTCTGGGAGTGTGCCAAGTCAGTTCTCAACAGATTATTCTCATGAGTCAATCTACCACATTCATCAAATTTGTTCTTTATAGATATAACAAGATTATCTTCCTTCTTCCTTTTGTCCTCTATATCTTTTGATAACATCATAGTCAAGTCTTGCATTCCATTCTTCATGAGCATGTTTGCTTGACTTAGTTTTTGACATTGTTCCTTAAGTGCATTTTTCTCCTCATCATCCAAGTTTTTCAAAAGTTCCTTTCTCTTGGCTTGAGCAGATGATAACCTTTCTTGCAGGATAAGAATGAATTCATTTGCAGAATTCAATTCATCTTGCAATTTCAAGTTCTTCATCCTTTCAGCATCATAATCCTCAAGAGCCATCTCAAGTTGTTTTTCCATAGCCACGTTCAAAGATACTGGTTTCAGGATCTTCCTCAAGATGTTAAACTTCTTTTGAGGAACCAAGCTCTAATAGAAATTGTTGGGATCCAAGAACACTGAGAGGGGGGGGGGGTGAATCAGTGTTCTACCAGTAAGATATGATTTTACCTTTTTATACCATACACATATAAATCGGTAAACAAATAAACATATAACATGAAGCAAATAAACCATCCACATAAATGAACACCATAATACACAAAATTTATACATGGAAAACCTCAAAGAGGAAAAACCACAGTGGGATTTGTGACCCATAATATCAGTTCACTGGCCATATGAAAGTATATTACATACATTGGGGGCCTGGACATGCAGGAAGGCACACTGCCTAGAGCATGCTGCTCAACACTAAAGAGTCTCACTGACTACAAGCTTCTATTGAAGTAAAACAATGAAAATGAACTCACAAAATGCATCTGTTATGCAAAATAGAGTTCTGGTTCTAGTTCTTCTCTATACCAGTTCATAAACCCTAAAAACTACTACCCATATCTCTTCTCCTCCAAGAATTCTTTCCAAACTATCTACAGATCATTGCATGATATAACATTCGCATACAAATGATCTACCATACATATACTTAGCATTATACAGTTCTGCTATATTATCCTATGTCACACATTCGGTCTTGTTCAAAATGACCTAGCAGACTGACCTAAATACCCTTACAAACAATATGCCTTATGTCAGCTTACAATACATAACAAAATATATTCAATTTCAGCCTCGACAATAATTACAAAATAATTTTCTGAATAAATCTTCCTTGATGTTGGCTTCCTTGAAGTACTTGATGCCAGTGTTGGTGCCAGTGCCGGTGTCGGTGCCTGTGTAATCTTGGATACTCCAATACCAGTGTCTTCCGTTATATGACTTCCATCTGATCTTGTTGCCATTAATGGCAACAAAATGAATCCGATGAGTGTCAATTGCCAACAGGGCTCACCAGCAAATGGCTCATCATTAGAAATTATGGTGGCTTCCCTTCTTGGCGCCCTTTTCCTTTTTGATTTTGATGATTCCTCTTGGGATGGCTGACTAGACTCAACACTAGGAGTAGTTTGTATAATAGCAGGAGGATTTGATTCTATATCTGGCTCATTCAAAATTGCAAGAGTCGAGTGAACAATAGCAAGAGGGGTGGCATGGGTTATTTTGGGAATGAAAAAGCCCTATCCTTTCTTAGCAATCTTTTCATCAGTAGGGGAGGTGCTACCTTTCACTAGGGAGGCCATTCTTACAGTTATAGGGATAGAATTATTCTTTTACTCTCAAAACAAACCCTACTCAACTTGTAATTCCTTCACAAAGAACAAAGATACAAGCTCTAATACCACTTACTTGATTTATCAAATGCTCTTGGATGCAATTTTGCATCTTTGAAGATTGCTCTGAATCACCTTGGCTCTCTCTTCAATTTCTTCTTGGATTCTCTTTGAATGTAGGGTATGTGATTATCCTTCATAAGTTGCTTTTATCATTCATAGAGAAGCTACCATTAATTATTATGTGAAAGCTCAACGGGTTGGTGGCTTCAAGATTTAAACTCCATCGTTACTCAAAGAATTGATGGCTAAGATCACATCACTAACTTTCTTGACTGCTGACATGGAATTAGTAATTCATCCTAGTGGAACCTAAAATTACAAGCAAAAACTTGGTAATTGATAACCAGATTGCTCAGGTTGCACAATCAAAAAATTATTCTATAGGAAGTATATCTTACCCAAGAATATTTTTTGCAATGTGATTATATTTTGCATATAAATGATTTAAAAATAAAATATATTTTTACAAAAGGGAAAGGAGAGGGAGTTGAACACTCAACCTCTCAACCTGACCTTCCTAACTACCCATACCTACCCTCCCCTTTTACCAATTGCTCTATTGTATTACTCGAAAATGTTTATTAAGGTAAATTACTATGGATAATAATTTGCAAATATTTCCACAAGATTTTAATTTATTAAAGTAATCTTGAAATGTGGAAATACATTTTTAAATATGTGATTTAAATAAAATAGTTTTACCCTAGAACATTGGTAAAATATATATTAAGGTAAAATATTATTTCATATAAATGGATCTTATTTTGAAAAATGTTTCAAAGGTGTGAAATGTTTCAAATCACAAGTGCAGATAATAAAAAGCATTTATTTATTTAAGTGGATTTTTAATCTTTTCATATGCATATTATTCGCCCTAGAGTTAATAAATTGAATAATTTATATTAGGGTAAACCGTCTTATCATGTAGTTAATGGTTTGATTGGTTTGTTGCAAGTATGCATCCCATGTGCTAAATTATTTCCAACCAAATTGAGTTTGCCTTCAAGATGAAAATCTATTCTAGAATATTTGCCAAGGTAATGTATTTTTATCAAGCGGAGGTAGGTATGTTTTAATCATTTGCTTTTGATTTATTATTTTAAAGGTAAAATTAATTTCAAGAGGTTATTATGGCAAATTCTTTGTTACTTTGGAAATTATTCAAGTGAAAGTAAAAACACTCTCAAATCTTTAATATCCTTATTTGAATGTTTACTCAAGAAGTTTCCATTTACTTTTGGAGTTTTATGTTAATATCATATTTTATTAGAAATATTTTACCCTAATTGTGTGCAAAGATCATATGTCTCTTTAGGGGGAAAATATTATCAATGATTTTATTAAATATATCCCTATGAAATAGGAACATATGACCTGTCAAGGTAGTTGGATTTTTTTTGTTTTGTGCAGGATACTATAGGCAAAAATTATATTTCTTGGGTGCATATTAACAGGAAGTATCCCTTACTCAAGAAATTTAATTTAATGTTTTGATATTATAATTTGATGATTTTCAAGAGCGCCTTGGCAAAAGAAATCTTGTTTACAACATTTGATATGATAATAATAGTTTTCAGTATTATCTTTTGAAATTACCTTTTGAGAGGTTATAAAGGGATATATTTTATCACAAAGAAAGCTATATTTTATAAGTTCTTTTACCATGGTTAATTCTTTAATTTGATGACGTAATAAATTTTGGCATTTTGATATTATCATTTGATCATTTATATTTTTCACCCCAAGTGAATAAAATGGAACATGTATATATTAGGGTTGATTTTATGCAAGATCAAAGAATGATTATTATTATTTTGGAGAAAATGTACTTTTACCATAAGTAAAATGATGAAAAGCATTTATTTATTTAAGTGATCCTTCCATATACATATTATTTTCACCCTAGGTAAATAATTTGAACATATTCATTAGGGTGAGTCATTTAATGCTTGATTGGTTTTTGCAAAGGTTACTTTATATGATATAATATTTCCGACCCAAATTAAAGATTACCAAAAGGTGAGAAAGTATTGTAACATTATCGAAAGGGAAGTATTTTCTTTTACTTACTGTACAAAATCTTTTACCTTATACTATTTAATAAAAACTATTATTAGAATAAATATTTTCAAGTGTTTTTGATTTAAGTGAATTGTTGTAAATAAGTATTTTACATAGGGTAAAATGATTATTGCTTAATCTAAAGTGGAATATATTTAATCTTTAATTAATAAGGGATTTGATTGGTTTATTTTATGTGCAGGAGATATTGAATATTTACCGGAAGTATTATCAAAGTGGAGGATAAAGGATATATTATTGAAGTTTTATTTAATGTGTATTTTAGGGATTCTGTAAAGCGGAAAATCGCGATCGAACCCTAGTTGCTCTCCCCTCTTCCAACTCCAAGGAGAGAGAAGGGAGATTCACTAGGGTTGATGGTTTTCACTTAGGAGAGAGACTTTACATTCAAAAGAGGGGTTGAAACCCACAAGATCCAATCCCACACAATGCAAGATTGGATGCTAAATGTGTTTCAAGGGTTAAGAAAGCAAGGCTACCCTCTTTTGTAAAGAATGTTGATAGAAGAATTAAGCTAGGAATGCATAAAAAGTGACAAAGATTCGCTTATAAACTGAGATAGGGATATAGGATGAAGCTGCGGACCTGGAATTAGCAGTAAAATGTCAATACGGCACTGTCCTACAAATTTGAGCAAAAGTTGACGGGACAATGGCGCCCGGCACCACGGTCCTCCGAAAAATCTGCGAAACGAAGTGGGATCTGTTCGTCTCTGCACAAGGACTCCAGATCTTCAATTTCAGCTGCGTACCTGCAACCTACACACAGAAAAGCGAAGACGATTGGGGGGTTAGGGATTAGGGGTTTGCCTTTAGGTCAAACCCCGGTTTTGGAATTAACCAAGAAATGAGAAATGTTGTAAATGTAATGTAAAACAAGTACTAATACCTTGTTGTAAGGATGTTTGTATCCTTATATGCGAAGGTATAGATGTTGTTGTATGTTGTATGTTGTATGTTGTAATATGTGATCTCCTCTTCAATGGTTGAATCCTTGTCTTGAATGCAACACTTAGCCTTGAATGGAGACTTGAAATGATCAATTACTTGAAGGAATGCTTGAATGCTTGAATGCTTGAGTATAGTTTCCACGCTTGTACACATATGTCCCTCTTATTCCTCTCCTCCCTAAAATGAGAGAGGAAAAGTAGTTTATATACTTGCCAATTAGGGTTAAAAGACTGATTTTCCCGACCTTAGGCCGACCAGGAAAGATAATTTTCCAATTTGCAAACATAAAGACCCGAAGTCCAAAAGAGACCGGGCCCAAAATAGAACCCAAGGACCAGGGCGCTGGGCACCCTGGTCCTGAAGGACCAGGGCGCGGGGCGCTCTGGTCCCACCTCCCGGGACAGCAGGGTGCAAAGGAGGTTCAGGCCAGGGTGCAAGAAAATGCAGTTTTTGGTGTCGTAATCAGGTTTCGGGGTCTCCATTCAGGTTACGTGTTGCGTCGCCATCATGAAGACCCAAATGCAGTCGAAATTGCAAGTGTCACAATTTTAGGATGCTACATTTAGCCCCCACTTTAGCGGGAGTATAAGCATACACTCATACTTCCGGTAAAGTACAAGGAAACAACATTGAAAGACTTTCACCATGTCAAGGAGGCAAGATACACCAAGCCCCCAGTGGACTAAGGATCTTATGAATTTGATTGACAAAGTAAAAGGGAAGATCATGAGGGAGAACCATGACTGTCAGTAGTAAGGTTCCCTCACTATGAGTCATGCAGGAAAGATATCAAAAATTTTCAAGGCAAGGTTAAATTTGCCAAGAAATTTTCAAGTATCTTGAAAAGATATGAACGGGATGTATGCCCCCCTACGTTAAAGCGATCGCACATGCCTCACCGGGGGTGATTGCTTTAAGGTAGTGATACATATAAGAAATGAGAAAGGAGCACGTTATCGCAAGGATTTAGCCCCCAAGTGTGAGATAAGCCCAAGGATAATAGACACAAAACACAAAGCACAAGGTGACTTTGCTTTCCTTGGGGTCAGTATGCTGTATGATTATTCATGTATATCATATGTATGTATGCATAATTGTTCTTCATTCCCCAATCAAGGAAGGTCACCTAGAAGAAGGGAACACATGTGTCTTTTGAGTCAACATGAGAGAGACCAAAAGAGATCTCAATGCTTTGCATCGTCCTCAAGTAGACAACACTAAGGACAATAAATAGAAGAATGAGAATAACACATAGAAGAAGTAACAAAAGAGAGGGGGAGAGAATCTGCTATGCTAATGAAACTAGTCTAGCACGTCATCTACCCCCCGATCTTGGTGATCAATGTTTCGGGAAGGTAGGGAACACGCTAGAGGAGGAACATCCAACACAGCAGATGGAGCTATCACAAGATCCAAACAAGGGCTATGTTCATATCCCAAGCTGCGGTGTTCTTGTCTAGGAGCTAGGATAAGTGCTTTAGAAAATTCATTAGATAAATGGTTATCGACATCAACATATTCATATTCACTATCAGAATGAACAGGAGTAACATTTTCATCATAAATAACCTTTTCATCTATATCAAGATTTATAAAAATAGGATCTTTAACTCGCACAGGATCAAGACCATCATGCATCTTATGTTTAGGAGATTTCGGCTCAATCATCGGCTGAGGAGAAAATGGAATAATGCTTGTTGAAGGTGTTTTTGGGGATTACAAAGTTTGAGCTCTAAGACGACGCTTTCGCCGGTGTTCACGTGCAGAACGATTTCGTCTAGTCTTAGTAGGAAGTTGAGAAGATTGAGGAGGAGGAATGTTCTCATCCTTATCACTTGGGTGTTTAGGCTGTGGTCTCTTAGGTTGAACAATAGGAGAAGAGGAAGGTCTCTTCTCTCCATAAGAGGAAGGAGGAGGAACTGCTCCATATAAGGGAGGAATATTTGGTTTAGGAAGGAGACCAAGTCCATCATGACGAGGAGGGATAGGTCTACTTTTAGGAAGTTTATTAATCATAGGCATAGTCACATCCATAGGGATGGGTTGGGAATCTTCTTGAGGAAAGACATTAGTTTTATCTTTCAAAGGAAGAACTTCCTTCTCAAGAACGATAGGAATGTCAAGTTTGGGTGTTCTAGGTTCACTTAGAGAAAGGATCATATCTTTTTTCCACTTTTGATAAGATTTGAAAAGATGATCACTTCGCGGAGGAAGAGATTGGAATTGTTTAGGCCAAAAGTAATCTATAGGAACACTAGAAGTTCTTTCAGCTGGTTTAAAGAGACTATGATTGACAGTAACAACTTCACCATTATGGGGAAATTTCAAACACTTGTGGATAGGAGAAGCAATAGATTTCATGGAAGATAGCCAAGGATAGCCAAGCTTCACATGAAATTGTTTGGAAGATGGAATAATAGCAAAGTTCACATCAAGGGATTTGTTATGGACCTCAATAGGTAATGTAATAGAACCAATTGCAAGAGAAGAAAATGCATCAAATAGTTTCACAACCACATTTGTTTCATCATAGATCACTTGATTCAATTGCAAAGTAAAAAGAAATTCTTCAGTAATGACATTAACCATACAAGAAGGATCAATAAGCACTCCACGGCAAGGTGTATTTTTGACTTTTGCAACTATATATAAAGGACCATCAGGTGCCTTGATAGTTTCACTGGAATCAAATGTGATGGAAGGTTCTTTAGGGATTTTCTGTTGCTCCACAAAGTTAATCACATTCGGAGTCATAGACACGAGATCATCAGGTGAGACAGAGGAATCAGTAGTATCAATCGCATTAGAGGTATGAGAAGGCAATGGATCAGTAAAAATCTGAAGATTTTGGTTAGGAGGAGCTACAGATGTGTTGCCTTTATCATTCACTCCAGAAACAGAGATAGTATTATTATCAATCAAATCTTGAATTTTACCCTTTAAAGCAAAACATTTTTCAGTATCATGCCCAGGTTGACGATGAAATTGACAAAAAGATTTGTTATCAAAATAAGGTGAAGTAATCTTTGCAGGATCAATTTGCCTTATAGGAGGAAGAGTAAGCACATTTTGTTCCAATAACTTATTCATAATACTATGCAATGATTCATTCAAAGGAGTAAACTTTCTTTCTTTCTTGAAAAATTTAGAAATAGGAGACACACCTGATGCTGCATTCACATTGTTGTTGATGATGTTTTCATTGAACTTAATGGACTCTCTGTTTGGTTTAAACTTCCCAAATGGTTGTTGACTACTATCACCCTTATCACTCGGAGCCATAGGATGTGATTGTTCCATTTGACTCACAGTCAGTTGATAATTGTGAAGAGTTACGCACAACTGTTGGAAAGAAGTAAACTCAGAAAATAGGAGTTTTTCTCTAATGTCTTTTTGTAAATTAGAAATAAAGATTCTTTGAATATCATTGTCAGGTACTGGAAAAGAAATTTGAGCATACAAATGCTTATATCTACCAATGAAATCAGTCACTTTTTCTTTAACACCTTGTTTACAATGCATTAAATCAATCAAAGTAACTTTAGGACTTATATTGTTTTGAAATTGTTGAATGAAAGCATTTGCAAGTTGTTCGAAAGCAGTAATAGAATAGGAAGGCAACAAGCAATACCATTGTAGGGCTTTGTCTCTTAATGTTCTAGTAAACAGTTTTGCAAGCAACCTTTGGTCATAAGCAAAATCAGTACATATTGTTTGAAAGGTCTTAACATGTGTTAGAGGATCACCCTTACCATTATAAAGCTCCAAATGTGGAATTTCAACATGTTTAGGGGGAATAGCTCGAACAACATCAAGAGAAAGTGGGCTCGCAACATCAAATGTGGGCACACTAAACTTAGATTGATTCATAGAGGCAATTTGTTACTGTAAGGAAGAGACAGTTTGTACAAGATTGTTAATGGTCGCTTCAGTCAAAGAGTTCATATTAGACGTGTTAGATTGTGATGGAGGTGTTATGTTATTGAAAGAAGGTAAAGAGTAAGGTGGCGAGACCCTATGATAATTAGTCATAGGAGATGATTGGATAGGAGGAACACTACAAGGAGGAATGGAATGGTTAGATGAATTGCCCCCTTGTGTTATGTTCATTTGTGGAGATATAAGAGGAACACTCACTGAAGGAATGAATGAAGAAGTTGGATTGAATGAAGGAAGAGGGTTGATTGAAGAAGAAGGATTGCCCCCATGACTGGTGATCATAGGAGGAATATCTTGTGTTGAAGTAGTCATTATGTTTGATGTAAAAGTAGGTATACTAGCAATAGAAGTCATCAAAGGAATAGAATGATTGACTTGAGTAGGAGGTTGTGTATAACCTAAGGTTTCGGCACAACTTTTCATAGGCATCACATTTGAATCCACAATGTGTGCAATACCATGCAAAATATCAATTCCATTCTTATCACTTTGAAGCATACGTTTTAGACCCTCAATTAAAGGAAGAGCTTGACTATCAGGGTATTCTTGAGACATCCACTGTCGAAAATCGTCAAATTGGTTATCCAATTTTGAAAGTTGTTCTACAGAAACCTCATGGAGGGCTTCTTCATCATTAAGAGGATTAGAGGAATTACCCATGTCCTCGTTAAAAAGACCATTCAAATTAGGTTCCATCTCCTCAGTAATTAAACCTTGGAAAGACTTAATTCTAAGGCTTCATCTAATGGGAATAGTGTAAGTAGGGCTTATTGTTGTAAAACTCATGCACTAGAGAGAGAGAGAAGATTTTGAATTTTAGAGGTAGCAAATTTCAGTAAAACCAGCCAATCTTCTAGATTTAAGCTGTTAAATACAATCAAGACAATCTCCCGAAATTTCGGAAAAAATGTCCGGGACCGTGGCGCTCGGGGTGCACACGGTCCTCGCAACTTTTTTTGAAATTTGCAGGGATGAAAGTTATGATGATTTTACAGCTAACCTGAAAAAATTGAGTGATTTTACAATCTGTAGATAGGCCAAATTAAAGTTGCAATCTCAAAATTGAACCCTACCAAGATTGTCGAAAAATGCAAAATTTGAATTTTGAAAAAGAGAGGGAAACTGAAATTTTGAATTTTATGATTTTAGAGGGAATACCAAAAGCAATGCAAGTTCTGAAATTTGAAAGTTGACTCAATTTCACGCAAAATTCAATTTTGAAAGTGGAAATCAAAGTTGTTATAATTAAGCACTTAATTTCAAAAGTCACAAATTGCAAAAATTTGAATAAATCACTGAAATTTCGAATGAATGATAACACACTTTTCAGATTTAGGACTGTAAGAAACACAATTTTGACACAAATTTCAATTTCAACAATTTTTGAATGATTAGAAGCCTCAATCCAAGCAATCACTAGACCAACTTTGACTGTAATTTTGAAAGTGTTAGAATTGATAAAATCAGCCAAAATTCTGGATTTTAGCAGAAAAATACAGTAAGATCTAGCTCCCGAAATTTCGAAAAAAATGTCAGGGACGATGGCGCTCGGAGTGCACACGGTCCTCGCAACTTTTTTCCAAATTTTTAGGGATGAAAGATATTGTGATTTTATTGCGGAATCCAAAGTTACAGCTGATTTGGAGATGTTTTGATCAGTGAAGTTGTCAGACAAAGGTTGAATCAAGAGGGTTTCAAAAATTAGGGTTTTGACACTTAACCACTTAATTTTCAAAATTAAAGCACAAATATGAATTGATAATTTGTAATAGAAGGGCAGATCTGAAACAAGCATTAACAATTAAACATTTCACAAGTTTAATTACTTAAAAAGAAAATTTAGGGTTTTTATGCAATTAACCTCTAAAATTTTGCACAAGATCAAACATGGAAATGTAATCAAGGAAGCAAATTTTTAGATCTAACCATGGATAATCAGAAAGGATGTTCACGTCAGGTTCACCAAAATGTAAAGCAGAAAATCGCGATCGAACCCTAGTTGCTCTCCCCTCTTCCAACTCCAAGGAGAGAGAAGGGAGATTCACTAGGGTTGATGGTTTTCACTTAGGAGAGAGACTTTACATTCAAAAGAGGGGTTGAAACCCACAAGATCCAATCCCACACAATGCAAGATTGGATGCTAACTGTGTTTCAAGGGTTAAGAAAGCAAGGCTACCCTCTTTTGTAAAGAATGTTGATAGAAGAATTAAGCTAGGAATGCATAAAAAGTGACAAAGATTCGCTTATAAACTGAGATAGGGCTATAGGATGAAGCTGCGGACCTGGAATTAGCAGTAAAATGTCGATACGGCGCTGTCCTACAAATTTGAGCAAAATTTGAGGGGACGATGGCGCCCGGCGCCACGGTCCTCCAAAAAATCCGCGAAATGAAGTGGGATCTGTTCGTCTCTGCACAAGGACTCCAGATCTTCAATTTCAGCCGCATACCTACAACCTACACACAAAAAAGCGAAGATGATTGGGGGGTTAGGGATTAGGGGTTTGCCTTTAGGTCAAACCCCAGTTTTGGAATTAACCAAGAAATGAGAAATACTGTAAATGTAATGTAAAACAAGTACTAATACCTTGTTGTAAGGATGTTTGTATCCTTATATGCGAAGGTATAGATGTTGTTGTATGTTGTATGTTGTATGTTGTAATATGTGATCTCCTCTTCAATGGTTGAATCCTTGTCTTGAATGCAACACTTAGCCTTGAATGGAGACTTGAAATGATCAATTACTTGAAGGAATGCTTGAATGCTTGAATGCTTGAGTATAGTTTCCACGCTTGTACACATATGTCCCTCTTATTCCTCTCCTCCCTAAAATGAGAGAGGAAAAGTAGTTTATATACTTGCCAATTAGGGTTAAAAGACTGATTTTCCCGACCTTAGGCCGACCAGGAAAGATAATTTTCCAATTTGCAAACATAAAGACCTGAAGTCCAAAAGAGACCGGGCCCAAAATAGGACCCAGGGACCAGGGCACGGGGCGCTCTGGTCCCACCTCCCGGGACAGCAGGGTGCAAAGGAGGTTCAGGCCAGGGTGCAAGAAAATGCAGTTTTTGGTGTCGTAATCAGGTTTCGGGGTCTCCATTCAGGTTGCGTGTTGCGTCGCCATCGTGAAGACCCAAATGCAGTCGAAATTGCAAGTGTCGCAATTTTAGGATGCTACAGATTCAAATGTAATTATCTCTGTAAACCAAAGGGTGTGTCCATTAGAAAAACAATTGTCTATAACTCCCTCCTATATTCGAAAGGGTGTGTCCTTTCACATATGTATTTTGGATTAGGTATTTATAGGGAGTCTTTTTCAATTAAGAAAAGTGATCCAAAATAATTCACAATCTGTCAGGCTGCCAGTAGGGGCTATGGGATGTCTGTATTGGAGAAGTTTGTAGAAATGAAAGTATCATTTTAAGAAATCATTGTGTAATGGAGTATTTGTAAGTGTAGCTATTGTATGCATTCACTTTCCAATAATTAATAAACAAGATTCACTGTTTCAATTCCAGAATTCGTGTATACTTTTGTGTTGATGAATTTCATTTTGTCCTCTTGATAAATCTAATAAAGGGTTTAATATAGTGTGCCACCACAAGTTGCTATAGTTGAATATAAGATTTGCTTCTTCATTTTCTTATAGTACTTAATAGAACCTTTGTATTGATAGTCTTGTGTTACAAGTTGCCTGAAAATTGTCCCAAGAGTTTAATTGAATTATTTGTCCACAAAGCATCATGCATATTCCTAGATAGAGGCACTGGTCTGTTATTTATTTCTAAGATTTTGATTTGTATGCATAAGGTCCTTACAGAGAAACATTCTTTCATATCCTATTTGATCTAATCCTTGCAGATTTCATTCAAGTCTTGAAAGCATTTCATTTTCAATATACAATATCTTTAACATACACTTTTATTCATATTCAATTTTAAGTTTTCAAAGTATTCAGCTAAAGCACATGATATAGCATAGTTGCAGAACACTAATTTGCCAGTTGTGTAAACTTGCTTAGAGGCTTAAATCCATATTTAAATAACTCTTTTGTACTTGAGAGGGAAGGGTACACCTGCCTAGGTCTTGTGGAGCCTGAAGTGCAGAGGGATTTGGTCTTCAACCATCCCTGTTCATTGGCCAAGGTTGATTGGATTTCCTAAGGAATTGGCAAGTCTTTGGGTTTTCCAATTTGTGGTTTTGGGCACCAACAGATTGGCAACTCCATGGGGAGGAATTATTAAGATTCTGCTGGGGAGTTAAATTAAAGATATTGGTAAAATATAATCTAGAATCTTTGGTGATAGATCATTGAATTAGTAACTAGTTACGAGTTCCCCATCCGAGTCCCACAACCAACAGTTTGGTGACTCTATTGGGGAGTTGTCATACATAGTTTGACATTCACCTAGAAGCTCTGGTGTTTATTCATTGAAGATTTTATAAGTTTTCTTTTCCCCATCTGAGTCACACAATAGATTGGTGACTCCGCTGGGGATTTGTCATAGAAGGACCATTCAGAGTTTCTGGTGTGTTGTATTAGACTCTTCTGGAGGAGAGATCCCAGAAGATCAGATAAGTTAGGAACAATTTTTTCCTCAAATTTGAGGTGGCGACTCTATTCAACAAAATATTTCAATAAGTGACTCTACTAAGGGAGACAATTCAGAAGGAAATACAAAATTTGTTTTTAGTTGAAATTAATTCATGATGTATCGAATTGGACAACCATTTCAAAGAAAACCATTTATTCCAGATGGCATCAGGCCATTGGATCTTAGAGGATTTCAATGTGTCCCTACAAAGTGCATACTTCCTAAACTTTCACCACTGGTACCAAAGTTTCATGGAGAATGGGATGAATCAGTGATTGATCATTTAAATGCATTTTACACATTTGTAAAAGATTATGAAATCGATGCAGAGGATCTAGTGATGAAGCTCTTCATCAGGACATTATGGGGTTATGCGAGAGAAGCTTATGAATCATTACCTACATAGAGTATTTCATCAATGAGGGAATTTGAGCAATGGTTCTTATATGAGTTTCATGTTGGAGATGATGAAGAAGATGACATTTACTATAAAGAGGATGAGGAACAAATTTGCAATATGGAAGAAGAATCATGCATATCCCCTTTGGATGCCTTCTTTGATTTAGAAAGATATGAGGGTGAATCTATAGCGGGATTGCTCACCAGGATGATAAACATTTATGTAAAAATACCCGTAGATAGCATGCCTTCATTTTCAAACAAAATGGATGAATTAGGGATATCCCATGATCCTGAATTAAAGCATATATTTAAATCTTTAGAAAGACATGGTATTATTTGGACCCCACATGAGGTAGAAAATATAGGTTTAAAAAAGGAAGAGGGCATGTGTGTAACTAAATGTAAGGAAGAGGAAGAAACATTGCTTAGTACAGAGGAAATCTCTTATTTATTAGAGAAGGAATATGAAAGGTACATTCAGAAAAATGGTTCAATTTTTTTTCAAAAAGAGCAAATTAATGAATTTGGACACATTCAAGGTATGTTTGATGAAGTAAATAATGATTCCAAAGAAAAAAATAAATATCAAAAAGAACAGGTATTATATGATAGTTACAACAATCCCTTGTATGATGAGACCCCTGGGAAGTATGAAGAATTATATTTCCAGAGTGAATCATCTTTTAATTCTCTCTATGAAGTTGATGTTCATATATTTCATGCACAGGAAGATACTTCAATGAAGGACATTTGTAAAGACATTGTTATTGAAGATGAAGTGTGTGAAGCATATGATGATAACTCTCAAGAAATTTTTTATGAAGGTATGCATTGTGATTTGTCAGATGATTTTTTGTGCAATAAACTAGAAAAGGGTTTTCATGAGGTTATGCATATATATTCTATGTTTTCAAATTCATTGTTTGAAGAGGACATAAGAAAAAATATACCAAATGATGATGTTGCAGAAATATTATATGATAAAGTTTTAGGGGAAAAGGAAATAGTATTTTTGCCAAATATTGCCAAGAACGATACATGCCCTAAGTTTTTATGTGAAAAGGATAAGTTATTTCCAGAACATGAGGAAAAAGAAAATATGTCTAAAGATGGTATTAAATTTTTATCAAATTTACGTTATAGTAAAGTCATATGTGATGAGTTCCCTAATCTATTATTTGAGAAAAGTGAAATATTTTTCCAAAATAAGGAGATGGTAAAAATAATGGAAAATAATCGGAAAGGGATAAATTTTTTGGAATGTTGTAATAAAGGTTGTGTGGAATTAAATTTGGATATTAAGTTGGGAGGCATAAATATTTCCAAAGAGCAAAGTTGCAAAGGAAATTTCCCAAATATTTATCTTCCAAAAAATGTTATGCTTGGTGAAAAAGGTAATCAAGTTTATAAAACTGAAGTTTTCATTACCATTGGCAAGTAAATTCCTCATGGGATGACAAGGTTGATTTTCAAAATTGCCTAAAAGAGAAGGGATACAATGAAGTAATAGGGTTTTAGAGTAAGGGTAAAATATTATTGAGATATAATTTATCTCAATTAAGGTGGATAAAGGAGTGTGAAGGAAATTATGTGTATCATATTCCAGTCCAAATGAAAAAGAACAATATATTAAAGAATGGTGAAGCAAATATTAATATTTTCAGGAAAGACATATTGCTACATAACCAAAATCAGGTATTTGATAGAGGAAAGAGCAAATGTTGATTTGTGGGGGCCTTGGGCCACCCGAGTTTAATTCACACATCAGGCAATTAACTCTAGGTATGTGTATATTTCACAAATTCAAATCATGCCAGGTGCACTCTCTCACAACCCTAATGTTTCATTTGAAAGTAGGATACATTCTCATTTTGGCTTACATTTTAGATATTATTATATTATTATGTTACATTATCATATGTAAATCTAAATGTAATCCATTATGTGAAATATTAAAATGATAGAGAGTAAATATTTTTTGTTGCTGCTCAAGAGATGAAATCACGTTTTTAATTTTCCGGTAGAGTTTTGAAGCTGTTTTGGGGCTCTAAATGATTGTTTGTGCTTGTAAAAAAGCTTCCAAACCTTATCCCATGGATAAAAGATAAGTTTATTACAGATTTACATGTTTATGAGGCGCCAACAACCTCTCAACCCAACCTTCCTAACTACCCATACCTACCCTCCCCTTTTACCAATTGCTCTATTGCATTACTTGAAAATGTTTATTAAAGTAAATTACTATGGATAATAATTTGCAAATATTTCCACAAGATTTTAATTTATCAAAGTAATCTTGAAATGTGGAAATACATTTTTAAATATGTGATTTAAATAAATTATTTTTACCCTAAAACATTGGTAAAATATATATTAAGGTAAAATGTTATTTCATATAAATGGATCTTATTTTGAAAAATGTTTCAAAGGTGTGAAATGTTTCAAATCACAAGTGGAGATAATAAAAAACATTTATTTATTTAAGTGGATTTTTAATCTTTTCATATGCATATTATTCACCTTAGAGTTAATAAATTGAATAATTTATACTAGGGTAAACCATCTTATCATGTAGTTAATGGTTTGATTGGTTTGTTGCAAGTATGCATCCCATGTGCTAAATTATTTCCAACCAAATTGAGTTTGCCTTCAAGATGAAAATCTATTATGGAATATTTGCCAAGGTAAAGTATTTTTATCAAGCGGAGGTAGGTATGTTTTAATTATTTGCTTTTGATTTATTATTTTAAAGGTAAAATTAATTTCAAGAGGTTATTATGGCAAATTCTTTGTTACTTTGGAAACTATTCAAGTGAAAGTAAAAACACTCTCAAATCTTTAATATCCTTATTTGAATTTTTACTCAAGAAGTTTCCATTTACTTTTGGAGTTTTATGTTAATATCATATTTTATTAGAAATATTTTACCCTAATTGTGTGCAAAGATCATATGTCTGTTTAGGGGGAAAATATTTTTATCTGCATGGGGAAAATATTATCTGCATGGGGAAAATATTATCAATGATTTTATTAAATATATCCCTATGAAATAGGAACATATGACCTATCAAGGTAGTTGATTTTTTTTTGTTTTGTGCAGGATACTATAGGCAAAAATTATATTTCTTGGGTGCATATTAATAGAAAGTATCCCTTACTCAAGAAATTTAATTTAATGTTTTGATATTATAATTTGATGATTTTCAAGAGCACCTTGGCAAAAGAAATCTTGTTTACAACATTTGATACGATAATAATAGTTTTCAATATTATATTTTGAAATTACCTTTTGAGAGGTTATAAAGGGATATATTTTATCACAAAGAAAGTTATATTTTATAAGTTCTTTTACCATGGTTAATTCTTTAATTTGATGACGTAATAAATTTTGGTATTTTGATATTATCATTTGATCATTTATATTTTTCACCCTAAGTGAATAAAATGGAATATGTATATATTAGGGTTGATTTTATGCAAGATCAAAGAATGATTATTATTATTTTGGAGAAAATGTACTTTTACCATAAGTAAAATGATGAAAAGCATTTATTTATTTAAGTGATCCTATACATATTATTTTCACCCTAGGTAAATAATTTGAACATATTCATTAGGTGAGTTATTTAATGCTTGATTGGTTTTTGCAAAGGTTACTTTATATGATATAATATTTCCGACCCAAATTAAAGATTACCAAAAGGTGAGAAAGTATTGTAACATTATCGAAAGGGAAGTATTTTCTTTTACTTACCGTACACAATCTTTTACCTTATGTTATTTAATAAAAACTATTATTGGAATAAATATTTTCAAGTGTTTAATACTTTGATTTAAGTGAATTGTTGTAAATAAGTATTTTACATAGGGTAACATGATTATTGCCTAATCTAAAGTGGAACATATTTAATCTTTAATTAATAAGGGATTTGATTGGTTTATTTTATGTGCAGGAGATATTGAATATTTATGAGAAGTATTATCAAAGCGAAGGATAAAGGATATATTATTGAAGCTTTATTTAGTGTGTATTTTAGGGATTCAAATGTAATTATCTCTATAAACCAAAGGGTGTGTCCTTTGGAAAAACAATTGTCTGTAACTCCCTCCTGTATGTGAAAAGGTGTGTCCTTTGGAAAAACAATTGTCTGTAACTCCCTCCTGTATGTGAAAAGGTGTGTCCTTTCACATATGTCTTTTGGATTAGGTATTTATAGGGAGTCTTTTTCAATTAAGAAAAGTGATCCAGAACAATTCACAATCTATCAAGTTGCCAGTAGGGGCTATGGGATGTCTCTATTGGAGAAGTCTGTAGGAATGGAAGTATCATTTTGAGAAATCATTGTGTAATGGAGTATCTGTAAGTGTAGCTATTGTATGCATTCACTTTCCAAAAATTAATATACAAGATTCACTGTTTCAATTCCAGAATTCATGTATACTTTTGTGTTGATGAATTTCATTTTGTCCTCTTGATAAATCTGATAAAGGGTTTAATACAATGTATAAAATTTGCTTCTTCATGTTCTTATAGCACTTAATGGAACCTCTGTATTGATAGTCTTGTGTTACAAGTTTCCTGAAAACTGTCCCAAGAGTTTAATTGAATTATTTGTCCACAAAGTATCGTTCATATTCCTGGATAGAGGCACTGGTCTATTATTTATTTCTAAGATTTTGATTTTTATGCATAAGGTCCTTACAGAGAAACATTCTTCCATATCCTATTTGATCTAATCCTTGTAGATTTCATTCAAGTCTTGAAAGCATTTCATTTTCAATATACAATATCTTTAACATACACTTTTATTCATATTCAGTTTTAAGTTTTCAAAGTATTCAGCTAAAGGACATGATATAGCATAGTTGCAGAACACTAATTTGCCAGTTGTGTAAACTTTCTTAGAGGCTTAAATGCACATTTAAATAACTCTTTTGTGCTTGAGAGGGAAGGGTACACCTGCCTAGGTCTTGTGGAGCCTGAAGTGCAGAGGGATTTGGTCTTCAACCATCCCTGTTTGTTGGCCAAGGCTGATTGGATTTCCTAAGGAGTTGGCAAGTCTTTGGGTTTTCCAATCTGTGGTTTTGGGCACCAACACATCCTTCACCACCTTCAATTTCATTGTCTAAAGTTTTCTTTTTGACAAAAAATTTGCCACCCTCATGCGTTATTTTGTTACCTACGGGATAGCAGGGCTATGAAATTTTGAAACATTGGCTACCCCATAGAGTCACCTTTCTACCATTCTCCATGTCATGGGTAGCGAGGATTTATTATCTTTATTCATTTTTGACCCCATCGGGGTAACCTTTCTTTTGTATCTTAGTCGTGGGGAAATGGGGCTACCCATTTCTTTTCTTATCATGCTACCCCATGGGGTTATCATGTTCTTTATATTCTTATTGCAGGGTGGCAGGGAAATCACTTTACACCTACTCTGCTATCCTGCTTCATTTCCTCTTGATCTTTTACACCCCCATGAGGTGATTCTTTCTTTGTCTTTTAAGCGTTCCCTACCATCCCGGTAGGTATTTCCCCTTTATTTGCATCCATTTTTATGTTGTCTAGCAGGAACATTTTCTTCTTTTCTTTGGTTGTGTGGGGTAGTAGGGGCTACCCTTCCTTTGTTATCACTCCTCACCCACTGGCCCGCACTGCAACTGCTCTCTCTACTTCTATCTCATGGGGTGGTGGGGAAAACACCTTACACTTGTCCTCCCAGCCCACAACACATTTTTTTCAACATCTCTACCCTTGTGGGGTAAGACTATCTCATCTCATAAATCACATCTCATTGTCTCGCGGGGCACCTTTTCCTTCACCTTTCTTTTTCTTTGATAGGTCATGGGGACCTTTACTTTCCTTAGCACCTATGACACTCGCCATCCTATGTCTCATTTCCTTTCACTTCTTGATCCTTGTAGGGTAAGGTTTGTCACATCTTGATTGTGTCTTGTCATCCCGCGGTCATATTTTTCTTGCCTTGTGACCCCTACGGGTAGATTTACACTTAGGCCTTTAGCATACCTTGTTGTTGCGTGACACAAAATTCCTTCAAAAGAGGCCATGCAGAGTAAATATGCTTGGACCTCTTGGTGAATCCCACTACCTCGTAAGCTAATCTTCTTTGCCCAAAAGATGTGCGAGGTAAGGTTTCCTTTCTGTTAACACACATCCCACCATCCCACCAGACTAGTCTTCATGAAAAAGGGGACACACAAGGTAATAAATTATCCTTTCCAATACATATCCTACTACCCCATGACTCTTCAACGGGTGTAAAATGAACTCTGTGGGGTAAGGAAGAAGGGCATGAAACTCAGATCTCGCCATCCTGCTAGGCTTAAATTGCTCCAGGCCAACACTTAAGTGACAAAATTTATACATGGGGATCAACTAAGGCTAATGGGGTCATAAGTCTTAAAAGCTTTATGGGATTACTTGTGATTTAGAAAACTTTAGAAACCTACCCCCCATACAAAAATTGTTTGGCCTGAAATCAAAAACCTAACACATGGGGCCAGTCATCACACAATAAGAACCCTTCTTGATGATGACTTAAAAGGGTGCAACAGAGTGGCTTTTTTCATTAATACTCACATAGATTAAACCCTTCCACCCCTTTTGATAAACCCTAATGCTAAAGGAAATAAATCACAAAATAGGGTAAAAATATAGCCACTCCTAACATCTTGCTTCCTAGTATATCACTCCTCTCTCATGGTTCTTTCACAGGAAGGTCTTGCATTATTGGGCTCCTCTTCTATCTATGCTCTTGTTCTGGATATCATTGACATGGGTGTGGGTATCCCTATAAATTCCTTGAACACTCCTGGTGTCCTAGCTACATATACTCTATGGTTGTAAACTACTTGCTGCAGTCGAGCATCGTAACACTAAATGCATTGCTTTACTAGTTCATGAGATTTTGTGGCAACAGGAAACCCTGTGGCCTGTACCAATCTACTTTTCTCTAAAATACTTCATTTCTTCCATTGCAACCGACTCTCTCATCTTATCAATAACATCCCTAAGGTTGCAATCACCTAGGTGTGTATCGGTATAAAATATTCCATTGGGTATCACTTGCGTCAGTTTCCATTCAAAATCTCACTTAAATTCCATCCTCCATGTGGCCATAGTTTCACCTTCTATGCTCCCTAATAAAATTCCTCAATTACTACTATATACAATTCTATTTTATGCTAAGTACCTAGATTAATTGATTTCCTCATTAATGGCAATTTTTTGTACCTGAATTATTCAAATATAATATTCAAGCTGAGGGTACTTACTTGTTTCGTTGTTCAAATCACCTTTAGATGTCGAATAGGGTACCAATTTAGGTGTCTCATGTGTCTTCATGTAATCCCAATTGTGATTCTCCTTAACACATTCAATTTTATTGTTGCATACTTTTCGTAGGAAAGCCCTACACAAGTTAGTTGTAGCTCAATAGGGATTTTTACTATAGTGTTTTAATAGAAACAACCTTAAATTACAGGTAGTGGTTCAAACCACAAATCCAATGGTCCTTTCAAAGTCTTTCATATAATGTTGGTAGGATGTAGCTTCTCTAGCAATATGGACACATATCTTTTTCATTTTCGAAATCCTTACCTTTTTGTTCATGATTTTCATCTTACGGGCTTTGAGCCAATTTATCGATAGTTACATTAATATTTCACATTTTCCTTTTTCTTAAATCCCCTTCTTCCTACTAGATACACTCCTTAGTGGATTTTAGTTTCCATTTCTTTTCATTCAATGAGATACCTCGCCATTTCTCCCATGACTCAGTATTTCTAATTTTCTTCCCCTTTTTTTAATTATGAATCAACATTCACATTTGGCTTATGTAGCCATAATATTGGGAACCTTTCTCTTTCCTCTCAACACAATGTGATTCCAATTTTGTGGGTTTCAGGTGATCACATGATTTGATTCATTAACTCCTACAAGATTTGTTGAAACAAACTCCATTTCTCCCCACAGCCAGCAAGTTATCTCACTTAGTTGTTTATTAACCTCTCAAGTCTTAAGACTTTACTTCGCAAAGTTTAAGTGGGTCCCCATTTTGTGATAGATATGGGGCGTGTTGTGTATGAAAACAAAATTACTCACATGAACAAATATTTAATGTAATAAAAGACATTAAGATATATAAAATGCAACTCTAAAGAAGAGATAATCTTCAAAGAGAAGAAAGAAAGATCCTCGATTCCCCTAAGGAGGGATTAGTCATAAGAGACATACCATTTCATGCAAGAAAGGATATGAACACATGAAAATGCAACCCCTCAATAGGATAGTGATACCTTTAGATTGAAAGAGAGAGAGGAAAAAGGCATTCTTTCCCCCCAAACAAGAGGACAAGGAAAAATTAGGATGAAGGATCACACATTCCCTAAGGAAAGATTATTCATAAGAGACATACCATTTCAAACAAAGAATAAGTCCTAGCCAAGAAAAACACATGCATTCACATGAAGGATAACTCTATGCAAAAAGGACATAAAGTTATGAAGAATGTAGTCCATAAAGGAAATGGTTAAACTTTACATGTAAGAGATATGATAGAGGTAAAAGAGAACCATATTTCTACCCTAATATATTTTGATATTTGAAAAAGCATCACCTCTAATACCAAAGATATGCCAATTAAGTTAACTACTTGTGACATAGGGTGAGGAGCAACATGAGGGTGAAAGGAGTGCTAAGGCACTACCTTTTCACCCAAAAAGAGAGCAAGATCTATTAAAAGACATATACAAGCAAGATTGTATTATTCTTGAACAAATTCCTTAAATGCTTTACACTTTCCAAGAGAATGAGAACCACCATAATGAAAAAGAAAATATCCATTACCTTCTTTATTTTTAGTGCTAAATTTCACAAAAGGAAAAACAACATTCTTGTCATACTTCAATTTCCAAAAGATTCTAGTAGCTAATTGTTCTTGATTGTCAATAGGTGTAGGCTTATTCTTTTGAGATTTAGGACAAGGGTTGTTATTAGAAGAAGTTTTTTCATCAATGATTTTAACTTTGTCACTATCAATAAGTCCCTTCATTACATTCTAAAAATTAGGACAATCATTAGCATGATGATCACGAGTTTGATGAAATGAACAAAAAGGAGATTTTGAAGAAGAAGCACTTTTAGCTGCACAAATGGCTTTTTTTCTTGCAAGATGATCTTTGAAGTCTTGAATCCTTAGGAGATCATCCATAGGATATTTATTGTCATTTCCTAGGCCTTTTGTGGTAATTTGTGTAGGAGGGTTTATAGGGACTTTGATTCTTTGTTCAGATTTTCCAAGTCCACATCCTCTAAAACCTTGTTCTGATATTATGTTAGAGACACTCCTATAATAATCTATTAACCGATAAGGGAGAGGAACATTATAATAAATTTATTTGAATTTTATAGTGTAAGGATGTTTAGAAGGAATGAAAGGATTAGTAGATGAAGAAGGAATATCTTGTCGAGGAGAATTTTCCTTTCTTTCATCATGCATATCCTCTTTGGTAGATTCAAAAGTTAGATCCTTATCATTTAAAGCCTCATTTTTGCATAATTTTATGTTGGGAGTATTGGACATTGCTTCTTATAGGGTATTTTGTTGTCATTTTTGTCAACATATTCCTGTGAATTACTTCGGTGATTGCACATTGAGAAGATCTTATGATCCAGTTTGCAGTTTTGTTTTGTAGTTTGTTTTTCTGATCAGTGCTTTGTAGAGTTCAGTATTTCCTCCAGCATATTTTGGTGTGATCTGATATTGTGCTGATATTTTGGGATATTGTTTGGGATGGTCTTGTGTATCTTCTTTTCAGATGGTTCATGATCTAGTGCTCTACAAGTTATCTTTCTTCGTGACAATTGCTGATTGGTTATGTTCTTGAGTTTTTTAGATGTTGGCTGATGAAGATTTGATAAGTAGTGTTGGCACAACTATTGCTAATGATTCTAACATTCTTGATAGTGTTTCCTAATTGTGTCCTATTTGTTTTGATGATCTTCATTGATCATTGTGTGAGTTCTTGGTGATTTTGCTGAACCGGTGATGTTCTTCATGTTATGTGGTTTTCCTGGTGGTGTAGCATGTTGCGATTGATCTTGGCGTGATTTCCAATGGTGTTGAGCATTTGGATATTTGAATTAGGTCCATGTTATATCATGTATATTATTATATTGGTTCAGTGGTCTATCTTTGTATCAAGTGATGTAATTTTATAATTATGAGTTGAGGGTTTAGCCAACCTTGTTATCAAGGTTGTTGAATTGTATAAATAGGTGATATAGGACCATGTAAATTGGGTATCAAGGTTGTGTCTACATTATCATAGAGTGGTGTATCCTTCAGCATTGTGATTGAGCAGAGTTTGGTATTACAGAGTAGATTGTTGGCTATTTCATGGAATTGATTATGTGTTGCATTGATGTTTTGTCATTGATGTCAACACTATTTGTTTGGATGCTTTATCGGCACCCTTCTGGTCCTGGAAGGTTGAGTGGTTTCTTTTTTATTTGGATCTAGCATGATCCGGTAGGCTCTAGTATAGTTTGGTGATGGAATTGGATTGTTCATGATACTCATGCTCATATTCAGTCAGTTGGTTTTGGTCTAGTAATCGGATGCTATCCTAATTGCTTAGAATCTGGGTTTTTTGTTCCAACAAAGCTTTTGATGAAGATCTTTGATGAATCGCATAAGTGATGTTGGTGTAGCTTCTGGTGGATTTTAAAGATTCTATTGGTTATCATGTTTGAGACTTGGTAGATGGAGATCATTGTTGTAGCATGTGTACCTATACTGGGTCCTAGTTGATATAGGTTATGGACCGAATTTAATGTAACATGTGGATTAGACCTCTCGATGTGTTTTTGGGATGTCTTATGTGTTGGTTATTATTTGTTTGGTCTAAGGCCGACATGGTTTTTAATTAAGTAATTAGTTTATTATTTGGTGGCTGAACTAATTGTTTATGGTCGAGGGTTTGTATATATACAAGTAAGATCTCGTTGTAGATCATCATGGTTATGTTAGAGGTCATGATCAAGGAATGTAATGTGCGAATAATGTAATATCATTCAAGCAGAGGATTTGGTCCATCATTGGAGATTGAATTGGGTTTATGTAAGAGGATTTAGTCCTCTGATATTGAGCTTAACCAGAACTATACTCAGGCATAGGAGATGCTATCTTTTGTAGTTCAACACTTCTCTAGATTGTAGTCTGGATTTCTATGTAGTTAGTGAAGCTCCTTTTGTGATGAGTAGTTCACTCTAGGTTGTTGACCTTCCTTCAAGTGTAGGCCCCTCAATTGTAATTCACATACTTACTGCAGAAGTATTATCTGACTGTGGGTAGGCTTCCCATCGTGGTTTTTCCCTTTACCAGGTTTTCCATGTACAAATCTTTGTGTCTTGTGGATGGTATTTATTCTGTGATTATTGTTTATGCTTAGTTGGTTTAACAGCTATTCTAGTATTAATGTTTTGGGTTCCGATATTAAATTTTTAATTGGTAATGGTTCCGATAATTTGTGACAACTCATTCACCCCCCCCCCTCTCAGTTATCTTCTAGTTATTTGAACTATCTAACAATTGGTATCAGAGCTTTGGTCCTCTCTCCAAAAAGCTTAACAACTTGAGGAAGACCCTATGGCGACTAATAGTTCAAGTTCATCTAGTTCTTCTAGAGATATCTTTTGGAGAGATATTCCTAGGCTTGATGGAACAAATTACACAGTATGGAAGATTCAAATGGAAACTCATCTGAGATGTTTTGGCAAGGAGGTTTGGGAGATCACACAGAATGGTGTCACACCTTATAATCTGGGGTCTGGAAATCCTCCTCTAGTAAACCTAGATAAGGAACTTGAGAATGATTGTAGAGAAAGAGAAGCCCTCTTCTGTGCACTTTCTGATCAGCAAATAATGGGGTTAATTGACAAATCATCTGGAAAGGCTATATGGGGTAAGTTGGAGACTCTTAATGAAGCTGACCCTATAGTGAAGATTGCTAAACTTGATGGTTACCGGGTGAGATATGAAAATCTGAAAATGGAAGAAGATGAAAGGATTACTACATTCATGGAAAGGGTAAATGAGATTGTTATGGGAATTCAATGTTGTGGTGGAACTCTTAGTGAAGATGAAATTATTTCTAAATTTCTCAGAGCCCTACCACTGGCTTACAAAATGAAGGCTACTGTTATTAATGAGTTGAGAACAATGGCTAATACATATATCAATAGAGATACCTTGGTTGGGAAACTATCTGCTTTTGAGCTTAAAGAATTTAGACCTTCTAGGGATGTGAAGTCTCAACCTACTTTTCATGCATCTACATCTGCAACCAGTAAGAAAGATTGGAAAGGTTTATATGCAAAGGAATTAGAAGATATGAAGAGAGAAGATGATAAGTTTGAGAAACTTGAAGCACTATTTGCTAGAAGAGTACCTAAAGGACCGGTAGGAAGTAAGTATGAAGGAAAAACACCTTTTAAATGTTTTGCATGTAATAAGATTGATCATTTTTGCATCTAGATGTCCTGAAAGGAATTCAAAATTTGAAGAAAGATTTAGAAGATCATTAAGCCTAACCATGGATGTCACAACAAGTATAAGTATAGGAAAAACATATACAAATCATGCTACATAGCGGATGAGGAAGGCATTACTGATTTTGATGATGAACTGGCAGAAGATTCTTCTAGTGGTTCAGACAATGGGAAGGAATGGGTGTTCCTGGCTATTAAGGAAGATGATCCGACACTGGAAGAGAATGTACCTAAAGAGAAGGCACTTGCTACTGAAATTGAAGACAAGGATGAATGGGTAATTGACAGTGGTTGTTCACATCATATGACTGGAGATAAAGGGAATTTTCTATCTTTGCAAGAATTTGCTGGCACTCTAGTTAGATTTGAAGATGACAAAGCATGTATGATCAAAAGAAAAGGAACTATATCATTGTATGGTAAGAACAATACGAACAATGTTTATTATGTTGAACATTTTAAGGCATAATCTTTTGAGTGTAGGATAATTGGTGGATAAGGGATTTCAATTACAATTCAAGGATGGAAAATGCAAAATCATTATTAGATCTAGTTTGGAGATTGCAACTGATACACAAACAAAAGGTAATATATTTCATTTGAACTTCGGTGAGAAGACATGTTTGATTACATAGATTGATGGGAGTTAGCTATGGCACAAAAGGTTGTGTCATGTGAACTTTGATTGCATTGTGAAGATCAATTCAACTAAGGTAGTTAGGGAAATACCTAAGATTATGAAGCCCTATAATTTGGTATGTAAAGAATTTCAAATGAGTAAATAGGTGAGAACCTCTTTTAGGAGTATACAAGATAAATCAAATGAAGTTCTTCATCTTATTCATACTGATTTGTATGGCCCTGCTAGAGTTAAAAGTTTTCAAGGTGATAGATATTTCATGCTAATCATTGATGATTATTCTAGAATGATGTGGGTTACTTTTCTGAAAGAAAAATCTGAAGCATTTGAAAAGTTTAAAATCTTTAAGGCTAAAGTGGAAACTGAGACAGAATTGAAGATTAAATGTTCGAGGTCAAATCATGGTGGAGAGGTCACATCCGATGAGTTTAATAACTTTTGTAAGAAGCATGGTATAAGAAGACAATTTTCTGCTCCTGGGACACCTCAGTAGAATGGAGTTGTGGAAAGGAAGAACAAAACTATCTTGGATGTTGCTAGAACAATGATTATGGAAGCTAGTCTACCTCATATCTACTGGACAGAAGTAGCGAGAACAACAGTTTATATATTCAACAAAGTACATATCAAAGGAGAAACTAGTAAGACACCTTATGAATTATGGTTTGGCAATACACCTACAGTTAAGTATTTTAGAATTTTTGGTAGTAAATGTTATATCAGGAGAGATGATATCATTAGAAAATTTGATCCTATATGTGATGAAGGCATATTTCCTGGTTATTCTAATGAAAGAAAGGCATATAGATGTTATAACAAGAGATTGCAGAGAATTGTGGAGAGTGCTAATGTCAAAGTAGATGAGATGAACATAAATCAAATCAGACTTTATGAGAAGGAACTGGCAGTGGAAATGATTATATCTGAACCGGTAGCACCTTTACAAGAACAGAGTGTTGAACCAATCACTCCAATAGTATAAGAGAATTCTACAGTGGCTGAAGAACAAGGAAGAGGAACAGAGAGTTAGAGGAATCCTAGGTATATGAGATTGAATCATTTAGAAGATCAGATCATTGGGGATAAGATCAATGGAGTGATGACAAGAATAAGACTGGCAACTAATGAGGTATGTTTAATTTCACAAGTTGAACCGGTAGCAGTAATTGAGGTATGTAAAAATCAATATTGGTTGAAAGCTATGGAAGAAGAATTAGATCAAATTGAGAAAAATAACACATGGACTTTGGTTCCCTGGCCTAAAAATAAAAATGTTATTGGAACTAAATGGGTTTTTAGAAATAAATTGAATGAGGATGGTCAAGTTATAAGGAATAAGGCTAGATTGGTTTGTAAAGGATATTCTCAGAAGGAAGGAATTGATTATGGAGAGACTTTTGCACCTATAGCTAGGATTGAAGCTGTAAGATTATTTCTTGCCTACGTTGCTTATAAAAACTACAAGGTTTATCAGATGGATATTAAATGTGCATTTTTGAATGGGGATCTTGATGGGGAAGTTTATATTGAGCAACCTGATGGTTTTTCACTATCAGATGATACATATATGTTTTGCAGGTTAAGGAAAGCTTTATATGGATTGAAACAAGCTCCTAGAGCTTGGTATGCAAGGTTGGATAAATATTTTTTGAAGCTTGGTTTTACTAAGGGCAATGCTGACATTAATTTATATTATAAGATCATTGATGATGATATACTAATTATTGAAGTATTTGTTAATGACATTATTTTTGGAGGTGAAGATAAGTTATGCATAGAATTTTCTAAGAATATGGAGAAAGAATTTGAGATGTCTATGGTTGGTAAGATGAAAATTTTCTTAGGTTTGCAGATTACTCAAACTAATAAAGGTATTTTCATCCTTCAAACTAAATATGCTAGGGAATTGTTGAATAAATCTGGTATGGGAGATTCTAAATCGGTAAGTACTCCTATAGTTACAGGTGAGAAATTGATAAGAAAATATGTTTCAGCACCGGTAAATCCTACAAGATATAAATCTATGATTGGAGGTCTACTTTACTTGATTCAGACTAGGCCTGAGATAATGAATATTGTTTGTATTGTTTCAAGATTTCAAAGTGATCCTAGAGAAAATCATGAGATTGCGGTGAAAATGATTTTTAGATACTTACAAGGTACATCAGAATATGGTTTGTGGTACCCTAAGGAAGATAACTTTACTTTATGTGCATATATAGATGTTGATTGGGTTGGAGATGTTGATGACCAAAAAAGTACTTCCGGTGGAGATTTCTTTCTTGGAAAGAAGTTTGTTTCATGGATGAATAAGAAATAGTCATGTACTTCTTTATCTACTGCTGAAGCTGAGTATGTTGTTGTTTCTATTAACTGTACACAAGTTTTATGGATGAAGCAAATGGTGTAGGATATAAAGGTGGATTGTGGTGCACCCGTAGTTATTCACTATGATAACTCTGCTGCTATTGATATATCAAAGAATCCGGCATTTCATTCTAAAACAAAGAACATATCTATCAAGTACAACTTTTTGAAGGAAAAGGTGGAAGCAAATGAAGTTAGACTAGTTTATGTGAACACTAAAGAGAAGATTGCAGATATTTTCACTAAACCTTTTCCCAAGGAGTCATTTGAGTACTTGAGAGAGAGATTGGGAGTTTCTGCCACTCCGGTAGAGACTTGATTGATGTGGATTGACATCAGTCTGGTATGCATTATTAGAGATAATATTCATTTCGGCACTAATGTGGGGATGCTACTACTCAGGGGGAGTATTTAGCTTTGTGATTTCAGTGGTTTATGTTTTTGCTTTGATATTTTTGTCAGATTTTTGGCATTGATGTCAAAGGGGGAGTGATATTGATGTGAAAAAGAAAAGGAAAAAGGAAAAAAAAGGGAGAGATCGAAAGCTTTACAAAGATATTATTCATAGGGGGAGTTTGGTCTTTATTTCAAACTTGTATGTGGGAGATTGTTGGTTGTCTTCCATTGGGAGAGACTTGTTTTTCATTTCTTAGTACTTAGATGTTTTTCACATCTAGTGTTGCCATCAATGCCAAATGGGGAGATTGTTGGCCATTTGGTGGAATTGATTATGTGTTGCATTGATGTTTTGTCATTGATGCCAGCACTAGCTATTTGGATGCTTTATCAACACCCTTCTAGTCTCGGTAGGTTGAGTGGTTTCTTGTTGATTTGGATCCGACATGATCTGGTAGGCTCTAGTATAGTTTGGTGATGGAATTGGCTTGTACATGATACTCATGCTCATATTCAATCAGTTGGTTTTGGCCAGGTAATTGGATGCTATCCAGATTGCTTAGAAGCTTGGTTTTTGGTTCCGGTGAGGGTTTCACTGGCAGAGCTTTTGGTGAAGATCTTTGATGAATTTCATAAGTGGTGTTGGTGAAGCTTCTATTGGAGTTTTAGGATGTTGTTGGTGATCATGTTTGAGACCTGGCAGATGGAGATCATTGTTGTAGCGTGTGGACCTATATTGGGTCCCGGTTGATCTAGGTTATGGACCGACTTTAATGTAACATGTGGATTGGACCTCTCGATGTGTTTTCAGGATTTCTTATGTGTTGGATATTATTTGTTCAGTCTAAGGCCGACATGGTTTGTAATTATATAATTAGTTTATTATTTGGTGGCTGACCTAATTGTTTATGGTTAAGGGTTTGTATATATAGATGTAAGATCTCATTGTAGATCATCATGGTTATGTTAGAGGTCATAGTTAAGGAATGTAATGTGTAAATAATGTAATATCATTTAGGTAGAGGATTTGGTCGATCATTGGAGATCAAATTGGGTTTATGTAAGAGGATTTAGTCCTCTGATATTGAGCTTAACCAAAACTATACTCAGGCATAGGAGATGCTATCTTTTGCATTTCAACACTTCTCCAGATTGTAGTCTAGATTTCTATGTAGTCAGTGAGGCTCCTTTTGTGATGAGCAGTGCGCTCTAGGTTGTTGGCCTTCCTGCAAGTGCAGGACCCTCAATTGTAATTCACATACATGAATGCAGAAGTATTATTTGACTGTGGGTAGTCTTCCCATCATGGTTTTTCCCTTTACCAGGTTTTCCACATACAAATCTTGGTGTCATGTGGATGGTATTTATTATGTGATTATTTTTTATGCTTAATTGGTTTAACTGCTATTCCAGTATTAATGTTTTGGATTCTATTATTAAATTTTTAATTGCTAATGGGTCCGATAATCTATGACAGCTAATTCACCCCCCCTCTCAGTTGTCTTCTGGTTATTTGAACTGTCTAACACATACAATTGTGCTTAGCTAGAATTGTCATCAAGCATTTGGAGATGCTATTCTTTTAGTTCATTTATTTTGGATTGTAGTTCAAATCTTGTTGTAAGTTAGTGAGACTTCCCTGAGGGTTTTATCCTTCCAAGTCATTATCTTCTGAGTAGTGATCTCTAGGCAGTGAGCCTGAATGCATGTGCATTCCCCATTATAATATTTTCACATACTACTATAGAGTATCATCTTATTGTGGGTAGGTTCCTACTGGGGTTTTTCCCTTAACCAGGTTTTCCATGTCAAAATCTTGGTGTTGTGTATTGTGTTATCAATTTTCTTATCTTTTTCATTGCAGCAATTTATCAGATCTATTTTTGTTATTAAGTTTGTAGATCCAGTGAAAACTGATTCACCCCCCCACTGTCATTTTTCCTTCATTGATATTGCCAACATTTGGCATTAGAGCTAGATCCTTTGAAAGAAGCTTAACTGCTTGAGGAGATCCAAGATGGCAAGTGTTACGTTTAAGAAGGAGAGTCTAAGATTTGATGGTAGTAACTATGCTATATAGAAGAACCGGATGGAGGTGCACTTGAGATGTCTTGGAGAAGATTACTAGAATATTACTAAGAATGCCTATTTTGTTCCTCAGAATGAACCAGCTACCCCTGATGAGATCAAGGAAGCTGAAAATAACATTAGAGTGAAGGAAGCATTGCTGAGTGCCTTGACTTATTCAAAAATGAAAAATATAATGGGACTTCAAATTGCACATGAGATCTAGGAGAACATTGAAACCTTGTATGAAGGAGACAAACAAGTCAAAGTTGTTAAGTTGCAGAGTTTGAAAGGGAAATATGAAATGATGAAGATGGGGGAAGATGAGAACATAAACACTTTCATGGCTAAGGTGAATGATCTTGTCCTATGTATCAGATGTACTGATGTAACCCTTGAAGAAGATGACATTGTTGCTAAGGTGTTGATATCTTTGCCTCTTGCTTACAAACATAAGGTAGCTATTGTAGATGAGATCTGGAGTGTGACTACTATAACAAGAGATATGCTGGTTGGAAAGATTATTGCATTTGAGCTAAGCAGATTTGGTGAATCACATGGAAAGTTTGAGACAACATTTAGAGCATCTGTATCTAGAAAGAATAAGTATGAACTCGAAGAATGCAAAATATCCAGATATGAAAGAGGAAGGAGAGAGATGAAAGTGAAAGAAAGAGAATTGGATGAGCTTGAAGCATTGATTACCTGGAGATTGCCTAAAGGAACTGGTAAGTATGATGGAAAATTGCCCTTGAAATGTTTCTCTTGTAATAAGGTAGGACATTTTTCTTTGAGATGTTCAGAGAGAATGACTAAGTATGATAAGCATGATAAATATGATAAACATGATAGAAATGATAGATATGAGAAGCATGAGAAGTATGATAAGCCTTACAAGTCTAATTAAAAGTATAAGCATCGGAGGAACTACTATTATGCTGTTGATGAAGGTGTTATAGATGAAGAATTAGAAGGAGATGAAGTTGTATTTCTTGCCATTAAGGAAGATGGATTGGTACCTATTGATTCCAGTAGCTGAACTATTGAGGAGAAAGCTTTAACTGCTAAAGTTGAAGAAAAAGATGAATGGGTGATTTACAGTGGTTATTCACATCATATGACCAGTGATAAAAGCAAATTTGTGAGTATGGAAAGGTTTGATGGTGGAATAGTGAGATTTGGAGATGACAAAGCCTGTGTGATCCATGGTAGAGGTTCTATTTCCTTTGATGGTAAGCATAATATTGATGATGTCTTGTGTGTTGAAGGTTTGAAGCATAATATTTTGAGTCTTGGACATATGGTCGACAAAGGTTATGATTTACAATTCAAGAATGCTAAATGTAAGGTCCTAAATGCCTTTGGTATTGAGATTGCATCTAGAACTAAGACAAAAGGTAATATCTTTCATTTGAATGTTGGTGAGAAAAGTTGCTTGATTGCTTAGATTGATGAAAGTTGGCTATGGCATAGGAGAATATTTCATGTTAACTTTGATTCTATGATTAAGATCAGTTCTATTCAAGCTATTAGAGATTTTCCTAAGATTTTCAAGCCTCCTAATCCAGTATGTAAGGAATGTCAATTGGGTAAGCAAACAAGAATTTCTTTCAAGAGAAAAAAGTATACATCTGATTGATTGCTAGATATTGTACATACTGACCTATGTGGACCTACAAATATTAGAAGTGTGTAGGAAGATAGATATGTTATGTTACTAATTGATGATTATTCCAAAATGATGTGGGTTGCCTTTTTGAAGGAAAAATCTGAAGCATTGGACAAATTCAAGACATTCAAAGAAAAGGTTGAGATTGAGTCAGAATTGAAGGTGAAATGTCTAAGATCTGACAGAGGTGGAGAATTATATTTCGGTTAGTTTAATTCATTCTGTGAGAAGCATGGCATTAGAAGACAACTATCTACTCCTAGAACCCTTCAATAGAATGGAGTTGTTGAAAGAAAGAACATGACTATTTTGGATGCTGCAAGGACTATGTTGATTTAGGGAAATGTTCTGAAGATCTATTGGAGAAAATCTATTAGCATTGTTGTTTACACATTCAACTGAGTTCATATTATAGGTGATATTGATAAGACTTCTTATGAGTTATGGTTTGGTCATGTTCCTATTGTGAGATACTTTAGAGTATTTGGTAGCAAGTGTCATATCAAGAGAGATGAGGACATAGGAAAGTTTGATGCAAGAAGTGATGAAGGAATTTTCTTGGGTTATTCTACAAAGAGAAAAGCCTACCGGTGCTACAATAAGAGACTGAGAAAGATAGTAGAAAGTGCAAATGTGAAGGTTGATGAAGATCATAGAAAAGAGATTAGAGCTTGTAGATATAATGATGGACAACATGTTGTTCTTGCTCCTATTCAGACTAAAGAATTGAAGCAAAATAATCTATAGAGATTTATAATCCGGATGTTTTTGTTGCCGGTGGAGAGGTGTAGGAAACTGAAAATCGAAACAATCAGAAGATTCTAAGGTATGTAAGATTGAATCATTTAGAAAATCAGATTATTTGTGATTAAAATAAAGGTGTGATGACTAGAAGAATGTTAGCTATTGAAGAGGTATGTTTGATCTCTAAAATTGAACCTAAAGATGTTGTTGAGGATTGTAAAGATGAAAATTGGATGAGAGATATGGAAGAAGAATTAGATCAGATTGAGAAGAATAACACATGGGATCTTGTGCCTAGACCTAAAGATAAAAATGTGATTGGTACTAAATGGGTATTCAGGAATAAATTGAATGAAGAAGGTGAAGTTGTCAGAAATAAAGCAAGACTGGTATGCAAAGGATATTCACAAAAAGAAGGAATTGATTATTAGGAGACTTTTTCTCTGGTGGTCAAACTTGAAAATGTTAGACAATTGCTTGCATATGCTGCTTATAAATATTTCAAGATATATCAGATGGATCTCAAATCTGCCTTTTTGAATGGTGATATTAAGGAAAAAGTCTACATTGAGCAATCTGATGGATTTTCATTATCAAATGATGGTGACATGGTATGTAAACTGAAGAAATCTCTTTATGGATTGAAACAAGCCCCTAGAGCCTAGTATGCTAGATTGGATAAGTATTTTCTGAAATTGGGATTTAGTAAAGGGACTACTAATAGTAACATGTATTTTAAAATTGAAAATGATAACATCTTGATTGTTGAGACTTTGCTGATGATATCATCTTTGGAAGTGATGATGACTTAAGCATGAAGTTTGTTGGTGATATGCAGAAATAATTTGAGATGTCTATGATAGATGAGATAAAAAATTTCTTAGGTTTACAGATTTCATAGACTAGAAAAGGTATTTTTATATCTCAAACTAAATATGTGAAGGAATTATTGAAGAAGTTTGGATTAAATGACTCTAAACTGGGTGGGACTCCTATGGTGACTGGTTGCAAATTGTCTAAGAATGATGAATCTCCAAAAGATAATCAGAGCTTGTACAGGTCTATGGTTGGTGGAGCGCTATATCTTACTTAGACTAGGCCAAACATTATGCGTGTTGTGTGCATGGCTGCTAGATATCAAGTTGATTCAAAAGAGAGTCGTGTCATTGTTGTTAAGAGGATATTCAGATACTTGAAGGAAATTGTTGATTATAGTTTGTGGTATCTGAGAAATGATGATTTCATGTTATGTGCTTACACTGATGCTGATTGGGCTAGTGATGTTGATGACCAGAAGAGTACCTCTGGTGGTGCTTTCTTTTTGGGTAAGAAACTGGTTTCATGGGCTAGTAAGAAACAAGATTCAGTATCCTTATCTACTACTGAAGCTAAGTACATTGTTGTTGCTGGTAGCTACACTTAGGTAGTTTGGATGAAGAAAAAGTTGAAATATATTAGAGTTATCTATGATGAGCCTACTATCATTTATTGTGATAATTCCAATGCTATTAACATGTCAAAAAATCATGTGCAACATTCAAAGACTAAACATGTGTCAATCAAATATCATTTCATGAGAGAAAAAGTTAGTGAAGAGGAAGTGAAGCTGGAGTATGTGTCTACAAAGGAACATATTTCTGATAATTTCACTAAGTCTTTCCCTACATATACATTTGTCCATTTGAGAGACAAGTTAGGATTATCCACCCCTCCCGATGAGAACTGATGCATTGAGTTGCATCAATCCGATGGACTTCATAGTCTTATCTCTTTATCTGGATTGATGAGTTGGTGTTGCTCCTTTGTTGGAGTAGTCTAGTTATTTGTTTTAGGGGGAGAGATTCATGAGGATGTGTTTTCAGGAGAGAAGTATAATATGTACTTTGTCTTTGGCATTGTTTTCAAAGGGGGAGATATGCATGTGGAAAATTGTTTTATCCACTTGATCTTAGGGGGATTTTGTTGGAGATATTTTCTTTCTTTGCATTGATTATTTTTCACATTCATATGTTGCCATCAATGCCAAAGAGGTGTTGGCAATATCACATTATTACAGACAATGAAAGATTGTTGACATTTCAATAAGGATATTGAGAAGGTTGTTGATGATTATGGACATAACTGATTAAAGATGTTTTACTATCTTGATATTATTATTTTGTCATTGATGTCAAGAAATTGATTTTCTAATTCAGTATGATGTTGCCATATCTTGAGAAGTATGATATGAAGATTATAAAGAAGTCGGTAAAGACACAGGAAAGAATATGATGAATAAGGGGATAATTTATTCAATGGGCAACTACTACCGAGTCAGACAATGATGAGATCATGATGTTTTAGATTGTTTTAAACATCATACATATGTTGTAAAATGTAAAGGTTAATACTATACTATGTTATCAGGCAAAAAACCTAGTCGATAAACCCTAAGGTTATTGCTATCGGTTAATGAAGGCAGAATGTCTACTGAGTGAAGTTTAATATTCACCGAGTTGCAACCGAGCTATAATAGAATGCATTAAATGTTTACATGTGATATTTAATGAAAGAAGCTGATAAGCTAGAGTGGATCAATGATTGGTAAGTTGTGGAAGAAGTTTATTAATGAATCTAAGGCAATGGAAAGTCAACAAGAAGATCTACAACTCAAATTGAACCACATTACTCTAACACAAGTTCCAAGGTGAATATGCAAGTTCCAAGGTGGGGTAAAATGTTTTCAGATCGAAAGATACATTGAACCTGGACAAGATTGAAGATCTGATGGCTATGATTGATCATGGCTAATGTGATCAAGGAGATTAAGCGGTTAGAAGATTGTTTATAAATAGGAAACTGTTGATAAACAATGTATGTGGGAAAGTGTATGCACAGGGATGCTACATAGTGATTACCGAGAATAGAAGCTTGAAGACCTATTAGAATAATAGAGTATTGATGCCCAACAGATAGACAAGATTAGTTCTATGTCTAGATTGTATTGAACAAATAAGAATCTGCTTTAGCATTTTAGATGTGAAGTTGCAGATAGATTTTTATTACTGTTATTTTGTGAAAGTGACAGGAAATCTCTTAACCGAGTGGACTTAACAGTCTTATATGTAAATCCTCTAGCAAGGTGACATTCTAATTGAGTGTTTGAAATCCTTTGACAAGGTCACTTATAACAAAGTGAAGATCCTAACAGATCTGAGGGAAATCCCTTAACTGGGTCACATCTAGCAATGTGTTTGTAATCTTTAACAGGATTTGCTTTTAACTGAGCATACTCTAGAAGAGTATATTTCTTAGTGGGTCCAAAATCCCACAATGGTTTTTCCCTATTTGGGTTTCCATGTTAAATCTGGTGTTATGAGGTTTATATTGTTCATATGCTTTTGAGTTTGCATGTTTGACAATTTTTGGTTATTTGATTGATATATATTATATTGAGGTTGAATCTGATGTTTTTATGGATGATTAAGTTTGTATGATTCACCCCCCCCCGCTTCTCATCTTGTTGGCTATTGGATCTATACTTATATTAAGTATCAAAACTATCAATTGGTATCAAAGCTTTGGACTCTGAGAGGAAAGTTTAAAGGCACTTGAGTTAAAGATCCAAAGATGTATAAGAGGGATGCACCGAAGCTAAACAAGTCAAGTTTCTCTACATGGTAGAAAAGGATGAAGCTACATCTATCAGGAGTTGGAGAATATGCTATATACTATCTGGAGAATGATTTTGTTGCATCGAGCACCTATCCATTGACTATGGAAGAGATAAAGGCGAAGCAAGAACATATTCAAGCAATGATTGAAATAACATCTGCACTGACCAATTCAGAGTTTAATGATCTAGAAGGATGCAATGATGCAAAGGCAATGTGGACTAAGCTCATATCTATATATGGAGGAGATGAACATGTTCAAAGAGAAAAAGTAGATAGTCTAAGAGGACAACTTGAATATATGAGGATGAATGAAGGTGAGAACATAACCTAGTATAGTACAAGACTAAAGGAGATTGTAAATCAAATCAAAGGAGTAGGAGGAACTATTGAAGAAAAGGATGTGACAAGTAAGTTGTTAAGAACCCTTCTACCTACCTATGCAATCTGAGTCTCTGCAATCAATGAATTGAGGTCTATACCTAATATGCCATTTTCCTTGGATGCTACTATTGGTAAGCTACATGCATTTGAGTTAAGTAATTTTGATAACAGTGGGTCATCGGTAAATAAAGTTGAATCTGCATTTAGTTCTTTTCATCTGAATGAATCTAATGATTACAATGAAAGAAAGTATAAGTACTCTGAAGGAGATCACAGTGGAGCAAGTGAAAGATTTCAGAAGAACATGGAGGAGGTACACAAACTGTATGAAGAAATCAGAAAGCAAGAAGAGTTTGAAGCGCTATTGGTCGAAAGGTTACCGAGAGGCAAAGGTAAGTATAAAGGAAAACTACCTTTGAAATGTTTCAATTGTGATAAGATTGGACATATGGCTTCTAACTATCCTGATAAAGATTTTACTGAAAAGAGAGATTACTGAGATGATAGAAAAAAAGATAACCATTACAGAGGACACCGAAACTTCCGAAGAAGAGCTAGAAAGACATGCTTAATGGCTGATGAGGAATCTAACGATGACAAGTCAGATGAGACTGATACAAAGGAAGCTGTTTATGTGGCTATCAAGGATGGATCAGATGAAGAAAGGTATGAAGAAAAAGCCCTTATATCTCACATAAACCCTAATGATTCTTGGATTATAGATAGTGGATGCTCACATCATATGACAGGAGATAAACACAAGTTTGTTATGTTAGAAGATTATGATGGAGGCTATGTTAGACTTGGTAATGATGCACCATGTCTGGTAAGAGGTAAAGGATCCATAACACTTCTTGATAATGCAAGATGCAATGATGTTTATTGGGTTGAAGGTTTGAAATACAATTTGTTGAGTGTAGCATAGCTAAACAACATAGGTTACCGAATAGAATTTCAGAAAGGAATTGTCAAAGTTCATGACAAGAATGGAAAGTTATCTACTATCGAGGCACAAACAAAAGGTAATACATTTCACCTTGACTCAACTCACAATAAGTGTTTGCATGCCAAGATCGATGATACCTGGTTATGGCATAAAAGGTTTTGTCATGTTAATTTTGATAATCTGATCAAAACAAGTAAGAAGCACTGAGTAAGAGGTCTACCGAGTCTTGAAAAACCTAAGAATGCTATGTGCTGAGGATGCCAGATGGGTAAGATGACAAGATCAAGCTTTACAAGTAAGTCTTACACTTCTAAGGGAATTTTAGATCTTGTGCACACTGATCTTTGTGGTCCTATGAAAGTTCAAAGTTATTATGGTGATAAGTATTTCATATTTTTTGTGGATGACTATTCAAGGATGATGTCAGTAATGTTTTTAAAAGAAAAATCAGAAGCTTTTCAAATGTTTAAATGGTACAAGGCTAGAGTTGAAAATGAAATAGGAAGACAACTGAAATGTCTTAGATCAAATAGAGGAGGAGAGTTCACATTTGATGAGTTCAACCTATTTTGCAATGATCATGGTATTAAAAGACAAGTCTCTGCACTGAGAACTCCACAACAGAATGGAATAGCTCAAACAAGAAATAGATCTATTGTGGATTGTGCTAGAACACTAATGATTGAGAAGAAGGTTCCACAAACATTTTGGAGAGAAGCAATAAGCACAGCTGTTTACACCTTGAACTGAGTTCAATTGAATAAAGGTACTTTGAAGACACCTTATGAAATCTGGTACGGCAAGAAACCTGATATAAGTTATTTTAAGATCTTTGGAAGTAAATGCTATGTTCATAAAGATGATAGAAATGGAAAGTTTGATCATAAAAGTGAAGAAGGAACATTTCTTGGATATTCTTCTAGAAGCAAAGCATTTAAATGTCTGATCAAATCATCTAACAAAATAGTAGAAAGTGCAAATGTGAAAATTGATGAATTTGCAGAAATAAATGATGAAGGGAATTCCAGAGAACTAGAAGACTATGATGAATTTGTCTATGTGCAACCGAGAAGTCCTACCCAAATAACTATTGAAGAAAATGAAGAAAATATCTAGTTACCAAGTGATGAAGAAGATCATACAGAGCCTACCGAGCCTGTATTAGCCAAGTATGTTAGAAGACATCATGTGCCAAGTCAAATTATAGGAGATAAGGATGATCCAGTGATGACAAGGAACAAACTAAGACAGAACACATGTTTGATATCTGAATTTGAATCGAGAATAGTGAAAGAGGCATTTAACAGTGAAGATTGGATAAATGCTATGACAAAAGAGATTGATCAAATCAAGAAGATTGACACATGGACACTGGTCCCAAGACTGAAGGACAAAAATGTAATTGGTACAAAGTAGACCTTCAGAAACAAGCTAAATGAAAAAGGTGAGGTCATTCGGAACAAAGAAAGATTAGTTTGCAAAGGTTATGCCCAAGAAGAAGGAATTGATTATGGTGAGACTTTTGCACCTGTTGCTAGACTTGAAGGAGTAAGAACATTGTTGGCATATGCTACTTTCAAGAACTTCAAGGTATATCAAATGGATGTCAAATCTACATTTCTGAATGGAATATTAGAAGAAGAAGTTTTCATTGAACAACCTGAAGGATTTGTTGAAGACAATGATAAAGATCAGGTATGTAAATTGAACAAAACTTTATATGGTCTGAAACAAGCACCTAGAGCATGGTATGAGAGATTGCACTCTTATTTGATTAAGATTGGTTTTATAAGGACAAGTGAGAATAGCAACATGTACATGAAGAATGATGAAAATGGAATACTAATCTCAATCATATTTGTTGATGATATTATATTTTGTGGAAATGACTCTTTATGCAAGGACTTTGGAAATGAAATGAGCAAATAATTTGAGATGTCATTAATCAGTGAAATAAAGTATGTTATAGGTTTACAGATACCACAAATGAAAAATGAGATTTTCATTACTCAATCCAAATACATAAAGGAAATCTTGAAGAAATTTGGAATGGAGGATTCAAAACTAGTAAGTTCTCTTATGACTACCAACTATAAACTATCAAAGAATGATGAATCTACATCTATTGATGAGACACTTTACCGATCTATGATTGGAAAGTTGCAATATGTTGTTCATAGCAGGCCAGATATAGCACATACAGTAGGTATTGTTGCAAGATTCTCTATAGATCCTAAGGAAACACACATGACAACAATCAAAAGAATTTTCAGATACTTAAAAGGCACTGAAGAGTATGGCTTAGTATATTAGAAAGGAAATGATTTTGATTTAAAAGTTTATACTGATGCTGATTGAGCAGGCAACATTGATGACAGGAAAAGCACAAGTGGAGGAGCTTTCTTCTTAGGAGAAAGACTAGTGAGTTGGCTTAGCAAGAAACAAGGATGTGTTTCTTAGTCAACAACTGAAGCTGAATATGTTGCTATAGCACTAAATTGTACCAACATTGCATGGATCAAACAACTATTGGAAGGTATAAATGAGAAAGTTACAGAGCCAGTAACTATATTCTGTGACAATACTAGTGCCATTAATATTTCAAAGAATCCTGTTATGCACTCCAAGACAAAGCACATATCTATCAAATATCATTATCTTAGAGAAGAAACTCAAGAGAAGAAAGTGGTGTTGGAATATGTTAACACAAAGGAGCAAATAGCAGATATCTTCACCAAGCCACTACCAAAGGACACTTTTGAATATCTCAGAAGTAAGTTAGGGGTCCTACCCCTATCTTCTACTCATTGATCGAGTTCAGTGAAAGCATCAATTTGATGACTCTATTGAATATCTTTTGGGGAGTTGATGCTGGAGTGATACGCTTTAGAATATTTTTTTGAAAGTGTACTAGAAGTAATACTGGAATTAATAATACAAAGAATGTTACAGGGAACAAGAATTGAAGACAAATGCTCTGACCGAGACTCAGTTGATACACAACAACAGGAAATAACTTCTTACAGAAACAAATTATGTTTTAGTTCTTTTCTTTTTGGCATTGTTGTCAAAGGGGGAGAAGACTTACAAAGGGGGAGAAGACTGAGAGAATATATGGGAGAATTGAGAAAAGACTATAGATTGAAATAAAAATTGAAAATAGAAGAGAAGTCTAATGTATGGGGGAGAGCATTTTAGCATTTCAGAATCACAACAATCTGAATCTTTTAAAGGTCAAATCAATTGGTTTTTCCATCAATACCAAAGGGGGAGATTGTTGGCAATATCACATTATTACAGACAATGAAAGATTGTTGACATTTCAATAAGGATATTGAGAAGGTTGTTGATGATTATGGACATAACTGATTAAAGATGTTTTACTATCTTGATATTATTATTTTGTCATTGATGTCAAGAAATTGATTTTCTAATTCAGTATGATGTTGCCATATCTTGAGAAGTATGATATGAAGATTATAAAGAAGTCGATAAAGACACAAGATAGAATATGATGAATAATGGGATAAGTTATTCAATGGGAAACTACTACTGAGTTAGACAATGATGAGATCATGATGTTTTAGATTGTTTTAAACATCATACATATTTTGTAAAATGTAAAGGTTAATACTATACTATGTTATCAAGAAAAGAACCTAGTCGATAAACCCTAATGTTATCGCTGTCAATTAATGAAGGCAGAATGTCTACCGAGTGAAGTTTAGTATTCACTGAGTTGAAACCGAGCTATAACAAAATGCATATTATGTTTACATGTGATATTTAATGAAAGAAGCTGATGAGCTGGAGCAGATCAATGATTGGTAAGCCATGGAAGAAGTTTGTTAACGAATCTAAGGCAATTGAAAGTCAGCAGGAAGATCTACAGCTCAGATTGAACCACATTACTCTAACACAAGTTCCAAGGTGGGGTAAAACATTTTCAGATCGAAAGATACATTGAACCTGGACAAGATTGAAGATCTGATGGCTATGATTGATCATGGGAAATGTGATCAAGGAGATTAAGTAGTTAGAAGATTGTTTATAAATAGGAAACTATTGATAAACAATGTATACGGGCAAGTGTATGCATAGGGATGCTACATAGTGATTACCCAGCACAGAAGCTTGAAGACCTGTTAGAATAAAAAAGTATTGATGCCCAGCAGATAGACAAGATTAGTTCTATGTCTAGATTGTATTGAACAAATAGGAATTTGCTTTAGCATTTTAGATGTGAAGTTGCAGATAGATTTTTATTACTGTTATTTTGTGAAAGTGATAGGAAATCTCTTAACTGAGTGGACTTAACAGTCTTATATGTAAATCCTCTAGCAAGGTGACATTCTGATAGAGTGTTTGAAATCCTTTGACAAGGTCACTTCTAACAAAGTGAAGATCCTAACAGATCTGAGGGAAATCCCTTAACTGGGTCACATCTAGCAATGTGTTTGTAATCTTTAACAGGATTTGCTTTTAACCAAGCATACTCTAGAAGAGTATATTTCTTAGTGGGTCCGAAATCCCACAGTGGTTTCTCCCTATTTGGGTTTCCACGTTAAATCTAGTGTTATGAGGTTTATATTGTTCATATGCTTTTGAGTTTGCATGTTTGATAGTTTTTGGTTATATGACTGATATATATGTTACTGAGGTTGAATCTGATGTTTTTATGGATGATTAAGTTTGTATGATTCACCCCCCCCCCTCTCATCTTGTTGGCTATTGGATCTGTACTTATATTAAGTATCAGAATTATCAAGGGGGAGATTGTTGGACATTTATGCTACTAGGATATGTTGTTGTCATTGATGTCAACATATTCCTGTGAATTTCTATGGTGATTTTAGATTGAGAAGATCTTATGTTCTGGTTTGCAGTTTTGTTTTGGAGTTTGTTTTTATGATCATTGCTTTGTAGAGTTTAGTATTTCCTCTGGCATATTCCAATGTGATAAGATCTTGCGATGATATTTTGAGATATTGTTTGGGATGGTCTTGTGTATCTTCATTTCAGATGGTTCATGATTTGGTGCTCTACAAGTTATCTTTCTTCATGATAGTTGTTGATTGGTTATGTTCTTGAGTTTTTAGATGTTGACCAATGAAGATTTGATAAGTGGTGTTGGTGCAACTGTTGTTGATGATTCTAATGTTCTTGTTGGTGTTTCCTAATTGTGTCCTATTTTTTTAATGATCCACACTAATTTCTGTGTGAGTTCTTGGTGATTTTATTTAACTGGTGATGTTCTTCATGTTATGCTATTTTCCTAGTGGTGTAGCATGTTGCGATTGATCTTGGCATGATTTTCGGTGGTGTTGAGCATTTGGATATTTGATTTAGGTCCATTTTATGTCATGTATATTATTATATCAGCTCGGTGGTCAATCTTTGTATCATGTGATGTAGTTTTTTAATTATGAGTTAAGGGTTTAGTCGACCTTGTTATCAAGGTTGATGAATTGTATAAATAGGTGATATAGCCATGTAAATTGGGTATCAAGGTTGTGTCTTCCTTATTAGAGAGTGATGTATGTGCAAGAAAGTGATTCATCCTTCGACATTGTGAGTGAGCAGTGTTTGGTGTTTCAGAGGAGATAGTTGTCCTTAACCGGAACTGTCATCAGGCATTTGGAGATGCTATTCTTTTAATTCATTTCTTTTGGATTGTAGTCTGAATCTTGTTGTAAGTCAGTGAGACTTCCCTGAGGGTTATATCCTTTCAAGTCATTATCTTTTGAGCAGTGAGCTCTAGGCAGTGAGCCTGAATGCATGTGCATTCCCCATTGTAATATTTTAATATACTACTACAAAGTATCATCTTATTGTGGGTAGGTTCCCACCATGGTTTTTCCCTTAACCGGGTTTTCCACGTCAACATCTTGGTGTTGTGTATTGTGTTATCAATTTGCTTATCTTTGTCATTGCAACAGTTTATCATATCTATTTGTATGATTAAGTTTGTGATGAAAAATGATTCACCCCCCCTCTCATTTTTCCTTCATTGATGTTGCCAACATGGAGATAGATCATGAATAAAATGTATAACATCATGTTCTCTACAAATTTTTTGATGACTAAGATAGGCTCTAGGAGAATAAGGAGGATCTAGAGAGATGGAAATACCAATATTTTGATCTTGCGCTTGGGTATGTGTATGAGAAGAAGATGGTGCAATATTTCTCTTCAATGTTTGCTCCCCATTAGAGAGGTCATTGATAGGAGTATTGGATCTTTCTTCATTACCATTATATACCATAAGAGAGGTAAAAGTATTAGGTTTTCCATTAGCATCTCTAGAATTAGGATCTACAAAATCTTTAAGGTAATCTATATATAAAATTCACTTTCCTTCACCATAAAACAACATGCACTATAAATGAAATCTTTGAAATCAAATTGATTGAAAGGAAGGAATTTTCAAACTATAAAAACACCATATGCCAAAGTGATATGAATGAAAAGAAGAAATGTGAAATGAAAGAAGCCATTAACCAGCACATGATTTTGATAAATATAAGTGAAAAGCAAGGTAATCATATGTGAAATAGAAAACAAATCAGATCTATTAAGAGTCATTATTAAGTTTTAAAATTAGATCTAAAAATTGATGTGACAAATTGAAGCAATTCACAAATCAATTTAACCAAAATAAATTAGGATTTTTATTAATTAAACCTCTAAATTTATATAATTTGATTAAAATGGGATCTATGAATTTGAATTTGAATTTTGAAATGTTTCTAAATCAGATTTGAAACAGTTAATCCAATTTAAACAATTCACAAGCTCGATTTTAGAATTAAAAATTAGGGTTTTGTGAAATTAACCTCTAATTTTTTAAAATTTAATTGGAAATCAAACTTTTAAATGTAAATTTGAATTTTAAATTGCATAAACACTCATATCTAAGAATTAAATCACAATTAAAGGTGTAAGGAGTCGTGTTCGCCAAATGGGTGAAAAATTAGGGTTTCCAATGCAAGAAGGAGGAAACCCATTAATTTTTACTTAGGGACCTATTACATTCAAAAGAGGGTTGAATCTGTTGGAATCAATGAACACTGAGAGGAGGGCCGAATCAATGTTCTGCAATTCACAATTTTATTAAACTGATTCTTAAACCACTGGATGCATAAGAATGAAAGTAAAGTTTAGAAACATAAAACAATCAACCACAAAACTATAACACCAGAATTTTTACATGGAAACCCAAAAAGGGAAAAAACATGGTGGGATTTGAACCCACAATATTATTATACTTTGATTAGGAGTATGATAATATTACAAAAAGGGGAATGCACATACATTTAGGATCACTGTCTAGAGCTCACTGCTCAAATATAAAAGAGGGCTATGACCTAGAGGACTCACCATCCTACGAATGATTACAATAGTGTATGAACTGAAGAATAGCATCTATTAATGCCAAATAATAGTTTTGGTTAGGCTCAAGGGTTCTTCTTGTTGGAATTCACATGAAGATTGTATTAATGATATGTTATGTTGTCATTGATGTCAATTAACTAGTAATGATATTGTTGATATTGTTGTAATGATGTTTTGTAACCGGTTGGAAGAGCTAGTGAAGGAAATTGTAATCGGTAGGAAGAATTTGTGGAGTGAACTGGTATTGCTATGTATTGGAGATTTGAACTGGTAAACCCTACATGTTGATTTGATAAACCCTAACCGATTAAGTTTGGTAAATTGGTTATATTGGTTTATGATCTGATGATGAGCAGTGATGATTATGACACGTATGATTATAGTATGAAGAGAGTTTCAAAGTGATTTTGGTACATTGATGAAATGTTTTTTGTCTAGGGAATGATCAAGTATATTGCATGCAATGCAAAGCATGTGATGAGTTACTGAGTTCGATGGAGCGGTGATCAAGGAGTGGTCGAGGCTTTCTTGATTGATGTGTAGAGATTGCTATGTAATCCAATGGTCATACTTGGACCGAATTGTTTCTAATCTCTATGAGAGAATTAAGTTTTTGTTGTGTTACTGACCTAATTGATTTGTTTATAAGGTTGATGAGTTGTTTAGTTTGAATGTTGGCAAATTTTTAGTTAAGTGTGTGGTTACTGAACCAGATGATGTATCTACAGTTTGAGTAAAGGAAGATAGGAGCATGAAAAGGATATGAACAAGAAAGTGTAGTGCTATTCAAATAGATCAACAAACTCCTGTTGTTTCCTAATAATTACAGCAGATTGAAATCCCCTAACTAGGTAAGCTCTAACAAGCTTGGTGCTATTCAAATCCTCTAACCAGGTGATCCATTAGCTTGGATTTCAAATCCTCTACCAAGGTTACTCCTTACAGGGTATTGCTTCTAACAAGGCATTATAGTCAATCCCTTAACTGGGTGGTCCCTAGCACGATTTGTTCTTAACATGACTTTTGTAAAGCTTTAACAGGCTAGGCTCCTAACATGGCAAACTTTAGAAGAGTTCAGATAGTTATCTTATGAGTCTCATCTCACTGTGGTTTTTCCCATTTGGGTTTCCACGTCAAAAATATTGTGTCAAGTGGTGAATTTTTTTGTGGTTATGATCTTATGGTTGATTTTCTTAACTACTTAATCCACTTTGACAAGTCATGATAACCAGAAGCATTGTGAAATGAAGTTTTAATTATGTCAGTGTAAAGTGGAAAAATCGAACCCTAGTTGTTCTCCCCTCCCCAACTCCAAGGAGAGAGAAGGGAGAGTCACTAGGGTTGATGGTTTTCACTTAGGGGAGACTTTACATTCAAAAGAGGGGTTGAAACCCACAAGATCCAATCCCACGCAATGCAAGATTGGATTCTAAATGAGTTTCAAGGGTTGTGACATCAAGGATACCCTCTTTTGTAAAGAATGTAGAAAGATTGATTGAACTAAGAATGCATATAAAGTAGGAAAGATTCGCTTATAAATAGAGATAGGGATATGGGATGAAGCTATGGACCTGGAATTAGCAGTAAAATGTCAAGACGGTACTGTTCTGCAAATTTGAGAGTAAGTTGACAGGACGATGGCACCCGACGTGCACACAATCCTCCAAAAAATCTGCGAAACGAAGGGGGATCTGTTCGTCTCTGCACAAGGATTCTAGATCTTCAATTACAACTGCGTACCTGCAACCTACACACAGAAAAGAGAGGATGATTGGGGGGTTAGGGATGAGGGGTTTTCCTTTAGGTCAAACCCCAGTTTTGGAATTAACCAAGAAATGAGAATGTTGTAAATGTAAATGTTTGTAATGTAAACAAGTATTGATATCTTGTTGTAAGAATGTTTGTATTCTTACATGCAAAGGTGTAATGTATGTAGTATGTTGTATGTTGTAAGTGATCTCCTCTTCAATGGTTGAATCCTTGTCTTGAATGCAACACCTAGCCTTGAATGGAGACTTAGAATGCTCAATTGCTTGAAGGAATGCTTGAATGCTTGAATGTTTGAATGTTTGAATATCGCTTCTGCCTTTTGCACACATATGTTTTTTTCTCTTTTTTGGAAGAGGAAATGTAGTTTATATACTTGTCAATTAGGGCCGATAGACTGATTTTTCCGACCTTAGGCCGACCAGGAAACATTATTTCCCGAATTGCAAACTTAAAGACCCGATGCCCACAAGAGACTGGGCCCAAAATAGGGCCAGGGACCAGGGCGCCGGGCACCCTAGTCCTGAAGACCCAAATGCAGTCGAAATTGCAAGTGTTGCAATTTTAGGATGCTACATTTAGCCCCCACTTTAGCGGGAGTATAAGCGTACACTCATACTTCCGGTAAAGTACAAGGAAACAATATTGAAAAACTTTCACCACATCAAGGAGGCAAGATACACCAATTTCCCAGTGGACTAAGGATCTTACGAATTCGATTGATAAAGTAAAAGGGAAGATCACGAGGGAGAACCATGACTATCAGTAGTAAGATTCCCTCACTATGAGTCATGCAAGAAAGATATCAAAAATTTTCAAGGCAAAGCTAAATTTGTCAAGAAATTTTCAAGTATCTTGAAAAGATATGATTGGGATGTATGCCCCCCTACGTTAAAGCGATCGCACATGCCTCACCAGGGGTGATTGCTTTAAGGTAGTGATACATATAAGAAATGAGAAAGGAGCACGTTATCACAAGGATTTAGCCCCCAAGTGTGAGATAAGCCCAAGGATAATAGACACAAAACACAAAGCACAAGGTGACTTTGCTTTCCTCGGGGTCAGTATGTTGTATGATAATTCATGTATATCATATGTATGTATGCATAATTATTCTTCATTCCCCAATCAAGGAAGGTCACCTAGAAGAAGGGAACACATGTGTCTTTTGAGTCAACATGAGAGAGACCAAAAGAGATCTCAATGTTTTGCATCATCCTCAAGTAGACAACACTAAGGACAACAAATAGAAGAATGAGAATAACACATAGAAGAAGTAACAAAAGAGATCAAGAGAGGAGGAGAGAGACTGCTATGCTAATGAAACTAGTCTAGCACGTCATCTACCCCCCGATCTTGCTGATCAATATTTCGAGAAGGCAGGAAACACGCTAGAGGAGGAACATCCAACATAGTAGATGGAGCTATCACAAGATCCAAACAAGGGCTATGTTCATGTTCTGAGCCACGTTGTTCTTGTCTAGGAGCTAGGATAAGTGCATTAGATAAATGTTTATCAACATCAACATATTCATATTCACTATCAGAATGAACAGGAGTAACATTTTCATCATGCATAACATTTTCATCTATATCATCATCAAGATTTCTAAAAATAGGATCTTTAACTCGCACAGGATCAAGACCATCATGCATCTTATGTTTAGGAGATTTCGGCTCAATCGTCGGCTGAGGGGAAAATGGAATAATACTGGCTAAAGGTGTTTTTGGGGATTGCAAAGTTTGAGAAGCAGCTACTTGAGCTCTAAGACGACGCTTTCATCAGCGTTCATGTGCAGAATGATTTCGTCTAGTCTTAGTAGGAAGTTGAGAAGATTGAGGAGGAGGAATGTTCTCATCCTTATCACTTGGCTGTTTAGGTTGTGGTCTCTTAGGTTGAATAATAGGAGAAGAGGAAGGTCTCTTCTCTCCATAAGAGGAAGGAGGAGGAACTGCTCCATATAAGGGAGGAATATTCAGTTTAGGAAGGAGACCAAGTCCATCATGACGAGGAGGTATAGGTCCACTTTTAGGAAGTTTATTAGATATAGGCATAATCACATTCATACGGATGGGTTGGGAATCTTCTTGAGGAAAGACATTAGTTTTATGTTTCAAAGGAAGAACTTCCTTCTCAAGAAGGATAGGAATATCAAGTTTGGGTGTTCTAGGTTCACTTAGATATAGAATCATATCTTTTTTCCACTTTTGATAAGATTTAAAAAGATCACTTCGCGGAGGAAGAGATTGGAATTGTTTAGGCCAAAAGTAATCAATAGGAACGCTAGAAGTTCTTTCAGTTGGTTTAAAGAGACTATGATTGATAGTAACAACTTCACCATTATGGGGAAATTTCAAACACTTGTGAATAGGAGAAGCGGTAGCTTTCATGGAAGATAACCAAGGATAGCCTAGCTTCACATGAAATTGTTCGGATGATGGAATAATAGAAAAGCTCATATCAAGGGATTTGTTATGGACCTCAATAGGTAATGTAATAGAACCAATTGCAGGAGAAGAAAATGCATCAAATAGTTTCACAACCACATTTGTTTCATCATAGATCACTTGATTCAATTGCAAAGTAAAAAGGAATTCTTCAGTAATGATATTAACTATACAAGAAGGATCAATAAGCACTCCACGGCAAGGTGTATTCTTGACTTTTGCAACTATATATAAAGGACCATTAGGTGCTCTGATAGTTTCACTAGAATCAAATGTGATGGAAAGTTCTTTATGGATTTTCTACTGCTCTACAAAGTTAATCACATTCGGAGTCATAGACACAAGATCATCAGGTGAGACAGAGGAATCATTAGTATCAATCGCATTAGAGGTATGAGAAGGCAATGGATCAGTAAAAATCTGAAGATTTTGGTTAGGAGGAGCTACAAATGTGTTGCCTTTATCGTTCACACTAGAAACAGAGATAGTACTATTATCAATCAAATCTTGAATTTTACCCTTTAAAGAAAAACATTTTTCAGTATCATGCCCAGGTTGACGATGAAATTGACAAAAAGATTTGTTATCAAAATAGGGTGAGTTAATCTTTGCAGGATCTATTTGCCTTATAGGAGGAAGAGTAAGCACATTTTGTTCCAATAACTTATTCATAATACTATGCAATGATTCATTCAAAGGAGTAAACTTTCTTTCTTTCTTGAAAAACTTAGAAATAGGAGGCACACTTGATGCTGCATTCACATTGTTGTTGATGATGTTTTCATTAATTTAATGGACTCTCTGTTTGGTTTAAACTTCCCAAATGGTTGTTGACTACTATCACCCTTATTACTCGGAGCCATAGGATTTGCTTGTTCCATTTGACTCACAGTCAGTTGATAATTGTGAAGAGTTGTGCACAACTGTTGGAAAGAAGTAAACTCAGAAAACAAAAGTTTTTCTCTAATGTCTTTTTGTAAATTAGAAATAAAGATTCTTTGAATATCATTGTCAGGCACTGGAAAAGAAATTTGAGCATACAAATGCTTATATCTACCAATGAAATCAGTCACTTTTTCTTTAACACCTTGTTTACAATGCATTAAATCAATCAAAGTAACTTTAGGACTTATATTGTTTTGAAATTGTTGAATAAAAGCATTTGCAAGTTGTTCAAAAAAAGTAATAGAATAAGAAGGCAACGAGCAATACCATTGTAGGGCTTTATCTCTTAATGTTCTAGTAAACAGTTTTGCAAGCAACCTTTGGTCATAAGCAAAATCAGTACATATTGTTTGAAAGGTCTTAACATGTGTTAGAGGATCACCCTTACCATTATAAAGCTCCAAATGCGGAATTTCAACATGTTTAGGGGGGATAGCTCGAACAATGTCAAGAGAAAGTGGGCTCGTAACATCAAATGTGGCCACACTAAACTTAGATTGATTCATAGAGACAATTTGTTGCTATAAAGAAGAGACAGTTTGTGCAAGATTGTTAATGGTCGCTTCAGTCGAAGAGTTCATATTAGACGTGTTAGATTGTGATGGAGGTATTATGTTATTGAAAGAAGGTAGAGAGTAAGGTGGTGGGACACTATGATAGTTAGTCATAGGAGATGATTGGAAAGGAGGCACACTACAAAGAGGAATGGAAGGGTTAAATGAATTGCCCCCTTGTGTCATGTTTATTTGTGGAGATATAATAGGAACACTCATTGAAGGAATGAATGAAGAAGTCGGATTGAATGAAGGAAGAGGGTTGATTGAAGAGGAAGGATTGCCCCCATGACTAGTGATCATAGGTGGAATGTCTTGTATTGAAGTAGTCATTATGTCTGATGTAAAAGTAGGTATACTAGCAATAGAAGTTGTCAATGGAATAGAATGATCAACTTGAGTAGGAGGTTGTGTATAACCTAAGGTTTCGGCACAACTATTCATCAGCATCACATTCGAATCCACAATGTGTGCAATACCACGCAAAATATCAATTCCATTCTTATCACTTTGAACCATATGTTTTAGACCCTCAATTAATGAAAGAGCTTCACTATCAGGGTATTCTTGAGACATCCATTGTCGAAAATCATCAAATTGGTTATCCAATTTCGAAAGTTGTTCTACAGAAACCTCATGGAGAGCTTCTTCATCATTAAGAGGATTAGAGGAATTACCCATGTCCTCGTTAAAAAGGCTATTCAAATTAGGTTCCATCTCCTCAGTAATTAAACCTTGGAAAGACTTAATTCTAAGGCTTCGTCTAACGGGAATAGTGTAAGTAGGGCTTATTGTTGTAAAAGTCATGCACTAAAGAGAGAGAGAAGATTTTGAATTTTAGAGGTAGCAAATTTCAATAAAACCAGCCAATCTCCTAGATTTAAGCTGTTAAATGCAATCAGGACAATCTCCCAAAATTTCAGAAAAAATGTCCGAGACCATGGCGAACGGAGTGCACATTGTCCTCGCAACTTTTTTTGAAATTTTTAGGGAAGAAAGTTATGATGATTTTAAAGCTAATCTGAAAAAATTGAGTGATTTTACGATCTGTAGATAGGCCAAATTAAAGTTGCAATCTCAAAATTGAACCCTACCAAGATTGTTGAAAAACGTAAAATTTGAATTTTGAAAAAGAGGGGAAACTGAAATTTTGAATTTTATGATTTTAGAGGGAATGCTAAAAGAAATGCAAGTTTTGAAATTTAAAAGTTGACTCAATTTCATGCAAAATTCAAATTTGAAAGTGGAAATCAAGGTTGCTGCAATTAAACACTTAATTTCAAAAGTCACAAATTGCAAAAATTTGAATAAAGCACTGAAATTTTGAATGAATGCTAACACACTTTTCAGATTTAGGACTATAAGAAACACTATTTTGACATGAATTTCAATTTCAACAATTTTTGAATGATTAGAAGCCTCAATCCAAGCAATCACTAGACCAACTTTGACTTTAATTTTGAAAGTGTTAGAATTGATAAAATCAGCCAAAATTCTGGATTTAAGCAGAAAAATACAGTAAGATCTAGCTCCCAAAATTTCGGAAAAAATGTCGGAGACGATGGCGCTCGGGGTGCACATGGTCCTCGCAACTTTTTTCCAAATTTTCAGGGATGAAAGATATTGTGATTTTATTGTAGAATCCAAAGTTACAGCCGATTTGGAGGTGTTTTGATTAGTGAAATTATCAGTCAAAGGTTGAATCAAGGTGGTCTTAAAAATTAGGGTTTTGACATTTAACCACTTAATTTTCAGAATTAAAGCACAAATATGAATTGACAATTTGCAATAGAAGGGTAGATCTGAAACAAGCATTAACAATTAAACATTTCACAAGTTTAATTACTAAAAAGAAAATTTTAGGGTTTTTATGCAATTAACCTCTAAAATTTGCAAAAGATCAAACATGGAAATATAATTAGGAAGGCAAAATTTTCAGATCTAACCATGAATAATCAGAATGAGGATGTTCACGTCAGGTTCACCAAAATGTAAAGCGGAAAAATCGAACCCTAGTTGTTCTCCCCTCCCCAACTCCAAGGAGAGAGAAGGGAGAGTCACTAGGGTTGATGGTTTTCACTTAGGGGAGACTTTACATTCAAAAGAGGGGTTGAAACCCACAAGATCCAATCCCACGCAATGCAAGATTGGATTCTAAATGAGTTTCAAGGGTTGTGACATCAAGGATACCCTCTTTTGTAAAGAATGTAGAAAGATTGATTGAACTAAGAATGCATATAAAGTAGGAAAGATTCGCTTATAAATAGAGATAGGGATATGGGATGAAGCTGTGGACCTAGAATTAGTAGTAAAATGTTGAGACGGTGCTGTTCTACAAATTTGAGCGAAAGTTGACAGGATGATGGCGCCCGGCGTGCACACGGTCCTCCAAAAAATCTATGAAATGAAGGGGGATCTATTCGTCTCTGCATAAGGATTCCAGATCTTCAATTATAGTTGCGTACCTGCAACCTACACACAGAAAAGAGAGGATGATTGGGGGGTTAGGGATGAGGGGTTTGCCTTTAGGTCAAACCCCGGTGTTGGAATTAACCAAGAAATGAGAATGTTGTAAATGTAAATGTTTGTAATGTAAACAAGTACTGATACCTTGTTGTAAGAATGTTTGTATTCTTACATGCGAAGGTGTAATGTATGTAGTATGTTGTATGTTGTAAGTGATCTCCTCTTCAATGGTTGAATCCTTGTCTTGAATGCAACACCTAGCCTTGAATGGAGACTTAGAATGCTCAATTGCTTGAAGGAATGCTTGAATGCTTGAATGTTTGAATGTTTGAATATCGCTTCCACCTTTTGCACACATATGTTTTTTTCTCTTTTTTGGAAGAGGAAATGTAGTTTATATACTTGTCAATTAGGGCTGATAGACTGATTTTTCCAACCTTAGGCCGACCAGGAAACATTATTTCCCGAATTGCAAACTTACAGACCCAATGCCCACAAGAGACCGGGCCCAAAATAGGGCCAGAGACCAGGGCGCTGGGCGCCATGGTCCTGAGGGACCAGGGCACTGAGCACCCTAGTCCTGAAGGACCAGGGCACTAGGCGCCATGGTCCCACCTCCCGGGACAGCAGGGTGCAAGGAGGGATCAGGCCAGGGTGCAGAAAAATGCAATTTTTGGTGTTATAAGTAGGTTTCGGGGTCTCCATTCAGGTTTAACGTTGCGCCGCCATCGTGAAGACCAAATGCAGTCAAAATTGCAAGTGTTGCAATTTTAGGATGCTACAGTCAGTAAAAGCATTTGGATGTTTATGAGTTTGAAGTTGTTTACTATTAGTTTGTTGTAACAATCAACTGGTTTATCTTGAGGGTTTTTATCTTGACAAAAATATTGCATTGATAGTTCTAATTTTACTTTGAGAGATTGATTTTGAGATTGGTGAAGTTACTATCGATTTTTCTATCTACTAATTCACCCCCCCTATTAGTAGTTGACCAGATTCTTATTCTTTCATCATACCATCAATTGGTATTAGAGCATATCAAGTCCTCTAAGGTCTAAGCCTAACAGCTTGAGGTAAAGATCTTGCAGATCATGATGATGAAGGAAGGTCCAAAGTTTATCAGAGAGAACTATAGGATATGAAGTGATAGAATGAAAATTTATATCAAGAGTCTAGGAAATCAATATTGGTAACATGTTGTTGTTCAATATGTTTCACTTAGTAGGACTATGACTGATGATCAGAAGAAAGAGCAAGAAGAAAACAGTCAAGCATTAGAGGTTATTATCAGTTCTTTATCTGATGCAGAGTATATAGACGTTGATGGACTTGAAAAGCACTGAGAGGGGGGGTGAATCAGTGACACCAAATAAAACACTACTTCAAACACTAACCAATAGATGTACTTAATCAAGCATTTAAACAAAATACATTCTATCGAAAATGATACAACATCCACAATAAGTAAAACATCCACCATAACACAATTGTTTATATGTGGAAAACCCAAATAGGTAAAAACCATGGTGAGATGGAACTCACAAATTAACTATTTGTAGTAATAGATAACTGACCAGTTAAGGCCTTACAAAGTGCTCTGCTAGGAGTGAATCTTGTTAGAGATCCCAAGCTTGATTAGAAGCTTATACCCTATTAAGAGTACTACCTTGTTAGGAGTAACCTCGCTGGAGGATTTGAGAATGCAAACAAATGGATCACCTTGTTAGAGGATTTGTACAATGAAGCTTGTTAGAGATTACTCGATTAGGGGATTTGATTTTGTTGTAATGACTAGAAAACAACAAGAATGGTTTGATCTATTCTGAGTAGCACAATGTTTGCTTGATCAGATCATTCTAAGTACATTCAACACTGATCTTCATCTTAACACTTATCGCTCTTCAACAAAAGCTTTCACACTTTAGGCATATCAGTATTCACATAATCTCCTCTCTATCACTATCAGTTTCAAATGATTCACTAAGATGTCTTAATATAGACATTCGAATCTTATGTCGGCCTAAGGAAATCAAAACACAATTTCCTAGGTGCAGTGTATCTAGACAAGTAGTCATAACTCATCACAAAAATGATTGCCAAGAAAATGGTGCTGGTAACTCATCATAAAAATAGATACCGGTTAGAACAGTCAATACTGGTTGGAACAAAACATGTGATCCATTGTCTTGGAATCTTCTTCTTGATCTCCATCTTCATCTTCATCTTCATTTTGATGTCAACTTAGTGTAGCCATAGGCTATCTCTTAAGCACATACAGGTTGACATAGAGTACCGATTAGAGATAGACCTTAAACATAGCGGTTGACAATGTAAACCAATTGAAGTTACACCGATAGTCAATGTAATCATATGTGTGTGTGAGAGTGTTTTATCAATGACAACAAGTGATGAATACAATACAATCATTATCAAGCCAACAATCTCCTCCTTTGGCATTGATGGCAACACTTAAATTTTTTTAGAGTAATACAATACTGCTAAGTGTGCATACACAACATATTTACACATGTGCTCATACTCCCCCTTAATGCATGCATAAATACAAATTTGTCAAAAACACACATACATATTATTACTCTCCCTTTGACTACAATGCCAAAATGATAAATTAAAATATATACATATATATAGAAAATTTGTATCAAAGTGTTCAACATATATTACAACTTTTAAAAAAAGTTTCATGCATTGGCTAATCTCATAAAAATATCATTGAAGTTCTGCTTCATCTGTGATAAAGCATTTTCCCATGATTCCAGTATGTTAGCAGTATACTCAGATGTAGACATCAACTAGGAATGGAATTCTTCCATTGAGTCTAGCATGCAGGTTTCAGGAGTAGCAAGAATAGCTTTTGCATTGGAGTAGGCTCTTTGAAAAATGTCGACCTATGAGGTGAGCTGACTCTTGAGCTCTCTTAGAGATCGAAATCTCTTAGCCTTCTCATTATCATTCCTGTTCAGTTTGTCATACAAATCATCTACAAACCAATTAAAGACATGAATGGAGTCTTGGAGTGGGACATATGCCTTGCATAACCTTTCTATTTCTTGCTTGGTTTCAATTTGAATCTTAGAAATGTCAAAGTAAAACAAAGAAACATTGGAGGTAGAGGCAAGATACTTTCCTCCAGATTCAATAGCTTTCTTCAACAAACTTCCATTATTTGATAAAGCCATTTTGCCACTTTCAATATTCTTTGCTAGTTTATCTCCATATTTCTTCTTGTGGCTCTTCTCAGCAGACATTTGAGCAACATCTTCAAGCAATTTGATTTGATCAGATGCATCTGCAACTAACTGACCAAGTTTGTTGATGGGTGTAGGAAGATGTGCAACAGTTGTTTCCGGTAGTTAACCAGACAAAATTTCTACTACATTCTGGATTGTCTCTACTTCAATCCTTTTCTCTTTCAATCTCTTCTTGTGTGCTTGAGATTGCATAACATTAGCAATCTTCATCATTTCTGATGCACTCAAGGTGTTCATGTCAATGGGTGCTGAAATACTTAAAGAATCATCATCATCATCTTCAAGTAGTTTCTGCTTTGCCGGTTCAGGGGGTACACTTTTAATGATAGCTCTCTCTATGTTTAGCTCTTTTGTTTCTCCAGGTAACCAAGTGACAACTTTCTCAGTAGACTCCTTTTGAGTATTTCAATTACACGTGAAGATTGGGGTTTCTCCAGTTGTTTTGTTGCTGGTTCATTGTCCACTATTAGTTAAATACCTGATTGTTCAACTAATGTAACCTGTACTTCAATGATTGTAGGAGGATCCATATCTAGTGCAGTGATGTCTCTAGATAGGTCTACTGTGTCCTGAACATCTTCATCAGCAATAATAATGGAATCATCCTTCTTCTTGATTAGATAGACTATGTTAGCTTGATCAATTTCCTCTTCATCCATTTTCGGTCGAGGAACATCATTTGTAGTATCATCCTTATTGCTAGAGTGGACGACTTCTTCCCTCTTTTTGATTACACAGGCTAGCTGATGTGTCTCAGACTCAATAAGTGACCTTTTTTCATTAAGAAGCTTCAATCTTCTCATTTTAAAATCAAAATATACTTTGTATTGCTCAACTAAAGGACTAATTCCATCTGATGATAAATTGGGAAAATATTGTACAAATATTTCATCAATAATCTTCTTTTCTAATTGAATAGCTTCTTCCCATTTATCTAAAAGAGTATTATACAAAGAGATTGAAATATCTTTTTCAAGTCATGCGGAAATATATTGTAATGACCCAAATAAGTTATTACTTGTTGGATTACTTGCTTATGCTCATGTTCAGTGAAAGAATCAAAATATTCTTTGACATTGTCAAACCTATTTCTTCCTAATGTCTTCACTGTCCTCTCAAAAACCATGTCAGGTTTGTAAGTAGAAATATCTATAGGTGTAGTTTCCTTCAGCACTACCTTTACCTTCTTGGGTGTCCTTCTTTGGTTCTTCTTTAGAATCTATACCCTCAGACTCTGGTTGCAAAATCAATTTCCAATTTCTCTTCTTTGGTGTACTCTCCTTCTTTACATATACTTTAGGTGCTGGTTCCTTCTTGGTTAGGACACTCTGAGTCACCCTTGTGGTCTTTTTCACAGGATATTTTTCATCAGACTTCTTTTTCTTTCCTTTCACATTGGCTACAAGTGCAGTACTAGTTTCTGTTGGTGCAACTTGGACTGCCACAATGTCCAATTTTGCCTTCTTTTTATCTTTAGGTGATGCTAACAGGGTATTAGCATAGCCGACCAACAAATCATGATTAACCTCATGGCTCATATCTTCCATCTCTTCCTCTCTAGGTTCAATTGTTTGCATCAAGCAAAAGTCAGTGGTAACAGTGAAGACTATGTCTTTTGCAAAGTGTTTTACCACATCTTTAGGTAACCTCATTCTCATGCTCATCTTTTTTTTGAAATTCATTAAAATACTTATTCATGACAACTAAAAGAGTATTCTTCATAGCCTTAATGTTGTTCTTGATGTGTGCATTGACCAATAGGTCTTTGGACCATTCAATATCTCCAATACCCAGTAGGAAGTTCTAAAAATAGAAAAAGAACTCGGCTAATAGCTGACCATATTTGAACTTTTGTGTGTTGTCCTTCTTAATGGATTGCAAATTTTGAAATAATTGCACTCTGATGGCTTCACAGATATCATAATCTGCATTATCAACAATCATTCTATGTGCTGTGTGAATTGTTGCAGATGGAACACTATTAAGTCTATTGGAGTAAAATACCCGGTAGCCTATCACCATTACTGCAAGTTTCACTGTAGGGTCTCTAATATTGTTGATAGAAAAAGAACGCTTATCAAATGTAGAACTGGTTAACTTGAAGACTATACCTTTGAAATTCTTCTTAGCACAGGAATTTCACCAGTTGAGAAATAACTTGCTACAGTACTAATAGCTTCCTTGGTTATTGTGTGATTCCTCTCCAAATACATATTCTCTCCATGGACTCGACTCAAAATGATTCTTATGCATTCTTCCTCAAAATCTTCAAGAAAATATGCAGCATTATGAAAACCTTTTTCAAAAACCCTAGCATATTTTGTTTCAATATTTCTGCTCTTAGCACAAAGTGATTTCAACTATGTATAGATGTTTAGAGTTCCTAAATCTTCTATATTGCAATCTATATAGCTAGACAAGTCACCTTTGACCACAACACCTTTCGGGACTTGCGATAATGCATTATAATACATAATTTCATCTACCTTTAGAGCTTCCTCAGGCTCAACACTGATCATCAACCACTCTATAGAGTTATAAGTAGATGTCATTCTAGATAAACAAGTTTCGAAGTGGTATACTCAAAGAAATACCTTATTTCTTGCATGTCACTCTGTTTCCCAGTTGAAATGCCCAAATGCACACACGTTCACCTCTCTTCAACTTTTGATTCAACTTAATTTCTCTAATCACAAAGCAATTTGCCAATTGACACCAAGATAATTTGTTTGGCTCTACAATCGCTTCAAATTTCTTTGTCGAAAGAGTTAGGGTAAAAAAGATAGAGTAAAACTTGCTTTTATCCCTTTTTACCAACTGTAATAAATGCCCATACTTTAGGTTACAAACCCTAATTTCACTGCTTAAGTAAAAAAACCGGTTGATAACACATCAACAAAAAGTCACCAAAATTCATAATTCAAAAATTCTTTCCTGCTCATTCTACAAGGGGTCTGGAGATGTTTTACCGTTGAGCTCCCCTTAGCCGTGTAAAGTAGGCTTAAGTCACCGGTGTTGGGTTCTCTTCACTGGGTGAAGGAACAGTTTCTTCTCCAGGTGAGTCATCACCTTTATTTTTCCAAATCTGATTCATATCTTCTCTGGTTTCCTCAACATCAACTTTCTACTTGCCTTTCTGATCCTTGAAAGAGTTGACCGGTCTGCTATTTCTTGATCTACAAAACTTTGCTAAGTGCCCCGGTTTGTTGCAGTGGTAACAAACCATACTAGATGATCTCTAGGATCCTGCATTTCCTCTTCCTATTCTTCTTCTGCAGTTCATAGCCACATGACCAAAGTTATTACAGAAAGTGCAAACAACATTTGTTACCTTCTCCATCTTGAATGGACTAAACTGGTTGCCATAGGATCTTTGCTAGTTCAGATTTACCTAGTTATAAAAGTTCCTTATCTAGTCACCATTTGGTCTAGGATGCATGTGTGGTACAGGATTATTTGCTCCATATTTGCACTCAACATGTTTGTGCCCATACATTCCACATGTGTAGCAATGACCTTCAAACTTTCTAGACACATACTTAGCATTAGTATTGTAATTTGTATTTCTATTAGGTTTGTCTCTATAGACATTTGTAGTATGACCAGGCTTATGACAAACAAAGAAAACAGGTTTAAAAACCTTCTTACCTATAGTCTTATTGACTTTAGGAGCATTTTTGTTCTTTTGATAGTTGCTCTTTGTACCGAAGGATTCACCTTTTTCAGTTGCATGAAAACCAAGTCTAGAGATATCACCCTTCATTCTCTGTGATTGAATTTGTTCTTCAAGCATGGTAGAACTTTTGACTAACTTCTCCAATTTCTCATTGGCTTTAGTAATTTTTTTGACAAGATCTTCATTATGCTTAGAGAGGTTCTCTTTCAAAGACGATGCCAACTCAAGGTCTAGCTTTAGGTTCTCCTTTTCTTCTGTTTTAGCAATAAAGTTCTCATGCATAGTGTCTTTTTCCCATTTGATCTTTATAATCTCTTGATCTCTTACCTTGATAAGATCTTCAGCAACTCTTTTGGCTTCCAGTTCCTAACTCATGTAGATAGTGAGACCTAAGAGCTCTCTTCTTAGATTAAGTTTCTCACCATTCACCTTTTTAACTTCATCTGCTAAAGCTTCAATATTGTCTTCATGTGAAGAACTATTATCAAATATTTCTAACAGTTTTTCAGATAGCTCTCTCCTTTTGACTTGAAAAACTTTCAGTTTACCCCTAAGGAATTCAACTTCATTTCTGCTAGCTTCTAGCTCTCTAACCATATCGAAGTAGCTTTTGTCCCCCATGGTAGTTTCAAGACTCCCTTCTAAGTGGTTAGGCTTCAAAGAAGTTAGGCTCTGATACCAATTAATGGACTTGAAAAACACTGAGAGGGGGGGGGGGTGTGAATTAGTGACACCAAATAAAACACTACTTCAAACACTAACCAGTAGATGAACTTAATCAAGCATTTACACAAAATACATTCTATCCAAAATGATATAACAACATCCACAATAAGTAAAACATCCACCATAACACAAGTGTTTATATGTGAAAAACCCAAATAGGTAAAAACCACGATTAGATAGAACTCACAAGTTAACTATCTGCAATAATCGATAACTGGTCGGTTATGGCCTTACAAAGTGCTCTGCTAGTAGTGAATCTTGTTAGAGATCCCAAGCTTGATTAGCAGTTTATACCCTGTTAAGTGTACTACCCTATTGGGAGTAACCTCGCTGGAGGATTTGAGAATCCAAACTAATGGATCACCTTGTTAAAGGATTTGAACAATGAAGCTTGTTAGAGCTTACCCAGTTAGGGGCTTTGATTTTGTTATAATGATTAGAAAACAACAAGAATGGTTTGATCTGTTCTAAGTAGCATAATTTTTGTTTGATCAGATCATTCTAAGTACATTCAATACTTCTCTTCATCTTAACACTTATCACTCTTCAACAAAAGCTTTCACTCTTTATGCATATCAATATTCGCATAATATCCTCTCTATCACTATCCATTTCAAATGATTCACAAAGATGTCTTAATATTGAAATTCAAATCTTATGTTAGCCTAAAGAAATCAAAACACAATTTCCTAGGTGCAGTGTATCTAGATAAGTAGTCATAACTCATCACAAAAATTACTGCCAAGAAAACGGTGTTGGTAACTCATCACAAAAACAAATACCGGTTAGAATAGTCAATACTGGTTGGAACAAAACATGTGATTTGTTGTCCTAGAATCTTTCACTTCATCTTCATCTTCATCTTCATCTTCATTTTTATGCCGACTTAGTGTAGCCACAGGTTATCTCTTAAGCACATACCGGTTGACATAGAGTGCTGATCTAGATATACCTTAAACATACCGGTTGATAGTTTAAACCAATTGAATTTACACTAGTAGTCAATGTAATCATATGTGTGTGTGAGAGTGTTTCATCAATGACAACAAGTGATGAATACAATACAATCATCATCAAGCCAACAAATGTTCACGGTCTTGAGACTGCATATGATGTATGCAAAAAACTTGATGATATTTATAGTGGTGATGAACATGTTAAGATTTCTAAAGAAGAGAGTCTAAGAGGAAATTTTGATGACATGCAGATGGCTGAAGGTGAGAATATCCAGCAGTATGGTCAAAGGATAAAAGATATAGTCAGTAAAATTAAGAGTGTAGGAGGTAAAGTGGAAGATGCCACAATGATCAGTAAGGTACTGAGAACGCTGCTACCAGTCTACACTATCTGAGTTGTAGCTATTCAGGAGCTAAAGTCTATTGACAAAACTAAGGTAACCCTTGACTCCATCATTGGAAAGCTTACTGCTTTTGAATTAAATGGTTATGATGGTAGTGTGCAGAAATCTGAGTTTGCATTTAGAGCTTTTGTTTCTAACCCATCTATGAGGAAAAGTAGAGATGTTAGTCATAGTTATGAATCTAGATCCAGTAGAGAAGCCGATGATGGAGACAGTTTAGTTGAGCTTAAAGCATTGTTGGCCAAGCAGTTGCCCAGAGGTACTCGTAAATATACAGGTAAATTACCTTTGAGATTTTTTGCATGCAACAAGATTGGACACATAGCTGCTAACTGTCCTAATGGTGATAATGAGCACAAATGAGAGAAATTGATGAAGTATATGGGTAAAGGAAAAAGAGATTGTCTTATTATTGTTGATGGTGGTATCACTGATGAGGAATTTGATGGTGATGCTAATGAAGATATTGTATTTGTAGCCATTAAAGTGGAGACATCTAATTAGAAGGTGTTAGTGTCTCGAATAGATAACTTTGATGATTAGATCATTGATAGTGGTTGTTCACATCACATGACCAGTGATCAGAGCAAATTTATTTCTTTGAAGGAATTTGATGGTGGAGTTGTAAGATTTGGTAATGACTCACCCTGCATGGTTAAAGGTAAGGGAACTATTTCTCTTAATGGAAAGAGTAGTGCAGATGATGTCTACTAGGTTGAAGGTTTAAAGTACAATCTTTTGAGTATGGCAAAACTCAATGATAGAGGATACCCATTGGAGTTTAAGAACGGTATGCACAAAATATATGGGAGAAAAGGTGAACTAATTGCAACTGGGAAGCAAACTAAAGGTAAACTATTTCACCTTAATCCTAAAGTCAACAACTATTTAATTGCAAAGATAGATGATAGTTGTGTTAGGACCCGGAGGCAACTGAGAGAAGGGGTGAATCACTTGTCTATTAATTTCAACCCAGATATAACTTAATCAAACTTGATGCATAATACTGGTAAACCAAACTTAATGCCGGTTGACAGATTAACGGTTAGTAACAATACCGGTGAAGCTTAATACATGAAACAGAAAGACAAATAACATCCGCAACACATAACACAGATATTTGTATGTGGAAACCTTGTAAGGGGAAAAACCATTGTGGGAAACCTTACCCACAATCAGATGATACTACTACAGATAGTATGTGTGTACAAATGGGTTCTGCACATGTAGAAAGGCCAACTGCCTAGAGCTCACTACTCAATCACAAAATGAGAGTCACACTGACTACAATTGGATAGTTAAATCCAATGATAATGTACTGCTCAAAGTAGCACCTTCATATGTTGGATTCAGTACTGGTTAAGCTCTGATTTTCTTCTTCAAAACCTTCCTTTAATCTTCTAATGATGTCTATGTGAGTAGCTCTACTTATATTCACATATACCTTATTACATTCCTCTTCCACTACCATGTTAATCTCACAAATGAGATCTTACATATATACCAAAACCTAATACCAAATGTGTAGGTCGCCTCACTAAAAATATTACAATTAAATCAATTACAAATGAATCAATATGAGATGCATCATTTCATCTTAATTCATTTACAATAATAACCAATCAATAAATCATCTCCATAATGTTTCGTGCTGATCTGGAATAGATAACACATGTCGGTCCATAACCTAGACCAATTTGCTGGTAATAGCAAATATGCAAACTCGATTAGACCAATAACCAAATCACCAAAACCAAGTGTCCAAACCATGTATTAGATATAACCAAGTGATCTCCAGATGATAACAAGTCTTTCTCTATGCTGGTGAACAATATAACCTATCGGTGAACCAGATACCGGTGACTATGCATAAGTCACTGAACATGCTGGTGAACATAACCAAAGATCTCTAGAAGGATAGGTGCTAATAAGAGTTGACAAGTGTTGACATCAATGAAAAAACCAATGCAACACATCCATAATACCAACAATCTCCCCCTTTGACATTGATGGCAACACAAGATGGAAAAACCATCTACATGCCAAAGCAGAAATGCCAAAAACCAAAAAAAATAGCAATCTCCCAAAGAGATCAATTTTCAGAAACCCATAATATCTCTCCCCCAATGAATAACCTCTCCCCAAAAGATAATGTGTTTTTCTATAGATATCTCTCCCCCTTTGACATCAAATACCAAAGCAATACAAAAACTAGATACAACCAGTTCATAGAACTAATTACAAACGCCAGTTGTTGTAACCAACTACTCCCCCTGAGAAGTATCTTTCCTTCATCAAAGCCAAAAAAAGGTTTCTTTGTTAATTCCTATTGGTTTGATTTCAATCTCCAACTATCTAAGCCTCTATCGATAAGGGTATAACCCCAAGATGCTCTCCGCGATATTCAAAAGTTTCCTTAAGAAAAGGCTTAGCAAAGATATCTGCAATTTGCTCTTTAGTATTCACATAAACCAATTTCACTTCTTTTGCTTCAGCATTCTCTTTAAAAAAATTGAATTTGATAGAAACATGTTTAGTTTTAGAGTGAAATACTGAATTCTTGGATATATCAATTGTTGTCATATTATCACAGTAAATGATTATAGCTTCTTTGCATTTTACCTTTATGTCCTTCAACATTTGTTTAATCCATAATACCTGAGTACAATTAGTTGCTGCTACAACATATTCTGATTTTGCTTTTGATAATGATGTACAACTTTGTTTCTTGCTCAACCATGAAATCAATCTATCACCAAGAAAGAATGCTCCACCGGTGGTTCTCTTTCTGTCATCTACATCTCCTACCCAATTAGCATCTATGTATGCACATAAATCAAAATTTTCATTTTTAGGATACCATAAACCAAGATTTGTTGTGCCTTGTAGATATTGAAAAATCCTTTTCACCATTGATTCATGATTTTCCTTAGGATTACTCTGAAATCTTGAAACAATACATACTACTTTCATAATATCAGGTCTTGTTTGTGTCAAACACAGTAAACCTCCAATCATAGATTTGTATCTTGTCGGATTAACAGGTGCTCTATCATCCTTCAATGATAGTTTGTTTGTTGTAGTCATAGGAGTACTTACCGGTTTAGAGTTTTCCATACCAAATTTCTTTAGTAGTTCTTTCAAGTACTTTGATTGACATATGAATATACCTTTATCAGTCTATGGAATCTACAATCCTAAAAAGAATTTTATCTCCCCAATCATAGACATTTGAAATTCTTCTTGCATCTTATTAGAAAAGTCTTTACACAATCCATCTTCTCCTCCAACAATTATATCATCAACAAAAAATTCAATAACCAAGATGTCATCATTAGTCACTTTGAAATATAAGTTTTTGTTAGCATTACCTTTAGTGTAACCAAGCTTCAAAAGATATGTGTCCAATCTAGCATACCAAGCTCTAGGAGATTGCTTTAATCCATATAAAGCTTTCCTTAACCTGCAAACCATATATTTATTAATTGTCAAAGAAAATCCATTAGGTTGTTCAATGTAAACTTCCTCTTCAAGATCACCATTCAAAAATGCACATTTAACCGCCATTTGATATACTTTATAGTTCTTATGTGTTGCAATTGCTAGAAATAGTGTGACTGCCTCAATTCTAGCTATTGGTGCAAAGGTTTCATTGTAATCAATTCCCTCTTTCTGTGAATATCCCTTACACAATAATCTTGCTTTGTTTCTGATTACCTTACCATCTTCATTAAGTTTATTTTTGAATACCCATTTAGTTCCAATTACATTTTTGTTTTTAGGTCAGGGAACCAATGTCCATGCGTTATTCTTTTCAATTTGTTCCAATTCATCTTCCATAGCTTTAATCCAATGTCCATCTTCACATGTCTCATAAACTGATGCTGGTTCAATTTGAAAAATTAAACATACCTCTTCATTTTCCAATCTTCCTCTTGTCATAACACCTTGATACTTATTCCCAATTATCTGACTTTCAGAGTGATTCAATTTTACATACCTGGGTGTATTCATTTGTTGTTGTTCTTAAGTCACTATGGAATTCTCTGATGATGCCGGTGTGACTGGATCAATAATTTGTACTGGTGCATTATGTATAGGTTCATTTGTGATTATCTCAATTGTCGGTTTAGAGTCCATAGACCTTGAATTACCTCTGAACTATTCATCAATCTTCACATTTGCACTCTCAATGATTTTCTGCAATATCTTATTAAAACATCTATATGCCTTTCTTTTAGATGAATAACCAAGAAATATTCCTTCATCACTTCTAGGATCAAATTTACCAATATAATCATCTCTATTAATATAACATTTGCTTCCAAATATTCTGAAATATTTAAGAGTAGGAGTATTACCAAACCATAGTTCATGAGGGGTCTTACCGGTTTCACCTTTGATGTGAACTCTATTGAATGTGTAAACCATTGTATTGACTACTTCTCTCCAATACACATGAAGTAGGTTTGCTTTTGATATCATGCTTCTGGCTGCATCTAGAATAGTTTTGTTCTTCCTTTCCACAACTCCATTTTGCTGGGGTGTCTGAGGTGCTGATAGCTATCTTCTGATTCCATTCACTTCACAGAATGTATTAAATTCCTTAGATGTGAATTCACCTCCTTGATCTAATCTTAAAAATTTGATTTTCTTACCGGTTTCATTTTCTACCATTACCTTGAATAGTTTGAATTTCCCAAAAGCTTCTCATTTCTCCCTGAGAAAAGTAACCCAACACATTCTAGAATAATCATCAATGATTAACATAAAATATCTATCTCCTTGTAAACTTCTAGTTCTTACCGGACCAGATAAGTCAGCATGAATTTGTGGGGTAGAAATTAGGAATCATCACAAGATAAGTAGATCAAATCAAAACATTAAACACGATAGCTCAATCAAAGAAATACTCATTGCAATGAACCTAATCACAATGCACATTCAATAGAGGTATGAAAATGAAGCATTCAAAAGAAAACATTATGCAAACCAAATTCAAGATTGAATACTCCTTCCATGCGGCTCCATTGTTGTTCTTTCCTCTTCAATAGTTTTGTGGATCTCACCTACAAGTGCCCTCACAATTGAAAGCAAAAAGCTCAAGAGTACTAGAACTAAAATTTGATAGTTTGACAGCAATTCGGATTTCAAGAAGTAATTGAAGCGATTCAAGGGATTAGAAGGGTTATTAGAAGGGATTTGATTGAAAAAAACATCCAATTTATAGAGAAATTGGATAAGTGACAAGATTGGCATGATGCAATTCAAATGGAAATTGCAAATCAATATGTTAATTATGACAAATTATGCAAATTATGCACTTTCCATGCACAATTTTGATTGATTGATTATGACACATTTCATGTCAAAATTGATTGATTAATCAATTATGACAATTTCATGACAAATTGAAATGCCACTCCCATAGAATTAGGAGATGAAATAGGAGGGAAAAGAAATTAGAAATTTGAGAAATTAGAAAATTGAAATTGATGAAAATTAGGAAATTGGAATTAGAAATTGATGAAAAATAGGATTTAGGAATTAGTGAATTAATTAATAATTTTTCATTTATTAATCAATTCACAAAAAAGAATAATTAGCCAATTAAATAAAGATTTAATTGTAATGAGAAGACTTAGGATTAATAAATAATTTAGTAATCCTAGAGGAAGAAATGACACATTAGGTTAAATGAATAAATCATAAAACCCTAGAAGATGAATTAGAAATGCGAGAATGACAATTAGGTCTTGATTGAAGATAATTAATGTCATGATTTGATTTGATAAATGACCAATGCGACAAAATGATTTGATTGAGAAATACGCCAATTGACATGATTTGATCCAAATTGACACAATTGAGACAGATAATGATTGATAGTGAAATGATGACAAATCGGTCGCAAAATGACAAGATTGACAAAAGGACAAGAATCGACAACAAAATGAATTGCAAGATGACAAGATCGAACATGACAACGATCGATGACAAATCGATCGTAAAACGACAAGATTAAAGGATTGATGATAAATCGACAAGATTGATAAGAGGACAACGATCGATGACAAATTGATCGCAAGATTGACAGGATTGAAAAGAGGACAAAACTCTAATTAGGATTGACGATGTCCAAAATGATGACAAATAAGCATGCTCATTGATGCAATAAGATAAAATCGATCAAAATCATGACTGAATATTGTTGTCGAGAAGACCAAATTCAAGGATGAGATGATTGAAGAATATAGAAGAATGACTCGATGTTCACAAATGATAAAGACCAAGTGCGTGACATAGGAGAAATGTTAATGCGATGCAAAAACCTAAAATGAGGCAATGCGCAAATGTTAAAGTATGACTTCGCAAGCGTTGACCATTTTTGGGTGTCTACAGAATTAAATCAAGAACATTATTGGATTTCTCTGGAATACTCTTGAAAGTTGTTCTAACTTGCTTTCCAAATTGACATTCCTTACATAAAGGATTATGAGGTTTTACAATCTTAGGTAAATCCCTTACTACCTTAGTTGTACTGATCTTTATAATGTAGTCAAAATTTACATGGCAAAGTCTTTTATGCCATAACCAACTTTCATCAATATGTGCAATCAAGCATGTCTTCTCATTGTTATTCAAGTGAAAGATATCACCTCTAGTCTGATTACCGGTTGCAATTTCCAAATCAGTTCTATTCATGATTTTGCATTTACCATTCTTGAATTGTAACTAAAATCCCTTTTCAACTAATTGGCCAACACTCAAAAGATTATGCTTCAAACCTTCATCATAATAAACATTGTCAGTATTGTGCTTACCATCAAAAGATATAGTGCCTTTTCCTTTGATCAAACAAGCTTTATCATCCCCAAATCTTACTAGACCTCCATTGTATTCCTGAAAAGTTAAGAATTTACTTTTATCACTAGTCATATGATGTGAACATCCGGAATCAATGATCCATTCATCCTTTTCTTCAATTTTAGCTACTAGGGCCTTCTCTACTGGTTGTATAGTAGGTGTTAGTTGATCTTTTGTTATTGCAACAAAATCCCATCCATTGTCTATCAGTTCCTCATCAGAATCATCAGTAACTCCTTCATCACCATAGTAACATGATTTGTCTCTATTCTTCTTAAATCTATATCTCTGATATTCAGGGTTAGGCTTATATGTTCTTTTAGCTTCTTCTTTCAATCTTGCATGTCTATCAAGACACCTAGATGCCATATGACCAATTTTATTGTAGTTAAAACATTTAAATGGTGCTTTACCTTCATACTTACTTTCAACTGGACCTTTAGGCATTTTCCTTGCAAATAGTGCTTCACGCTCTTCCATTTCTTCATTCTCTCTTCTGATGTCTTCAAGTTCTCTTGCATAAAGTGCTTTCCAATTAGATTTCTCAGATGATGATGATGATGCTGTAGATGATGATGATGCTTTGAAAGCTAAATCTATTTTAATTGTAGCAACATGACCAAATTCCTCAAGCTCAAAAGATGAAAGTTTTCCAACCAAGGTATCTCTAAATACCGATGTATTAGGCATTGTTCTTAATTCATTTATAGTAGTTATTTAAATTTTGTATGCTGGTGGCAATTCTCTTAAAACTTTAGAAACAATTTCATCTTCGCTTAAGGATCCTCCACAATATTGTATACCCAAAACAATTTCATTAACTCTTTCCATAAAAGCATAAATTCTTTCATCTTCTTCCATTTTCAGATGTTCATACTTGACCCGGAAGTATTCCAGTTTTGGAATTTTGACAGTGGTATCACCTTCATTCGATGTCTCCAATTTGTCCCAAATAGATTTAGTAGTAGATTGGTCTGATAATCACATGATTTGCTGATTTGACAATGCGCTCAAAAGTGCTTCTCTTTCCTTGCAATCATTCTCCTGATCTTTAGCCAAGTTTGGTGGATTAGGTTGACTCTGTGTAGGACCAACATAGCCATTCTTTGTAACATCACATATGTCTCTTCCAATGCAATTCAGATGTGTCTCCATTCTGATCTTCCATATACCATAGTTAGTTTCATCAAGCTTCAGACTGTCCTTCCTAAAATAGTTAGTTGCCATAGAATCTCCTCAAGTTGTTAAACTTCTACAAAAAGAGGACTTGGCTCTGATACCAATTGTTAGGACTCAGAGGCAACTGAGAGGGGGTGGGGGTGAATCAGTTGTCTATTAATTTCAACCCAAATATAACTTAATCAAACTTGATGCATAATACTAGTAAACCAAACTTAATGTCGATTGATAGTTTAACAGTTAGTAACAATACTGATGAAGCTTAATGCATGAAATAGAAAGACAAATAACATCCACAACACATAACACAAATATTTGTACGTGGAAACCCTGTAAGGGGAAAAACCATGGTGGGAAACCTTACCCACAATCAGATGATACTACTGCAGATAGTATGTGTGTACAAATGGGGTCTGCACATGCAGAAAGGCCAATTGCCTAGAGCTCATTGGTCAATCACAAAATAAGAGTCACACTGACTACAATTGGATGGTTAAATCCAATGATAATGTAATACTTAAAGTAGCCTCTTCATATATTGGATTCAGTACTGGTTAAGCTCTGATTGTCTTCTTCAAAACCTTCCTTTAATCTTCAAATTATGTATGTGTGAGTAGCTCTTCTTATATTCACATATACCTTATTACATTCCTCTTCCACTACCATGTTGATCTCACAAATGAGATCTTACATATATGCCAAAACCTAAGACCAAATGTGTAGGTCGGTTCACTAAAAATGTTACAATTAAATCAATTACAAATGAATCAATATGAGATGCATCATGTTGGCTTAATGCATTTACAATAATAACCAATCAATAAATCATCTTCATAACATGTTGTGCTGATCTGGAATAGATAACACATGTCGATCCATAACTTAGATCAATTTGCTGGTAACAACAAATATGCAAACTCGATTAGACCAATAACCAAATCACCAAAACCAAGTGTCCAAACCATGTCTTCAACATAACCAAGGGATCTTTAGATGATAACAAGTCATCCTCTGTGTCGGTGAACAATATAACCTATCTGTGAACTAGATACTGGTGACTGTGCATAAGTCACTGAACATGCCGGTGAACATAACCAAAGATCTCCAGAAGGATAGGTGTTGATAAGAGTTGACAAGTGTTAACATCAATGACAAAACCAATGCAACACATCCATAATGCCAACAAGTTGGCTTTGGCATAGGAGATTTTGTCATATAAACTTTGATAACATTGTTAAAGTGAGTAAGTCCAAGACAATGAGAGGTTTTCCTTAGTTGGACAAACTGGTCAATGCTCTATGTAAAGAATGTCAGTTGGGAAATATGACATCCTCAACATTCAAGAGAAAATATTTTTCAGTGGAACATCTATTAGATTTCGTTCATTCAAATCTTTGTGGACCAATAAAGACAAAAAGTATTCAAGGTGATAGATGTTTTATGATCTTCACTGATGATTGCTCAAGGATGATGTGGGTCACATTCTTGAATGATAAGACTAAATCTTTTAGTAAGTTCAAGGAATTTAGGGCCTTATCTGAGAAGGAGATCAATAAGAAGATAAAGTGTCTGAGGACTGATCAAGGCGGTGAATTTACTTTTGAGAAAATCACTAGATATGGTGAAAATGGTATCAAATGGCAGCTTTCTGCACTGAGGACACCACAACAGAATGGTATCACAGAGAGAAAAAACCAATTAGTTGTTGAAGATGCTAGGACGATGTTGATATAAGGAGGTGTTGCAAAAAATTTTTGGAGAGAAGTTGTTAGCACAACTGTCTACACTATGAACCAGATTCTGGTAAAGAGAGGTAAGGACAAGACTCCTCATGAATACTGGTATGGTAGAATAGCTAATGTTAGTTATTTCAAGATATTTGGAAGCAAATGTTTTATTAAGAGAGGTGACTATGTTAGCAAATTTGGGGCTAAAAGTGATGAAGGTATATTTATTGGTTATTCCACCAAGAGTAAGGCTTACAAGTGTTTTAACAATCGGACACAACGAATTATTGAGAGTGTTGATGCTTGAGTGGATGAATATCCTGAAGTCTCAGAGGAAACCAATGTGGAGAAAAAGGATGAAGATCCTTGCATTTTGTTGTTGGAACCAGAAACTGTGAAACCTGAAACCAATAAAGCAATTATTGATGTACCAGTTCAATCAGAAAAGATAAATTCAGAAGAAGATGATGATAATGAAGAAGATGAACCTGAAGATAATGATCATTTTATTCTGAGATATGTGAGACTCAATCACAATCCTGAGCAGATTATTGGATATAAGGATGTTGGAGTACTTACCGGAAGAAGAATCAGAGATAATTCTTGCATGATCCCCACTATTGAACCAAGAACTTCTATGGAAGCATTTGGTGATGATCATTGGGTTAAGATATTGAGGAGGAAGTACTAGATCAAATTGAGAAGAACAACACATGGAACCTAGTACCCCGATCGGTAAATAAAAATGTGATAGGTACTAAGTGGGTATTCAAGAACAAGTTGAATGAAGATGGTGTTGTAGTTCATAACAAAGCTAGGTTGGTTTGCAAAGGTTATGCCCAAGAGAAAGGAGAAGATTATGGTGAGACTTTTGCACTAGTGGCAAGAGTGGAAGGTGGCAGAACCTTACTTGCATTTGCAACACATAATAAATTCAAGGTATACCAAATGGATGTTAAGTGAGCATTTTTGAATGGGATACTGGAAGAAGAAGTATACATTGAGCAACTAGATGGTTATGCTTTGACTAATGAGAAAGACATGGTATGTATATTGCATAAGGCTTTATATGGATTAAAGCAAGCACAGAGAGCATGGTATGAAAGGATTCATACACATCTGATGAAGATAGGTTTTCTGAGAACTAGTGAAGATAGCAACATATATCTCAAATCTGAAGGAGATAAAATACTAGTCAGCGAAGTGTTTGTAGATGATATCATATTTGGAGGTAATGATGACATGAGCAATGATTTTGCAAATGAAATGAAAAATGAGTTTGAAATGTCTCTAGTGGGAGAAATAAAAAAATTCATAGGCTTGCAAATACAGCAAATGAAGAATGGTATTTTAATCACATAGTCTAAGTATGTGAAAGAGGTTTTGAAGATATTTGGTATGAGTGACCATAAACCAGTTGGGACACCGATGGTTACAGGTTGTAATTTTTCTAAGGAGGATGAATCCACATCTTTTGATGAGAAGGAATACAAGTCAATGATTGGAAAATTGCACTATGTTGTTCACAACAGACCAGCTATAGCTCATGTAGTTGGCCTAGTTGCTAGATTCTAGAAGAATCCTAAGGAAACACATTTGATAGCAACCAAGAGGATTTTTAGATATTTGAAAGGTACTGTTGACTATGGATTATGGTATCAATATGGAGGAAACTTTGACTTGAAGGTGTATAGAGATGCAGATTGGACAAGAAATGTTGATGATAGGAAAAGCACAACCGGTGGGGCATTTTTTCTTGGAGGAAGACTTGTTTCATGGAGTAGTAAGAAGTAGAGTTGTACATCACAATCTACTATTGAAGTTGAGTATGTTGCAGCTTACATGAATTATACCTAAGCCATCTGGATGATGCACATTTTAGAAGGTTTTAAGGTGAAGATTTTAGAACTTGTAAAGATCTTATGCGATAATACAAGTGCCATAAATATTTCCAAGAACCCTATTTTGCATGCACGAACCAAGCATATTGAATTGAAGTATCATTTCTTAAGGGAAAAAATGTAGAGTAAAGATGTGGTCTTGGAGCATGTTTCTACCAAGGAGCAACTTGTAGATATCTTTACTAAACCTATGCATAAGACTACTTTTGGGTATCTTAGAAGTCAGCTAGGGTTTTTACCCCTTCATGAGGTCAGTTGAGCATGATGTAGATTACATCAGTCCCAGAGCTACTTGCAAAATTTTATAGCAGGATTGGTGTAGAAGTGGAGTTATTCCATAGGGGGAGCATCAAGTTGCAAGTTGTTGATGCTGAACAGTGACATTTGACATTACATATTTTACTTTCAATTTGGCATTGTTGTCAAAGGGGGAGAAGAACTATGTGATTTGTATGGTTTGTATGGTTGATATAGAGAAGGAAGACAAGCTGAAGATAAGGTGAATACTTGGTAATGTAAACCAAGATTCCTATTCACAATCACAACAATCAATGGTATTGATATTTGTATTGCCATCAATGCCGAAAGGGGGAGATTGTTGGCATTTGCATGAAGATTGCATTAATGATATGTTATGTTGTCACTGATGTCAATTAACCGGTAATGATATTGTTGATATTGTTGTAATGATGTTTTGTAACTGGTAGGAAGAGCTATGTAATCCAACGGTCATACTTGAACCGACTTGTTTGTAATCTCTATGAGAGAATTAGGTTTTTGTTGTGTTACCGACCTAATTGATTTGTTTATAAGGTTGATGAGTTGTTTAGTTTGAGTGTTGGAAAATTTTTAGTTGAGTGTGTGGTTGCCAAACTGGATGATGTATCTACAGTTTGAGTAAAGGCAGATAGGAGCATGAAAAGGATCTAAACAAGCAAGTGTAGTGCTATTCAAACAGATCAACAAACTCCTATTGTTTTCTAACAATTACATCAAATTGAAATCCCCTAAATAGGTAAGCTCTAACAAGCTTGGTGGTATTCAAATCCTCTAACCAAATGATCCATTATCTTGGATTTCAAATCCTCTACTCCTTATAGGGCATTACTTCTAACAAGGCATTATAGTCAATCCCTTAACTGGATGGTCCCTAACAGGATCTATTCTTAACAGGACTTCTATAAAGCTTTAACAGGATAGGCTCCTAATAGGGCAAACTTTAGAAGAGTTCATATAGTTATCTTGTGAGTCTCATCTCACCGTGGTTTTTCCCATTTGGGTTTCCATGTCAAAAATATTGTTTTAAGTGGTGAATGTTTTTGTGGTTATGATATTATGGTTGATTATCTTAACTACTTAATCCACTTTGATAAGTCATGATAACTCGAAGCATTGTGAAATGAATTTTTACTTAAGTCAGTAAAATCATTTGGATGTTTATGAGTTTGAAGTTGTTTGCTGTTAGTTTGTTGTAACAATCAACCAGTTTATCTTGAGGGTTTTTATCTTGACAATAATATTGCATTGATAGTTCTAAGTTTACTTTGAGATATTGATTTTGAGATTGGTGAAGTTACCACTGGTCTATCTCTCTACTCTATTTTGTTGCTTTGTCATATACCAAAGCACTATGTTGGTATTATGGATGACTTCGTCATGTGTTGCATTGGTTTTGTCATTGATGTCAACACTTATCTTCTTGGAGGTCTTCATTTTTGATTTTGCACTATGGTTATATTGGTTTATTGTTGAATCGACATATTGTGTTCACCAATATGGTTAGTGGCTTATGCATAGTCACTAGTATATGATCTCCAGTAGGTTATATTGTTCACTGGCAGCAATGATGACTTGTTATCATCTGGAGATCATTTGGTTATGTTGAAGACATGGATTGGATGTTTGAATTTGGTATTTTGCTTATTGGTCTAGTTGGGTTGACAGATTTGCCTTTACTATTAGATAGGTCTAGGTTGTGGACCGGTACATGATATCTATTCTAGATCAGCACAACACATTTTGGAAATGGTTTATTGATTGGATAATATGGTAAATTTATTGAGCCGACATGTTGTATCGCATCAAGACTTATTTCTAATTGATTTAATTGTAATATCTTTAGTGATCCAACTTATACATTTGGTCTTAGGTTTTGTATATATGATTGTAAGATCTTATTGAAGATCGGATATAGGATCATGATGAGTGTGTTCAAATATTGAAGAGCGAAAATAAGCAGATCCTTGTGCAAATCACACATACATTATTTGAAGGTTGAAGGAAGGTTATGAAGGTATTTAGCACTCATGTTCAGAGCTTAAACTAGTACTGAATCCAGCATTGTAGATGCTATTTTCAGCAGTACATTGTTATTGGATTTAACCATCCAATTGTGGTCAATGTGACTCCTATTTTGTGATTGAGTAGTGAGCTCTAGGCGGTTGGCCTTTCTGCATGTGCAGACCCCATTTGTATACACTTACTATCTGTAGTAGTATCATCTGATTGTGGGTAAGGTTTCCCACCATGGTTTTTCCCTTACCGGGTTTCCACGTCAAAATATTTGTGTCATGTGTTGTGGATGTTGTTTCTCTTTATCTTCCATGCATTAAGTTAACTAATACTGCTATTATTGTTATTTTGTTTTATTGTCATTTAAAGTTTGGTTTACCAACACTAAGTTTAAGTTGGAATAATTTGCATTTGGATTATAATTTATTGACAACTAATTCACCCCCCCCACCCCTCTTAGTTGTCCTTCCAAGGTCCTAACAATTGGTATCAGAGCGAAGTCCTCTTTTTGCAGAAGCCTAACAACTTGAGGAGATCATATGGAAATAAATATTTTTAGGTTTGGACAATCTAAAACTTGATGGAACTAACTATGGTATATGGAAGATAATAATGGAAACATATATGAATTGCATTGGAAGAGATATATGGGATGTTACTAAGAATGGCTATGTTGGTCCTACTCTGAATCAACCTCATCCACAAACATTGGCTAAGGACTTGGACAATGATTGCAAAGCAAGAGAAACACTTCTGAGCACATTATCAGATCATAAAATCATGGGATTATTAGACTGATCTACTGATAAATTTATTTGGGATAAACTAGAAACATTGAATGAAGGAGATACCACTGACAAAATTGTAAAATTGGAATGTTACCGGGTCAGGTATGAAAATTTAAAAATGGAAGAAGATGAAATAATTTCTGCATTTATGGAAAGAGTTAATGAAATTATTTTAGGAATAAAATGTTGTGGAGGATCCTTAAGTGAAGATGAAATTGTTTCTAAAGTTATAAGAGCTTTTCCACCGGCTTACAAAATGAAAGTGACTGCTATTAATGAGTTGAGAACAATGCCTAATACATCAGTTTCTAGAGATACTTTGGTTGGAAAACTTTCTGCATTTGACCATGAAGAGTTTGGTCCTATTTCTACAATCAAGACTAATTTAGCTTTCAAAGTAGCAGCATCATCATCAACATCATCATCATCTGACAAAACTGATTGGAAATCACTTTATGCAAAAGAACTTGAAGATATGAGGAGAGAAAATGAAGAAATTGAAGAACTTGAAGCACTATTTGCAAGGAAGATGCCTAAAGGTCCAACAAGAAGTAAGTATGAAGGTAAAGCACCTTTCAAATATTTTAATTGTAATAAAGTCGATCATATAGCTTCTAGATGTCCTAATAGACATGCAAGACTAAGGGAGGAAGCAAAAAGATCATATAAGCCTAACCCTAAATATCAGAGATACAGATTTAAGAAAAAAAGAGATGAGTCATGTTACTATGCAAATGAAGGTGTTACAAATGATTCAAATGAAGATCTAGTAGATAGCGGATGGGCTTTTGTTGCAATAAAAGAAGATCAACTAGCACCCATTGTCAAACTAGTAGAGCAGGCACTAGCAACAAAAACTGAAGAAAGGGATGAATGGATCATAGATAGTGGATGCTCGCATCATATGACTAGTGATAAAAGAAAATTTTTATCATTTCAAGAAATTCATGGAGGTCTAGTAAGGTTTGGAGATGATAAATCTTTTTTAATCAAAGAAAAAGGCACTATATCTTTGGATGGTAAGCATAATACTAACATTGTTTATTATGTAGAAGGTTTAAAGAACAATCTTTTGAGTGTTGGTCAGTTAGTTGAGAAAGAATTTTAGTTACAATTCAAATATAGAAAATGCAAAATCATAAACCAAACTAGATTGGAGATTGCAATTGGTAATCAGACTAAAGGTAATATCTTTCACTTGAATACCAGTGATAAGACATGCTTAATTGCACACATTGATGAAAGTTGGTTATGGCATAAAAGACTCTGTCATGTGAATTTTGATTGCATTGTAAAGATCAGTTCAACTAAGGCAGTAAGGGATTTACCTAACATTGTGAAACCTCATAATCCGGTATGTAAGGAATGTCAAATGGGAAAGCAAGTTAGAATAATATTTAAGAGAATTACTGAGAAATCTAGTAATATTATTGATTTAATTCATACTAATTTATGTGGTCCAACAAGAACAAGAAGTCTACAAGGTGATAGATACTTTATGCTAATAATTGATGATTATTCTAGAATGTGTTGGGTTACTTTTCTCAGGGAGAAATCATAAGCTTTTGGAAGATTCAAAATATACAAGGCAATGGTAGAGAATGAAACTAGCAAGAAAATCAAATGTTTGAGATTAGATCAAGGAGGAGAATTTACATCTAGAGAATTTAATGCATTCTGTGAAGTGAATGGAATCAAAAGACAACTATCAACACCCCAGACACCCCAGCAGAATGGAGTTGTGGAAAGGAAGAACAAAAATATTCTGGATGCAGCAAGAACCATGTCGATGGAAGTAAATCTACCTCATGTGTACTGGAGAGAAGAAATGAATACAATAGTTTATACTTTCAACAAAGTTCACATCAAAAGTGAAACCGGTAAGACCCCTTATGAACTATGGTTTAGTCATATTCCTACTCTTAAGTACTTCAAAATATTTGGAAGCAAATGTTATATTAGAAGAGATGAGTATATTGGCAAATTTGATCCTAGAAGTGATGAAGGAATATTTCTTGGTTATTCATCTAAAAGAAAGGCATATAGATGTTATAATAAAAGATTGCAGAAAATCATTGAGAGTACTAATGTGAAGATAGATGAACATTTTAGAGGAGATTCAAGATTTGTTGAACCGGTAGTTGAAATGATTATAAATGAACTGATACAGATTGCATCAATATAGAGTGAAGATATAGTCACACCGACATCATTAGAAAACTCAACTGTGACTGAAGAACAATAGCATGTAAGTAGAAATCAGAACAAACCCAGGTATGTAAGATTGAATCATTCAGAGAATCAGATAATTGGAAACAAGAATCAATGTGTTATGACTAGAGGAAGATTGGAAAATGAAGAGGTATGTTTAATTTCTCAAGTTGAACCAACATTTGTTATTGAAGCATGTTAGGATGAACATTGGATAAAAGCAATGGAAGATGAATTAGAACAAATTGAAAATAATAATACTTGGACATTACTTTCCTAGCCTAAAGACAAAAATGTAATTGGAACTAAATGGGCATATAGAAATAAACTTAATGAGAATGGTGAAGTAATCAGGAACAAAGAAAGATTAGTTTGTAAATTTTATTCATAGAAAGAAGGAATAGATTATAATGAAACCTTTGCACCAGTAGCCAGAATTGAGGTAGTTAGACTCTATCTTGTATTTGCAGCTCATAAGAACTATAAAGTTTATTAGATGGATGTAAAATGTGCATTTTTTAATGGAGATCTTGAGGAGGAAGTTTACATTGAACAACATGTAGACGTCTAAAAATGGTCGACGCTTGCAGAGTCATACTTTAACATCTGCGCATTGCCTTATTTTAGGGTTTTTGTGTCGCATTAACATTTCTTCTATGTTGCACACTTGGTCTTTATCATTTTCGAGCATCAATTCCTCCTTTTGCATTCCTCATTTTTCTCGCTTTCAAATTTGGTCTTGTCGATAACAATCTTCAGTCATGATTTTGGTCGATCCTTGTCATCCTTGTCAATTTTGTCATCTTGTGATTGATTCATCATCGATCCTCATCCTTTTCAATCTCTTATCAACTTGCCAATCTTGTCACTTTGTGATCGATTCATCATCGATCGTTGTCCTTTTCAATCATGTCAATTTGGATCAAGTAGTCATTGTTCCTCGTCAATTGGCACCTATCAGTTTGGTCTCTTTATCAATCTTGGTCAATTTGTCATTGATTTTTTGTCAACCAATCTCAATCATTTATCAACATTGGTCCTTTGTCAATCAGAATCATGATCGACCCTACATCAATTATCTTTTGTCAAGACCTAATTGTTGTCCTTGCATTTCTAATTCATCTTCTAGGGTTTTATGATTTATTCATTTAATCTTGTTTGTCATTTTCTCTCTAGGTTAAATAATTTATTTATTTATCCTAAGTCTTCTTGTCACAATTAAATATTTATTTAATTTTCTAATTAATTCCCCCTCTTTTTGTGAATTAATTAATGAATGAAAAATTATTAATTAATTTACCTAATTTTCTAATTTCTAATTTCCTAATTTCCAATTCATCATTTCTAACCTAATTTTGTATTTTCTCCTATTTTTCTAATATTTCCCCTAATTTCATGGGAATGACATTTCAATCTTGTCATAATTTGTCATAATTTGTCAATCAATCAATTTTGCATAGCAATCTTGTCAATTTGGTCATAATTTGTCAATCAATCAATTTTGCATGTCAATCTTGTCATAATTTGTCATATTTGTCATTCTTGATTTGAAATTTCCTTTCAAATCTCTTCATGCTAATCTTGTCATCTCTCCAATTTGTCTATAAATTGGATGAATTTCTTCAATCAAAGGATCAATTAATCACATTATCGATCTAATCACATTTTCAGAGAATCAATCACGCTGCCATTTCATCTTGCTTTCATGCTATGCTTTTGCATTTGTAGGTGAGATCCACAAACAAAAGCAATTTGAAGGAGAAAGAAGGAAAATGGAGATTTATGGAGGAGACATTCACATTTGTAATGGTTTGCATTTGATTTGAATGTCTTGTTTTCATATCTCTATTGAATGTTTTTAGGATTTCTTATCATTGCAATTTAGTTTTTGTGGTTGAGCTAGTCTAATTTGCTACTTTTTTTGATGAATTCCAAATTCCTATCAACATTAATTGGTGAACCCGACGTGAACTAACCATTTAACTATGTTTTGAGTGCCTTTTGAGCTTATTTGCAGGTGAAAAACTCAAGAAACAAGGTGACCCAGAGCTTTCTAGACACTTCTGCGCCTGTGTCAAAGCATTTTGTGCCTGTGTAGGAGGGATCTATGCCTGTGTTAAGGAGATTTGCGCCTATGTCAAAGGGACCTACACCTATGTCAAGGCATTCTGCGCTTGTGTCAAGGCATTCTGCACCTGTGTTGAGACATTTTGTGCCTATGTAAGGCCAGAAACAGAGGTGAAAATTAGTGTTTTTACTTGCAAATTACTTTGTTTTCATTCTATTCTTATATTCTGCTTTTCTTTGGTACTGATTCTCTATGCAGAACCTTGGCATTATGTGTGAGGAAGACAAAAAAATGAAACTACTAACAAATCTTATGCAGGACGCGGTCAAAGACTTTTACTAAAATATCTTGCTTGCAATTTTTAAAGTAGTTGCACATTTCATTTCTTAAAGGTTAATGAACACCATGCATGCTTTGTTTGCTTTTAGTTTGATTGCATGTTTTAACCCTTAGAATTGGGCCTGCCTCCCGATTTTCCTGGCACTTCGCACAAGAATTGGTGAGAGGGAACAACCCTAAGTGGTGACGGGCTAAAGCCAAGCTCTTCCGAACCACTCTAAATAACTGTGGATGCAATGAAAGTTGTAGACAACAGGTGCTGGAATGGTATTGTGATTATTTATTCGCCGGATCAATACCCACCCGAATGGAAGCCCTTACTAAAATCTCTTGTTTTTAGAGGCCAAAATCCTTCTATCTATTGGCTCAGGCATTGTGATACGTGAATGCCAAAGACACCTCTCATGTACTCCTTAGTTAGAGATAGCAAGTTCTTGGGAAGTGATGCCCCTTGAACTCAAAGCTTGGTATGCCCAAGAAGTGAGTGCACTATAAGGGGGAGCTAGTGCTACCAAGCGTCTAGCTATCCGGCTAAGTGTTGTATTTCGTTAGAGGATTCAATAGATATTGTCCTTGCCAGCCATAGGATTTGTTGTAAATGTGCTTGATTGTCTTGAGTCAAAGTCAAACAAACATTTTGTCTTCCGTGATTGTCAAAGATTAAATCAAAAACAAACTTTCAAAAGTGCTCATAATCAACTTGGGTTTTTCAAAATCAATAACCTTCAAATTCAAAAACAAGATCCAAACAAAAGTCCAAATTTGTCCAAGTATTCATCCAACATTTGAACATGTCTTGTCAAAACATTGAATGTCTTTGTTTCAAAATTCATGTCACTTTAGGCTAGGTTTTGCATAGTCCCATTTAGGTCCTAATGCATATTGTCATCTCCTTTCATTTTAGTCCTTTTTATTGCAAGCGTCCTCATTTTGCACTTAGGTCCAAGATCATTTTCCCTAAGTTTGCATTTCATTGTCATATCCAAGTTAGATTTCCATTTAGGTGACATTCCTGCATTATCCTTGTCATGCTAAAATTAGGTCTTGCCTAGGTTGCATTTTGCATATTCCAAGTCATTGGTATTCGCATATCCTTGTCATTGTATTGTCATCTTGTCTTGGCTTCATCTTGTCATAACATATCCTTAGATCATTTTCATGTCATATCCTAAGTCATTGTCATAATCATTGCCTTGTTGCATTTAGTCTCAAAAATTTGGTTTGTCAAACTTTAAAAATCAAAACTTTGGATGATACCCTAAGTTGTTGTTAAGAAGTCTTGACCTTGTCTAAAAATTTGTCCTTTCATTAATATCATTTTTGTCAAACTTAGCTTAGTATCCAAGCATATAGGTGAGACATTGTCAATTTGTCCTATTGTCATTTGGTCCTTTGTCCTTTAAGGTCTTGAGTTCATTTCAACTTCCTAAGGTTGAGTCTTTAGGTTTGCATTTCAAAAAGTTTGTCCAAATCTTGAAAAACAACAAAAACATTAAGTTGCATTGTCATCCTTTTAAGTTGCATTTGTCAATCCCATTAGTTGCATTGCATAGTGACATGTTTGTTGAAATGAGGTCTCAACCATCTTACGAAGCCATGTCATCATAATTGAGAAATCAATCATGTCAATCCAATCTCTACATGTCTCAGAACTTGGATCAAACTTATCATGATGATGTAAATGTCCAAATACAAAAACTAGAGGAGAAACTAGCTCAAGAAAAGGAGATATTGGAACAAAGAGCGAAAAACATTAAGAAGAATAATTCACAAATGTCCAAAATGTTTCAAAAATTTCCAGGTCAAAATCCAAAGATTGAGCCAATTGATGTAAGATCTCTTATCGAATGATCAGACATACCAGCTCTCCTCTCACAAATAGAGATGATGAAACAATTTCAAGAAAAGAGACAACAACATTATGTGCCTTCACAACAAGAACAAGAAGGTGTTTACTATCAATCAGATTTTCAACCATCACAACCAATTGTTCAACAGTTCGAACATTTCCAACCAACACAACCAATGGTCCAATTTCAACAATATGTCCAACCAACTATCAAGTATCAACAACAAACTCAATGGACAACTCAGTATCAACAACCACAACCAAACATTCAAAAACAAATGTTGCAACATGCACCAAGCCAAATTTTGAACATGTCAAATCAATTTGATCAACATCTAGTTCGAAATCAAAACATGACATCAGACCAGAACCAATTCCTTTCCAAACAAGTTCAAATTCCAGATACAACTATGTCAAAACCTCAAAAGAAAGGTGGCCTTATTGAAAGGATCTTAAGGAAATTACCAAGTGAGTTCTTTGAGGAAGATCAAAATAATACAATTATGTCTAGCAATGCCTCATCCCCCCGCAAGCAAATTGACTCTCCAGTGGCATCTATCCCTACACCTTCAGAAGTTTCCCAAGAACCTTCCATATTTCCCCCATCAAACAATACACCCAAGGATGAAATTATCCAAGGGCTATCCATAATTGATTGCCAAGATAATCCAATTCATGATGCACATCCTTGTCATGTTTCAAAAATACAAGACCCAATGCCACCATGCACTTTATTTCCATTACCTATTTTAGAGGACCCCATTTGAAGTCCCTCTTCCTCATGTTCAAGCATTTATTCCTTGCCAGAATCCATCACAAATGTTCAAAGTGCATTTCCTTCATGCCAAAACATTGATCCCTTGTCAGAATCCCCCATGCATATCCAAAGTCCAACCCCATGTCAAGAGGATAATTTAGAGCATGAAGAAACATGTCTTAAAAAAGATCAAGATCAAGATCTTGAAACCTTATCATCCCATCCAATTGTTGACTAGGACCCCATGTTCCCAGACACTCACAATGATTCCCCTATTCCTGTCAATTCTATCCAAGAACACAATGTCCTTTCAAATCCCATTAACATTCCACTTCCTAAGAAAGATCAAGATATCCCTTCCATCCTTTCTGATGATCCCATTAAAATTCAAGAGCAAAGCACCTTTAAAGAGGATTCTAATGATCTTCCTCCTTGTCAAGATCAAATTATTCCTTTAAATCCTCCACAAGATCCTTTTGGTCCTCCATCTCCTTGTCTTAATGCTCCATATACACTCCAAGATCATATTTCTTTTGATGATCCCATTATTTCTCCCATTCCATCTCTTGAAAAGCCTGTCATTGAACCATGTCCACTACACAATCCTAGTCCCCCTCATGATCCTAATCCCCCTCATGACTCTAACATGTCAATGCAAGATGTTCATGAACCCTCAACATGCATAATGGGTTCTTCCACTTTGGTGCAATCCGATCCACTTCAAGATCTCATTATTTCTCCCATATCATATCCACCTCATAATGGACTCATGTCTTCTTCCCAAAGAAAACAGTATCCTACAAGTCAAGATATTCATAAAGGCAAAGGAGTAAATCTCCATAAGAAAGAATCCCTTCATGTTAAAGAAAATATTAAGGGTCATGGCCTCAGTGAAATTCCTCAAGACGTGGGTACCCCTACTAAATCCAACATCCCTTCAATATCCAAACATATCCCTTCCCCATCATACTTTCCATCCATCTTAGGTCCCTATATCCCTACGTCCTCTATGCAAGGTCAGCAAAGGCACACATCCTTGAGTAAATTTCATCAATCCAAAAGAAGTCCATTTCATTCATATCCATCCATGCATTCCTTTCCCCCTCCAAGCAATTTGGATGCCAAGTATAAAATTCATAAGTCTAGAAATCCACATGTATTCAAGGATCAACATGTCCAATATAATCGACATGTCAAAACAAAGAACAATATGATCTATAAAGAAAAAGAAATGTCCAAAAGGCCACAAAGGCCCACTGAGCAAAATAAAGCAAATTCAAAATATATATGGGTTCCTAAATCCCTTGTGCAAGCAATGCACTCCAAGGAACCACAAAAGCATGAAAAATCAAAAACCATGTGGATTCCTAAGAGGCTCCTTGAAGCACAAAAGCCTAAAGAAACATCCAACTTGGCATCCAAAGTTGCTATTCCTCCATCCAACCCTCTCAAATTTGTTCCTCCATCACCTTCTTCATCCATTTTGGGCCCTTATGTCCCAAAATCCATAGCCTTTCCTTCGTCAAAATCTCAATATCCAAAATACATTTTTCCTCCATCAGTCCATCACCCCTCAAGGTGTGTGCCAATGTCAATCTTGCCAACATTTCTATCCACTCAAGCACAGTTCTTCCAATACCCTATCCATTATCCAATGCATATTTTCCATCCTTCGATCCCTTTGATCCCATCCTTTGCATAAATCCTTGACTTAATTTCATCTTTTTTTCCATGTCCTTATCCTACCAATGTCTTTGAGCATACTTTTAAAGGTCATGGTCCATTTTTTTTTAAGGCTACTATCCAAACAATAATATGCTTGAGTCCTTCTTCCATCCCCTATCATGTGTCCATCTTCTATTGAAAAATTCAAAATACAAAAAAAAAAAAAGAAAAAAAAAAAAAAAAGTAAAGCAAAAAATAATTCATCCACTGGTGAAAACTTGGCAAACAGGCACCTTGAGCAAGTACCGTGATGAAAACCTAGCAAACAGGCATCATGTGTAATCTATGAACTTCTTGCACACTACACTTGGGGGCAGGTTTCCTGCTTCATATCCTATTGCCCTTCATTATCCTATCATACCATGTCATACTCCTCCATTATCCTATTGTCCCTGAGGTCCATTTCCTCTTTCCACCTTTGATCTTGACAAGGCTGAGGATCATCATGAGCATCATGCATCTTGTTTGTAGCTTTTAGTCCATCATAGCTTTTGGTCTTTATCCATTTGCTTATTACAACTTTTCATCCATATTCCCTAGCTTATTGCAACTTTCTGCCACTATCCCTTAGCCTATCCTGACCTTCAGTCCATGTCCCTTATCCATTCTTGGTTTTGCTTATCCTATCTATATCTTATCACTATCCATACACTCTTTTTTATTCCTTGATCTTGATCTGACATAAGGACGCAAAATTTAAACATGGTTTCAAAAAAACCTCTTGACATGTCCCTCATGCCATCTTCCTTCTTTACATTGTCATATCTAGTCTCTTGTCCCATCATGCAATAGCCCTTGAAAATTGCATCCATATTGTCTCCATAATAAAAGGCCTTTGTCTTCCCTCTATCCACCATCATTTCAAAAAGCCTATTTATTCACCTATCATATTCCTTGCCTTGCTAGACACTGGGGGCAAAATCATAAAAATTGAAAAATGTCCTGAAATAATCCAAAAAAATCAAAAAATGTCTTGAAATAATCCAAAAAAATCAAAAAATGTCCTGAAATAATCCAAAAAAAATCAAAAAATGTCCTAAAAAAATCCCTAAAAATCAAACAATGTCCTGAAAAAATCCCTAAAAATCAAATAATGTCCTGAAATAATCCAAAAAAATCAAATAATGTCTTGAAATAATCCAAAAAAAATCAAATAATGTCCTGAAATAATTTTAAAAAATCAAATAATGTCCTGAAAAAATCCAAAAAAAGCAAAAAATGTCCTGAAATAATCCAAAAAAAATAAAAAAATGTCCTGAAAAAAATCCCTAAAAATCAAACAATGTCTTGAAAAAATCCCTAAAAATCAAATAATGTCCTGAAATAATCCAAAAAAATCAAATAATGTCCTGAAATAATCCAAAAAAAATCAAATAATGTCCTGAAATAATAAAAAAAAATCAAATAATGTCTTGAAAAAATCCCTAAAAATCAAATAATGTCCTGAAAAAATCCCTAAAAATCAAATAATGTCCTGAAAAAATCCCTAAAAAGTCAAATAAAGTCCTGAAAAAATGACAAAAAAATTTTAAAACATCAAAATCCAAAAACAATTCCTTTGGCATTTTGCATTTTGACAATAAATGTACCCTTTGTGCATAGACAGATCGCTGAGCATACATCCAATGACAAATCGATCAAACATTTGTGTAGACAACAAATAGATAACATGTTACAACACTGCACTTTACTGGAATCACGCATTAACATATGAACTTTTCAATCAAACCAGACATTCAACCTGATCACAGTTGTCATATCAATCAAAATAGCATCAACATTACCATTAGTCCTTGTCAATATTATCATGGGTCTTATATAGGGTGTGGTATACTCGAAACCAGACTGTGTCTTGTCTTAGACGGGGTACCGCATTCCCTAGAACCAGACAGCATGATTATTCTTGTTTTCCACTTTTGACAATGACGATCAGACTGTTTGTTTGATTTGGTTGAATTTGTGCATCTTATCTTTTTACTGATTTATCTTTTGGCTTTGATCATGTTCCTATGTTGCTCGAGGATGTCACTGAGTGATTTAGAGTGACTGGGATGGTTCATGGTCCCTTTCCTTTTTTTTGTTGCTATGTTTGTTGTTTGTGGAATGTTTGTCACAAATTGGGGCAACTATATCATTGGGTGTCTGTGATAAGTACGTTCGCTTTGTGAACGCCGCACATACCTTGACCCTTGATGTATGCACCCTAGGATGCTTCACTCATTCCTTGTGTTTGATGTGTCTGTCTTTTGCAGAAGGGGTTGCGTTCCAGCTCTGGCCTTTAATGCCACGATGCTCTGCATCCGCTTTTCTATATTAAATAAAGGTTCTCACCTACTTATGTGCATTTGTGAAAGCAAGTTTTCCTTCATCTCTAACTGTCCTCTGTCTAATTTCTTCTCACTAACATTTCTTCCGTCAGTCTTGGCAGTCCGTTTGAATCTATCGTCTTCTGTCATTCTTATCGATCCCTTGGCCTCTTTTCTGGATTTTCCGGCCAATTCCTCAAGGGGGCATGCATATGTCATTGTTATTGTCTGGGGCATTTTCATTATTGTTCTTTGAAACAACGCTTAGAATCACATTGTCTCAAAGAGGGACAAAATGTAGACGTATAAAAATGGTCACCGCTTGCGGAGTCATACTTTAACATCCGTGCATTTCCTTATTTTAGGGTTTTTGTGTCGCATTAACATTTCTTCTATGTTGCGCACTTGGTCTTTATCATTTGCGAGCATCGAGTCCTTCTTCTGCATTCCTCATTTTTCTTGCTTTTGAATTTGGTCTTGTCTATAACAATCTTCAGTCATGATTTTGGTCGATCCTTGTCAATTTTGTCATCTTGTGATTGATTTGTCATTGATCCTCATCCTTGTCAATTTTGTCATCTTGCAATCGATTCTTCATCGATCCTCGTCCCTGTCAATCTCTTATCAACTTGTCAATCTTGTCATTTTGCGATCGATTCGTTATCAATCGTTGTCCTTTTCAATTGTGTCAATTTGGATCAAGTAGTCATTGTTCCTTGTCAATTGGCACCTATCAATTTGGTCTCTTTATCAATCTTGGTCAATTTGTCATTGATTTTTTGTCAACCAATCTCAATCATTTATCAACATTGGTCCTTTGTCAATCAGAATCATGATCGACCCTACATCAATTATCTTTTGTCAAGACCTAATTGTCATCCTTGCATTTCTAATTCATCTTCTAGGGTTTTATGATTTATTCATTTAATCGTGTTTGTCATTTTCCCTCTAGGTTAAATAATTTATTTATTTATCCTAAGTCTTCTTGTCACAATTAAATATTTATTTAAATGGCTAATTAATTCCCCCTCTTTTTGTGAATTAATTAATGAATGAAAAATTATTATTTAATTTACCTAATTTTCTAATTTCTAATTTCCTAATTTCCAATTCATCATTTCTAACCTAATTTTGTATTTTCTCCTATTTTTCTAATATTTCCCCTAATTTCATGGGATGACATTTCAATCTTGTCATAATTTGTCATAATTTGTCAATCAATCAATTTTGCATAGCAATCTTGTCAATTTGGTCATAATTTGTCAATCAATCAATTTTGCATGTCAATCTTGTCATAATTTGTCATATTTGTCATTCTTGATTTGAAATTTCCTTTCAAATCTCTTCATGTTAATCTTGTCATCTCTCCAATTTGTCTATAAATTGGATGAATTTCTTCAATCAAAGGATCAATTAATCACATTATCGATCTAATCACATTTTCAGAGAATCAATCAAGCTTCTAGTATCCTTACGCTGTCATTTCATCTTGCTTTCATGCTATGCTTTTGCATTTGTAGGTGAGATCCACAAACAAAAGCAATCTGAAGGAGAAAGAAGGACAATGGAGAATTATGGAGGAGACATTCACATTTGTAATGGTTTGCATTTGATTTGAATGTCTTGTTTTCATATCTCTATTGAATGTTTTTAGGATTTCTTATCATTGCAATTTAGTTTTCGTGGTTGAGCTAGTCTGATTTGCTACTTGTTTTGATGAATTCCAAATTCCTATCAACACAACCTAATGGTTTTTCTTTGACAGATAATAAGGATATGGTTTGCAGGTTAAGGAAAGCTTTATATGGATTGAAGAAAGCTCCCAGAGCTTGGTATGCTAGATTGGATAAATATCTTTTGAAGCTTGGTTACAAAAAAGGTAATGTTGACAGGAATTTATATTACAAAGTTACCAATGATGATATTTTGGTTATTGAAGTATTTGTGGATGATATCATTTTTGGAGGTGAAGATGGATTATGTAAGGACTTTGCTAATCAGATGCAAAAAGAATTTGAAATGTCTATTATTGGAGAGATAAACAAATTTCTAGGTTTGCAGATTTCACAAACAGATAAAGTTATTTTCATATGTCAAACAAGGTACTTGAAGGAACTTTTGAAGAAATTTGGTATGGAAAATTCCAAACCAGTAAGTACTCATATGACTACAACTGATAAATTGACATTGAAGGATGATTTAGCTCCTATTAATCTGACAAGGTACAAATCTATGATTGGAGGTTTATTGTATTTGACACAAACCAGACCTGATATAATGAATACAGTATGTATTGTATCTAGATTTCAAAGAAATCCTAAAGAAAATCATGAATCAATAGTTAAAAGGATTTTTTTGGTACCTACAAGGTACAACAAATCTTGGTTTATGGTATCCTAAGGACCAAAATTTTGATTTATGTGCATACACCGATGCAAATTGGGAAAGAGATGTAGATGAAACAAAGAGTACCACTGGTGGTGAATTATTTCTTGGCAAAATATTGATTTCATGGATAAGAAAGAAGCAGACTTGTACATCATTATCTACAACAGAATCAGAATATGTTGCAGGAGCAACTAATTGTACTCAGGTATTATGGATCAAGCAAATGTTGAAGGATATAAAGGTAAAATGCAAAGAACTAATAATCAGTTATTGTGATAATTCAACAGCAATTGGTATATCAAAGAATTTGGTATTTCACTCTAAGACAAAGCATGTTTCTATTAAGTACAATTTTCTAAAAGAGAATGTTGAAGCAAATGAAGTAAGATTGGTTTATGTGAATACTAAAGAGAAAATTGCAAATACCTTTACAAAGCCTTTTCCTAAGGAAACATTTGAATATCTCAGAGAGAAACTTAGGGTAATTTCCCTACCGATAGAGACTTAAATGATGAATATTAGCATCAAACTGATAGGGACTAACAAAAAAATATTTTTTCGGCTTTGATGAAGGAGAGCTACTGCTCAAGGGGAGTAGTTAGTTGTATGTTATGTTTTGGTTTCTTAACTACTTTGGCATTTGATGTCAAAGGGGGAGAGATATCTATGGAAAAACATTATACCTTAAGGGAGAGATATACTCTTTAGATATGTGTATTTTTGGTTTTGGTTTCTGTTTCTATTACAAAACTTTGTATTGATCTATCTTTGGGAGATTGTTGGTTTATTGGTTTTTGGCATTTTGTTTTTGGCACTTAGATGTTTTTCCATCTAGTGTTGCCATCAATACCAAAGGGGGAGGTTGTTGGTATTATGGATGACTCTGTCATGTGTTGCATTGGTTTTTTCATTAATGTCAACACTTATTTTCTTGGAGGTCTACATTGTTGATTTGGCACTATGGTTATATTGGTTTATTGTTGAACCAGCATATTGTGTTCACTGGTATGGTTAGTGGCTTATGCACAATCACCGATATATGTTCACCAACAAGTTATATTGTTCACCAGAAATGATGATGACTTGTTATCATCTAGAGATCATTTCGTTATGTTGAAGACATGGATTTGGTGTTTTGCTTATTGGTCTAACTGGGTTGACAGATTTGCCTTTACTGGCAGATAGGTCTAGGTTATGGACCAATACATGATATCTATTCCAGATCAGCATGACACATTTTGGAAATGGTTTATTGATTGGATACTATAGTAAATTTATTGAGCCAACATGTTGTATCGCATCAAAACTTATTTGTAATTGATTTAATTGTAATATCTTTAGTGAGCTGACCTATACATTTGGTCTTAGGTTTTGTATATATGATTGTAAGATTTTATTGAAGATCGGATATAGGATCATGATGAGTGTGTTCAAATATTGAAGAGCGAAAATAAGCAGATCCTTGTGCGAATCATGCAAAAATTATTTGAAGGTTGAAGGAAGGTTATGAAGGTGTTTAGCACTCATGTTTAGAGCTTAAATCGGTACTAAATCCAACATTGCAAATGCTATTTTGAGTAGTACATTGTTATTGGATTTAACCATCCAATTGTAGTCAGTGTGACTCCTATTTTGTGATTGAGTAGTGAGCTCTAGGTGGTTGGCCTTTCTACATGTGCAGACCCCATTTGTATACCATTACTATCTGTAGTAGTATCATCTGATTGTGGGTAAGGTTTCCCACCATGGTTTTTCCCTTACCGGGTTTCCACGTCAAATTCTTTGTGTCATGTGTTGTGGATGTTGTTTCTCTTTATGTTTCATGCATTGTTAAACCAGTATTGCTATTATTGTTTATCTGTTTTACTAATATTTAAAGTTTGGTTTACTGGCACTAAGTTTAAGTTGGAATAATTTGTATTTGGATTATAATTTATTGACAACTGGTTCACAACTGATTCACCCCCACCCTCTCAGTTGTCCTTCTCGGGTCCTAACACACTAAAACCTTCAATTACATTGACCAAAATTTACACATTCTCTCATACAAACTTCTCACGCTCATCTCATACACCAAAATGCTCAAAGAGTTGGTCTTATATATCTGCATCAACAAAACAAATCAATTCTCATGTCGTCTTCCAAAAATTGTATAACATGCAATATGAAATATGTAACCAACAAGTTGGCTCATTCTATCCATAAATCCATATGTGGACCCAAAAAAGTTGATAAAAAGCTTCACACATGTCGACCCAATCTCCTTGAACTCAAAACCAATCACCAAAATCATCCCAAGGATTCCGGATCACATGTTACATCAAAATAGCTCTATTCTACCTGGATTACCGAGTACCAAACCTTCAATCTCACCCATGAATCAACACCAAATATTAGGATTATAGAATAAGCTACCTCAAACCTCGAATCAACTACCTTTATTACCGTAACCAAAGTTAGACAACCAAAATCAAGATCTACACAGTATACTCATACTTTGTCAATTATTGTATTCCACCTTCCATCCTTATGCCTAATGATAATACAACTTCTGGTAAATCAAATCTACATGCACCAGATATGATTTATGAGCTAAGTTTCCATCAATGACAACTCCTAAGCATTTCTCATGCATCAATCTTTATCAAAACGGTGTCTCTTGCCAACAATCTCCCCCTTTGGCATTGATGGCAACACTATGAAGAATGACACTGTCAAAACTATTTTCAAAACTTCAAATCTCCAAGACTCAATAGGCTACCCCTAAGAATATACACCATTGCACTTCTCTCTCTCCCGCTTTGACAACAATTCCAAAGATAGGAATCTGCCAAAATTTATATACAGGAGTATACATAGTTACTTACAAAATTTGAAGATATCAACAAAAATTGTCTTTAGGGACAGTAGGTGGTCATCCCAACCCTTCTTCAAACTCTCCAAAATATTGATCATACCACTAAAAAGATAGGCATGCATCTTAACTCCTCTTCAATCTGTCAGAACACTCTTATTCAGAGCATTCATTGCATCTTTCTTGCTGCTAATAAGTGAATCTATCCAGGGAGTGATAAGGGTTCTTACTTCTCCCACTCTGCCCAAAATTTTGTCCTTCTCCTAAATTAAGCTCTTAAAATTATATCAAGTATAGCCATAACTTGAGCTTCAAAATTGCTAGTCGAGAATGATTGGGGTGCATAGGATTGAGATATGCTAGCTAGCTTCCCTTCACACTCTTTTATTTTCTTGTCAAGGTCAATAGGAAACTTAGGCAAAATTAGACATGACTTGTATATTCTTCATAGCAAATTATCAAACTCACCCTATCTCCTTCAATCATCTTCAAAATTGTTCTCAATCTTATAGCATTAAACTGAGTCAACACTCTAGCATCTGTCACTTTCTCCAAAAACACAAAATGAGATTCTACTGCATTGAGCATGCTTCTAAGCTTACCTAAGGGCGTATCAGTTGTATCTAGTTTAAATGATGGAAAAAATTTCTCTAACACATATGTGGCCAGGGTTATCAACTCTTTGTCTATGGTGTGAGACTTGAGTAAGTCCTCACTTTCTTTTTCTTGAGCAAGAGTTGTTAGTTTCAGTGCTTGGATATGTGATAGTGAGCTCAAATCTATTGGCCCTTGACTGAAATCATCTAAGTTAGTGACAATCTATTTTCCTTTGTCAATGTCTCTTGCCACTATCACTGGAGTCTGATCATCCTTCTCTTCTCCTTTCTCAACATTAACCTTTCCCTTTCCTTCATCAACTTTTCCAATCTCCTCAGTTGCCTTTTTAGAGTCAACTTCTATCACCAGAGGATTTTGTTCAACTTCACCAGAGACTCCAACATTCTGATCATCAACATCATCTTGTCCATTAGTCTTCTCTGTCAAAATAGCTTTCTCAGTTGGTTGTTCTTTTTGTACATTAGGAATGGCTGCATGCACTTCCAAAATGCATGTATCACGTAGCTGCTCTTTCGGTTGAGTGTCATCTTTAGCTGGATTTACATCATATCTGTTCTCTTTCAAAAATTGTTTCAAAATTGCGTTGGTCTCTTTGACGACTTCATCTATTTTCCCAAGCATGATTTTATTAACTCTCTTCTTGCTTCTGAACATTTCCTTTGCAAGTTTTAGAAATCTGTCAACTTCAGCTTTACAAATTATAGAACTCAAATTAACTAATACATATTCTTTAATTCTTTCATCCTCCAAACTAGTTGTATGCCTCCTGGCATCCAAAATATCATACAATCCCTTCCGAATCATAGATGATAGCTCTATCAAGGCTTTTCTATAAATATTCATATACTATACAACTACTTCCTCTATAGCTCTCTAACCATTATCATCACAATTTTCATAATATACATGTACATTCTTCAAATTACCTTCCTTTATCACTTCATCAATTATTTAATTTAATGGGGGCACAACAATATAAGTACCTTCTATCTTGACATACTTTAGAGCTTCATCTAGCTCAAATTTAGGCTTTCGACTTCATCTGGCTCTACCAGATGGCTCAGCTTTAGTCCTTTGTTTCTTTCTTGGCTGGGCTCCACCAGATTGAGGCTTCTTCACTACCCTAGCATAGGTAGGTGTCTTCTTCACCTATTTCACTGCTTTATTAGACTCTATATCTACATCTTTGGCAGTGGCTGCAACATATTCCCTTCGAGGCTTCTTCTTCTTCCTCTTCTTTGCTCCACTGGTTGACTTGGCTTGTGGATTGGGTGGAGGGATAGGATTATGAGCACTAGAGGTAGGTGCAGACTGGTTTTGTCTTGGCTTGGTTTTCTTGGGAGGAATGGAGACTGGTTTTGTCTTTTGGCATTATTGTCATTGATGTCAACAAGTGTTGTAGGGATACCAAGAGGATGTAGAGAAGAAGAGATCAAAACAAGAGAATCAAGTGTTCTACAGGTTGCAGGTGCATAAGTGATCAGATCATAATAACTATATGATGCAGGAGCATCCCTAGTTGATGAGAAATCTTGCATCAACCAAAAACATTTCCTTTCAGTTTTGTCCTTGTTTAGTTCTTTATGTAGTTTTAGTATTCTTATTGATATGTACTGGTAGTTGCTTGTTCTTTGTGGCAGATCTTGTTTTCATTTTCCTAGTAGTTTCATGTGGTTGATTCAGGATTTGTAGTTCATTTGGGTTCTTCTCTGGTTAGTTATCGCTTCCGGTTGGTTGTTTATGGGTTCTCGAGATAGTTCTTGTGCTTACCAGTTGGTTTTCCTTCTTTACCGGTGCGATTCTTGGCGCATGGATCCATCTTGGGTCTTGTCCGATGTTCTTTGGTGTGTGGCCAACCTTCCTATTGAACCATGTCACTTGGTTGTTATTTTTTGAAAATATTTCTTAAATCTTAGGGCTAACCTAATTACACATTTCATTTTCCTACATTGGTGAATGTAATCCTTTAAGGCCAACCTGGATATGTTCTGGTGGGTATAAATATGATGTTTTAATTATTTGTAGGAGCATAAGAATTATAACTGAGAATAAGGATTGAGATTCACATGTTGTGATCCGATTGATTCTTCGAGTCGTGGTTGGATTGTATCTAGCTTGAAGCCTGCATATAACTGATTAACTACCAGATGTTCTTTGATGATAATATGAAGATTACGAGATGATTGTCGAAAGTTCTAAGGCTGTAATCTAATTTTTTTATGTGAATTTGTTATGTTTTCTTATTGCTTTCGTTGTGTCTCTCTTGTTGCATAAGTCAGTTGACTCTTTTGAGGGTTCTTACCGATTATGGTTGCATCATTATACCAATCATGTGTTATATAGGTGTGGTGGTCAGATCAAAATAGTTAGGCTGAATACAATGTTTGTGGAATTATAACCATGATATCAGTATATGGAAATAGCTTATGCTGACCAAGAGATCAAGTGTGTGTTTTCAAAATAGCTACTAAAGGTGGGATGACTAATTTCCCCTATGTTGATAGACCATGTTGGTATTTTGGTATGGTTTTGACATTGATGTCAACACCTACTGAATACATTCACTAGCAAGCAAGTAAACTATGCAATAGTTATTGGTATATGGTTCAACGACAAGATATAATGTTCACCGGTACCTGGAATGATATGGAAGACATTTGGTAATGTCGAAGACATCGTGTGGACACTTTGTTTTGAAGAATTAATCATTGGTATATTCATATTTGTAGATTTACTTTTACCGGCAAATAGGTCCAGGTTATCTACAGTTACACCAGCAAGTTTATCTTTTCCAGATCAGCATGGCACGCTATGGAAATGATTTATTAGTGTTGTAAATGCATCAAGCCGACATGTTCAATTTGTTATTGCATCGGATATTATATTGTTTGTAAAATGCTTTTATTGTAATATCTTGTAGAGTTGACCTACTAAAATTGGTCTTAGGGTATGGTATAAATGTAAGATCTTATTTGTAAGATCAAGTGTGAAATGTGAAAAAGACTTGAGTGAAGGTATATGCAAGATCAAGCAGGGATATACATGAAGATATCATTTGAAGGTGAAGCTAGGTTTTTGTATAAGCATATCAACATTACATCGGTACTGAATCTAGCATATGAAGATGCTATTTTGTGCAGTACATTCTTATTGGATTTAACCATCCAACTGTAGTCAGTGTGACTCCCATTTTGTGATTGAGCAGTGAGCTCTAGGCTATTGGCCTTTCTGCATGTGCAGACCCCATTTATGTACACTTACTATCTGTAGTAGTATCATCTGATTGTGGGTAAGGTTTCCCACCGTGGTTTTTCCCCTTACAGGGTTTCCACATAAAAATATTGGTGTTATGTGTTGTAGATGACTTTATGTTTATGTTTCTTGCATTAATCCTTACCGGTATAACAATTTACTGTTAACACTGTCTACCGACAAACTTAACTAGTTTACCGGTATTAAGCATTAAGTTGGTTAATTAGTTTTTGGTTTGAATTTATTAGACAACTGATTCACCCCCCCCTCTCAGTTGTCTTTGGGACCTAACAGACCAAACTATTACAATAGAAGAGAATGAAGAGAAGACTTTTAGGTAAGGTCATCGGAATAACACATGTTGATATGTTGAAGTCCATTAGAGTTTTATTTTGGAATATCTATGCTGATATTTGCTCATGATTGAGTCATTGAAATAAGGTTGTATTGATGGATTAGAGTTCAAATGTTAATCTGATAGCATTAACTATTTTGATGGGTATGTGCTTCGAGGTACCCTATGTCGATGAAGCTTGTCATCATGGAGGTTGCATTTTGGGATAGCTATGTCGATGAAGGGTAAGAATACAGTATGTCATCAGAGTAACTTGTTCTATCATTTTGACAAGTTTTCCCTATGCCGATAGTGTTGACTATTCCAATGATGGTCGTTTTTGCATGATGATTTGCAATCGTGGTAACTTATGCCGATAAGGTGTGTCAACATGGAGATTGTATTTTGATATAACCTATGGTGATAGGTGAATTAAAAGGTGAAATTTTTCATTTGAGTAACCAATGCTAATGAGAGGGTTCAAAGGGATCAAATGGTCATCGGAATAGCTAGTGAAGACGGAATAGAGGCAAGAAGTCAAATCGATAGTTAAAGAAATTATGATAGAGCTTCAAGGAGATGTATTAGAATGAGTTAACCAAATATGAGTAACATGGAAAGAGAGTGGATCGGTATAATGACTTATTGTAAACCTGATAGGTATGATACTTACAACATAACACATAGGTTAGTGACAACATGGGAATTGGCCGATCTGGGCAGCTTGATAGTCCATGTGGATGGTTGACCTAGTTTGACCAAGTGACCTAGATGCAGATTGAGGATAATTTGAGGACACATTGTATGCCGACAAACATAGGGATGATGTGGCATGTGGAACTACCAAGATGACGATTATAATCAAGTCAATATCGTTCAATCTTGTAGATCAATGACTTAGAATCAAAGTGGTTCATGAACACAGGTTGGCGCATATGGAAACTTGAACTATTTACTAGCCAAATACAAACTGTCTATGTGAATGATCTGCAAACTGATTTGGAAATTGTACATATCATGGGACATGACAATGATGAAGAATAATGATTTTTCTATGTGTGATGAGCTATGATCCAGCCAAATGCTTGGAGGTGATGAGTGCTTTATGAACTCAACACTCAACATAGTTGAGTTGTTGATGAAAAGAAGCAGAGAAAAAAATCAGAGGAGAAAATTTATAGAAGAGAGAGACAGAAATTGAGTAGAAAAAGAAGATAGTTTTTGAAAAGACAAGAAGGCAGAAATAGAGAGACAAAGATGAAGTATCATTAAGGTACATCTTTCAGAGCAATAGATAGGTGTTACAAAACTCATTTGTAACAAGGTTTCTGTAATTGTAATAAATTGTTCATTGAATTACTATGTATCTTTGAGTGGGTGCTCAGAGTAGGGGTAGGTGCTCCTTGAGTTGGTGCTCAAAATCATAGGGGTTGGTGCTCCTTGGGTTGGTTCCCTAAATCATATTGTAACTTTGATTTAATTGAGAGGCTAGATTGGAGTAGTAGACTCCATCAGCTATTCTCACCGAGTTTTTTCCCATATTGGGTTTTCCTTGTAATTACTACTATTATGTGATGTGTCCTTATGTGTGTATGATTTTGTATTTTTTATACTTGCACAAACACTAGATTGAATTTTTAGATTATCACTTATTCACCCCCCCTCTCAGTGTTCACTTGTGTTCATCATTGTCTTCTTAGGCTTCACCATGTCCTCCTCCTTCAGAATGTTCTTTTCCCTAGCCCTTTAAATGGCTTCTTTTGTCATTCCCATTTGTTCTACGAGCTCTTCAACTTCTTTTCTGACCTTCCTCTTTCCTGTAGGCTCAGTGAATTTGTTGTGCAGGTCTAGGTCTTTCTCCTTATAAGTATTGAACCTTTCTTCTTTTTCATATACTAGTTTACTCAATAGGTGTTGTATGCATCAAGTGTGTTTCCATCCACTTCATACCCCATGGGCATAATACAAACAATCCTTGGTTCTACTACCTCCATATGACATTGCTCTTTGTCTACCATAAAACATATGGTATCGTCATATTTTTCAACAATGTCCTTTGGAATTATTTCTCTCCTTTGCATCATTGCTTGAAATGATTTGAAATAACTCCACAAAGCAAATTTTTGTGCAACTACATCATCCAATCCTTACAACCCTTCTTTAATTTGGACTACCACTGGTTTATCATAAGGCCACTGTACTTTTCCTATATTGGGGATTTCATTCCAAAAGTAAAGCTCTTAACAAACAATCAAAGAACCAAACTTGAAAACATGTTTCTTATCTTGCTTAATCTTCTTTAGATTGCTCATTAATTCACTAAGAAGCACTCCATGCAAATCATATTTCTTGTCCTCCTTGAGTATCTGATAGGCTACATATATTGTAGTACTGGATATTGAATTTTGTCTACTGGACTAGTATATCTTATATCCTATCACCATTGATGCAAATCTCACATCATATTCAATGATATCACTTATTATCATCGACCAGTCATCATGTTTGGATCCAATAACCTTTGTCACAATGGTGTTCATTACATGTCGCAGATCGAGGATCTCACTAGTTGCCCTCAAACAAGTTACTGCTTGAATGGATTGCTTTGTGATCTTGTGATTTATATCTAGCCATATAAACTCATCATGGATTCGGCTCAAGACATACCTAACCCATTCGGGTTCATCAAAAATGGGAAAGTGAACAAATTGGATAAAACCTATGTCTTGCAATGATTTGAATTCAGGCTTCAGATTCCCCATCTTATCCATCATATGCTTGGTGTATAATGATAGCATGTATGCATTCCCAATCTCTTCGAAATTATAGTATATGTATGCCCTAATATCCTCATTGTACAACACTCCATACAACATAAAGGAAAATGCTCCTTCCATATCATCTTTGACAGATTTGAATGGATGCTTCTTGAATATTGTGTTAATCTTAGAGGATCTGGTTAATACTAAGAGGGAGGGTGAATCAGTATTAGCAATAATTTGAAATCAAAAACTTAGCCTCATAAAAAATTTACCAAATCAAATATAGACAACACTAGAGTCATTTACCAATACCGGTATATGCTGATAAACATTTGCTAAACTAAAATATCAATGTTGCACACTATGTGTTCATTAACCATGCATAAACTAAAAGTAAAGCATACCATCACATAAAAAACATTCACCATATGAACACCGTGATTTTCACATGGAAACCCAAATAGGGAAAAGCCATGGTGGGAATTGGTGCCCATAAATATTTTGCACTCTTTCAGAATGCATGCTATTAGGAGCCAAGCCCAGTTAAAAGATTACAATGATGCCCTATAAGGAGCATACCCTGTTAGGAGTCACCTGATTAAGGGATTTACCTCAACCCTATTAGGAGCTTCGATCTGTTAAGATCAACCTCGCAAGAGGATTTATAACTCAAATATTGAGTCACCCTGTTAAGGGATTTTATAATGTGAGGCTTGTTAGGACCTACCCGGTTAAGGGATTTTACAATGTGAGGCTTGTTAGGACCTACCCAATTAAGGGATTTTAGCTGTTGTAATTGTTAGAGAACAACAGTGAATGATCTATGTATAGCACTCAATTGCTTTCTTTATCAGATCCAATTAAGTTCTAAGTCTACATCACTCTTGGTAGATCTTCTCACACCCTGGTTCAGCTTCACACACTTCTCAAAATCACCGACACTACAAAACATCAACTATACCAACATAAATAACTTTACAATTAGGTCAGCATCAAAATCCTAAGACTTGCAACATAGATCATCATATATCTTTACAACTCATTACAGATCATTATATGGATCATTACAATCAATTACAAATCAATATCAGCTATTGAATGATCATAAGTCATCACAGCAAGTCGATCTGATACAAAGTCAAACCCTTAGTTCATTTTGATAAGGACTTTGCACATTACCAAGAAATTCGCTCTCCAAATGCGCCAAAACATCTTTCAAACACTTCAAGTGGTTTGTGTCATGTTATCATCAACATGTAAACTTGATGTATATAATTGCCAAACCAAAAAATCATTACTGGTCAAGAGAATTCTTTATCAGTCCTTAAACCCTAGCAAAAAGTCAACAAAAATTATAAACATAACTTTTGTTGTCACAACATGATGTGATTCCGATCAGATACATGTTACAATGATAGAAACTCAAATTCAAAACCACAAAGCCTCAATCATCACCAATCACCAGATACAATAAGAATATTTCCTCATTTACCAGTTAAGGTCCTAAAACCTAGTTTCTTGATTCTTTACCGATAAGCCCTCTCTGGTAGACTAAAAGATTTAGATGACACAATACAACATAAGTAAACATCAGTAGACATGAATAAAAATTAGTTTCCATCAATGACAACACAAATAACTGATCAAAGTCATCCATCATGCAATCTCAATCTCTTCATCACAATGTCATCTTAAACCATCTTGTACTATTTTAGTGATAATTCTCCATCTGTATCAGTTATGCTAAACATGCCAAAATTCTCCCCCTTTGGCATTGATGGAAACACTAAACATCTACATATTCAACTCATATTGTTCCACTTTATTCTGGACCTTCTCTGCAACTCTACTCTTCTCTAATGCACCTCATCTGTTGTTTACACTTTATCTTCAACTCTTCTCTTCCTGATCATATTTCTTCTCTTATGACTAATCATATTTCTTCTCCCATGACTAATCATATTTTGTCTCCCCCTTTCATAGCAATGCCAAAGGTGCATAAGAATCACTAATCATCAAATATGTTGTTGTTGTTGTCTTCAACATGTCTACAATACTCATCTAAGCTACCCCCCCTACAGAGTAGCCTGCATCCCATCAATCCAAAGTAAAAAATAGTCATTAAGCCCACTAGATTGATGCATCTCTTGCATCCTAGTGCTTTTTGAGTAGGGGTATGACCCCTAATTTACCTCTGAGGTACTCAAAGGTTGTCTTCGGTAATGGTTTAGTGAAAATGTCTACTAGCTACTCTTTGCTAGTCACATACTCCATTCTAACTTGTTTTTCATGTACTCTTTCCCTTAGAAAATGATATTTCAATTCTATATGCTTTGTTCTTGCATGTAAAACAAGTTTTTTTGAAATATTAATTGCACTAGTATTATCACAGTAAATAGTTACTGGTTCAAACATATCAAATTTAAATCCTTCAAGCACATGTTTCATTGAGATTTCCTATGTACAATTCATTGATGTTGCAACATACTATGCCTCTGTTGTTGACTGAGAAACACAAGTTTGCTTCTTACTTGTCCAAGCAACCAATCTGACTCCAAGAAGAAAAGCTCCATCGGTAGTGCTTTTTTGGTCATCAACATTGCCTACCTAATCTGCATCAATAAACACATTCAAAGAAAAATTTCATTTATAAGGATACCATAAAACATAATCTATTGTGCCTTTCAGGTACAAGAATATCCTTTTCAATGCTACCAAGTGAGTCCTTTTGGGATCCTTTTGAAATCTAGCAACCAATCCAACAACATGTGCAATATCAGGTTTGCTATGAATGGCATAATGCAACTTACCAATCATAGACCTGTATTCTTTCTCATCAATAGATGGTGAATCATCTTGTTTAGACAACTTGCTGCATGTCACCATCGGAGTACCAACCAGTTTACAATCCTCCATGCCAAATGTTTTCAACATCTCTTTAACATACTTACTCTAACAAATAAAAAATCCACCATCCAATTGTTGGACTTGCAACCTAATGAAAAATTTAATTTCACCAATAAGAGACATCTTGAATTCCTTCTTCATCTCCTCAGCAAAATCCATACATAAATCATCATTACCACCAAAAATTATGTCATCCATAAATACTTCAGCTATCAATATTTTATCTACATCAGTCTTTAGATATATGTTGTTGTCCTCACCAGTACGCTAGAATCCTATCTTGATCAAGTATGCATGCAACCTTTCAAACCATGCTCTCAGTGCCTGCTTCAATCCATATAGTGCCTTATGTAGTTTTCAAACCATATATTTGTTTTCAGACAAAGAAAATCCATCTAGTTTTTCTATGTACACTTCTTCTTCAAGGATGCCATTTAGAAAAGTTGATTTAACATCCATCTGATAGACTTTAAATCTTTTAAATGCAGCATAAGCAAGTAGCATTCTTACTCCTTCCAATCTTTCCATAGGTGCAAAGGTTTCACTATACTCTTCTCCTTCTTCTTGTGCATAGCCTTTGCAAACCAATTTTTCTTTATTTCTCACAACCTTGCCTTCTTCATTTAACTTGTTTCTAAAGACCCATTTAGTTCCAATCACATTCTTGTCTTCCGGTTTGGGAACAAGTGTCCATGTTTTTTTTTTCTCTATATGATCTATCTCCTCATTCATTGCATTAATCTAGTCATCATCCTTTAATGCCTCTCTTATTATTTTCGGCTAAATAGTAGAATTTAGACAGGAATTTTCTCTAATTTTCCTCCTTGTTTGTACTCCAACATTTTTATCTCCAATTATTAGTTCTTCTGAGTTATTTAACTTGACATCTCGGTATAACCGGTTCTAGTGTTGTGCTTCCTGCTTCGTGTTCTTCATCTTCTTCATCGCTCTCTACATTTACTGGTTGAACACCTATTTCTGCAACATTTTGCTCATCAGTCTTCTTCACATTCGATTCTATAAACACAAGTCTTTCTTCATCTTTCTCAGGCTCAAATTTGTTGGCCTCTCCAAATTTCTCAGAGAGTTCATATATCTTCACATTAGCACTCTCAATGATCTTCTTAGTTCTCTTGTTGTAACATTTAAATGCCTTACTCTTTGTAGAGTAACCAAGAAAAATGCCTTCATCACACTTAGCATCAAACTTTTCAACGTAATCATTTCTCTTAATATAACATTTACTCCCAAATATTTTGAAATAACTTACACGAGGAGTCTTTCCATGCCATAATTCATAAGGTGTTTTATTATTACCTTTTTTGACAAGTACCCAATTCAAAGTATAAACAACAATGTTGATTGCTTCTCTCCAAAATATCTATGGTACTTCACCTTGAATCATCATGATTCTAGCAACTTGAACAACTGTTCTATTCATTCTTTTAGCTATCCCATTCTATTGTGGATTTCTAGGGGCTGACATCTGCCTCTTAATTCCTTGTTCATCATAGAACTTCACAAATACTTTTGATTCTATAAACACAAGTCTTTCTTCATCTTTCTTAGGGTTAGATCTATTGGCCTATCCAAATTTCTCAAAGAGTTCATCTATCTTCACATTAGCACTCTCAATGATCTTCTTAGTTCTCTTGTTATAACATTTAAATGCCTTACTCTTTGTAGAGTAACCAAGAAAAATGCCTTCATCACACTTAGCATCAAACTTTTCAATGTAATCATTTCCATGTAAGCATCACACTTAGCATATTTCATAAGGTGTTTTATTATTACCTTTTTTGACAAGTACCCAATTCAAAGTATAAACAATAGTGTTGATTGCTTTTCTCCAAAACATCTACTATTTTAGATTCTTCTCGGTATCTTTCTCAACAAGAGATTTAAATGTTTTTGTAAACCGGAAAATTGAACCCTAGGTGTTCCCCCCACTCCAAGGAGAGAAAAAGGAGGTCACTAGGGTTGAAGGTTTTCACTTAGGAGAGACTTTACATTCAAAAGAGGGGTTGAAACCCACAAGATCCAATCTCACACAATGCAAGACTGGATTCTAAATGAGTTTCAAGGGTTAAGACATCAAGGATACCCTCTTTTGTAAAGAATGTAGATAGAATGATTGAACTAGGAATGCATGTAAAGTAGGAAAGATTCACTTAAAAATGGAGATAGGGACACAAGATGAAGCTACGGACCTGAAATTAGTAGTAAAATGTCAAGATGATGTTGTTCTGCAAATTTGAGCGAAAGTTGATGGGACGATGGCGCCCGGAGTGCACACGGTCCTCCAAAAAATCTGCGAAATGAAGGGGGATTTATTCGTCTCTGCACAAGGATTCCAGATCTTCAATTACAACTGCGTACCTGCAACCTACACACAAAAAAGAGAGGACAATTGGGGGGTTAGGGATTAGGGGTTTGCCTTTAGGTCAAACCCCGATTTTGGAATTAACCAAGAAATGAGAATGCTGTAAATGTAAATGTTTGTAATGTAATCAAGTACTGATACCTTGTTGTAAGAATGTTTGTATTCTTACATGCGAAGGTGTAATGATGGTGTATGTTATATGTTGTAGGTGATCTCCTCTTCAATGGTTGAATCCTTGTCTTGAATGCAACACCTAGCTTTGAATGGAGACTTAGAATACTCAATTGCTTGAAGGAATGCTTGAATGCTTGAATGTTTTTCTAGCGCTTCCACCTCTTGTACACATATGTTTTCCCCTTTTTTTCTGGAAGGGGAAATGTAGTTTATATACTTGTCAATTAGGGTTAGGAGACTGATTTTTCTGACCTTAGGCCAACCTAGAAGCATTATTTTCCGAATTACAAACTTAAAGATCTGATACCCAACAAGAGACCGGGCCCAAAATAGGGCCAGGGACCAGGGCATTGGGTGCCATGGTCCTGAGGGACCAGGCCACTAGGCACAATGGTCCTGAAGGACCAGGGCACTGGGTGCCATGGTCCCACCTCCTGGGACAGCAGGGTGCAAGGAAGGATCAAGCTAAGGTGCAGAAATATGCAGTTTTTGATGTCGCAAATAGGTTTCGGGGTCTCTATTCAGGTTCAACATTGCGCCACTATCGTGAAGACCCAAATGCAATTGAAATTGCAAGTGTCACAATTTTAGGATGCTACATTTAGCCCCCACTTTAGCGGGAGTATAAGCGTACGCCCATACTTCTGGTAAAGTACAAGGAAACAACATTGAAAGACTTTCACCACGTCAAGGAGGCAAGATACACCAAGCCCCCAGTGGACTAAGGATCTTACAACTTCGATTGACAAAGTAAAAGGGAAGATTACAAGGGAGAGCCATGACTGTCAGTAGTAAGGTTCCCTCACTATGAGTCATGCAAGAAAAATACCAAAAATTTTCAAGGCAAAGCTAAGTTCGCCAAGAAACTTTCAAGTATCTTGAAGAGATATGATCGGGGTGTATGCCCCCCTATGTTAAAGTGATCACACATGCCTTATCAGGGGTGATTTCTTTAAGGTAGTGATACATATAAGAAATGAGAAGGGAAAGGAGCACGTTATCACAAGGATTTAGCCCCCAAGTGTGAGATAAGCCAAAGGATAATAGACACAAAACACAAAGCACAAGGTGACTTCACTTTCCTTGGGGCCAGTATGCTGTATGATAATTCATATATATCATATGTATGTATGCATAATTGTTCTTCATTCCCCAATCAAGGAAGGTCACCTAGAAGAAGGGAACACATGTGTCTTTTCAGTCAACATGAGAGAGACCAAAAGAGATCTCAATGCTTTGCATCATCCTCAAGTAGACAACACTAAGGACAACAAATAGAAGATTGAGAGTAACACATAGAAGAAGTAACAAAAGAGATCAAGAGAGGAGGAGAGAGTCTGCTATGCTAATGAACTAGTCTAGCACGTCATCTACCCCCCGATCTTGCTGATCAATATTTTGGGAAGGGAGGAAACACGCTAGAAGAGGAACATCCAACACAGTAGATGGAGCTATCACAAGATCCAAACAAGGGCTATGTTCATGTTCCAAGCCACGTTGTTCTTGTCTAGGAGCTAGGATAAGTGCTTTAGAAAATTCGTTAGATAAATGGTTATCAACATCAACATATTCATATTCACTATCAAAAGAAAGAGGAGTAACATTTTCATCATGAATAACATTTTCGTCTATATCATCATCAAGATTTATAAAAATAGGATCTTTAACTCGCACAGGATCAAGACCATCATGCATCTTATGTTTAGGAGATTTTGGCTCAATTTTTAGCTGAGGAGAAAATGGAATAATACTAGCTGAAGGTGTTTTTGGGGATTGCAAAGTTTGAGAAGCAGCTACACAAGCTCTAAGATGACACTTTCATCGGCGTTCACGTGCAAAACGATTTTGTCTAGTCTTAGTAGGAAGTTGAGAAGATTGAGGAGGAGGAATGTTCTCATCCTTATCACTTGGGTGTTTAGGTTGTGGTCTCTTAGGTTGAATAATAGGAGAAGAGGAAGGTCTCTTCTCTCTATAAGAGGAAGGAGGAGGAACTGCTCCATATAAAGGAAGAATATCTAGTTTAGGAAGGAGACCAAGTCCATCATGACGAGGAGGTATAGGTCTACTTTTAGGAAGTTTATTAGACATAGGTATAGTCACATTCATAGGGATGGGTTGGGAATCTTCTTGAGGAAAGACATTAGTTTTATCTTTCAAAGGAAGAACTTCCTTCTCAAGAATGATAGGAATATCAAGTTTGGGTGTTCTAGGTTCACTTAAAGATAGGATCATATCTTTTTTCCACTTTTGATAAGATTTGAAAAGATGATCACTCCAAGGTGGAAGAGATTGAAATTGTTTAGGCCAAAAATAATCAATAGGAATGCTAGAAGTTCTTTCAGCTGGTTTAAAGAGACTATGATTGATAGTAACAACTTCACCATTATGGGGAAATTTCAAACACTTGTGAATAGGAGAAGCAATAGCTTTCATGGAAGATAGCCAAGGATAGCCTAGCTTCACACGAAATTGTTCGGATGATGGAATAATAGCAAAGTCCGCATCAAGGGGTTTGCTATGGACCTCAATAGGTAATGTAATAGAACCAATTGTAGGAGAAGAAAATGCATCAAATAATTTCACAACCACATTTGTTTCATCATAGATTACTTGATTCAATTGCAAAGTAAAAAGAAATTCTTCAGTAATGACATTAACCATACAAGAAGGATCAATAAGCACTCCACGGCAAGGTGTATTCTTAACTTTTCAAACTATATATAAATGACCATCAAGTGCCCTGATAGTTTCACTGGAATCAAATATGACGGAAGGTTCTTTAGGGATTTTTTGCTGTTCCACAAAGTTAATCACATTCGGAGTCATAGACACAAGACTATCAGGTGAGAAAGAGGAATTATTAGTCTCAATCACATTAGAAGTATGAGAAGGTAATGGATTAGTAAAAATCTTAAGATTTTGGTTAGGAGGAGCTATAGATGTATTGCCTTTATCATTCACACCCAAAACAGAGATAGTATTATTATCAATCAAATCTTGAATTTTACCCTTTAAAGCAAAACATTTTTCAGTATCATGCCTAGGTTGACAATGAAATTTACAAAAAGATTTGTTATCAAAATAGGGTGAATTAATCTTTGTAGGATCTATTTGCCTTATAGGAGGGAGGGTAAGCACATTTTGTTCCAATAACTTATTCATAATACTATGCAATGATTCATTCAAAGGAGTAAACTTTCTTTCTTTCTTGAAAAACATAGAAATAGGAGGCACACCTGATGCTGCATTCACATTGTTGTTGATGATGTTTTCATTGAACTTAATGACCTCTCTATTTGATTTAAACTTCCCAAATGGTTGTTGACTACTATCACCCTTATCACTCGGAGCCATAGGATTTGCTTGTTCCATTTGACTCACAGTCAGTTGATAATTGTGAAGAGTTGCACACAACTGTTGGAAAGAAGTAAACTCGAAAAATAGAAGTTTTTCTCTAATATCTTTTTGTAAATTAGAAATAAAGATTCTTTGAATATCATTGTCAGGTACTGGAAAAGAAATTTGATCATACAAATGCTTATATCTACCAATGAAATTAGTCACTTTTTCTTTAACACCTTGTTTACAATGCATTAAATCAATCAAAGTAACTTTAGGACTTATATTGTTTTGAAATTGTTAAATAAAAGCATTTGCAAGTTGTTGGAAAGAAGTAATAGAATAAGAAGGCAACGAGCAATACCATTGTAGGGCTTTATCTCTTAATGTTCTAGTAAACAGTTTTGCAAGCAACCTTTGGTCATGAGCAAAATCAGTACATATTGTTTGAAAGGTCTTAACATGTGTTAGAGGATCACCCTTACCATTATAAAGCTCCAATTGTGGGATTTCAACATGTTTAGGGGGAATAGCTCAAACAATGTCAAGAGAAAGTGGGCTCGCAACATCAAATGTGGGCACACTAAACTTAGATTGATTCATAGAGGCAATCTGTTGCTGTAAAGAAGAGACAGTTTGTGCAAGATTGTTAATGGTTGCTTCAGTCGAAGAGTTCATATTAGACATGTTAGATTGTGATGGAGGTATTATGCTATTGAAAGAAGGTATTGATTGAGAGTACGCTGGTGGGACACTATGATAGTTAGTCATAGGAGATGATTGGAAAGAAGGAACACTACAAGGAGGAATGGAATGGTTAAATGAATTGCCCCCTTGCGTCATGTTCATTTGTGGAGATGTAACAGGAACACTCATTGAAGGAATGAGTGAAGAAGTTGGATTGAATGAAGGAAGAGGGTTGATTGAAGAAGAAGGATTGCCCCCATGACTGGTGATCATAGGTGGAATGTCTTGTATTGAAGTAGTCATTATGTTTGATGTAAAAGTAGGTATACTAGCAATAGGAGTTGTCAAAGGGGTAGAATGATTGACTTGAGTAGGAGGTTGTGTATAACCTAAAGTTTCAGCACAACTCTTCATAGGCATCACATTCGAATCCACAATGTGTGCAATACTACGCAAAATATCAATTCCATTCTTATCACTTTGAACCATACGTTTTAGACCCTAGATTAATGAAAGAGCTTGACTATTAGGGTATTCTTGAGACATCCATTGTCAAAAATCATCAAATTGGTTATCCAATTTCAAAAGTTGTTCTACAGAAACCTCATGGAGAGCTTCTTCATCATTAAGAGGATTAGAGGAATTACCCATGTCCTCGTTAAAAAGGCCATTCAAATTAGGTTCCATCTCCTCAGTAATTAAACCCTGGAAGGACTTAATTCTAAGGCTTCGTCTAACGGGAATAGTGTAAGTAGGACTTGTTGTAAAACTCATGCACTAAAGACAGAAAGAAGATTTTGAATTTAGAGGTAGCAAATTTTAATAAAATCAGCCAATCTCCTAGATTTAAGCTGTTAAATGCAATCAGGACAATCTCCCAAAATTTCAGAAAAAATGTCGGGGACCGTGGCGAACGGAGTGCACACGGTCCTCGCAACTTTTTTCGAAATTTTCAGGGATGAAAGTTATGACGATTTTAAAGCTAATCTAAAAAAATTGAGTGATTTTACGACCTGTAGATAGGCCAAATTAAAGTTGCAATCTCAAAATTGAACCCTACCAAGATTGTTGAAAAATGCAAAATTTGAATCTTGAAAAAGATAGGGAAACTAAAATTTTGAATTTTAAGATTCTAGAGGGAATACCAAAAGCAATGCAAGCTTTGAAATTTAAAAATTGACTCAATTTCATGCAAAATTCAATTTTGAAAGCAGAAATCAAGGTTGTTGCAATTAAACACTTAATTTCAAAAGTCACAAATTGCAAGACTTTGAATAAAGCACTGAAATTTCGAATGAATGCCAACACACTTTTCAGATTTAGGACTGCAAGAAACACAATTTTGACACAAATTTCAATTTCAACAAATTTTTGAATGATTATAAGCCTTAATCCAAGCAGTCACTAGACCAACTTTGACTTTAATTTTGAAAGTGTTAGAATTGATGAAATCAGCCAAGATTCTAGATTTTAGCGGAAAAATACAGTAAGATCTAGCTCCCGAAATTTCTGAAAAAATGTCGGGGACGATGGCACTCGGGGTGCACACGGTCCTCGCAAATTTTTTCAAAAATTTCAGGGATGAGAGATATTATGATTTTGTTGCGGAATCCAAAGTTACAGCCGATTTGGAGGTGTTTTGATCAGTGAAATCATTGGTTAAAGGTTGAATCAAGAAGGTTTTAAAAATTAAGGTTTTGACACTTAACCACTTAATTTTAAGAATTAAGGCACAAATATGAATTGACAATTTGCAATAGAAGGGTAGATCCGAAACAAGCATTAACAATTAAACATTTCACAAGCTCAATTACTAAAAAGAAAATTTTAGGGTTTTTATGCAATTAACCTCTAAAATTTGCAAAAGATCAAACATGGAAATGTAATTAACGAAGAAATTTTTTCAGATCTAACCATGAATAATTAGAATTAGGATGTTCACGTCGGGTTCACCAAAATGTAAAGCGGAAAATCGAACCCTAGGTGTTCCCCCCACTCCAAGGAGAGAGAAAGGAGGTCACTAGGGTTGACGGTTTTCACTTAGGAGAGACTTTACATTCAAAAGAGGGGTTGAAACCCACAAGATCCAATCTCACACAATGCAAGACTAGATTCTAAATGAGTTTCAAGGGTTAAGACATCAAGGATACCCTCTTTTGTAAAGAATGTAGATAGAATGATTGAACTAGAAATGCATGTAAAGTAGGAAAGATTCGCTTATAAATGGAGATAGGGACACAAGATGAAGCTACGGACCTGAAATTAGCAGTAAAATGTTGAGACGATGTTGTTTTGCAAATTTGAGCTAAAGTTGATGGGACGATGGTGCCCAGAGTGCACACGGTCCTCCAAAAAATCCGCGAAACGAAGGGGGATCTGTTCATCTCTACACAAGGATTCCAGATCTTCAATTACAGCCGCGTACCTGCAACCTACACACAAAAAAGAGAGGATGATTGGGGGGTTAGGGATTAGGGGTTTGCCTTTAGGTTAAACCCCAGTTTTGGAATTAACCAAGAAATGAGAATGCTATAAATGTAAATGTTTGTAATGTAATCAAGTACTGATACCTTGTTGTAAGAATGTTTGTATTCTTACATGCGAAGGTGTAATGATGGTGTATGTTATATGTTGTAGGTGATCTCCTCTTCAATGGTTGAATCCTTGTCTTGAATGCAACACCTAGCCTTGAATGGAGACTTAGAATACTCAATTGCTTGAAGGAATGCTTGAATGCTTGAATGTTTTTCTAGCGCTTCCACCTCTTGTACACATATGTTTTCCCCTTTTTTTCTGGAAGGGGAAATGTAGTTTATATACTTGTCAATTAGGGTTAGGAGACTGATTTTTCTAACCTTAGGCCGACCTAGAAGCATTATTTTCTGAATTGCAAACTTAAAGACCCGATACCCAACAAGAGATCGGGCCCAAAATAGGGCCAGGGACCAGGGCGCTGGGTACCATGGTCCTGAGGGACCAGTGCGCTAGGCACCATGGTCCTGAAGGACTAGGGCGCTAGGCACCATGGTCCCACCTCCCAGGATAGCAGGGTGCAAGGAAGGATCAAGCCAAGGTGCAGAAATATGCAGTGTTTGATGTCGCAAATAGGTTTCGGGGTCTCCATTCAGGTTCAACGTTGTGCCGCTATCGTGAAGACCCAAATGCATTTGAAATTGCAAGTGTCACAATTTTAGGACGCTACAGTTTTAAACTTACTAAATGCCTTAGACTTTTCTCTTAGAAAATTTACCCACATCATTTTGGAATAATCATCAATAAAGATCATGAAATACTTATCACCAAAATAGTTCTTAGTCCTCATAGGACCACAAAGATCAGTATGAACCAAATCAAGAATATTCTCTAAAGAGAAAGACTTACTCTTAAAAGATACAGAGGTCATCTTACCCATCTGACAATCCTTGCATAACATATTGTCTAGTTTCACAAGCGGAGGAAAACCTCTCACAATACTTGACTTACTAACTTTAATCAAATTGTCAAAATTGACATGACAAAATCTCTTGTGCCACAACTAGCTATCTTCAATCTTCACCACCAAACAATCATTTACATTAGTATTCAGATGAAGTAAATTACCTCTAGTCTACTTCTCAGTAGCAATCAATTCTCCATTGTTTCCAAGAACCCTGCACACTCCACTTTTGAATTCAAGTAGGTATCCCTTATCATTAAGTTGTCCAACACTCAAGAGGTTATGTTTTAGTCCTTCAACCCAAAAGACATCATCTGCATTACTCTTCCCATTTGATGAAATTGATCCTTTACCTTTAACCATGCAGGGAGAGTTATTTACAAATTTTGCAACACCTCCATCAAAATCATCAAGGGATATAAACTTTCTTTTGTCACCGGTCATGTGGTGTGAGAAACCACTATCTATTATCCATTCATCACTGTTATCCATGTGAGACACTAATGCCTCCTCATCAATTAGATCCTCCTTCATAGCAACAAAGACTATTTCCTCATTGTCATCTTCTTCCAATTCATCATCAGTCACACCTTCATCCACTGCAACATAACAATGTTTCTTACCTTTTCCTTTGAATTTCCTAAACTTCTCTTTCTTATCAGTGTTAGAGAAGTTAGCAGTAATGTGACCAATTTTACTACAATAGAAACACTTAAGGGTAATTTACCTTTATATTTACCTGTTCCTCTAGGGAATCTTTTAGCCATTAATGCCTCAAGTTGCATCGGATGATATTCATCATCACCATCACCTCTTCTACTGCCATGACTAGACCTGCAGTCATGATTATAACAAACATCTTTTCCTTTCCTTGCTGATGTATCAGTTACAAAAGCCTTAAATGCATATTCAGAAGGTTTAGAAACACTATTATCAAAACTATTTAGTTCAAATGTAGTTAGCTTTCCAATTAGAGAATCAACAATGAATTTATCTTTTGAAATAGATCTCAATTCTTGAATAGCAGACACTCTGATAGAATACTTTGGTAAAAGAGTTCTAAGCATTTTACTGACAATAGTATCATCTTCAATCTTACCTTGACACTCTTTATACCACCTACAACATCCTTAATTCTTTTACCATATTGAGCAATGTTTTCACAGTCAGTCATTTTAATATCATCAAATTTTCCTCTCAAGCTCTCTTCCTTTTCCCTTTGTACATGTTCATCTCCCCCATAAATTAGATTTAATTTCTCCCATACCTCATTTGCAGTCTCTAATCCATGAACATCAATATACTTAGAGTCAGAAAAAGTACTTAAAATAGCTTCAAAGCTTGAATGTTTTCTTGTTGTTCTTTGAGTTCATCTGGTGTCAAGGGACTAGTAGTCGGAGCAACATACTTGGTTATCACATGGTTCCAATACTGTGAACCCATTCCTTTAATGTAGATCTTCATTCGATCACTCCATATCTAGTAGTTGTCCTCAGTAAACTTAGGACCCTCCTTCTTCATCATCTTTCATAGAATATTTCCCTCAAGCTATTAGGCTTTCTACACACAGAGGACCAATGCTCTGATACCAATTTATAATCTTAGAGGATCTGGTTAATACTGAGAGGGAAGGTGAATCAGTATTAACAATAATTTAAAATCAGAAACTTAGACTCATAAAAATTTCACCAAATAAAATATAGACCAACACTAGAGTCATTTACTAGTACTGGTATCTACTGATAGACATCTACTAAACTGATATATCAATGTTGCACACTATGTGTTCATTAACCATGCATAAACTGAAAGTAAAGTATACTATCACATAAAAAATATTCACCATATGAGCACCATGATTTTCACATGGAAACCCAAATAGGGAAAAACCATGGTGGGAATTGGTAACCACAAATATTTTGCACTCTTTCGGAGTGCACCCTGTTAGGAGCCAAGCCTTGTTAAAAGCTTACAATGATGCCTTGTTAGGAGCATACCCTATTAGGAGTCACCCGGTTAACGATTTTACCTTAGCCCTATTAGGAGCTTTGATCTATTAAGATCAACCTTGAAAGAGGATTTAGAACTCAGATATTGAGTCACCCTGTTAGGGGATTTTACAATGTGAGGCCTGTTATGACCTACTCGGTTAAGGGATTTTAGCTGTTGTAATTGTTAGAGAATAACAGTGAATGATCTATGTATAGCACTCAACTGCTTGCTTGATCAAATCCAATTAAGTTCTAATTATGCATCACTCTTGGAAGATCTTCATACACCCTGGTTCATCTTCACACACTTCTAAAAATCACTGACACTACAAAACATCAACTATACGGACATAAATAACTTTTACAATTAGCTAGACATCAAAACCCTAAGACTTGCAACATATCTCATCATAGATATTTACAACTCATTACATATCATCATATGGATCATTATGATCAATTACAAATAAATATGAACCATTGAATGATCATAAGTCGTCACAACAAGTCGATCTGGTACAAATTCAAACCCTTATCTCGTTCCGCTAAGCACTTTGCACAATACTAGGAAATTCACTCTCCAAACATGCCAAAACATCTTTCAAACACTTCACATGGTTTGTGTTGTGTTATCATCAACATGTGAACTTGATGTAGATCACCACTAAACCAAAAAGCATTACCAGTCAAGAGCATTTTTTACCTGTCCTTAAACCCTTCTTAACCCCTGGCAAAAATTCAACAAAAATTATTAACATAACTTTAGGTTGTCACAACATAATGTGGTTTCGGTCAGATAGATGTTACAATGATAGAAACTCAAATTCAAAAACATAAAGCCTCAATCATCACCACTCTCCAGATACAATCAGAATATTTCCTCATTTATTGGTTAAGGTCCTAAAACCCAATTTCTTGATTCTTTACCGGTAAGCCCTCTCTGGTAGACCAAAAGATTTAGATGACACAATACAACATAAGAAAACATCCATAGACATGAATAAACATTAATTTCCATCAATGACAATACAAATTTTAAGGAAAGCATAGTGTGGAAATGCCTTCTTAATGTCAATTAGCAGGGGATATCATACAAGAATGTAGTTTAAAACTTTTATAGAACGTTAAGAATAACATAGACAAAACAAATAGAATCAACGCGGAGACAAAACACCAAGAATTATGTGGGAAAACCCTTTCGGGAAAAAACCCACCACCAACAATTGAACACTTTATTTTTAGTAAATGAATTTACAACAAATTTTCAGTCTGCAACTACATGTATTCATTGTTAGTATTCCCAAAGATACTGAGAGGGGGGGGTGAATCAGTATCTAACTAGTTATAGAATTTTTTACTCTTAAAACATGAAAACCATATCAATATTGTGTATTAGTAAACCAAAAATAAAGCAATAAACAAGAATAACAACATCCACAAGAAAACACACCATAACACAGTACATTAACGAGGAAACCCGGTGTGGGAAAAACCTTGGTGGGATTTGTGACCCACAATATTTGCTTACTGGCCAATAAGTGAATATTACTCTTACAATAGGGGCTTGCACATGCAGGAAGGCCAAGTGCCTAGAGCTCACTGCTCAATTACAAAATGGATTATGTAAATCCAATGTCTTGTACTGCTTTAGAATATTATCTACTATGCCAGATCCAGTACCAGTTTTAACTCTGCTTCATACATAAACCCTTGACTTATAATTCGCATAATACATCTGCCTTAATTCACCTATCTTCTTTTTTCAAATGTTCTATAATGATCTCTTATATATATAAGTCATTTTACAACTTGCCAAGTCGGCTTACAATGATTTTATAATGATTTACAAAATATATTATAAACAAAATTCCTGTCAGCTTTTGTGCCGGTATACTTCCTTTCACTGCTGGTGGTCTCTGTGCCAGTGTAGAGTTTGTCTTTGCTGGTGCCAGTAAATTGTCTTGCTGGTGTCATAGGATTGCAAGGTTGCCATCAATGAAAAAACCTTCAATCACCTACAATGTCTCATTGGAGTGTGCATTTTCCAACAATCTCCCCATTTGGCGTTGATGGCAACACTCATGAGAAAAATCCAAAAATTGTCATCCAAAGAGTTTCTGCCAGAATTGTCTTACCAAAGGAATATGTGCTCCCCCTAAGCTGATTATTTTTCTCATACCACTACTCCCACTTTGGCATCAATGACAAAGGTTGTCAAAGTGTCAATTGAGTGTGGTTTCCATCTTCATCCTTGTAACTGGTTGGTTACAATCCTGAAAGAGGTCTGCCAATACCAGATTCAGGTTCTCAGTGAATCGTTTGCTATCTTTTAATGCAGCCTCTGTCCTCTGAATTGTACCAATGAGGTGTTGCATTTTCTCTGCTGGTGTTTTTTGTCCTTGAATTAAAGCCTTAGATATCTCTTTTCTTAAGGAGGCGAGGTAGTCCAATCTTGGACTAAGTCTCCATTTTAGGTCTTTTCCTTTTCCTTCTATTCTTTCCTTTTCTCTTTCCAATTTTAAGGTTTCCTCCTCAAAACCTGTTATTTTCTGCTGAAAAACTGATAATGGTTCAGATGAGTTGATGAGATTATCAGCTAGTTGATTTATTTCCTCCTGTAACTTGCTGATTTTCTTGTCTATATCTACTATCAAAAGGTTAGTTTTACATGTGTCCTTGTACAAAGTTTTAAATTCTTTTAGTGTACTTCATAGTTTCGGTAAAAGAGTGTCAAATTGTCTCATACACTTCTTTATTTCCTCTTCAAAGAATTTGTGTTTTTCCTTCTCTAGTTTCTCCTTGAATGCTTCCTCATTTATTTGTTCAACTATCACAATGTTGTCAGTAATATACTTAGACAATGTGTCAAGTTGATTCAAAGAATCTTTATTATCTATATCACACTTAGGTGCTATCATTTTCAAAACCAGAATTGAGTCATCAATTGCTTTGTATGCTTGTGAGCTACACTCTGTTATCTTCTTGATAGAATCCAAAAGAACTTCTGTCACATTTGTTGATTTGAAATCTGTTGTGGAAGAACCAACAATTTGTATACCACCGGTCAGAGTAACTTCTTACTTGTAGTGACCTCTGGTAGGTCAATTTGTGTTTGCATTTCTTTAAGCAAAGGTTTGGGTTGCTCAGTTGTTGTTGGTGGCACTGTCTCTGTGTGTACCTGTTCTTGTGAGGGAGCCTATTGCTCTACCTATTTCTTAGTGTTGTCACCTGTCGGTTTACCTTTTGAGCTATCTGTTATCAGAGGTTCATTCGCCACATCTATTTTTCCTATTGAATCCTTATCTACCATAATATTGACTTTCTGAGTGTCAATATTCATTGTGTATAATACCTCAGAATCATGATTGGTGTCCTCATGTAGTGTGTCCATACTCTCATTAGCTGGTTGATTGTATGTGGTAACTTTTTGTGGAGTATCAAGAGGCGGTGGGGATAAGTTATTTGGTTTTTTTATGCTGGGTGGACCACCAACCTTACCTTTTCCTTTATCCTTATCTTTTTGGTATACTTTGATGGGTTTAGGATTTTGATATTCTTCCTGCTTTTCCTTCTCTACAAGGAATATGTCCCATGCATTAGCTTTTTCCTTTGCAACCTCATTCACTCTACCAATCATAAGTGCTACATGCTGGTGTGTAGTTGAAAATACTGACCAGTTAGCCTCAGAGATCAGATCATCTATCTCTTTTGGTGAGTTGACAGGATATACAACAAGTAGTTTTTTTTATTTTTATTTTCTTATCAAGCTCTACAATAGCTTGCCTTCTAGATTCAAGTCTTTTGAACAGTTCTACCAGTAATTCATCCACAACTTGCATCAAAAATTTCTTGTAAATATCCAAGTGTAGGATTACACTGTTTTCAACTTTTTTCTTGTCATTAGTTGATAATGAGTCATATAATTTGTTGATGTTTTTTAGCTTTCCATCCTCTGTTATTTCATTTAGAAGTTTGTCAATTGGAGCAATGGTTTGTTGAGTCTTCTTCTTGGGGGTTAACTTCTTCTTTGGAGTTAATTTCCTAGCTGTGGGCCTTATTGCCTATTGTTTCTGTTTGGTTCTTCTAGGAGAAGGTGTAGATACCAGTGAAGGTTTCCTTTTTGTCACAACTCTTTTGAATGTAGCTGGTATATCACTTTCTAAAGAATTTCCAACTGGTGAAAGGTGAGTTTTCGGTTGAAGTTCTTATAACTCGTCTTTAGTAATACCAGTTTGTTTGAGTACATCATCCTTAATAGCTTTTGCTTGCTTGGATCCTCTTCTAACTGTTGCTTCAACCTTCTTAACCCATTTCTTTGATTGAATTTGGTTTTCAATAGTCTCAGCACTACCAAATACCTCTTCTTTAGGTTCCTTAGGTGCTTCTAGGAGGGCATTTGCATATGTTTCTATTATATGGTTATCAGTTTCATATCCCATTTTAGTGACCCAAATGGTTCTTGGGATAACTGTGTCCATCCAAATTTCATCCTTCTTTATAACAAAATAGATTTCATCCTTATACTTGTTCACAATTGCTTGTGACAATCTAACTCTCATCTTCATTCGGGCTTATAATTCCTAAAAGTACTCATTTATGTTCTTTTCTCTATTCTCTCACATGTTGTTTAGTAAATCTGACAACTATTTGCCTACTGGTATGTCAAAACCAAGATTTTTGTTACCAATATTAGGTACCTATTTTGTTATGTGTAGCATTAGACAAACAAGTAGGTTTCCAAATCTAAATGTCCCCTTTTTGTCTTTCTTTATCTTTCCCAAATTGTCAATTAGTTCATCTTTAAGCCATTTGCGCACATCTATTTTTGCATTATTATTAACCTTGTCATAGGCACTCTTTATGCATAGGCTAGAGACTGAGTTTAACCTATTTACATGTGTGGTTTTATAACCTAAGATCATACTGATGAATCTAACATTGATATCTGTTACATCATTTACCCTTAAAGATCTCTTGTCAGATGTTGCACCGGTTAGGTTAATCACTAGGTCATTTGAGACTTTCTTTGTTTTATCAAGTCTGTTACCGGTGGAAGGTAACCCTATCATAGCTTTTACTGCTTCTTTTGTGATTTTGTGAACTAAGTCCAACTAGAAGAATGCACCATGTACCCTGCTTAGTACTATCCTTATAACATCCTTGGGAAAATCTGGGATACTAAGAATTTCAGTGAAACCTAGGGTTTCCACTATCTTGTGTTCAGGTTTGATATTGTCGGATTCATTAAAAATTACAGTTTTATACATACTCTTGATTTCCTCATCACCTAATTCTTCTATATGACAGTGAATATACATTCTAGGGTCTTAAGCAAAAACTACTCCCTTGGGGATTTGAGAAAATGCACCAATATTATCATCTTTCTTGGTAATCTCGAGAACTAACTAGAATACAGGTCTAGGGCATTTGAATACTTTGACAATAGTGGGATTTGCAATGAATTCAGGAACAAATGAAGAAACCATGGACATAAATACCTTTATCTTCCTTAGGAATGATTGCTTGACGAATTGCTTCTCTTCTTTGCTTGGAATGCCTTTGCTCAGGAATTTTCGCGCTCTCAGAGATTTGAATGCTTGGTGAAATGAAAATGGAGCCAAAACACTTGTTTTATAATGTCAAATTCGCCAACCACTGCATTTAATGTTTGCTAGTTAAGTAACGACTTAACTTATCTACCGTTATAGAAGTGATTTCAACTTCTCACCATCAACCGAGAGAATAATAGCATGTTTCACATTTGATTGCCAAACCCTCAAAGGAATTTTCTTTAGTTAGATGAAGAGTCTCCTGTCGGTGGAGTGTTACTCTGTTCTACCGGTGGAGTTGTATTCCTATCACCATTTAGATTTGACTTTCTGATCCATTGTTTTGAAAATTCTTCCTTTACCTCTTCAACCTTCTCTTTACCCTTCAAACTAGCACCATTTTTACTTGCCGGTGATGCCTTACTTTTGCAAAATTTTGCAATATGTCCAATCTTGCTACAAGCATAACAGGTCACATTATTTTTCAGATTAGCTTTCCCATATCCTATGCTGGTTTGTGTTCTACACTGATTAGATAAGAGTCCAAATCTTCCACAAACATAACATCTTACATTCATTCTACAATTCTCTGAATTATGACCAATTTTGTTACATTTGGAACATTGACTAGTGGGTGTATTAGTTCTTTGATAATTTCAAGATCTACAGTGATTTTCTTTATGACCATACTGGTTACAGTTAAAGCATTTGCCATTAAATTTGTAAGCATTTGGTTATCTTACCGGTTTGCTATGATCATGTGTGTTTGTAGTACCGAAGATTTCACCAACTTCAAAGCCAAGGCTATTAGTGTCACCATTTGGTTTCTAATTCTTCAGCAAGTCACCAAGTTCTTTTGATCTTTTCTTGAATTTTTCTTTATGTTGATTTGCAGCAGCTAGTTCTCTTTCCAAGATACCTTTCTATCTCATGAGTTCATTTGATTCATTTTGTGCATGCATCAGATCTATCTTCAACATATCATTTTCATAACTAAGTCTTGTATTTTCATTTGCAGCATCATTCAGTCTTCTAGTCAGGTCTTCTTCATTCTTCTTTCTATCTTCAATTTCTTTACAAAATCTCATAGTCATATCCTGCATCTCATTCTTTTTTGTCATATTTTCTTGTTTTAGCTTATTCATCAGATCAGTAAGAGTTTCCTTTTCATCATTCTCATTTTGCATCTTTTCATAAAGTTCTCTTCTCTTGTTTCTTGCAATGGTAAGATTTTCTTGAAGTGCTTGAATAATATCCTATGTAGCTTTTAGATCATCTTCAAGTTTGATATTTTTCAACTTTTTTGCATCATAGTCTGAGAGAGATCCTTCTAATTGTTTCACCAAGTTTTCCATCTTTATTAGTGTCAAGATCTTCCTCAAGCTATTAGGCTTTTGAAAATAGAGGACCGAGCTCTGATACCAATTGTTAGGATTCCCAAAGATACTAAGAGGGGGGGTGGGTGAATCAGTATCTAACTAGTTATAGAAGTTTTTACTCTTAAAACATGAAAACCATATCAATACTATGTATCGGTAAACCAGAAATAAAGCAATAAACAAGAATAACAACATCCACAAGGAAACACACCATAACATAGTAGTTTAACAAGGAAAACCAGTGTGGGAAAAACCTTGGTGGGATTTGTGACCCACAATATTCGCTTACTAGCCAATAAGTGAATATTACTCTGACAATAGGGGCATGCACATGCAAGAAGGGCAAATGCCTAGAGCTCACTACTCAATTACAAAATGGGAAGTCTCACTGACTTACAAAATGGATTATGTAAATCCAATGTCTTGTACTGCTTCAGAATAACATCTACTATGCCAGATCCAGTACCAGTTTTAGCTCTGCTTCATACATGAACCCTTAAACCCTTAACCTATAATTTGCATAATAGGTCTACCTTAATTCCCCTATCTTCTTTTTTTCAAATGTTCTATAATGATCTCTTATATATATGAGTCATTTTACAACTTTCCAAGTTGGCTTACAATGATTTTACAATGAGTTACAAAATATATTATAAACAAAATTCATGTCGACTTCTGTGTCGGTATACTTCCTTTCACTGCTGGTGGTCTCTATGCCGGTGTAGAGTCTGTCTTTGCTGGTGCCGATAAATTATCTTGCCGATGTCATAGGATTGCAAGGTTGCCATCAATGAAAAAACCTTCAATCACCTACAATGTCTCATTGGAGTGTGCATTTGCCAACACTCATTCTTAGATTCTCACAAACTGGACACTGCAATCAGCTCATAGAATCAATTCCAAACACAATAGTTATTCAACGGCTTCATATACCAAATTGTTGATAGTTCATTTGAGCAACAACACCAATGGTTGGAAGTCTAACTATCTATATTGGTCTGCATTCATGGGAAACACAATATCCCACATAACTAGGAAGTTGGGTTGGTTTGTATTCATATATATCAACAAGACCATCTTCAATGTCCAAGTGTTCACCTTTTGGAATTCGGTTCGAGCGCACACTCGTAGTTGGTCTCTACTCCATCAGCCATCAAAATGACCACAAATGCATTGCTCCGATCTCCCAATGAACCAATATACGACTCGACTAATGCGGCTCCAAATAGATCAGCTCCATTGGCTCATCCAGATAGCCTTCAATAGGTAGACCTGATCTCCTGATGACCCTAAGATGACTCCATCGGGCCATCGCTAATCCACTTCCATAGTTTCCCTGATCCCTGATATCATAGAAGTTGATGAAGGAGGATCCATTGAATGATTAGCATAGCTTTCCACAAGTCCCTCCAATATCCAATCAATCCCCAATTGCCGAAGGTGATCTCATCGGTCATCGGTATAAAAATAATGCGGCTCTTCCAATATCCATTGTTACCCCAATGACCTAAGGTGGTTTCATCAGCTATCAGAACACATCATTTCCCCGATGAGAGATGCACTCCAAGATAGAAGAGAGCAGACTCATCAAACTTCGGTGTAGCTTTCATCTTGTCAACCTGATTGTCAATATCAACTCAATCGCAAAAGGCAACCTCATTGGGTTTCGACATAACAACAAAAATGGCATCTCCGGTACCTGACAAGGAAGAACACATTAGCCTGAGTCACATCGACCAAAAAGAGTTCAACAACCAAGTAGGTACTCTTCTGTTCTATCAGGGTAGGTTACACCGACAAACCCAAACATTTTCCAAGTGAATTCGAGGCATTATTTCAACAAACTCCCACTTGACAAGGAATTCATTGAGCCAACATTTCTAGTTTGTCATTGAGATTTATGGGTAAGAAGACCCATAGAATTTGAACACCACTTGAACTTGTGAGTGCTCACAGGCTTCATCAAGGCACCTGCAACATTTTCTAGAGTGTCTACCTTGTTAAGATAAACATTTCCATCTTCCACCATGTCATGAACAAAGTGATATTGAACATCAATATGCTTCCTTCTAGCATGGAAAGTAGGATTCTTTGTTAGAAATATAGCACTATAACTGTCACACCAAATTTCAACTTGCCTTGCACCAAAACCAACATCTGAACTCAACCATCTGATCTAAACATCAAATTTGCACACATGTGTAGCTTCCATGTACTCTACCTTTGTAGTGGACAATGCGACCATAGGTTGTCTCTTTCTCATCCAACTAATTGCTCCACCATTCATGACAAAAACATATCCACTGGTGGATCTTCTGTTGTTTATGTCTCCTACCTTATCAGAATCCACAAAACCACATACACTGAGAATTTTCTTTGAATCATCAGAATGACCATGATAGCATAAAGCAAAATCTTAAGTTCCCTTCAGATATCTAAACACCCTCTTTACATCATCCCACTATGGCCTTCCTAGATTTGACATCAACCTGCTATGTACTCCCACTGGTTGGGCAATGTCTGGTCTTGTACAAACCATAGCATACATAAAACTGCCAATAGCACTTGCATAAGGGATGTTCTTCATGTCAGCAACCTCTTCAGGAGATTTCAGACTGTCAAGCACAGACAACTTAGTTCCCTGCAAGATGGGAACAACCTATGATTTATAGTTAGACATATGAAACCTGTCAAGAACATTGGTTATATACTTTCTCTGGTTGAGCCAAAGTTTCCTCTTAGATCTATCCCTTTTGATCTCCATTCCTAGAATGTACTTTGCTGTTCCTAAGTCCTTCATTTCAAATTTCATAGATAACTAAGATTTTAAATCTGAGATCATACCTTTTGTATTTCCTATGAACAACATTTCAGCTACATACAAAGCTATGATAAGAATCCTATCACCTTAAGTTTTGTAGTAAACACAATGATCAGCTTTTGATCTCATAAATCCCAAGGACAAAACAAATGTATCATACTTGTGATACCACATTCTAGGAGACTATTTCAAACCATATAGACACTTCTTCAATCTGCATACCAAGTGTTCTTTACCTTTTTCCACAAAGTGCTCAGGCTAAGACATATAAATCTCTTCTTCAATATTACCATGAAGAAATGTTGTCTTCACATCCATTGGCTCAATCTCTCAATCATATGTTGGTGCAAGTGACAAGACAAGTATGATAGATGTCAGCTTAGCCACAGGAGAAAAGATCTCTCCATAGTCAATACCTTCCTTTTGAGAATACCCCTTCGCAACCAATCTTTCTTTGTACTTGTCAATGCTACCATCTGGACCATACTTATTTTTGAATACCCACTTGTAGCCTACAGGATTTCTGCCTTTAGGCAATGGCACCAATTCCCAAGTTCCATTTTTATCCAATGATGACATTTCATCATTCATGGCTTCCAACCAGGAATTTGAATCAGACATCTTAATAGCTTCTTTGACAGTCCTAGGCTCATCAGTATCTGCAAGTAAAGCATAAACACAATTAATATTCAACATAGAGTAACTGTACTTATTAGGTGTATACCTATCAGGTTGCTACCTCTCTCAAGTATATCTTCTCAACTCTAGTGTTGAGGCTTCTTGAGGTTCAATAGGAGGCTCATCATCATGTTCTTTTTCAGACTACTCAAACTTCTTGAACTATCCTCATCTTCAAGTATCTCTGGAAATTCTTCCTTAGTTGGAGGAATTTCAACCTCAACTTCTCCTTTCTTTCCTATGTCTTGATCTAGTGACATAGGTTTCAGCTCATGAAAAATCACACTTCTGTTGTACATAACCTTACGAGTCACTGGATTCCAAAGTTTGTATCCTTTTACACCAACTCCATAGCGAATGAAGATACATTTCATAGCTTTGTTATCCAACTTAGATCTATTAATATCAGGCACATGAGCATATGCCTCTACACCAAAAACATGAAAGTGTCTTAAAGAAGGTTTCTTACTAGACCATGCTTCCATATGTGTTTTTTCAACCAATGTTGAAGTAGGAGAGAAATTCAACAAGTAACATGCTGTAGCAACTGCTTCAGCGCAGAATTTTTGTTCCAGCCCAGCTTTGCTCAACATCCTCCTGGCTTTCTCCATTACAGACTGATTCAACCTTTCAGCAACTCCATTTTGTTGTGGACTATAAGGTATGGTATTATGTCTCTTAATTCCATGATCAACATAGTACTTTTCAAAATTTTCACTACAGTATTCACCACCATTATCTGTTCTTAAACATTTAATCCTTCTCCTAGTTTGATTTTCAACAAGGTTCTTAAACTCCTTAAACCAACTGAACACTTCTGATTTACTTTTAAGAAAGTACACAAATGCCCTTCTTGAATAATCATATACAAAAGATACATAATACTTAGACTTAGACAGAGAAGGAACATCTAGTGGACCAAACACATCAGAGTGAACATAATCTAGAATGTTAGAATATTTATGAGAACTAGAATAAAATTGAACATGGTTTTATTTTCCATATATGTAGTGTTTGCAGAAACTGAAATCAAAACTACAATCATCCAGACCTTCAACTAGATTCTTATTCTTCAAAGATTTTAAACCTTTTTCACCTATGTCGCCTAACCAATTATGCCAGAGCATTGTTTTCTCAGCAGGAAGTTTAGCTTCCAATGAGTTAGCATTATGCATCATTACAGTTGTCTTATTAGACTTTTTAGAGGTTACATTACAACATATAGGTTCAACATTTAACTTATATAGTGTACCAATACGATCACCCTTTTCCAATACAATGGAACCCTTAGTCATCTTGTAACCACTAGACACAAATGTAACATGTACTCCAGCATCATTAAGATTACTTACAGAGGGAAGGTTTCTTGCCAGACCTGGTATATGAAGAACTCCATTGATCCCCTTCACTCTACCATTTGGGAATTGAATTTTAATTCTGCCTCTCCCTACAATCTCCAATGTAGAATCACTAGCCAAGTATACCTTTCCACTAGCATATAGTCGATATTTTGAGAACCACTCCTTGTGGGAGGTCATGTGCAAAGATGCACCACAGTCTACTAATCAGGTGTCATCTAAGATAGGCACTGCCAGGGCTACTACAAATGCATCTGCATCACTCTGAGAACATTCAGTGTCAGAATACTTCTTCTTCTCCTCCTCCTTGCAATCCTTTCAGATATGCCCTTTCTGCCCACAATTCCAACACTTCACCTTTGAATTCTTGCCTAGATATTTTGATCTCTCTTGAGACTTGGACTTGGACTTCTTTCCTTTCTTTTTGTCTTTGTTCTTTGGTCTACCTCAAATAGTGAGTGCATATTTTGTCACCTCAGAAGACTTCTTTCTCAATTCTTCTGACAAAAGAGTATTAACCATAGTATCCATCTTGAACTGGGTCATAGTACTATCGATAGCCATCACTAAGTGATCCCAAGAGTCAGAAAATGAACACAATAGCAACATGCAACATTCTTCTACTAGGATGGTCATACCAACAAAAGTTAACTATGCAAGAACCATGTTGAATGCATTCAAGTGGTCTACCAATGGTGTTGCTGCATCCATCTTCAAAGAGTACAACTTCTTTCTCAAGAAAAGTTTATTCACCAAGGACTTGCCTTGATAAATATCTCCCAACTTCTTCCAGAGAAGATGTGCAGTTTTCTCCTCATGGACGTTTAAAAAAATATAATCAGCAAGACATAGCCTGATTAGACCCCTTGCCATCCGGTCAGCTAATTCCCATTCCTCTTGCTTTATGCCTATAGGTTTCTACCTAGACACCGTAATCCAAAGGTCTTGGTCGACCATCAAGTCTTCCATCTTGAAGTTCCATAGTTTGAAATTGGAACCATTAAATTTCTCCATGTCTATGCACCTTAAGGTGCTCGCCATCTTAACCTGTAAAACAAACAAGTAGACACTCTGCAAGACTCCCACTAAAATAAGAACTGACACAAAAAACCAACCCTACCCAACAAGGATAACAAAATGGGCCAAGCTCTGATACAACTTGTAAGGAAAACACAGTGCGGAAATGCCTTCCTAATGTCAATTAGCAGGGAAGATCATACAAGAATATAGTTAAAATTTTTACATAGCATTAAGAATAACATATATAAAACAAATAGAATCAACATAGAGACAGAACACCGAGAATTATGTGGGAAAACCCTTTTGGGAAAAAACCCACCGCGAACAATTGAACACTTTATTTTTTGGATTTACAATAAAGTTTCAGTCTGCAACTATAGGTATTCATTCTCAGATTCTCATGAACTAGACACTCTAATTGGCTCACAAAATCAGTTCCAAACATAATAGTTATCCAATGGCTTCATATACCAAATTGTCGATAGTTCATCTGAGCAATAGCACCAACAGTTGGAAGTTTAACTGCTTGCATCAGTCTGCATTCATGGGAAACACAATATACCACATGCACTAGGAATTTGGGTTGGTTCGTATTCATATATACCAACAAGACCATCTTCGGTGTTCAAGTGTTCACCTTTTGGACTTTGGTTTGAGTGCACACCCGTAGTCGGTCTCTACTCCATTGGCCATCAGAAAGACCATAAATGCATTGATCTAATCTCCCGATGAACCAGTAGATGACTCTACTAATGCAGATCCAAACAGGTTGGCTCCATCGACTCATCAAGATAGCCTTCAATAGGTAGACCCAATCTCTGGATGATCTTAAGACGATTCCATCAAGCCATCGCTAATCCGCTTCCATAGTTTCCCCAATTCCCAATATCACAGAAGTCGATCAAGGAGGATCCATCAGATGATCGGTATAGCTTTCCACAAGTCCCTTCGATATCTAATCAATCCCCAATCATCAAAGGTGATCTCATCGGTCATCGATATAACAATAATTCAGCTCTCCCAATATCCAATGTTACCCCAATGACCTAAGGTAGCTTCATCGGCTATCAGAACATGCCCTAAAAAGTTTCCCTGATGAGAGATACACTCCAAGACCGAAGAGAGTGGACTCATTGAAATTCAGTGTAGCTTTCATCTTGTCAACCCAATCGCCAATATCAACCCGATCGTTGAAGGTGACCTCATCGGGTTTTGGCATAACAACAAAAATGGCATCTTCGATACCCAACTAGGAAAAAGACATCGGCCCAAGTCACACCGACCAGGAAGAGTTCAACAACCAAGTAGGTACTCTATAGTTCTATCGGGGTAGGTTACACTGACCAACCCGAACATTTGTCAAGTGAATTCGAGGCATTATTCCAACAAACTCCCACTTGATGAGGAATTCATTGAGCCAACATTTCTAGTTTGTCATTGAGATTTATGGGTAAGAAGACCCATAGAATTTGAACACCACTTGAACTTGTGAGTGCTCACAGGCTTCGTCAATGTACCTACAACATTTTCTAGAGTGTCTACCTTGTTAAGATAAACGTTTCCATCTTCCACCATGTCACAAACAAAGTGATACTAAACACCAATGTGCTTTGTTCTAGCATGGAAAGTAGGATTCTTTGCTAGACATATAGCACTCTAACTGTCACTCAAAATTTCAACTTGTCGTGCACCAAAACCAACTTTTGAACTCAACCGTCTAATCTAAACATCAAATTTCCATGCATGTGTAGCTTCCATGTACTCTACCTCTATAGTGAAAAACCTGACCACAGGTTTCCACTTGCTTATCCAACTAATTGCTCCACCATTCATGACAAAAACATATCCACTGGTGGATCCTCTACTGTTTATGTCTCCTGCCCAATCAGAATCCACAAAATCACATACACTAAGAATTTTCTTTGAATCATCAGAATGACCATGATAGCACAAAGCAAAATCTTAAGTTCCCTTCAGATATCTAAACATCCTCTTTACAGCATCCCAATGTGACATTCCTGGATTCAACATAAACCTGCTAAGTACTCCCATTGGTTGGGCAATGTCTAGTCTTGTACAGACCATAGCATACATCAAACTGCCAATAGCACTTGCATAAGGGATGTTCTTCATGTCAACAATCTCTTCAGGAGATTTCAGACCATCAAGCACAGACAACTTAGTTCCCTCCAAGATGGGAACAACCTGTGATTTATAGTCAGACATATGAAACCTATCAAGAACATTGGTTATATACTTTCTCTGCTTGAGCCAAAGTTTCCTCTTAGATCTATCCCTTTTGATCTCCATTCCTAGAATGTACTTTGCTGCTCCTAAGTCCTTCATTTCAAATTTCATAGATAACTGAGATTTTAAACTTGAGATCATACCTTTTGTATTTCCTATGAACAACATGTCATCTACATACAAAGCTATGATAAGAATCCTATCACCTTAAGTTTTGTAGTAAACACAATGATCAACTTTTGATCTCACAATTCCCAAGGACAAAACAAATGTATCATACTTGTGATACCACATTCTGGGAGATTGTTTCAAACCATATAGAGACTTCTTGAACCTGCATACCAAGTGTTCTTTAGCTTTTTCCATAAAGTGCTCAGGCTGAGACATATAAATCTCTTCTTCAAGATCACCATGAAGAAACATTGTCTTCACATCCATCTGCTCAATCTCTCAATTGTATGTTGTTGCAAGTGACAAGAGAAATCTGATAGATGTCAACTTAGCCATAGGAGAAAAGATCTCTCCATAGTCAATACCTTCCTTTTGAGAATACCCCTTTACAACCAATCTTGCTTTGTACTTGTCAATGCTACCATCTGGACCATACTTATTTTTGAATACCCACTTGTAGCCTACAAGCCTTCTGCCTTTAGGCAATGGCAACAATTCCAAAGTTCCATTTTTATCCATTGATGACATTTCATCATTCATGGCTTCCAACTAGGAATCTGAATCAGACATCTTAATAGATTCTTGGATAGTCCTAGGCTCATCAGTATCTACAAGTAAAGCATAAACACAATTAACATTCAACATAGAGTGACTATACTTATTAGGTGTATACCTATTAGGTTGCCACCTCTCTCGAGTATATCTTCTCAACTCTGGTGTTGAGGTTTCTTGAGGTTCAATAGGATGCTCATCATCATGTTCTTCTTCAAACTACTCAAACTTCCTTAACTCTCCTCATCTTCAAGTATCTCTGGAGATTCTTCCTTAGCTGGAGGAATTTCAACCTCAACTTCTCCTTTCTTTCCTATGTTGTGATCTAGTGACATAGGTTTCAGCTCATGAAAAAACACACTTATGTTGTACATAACCTTACCAGTCACTGGATTTTAAAGTTTGTATACTTTTACACCAAAGCCATAGCCAATGAAGATACATTTCATAGCTTTGTTATCCAACTTAGATCTATTAATATCAGGAACATGAGCATATGCCTGCACACCAAAAACACAAAGGTGTCTTAAAGAAGGTTTCTTACTAGACCATGCTTCCATATGTGTTTTTTCAACCAATGCTGAAGTAGGAGAGCAATTCAACAGGTAACATGCTGTAGCAACTGCTTTAGCCTAGAATTTTTGTTCCAGCCCAGCTCTACTCAACATGCTTCTTGCTTTCTCTATTAGAGACTGATTCAACCTTTTAGCAACTCCATTTTGTTGTGGACTGTAAGGTATGGTCTTATGTCTCTTAATTCCATGATCAACATAGTACTTGTCAAAATTTTCACTACAATATTCACGACTATTGTCTTTTCTTAAACATTTAATCCTTCTCCTAGTCTGATTTTCAACAAGGTTCTTAAACTCCTTAAACTGACTGAACACTTCTGATTTACTTTTAAGAAAGTACACAAATTCCCTTCTTGAATAATCATATACAAAAGATACATAATACTTAGACTTAGACATAGAAGGAACATCTAGTGGACCAAACACATCAGAGTGAACATAAACCAAAATTTTAGAAGATTTATCAGAACTAGAATAAAATTAAATGCGGTTTTGTTTTCCATATATGCAGTGTTCGCAAAAATTGAACTCAAAACTACAATCATCGAGACCTTCAACCAGATTCTTATTCTTGAAATTTTTAAAACCTTTTGCACCTATGTGGCCTAACCTATTATGCTAGAGCATTGTTTTCTCAACAGGAAGTTTAGCTTCCAATGAATTAGCATTATGCATCATTACAGTTGTCTTAAAAGACTTTTTAGAGATTACATTACAACATATAGGTTCAACATTTAACACACATAGTGTACCAATGTGATCACCCTTTATCAATACAATGGAACCCCTAGTCATCTTGCAACCACCAGACACAAATGTAACTTGTACTCCAACATCATTAAGGTTACTTACGAAGAGAAGTTTTCTTGCCAGACCTGGTATATGAAGAACTCCATTGATTCCCTTCACTCTACCATTTGGGAATTGAATTTTAATTCTGCCTCTCCCTACAATCTCCAATTTAGAATCACTAGCCAAGTATACCTTTCCACCAGCATATGGTCAATATTTTGAGAACCACTCCTTGTGGGAGGTCATGTGCAAAGACGCGCCAGAGTCTACTAATCAGGTGTCATCTAAGATAGGCACTACCAGGACTGCTACAAATGCATCTGCATCACTCTGAGAAGATTTGGTGTCAGAATACTTCTTCTTCTTCTCCACCTTGCAATAATTTCAGATATGCCCTTTTTGCCCACAGTTCTAGCACTTCACCTTTGACTTCTTGCCTGGATATTTTGATCGCTCTTGGGACTTGGACTTGGACTTCTTTCCTTTCTTTTTGTCTTTGTTCTTCGGTCTTCCCCAAATAGCGAGTGCATATTTTGTCACCTCAAAAGACTTCTTTCTCATTTCTTCTAACAAAAGAGTATTAACCACAGTATCCATCTTGAACAGGGTCGTAGTACTATCGATAGCCATCACTAAGTGATCCCAAGAGTCAGACAATGAACACAATAGCAACATGCAACATTCTTCTACTAGGATGGTCATACCAACAAAAGTTAATTGTGCAAGAACCATGTTGAATGCATTCAAGTGGTCTACCAATGGTGTTCCTGCATTCATCTTCAGAGAGTACAACTTCTTTCTCAAGAAAATTTTATTCACCAAGGACCTACCTTGATAAATATCTCCCAACTTCTTGCAGAGAAGATGTGCAGTTTTCTCCTCATGGATGTTTAACAAAACATAGTCAGCAAGAGATAGCCTGATTAGACCCCTTGTTATCCAGTCCACTAATTCCCATTCCTCTTGCTTCATGCTTGTAGGTTTTTGCCCAGACACCACAATCCAAAGGTCTTGGTTGACCAACAAGTCTTCCATCTTGAGTTTCCATAGTTCAAAACTGGAACCATTAAATTTCTCCATGTCTATGCGCCCTGAGGTGCTCGCCATCTTAACCTATAAAACAAACAAGTAGACACTCTAAAATACTCCCACTGAAATAAGAGCTAACACAAAAAACCAACCCTACCCAACAAGGATAACAAAATGGGCCAAGATCTGATACCACTTGTAAGGAAAGACAGTGCAGAAATGCCTTCCTAATGTCAATTAGCAGGGAAGATCATACAAGAATATAGTTAAAAAATTTACAAAATAGTAAGAATAACATAGACAAAACAAATAGAATCAACACAGAGACAGAACACCAAGAATAATGTGGAAAAACCCTTTTGGGAAAAAACCCACCACCAACAGTTGAACACTTTATTTTCAGTGAATGAATTTACAATAAAGTTTCAGTCTACAACTATAGGTATTCGTTCTCAGATTCTCACGAACTAGAAACTCCAATCGGCTCACAAAATCAGTTCTAAACACCATAGTTATCCAATGGCTTCATATACCAAATTGTCGACAGTTCATCTGAGCAACAGCACCAATGGTTGGACGTCTAACTATCTGCATCTGTTTGTATTCATGGGAAACACAATATCCCACATGCACTAGGAATTTGGGCTGGTTCATATTCATATATACCAACAAGACCATCTTCAGTGTCCAAGTGTTCACCTTTTGGACTTCGGTTTGAGCGCACACCCATAGTCGGTCTCTACTCCATCGGCCATCGGAAAGACCATAAATGTGTTTCTCCGATCTCCCAATGAACTAGTAGATGACTACACTAATGCAGATCCAAACAAGTCAGCTCTATCGACTCATCAGGATAGCTTTCAATAGGTAGACCCGATCTCTTGATGACCCTAAGATGATTCCATCGGGCCATCACTAATCCACTTCCATAGTTTCCCCGATCCCCAATATCACAGAAGTCGATCAAGGAGGATCCATCAGATGATTGGTATAGCCTTCCACAAGTCCCTCCAATATCCGATCAATCCCCAATCATCAAAGGTGATCTCATCGGTCATCGATATAATAATAATTCAGCTCTCCCAATATCCGATGTTACCCCAATGACCTAAGGTAGCTTCATCAGCTATCGGAACATGCCCTGAAAAGTTTCCTCGATGAGCGATGCACTCCAAGATAGAAGAGAGCAGACTCATTAGACTTTGGCATTGCTTTCATCTTGTCAACCCAATCACTGATATCAACTCGATCATCGAAGGTGACCTCATCAAGTTTCGGCATAACAACAAAAATGGCATCTTCGATACTCGACAAGGAAGAGGACATCGGCCTGAGTCACACCGACCAAAAAGAATTCAACAACCAAGTAGGTATTGTGTTGTTCTATCAGGGTAGGTTACATCGTCCAACTTGAACATTTGCCAAGTGAATTCGAGGCATTATTCCAACATAAATAACTTATCAAAATCATCCATCATGCGTTCTCAATCTCTTCATCACAATGTCATCTCAAATAGTCTTGCATCAGTTCAATGATCATTCTTCATCTGTATCAATTATGCCAAACATGGCAACATATTGGTCTTTCCCTTTCAATGATTTCTACTACCAACAGAGTTGCTACACCAGATGTTGATGCCATTTTGAAATAGGGCATGAAAAACAACTTGAATATGGATAACTACCTTTTCAATTTCAGCTAGATGCTAGGAATCACTGTCGGGTCACTTCAAGCTCTATTTTCGCTACTTAATCTCATTCACCTTGCTCTCGTGATCTTTCTCTTCATTCATAGTGTGAGGAATGAATGATAGAATTCCTTTTTATCCTTTGAAAACCTAACTTTAAGTTGTAATAAATGCACAACCCTAAAGGTTTCCCGGATACCCTGTTTCCCAAGAATTCATCACCGGATTTTCAGATAGGCATGTAATCTTCTAAATATTGACTACATAGCTAATCTCAATCATGTATGACATTCCTCAGCCAATTACATATCTCCAAAAGGGAGTTTTTAAGGAGTTACATGAAAATCTTCCCCCTAAGTTCAAATACCTTAGTTATCGGATGAGGCTCCAACACCGAAATCGGGTGTGGAGCCATTCTATCTATTTGAATCTTCCTTCTTAACTTGCATCTTCTTATGCTTCTCTCTGACCTCTTCAACCTTCTCTTTTCCATTTACATGTAATCTATTCTTGTCTATCGGTGCATTCTTGCTCACATTCTTTCTTTTGCAATATTTTGTAATGTGATTGAATTTGTTGCATGCATAGAAAACAACATTCCCTTGCATAGGCCTGAAGTTCATCTGATTTGGTCTCATTTTGCATTGGTTAGAAATGTGTCCACACATTCCACAAGAATAACATCTCTTGTTTTGGAAAATTTTCATCACTTCTCTACACATGTTTGACTTATGACCAAAGTTGTTGCATTTGAAACATTGACCAGTAAAGGTAGGACCATTATTCATCATCCTATTTTTGCATTGACTTGCCATATGACCAAATTTATTGCAAACAAAGCATTTACCATTGAATTTATAAGCATTAGGCTATCTTACCAGAGGTCTCTTGTTCTTTTGATGATTGCTTTGTCTAGAACCAGAGGGTTCTCCTTTCTCATATCCAAGTCCTCACATGTCTTTTCCACTTCTCTGACTTTCTAGCATCTCATCTAGCCTAGCTAAGCTAGTTTTGAATTTTTATTTGTACTCATTAGCAGTGGAAAGTTCATCTCTCAGAATTATGATCTATCTTTCAATTTCTTTTCCATCATTCTTGGATTGCACCAATTCAAGTCTCAACTGATCATTCTCATAATTCAGTCTGCAACATTCTTTAGAACTATCCTTCAATGACTAAGTTAGATTTTCCTCATTCTTCTTCTTGTCTTCTATCTCTTTTGTCAGCTTCATCACAATGGATTGCATCTCATTTTTTAGGACTGCATTATCTATAGCAAGACAATGGATTGCATCTCATTCTTCAAGACTGCATTATCTCTAGCAAGCTTCTCACATTCATATGTCTTGTCTTGTAGGGTTTGATTGTCAATGTTGTTTTCTTCTTTCTCCTTGAGTTTATCCATCAATTCCTTTCTCTTCTCTCTAGATGTGTTCACTTGCTCTTTCAAAGATTCAATTAAATTTTTAGCTATTTCTAGACTTCTCCTCAGGATACTTTTTTCTTTCATCATTGCATCAAGATCTTCAAGAGCCAGAGTAAATTGCTTCTGCAAACCAGAGTCCATTGATTCAATCTTATAGATCTTCCTCAAGCTATTAGGATCCTTCCAAGGAACTAGGATCTGATACCAGTTGTTGGAATCAATGAACACTAAGAGGGGGGTAAATCAATATTCTACAATTCATAATTTTAGTAAACTGATTCTTAAACCACCAGATGCATAATAATGAAAATAAAGTGCAAAAACATAACCAATCAACCACAAAACCATAACACTAGAATTTTTACATGGAAACCCGAAAAGGGAAAAACCATAGTGGGATTTAAACCCACAATATTATTATACTTTGATCAGGAGTATGACAATATTACAAAAAGGGGAATGCACTTGCATTCAGACTCACTGCCTAGAGCTCACTGCTCAAATACAAAAGAGGGCTACAAATCGGAGGACTCGCCATCCTACAAATTATTACAATAGTGTTTGAACTAAATAATAGCATCTATTAATGTCAAATAATAGTTTTGGTTAGGCTCAAGAGTTCTTCTACCATTGTTCTATTTCTCTACTATATTTTGTTGCTCTATCAAATACCAGAGCACTAAAACCTTCAATCACATTCACCAAACATTGCACATTTTCTCATACAAATTTCTCACACTCATCTAATACACCAAAATTCTCAAATTAATCAATCTTATATATCTGCATCAACAAAGCAAATCAATTCTCATTACGGCTTCCAAAAACTGTATAAGACACAACATGAAACATGTAACCAATAAGTCAGCTCAATCCATCCACAAATCCATATGAAGACCCAAATAAGTTGATAAAAAGCTTCACACATGTCAGCCGAATATCCTTGAACTCAGAACCAATCATCAAAATCATCCCAAGGATTCTAGATTACACGTTACATCAAAATAGCTCTGTTCTACCTAGATTACCAGGTACCGGATCTTCAATCTCAATCATGAATCAACACCAGATATGAGGATTATAGAATATGTTGCCTCAAACCTCGAATCAATTTCCTCTATAACTGCAACCAAAGTTACACAACCAAAATCAAGATCTACACATTGTACTCATACTTTATCGGTTACTGTATTCCTCCTTCCAAACTTATGCCTAATGATAATACAACTTCCTGTAAATCAAATCTACATGCACCAGATATCATTTATGAGCTAAATTGTGTTGGCCATCTAGTGGAACTAATTGTGTTACATTAATTTTTTGTTATTGATGTCAACACTAGCTACTTGGATGCTTTACCGGCACCCTTCTGGTCCCGGCTGGTTGAGTGTTTTTTGGTTAACATGGATCTGGCATGATCCGGTTGACTCTGGTATAATCTACTAATGGAATTGCCTTGTTCATAATGCTTATACTCATATTTGATCAGCTAGTTTTGGTCTAGTGATTAGATGCTATCCTACTTACTTAGAAGATTGGTTTCTGGTTCCAGCGAGGGTTTCACTGGTAGAGCTTTTGGTGGAGATCTTTGATGCATTGCATAATTGGTGTTGGTGTAGCTTTTGATGGAGTTTCAAGATATTGTTGGTGATCATGTTCAAGACTTGGTGTTTGGAGATCATTGCTGAAGCGTGTGGACCTATACTTGGTCCTGATTGATTTAGGTTATGGACCAGCATTAATGTAACCTGTGGATAGGACCTATTGTTGTATTTTTGAGATGTCTTATGTGTGGATATTATTTTTTTGGTCTAACACCAACATGGTTTGTAATTAAGTAATTGGTTTATTGTCTAGTAGTCGACCTGATTGTTTATGGTCGAGGGTTTGTATAAATAAGATGTAAGATCTCATTCTAGATCATCATGGTTATTGTAAGAAGTCATGGTCAATCAATGTAATGTGCAAATAATGTAATATCATTCAAGAGGAGGACTTAGTCGATCATTGGAGATCAAATTGGGTTTGTGTAAGAGGATTTAGTCCTCCACTATTGAGCTTAACCAGAATTGTACTCACGCATAGGAGATGCTATCTTTTGCAGTTCAACACTTCTCTGGATTGTAGTCTGGATTTATATGTAGTCAATGAGACTCCTTTTGTGATGAGAAATGTGCTCTAGGTTGTTGGCCTTCCTGCAAATGTAGGCCCCTTCATTGTAAATTCACATAATTATTGCAGAAGTATTATTTGACTATTGGTAAGCTTCCCACCATGGTTTTTTGGTGCAGGAGCACCCTTCTAAGGTCTTCCTCCTTTTGGTTTTTGTTGGTGTTTTGCTTCTTTAAGAAGCCATTGTAAATGTAATAAGAGCCATGAGCTCATTAGTCTTTTTTAGGTCCTAATTTAGGTCCTAGGTTCTCATTTCTTGTGGAGGAGAGGTTATGTGTGCCATTTATGAGTTTGGGGTCCTTTTAGAATGGTGGTGTCCATAGGATAACCCAATGTATGCCTAGGAGTTAAGAAAAGCAACTTTGGAAAAGTTGCTCAAAAGTTGCAAAAAGTTGCATGACAACTTTTCAAAGTTGTCAAGCAACTTTTCCACCTAATAGGTCAAAAACCTTATCTTAGCATGGAAAAGCCTAATTTTGGCACATAGACTAAGGAAAGGATACTATATATAGTTTCAAACCCTAAAATGATGGGTTGGCTGTTAGTTTTCTATGGCCCAAGAAAAGAGACCTTGATTGTGACTGTGATTTTGTTGCTAGTCAGCACAAATGGAGCATCAAAGAGTGATAATGGATTGATTTTCAGACTAAACTATGTTGAAAGATTTGTGTTGTGTTTACTCTTCCATTTTGAGCAATTAGCTTTAGTGTGTTGTGCAAGTTTTGAGTCTTTTGTAAATATTTTGTAAAACACTCTTTCACTGTCCAGTTTTGGACTGTTTTGTGTCAATGCATTAACAACTCCTATCCCCATTGTGGAATCACCATGAAACCATGGGGAGTATGAGTATAGACCCTATACATTACTTTAGAGAAAGTAGGGCCCTTGAAGATGTAGGGAAGCCATCCAAAGACCCACTCCTAGGCGAGACTGGACAGTGCCCGACTAGGAAGGGTCAAGATTGCAGAGGTCCGTGAGAGCAAGGAAGGTTAGAGGAGGATGCACCCTTTGGAGGAGTTGTAGAGGGGTGTGTGGAGCACCATTAGTGAGAAGGATAAGCTTCCACCAATCTAGAAAAGGTGGTAGAAACACTAAACCTTCACTGTGACCCTGGTAGGCCTAAAAACCCTCTTAAAAAACCTTTAGAAACCCCAAAATTCACCTAGGGCAGTGTATGAACACTTGGAGGCCTAAAACCTAGGAAATATTTGAGCTTTTGCCAATTGAACAGCAGTCCTTTTGGGGAGTTTCACAAGTTGGGTCATCATTTGCAAGAGGGATCCCTAAAAGTCCGGAATGGAGGCCTAATTGGGCTCATTCCTTGTAGCCCTATTTTGTAGGATAGAGGCAAAATGGTGAGATCAGTAATAGATAGGGAGGCCTAAAACTCTTGGGGGTACATGAATGGTTGGAAAACCATGCTTAGAACTAGTCCTAACCTTGCTAGGACCTAAGAAGGTGTAGGATAAGCCAAACCCTTATGAGCCTAAGTAAGGGTTCTTTTGAATCTCATGAGTAGGTGAGACCTTAAGAGAAGTATTGCAAGTTGTTGGTAGGTGGATTGGGCAAGGTCAGGGTAATTCCACAACCAAGGGAAGTCCTAGAGACCCTAGGGTGTGGTTGGAACACCTGGTGATCCAACGAAAGGATCAAAGAGCATAGACTAGATTAGTCTACCCCATACCCATTCCCATCAGATTGGTATCAGAGTGAAGTTAAAGATTTGGTGGACCATGCATGTCTCTATATTCTGGTGAATCAGTAGGGGAGAACATAATGGTCACTAATGCAAAGCTAGCTAGGGAGGTAGAAGAGCAGAAGGAGAAGAATAGACTCCTTGAAGAAGCTATGAGTGAGATAAGGGACAAGCTGCAAGAAGTGGATTATCAGAGGACACATGGACCGTGGGGTGAGGACACCAAGGATAAAGGCAAGAAACTATTGACATAGATGACATTATACCTAAACTAGACCCCTTGATCAATGAAGAACCTTTCGTAAAGGCCATTAAGGCTTTGAATACCAAAGCTTTTGAAGGATTGCCACATTTCAGTTAAAGGATGGACATTGACACTGTCATGGAGTGGATTGAGGGTATGGAGAACCACTTTGAGTGTGAAGGTGTGACAGAAGCTCAAAAGGTTAAGGTTGCCAAATCAAGACTAAGGGGAGCAGCCTTGACATGGTGGAAGTATCTGCAAGAAGAGAGAGTTAGCATGGGGAAGCTACCTATTGCAAATTGGAAGGCCATGGTGAGTAAGATCAAGGAGAACTACTTACCAGAGGATTATGAAGTCCAACTTCATAATAAGAGTTACGGATTGAAGAAAAAAGACCTTGATGTGACCCCCTACATAGAGGAGTTTCAAAAGCTTTGTCTTAGATCAAAAGTCCAAGAAGAGGAATCTATCAAGGTGGCTAGGTATCTAAGTCGTCTAAAGTGGAACATCCAAGAGGAGATAAGCCTGTGGATTCCTACCATTGTCCAAAAGTGTCATCAGCTTGCTTCTAAGGTGGAAGAGAGGAACAAAAGGAAAGGAGACACTAATAACAGGGGTAGAGGCAGAGGTAGAGATAAAATGAATAACCAAGGCAGTTACCAAAGCAAGGCAAATGAGAAAAGGAATCAAGGAGAGTCTAAGTTGATTGAACACATTAGTGAAACCAACCTCAGAGGAGGCCATTCCAGAGGAAGAGGTGCACAAGGGGGTCCAAGTAGGGGTAGAGGTACTAGCATGGGTAACTCCTACTTCGCAACCATGAAATGCTACAACTATGGTCAATTGGGACACCCGGCCTATAGATGTCCTAACAAGCCTCCTCATCAAACAGTGGAAAGAGGATTGCTTATGCTCATGAAGATGCATCAAGCAATAAGACACTTGAGATGCACCATATTGAATTAGAGATTGGAGAAAATCTGATGTTCAATAGAGTCTTGATAAGACAGCCAATTAAGGATGAACCTAAGCATAGGAGAGCATTGTTTAGGGTGAGATGCAAGATCCTTGGTAAGGTTTGCAAGGTGATAGTTGATTTAGGTTCAACTGATAACATAATATCAGATGAGGTAGCCAAGAAGTTGAAACTCACAAGGATACCCCAGACTAGCCCTTACAAGGTGACATGGTTGAATCAAGAGCAGAGTATTCTTGTCAATGAACAGACTTGGGTAGAGTTCTCTATTGGAGGATACAAGGATAAGATCCTTTGTGATGTGTTACCCATGGATGCCTATCACCTACTTCTAGGTAGACCCTGGCAATTTGATAGGAAGGTGATCTAGGATGGAGAGGAGAACTCCATTTCCTTCAAGAAGGATAGCAAAACCTTTAAGATTCAGTCTCTGATAGAGAATGATAAGGGAACCTCAAGAACACCTAGTGTCTTATTGACTACTGGTAAAGAGTTCTTACAATTGCTACATGAGGAGGAGACAATGAGGTGTGCCATCTTTGTGAAGCCAAAGGAGGAGGAAGACAAGTTGTAGACAGAGGTACCCAAGGAGGTGAAGAAAATGTTGCAAGAGTATAAGGACATAGTGAGTGATGGAGCACATACAACACTTCCACCAAGAAGGTCCATAAGCCATCAAATAGACTTTGTTCCCAATGCATCCCTACCCAATAAAGCTGCATATAAGCTCAGACCTGATCAAAACAAGGAGGTGGCAAGGCAAGTGCAGGAGTTGTTGGATCAAGGACTGATCAAGAAGAGCATCAGCCCATGTGCAGTCCTGGTAGTGCTAGCATCAAAGAAGGGAGGCAAGTGGAGACTTTGCACTGATTCAAGGGCAATCAATAGGATCACCATAAGGTACAAATTTCCTATTCCTATAATAGAGGATCTGATGGACTATTTAGGAGGTGCCATGTATTTTACCAAGTTGGACCTTACAGCTAGTTATCATCAGATTAGAATTAAGGAGGGTGATGAGTGGAAGACCGCTTTTAAGACCACATAAGGGGTGTATGAATGACTTGTGATGCCATTTGGACTTACTAATGCCCCAAGAACCTTCATGAGGTTCATGAATGAGGTGTTAAAGGACTTCATAGGTAGGTTTGTGGTGGTTTACTTAGATGACATACTCATCTATAGCAGAACCAAAGAGGAGCACCTAGAACATCTGAGGTTAGTCCTAGAGAGGTTGCATGAAGAGAAGTTGGAAATCAACTTAGAGAAGTGTGACTTTTTGAAGCAAGAGTTGGTCTACTTGGGATTTATGGTGTCTAAGGGAACCTTGAAGATGGATCCAAGCAAAGTGGAGGCAATCTTGAATTGGCCTGCCCCTAAAACTGGGATTGAAGTTAGGAGTTTCCATGGTTTAGCCCAATTCTATAGAAAGTTTGTGAGGAACTTTAGTGGCATATGTGCACCAGTACTTGACACCATAAAAGGAGGCCTAAAAACCAAATTCAAGTGGACTGAATAGGCTGATAAAGCATTCCAATTATTGAAGCAAGAAGTAGCCACAAAACCCATCCTACTCTTACCTACTTTTGACAAGCTATTTACATTGGAATGTGATGCAAGTGGCATTGCAGTAGGAGGTGTTATGAGTCAAGAGGGAAGCCCTATGGCATTCTTAAGTGAGAATCTTAATGAGGCAAAGAAGAAGTAATCAACCTATGACCTAGAGTTGTATGCACTAGTTTAGTCGCTCAAAAAGTGGAGGCATTACCTACTCCCAAAGAAATATGTGGTGTTCACAGATAACCAAGCTTTGAGTTACATTAACACTCAAGAGAAGATTAGAAATAGACATTTGAAATGGATGGAATACCTCCAATCCTTCACCTTCACCATCAAGCATAAAAAGGAGCAACTCAACAAGGTGGCAGATGCTTTAAGCAAGAAGTTGTTGACTGTTCAAGAGTTACAATTGCAGAGCATAGGAATAGAAGGTTTCAAGGACCTCTATGAAGTAGATGAAGACTTTTCATTAGCCTACAAGGTTTGCAAGGAGTTTGAGAATAATTTTCATGGTGAGTATGTAGAATACACTCTTCAAAGTGGTCTCTTGTTCAAAGGTAATCAATTATGTGTGCCTAGAGGATCCATGAGAGAAAACCTCATCTAAGAAAAACACAATGGTAGTCTAAGTGGACACTTTGGAGTCAACAAAACTTGGGATCTAGTACATAGGTACTATTATTGGCCCAAGTTTCCAAGAGATATGAGAAAGTATGTGGAGCAATGTGGTGTGTGTCAAAGGGCAAAAGGAGGATCAAGTAATGCAAGCCTCTATCAACCATTACCGGTCCCAAATAGGCCTTGGGAGTGTGTGAGGATGGACTTTGTAGTAGGACTCCCCAAGACAAAGACAAGTATGGATAGCATCTATGTGGTAGTAGACAAGTTTTCTAAGATGAGCCATTTCATTCCATGTAAAACTACTCATGATGCTAGCTATGTTGCACATCTCTTCTTTAAGGAGATTGTAAGGATTCATGGACTCCCACTAAGTATTGTTTCAGATAGGGACAACAAATTGATGGTCAAACTGAAGTCATTAATAGGGTGTTAGGCAACTTGTTGAGGTGTCTAACCAAGAAGTATGGACAGACATGGGATCTAGTCATTCCACAAGAAGAGTATTCCTATAATAACAGTGTAAATAGGACCACTGGAAGGAATCCTTTTGAGGTTGTCTATGGTAGACATCCAAGGGGAGTGTGTGAACTTAGGGAACTTGGTTCCATGGAGATGAAGAGTGGCAAAGAAGAGGACTTCACTCAAACCATCAAGGAGGTCCAAGAACAAGTCAAGAGAGCCATCCTAGAGTCTACTCAAAAATTGAAAGCTAAAGTGGATGAGAAAAGGAGAGAGGTTCAATTCAAAGTGGGTGACTATGTGATGGTCCATCTAAGAAAAGCTAGAATGCAAAGTGGCAAGCCTATTAAACTACAAATAAAGAGGGTGGGACCTTGTAGAATTCTATCCAAATATGGTGAGAATTCCTACAAGGTTGATCTTCCTTCAAATTTGGCTATATCACCAGTCTTTAATGTTGCTAACCTGATACTATACAGGGGTGAAATAGCAAGACAAACTAAGAATCAAGCCAAGGTACTACAAGACTTGGATGTGAATGCTTTACCTCAAGTGAAGCAACCCATAGCAGAGGAGATCTTGGAGTCAAGGGTAAAAAATTCTACTAGACACCAGGTCTATATGGAACACTTGGTAAAGTGGGTAGGTCAACCTAAGTTTGAAGCCACTTGGGTTGAAGAGGGTAGGTTCAAGAAACTTGGTGTTGACCTGTCTCTCATTTCTCCCTCGGTTCCTTAAATTTTGTGCAGAGGGGGAGTATGGTGTAGGAGAACCATTCTAAGGTCTTTCTCCTTTTGGTTTTTGTTTGTGTTTTGCTTCTTTAAGAAGCCATTGTAAATCTAATAAGAACCATGAGCTCATTAGTCTTAATTAGGTCCTAATTTAGGTCCTAGGTTCTCATTTCTTGTGGAGGAGAGGTTATGTGTGCCATTTATGAGTTTGGGGTCCTTTTAGCATGGTGGTGTCCATAGGATAACCCAATGTAGGCCTAGGAGTTAAGAAAAGCAACTTTGGAAAAGTTGCTCAAAAGTTGCAAAAAGTTGCATGACAACTTTTCAAAGTTGTCAAGCAACTTTTCCAGCTAATAGGTCAAAAACCTTAGCTTAGCATGGAAAACCCTAATTTTGGCACACAGACTAAGGAAAGGATACTATATATAGTTTCAAACCCTAAAATGATGGGTTGGATGTTAGTTTTGTATGGCCCAAGAAAAGAGACCTTGATTGTGACTATGATTTTGTTGCTAGTCAACACAAATGGAGCATCAGAAAGTGATAATGGATTTATTTGAAAAATAAACTATGTTGAAAGCTTTGTGTTGTGTTTACTCTTCCATTTTGAGCAATTAGCTTTAGTGTGTTGTGCAGGTTTTGAGTCTTTTGTAAATATTTTGTAAAACACTCTTTCATTGACTAGTTTTGGACTATTTTGTGTCAATGTGTTAACAACTCCTATCCCCATTGTGGAATCACCATGAAACCATGGGGAGTAGGATTATAGACCCTATATATTACTTCAAAGCAAGAAAGTACCTTGAATATGTAGGGAAGCCATCCAAAGACCCACTCCTAGGCGAGACTGGACAGTGCCCGGCTAGGAAGGGTCAAGATTGCAGAGGTCCGTGAGAGCAAGGAAGGTCAAAGGAGGATGCACCCTTTGGAGGAGTTGTAGAGGGGTGTGTGGAAAACCATTAGTGATAAGGAGAAGCTTCTACCAATCTAGACAAGGTGTTAGAAACACTAAACCTTCATTGTGACCTTGGCAGGCCTAAAAACCCTCTTAAAAACCCTTAAAAACCCCAAAATTCACCTAGGGCAGTGTATGAACACTTGGAGGCCTAAAACCTAGGAAATATTTGAGATTTTTCCAATTTAAAAATATTACTTTTGGGGAGTTTCACAAGTTGGGTCATCATTTGCAAGAGGGAGCCCTAAAAGTCTAGAATGGAGGCCTAATTGGGCTCATTTCTTGTAGCCCTATTTTGCAGGATAGAGGCAAAATGGTGAGATCAGTAATAGATAGGGAGGCCTAAAACTCTTGGGGGTACATGAATGGTTGGAAAACCATGCTTAGAACTAGTCCTAACCTTGCTAGGACCTAAGAAGTTGTAGGATAAGCCAAACCCTTATGAGCCTAAGTAAGGGTTCTTTTGAATCTCATGAGTAGGTGAGACCTTAAGAGAAGTATTGCAAGTTGTTGGTGGGTGGATTGGGTAAGGTCAAGGGAATTCCACAAGAAAGGGAAGTCCTAGAGACCCTAGGGTGTGGTTGGAACACCTGGTGATCCAAGGAAAGGATCAAAGAGCATAGACTAGATTAGTCTACCCCAAACCCATTCCCATCATTTTTCCCTTTACCGGGTTTTCCATGTACAAATCTTGGTATTGTTTGGATGGTATTTATTCAATGTTTATTGTTTATGCTTTAACTGCTCTTCTGGTATTATTGTTTTGGGTTTTGGTATTAAAGTTTAAATTGCTAATGCTTCTAATAATCTGTGACAACTGATTCACCTGCCCCCCTCTCAGTTGTCTTTCAGTTATCTGAACTGTCTAACAATTGGTATCAGATCTTTGATCCTCTCTATAGAAAGCTTAATTGCTTGAGGAAGATCCTATGACGACTAACAATTCAAGTTTATCAAGTTCTTCTGGAACTATCTTTTGAAGGGATATACCGAGGCTTGAAGGAACAAATTATACAATATGGAAGATTCATATGGAGACTCATCTAAGATGTCTTGGCAAGGAGATTTTGGAGATCACACTGAATGTTGTCACACCCTTTAAGCTAAGATCTGGTAATCCTCCTTTGACAAACCTAGATAAGGAGCTTGAGAATGATTGTAGAGAAAGAGAAGCCCTCTTATGTGCACTTTCTGATCAGCAAATAATGGGATTAACTGACAAATCATCTAGAAAGGCTATATGGGATAAGTTACAGACTCTTAATGAAGGTGACCCTATAGTAAAATTTTCTAAATATGATGGTTACTAGGTGAGATATGAAAACCTGAAGATGGAAGAAGATGAAAGGATTATTGCATTCATGGAAAGGGCAAATGAGATTGTTATGGGAATTCAATGTTGTGGTGGAACTCTGAGCGAAGATGAGATTGTTTCAAAAGTCCTAAGAGCCCTACCACCGGCTTACAAAATGAAGGTTACTGCTATTGTAGACGTATAAAAATGACCACTTTCCTAAGTGAATATTTAATATTCATTTTAACCTCATTCTTTTATTTAATTAAATTAATTACTTAATTTATTTAATTAAGTTCATCTAAGCCTTTCATAGCCTTTAATTAAATAAATCACTTTATTTAATTATTTTCCCTTCCTCTCCTTTTAATTGATCCTTGCAAATAAATAAATCTAATTTATTTATTTAAATTCCATAGTTGTATTTATGCAAGTTGCATCTATTTTTGTTGAAATAAACTAATTTATTTTAATTAAAATTCCCCTCCATCCACTTGCAAAATCCTACATCTCTCACTTGCCTCCCTAAACCCCCTTCTAGATTCTTCTAATCACTTCTAATTTAGCCTACTCCATCTCCTAAATATTGTCACATCCCTAAGAAAAGGGAAATCACTTCTCAAACCCTCAAAGTCTTTGAAAACCATTAAAGGCTTTATGTCTTCAACAAGTTAACCTTCAAAGTCTTCCTAACCATTAATGGTTAACTCAACCTTCTTACATGATTAGAGATTTTGTCTCTGACTCAACCCTCATCTAACCCAAGGGTCTCATCAAGCATTCATGGCTTTAACTAGGGTTATTTCTTTAACCCTTTCACAAGAGTTTATCCCTTGGGTAAAAGCTTTATCCATTAGATAACCTTAACCTAACCTTAACCCTTACCTCCTAAGGTAACCATCATGTCTTCTCAAGCATTTAATGCTTCTCTCATCTCCTCTCAAGAAACCTTTTGTTGACAATTGCAACCATTTCATTGGTGATAATTATAAACATGGATTGATAACTTTCAATCCTGGCCCTTGTTAATATTATCCAATCTTGACCCTCCATTGCCCTATTTTTCCTATAAATAGAGCTCTCATTCTCTCATTTTAGGATATCCAAGTTTCATGCATCTAATCTATAGTCATTTTACTAAGCATTTAGTCTCTCTTTGATAAAATCATCTTAAATAGTATTTTAGAAATAATTGTAAATATCATAGCATATCTATGTTAGACTAGTATATATTGTTAGGATAGGATTACTAATATTTATCATAACATCATATTCATGCTAGTTTAAATCATCCTAGATTAAATATCATACATATCTAGGAATGCATTCATGCTAAATTAATGAAACATCACTCATTCTTGGAGTTGTCATTCCTAAGTCACTTTGCTCAGTGATCTGAGAGAAAAGACATAGGCTTGAGGGATCCTATGATATAGAGAACAATGGAACACCCCTTGGGAAGTTGAGCTATTCAATATCACTCAATAACTTGCACCAAGAGTCCCATTGGTGTGTGGATCTTTTTGAAACAAAATTTAATGTTTCTTTACCCCACATTTCCCGCACATATTTCTGGCGCCCATTGTGGGGCATAACCCCATTAATCTTATTGTTTTTGATGCAGGATCAATATGACAAGCACGTGGAAAAGATGAATTAGTGCATTGGAGTATTATGTTAGCACATAGAAACCTTTAGTTAGTGCTTTTGGTTTACTGTTTAGTGCATAAGACCTCTTAATTATCGCATCTAGCATTTTAGTTAGCGAATAACAGTTTCAATACCTTCTGTATAATCATCACGTATTTGGAAAATAGAGTAGCACATGTAGTAAACAACTTAGTGCATAGGAAGCATTATGTAGCGCATGTGTGATTTTCTGTAGTGCATAGGTGCAGCAGTGTAGCACATTGATTTGACAAAGGAAATGCAAAATTTTGTAACCGAAGGGAAACAATTTCAGGCTTGTGTAAGCCCCCATCAGATTTTGGTTTTACTAACATTCTTCTTGCAGGTAGCTAACCCCTTTTATGTAGGTTTAGATTAAGTTAAATAGGAATTTTTGTTCTTTTAACTTTCTAGCAAAAAGAATTCACTTTTCGATAGATTTGGAAAGAATCTCATGTTTTCATTTTGGGCTTAAAATTAACTACATCATCATTTAGGTTCTAAAAAGAAATTTATTGCAAGGTAAAAAGAACAACAAAAACAAACTCTTTATTTCTCTACAAGTTAGGAAAAACTTTTCAATTTGGGTCTAAAAAGAACTGTAAAGCGGAAAAATCGAACCCTAGTCATTCTCCCCTCCCCAACTCCAAGGAAAGAGAAGGGAGAGTCACTAGGGTTGATGGTTTTCACTTAGGGGAGACTTTACATTCAAAAGAGGGGTTGAAACCCACAAGATCCAATCCCATGCAATGCAAGATTGGATTCTAAATGAGTTTCAAGGGTTAAGACATCAAGGATACCCTCTTTTGTAAAGAATGTAGATAGAAAGATTGAACTAGGAACACATGTAAAGTAGAAAAGATTCGCTTATAAATAGAGATAGGGATATGGGATGAAGCTGTGGACCTGGAATTAGCAGTATAATGTCGAGCTGGTGTTTTTCTACAAATTTGAGCGAAAGTTGACGGGACGATGGCGCCCAGCGTGCACACGGTCCTTCGAAAAATCTGCGAAACGAAGGGGGATCTGTTCGTCTCTGCACAAGGATTCCAGATCTTCAATTACAGTCGCGTACCTGCAACCTACACATAGAAAAGAGAGGATGATTGGGGGGTTAGGGATGAGGGGTTTTCCTTTAGGTCAAACCCCAGTTTTGGAATTAACCAAGAAATGAGAATGTTGTAAATGTAAATGTTTGTAATGTAAACAAGTACTGATACCTTGTTGTAAGAATGTTTGTATTCTTACATGCGAAGGTGTAATGTATGTAGTATGTTGTATGTTGTATGTGATCTCCTCTTCAATGGTTGAATCCTTGTCTTGAATGCAACACTTAGCCTTGAATGGAGACTTAGAATGCTCAATTGCTTGAAGGAATGCTTGAATGCTTAAATGCTTGAATGCTTGAATGCTTGAAATATCGTTTCCGCCTTTTTTCCATCTACCAAAATGGGAGAGGAAATGTAGTTTATATACTTGCCAATTAGGGCTGATAGACTGATTTTCCTGACCTTAGGTCGACCAGGAAATATTATTTTCCAATTTGCAAACATAAAGACCCGATGCCCAAAAGAGACCGGGCCCAAAATAGGGCCAGGGACCAGGGTGCTGGGCGCCATGGTCCTAGGGGACCAGGGTGCTAGGCACCCTAGTCCTAAAGGACCAGGGCACTAGATGCCATGGTCCCACCTCCCAGGACAACAGGGTGCAAGGAGGATTAGGCCAGGGTGCAGAAAAATGCAGTTTTTGATGTCATGAACAAGTTTCGGGGTCTCCATTCAGGTTCCGTGTTGCATCGCCATCGTGAAGACCCAAATGCAGTCGAAATTGCAAGTGTCAAAATTTTAGGATGCTACATTTAGCCCCCACTTTAGTGGGAGTATAAGCATACGCTCATACTTCCGGTAAAGTACAAGGAAACAACATTGAAAGACTTTCACCACGTCAAGGAGGCAAGATACACCAAGCCCCTAGTGGACTAAGGATCTTACGACTTTGATTGTCAAAGTAAAAGGGAAGATCATGAGGGAGAACCATGACTGTCAGTAGTAAGGTTCCCTCACTATGAGTCATGCAAGAAAGATATCAAAAAATTTCAAGGCAAAGCTAAATTTGTCAAGAAATTTTCAAGTATCTTGAAAAGATATGAATGGGATGTATGCCCCCCTACGTTAAAGAGATCGCACACACCTCACCAGGGGTGATTGCCTTAAGGTAGTGATACATATAAGAAATGAGAAGGAAAGGAGCATGTTATCACAAGGATTTAGCCCCCAAGTGTGAGATAAGCGCAAGGATAATAGACACAAAACACAAAGCACAAGGTGACTTCGCTTTCCTCGGGGTCAGTATGCTATATGATAATTCATGTATATCATATGTATGTATGCATAATTGTTCTTCATTCCCCAGTTAAGGAAGGTCACCTAGAAGAAGGGAACACATGTGTCTTTTGAGTCAACATGAGAGAGACCAAAAGAGATCTCAATGCTTTGCATCGTCCTCAAGTAGACAACACTAAGGACAACAAAATAGAAGAATGAGAGTAACACATAGAAGAAGTAACAAAAGAGATCAAGAGAGGAGGAGACAATCTGCTATGCTAATGAACTAGTCTAGCACGTCATCTACCCCCCGATCTTGCTGATCAATATTTTGGGAAGGTAGGAAAAATGCTAGAGGAGGAACATCCAACACAGCAGATGGAGCTATCACAAGATCCAAACAAGGGCTATGTTCATGATCCGAGCCACGTTGTTCTTGTCTAGGAGCTAGGATAAGTGCTTTAGAAAAATCGTTAGATAGATGGTTATCAACATCAACATATTCATATTCACTATCAGAATAAACAGGAGTAACATTTTCATCATGAGTAACATTTTCATCTATATCATCATCAAGATTTATAAAAATAGGATCTTTAACTCGCACAGGATCAAGACCATCATGCATCTTATGTTTAGGAGATTTTGGCTCAATCGTCGCCTGAGGAGAAAATGGAATAATACTAGCTGAAGGTGTTTTTGGGGATTGAAAAGTTTGAGAAGCAAAAGCCTGAGCTCTAAGATGACGCTTTCGTCGGCGTTCACGTGCAGAACGATTTCGTCTAGTCTTACTAGGAAGTTGAGAAGATTGAGGAGGAGGAATATTCTCATCCTTATCACTTGGGTGTTTAGGTTGTGGTCTCTTAGGTTGAATAATAGGAGAAGAGGAAAGTCTCTTCTCTCCATAAGAGGAAGGAGGAGGAACTGCTCCATATAAGGCAGGAATATTTGGTTTAGGAAGGAGACCAAGTCCATCATGACGAGGAGGTATAGGTCTACTTTTAGAGAGTTTATTAGTCATAGGCATAGTCACATCCATAGGGATGGGCTGGGAATCTTCTTGAGGAAAGACATTAGTTTTAACTTTCAAAGGAATAACTTCCTTCTCAAGAACGATAGGAATATCAAGTTTGGGTGTTCTAGGTTCACTTAGAGATAGGATCATATATTTTTTCTACTTTTGATAAGATTTGAAAAGATGATCACTTCGCAGAGGAAGAGATTAGAATTGTTTAGGCCAAAAATAATCAATAGGAACGCTAGAAGTTCTTTTAGTTGGTTTAAAGAGACTATGATTGACAGTAACAACTTCACCATTATGGGGAAATTTCAAACACTTGTGAATAGGAGAAGCAATAGCTTTCATGGAAGATAGCCAAGGATAGCTTCACATGAAACTGTCCGGATGATGGAATAATAGCAAAGTCCACATCAAGGGATTTGTTATGGACCTCAATAGGTAATGTAATAGAACCAATTGCAGGAGAAGAAAATGCATCAAATAGTTTCACAACCACATTTGTTTCATCATAGATCACTTGATTCAATTGCAAAGTAAAAAGAAATTCTTCAGTAATGATATTAACCATACAAGAAGGATCAATAAGCACTCCACGGCAAGGTGTATTTTTGACTTTTGCAACTATATATAAAGGACCATCAGGTGCCCTGATAGTTTCACTAGAATCAAAGGTGATGGAAGGTTCTTTAGGGATTTTCTGCTGCTCTACAAAGTTAATCACATTCAGAGTCATAGACACAAGATCATCAGGTGAGACAGATGAATCATTAGTATCAATCGCATTAGAGGTATGAGAAGGTAATGGATCAGTAAAAATCTGAAGATTTTGGTTAGGAGGAGCTACAGATGTGTTGCCTTTATCATTCACACCAGAAACAAAGATAGTATTATTATCAATCAAATCTTGAATTTTACCCTTTAAAGCAAAACATTTTTCAGTGTCATGCCCAGGTTGACGATGAAATTGACAAAAAGATTTGTTATCAAAATAGGGTGAATTAATCTTTGCAGGATCTATTTGCCTTATAGGAGGAAGAGTAAGCACATCTTGTTTCAATAACTTATTCATAATATTATGCAATGATTCATTCAAAGGAGTGAACTTTCTTTCTTTCTTGAAAAACTTAGAAATAGGAGGCACACCTGATGCTGCATTCACATTGTTGTTGATGATGTTTTCATTGAATTTAATAGACTCTCTGTTCGGTTTAAACTTCCCAAATGGTTGTTGACTACTATCACCCTTATCACTCGGAGCCATAGGATTTGCTTGTTCCATTTGACTCACAGACAACTGATAATTGTGAAGAGTTGCGCACAACTGTTGGAAAGAAGTAAACTCAGAAAACAGGAGTTTTTCTCTAATATCTTTTTGTAAATTAGAAATAAAGATTCTTTGAATATCATTGTCAGGTACTGGAAAAGAAATTTGAGCATACAAATGCTTATATCTACCAATGAAATCAGTCACTTTTTCTTTAACACCTTGTTTACAATGCATTAAATCAATCAAAGTAACTTTAGGACTTATATTGTTTTGAAATTGTTGAATGAAAGCATTTGCAAGTTGTTCGAAAGAAGAAATAGAATAGGAAGGCAATGAGCAATACCATTGTAGGGCTTTATCTCTTAATGTTCTAGTAAACAGTTTTGCAAGCAACCTTTGGTCATAAGCAAAATCAGTAGATATTGTTTGAAAGGTCTTAACATGTGTTAGAGGATCACCCTTACCATTATAAAGCTCCAAATGCGGAATTTCAACATGTTTAGGGGGGATAGCTTGAACAATGTCAAGAGAAAGTGGGCTCGCAACATCAAATGTGGGCACACTAAACTTAGATTGATTCATAGAGGCAATTTGTTGCTATAAAGAAGAGATAGTTTGTGCAAGATTGTTAATAGTCGCTTCAGTCAAAGAGTTCATATTAGATGTGTTAGATTGTGATGGAGGTGTTATGTTATTGAAAGAAGGTAGAGAGTAAGGTGGTGGGACACTATGATAGTTAGTCATAGGAGATGATTGGAAAGGAGGAACACTACAAGGAGGAATGGAAGGGTTAAATGAATTGCCCCCTTGCGTCAGGTTCATTTGTGGAGATATAATAGGAACACTCATTGAAGGAATGAATGAAGAATTCAGATTGAATGAAGGAAGAGGGTTGATTGAAGAAGAAGGATTGCCCCCATGACTGGTGATCATAGGTGGAATGTCTTGTATTGAAGTAGTCATTATGTTTGATGTAAAAAAAGGTATACTAGCAATAGGAGTTGTCAAAGGAATAGAATGATTGACTTGAGTAGGAGGTTGTGTATAACCTAAGGTGTCGGCACAACTCTTCATAGGCATCACATTCGAATCCACAATGTGTGCAATACCACACAAAATATCGATTCCATTCTTATCACTTTGAACCATACATTTTAGACCCTCAATTAATGAAAGAGCTTCACTATCAGGGTATTCTTGAGACATCCATTGTCGAAAATCATCAAATTGGTTATCCAATTTCGAAAGTTGTTCTACAGAAACCTCATGGAGAGCTTCTTCATCATTAAGAGGATTAGAGGAATTACCCCTATCCTCGTTAAATAGGCCATTCAAATTAGGTTCCATCTCCTTGGTAATTACACCTTGGAAAGACTTAATTCTAAGGCTTCGTCTAACGGGAATAGTGTAAGTAGGGCTTATTGTTGTAAAACTCATGCACTAAAGAGAGAGAAGATTTTGAATTTTTAGAGGTAGCAAATTTCAATAAAATTAGCCAATCTCCTAGATTTAAGCTGTTAAATACAATCAGGACAATCTCCCAAAATTTTGGAAAAAATGTCCAGGACCGTGGCGAACGGAGTGCACACGGTCCTCGCAACTTTTTTCGAAATTTTCAGGGATGAAAGTTATGATGATTTTAAGGCTAATCTGAAAAAATTGAGTGATTTTATGATCTGTAGATAGGCCAAATTAAAGTTGCAATCTCAAAATTGAACCCTACCAAGATTGTTGAAAAATGTAAATTTTGAATCTTGAAAAAGAGGGGGAAACTAAAATTTTGAATTTTATGATTTTAGAAGGAATACTGAAAGCAATGCAGGCTTTGAAATTTTAAAAGTTGACTCGATTTCATGCAAAATTCAAATTTGAAGGTGGAAATCAAAGATGTTGCAATTAAACACTTAATTTCAAAAGTCACAAATTGTAAAGATTTGAATAAAACACTGAAATTTTGAATGAATGCCAACACACTTTTCAAGTTTAGTACAGTAAGGAACACAATTTTGATATGAATTTCAATTTCAACAATTTTTGAATGATTATAAGCCTTTATCCGAGCAATCACTAGACCAACTTTGACTTTAATTTTGAAAGTGTTAAAATTGATAAAATCAGCCAAAATTCTGGATTTTAGCAGAAAAATACAGTAAGATTTAGCTCCCGAAATTTCAGAAAAAATGTCGGGGACGATGGCGCTCGGGGTGCACACGGTCCTCGCAACTTTTTTCCAAATTTTTAGGGATGAAAGATATTGTGATTTTGTTGCGGAATCCAAAGTTACAGCTGATTTGAAGGTGTTTTGATCAGTGAAATTATCAGTCAAAGGTTGAATCAAGAGGGTTTTAAAAATTAGGGTTTTGACATTTAACCACTTAATTTTCAGAATTAAAGAACAAATATGAATTGACAATTTGTAATAGAAGGGTAGATCTGAAACAAGCATTAACAATTAAACATTTCACAAGCTTAATTACTAAAAAGAAAATTTTAGGGTTTTTATGCAATCAACCTCTAAAATTTGCAAAAGATCAAACATAGAAATATAATTAGGAAAGCAAAATTTTCAGATCTAACCATGAATAATCAGAATGAGGATGTTCACATCGGGTTCACCAAAATGTAAGGCGGAAAAATCGAACCCTAGTCGTTCTCCCCTCCCCAACTCCAAGGAAAGAGAAGGGAGAGTCACTAGGGTTGATGGTTTTCACTTAGGGGAGACTTTACATTCAAAAGAGGGGTTGAAACCCACAAGATCCAATCCCACACAATGCAAGATTGGATTCTAAATGAGTTTCAAGGGTTAAGACATCAAGGATACCCTCTTTTGTAAAGAATGTAGATAGAAAGATTGAACTAGGAATGCATGTAAAGTAGGAAAGATTCGCTTATAAACAGAGATAGGGATATGGGATGAAGTTGTAGACCTGGAATTAGCAGTATAATGTCAAGATGGTGTTGTTCTGCAAATTTGAGCAAAAGTTGATGGGACAATGGCGCCCGACATGCACACAGTCCTCTGAAAAATCCGCGAAACGAAGGGGGATCTGTTCGTCTCTGCACAAGGATTCCAGATCTTCAATTACAGCCGTGTACCTGCAACCTACACACAAAAAAGAGAGGACGATTGGGGGGTTAGGGATGAGGGGTTTGCCTTTAGGTCAAACCCCAGTTTTGGAATTAACCAAGAAATGAGAATGTTGTAAATGTAAATGTTTGTAATGTAAACAAGTACTGATACCTTGTTGTAAGAATGTTTGTATTCTTACATGCGAAGGTGTAATGTATGTAGTATGTTGTATGTTGTATGTGATCTCCTCTTCAATGGTTGAATCCTTGTCTTGAATGCAACACTTAGCCTTGAATGGAGACTTAGAATGCTCAATTGCTTGAAGGAATGCTTGAATGCTTAAATGCTTGAATGCTTGAATGCTTGAAATATCGTTTTCGCCTTTTTTCCATCTACCAAAATGGGAGAGGAAATGTAGTTTATATACTTGCCAATTAGGGCTGATAGACTGATTTTCTTGACCTTAGGCCGACCAGGATATATTATTTTCCAATTTGCAAACATAAAGACCCGATGCCCAAAAGAGACCAGGCCCAAAATAGGGCCAAGGCGCTGGGCACCATGGTCCCACCTCCCAGGATAGCAGGGTGCAAGGAGGATCAAGCCAGGGTGCAGAAAAATGCAGTTTTTGATGTCATGAACAAGTTTCGGGGTCTCCATTCAGGTTTCGTGTTGCATCGCCATCGTGAAGACCCAAATGCAATCGAAATTGCAAGTGTTGCAATTTTAGGATGCTACAAGAACATGTTTACTTTTTACAAAAAGAACTTCACCTTCCTTTGGTGCATAAAAAGATCCATTTTTATTTTGTAAAGTGTAAAAAGAACCTCACTTTTTATTTTGTATAGAGGAAGGGAGTTTTAAATTCATGATTTTTCTTTTGTTGACCAAGCATTGCGATTCATTTTGTTGACCAAGATTTCTGTTTTCTTAGATAGAAAATTATTGCTATGAGGATCTAAAAAGAACACCATGCTTTTTTGGAGCAAAATCTCCAAATAGAAGATAAATCATCATTGTTTTGAAGGTTTAAAAAGAACACTTGGGTGCCTTGTCTCGAAAGTGGAAGGTATATGCTCTCCCCTTAATTGGGTGACCAAAAAGCCAAACCACTATTATGCTTTCTTTACTTCAAGAAATTAAATCCTTAAGTAGTCCTGCCCTCTCGAGTTGCTCTTAGAGCACCATTTAAATAGTCGATGAGAGGGGAACGACCTAAGTGGGAAATGACTTTATCACCAAGTGTTCCAACCCACTATAATCAAAAGTGGAGGCTGACGAAAGTCCCTTCAATGGTTTTGCTCAACGGTTAGCCTTCCCCCAGTATCTTTAAGATGTTAGGATTCCCAAAGATACTGAGAGGGGGGATGAATCAGTATCTAACCAGTTATAAGATTTTCTTAACTTAAAACATGTAAAGCATATCAATACTATATACCGGTAAACAAGAAATAATGCAATAAATAGAGATAACAACAACCACATGAAAAACACACCATAACACAGTAGTTTAATAAGGAAACCTAGTGTGGGAAAAAGCTCAGTGGGATTTGTGACCCACAATATTCACTTACTGGCCAATAAGAGAATATTACTGCTACAAGAGGGGCCTGCACATGCAGGAAGGCCAAGTGCCTAGAGCTTCCTGCTCAATTACAAAATGGGAAGTCTCAGTGACTTACAAAAATGGATTATATAAATCCAATCTCTTGTCCTACTTCAAAATAGCATCTACTATGTCAGATCTAGTATCGATTTATAGCTCTGCTTCATACATAAACCCTTAACCTATAATTCGCTTAAAAGGTCTGCCTTATTTTGCCTATTAACTATAATTTACAAAATATATTATAAACAAAATTCTTGTCGGCCTGGGTGTCGGTATACTTCCTTTTACTGCAGGTGGTCTTTGTGCTAGTGTAGAGTCTGACCTTGCCGGTGCTGGTAAATTGTCTTGTTGGTGTCATAGGATTGTAAGGTTGTCATCAATGACAAAAGCTTCAATCACCTACAATTTCTCATTGGTGTGTGCATTTGCCAACAATCTCCCCCTTTGGCATTGATGGCAACACTCATGAGAAAAATCCAAAAATTGTCATCCAAAAAGAATCTACCAGAATTGTCTTGCCAAAAATTGTGTACCAAAAAAAATGTGCTCCCCCTAAGATGATGATCCATTTGCTGATTATTTTTCTCATTACCACTACTCCCCCTTTGGCATCAATGACAAAGGTTGTCAAAGTGTCAATTGAGTGTGGTTTCCATCTTCAACCTTGTAACCAGTTGGTTACAATCTGAAAAAGATCTACCAGTACTAGATTCAGGCTCTTAATGAACCGTTTGCTATCTTTTAATGCGGCCTTTGTCCCTTGAATTGTACCAGTGAGGTGTTGCATTTCCTCTGCCGGTGTTTTCTGTCCTTGAATTAAAGCATCAAATATTTCTTTTCTTAAGGAGGCGAGGTAGTCCAATTTTGGATTTAGTCTCCATTTTAGATCTTTAGCCTTTCCTTTTATTCTCTCCTTTTCTCTTTCCAACTTTAGAAGTTCCTCCTCAAAACCTGTTATTTTTTGCTCAAAAACTGATAATGGTTCAGATGAATTAATGAAATTATCAGCTAGTTGATTTATTTCTTCTTGTATCTTGTTGATCTTCTGATCTATATCTACTGTCAAAAAGTTAGTTTTACATGTATCTCTGTACAAGGTTTTAAATTCCTTCAATGTACTACATAGTTCCGATAAAAGAGTATCAAATTGTCTTATACATTTCTTTATTTCCTCTTCAAAGAATTTGTGTTTTTCCTTCTCTAGTTTCTCCTTGAATGCCTCCTCATTTATTTGTTCAACTATCACAATGTTGTCAGTAATATACTTAGACAATGTGTCAAGTTGATTCAAAGAATCTTTATTATCTATATTACACTTAGGCGCTATCATTTTCAAAATTGGAATTGTGTCATCAATTTCTTTGTATACTTGTGAGCTACACTCTGTTATCTTCTTGATAGAATCCAAAAGAACTTCTATCACATTTGTTAATTTGAAATCTACAGTGGAAGAACCAACAATTTGCATACCGCCGGTGGGAGTAACTTCTTTACTTGTAGTGACCTCTGGTAGGTCAGTTTGTGTTTGCATTTCTTTAAGAAAAGGTTTGGGTTGCTCAGTTGTTGCCGGTGGCACTATCTCTGTATGAACCTATTCTTGTGAGGGAGCCTGCTGCTTTGCCTATTTCTCAGTGTTGTCACCTACCGGTTTACTTTTTGTGCTACCGATTGCCGGTGACTCATTTGCCATATCTGTTTTCCCTATCTGAAGTGGCATGTCGACCCCAAGCGGTTCATAGATCCCAAGCGGCACAACACATTCTCACCAGTCTTCATTTTGGACAAACTGGCAACCGATATTTTGTATGAACTGGTAATAATTTGTGATGAGTTACCAATCCACCAATTGTTTGACGGTGCCGACACATTGACGGTGCTTTTTATGTCATGTTATCAAGTACGTCTAGATGCATTGAACTTAGAAAATTGTAATGTAATCCTATTGGACCGACATAAAATCAGATTCCTTTAAAAGGACATCATGTCTAGGGTTTTAAGTTGTTGCTGAAAGGGTTAATGTGGTGCTAGGGTTTTTAAGGTGGAGGTAGAGAACAATCTTATCTGAGAAGATCAAGTTGTAACTGTGAGAGAGATAGAGAAGATTGAAGTAATGCTGGAATGCATTAGCTGTGAGCAATACTGGATCTAACCAAGTAGTTTGTGCTATCAAATAGATCAAACACTTGTTGATTACTCACATCTTTGACAAGTCTGTAGCCCTTAACCGGGTAGGCCTCAAAGCCTTTGTAAAATCCTCTAACAAGGTGGTTCACACATGTGAATCTAAAATCCTCTAACAAGATAGTCTTTAATCAGACTTATCTCCTAACAAAGATTGAGATTCCTAACAGGATCTGTTCTAGTGAATAACATTGTAAGACCTTAACCGGTCTGACCTTAACTGGTCTAGTTTCTATTCTGTAGATAGTGACTTGTGAGTTCCATCTCACCATGATTTTTCCCAGTTGGGTTTCCACATCAAATATCTTGTGTTATGGTTGTATTGCTTTTGTGGGTGAATGCTTTATTCACATTTTGGTTTGCATGTGTGGTAACCGGTCTGACTATTAGACTGCTTTACCAATTTATCTTTAGACTATGTAAGTGTTTTAGTGCAGTGATTTTTGGCATACTAATTCACCCCCCCCCTCTTAGTATTCATCAATTGGTATTAGAGCCTACCTTTCTATAAGTTTAACCACTTGGAAAGAGATATGGGGGAATACACCATGAGGGAACTTACTCAATGGCTCACTAAGACTGAGAAAGCCTATGATGATCTTATGGTCAAATACAATGCATCTCAAGCAAAAAGGAGAGAACATGCAAAAAAGATGATGGAACTATCTGAAAGTAGTTCTAAAGATGAAGCTAACATGGAAGCCATGATTGCCAAAGTAAATAAGCTGAATGATTCAAACTCCAATCTAAGAAAGGAGTTGGAAGGACTGACTATTCGGTTTAGTCAAGAGCTTGAGAACTAGAGAAAAGCTGAAGATCAGATAAAGGACAAAGATCATGAGATCTCCAAGTTGAAACAAGATATTAGTCCACTGACTGCTCACATTCATGAGAGAAAAATGGAAAAGGAAGACATGCAAGGAGAACTGAACATTGTCATCTCTAAAAATGCAAGTCTAATGGAGACAAACACTGCTATTTCCAAAGAACTCTTTGAGTCAAAGAAAATACTGGCTAAGTTTGGCAAAAGTACTGTCAAGCTAGAGCAAAAGCTTGAGTCATCTAGACCGGAAAAGAATACCAATGGTCTTGGTTTCTCTGGACATGAGGAAGGAGAATCCTTAGGAACAAATGCTGAAGCATCAAAGAAGCAACTGACACTCAAAGGAAAAGGTAAGCAAAAAATCAAACCTGTTTGCTTTAACTGTCTTAAAGAAGGACACACTGCCAATGCATGTAGGAGTAAAGCCTACAATAATTTTCTATATTTTATCAACAATGTACCTAGATCAAATATGTTCAATGGTCATTGTTATGCATGCAACAAGTTTGGGCATAGAGCATTTGAATGAAGGTCTTTGATGGATAACACTAGAAGATGTCCTCAGAGGACCCAAGGAACTGGTCCTGAACCTTTTGTGAATCGGAACCACAACTGATTTAATGTCTTCAATCATCAGTCAAGAAGTGGTGGCCATCAAGCGGCAACCTGATGGAGAGAAAGTTGTATGATCTGTCATGATCATGGTCACACTGCTGCAACATGTAGAAGGAAGAATGGAAACATGTATAATGGACCTTGGAGAGCACCTGGACTTGTTTACTATCACTCCAACAAACCGGGTCACACTGCAAGATTCTGTAGAAGCAGAAAAAGTATATCTGATGATATACCAATCAATAAGGAAGGAGAAATCGATGTTGAAAAAGTTCAAGGGGACATGAAGAAAACATGGAGGAAGAAACCAACAATGTTGGAAGAGGAATGGATTTCTGCACCTAGTGTGGAAATATCGGAACCGACAAACTAAGCCTTAAAGGATTAGGGGGAGCAAACGGTGAAATGCTTTCGAACCCCCGATTTACACCGTTAAAAGACCTTAATCGGTATGCAATACCTGTTGCTTGGCAGAAGACCAAAAACAATAAATAAAAAGGCAAATTAGGGTTTAAGCCCTAATAGAGGAGCATTAATGATGGTAGGTGAGAGACATGTATAAATACATTTTTTAAATCATTTCTCACTATCTGTTTTTGAGCGAAGAAAAGTTTTCAAGTGCAGAGCGAAGAAAAGGCAATTTGAGCTAAGTTTTCAAGAAATTGATAAACCTTGAAACAGATTCAAATCCAGTTGGCAAGCGGTTGTGGAGAACTCAAAGCAGTGATTTGGTAACTGACAAAGAGTGAAGTGAAGCAGAATCAGGAAGCCCAAATTTGTGTTGTAAAGGTATTTTTCATGTTCTTGAAAATACTCAACAATGGCTTCCGCATCTCATACCAGTTCTAGTGCATCCATTTAGTTGGAAAGTTTTATTCAGAGGAAGTCCAAATATAATGCTTTATCACAAGTTTTGGCTGGAGTCATAGTTGAAGATGGAATTTCTGATTATATTGACTGCAAAATTGAAGACCTAGGGTCTTTAGCTATTCACACACAGTTAGGTTTGTTTTGCGGCAAAGAAAAAAAGATCAAACTAGAGTTTTGCATTCTAGAGAAGAAGAAACTCCATAATGCAATATATTTTCTAGAAGACTTCATGGAGGATCACATTAGGATCATCTTGAGCAGAGTCCACGGTGACAAGATGTACTTGGAGAGGATGCATGATATCACACCTCAGGCAATTCATGCAGTCACCGGTTTTTGCAACACAGGGGAAGTGCCAGCCCTAAGAAAGGTAAGTAAAACCAATATGACCAAGCTCACCGGTTCAACAAGTGACTCACGGGGTATGACAGTTAATCCTATCAAGGATGATCTGGTGAAATATGCTTGCATGGTGATAGGATACAGAACATTTTCAGCCAGCAGGATTAATTTTGTATCGGCTGCAGTGGTAAATGCCGCTTACCGGATGATCAAAGAGGATGCATCTTTTGACTTATGCACTGGCATGGAGAGGCAACTCCTATTGAATCTAAAGGCGATCAAATAGGACAATGCATTGAAGTTTAAGTTTGGGAGACTATTGATAGGGTTGTTCTTCTATTTCCAAGGCCACTTTCCTGGAGTAGGAGATGTCCAATGGTCTCTTGACCAACCGGTAACCAAATAGATCAAGGAAAGCATACAAGATATTGGAAGCGATTACCCTGATGTACTAAACAAATATTTTGATGAGTTCAGAAGGAAGATGAGCCAGAGGATAAGGATCTCAAGTGATATAGTAAAGAAATATGAAGATGACATCTGGTTCACCATTAAGGTGGACAAATGCTTAATGGAGGTTGTTGAGCCAAGAATGGAGGAAGTAGAGCCAATGGGCTGTGAAGTTATGTATGATATGTTGGAAGGGTATGCTTCAACCCTTATTGCCTTGCCTCTTGATCCAAAGCTTAAAAGGACCAGAACTTACTTGGAGAGGATTGCACTAGCTGAAGAACCATTGGTTAAGAAGGGAAAAGAACTGGCAGCCAAGAAAGAAAAGGTAGTGCCTACAGCATCGGCACCGGCTACTACTGCATCTCCAAGAGTGACCAAGCGATCACCTGCAAAGAAGAAACTGGAAGTGACACCGGCAAAATTCTTTGAAAGAAAAAGGAAGATGAAGACAAATGAGCCTGACTCTGAAGAGACAGAGTCTGATGAAAAGCCAAAGAAGGCCAAATAGACAAAGAAGATGAAGAAGAATGAACCGGCAACGTCTGCACTGGTAAATATTGATATCTCCTCATACAAACCTTTGACACATTGTCAAAGAACAGTAAAAAATATTAGGAGAAAATTACTTCATGATTTAGTAGACTATTATGATGAATTTAATAGTGAGGAGAAAGATGAAGTACTACAGGAAATCATTCTTTATTTGTGTAAAAATGACCAGTCACCATTAGAGATTAAGTCTCAGACACTGGATTCATTATTTAAAGCATTAGATAATAAATGGCGCATTGCCATTGAAAAGGAACAGGAGATTAGGGAGAAAGTGTTTTCACAATACTTTCCTAAACTCTCAAATTCAGAATTATTTGATGCCCTGGATCAAAATAAAGGTCTCTTTTTCACAAGAAGAAGAAGACTCTAGTTGTTGGAGGGGAGAATTGACGATGTTGAAAAAGATACTCATCAGCATATGGTTCATGCTATCAGCTCTCACAAAGCATGAATGGGCAACCTCCAAGTGGAAAAAGAACTGGTTATTTCCAATCCGAATAAGGTTTTTGATGAGGAAGGAAACCTGGTGGAAGAACCAATCAACACTATCGATGTCGATGCCCTAGATGTAGAAGATGTCACTTAGGAAATACCTTTTGAGGGAACTAAATAGGGGCAACAAGATGATCAGGGTGGTGAACAAGCTGAGGACACACAGCAAGCGGCAAAGGAACAAGAAGAGAAGAAGAAGAGGGATGAAGATGAGAAAAAGAAGAAAGAGGAAGAGAAGAGAAAAGAGGAAGAGGAGAAATGAAAAGTTGAAGAAAAGAAGAAGCAAGAAGATGATAGAAAAAAGAAAGAAGAAGAGGATAAGGAAGAAAAGAGAAAGAAGGAAGAAGAAGAAAACAAGAAGAAGGAAGAGGAAGAGAAGAAGAAGAAGGAAGAGGAAGAGAAGAAGAAGAAGAAGGAAGAGGAAGAATAAAAGAAGAAGGAAGAGGAAGTATAGAAGAAGAAGGAAGAAGAAGCAAAGAAGAAGGCAGAAGCAGAGCAGAAGTAGAAAGAAGAGGAAGACAAGAAAAAGATGGAAGAGGAAGAGAAGAAAAAGAGAGAAGAGAAAGAGAAAGAAGAGAAGGAGAGGAAAAAGAAGGAAGAAGCAGATAAGATAGCTAAAGCAATGAAGATCACACAAATGGAGACTCCTAAGGCAACTGGAAGCCAAGCCAAACCAGCTGCTATCTCGAGTCCTATTGATCTCCAATTTGAAAGTGAGTCTGAGCTTATGTAGAGCATCAAGGTTTCCCAAGAGCACCTTGAAGTCATTCACAGGAAAAGGGAACAAGATATTATTCAGGCGGCTGTAGACACACTTACCAGTTTAGTTCCTGGTACTAATCTTCCTAACACTGAATCATCACTAGCACAGCTCAAGCTTCTATGTACTATAGTGGATGATTAGGTGCAGAGTCTAGAAGAAGCAGCAAAGGCCAATGTAAAGAAAGAGCACCAAAAGGCTCTTAATGTTGCTCTAGTGAAAAAGATGAATGAGCTTAGGACTGAACTGCTGAAAGATCAAAAGGACATAAGGAATGCCTTAGATGAGGGAAACTTGCTACTCAGCCAACTCTGTCAACCTCATCTATTTTTTGACGATGTGCTAGCTAAGAAGCAAAATCTTCAAACAGACTTACAGTCCTACTTGGGCACATTTAAGACACCTTATGATTCCTTTGCAGCATATGGGCAAACCGTTCACCAGTTCCAGATCTAGTCAGCCAAGATGGAGCAAGAGATCAGTGCATGGTCTAGGGATTTGCAGGAGCTTCAGCTAGTATTACTTCCACAATTGCAAATTCTTCAGAAGTGTTATCTAAACCTGGATGCCCTGATAGTCACATAGGAACTGAGCACAGTAGATGCCATGGAAGAACAGGTATCCCAGATGCAGATAGAGAAGGAAGTGGCAACCTCCCTACTTGAGTCCTAGTCTCTATCCATGAAACAATTTTTGCAGGACTATAAATCGGTTTTTGACAAGTATTATTCATTATTGTCATAAATTTATATATATATATATATGGAAACAGGGTTATTCAATGGTACTTTGTCATTGTTGGCAAAGGGGGAGAAGTATATCTAGTTTTTGGTTATAAAATTTTGATCTTCTGACATAGGGGGAGAAATATTTGGTTTTTACATTTTGATATATGCTTTGATATATGCTATATACTCTGATGTCTCAATAATTATGCTCTATATGCAAAATTGCTATACATTGTGTTAATTAAGGGATAGTGTATATGCTTAGGGGGAGCAATTTTTTTAATGGCAAGTTTTTGTTGTACAACACTTAGATGTCAAAAATTTTATTTTCCTAAGTGTTGCCATCAATGCCAAAGGGGGAGATTGTTGGCATTTTTGTTGTTTATGTTGTGATTGTCATTGATGGACACACACTTGTACTAAGATCCCCTTTATGTGTATGAGCTTGTGCTCAACCGATATTTGTTCCAACCAGTATGTTGTTTACTAGTCTTTAGACTAGTGGTGATTTTACATAATGTGTTTCCCGGTCTGAAGTGACATGTCGACCCCAAGTGATTCATAGATCGCAAGCGGCATGAGGGAGAAAAGCAGCACAACACATTCTCACCAGTCTTCATTTTTGACAAATCGACAACCGGTATTTTGTATGAACCGGTAATACTCTGTGATGAGTTACCAAACAACATTTTGTGATGAGTTACCAATCCACCGATTGTTTGACGGTGCTGACACATTGATGGTGCTTTTTGTGTCGTATTACTGAGTACATCTAGATGCATTGAACCTAGGAAATTGTAATGTAATCCTATTGGACCGACATGAAATCAGATTCCTTTAAAAGGACATCATGTCTAGGGTTTTAAGTTGTTGCCGAAAGGGTTAATGTGGTGCTAGGGTTTTTAAGGTGGAGGTAGAGAACGATCTTATCTAAGAAGATCAAGTTGTAACTATGAGAGAGATAGAGAAGACTGAAGTAATGCTGGAATGCATTAGTTGTGAGCAATACTGGATCTAACCAAGCAGTTTGTGCTATCAGATAGATTAAACACTTGTTGATTACTCACATCTTTGACAAGTCTGTAGCCCTTAACCGGGTAGGCCTCAAAGCCTTTGTAAAATCCTCTAACAAGGTGGTTCACACATGTGAATCTAAAATCCTCTAACAAGGTAGTCTTTAATCGGACTTATCTCCTAACAGAGATTGAGATTCCTAAGAGGATCTGTTCTGGTGAAGAACATTGTAAGACCTTAACCGGTTTGGTTTCTATTCTGTAGATAGTGACTTGTGAGTTCCATCTCACTATGGTTTTTCCCAGTTGGGTTTCCACATCAAATATCTTGTGTTATGGTTGTATTGCTTTTGTGGGTGAATTCTTTATTCGCATTTTGGTTTGCATGTGTGGTAACCAATCTAATTGTTAGATTGCTTTATCGGTTTATCTTTAGACTATGTAAGTGTTTTAGTGTAGTGATTTTTGGCATACTAATTCACCCCCCCCTCTTATTATTCATCAGTGATGTGTCCATACTCTCATTAGCCGGTTGATTTTTAGTGGTAACTACTGGTGGAGTATCAAGAGGCGGTGGGGATAAGTTATCTATTATTTGTATGCTGGGTGGACCACCAACCTTACCTTTTCCCTTATCCTTATCTTTTTGGTATACTTTGATGGGTTTAGGGCTTCTATATTCTTCCCACTTTTCCTTCTCTACAAGGAATATGTCCCATGCATTAGCCATTTCCTCTGCAACCTCATTCACTCTACCAATCATAAGTGCTACATGCTGGTGTGCAGTTGAAAATACTGACCGGTTAGCCTCAAAGATCAGATCATCTATCTCTTTTGGTGAGTTGATAGGATATATAACAAGTAGTTTTTCAATTTTTATCTTCTTTTCAAGCTCTAAACAACTTGCCTTCTAGCTTCAAGTCTTTTGAACAGTTCTGCCAGTAATTCATCCACAACTTGCGTCAAAAATTTATTGGAAATATCCAAGTGTAGGATTACACTATTTTCAACTTTTTCCTTGTCATCAGTTGATAATGAGTCATATAATTTGTTGATGTTTTTAAGCTTTCCATCCTCTATTATTTCATTGAAAAGTTTGTCAATTGGAGCAATGGTTTGTTGAGTCTTCTTCTTGGGGGTTAACTTCTTCTTTGGAGTTAATTTCCTAGCTGTGGGCCTTACTGCCTATTGTTTCTATCTGGTTCTTCTAGGAGAAGGTGTAGATACCGGTGAAGGTTTCCTTTTTCTCACAACTCTTTTGAATGCAGTTGGTATATCACTTTCTGAAGAATTTCCAACTGGTGAAAGGTGAGTTTCTGGTTGAAGTGCTTCTAACTCATCTTTAGTAATACCAGTTTGTTTGAGTACATCATCCTTAATAGCTTTTTCTTTCCTAGATCCTCTTCTAACTATTGCTTCAACCTTTTTAACCCTTTTCTTTGATTGAATTTGGTTTTCAATAGTCTCAGCATTGGCAAATACCTCTTCTTTAGGTTCTTTAGGTGCTTCCAGGAGGGCTTTTGCATATGTTTCTATTATATGGTCACCAGTTTCATACCCCATTTCAGTAACCCAAATGGTTCTTGGGTTAACTGCCTCCATCGAAATTTCATCCTTATACTTGTTTACAATTTCTTGTGACAATCTGACTCTAGTCTTCATCCAGGCCTTCAATGCCTTAAAATACTCATCTATGTTCTTTTCTCTGTTCTCTCCCATGTTGTTTAGTAAATCTGACAATTGTTTGCCTACCGGTATATCAAAACCAAGATTTCTATTACCGATACCGGGTACTTGTTTGGTTATGTGTAGCATTAGACAAACAAGTAGGTTTCCAAATCTAAATGTCCCCTTTTTGTCTTTCTTAATCTTTCCCAAATTATCAATTAGCTCATCTTTAAGCCATTCACACACATCTATTTTTGTATTATCATTAATCATATCATAGGCACTCTTTATGCATAGGCTAGAGACTAAGTTTAACCTATTTGCATGTGTGGTTTTGTAACCTATGATCATACTGATGAATCTAACATTGATATCCATTACATCATTTACCCTTAAAGATCTCTTATCAGATGTTGCACTAGTTAGGTTAATCACTAGGTCATTTGAGACTTTCTTTGTTTTATCAGGTCTGTTATCGGTGGGGGCTAACCCTGTCACAGCTTTTACTACTTCTTTAGTGATTTTGTGAACTGAGTCCAACTAGAAGAATGCACCATGTACACTGCTTAGTACTATCCTTATAACATCCTTAGGAAAATCTGGGATACTGAGAATTTCAGTGAAACCTAGGGTTTCCACTATCTTGTGTTCAGGTTTGATATTGCTGGATTCATCACAAATTTCAGTTTTATACATAATCTTGATTTTCTCATCACCTAATTCTTCTATATGATAGTGAATATACATTCTAGGGTCTTCAGCAAAAACTACTCCTTTAGGGATTTGTGAAAAAGCACCAACATTATCATCTTTCTTGGCAATTTCAGGAACTAACTGAAATATGGGTCTAGGGCATTTAATCACTTTGACTATAGTAGGGTTTGCTATGAATTTAGGGACAAATGAAGAAGCCATGGATATAAATACCTTTATCTACCTTAGGAATGTTTGCTTGATGAGTTGCTTCACTTCTTTGCTCGGAATGCCTTTGCTCTAGAATTTTCGTGCTCTCAAAGATTTGAATGCTCGGTGAAATGAAAATGGAGCCAAAACACTTGTTTTATAATGTCAAATTTGCCAACCACCACATTTAATGCTTGCCAGTTAAGTAATGATTGAACTTATCTGGCAGTATAGAAGTAATTTCAACTTCTCACCATCAACCGAGGGAATAATAGCATGTTTCACATTTGATTGCCAAACCCTCAAAGGAATTTTCTTCAATTGGATGAAGAATCTCCTGCCGGTGGAGTGTTACTTTGTTCTACCGGTGGAGGAGTATTCCTATCACCATTTAGTTTTGATTTTCTGATACATTGTTTTGAGAATTCCCGCTTTACCTCTTCAACTTTTTCTTTACCTTTCAAACTAGGACCTTTGTTATTTACCGGTGAGGACTTGCTTCTACAAAATTTTGCAATATGTCTAATCTTGTTACAAGCATAACAAGTCACATTATTTTTCTGAATAGCTTTTCCATATCCTATGTCGGTTTGTGTTCTGCATTGATTAGATAAGTGTCTAAATCTTCCACAAACATAACATCTTACATTCATTCTGCAATTTTCTGAATTGTGACCAATTTTGTTGCATTTTGAACATTGACCGGTGGGTGTATTGGTATTCTGATAATTTCTAGATCTACATTGATTTTCTCTATGACCATACTTGTTACAATTAAAGCATTTGCCATTAAATTTATAAGCAGTAGGTTGTCTTACCGGTTTGCCTTGATCCTGTGTGTTTGTAGTACTAGAGCTTTCACCAACTTTAAAGCCAAGGCCACAAGTGTCACCATTAGGTTTCTGTTTCTTCAACAAGTCACCAAGTTCTTCTGAGCTTTTCTTGAATTTTTATTTGTGCTGATTTGCAATATCCACTTCTCTTTCCAAGATTTCTTTATGTCTAATAAGTTCATTTGAGTCATTCTGTGTATGCATCAGATCTATCTTCAACATATCATTTTCATAGCTAAGTCTTGTGTTCTCATTTGCAGCATCACTTAGTCTTCTAGTCAGATCTTCTTCATTCTTCTTCCTATCTTCAATTTCCTTACAAAATCTCATAGTCATATCTTGCATCTCATTCTTTGTTGTCATGTTTTCTTGTTTCAGCTTGTTTATCAGATCACCAAGAGTTTCCTTTTCATCATTCTCATTCTGCATCTTTTCACAAAGTTCTCTTCTCTTGTTTCTTGCAATGGTAAGATTTTCTTGAAGTGCTTGAATAATATCCTATGCAGCTTTTAGATCATCTTCAAGTTTGATATTTTTTAACTTTTCTGGATCATAGTCTAAGAGAGCTCCTTCTAATTGCTTCATCAAGTTTTCCATCTCTACTGGTGTCAAGATCTTCCTCGAGCCATCGGGCTTCTAAAAATAGAGGACCAGGCTCTGATACCAATTGTTAGGATTCCCAAAGATACTGAGAGGGGGGGGTGAATCAGTATCTAATCAGTTATAAGATTTTCTTAACTTAAAACATATAAAGCATATCAATAGTATATACCGGTAAACAAGAAATAATGAAATAAACAGAGATAACAACAACCACATGAAAAACACACCATAACATAGTAGTTTAACAAGGAAACCCAATGTGGGAAAAACCTCAGTGGGATTTTTGACCCACAATATTCACTTACTGGCCAATAAGAGATATTACTGCTACAAGAGGGGTCTGCACATGCAGGAAGGCCAAGTGCCTAGAGCTCACTACTCAATTAGAAAATGGGAAGTCTCACTGACTTAAAAAAATGGATTATATAAATCCAATGTCTTGTACTACTTCAAAATAGTATCTACTATGCCAGATCCAGTACCGGTTTACAGCTCTGCTTCATATGTAAACCCTTAACCTATAATTCGCTTAATAGGTCTGCCTTATTTCGCTTATTAAATTCCTTCTTTTTTTTTTCATCACTAAAATGTTCTACAATGATCTCATATATATGAGTCATTTTGCAACTTGCGAAGTCTTCTTACAATGATTTTACAATAATTTATAAAATATATTATAAACAAAATTCTTGTCAGCCTGGGTGCTGGTATACTTCCTTTTACTACCGGTGGTCTCTGTGTCAGTGTAGAGTCTGACCTTGCTGGTGCTAGTAAATAGTCTTGTTGATGTCATAGGATTGTAAGGTTGCCATCAATGACAAAACCTTCAATCACCTACAATGTCTCATTGGAGTGTGCATTTGCCAACATAAGATATGTAAAGCCTTTGTTCTAAAGGTTGGGAAGTCTCTCGAGGGATCCTATCACTGAAGACCAAATGAAAGCCTGATTAAGAACCTTAGAACTAGAAACTTTGAGCCGAGTCAGTATCCAAACATCTTCAATATCATAGTGCAAGGGTGGGGAAGAATCCACCCCCAAGATCACTCACCATATATCTCCCAAGATAACTACTCAATTGTGAAGCAATTCACTTTGAGTTAATTTCTGACAAAAGGAAAAAAAATAGGCACCCCATAGGGGGTGACAAGGATGTTTGAGCTGATGAAGTATCGAGACTAGTGGGCTATGATATTGTTGATGACCCTTGAATAAAGAGTCTATCTTATTTGTCTTACTTGTTATCTAAACCTGTGAAAACATCGGGGATTTGAACACATCCTCACAAAACATACACTATTTGTCTAGCATAGGCAAAATTTGTTATCTCATTTGTGTGCCCTGTTTGCAATTCATTTTTCAGAAAATCATCCATCAAAAACACAAGTTAAAATTCCAAAATGGCAGAAAACAAAGAAATCAGGGCAGCTTAGCGCATAGGAGCAACTTCCTAACACATATCAATCATTCTATAGTGCATCTACACCAAAACTTAGTTCTCTTAGCCTTCACTTTAGTGCATAACCAATTTTAGACTAAGTAAATTTTCAATAGCGCTTTGTGATACTAGTGTAGTGCATTCACACATCAGCTTAGAGCATAAGAGACATACTTTAGCACTTTCAGCTTAAACAATTGTGCTTTTCAGGAACATATTAGCATGTAATCTTCCAGTCAAAATAGTCAAACAAATCTCAGTCAGTGCATAGAAGAGGCAGCTTAGCACATAGAGAAATTTTTGTGGTGCATCTAAATATTGAGTTAGTGCATCTAGTCTCTTCTTTAGCGCATGGTAAAAACCCAGAAAAACAGAGAGTAAACCAGGCATTTTGAAAGAATTTTATCACTAGTCTTGAGTACCTTTTTGGGTCTTTTGTCAATCTCACCTGTCAAAATCCAAACCAAATTATCTGAGAAAACAATTCCCCAAATCAAACAAACATCCTTAGAACAAATTTTTCAAATCTTAAACTGGCTCGAGATAAGACTTCATCAAACCAAAATCGGGTAGTACCATTACATTGATCAAAGTTTCACCATCTAATGGATCCTATCACAAACAAAATACCAAGTTTAATCCTTAAGTTGTCAAATTGAGTTTTCATATCAGGAGACTCTTATCCATATCATTTGACACACTTTTTCGTGGGGGAAATCTAACTAAACCTCTACTTGATAAAGTAAGCTTGAGTTTTTCAAACAAAGTATCACAATCCAACATCAAGGGAAACCATTGATCATTCATGTATGACCACTACTCATATTTTGAGAAGAACAAGTCTTCATCACAAAAATAAGTTGAAGAAGAGACAACCTAGTTCTAAGACACTTGAAAAAAGGAATAAGTTTCTCTATATCAATCACCAACTTTTTAAATCACATCGTGCATTCTTGTGTCACATGTGATTGTATATTCAAGGCAAATCAAATGAGTTTGACAAAGAACCTTTAAGAAGTAGAGCCTTTATTTAGAAAGCGAAATTCAACCAATGCTTAAATCATGGAGGAAGGACCAACCCTGCTTTCTTCCCACAGTTTTCTATCACTTATAACGAAGCTCGACCTGAACCACCAACCCCTGAGAGAGAAGAAGACAAAAATCCCTTTATAACCAAAAGTTTTTTATTAAGGAACATATTCTATCCACCAAACACCACCAAGAACTCCAATAGAAATAAATGCCTGTTGTCACTCGCTCTTAAAGAAACAAGCAAAGCGAGTCACAACCAGAGTCAAGTATGGGTCATAAATTATCAAACCCTTTCGAGTATACTAATTTGGGAGATACAGAGATCACTAAGGAACTTCTCCAAGAATGTCAAGAAAACCCCTCATTCCAAAGGCTCATGGAAAGACTCATTGAAGTTGACAAGGAAAAATATAATCTCATTCTAACTAGCAAAGGAGTTAGACTTCCTGAAGATTTTGATACTGAAAACTTAAGGAATGTAGACGAACAAATTTTTAGAACAAGGTCTAGAAATTACACCTATCAAGATCAACAAAGAGAAGAAGAAACACATGACCCAGAAATCATACCTAAACAAAATAACACAACTGAACATAATCATGCCCAAACTTGAGATAATCTTAATGAAAGGGAAGAAGCTTTCCCTTGATCTACAAATACATCCATGATCACTCTTACACAACATATTCAAATGTTACAAAGGCAAATCCAGGACATGCAACAAGGGACCACAGTGTGATACTCCTTGGAATAGATCTGTCCTTATCCCTTTGATAGGAGATTAAACATGATACCTTTTCCCCTGAATTTAGATATACCAAAATTTGACAAATACGATGGTAAAAGTGATCCCTGCGATCATGTTCGGGAATTTTTTACCATAAGCTTAGAGTTTTCTCATGATGACACTTACCTAATGAGGCTATTCCAAAGAAATTTGGGAGGGAAAACAATGGAGTGGTTGTCTAAACTTACACCTCCCATCAGATCATTTTATGAGTTGGTAAACAAATTTATCACACAATACTCCTATAATATTCAACATGCAATTACCATGTTAGATGTATGCAACACCAAACAAAAAAATAATGAAACATTCATTGTTGGCATTTTGATGATGTTTTGATTGTCATTGATGGACACACACTTTCTTGATGTATGAGTTATGCTCAACCGGTAATTGTTCCAACCAGTATTGTTTATTATTGAATGAATAGTCTTTAGACTATCGGTATTTTGTAGAGGATGGTTTACCGGTCACACAATGATTGAAGACCTCAAGCGATTCGAGGATCTCAAGCAGTATGAAGGACCCAAGTGGTAGTTAACTTTTTATCGGAACACTATGATCTTCCAGTCTTCATTTTTGACAACCAGTAATCGGTATACTGTATTAACCAGTATATATCTGTGATGAGTTACCAACTAGTATTACTGTAATGTGTGATGAATTATTATCCACTGACACTTTGGTGGTGTGTTTGTGTCATGTTACCAAATGTGTCTAGATGCACTGTACCTAGGAACTATTAGGAAACTCACAGATACTGAGAGGGGGGGGTGAATTAGTATCTAACCAGCAATTAGAATATCTCAACTTAAAACATGCATAACATATTGTAACAGTGTACCAGTATGCAAGAAATAATGCAATACACATAAATGAAAGAAACCACATGAAAATTACACCATAACACAATGATTTAATGAGGAAACCCGGTGTGGGAAAAACCTCGGTGGGATTTGTGACCCACAATATTCACTTACTGGCCAATAAGAGAATATTACTTACAATAGGGGCCTGCACATGCAGGAAGGCCAAGTGCCTAGAGCTCACTGCTCAAATGGGAAGTCTCACTGACTTACAATGTGGATTATACAAATCCAATAACTTGTACTACTTTACAATAGCATCTTCAATGTTAGATTCAGTACCGATTTCTGCTCTGTTCTTTACATATACCCCTTAACCTATATTTCGCATAATAGGTCTGCCTAATCTTTTTCTTCGCTTACTTCGCTTACATCACTTCCTCACAAAAATGTCCTACAATGACTTCTTATATATATAATTCATTTTACAATGATATCAAGTCGACTTACAATGGTTTTTAAATAATAAACAAAATATAATATATCAAAAATCTTGTCGGCCTCTGTGTCGGTATGCTTCCTTTCTCTATGTCGGTGATGGTGTTCTGAGTGCCTGTGTAGAGTGTGTTATGCTGATACCGGTAAAATGCCTTGCCGGTGCCATAGGATTGTAAGGTTGCCATTAATGACAAAACCTTCAATCACATACAATGTCTCATTGGAGTGTGTATATGCCAAAAGGAACTTGTAGTCTAATTCTATTGGACTGACATGAAATTAGATTCCTTTATAAGAACATCATGTCTAGGGTTTGCAAGTATGAGATATAAAATAGAAAAGGTTATGTGCGGTCATTGAAGAGATAGAGTGTGGAGATATTGAAGACTAATGTAATGCTGAAATGCATTAACAATGAGTTGTCAAGGATCTAATTAAGCATATTGTGCTATTATCTAGATCATTCACTTGTTGATTACAAATATCTTCAAGAAGTCTGAAACCCTTAACCGGGTACACCCAGCAAAGGCTTTTTAAATCCTCTAACAAGGTGGTTCACAACTGTGGATCTGAAATCCTTTAACAAGGTAGTCTTTAACAGGACTTATCTCCTAATAGAGATCTAGATTCCTAACAGGATTTGTTCTGGTGAAGAACATTGTATGACCTTAACCGGTTTGGTTACTATTCTGCAAATAGTTACTTGTGAGTTTCTGCTCACTGTGGTTTTTCCCATTTGGGTTTCCACATCAAATATGTTGTGTTATGGTGATTATGCTTTTGTGAGTGAATGCTTTGTTTTCTATTTGGTTTGGACTTATCTTAATCGGTTTATTAGTGAATTTGTTGCACCTGTTATCTACTAAATTGTTTAAAAGATTGATTACAGTATTTTTTGGTATACTAATTCACCCCCCCTCTTAGTATTCATCAATTGGTATCAAAGCCAACCTTTCTATAAGTCTAACCACTTGGAAGGAGATATGGGGGAATACAGTGTGAGGGAACTTACTCATCGTCTTACTCAGACTGAGAGAGCCTATGATGAACTCAAAGTCAAGTATAAAGCCTCTTTGGCCAAGAAAAGAGAGCATGTTGAGAAATTGATGGAACTCACTGAAAATAGCTCTTCTGATGAAGCTGACATGGATGCCCTAGTTGAAGAAGTTGAAAAACTGAATGAATCTAAAGCCAACTTGAGAAGAGAGTTGGAAGGACTGACTATGAGAATGTGTCAAGAGCTTGAGAACAGAAGGAAAGTTGAAGATTTGGTAAAAGAAAAAGATGATGACATCTCCAAGCTGAAGCAAGAAATTAGTACCCTTACTGCTCATCTCCAAGAGAGTAAAGTGGAAAAAGAAGAAATGCAAGGTGTGTGTGTGTGTGTGAAAAGTGGACCTGTATCTATATCTTGAATACACAACACTTCAATTAAGTCATTACATGTATGGTTAGACAGATATAAACATGAATAATAAAACCATAACAAATCAGCCAATTGTCTTCTAGTAGATGCAAGTTTAGATTGCTCTCAGATTGCTAAGCTATCCAGTGACTAGACAACACCTAAACGAAGGATTTTTAAATCTATTTGAGCATGAATTCAAGCTAGATGGATGCAAGATTAATCCAACATGGTTTAAACAATAAATAAGATAAATGATCTAAATATGTATGCAATAATTATCAATGAATATCTGAATGCACAAATATTAATGAACCTAGAGCAAAAACAACATAATAACAATATATTCTCCAGGATCTTTGAATGAGAGATGAGAGATTGAATTTATAGAAAATTCAGAAAGAAACCAAAGGCTGAGATCAAATGATGATGAGTGGTCAAGATTTTCCAAGAGGAAGCACAATCCAGGTGAATTGATGTGATTGGATGCTTTTCTCATTTTTAAAGGAAATTGAACTAAAATTAAGATAAAATCAGAAAAAAAATTGATTTATTCTCTATTTCATTCAATTTTAATATTTAATTGTTTTAATTGCTTTCTTTGAGATTATTTATCAATTTTTAATTTGTTTTTCAAGATTATCTCCTATTGATTTCTTCTCAAAATTTTAATTCTTTCTTGGTCAATTAATTCCTTTTTTTTTTTCTATTTTTGAAGATTTGTGGCAAATTGATTTATGTAATTAAATATGCTAGGATATTTAATAAAATAAATAAGATAATTATTTTAAAATGATTTACTTGGAATGATCAATGAATTAAATAAATATTTAATTAATTTTGAGTGATTAATTTGCCATGTGACATTTGATGATTAAAGAATTAATTGTGTGCTCAAGATTTATTGAATTGCATTTGGTTAGGACCTTGGTGATGTTGTCAAGATTAGGGGCTCATGGTTTAGATGACCATTTTTAGGGTATTACATTTGCCCCTCTTTGAATTAATGTGTGAGCAACATGTTGGTTCAAAGAATAGTTTATGTATAGGAGATACCTGTTCTGAACTTGATTGATCACGAACTAGATGAAAGCGAGGTGTTTAGCTTGTCTCAAAGTGATGAAGCTGAATGAAGTCTGATTAAAGCAATACCATTCCCAAACTTGATTGAATTTAGGAACGATAGAAAACAAAAGATACCGAACTTGAACTTGATTGAAATTAGATACAGTGACTGATGATAAAAATCGATCTTGAACTTGATTGATCAAGACATGATGAGTGAAGATAAACTGTCCAGCTTGATCCAAAGTGACGAAACTGAACACCTACTTAGATTGAACATGATCAAAGAAACTCTTTAAACCCTTGATTGAGTTTAAACGAATAATCAGCTTGATGAAGAGCGATGAAACTGATTAACGTTAAGAGATTGATTCAGATAAAAGACAAGTATCAACTTGATATGAAGCGATGAAACTGATATGCCCCTAGAGATTGATTTGATTCAGATGAAGGAGAAATCTCAACTTGATATAAAGCGATGAAGTTGAGATGCCCCTAGCGATTGAGGTCTTATTTGATTTTCTTTAGTTGAAAAAGATGTTTTTCTCGACTTTCGATGAAGATTTGAAAATTTTCTCGACATTGAAGAATGTGAGGTCATAAGGTCATGAGTATGCCCCCTCGAGAGCAAAATAGAAAGATAGCAAGGGTACACAATGATACTAGGCAATTTTTAGCAATGATAAGTTGTTTTGAGCATAAATTGATTTAGAGGAATTTTTGAAAATTTTGTGTTAGTTGATAAGAAATTGAGCGCAAAGTTGATTTGTAAAAATTTAATTGAGATTTAGTGTTGATTCACGAGAAATTGAGCGCAATTAGAAGAGAGAATGAGCTTTTCATGAAAAGAGCACTAAGTGGTCCATACTTTGTGAAATTGACTAGCAAGATGATCTCGAATTTCGATTTCGATCCTGAAAATGGAGTTAGAATGGGCAAATTAGCTAAGGGTACAATTTTCATGACCATCAAAGCAAGTTGAAAAAATTAGGTTTTTGGCTATTTATGGGACAAAAGGGTCATTTTCAATTCATTTTAACCCTCAAAAGTTTGAAAATTCAAAAAGCCTTCTGTGAGAAAAAATGGTGGTCCCTACTTGTGAGCATTTATTCGAGCACTAGATACGACATAACCGACCACGACACTATGAGCCACTAGTAAGTGATCTATCTTAAGCCTATTATTCATTTCAATTTTGAATTTTTTTGTTGATTTTTCAAGTTTTTTGGCATGTTGAGTCGGGTTTTCTCGTTTTGTCATGTGAGACACGATCCTGTCTCATACGACAAACTGCTAAAATTTATTTTGTCATTTTAGACCATTAGATTTGTCATCCTAGGCCACCCTTATGTCGTACAACAACCTTCTTGAAAGACCATTTTGTCGTCCGGGGTCTAATCTTTTGTCGTTTGGGAGTCTTTTATCATACAGGGTTCAATCCTAACTCGTACGAGTTTCTGATCTTCTATGTTTTGTCATTTGGAAAATAGTGAGCATTTTTTAAGGTCTAAACTTGACATTTTGTTTTTGCAATTAACGTAGTTGGATTTGCGTGATGTTTTACTCCTCTAGTAGGTTTAGTTGGAACGTATTTTGATACTCCATTGTTTGATTTTGCAGGTTTGATTGCCCCATGTGCTCTTCAGGTGTGTTTATCCACCTACCATGACTTTAGTTTGGCAGCTATAAGAGGTTGAGCAGGCTCATATTGACTTGTGCGACTTGACACATTTGTTGAGATTACTCGATATTTGTGTGAATCATAGTATGCTCACAGCATTGGTAGAGAGATTCCATTTTGAGCATAACACCTTTGACTTACCAGTTGGGGAGATGACTATCACTCCCAAGGATGTATATAGGATCCTTTGTATCCCTTTTGTTGGGGATAAGGTGGATTATGATTCAGGACACCTTCCCGGTTTATAGGCAGTAAGACATATCTTCAGGGATCCTGATATCCTAACACATTCCATCAGTTGGGATATCATGATGAGCAGGTACAGTGATGAGTTTCCTCTGGCTTGCATCCTAGCATATTTTATCTATTGTTTTCTGATGCTAGATAGAGGTCAGCAAGGATTTCAGTGTGGATGGGGCCGGATGTTGGAGAGATTGATGGAGACCCCCCAGAGGCTTGGTTGGGGTTCTTGCATTTTGGCCCACATGTATCACGAGATGCATGAGATAGTCTACATGGATGGCAGGAGAATGGCCATTGGTGCATTGATCTTACAAGTTTGGGCCTGGGAGCACCTCCTAGTTTGTCGGCCTATTGTGGATGATAGCAGATTGCCTAGGTAGCAAGTTGTATATAGGTATGTCAGTTACGTTACATAGCCCCATATGAGCAAGATAGATTTTTGGTGGCAATAGTTGGATGACCTGATAGCCATGCTATGGAGGCCTTATAGGGGCTTAGAGCCATGGGATGACTAGAGGCTGGTATGCAGGGACCTTTTTGTTACTCGCCCTCTTATTGGCAGATCACAGATGATAGTGGAGCAGTTTGTAGTGTCACAGGTGATGAGGCAGTATGGCCAGCCTCAAGGGGTATCATAGGAGTTTACAACATATGCCCAATATGCTGATGAGGAGAGGAAGGGATGGTCCCCGAGGTTGTCCTATGCCTTGGCCATGCAGGAGTTGACTGGTCTGTAGAGACTGAGATGGGATTACCTGAGTGATATTGCAGATGCGGGGGTATTGCCCCAGTATAGAGATTATTTTTATTAGCATCCATTCCCTCATTTGATGGATCTAGCTAAGAAGGCTCCTCACATTAAGGAGGTTGAGGATGATGCCCCTGTGTAGGGACAGGGACAAGGTCAGAGGCAGGGTCAGAGATAGGGACAGAGAGTTGAGGCTCTGAGGTAGACAGGTGGTGATCCTGGTGCTAGTAGTAGTAGGGTTCCAGCTGATATGGGATAGCAGAGGGGTGAGGGTGGATCACTTGGGGGTATAGGCATGAGATTGGGCAGAGCTAAGGAGGAGTGAGTAGCTCCGAGACAGGTTTGTCAACAACAAGAGGAGCAGGGTGGAGCTAGAGGTGGAGATGGGGGTGGAGAGCCTGCGAGAGAGCAGGGGATGGACGTTGGATGGTCGATGAGGGCACGTTTAGCAGAGCTATAGTCACAGTTGACAGTGGCTCAGACTTAGCTGGCGGAGTGAGACCGACAACTTGCCGATCTTAGGGTTGAGCATGATTGCCAAATCTCAGAGATGAGAGAAGAGATAGAGAGCTTGCGACATGAGGTCCTTCACCAGACTAGAAGGGCAGCCTACTATGTTGCAGCATATAGTGTTGAAGTTCTAGTTGTGTAGAAGGTTATACCCTACTCACAATATATGGCACATTCAGAGGGAGCTTAGGCACCTCATTAGGATCTCAGTCATCAGGCTCCACCTCCTCCACTAGGTGATGAGGGAGAGGCCTAGAGCTAGATATTCTCTTTGTAGCTCAGATATTTTTTGTAGAGACACCCATTTTTTTGTAGCCTATATGATTTTTGCTCTAATGGGAGTTTGTACATGTCATTGGACATCATTTTGTACTCTTAGACTTGATATGATATACATATACAAGATTCGATTTAACTTCATTATACTTGTGTTGATTCAATTTTTGAGATGCTTTCTATATGCTTTATTCTACATGTATGCATTTTTGATTTGGTATGAATGTATATAATGCAAATGATTATGGATGTCTATTTTTGTTTCTTTTTCATATGCAAATAAATGAATATGAATGAGTAATGAGTAATGCAAATTTTTAATTTTTCTATGAAATAAGATGAATGCAAATGAGTGATAGTGAAATGTATGAATCTATATAAGATGCTTATGTATGCAGCTAACATCTCAATACACAAGTACTTGATCAGAGAATTGATGAAAAGAGACCACTTAGCTAAGAAATGATGATGCTTCCAACTCTCATTCAGAAGATAAGGAGATCATTGTTACCATACTGAAATCACTCTAAATTCACAAAATGCAAGATGAAATGCCAAATGATATGCAAAATGTGACCTAAACCTAGTCACTGGATTTTGAAAAGATTAATTTTCATCATTGAGCATTTTACAACCACAACAGGCAGATTAGAGTTCATTGTTTTTCATGTGCAATATTAATTATCTTGTCCGCAATGACCCTTTTTTTCGTTCATGTCCTTGGAAAGATTTTGCAGGGACTTGGATTGCACGATAAAGAAATTCCCTCAAAATAGACAAATAAATGATGGGAGCCTCCCTGTAGCATTCAAATAAGCGGAGTCGAGGTATGTGAGGTGATTTCACCTTGATGTGAAGGCTCTTATCACAAACACCCAACTAGTTTAGATGTTTCTAAATCATTCCTACAAGTAGAAAACAAGAAAATATTATGCCCCCAATCCTTGCTCCTCTTAGTCAAGACAGACTTCCTTGAGTTACTCAGAGGGATAATAATAGAAAACCAATATAAAAGACAGCACACAAAGAAAATTTTCATTCATAGCTCAAACTGTTCAGTGATTGTTTTCCGTTATGTTGTTTTGCTTGTTTACTCAGTGATAAAACTCTTCAGTAGTTAGGAGATAGGTAACTGACTCAGAGTGGATGACTAGGTTTCATTGTCATAAGGTTGACTTGGTTCATACTACTTAGGACATGTAATGTGCTCTGTTGATTAACCTAGGACTAGGACAATGATCAGTTTCAAGCCATGAGGGTTCCAATGAACTAGGATGTCACAAAAGTGACTGAACTATGTACAAGCAAAAGAAAAGATGCATGAAAGCGGGAATGCCAATGTTGCGTTGATAGATGGAGTGCTTGAGTACAAGAGGCACCTGTTTACCAGGTTTTCATCTGCTTGGAAGAGATTCTTTTTTTTTTTACCAAGGTGCCTATTTACCGGGTTTTCACCAAGGCATTTTCTCTCTTTTTCCCTTTTTTTTATTCTTTTTTTCTTTTCTATATTCTTTTTTTTGAATTTCTTCAGGACTTTTTCTGATTTTTATGATTTTTTTCAGGACTTTTTCTATTTTTTAGGATTTTTTCAAGACTTTTTCTGATTTTGAGGATTTTTTCAAGTCTTTTTAGCTATATAGGCTGTTGGAGTAGAGAATATTTAAGTGAAAAATTTCTTCAGATGGATGGTGTTGATCGGTTCGTGGAGCTGTTCTCCTTTCGATGTTGAGAGCTGATAGGCACCAGAGCCAAAAGTTGCAGTAACGATATAGGGACCCAGCCAGTTGGGTTCGAACTTCCCTTTGTTGTCTCGAAACTGTTGATTCTTAGTATTTTCTCTTAGAACTAGGTCACAGCCTGAAATTCTTGGTGTTGAACCTTTTTGTTATATCCTCTGGACATTCTCTTTTGGTACACTCTGAGATGATCCACTTGCTGATGCTCATCCAGCAATTCGAGCTCTTGCAATCTAGATATTCTATATTCTTCATCAGTAACAAGACCTTGCAAAGAAACTCTTAGAGATAGTATTTCCACCTCAATAGGTAATATTGCTTTAGACCCATACACCAGAGAAAAAAGTGTAGCCCCAGTAGGTGTTCTGATACTTGTTCTATAAGCCCACAGTGTAGGATTGAGCTGCAGATGCCAATCCTTCCCAGATTTGTTCACTATTATGTGCAAGATAGTCAATAGGTTTTTTTTAGATGCCTCTGCTTGTCCATTACCTTGAGGGTAATATACTGATGACCAGTGTTGTTTTATTTTGAATTTCTCACAGAGTTCATCTAGATCTTTGTTCTTGAACTATCCTCCATTGTCAGTTATAATGGATTGAGGTATACCATACCTGTAGATGATATAATTAAGAATAAATAGAGCTACTTGTTTGCCGGTTGCTTTGATGAGCAGAACCGCTTCTACCCTTTTAGTGAAGTACTCAGTGGTAGTGATGATAAATTTGTGTCTATTAGACAATGTAGGATATATTTGGCCAATTAGATCAAACACCCACTATTGGAAGGGCCAGTGTGTCACAAAGGGTATGAGATCCCTTGCTGGAGAATGGATAAGGTGCCCATGCAGTTGGCACTTTTCACAGGTTTTAGCAAATTTTATAGCTTCTTTCTCCATGTTTGGCCAGTAGTAGCCATCCCTTAGTAGTTTTCATGCTAAAGTTAGACCATTCAAATGGGATCCACAAACACCTTCATGAACCTCAGATAATGCATGTTGGGACTCCTCAATTTCTAAACATCTAAGAAAAGTATTATCTAAACCTTGCCTGAAAAGGTTGTTAGCAATGATGACGTACCATGATGCATTTCAGATTAGGTTCCTTTTTTCATTTTAGGAAAGATTAGTAGGGACAACTTGGTCATGCAGGTAAGAGTAAATGTGGCTATAACAAGATGAGTCATGTCCAATAATAGAATAGACCATCTGGGACTTAGGGGAGTCATAGGCAGGATAATGTAACTCTTCCACCAAGAATTCAAAGTGAAAATTAGACTCCTATAGCTGTGGTATAGATGTCAAAGTGGCCATTGCATCCACTGCTCCATTTGTTGTTTTGGGGATCTACTGAAATGATACAAAGGTAAAGTATTTCTTGAGATCATCCACCATTCTCTTATAAGGCATCATTTTCACATCTCTTGTCTGATATAGGTCATTGATTTGGTTGATGATGAGTTGAGAATCTCCATAGATGTGTAATTCAACAATCTTCCACTCAATGGTCAACTTGATCCCATTTACCAAAGCTTCATATTCTGCAATGTTGTTTGTGCAAGGGAAGAGAATCTTGTAAGATTTCAGAATTGAATGTTTTTGAGGAGTAATAAAAAGTATTCTGACACCAGAACCATGTTGAGTGAAAGACCCATCAAAGAATATCTTCCATGATTGTTCAGTAAGGTGCATGATTGATTCATCTGGGAATTCTATATGCAGAGGTTGGCTGTCTTCAAGTGGAGCATCAGAAAGTTGGTCTACAATAACCTATCCTTTGATGGCTTTACATTCCACATATTCGATATCAAATTCCATAAGAACCCTGACCCATTTGGCCAGTCTCCCTGTAAGCGTTGCTTTACTAAGAAGATATTTGAGCGGATCAATCTTGGCTACCAGCTTAATGGAGTGTGTTAACATATAGTGCCTTAATTTTTGTGATGCAAAGACCAATGCCAAGCATTCTTTCTCTATTATAGTGTAGTCCATTTCATATGACACCAATGTTTTTCTGATGTCATAGATAGCTCATTCCTTTTTATTATCATCCTGTTGTGCCAAAAGTGCCCCCAGTGAAGTATCTGTAGCTGATATGTATAGGATTAGTGGCTTACCTTGAATCAGTGGCATTAACATGGTTGGATTAGAAAGATATTCTTTGATTTGTTGTAAATGTTGTTCACAATCTCTATCCCAGTTGTATTGAACTCCTTTCCTTAATACCTTTGTGAAGGGTTGAGCTTTGTCTACTAGCTGAGATATAAAATGTCTTATTCATTGAAGACGGCCCTATAAACTTTTCATTTGACTGATGTTCTTGGGTGGAGGCATTTCCATTATAGCTTGGACCTTTTCCAGATCAACCTCAATTCTTTTTTTAAAATTATGTAACCAAGCTATTTTCCTGATGTTACCCCAAATGCACACTTTTTAGAATTTAATCGGAGCTTGAATCTTTCCATTCTATCTAGTATGAGGCCTAGTTCTTGAATATGTGTAGATATCTTCATGGTTTTTACCAAGGTGTCATCAACATAATCTTCCACATTTTTATGCATCATATCATGGAAGATAGTGGTTACTGCTCTTTGGTAAGTTGCTCCTATGTTCTTTAGACCAAATGACATAACATTGCAGCAGAAGGTTCCCCATGCACACATGAAAGCTATCTTTTCTTGATCTTCAGGTGCTATCTTGATCTGATTGTAACCAGAGAAACCATCCATTAATGAATACATCTCATATCCAGTAGTCATATCTACTATCATGTCAATGTTGGGCAATGGAAAATCATCTTTCAGACATGCCTTGTTGGGATCCCTGAAGTCTATGCAAACTCTAATAGATTTGTCTGCCTTTGATACAGGTACTATATTTGACATCCATTATGTGTAGTCTATAGCTCTGATAAATCTAGCTTTCGACAATTTTTCTAGTTTAGCTTTGACTAGCAGTGCCAGATGAGGGTGCATCTTACAGAGTTTTTTCTTGACTGGTTTAACTCCTCGTGTAATAGAGAGATGATGCATGATGAGATCAGGATCTAGTCCTGGCATATCTGAGTATGTCCATGCAAAGTTGATCTTCTTTTCTAAAAAAAGGTTACTGAAATCTTTTAATTCTTTTGTTGATAGTGATTGAGCTAAATGAATTATGTGTGGTGTCTCTTGACTCCCAATGTTCACTGGCTAAGTTGGCTCGATCAATATGGAAGATCTCTCCTAAAAATAAATTGGGAGTATATCAAGTATCTCACCTTCAGGCGCCTCATACAGGTTTTCACCCTAAGGTACGTCCTTTATTTTCTCTTTTTTAGATTCTGATACCACCACAATGTGGTTTTCACCATCAGGTCTTTTATTTTTATTTTTCTTATTTTTGCGACTAAGATACTTGATATTTGTTTCAGTCTTATTTTCACTCTGTTCACTGGTGGAAGAGTTCATGGGTTCAACTGCATTGAGATAATAGGCTAACGTATAGTCATTGGAAAAAGTAGGTACATTCAAGGGTTGGTTATAAAGAGTATAATCAATCAGTTCATGATGTATTAAGGATAAGGTTGGAACAGGCTCAAGGGAGTTCACGGTACTATCATCATGGCTTCGAAATGACCGATCGAGTTTTAGAAGACTACCTTGCGTATGTGTCTCGAGACCAAGAAGAGTCACGACACGATTATTGAAATTCTTATTAGTATTTATTGGACGTAACCCAATCAACCTACTTCTAGCGTCGTCACCTACTTCAAACTGGACTACATACCTTGGTGTGACAGTAATAGGGTCAGTGGATAGCATCTCAACATTCATGACAAAGTAGTCATGATGTGTTGTTGAATAATCATTGTTATGAATATAGCTCCTGTCTGAGTCATCAGAGTCATAGGATGAAGTTTTTGACTCATCTTCAAGTGGCTTAGTAAAAGTATATATAGTATCAATACCCACATCTTTGATGCTACAAGTTCCTTCATGATTTGGTTCATTGATTGCTTGTATTTGACACAATTGTGGACATAACCTTGATGGTTATGTTAATCCTTGTCATCTATTCCATTCAGCTTCCTTTGGATTGATGATTGGCTCGGTTTCTATAGATTCTAGTTCTTCTTATGTAGTTTCATACCTGATTTGTCTTATCTCATTAGAGGTAGAGTTAGTAGGTGAAGAAATTGCTTGTGTCCTTTCTTCCTCCATCTGTCGTTCATAGTCTTCTTGTCTTTTTAGTCTGATTTCTTCATTTCCTTTTGCATTTTTAGGTGTATCAGCTCTTGTGCATCATCTATGATATCACTGGATTCTTCAGGGGTTTCTATAGTAGATGTATCTAAGAGATGGTCAGGACCCCATTCATACTCATTTGAATCAGTTTCTGAATCATCTACTTGTTGTCTACTAGTATATGTGACCGGAATGTTCAACGGTGCAAACAATTATTTGATTCTGTATACTTCATCTCTCATATCCTCTAAGACTTCTACTTCCTGTGGTATTATAGCTGATATAACTGGAACTTGATTACCATCATTTTCCTCTCTCTGGGTGGGCAATTCTTTTTGTTCATCGTCACACTTTTCTTGAGTATGTTGAGTATTAATTTCTTGTGTTGTTAAAGGTAGTTCCTTTTTCTTCCACTTACCTTGATGGTGGGATGTGTGCTTCTAATCTGATTGCTTTCTTGGATCATATCCCACTCCAGCTTTATCATTGATAGAATTAGTTTGTAACTGAATAGGTTCAACAATAACTTTTTGATGTTTGCCTAGAGGACCAGTACCTAAATATCCCATGTGTTGAAGCATCTTATAGCCTAGACCATATTGTGTTGGAGAAATCTCACAATGTCATATTTCTTTATTTGCACTATCTTCTTTGAAAAGTGATTTGAGAACATCATCCTCTTCTATTTCACTTGCAAGAGAAGTAGAGGACTATATAAAGAGACCATCATACATGACTTTTGGAGTTGAGGTTTGTGGCTTCATAACCTCTGATGGTTTTCCCGACTGTCTTGGTGATGGAGGAAGAGACATTAGTGAGAGTATAGGCTCTATCTTGTAGCCATCTATGCCAGTGTTTGTGATTTTCAATTTCTTTTCTAAATCTTTCAGCAAAGATTTTGAACTTTCAGCTGTAGAGGTTGCTCTATTATGAGGAACAAAAGCATCAACACTTTGTGTTAATGCATTATAGGTATAGCTTGTATCAGCAGGAATACTAACTTCAACTCCATTATAAGGAAACTTCAGAAATTGATGATACATAGATGGTACTGCTTTCATTTCATGAATCCATGGTCTACCCAGTAAGATGTTGTATGAAAGATGAAGACCCAGGACTTGGAAAATGACATCTCTTTCTATAGGTCCTACCTTTATTGGTAATTGCACCAGACCCTTAGAGGTTCTTTCTTCTTCATCATAAGCCTTGATTGTTATTTTCTTTGTTGGATCAATAATGTTTGTAGGAAATCTTAGTTGCGTCAGTAGATTGTATGTACAGATATTCAACCCAGCACCTCCATCTATCAAAACACATTTAACTCAGTGTTTATGGATCATGGCTTCAATGTGTAATGGCTGGTTATGTGGGTGACTGAGTGAGTTATCATCTTCTTCAGAGAAAGTGAGGTAATGAGGTGAGGTCAGGTGACCCACCATAGATTGAAACTGATCTATGTCTAAATCTTTAGGGACACTAATGGTAAGTAGAGCCTTGTCCAGGACCTCTCTATGAGCAGAAGAGATCTTAAGTAGTTCCAAAATGGAGATTTGAGCATTGGTTCTCTTTAATTGTTCGACAATACTATAACCAGAAGAAGATGTTGAAGCCAGCTATTTTGATTTGGCCATGATTGTGTCTGTTTGTCTATTTGGTAGATTTGATGTTGTTTGATCAAAATTTGAGGAACTAGCTCCTGGGAGAGTAATCTTCCTTTGAGCGCGAGTCATGGCATTAGTAGTTTGTGCTTGACTTTGGTGATCCTAGACTATGATCACATTATAATATTCAGGTTGAGCATATTCAATCATGTTGATCACATTATCATTGTTAGTGTAGGTATAATTGACTCTAGCTCCTCCCTTGGATTTTGAGGAATCTCCTTGTTCATAAGTTGGTAAGAGATCTTTAAAGGCCTTATGATCAGCATTAGTCATGTGATTTCCAACAAATATCTTGCCTGTGTCAATGAGATCTTGGATTTCATGTTGGAGTTTCATGTAGTTGTTTATGTTGTGTCCCTTGTTCTGATGGTAGTCACAGTATTTGTTTTCTCTCCACCATTTGGGTATAATTTCTGGTTCATATGGTCTAGAATTGTCTGGCAATGTTATCAAATTATTTGCCAATAAGGTTTTAAAAGTAGATCCATATGATTCAGCTAGAGGAGTAAAATCACACTTAGGTTTTGAGAGCCAAGGATTTTCTTTAAACTATTCTCTTGTTTTCTTTGGAGGATTTTTTGTCGTAGTTTCAACTGCCTTGAATGCTTGCGTGCCACTGGCCAAGTTAAATATTGTGGATTTTGTTTTTTCTTGGGTAGTATCTACCACTCCATCACTAACAATGTTTCTGTTGTTATCTTTGTCATATTTCCAGTACTTGCTCTTTTCTTTAGAACTAGAACCTTGCGATGTTTCTTTCCAAAGCAATATATCTCCCTTTTTTATAAGCACATCTTCCATTCTAAGGGTATTATCTACCATTTTGTTGAATGAAGGGTGTACTTGCATCTAGACACTGTACTTTAATTTAGGGATTAGGTTGTTGACAAAGATATCTATTTTCTCAATATCTGGGATAGTCCATGAATATCTAGAGAATATCTTTCTCCATCATTGGAGAAAAGTGAGAAAGGGTTCTGCTATCTTTTGTTTGGTATTGCAAAGTTCTATCATGGTGACCAGGTGACGAATGTTGTATGAGTATTGTTGTAAAAATAGTTGGATTAGTTCTTTAAACATTTTTATTCCTTTGGGTAGACTTGAGAACCATTCCATTTCTTGACACCCTAAACTCCTTGGAAAAAGATGCATGAGGTACATTTGATCATGCATGAACTCCATACAGGCAACACAAAACTCTCTGACATGATCTTAAGGATCTGAGGTACCATCATATTTGTGAAATTTTGGGATCTCAACTCGTGAAGGAAATGGAGGCATGTAAAGGTTTTTGTCAAATGGGAATGGGCATATTGTGTCCAGAGAATATTGTTTTGGTGTTTTATCTTTGTTTTGTAGTTTTGTGACCATAGTTTGTAATGTTTGCATTTGTTTACTTATTTTCCCCCATGGTGTCTCTTCCTCTTTAGCGATGAGGGCCTCCACATTATAACCAGTAGGGAGTTTGGCACCTTGTTTTGCTAATTCTAGGAAATAGTCTTCTTTTCCCCTAGACATGATGACCTTCATCATTTTTCAAAACTCTTTATCATTCTGACATCTATGTACTTTGGCTTTGGGAGGTTTAGAAGCTTAGATTCAGTCGATGAGGAATCACTGTCAGTGGCATGATTGCTAAAGTCATTGTGAGTGTCTCATTTACTAGCTTCTCTTTCTTGTATTTCCCCAAACATGGTGGGAGATAGGGGCTGACCAAAGATTGGTATATCATAAACTAGTATCTATGACGAGGACAGTTTATTGTAAAAGGGGTTTTCCACAAAGAATGGATTGTCTTTTGATGAAAAGGGAGTTTCTTTTTCTTTGTCTCTTTTGCTGCTAGAATTTCTGTTTTGAACAGGCATTTTGTAACCGACAGGACCGAGAGCCAAATGTTTTGCAAAAGTCAAGATCAAATTGTAGCTAGTAGTACGTTTAACATGGTGATTGAGAGAAGTAACTAAGATCTGGTCTGGTTTCAGGAATGATCTATCCTGTATAAGATGTTATCTAAGTTAACTTAGGTTTGAGAAGATGTTTTTTTGAACTAGCTTAAAGATGATCAACAAAATCATGCAACGCAACGACAGAGGTACACTATCAAGGTTGTTTATGCTCTAGAGGATGATAATCAGTTTTAGGTTTGTTGTAGACTGTTTTAGATAGCTTTGACTATTCTGGACTGGCAAAATCAAAGACTCGTATGACAAAATTTTTTAGACCATATGACAGTATAACAGCTTCAGGATGACAACGGTTTTGTTTCGTACGAGTTGCTGCCTAGTACTGTACGACAAACGGGTAGGTCCCGAACAAAAAAAGATTCAGTGCAATTTTGTCTCATACGACACAAGATTTAGCTTAAACAACAGACTATTGGGTCTCGTACGACAGAGTATTTAGCTCAGACGATAATTTAGAATACTCGTACAACATAGGATATGGTGCAGGATGACAAATGATCAGGCTCATATGACTGGTAATAGGACAGAGACAAGAATTCTGAGTTTTTTCGATTGCTGAGTATGACAAACCTGAGTATGACTGATTCTGAGGTAGACTGATTTTTTTTACCAAGATAGACTAGCTTCGATGTGGATAGAGTTTTATCACTGAGTTGTTGATTTGTTTGATTTGTTTTCTCTAGTTTTGGTATTCTAGTTTTAGTTTCAGAGATGAAAACACAAAAAACATGTAGTATAAATAGTAACTCAAATCGCAACATGCAAACCCTATGGAAGTTGGCTTAGAGAAGAAAACCTTTTCTTGCTGACTTAGTTACACACCCAATAGCTAATTAGAATATGGCCATTGAGTCTCACACAATGGATTCTTAATGTCGTATTAGCCAACTCCAAACGCTAATGGGGGCACGATATGGCAAGTGTCTTGGGAGAGTTACTATCTCTCTTGCATAAAGATTATCAACCTTTCGGAGGTGAATCGAGTAGCTTCTAATTTTAATTGGATCTAGTAAGGGTTCCGTTCAGCACATCGAGGTATAAAATCAATTAAGAGGTCTCCCAGCCTTGAAAACCAAGGTTCAATATACCCAAAGGTATTGAGGAGAGCTATTCCCGAGCACTGCCGTTGACTTGATTTTCATCAAATCATGTTTATTTTATAGTGGGTTGGAGTACTTGGCATTTAGCCATTCCCACTTAGGTCATTCCCCTCACACTGACTGTAACGGCTTTAAGAGTTTTTCAACCCCTCGAGAGGGTAAACCTACTAAAGATGTACAAATCTCAAACAAAGAAAATGCCTCAAGGGTCTAGATTTCTGATTGTCTAAAAAAAGACAAGCATACTCTCCTACCTCTCAGAATTTTCTAAAAACACAAAAGACAGATTTGTTCATTAACTAGATAGCAAGTTAGGTGCCTAAAATAAATTAAAGAATACACAATGTTTGATTGATTCCCTTTAGGCAACCTGCAAAAACAACGTATCAGTAGTCATGTTGTTTTTATTCTTTGACAGTCATATGTTTGATTGATAAATTCTTTGACAAGCATCCTGCAAGAAACTGGTTAGGGTGTGAAAATACCAAGCAGATAGAAGACAATTCAAGGTTAGTGTTTAGCGGAATCAAAATTTAATTCAAGAAAAAACCCTAAAAAAGTGAAACTTGCTTTAATCCAATAAAAACAGAATCGTACGACAATTCCCATAGAATGAAATGACAAAAGGATTTTGTCGTACAAGTTAGAAATAAGCATAGGACGACAGAAGACAAAATCAAATATTTAGAACAGACTGTCGTACGACACCATTTTCTGATTCATACAACAAATAACAGGCTTCAATATAATGGCGTACGATGCAGTAAAACTACTCGTACAATATTTCGTAGAGATTGTATGGACAAAACCTGCAAGATTAAAAAAATGATTTGGAGGCCGAAAAAGTAGTCTTCGGCCCGACAGTGGGCACCAAAAATGTGTGTGTGAAAAGTGGACTTGTATCTATATCTGGAATACACAACAATTCAATTAAGTCATTACATGCATGGTTAGACAGATGTAAACATGAATAATAAAACCATAACAAATCGACCAATTGCCTTCTAGTAGATACGAGTTTAGATTGCTCCCAGATTGCTAAGTTATCCAGTGACTAGACAACACCTAAACGAAGGATTTTTAAATCTATATGAGCATGAATTCAAGCTAGATGGATGCAAGATTAATCTAACATGATTTAAACAATAAATGAGATAAATGATCTAAATATGTATGCAATAATTATCAATGAATATCTGAATGCACAAATATTAATGAACCTACAGCAAAAATAGCATAATAACAATATATTCTCTAGGATCTTTGAATGAGAGATGAGAGCCTAAATTTATAGAAAATTTAGAAAGAAACCAAAGGCTGAGATCAAATGATGATGAGAGGTCAAGATTTTCCAAGAGGAAGCATAATCCAGGTGAATTGATGTGATTGGATCCTTTTCTTAGTTTTAAAGGAAATTGAACTAAAATTAAGATAAAATCAGAAAAAACTGATTTATTCTCTATTTCATTCAATTTTAATATTTAATTGTTTTAATTGCTTTCTTTGAGATTATTTATCAAATTTTAATTTATTTTTCAAGATTATCTCCAATTGATTTCTTTTCTCAATTTTTTAATTCTTTCTTGGTCAATTAATTCCTTTTTTTATTTATTTCCATTTTTTAATGTGTGGCAAATTGATTTATTTAATTAAATATGCTAGGATATTTAATAAAATAAATAAGGTAATTATTTTAAAATGTTTTACTTGGAATGATCAATTAATTAAATAAATATTTAATTAATATTGAGTGATTAATTTGCCATGTGACATTTGATCATTAAAGAATTAATTGTGTGCTCAAGATTTATTTAATTGCCTTTGGTTAGGACCTTGGTGATGTTGTCGAGATTAGGGGCTCATGGTTTAGATGACCATTTTTAGGGTATTACAAGGTGAACTAAACATGGCTATTTCTGAGAATGTAACTTTGATGGAATCTAATGCTGCTATTTCCAAGGAACTTACTGAGTCAAAGGAAATACTTGCCAAATTCAATCAGAGTACTGCTAAGCTAGAGAAAAAGCTGGAATCGGCAAAGCTAGTAAAGAATACCATTGGACTTGGTTTCTCTGGGTATGAGGAAGGTGAGACCTCTAAAACAAAATTTGAAAAATCAAAGAAGCAACTGACATCCAAGGATAAAGGTAAGCAAAAATTTAAACCTGTTTTCTTTAATTGTCTCAAAGAAGGACATACTGCCAATGTGTGTAGAAGCAAGGCCTACAACAATTTTCCTTATTTTCAAAACAATATGACTAGATCCAATAGATTCAATGGAAACTGGTATGCATGCAACAAGTTTGGGCATAGAGCATTTGAATGCAGGTCGATTTCGCACAACACTGAGAGATATCCTCCAAGGACTCAAGGAGTTATTCCAGAACTTCCTATGAACCGGAATCCCAACTTGCACAATACCTATGACCATCGGTCAGTCGGTTATCAAGTAGAAACTAGCTGGAGAGAAACTTGTTTGATTTGTCGTGGTAGCGGTCACACTGCTGCAACATGCAGAAGGAAGAATGGAAGTATGAATAACGGACCATGGAGAACACCTGGAATGGTATGCTATCATTGCAACAAACTGGGACACACTGCCAGAACTTGCAGACTAAGAAAGAACCTATCGGGTGATATACCGATCACTCCAGAAGGGAAGATTGATGTTGAAACAATTCAGGTGGAAATGAACCTACTTCTGCACCTAGTGTGGAAGTCTCGGAACTGACAAACTAAGCTTCAGTAAAGCTTAGGGGGAACATATCAGTGAAATATTTTGAACCCCTGGTTTATATCGGTAAAGACCTTTACTGGTATATGTTACCTGTCAGTCAGCAAAAGATCTGAAGTAGTAAAAGGCAAAATTAGGGTTTGTACCCTAGCAGTGATGCATTTATTATGGTCGGTGAGAGTTTATTTTAAAGGGGTTGTTGTCATCATTTTTACTTATCCATTTTCAAAAGAAGAATCTTCAAGAGCAAAGCAACCATAGCAATTTGTTTAGCATTTGGAGAAATCATGTGCGAAATCATGCAATCATCTTCAAGCAATCAGTGAAGAACACTAAGCGGTGAACTAGTAACCGAAGTGGTGAACTATGCGTGATACTGGAAAACCTAAATTTTAGATTGCGAAGGTATTTTCCAAAATTCCTTCTTATCATTTGGTTATGGCTTATGCATCGCATTCTAGTTCTAGTGCACCTGAAGATACACCTAATTTTCTTCAAAAGAAAATGAGATACAATTCCCTATCTCAAATCTTTGTTGAAGTTATTGTGGAGGAAGATATTTCAGGGTATATAGACTGTAAGTTGGAAGACCTAGGATCCCTAGTAATTCACTCCTAGCTAAGTCTGTTCTATGGAGATGACAAGAAGATCAAACTAGAGTATAGCATCCTCAAGAAGATGAAACTACACAATGCAGTATACTTTCTGGAAGAATTTACAAAAGAACATATTCGCATTATCCTTAGCAGAGTGCATGGTGACAAAATTTATCTCGAGTGGACCCATGACATCACACCGGAAGCAGTTCATGCCATCACCGGATTCTACAATGTTGCAGAAGTACCAACTCTATGGAAGGTCACCAAAACTAAAATGACAAAGCTCACTGGTTCTATGAGTGACCAACGGGCAATGACCGTCAACACCATTAAAGATGATCTGGTAAAATATGCTTGCATGGTGATTGGTTATAGGATATTTTATGCCAGCAGAATGAATTATGTCCCTGCTATTGTGATGAATGCTACTTATAGGATGATCAAGGAAGATACTAAATATGACCTATGTACCTTCTTACAAAAGCAATTGTTGGTGAATCTGAAATCCATCAAATAGGATAAATCACTGAGGTTCAAGTTTGGCCAACTTCTAGTCAGTCTATTCTTCTATTTTCAAGGTTATTTCCTTAGAGGAGGTGATGTTCAATGGTCTATTAACCTACTGGTTTCTAGACAGATTAAGGAGAGTCTACAAGCAGTGGCAATTACATATCCTGAGGTTCTAAATAAGTATTTTAATGAATTCAAACAAAAGATGAACCAGAGAATAAGCATATCTGGTGATATTATAAAGAAGTATGAAGATGACATCTGCTTCACAATAAGGATAGATGACTGCATAATGGAAGGTGTGGAACCTAGAAAGGAAGTAGTTGGCCCTATGGGGTATGAAGTGGTGAATGACTTATTGATCAGGTATGCCTCTACCCTACTTACCTCACCATTGGATGCAAAGAAGAAAAGAATCGGTACCTACTTGGAGAGGGTCACACCGATTGACAAACTGAAGCAGAAAAAGGGCAAAGCAGTGCCATCGGTATGTGCACTGGTTACATCTGCCAGTCACAAAGTGACCAAGCAGTCACCAGCCAAAAAGAAACCTGAGATTATTCTAGAAAAAGTATTCAAGAGGAAGGGGAAAAGCATGAATCACTCATTGGAGTCAGAGGACACTAAACCGAAGGTTGAAATAAAGAAGTCAAGGCAATCAAGCAAAAAGCTGAAGTCTACTAGTAATGTACCCGTAACTTCTGCACTGGTAAATATAGATATTTCCTCTTATAAACCAATGACACATTGTCAGAGGACAATAAAGAATATTAGGAGAAAAGTGCTTGATCATTTAAGGGAATATTTTGATGACTTTAGTGATAGTGAGAAAGAGGAGGTAGAATAGGAGGTCATTAAATATTTATGTGTTAATGATTGGTCGCCTTTTGAGATAAAATCTATTACTCCAAATTCTTTGTATAATTCTTTGGATAATAAATGGTGCATTGCCATTGAAAGAGAACAAGAGATCAGGGAGAAAATTTTGCATAGTACTTTCCTGATGCTTCAAATTTTGAGTTATTTGAAATTATGGATAAGAACAAAGGCATCTTCTTTATGAGAAGGAGGCGACTCGGGTTACTAGAAGGTAAAACTTCTGAAGTAGAAAAGGATACACACATACATGTTAAAGTTGTTGTTGAAATACACCGAGTATCTGAAGCCACTTGGAAGGCTGATCAAGAACCTGACCTATCCTCAAGCAAACCAGATGAGGTATTTGACAGTCAAGGTGAAAGAGTGACAAAACAAATTGACCCTATTGATGTTGATGCATTAGATAATGAGGATGTCACTTCTGACAAAGAAAAAGCTGAGAAAGAAAAACAAGACAAAGAGAAGAAGAGAGAAGAAGATAAGAGAAAAGAAGAAGAGAAGAAGAGAGAAGAAGATAAGAGAAAAGAAGAAGAAAGAAGAACACAAGAGAAAGGAAGAAGAAAATAAGAAGGAGGAAGAGAAGAAAAAGAAGGAAGAGGATAAGAAGAAGGAAGAAATGGAGAAGAAACAAGAAGAGGAGAAAAAGAAAGAGTCAGAGAAGAAGAAAGAAGAAGAAAAGAAAAGAGTGGAAGAGGAGAAGGAAGCAAAGAAGAGAAAGCAAGCGGAAATCCAAACCAATGAAAGAGGGAAGACTCCTAAGGCAACCAGTGATCAAACCAAGCAGGTTGATTCCACGAGTCGTATTGATCTAACTCTTCCATGTCTGACTCAATCAATAGATGAGTCTGAGCTACTTCAAGGCATCAAACTTGCACATGAGAGACTGGAAGAATTACGGAGGAAGAAAGAATATGATGTCATACAAATTGCAGTTGACACCCTTACTAGTCTAATTCTCGATAATAACCTCCCCAGTACCAACTCCTCTCTATCCAATCTCAAACTTCTTTGTACCATAGTAGAGGACCAGGTACAATGCCTGGAAGATGTAGCTCAAGCAACTGCAAGAAAGAACCATGAAAAGGCACTTAATATTTCCTTAGTCAAGCAAATGAATGAACTCAGGACACAATTATTGAAGTAGCAGAATGATATCAGTGTTGCTATGGGTGAGGGTAAATTACTTTTGAGTAAAATTTGCCAACCCCATCTATTTTGTGAAGATGTGCTCAAACAGAAAGCTCAACTCCAATCGGTGTTATAGGAATTTATCGGCAACTTCAAGATGCCCTATGATTTATTCACTGCCTATGGACAAACTATTCAACATTTTTAGCATCAGACTACCAAGATGGACCTAGAGATCAGCAACCGAACTCAAGATTTGCAGGAGCTTCAATTGCTCCTATTGCCAAAACTGTAGGTTCTTCATAGATGTTTTCTCAACTTGGAAGCTATAATGGCAACTCAAAAGATGAGTATCATCGATGCAATGGAAGAACTGGCATTCCAGATGAAGGCTGAAAGTGAGGTTGCTACCTCATTACTTGAGTCATGGACATTGGACATGAAAACTTTTGTGTAGAACTTTAAATCTGTTTTTGATAAATTTCATTCCTTATTGTCATGAACATCTACTTTGTGTTATTTTATAAAAAGGATAGTTTGCACTACTTTTTCATTGTTGGCAAAGGGGGAGTAGTGTACATTAAAATTTTGGTGAATGTTACCATTTCATGCACTTATTTGCAAAGGTAGGAATATATATGCTTAGGGGGAGTAATTTTTATTGTAGCATCTTTTTTGTTATTGTTGTAAAAACACTTAGATGTCAAAATTTTCCTAAGTGTTGCCATCAATGCCAAAGGGGGATATTGTTGGCATTTTGATGATGTTTTGATTGTCATTGATGGACACACACTTTCTTGATGTATGAGTTATGCTCGGTAATTGTTCCAACCGATATTGTGTATTATTGAATGAATAATCTTTAGATTATTGGTATTTTGTAGATGATGGTTTACTGGTCACAGATTGACTGAAGACCTCACACGGTTTGAGGATCTCAAGTGGTACGAAGGACCCAAGCTGTACTTAACTTTTGATTGAAACACTACGATCTTCAACTCTTCATTTTTGACAACCAATAATCAGTATATTGTATTAACCGATATATATCTATGATGAGTTACCAACCGATATTACTGTAATGTGTGATGAGTTATCATCCACCGACACTTTGGCAGTGTGTTTGTGTCATGTTACCAAATGTGTCTAGATGCATTGTACCTAGGAACTTGTAGTCTAATTCTATTGGACCGACATGATATCAGATTCCTTTATAAGGACATCATGTCTAGGGTTTGCAAGTATGAGATATAGAATAGAAAAGGTTATGTGCAATCATTGAAGAGAAGATTAGGTCTGTGTGAAGAGATAGAGTGTGGAGATATTGAAGACTGAAGTAATGCTGAAATGCATTAACAATGAGTTGTCAAGGATCTAATTAAGCATATTGTGCTATTATCTAGATCATTCACTTGTTTATTACTAATATCTTCGACAAGTCTAAAACCCTTAACCGGGTAGGCCCAACAAATCCTTTGTAAATCCTCTAACAAGGTGGTTCACAACTATGGATCTGAAATCCTTTAACAAGGTAGTCTTTAACGGGACTTATCTCCTAATAGAGATCTAGATTCCTAATAGGATCTATTATGGTGAAGAACATTGTATGACCTTAACCAGTCTGACCTTAACCAATCTGGTTACTATTCTGTAGATAGTTACTTGTGAGTTTCTGCTCACCGTGGTTTTTCCCATTTGGATATGTCAAATATCTTGTGTTATGGTGATTGTGCTTTTGTGGGTGAATGCTTTGTTTGCTATTTGGTTTGCACTTATCTTAATTGGTTTATTAGTGAATCTGTTGCACCAGTTATCTGCTAAACTATTTAAAACATTGATTATAGTATTTTTTGATATACTAATTCACCCCCCCTCTCTTATTATTCATCATTCATGGTGTTTCTTCAGCATTGGAGACATATGGTTTTGAGATATCCTTGAGACGTGCCTGAAAAGGAAAAGATGGAGATCTTTATTGATAATCTAAATAGTGAGATGAGTTATCAGCTCAAACCCCAATGCATACCATATTTTGCCAATTTAATCAAAAATAGAATCCAAGTAGAGGAATCTTGCATCAAGAAAGGAACATTGAATTTCTTTAAAGAAGGAACTAACTCATCCAACACTCATTCCTTTAAAAAATCAAAACAACAACAACACCTTAGACAAATCCATATTTTGGACAAGAAACAAAAATGTTGTTAATGAGGGAGGAGCTGATGCTAATGATATGAAGTCCAAACAACCAATATTAGCTTTATCAAGTAATCCACAATCTAACAAAAATAAAAAAGGTGTTAATCAAGGCACTAACACTTATCCACAAAATACCAATCAAGGACCTTCAATTTCAAACATCAACAACAATACCCAAACCAACCACAATAACCCGAGAAACAATGCTAACTGAGGGAATAATAAAAAGCAAAGAGGTAACACCAACACTTTCCCAAATAAATACATCTACACACCATTGGGGCAAACCTTAGAATCAACATTTAGAGAACTCCTGGGAAACAAGATTATCACATTGCTATCCATACACAACTTTGAACCCCAGATCAAACCACCTTGGTGGAATGACTCACATTTCTGTGATTTTCATCGCAACAAAGGACATCACACAAATGATTGCATGAGGCTTAAGAATATTGTTCAGGATATGATCGATAGAGGTGATTTAACAGTTGATAGTCTCAAAACAAATGGTGACCATGATGCCTTTAAAAATCCTCTTCTGAATTACAACAAAGAAGGAACTTAATCATCAAACAATACAAGGGGTGCTTATATAAATCACATGTACAACAACACCATCAATCACATATTGACAGATGAAAACCAAATAAATGTCATAAAAATCAAGGACAAACAAGACCATGCATCAATCAATGTGACAACCAGAGCTCAAAAACATGTCTTGAAAGGGCATACATCAACATCGACCACTATCTCCAAGATTCAATATGATTTGGTTAATCAACTATGAAGAACTCCTGCTCAAATATACATACTTGAGTTACTCAAACTCTCATCAAAACATAAGGACATCTTAGAATAAGCACTAGTTGAAACAAATGTTCCTTAAGATCTAGACATCGATAAATTCCAAGCCATGGTGGCTCATATGACAAGGCCTCATAATCTCACCTTTTCTGAACATGATAATATCTCTTTGAGTCATCCACATAACACTACCCTTCATATTAAAGTATTAGTCTACAAACATTGAGTTAAAAGAGTATTAATAGATGGAGGAGTTGGTCTCAATATCTGTACTTTAAAACTTATTTGTGCATTAGGCTTCTCTAAATAGTCCATTGATCCACACAAAAAGATCACCATCAAGGCCTATGATGATGAAGAAGGATCATCCAAAGGGACAGTGATACTACCTATTCAGGTAGGACCGATACAAAGGGACACTATGTGCCAAGTCTTAGACAAAGACTTAACATACAATATTTTATTGGGTCATCCTTGGATACATAAAATGCAAGCAGTGCCTTCAACATACCATCAGTGTGTCAAATTCCCATATAATGGATAGGAAATTTCCATATCTGTCGATAATAATCCCTTTCAACATTGCAATGCTATGGAGGCAGCTCAAGACAGCTTGGTTCCACATAACAGGGAAGCTCTAGCTTCCTCAGCATTAGATCATCATCAAGAAAAGATCAAGTATTTATCCATGGACTTCAAACAAAAGATGAAAATCAAAGAGCAAGGCATGGGAGAATACTCTTTCGAACCCATGTGTCTATCCAAATTCCCAACATCACCAAAATATCATGGGAAACCTTCTGCATCAACACATCAAGCAACACAGCCCATCACCAAGTTTGATGGTAAATTTATCCAATTGGGCAAACTAGCAAATGAATCAGAAGAGAAAGACATCCTTAGTTGGCTATATAGAGATGAGGGAGAGGTCAAAGCTGCTACTATGAAGGTGGCCATACCAACACAACAATATGGAAAAGGATTCCTAATCATGCAATGGATGGGATACAATGATAAAGGACCTATAGGCAAGTGTCAAGAAGGCATTATAGAACCACTAGAACCTCCTTCACAATTTTCTCGAGACAAAATAGGACTTGGATATGGACGTAGCATACCACCTAGGCACAAACAAAATAAGTATCAAAAACCTCAGTGGAAAGCAAAGAAAAAATAAAATGAGAACTCATGGCAAGAGGCACTACACCAAGCAGCAGAAACAACAAGGAAAGAGCAAGAGAACCAGGAGAAAGAGAAACGACAAGAGGAACTAGTCATTCAAAGGGAAGAAACATCTTATGAGAAAGTGTATCATGTACACGAACCTATTCAAAACAAGGGAGATTCATCACTCAAAGAAATCACTTCTCCCCAAGGAGAAATAGTGTATGAACAAATGCAAAAGATACAAGCAGGCTCTGATTCTGAATCAGAAAAAACTACAAGACTAGTATCAATTATCAGAGATCTTTTCTCACCCTACAACGTACCTATCAACAGCACTGAAAGACTCTGGGATAGTACTTCTGAAACTAATTCTAATGACTATAAATGGGGTAGTTGTTCAAATATTACTAAGGATGTCAAGGAAGGTACTATCCATTCACACACACCCCCTTTCTTAGGAGGGACAAGGCGCAACGTCTCAATTAATGTAATTCGAACCATGACATATCTATGAGGCTAAGGAAAATGAGTAGCGACACTACGAACACATGTACACCAAAGATGATACCATCAAAGACCTTAATAGTATCATTAAACTAACAAACATCCTAGACAATTTTAACGCTATCTCTATCATGACACTTACCGCAACCAATCTCGACCCACCAAATGACTCTCTACCATTCATATTTCCTGATGTGATAGACTGGGAAGAACCTAAACACCTGGATATACCTATTTTCCTAGATGATGAATCCATTGTCCATTACCTATGTACAGTCAACCCGAAAATAGGCTCTACTAGCGAACAAAATAATGATATCTACCATCGGGAGAGTGTTAAGTCTCTTAGTCGCAAAAATGAAAGAAGTAAAGGATCTAATGCTGAAAACCAGTAAATGACAACACTAGATCATAAAAAAGTCAAAATAAAGGATGCATCTAAGGGTGAAAACCTTTTTAAGGCACCTAAGGATGGGAGACTTGACACTCTTCCTAAACGCTATCAAGAGCGGTCACCCATATTGATTGAGCCAACTCAATCAATAAACATCGATACAGAAGCAACAGCTAAAAACATACACCTAGCAAAATCACTGATAGACGAGGAACAACCAGAGTTTATCAGATTCTTCAAAGAAAATAAAATCAATTTTGCTTGGTCCTAAGTTGATATGCCTGGAATAGATCCAAACCTAATCATGCATCATTTATCTATTGCTCCAGGAGCTAAGCTAGTCAAGCAAAAGTTAGGAAAGATGAATCCACATGTGGCATTAATGGTCAAAGCTAAACTAAAGAAGTTATTAGACATCATATTCATTTGACCTTTAGACTATGTTGAATGGATTTTGAACATTGTACTAGTTTCAAAACCAAACAGAAGCATCAGAATATGCACAGATTTTAGAGATGCCAACAAAGCCTATCCAAAGGATGACTTTCCTTTGCCCAACATTGACATAATTGTGGACCTAACAATAGGCCATGCAATGCTATCATTAATGGACGGTTTCTCTGGATACAATAAAATCAATATAGCTCTAGAGGATCAAGATAAAAATGTGTTCACCTATCCTTGGGCAATGTATTGTTGGAACGTCATGCCTTTTGGCTTGAAGAATGTTGGGGCAACTTATCAAAAAGCGATGATGACAATATTTCATGATATGATGTATACCTTCATGGAGGACTATGTGGATGATTTACTGGCTAAGTCATTCACCCAGGCAGAACATCTAGGCATATTAGATAAAATCTTTCAAAGATTGGAACAATTCCAAGTTAGGCTAAACCCTAAGAAGTGTGTCTTCGAGGTAACATCAGGTAAACTATTAGGCTACATTGTATTTGCAAAAGGCATTGAAGTAGATCTAGCAAAGGTACAAGCCATCATGGAGATGCTCCCTCCTTGAAACATTAGTCAACTCAAATCTCTACAAGGATGGCTACAGTCTTTAGGCATAGCCCAACTAGTAGATAAAATTCTACCATTTAATCATCTGCTACATAAGAACATGTCATTCTGATGGGAAGCCAAGTGTGCAGAATCAATCTATCAACTCAAGCAATATCTAATGAATCCACCAGTTCTAGTACCACCAATAGCAGGGAAGCTGCTCATTCTCTATATATCAACAACAAAAGCATCATTGGGGGCACTGTTAGCATAAGAAGATAAAGAAGGAAAGGAACGAGCTATATATTACATCAACAGAACATTAAATAGATATGAGATAAATTATACATTCATTGAGAAGGCTTGTTTAGCTATGGTATTCGCCTCTCAAAAGTTTTGTCATTACATGCTAGCTCACACAATCAAGCTAGTAGCAAAAATTGATCCTCTCAAGTATTTACTTAGTAAAGAAGCTCTTATAGGCCGACTGGCTAAATGGGTCATGATTCTCAGTGAGTTTGATATCCAATACATAGAGTGTCAAGCTATCAAGGGACAGGTAATCGCAGATCAATTAGCTAAAGCACCACTACCAGATAAACAACCAATGCATGTAGAATTTATAGACAAGGATGTCCTTACTATTACACTCAAGCAATGGACCTTGTACTTTGAGGGTTCCTACAACCAACATGGATCAAGTGTTGGCATCTTGTTTGTCACTCCTGTTATCACTGTTTTTAAAATTGGGTTTTTTCCCCATATTTGGCTATGGTTTTTTGAAAAAAATTTGTATAAGATGTGGCCCCAAATGCTTCACCTTTATTCTAAACCTAGAGGGTTTAAGGCTTTTCTAAGTTTTACGCTTTATCTTTTGTTTTAAATCCCCTGGTTTCTATTCCGTCGTTACTTTATTTCACTTAAGTCATGGGTCGCGAGGTCGTAAGAAGTGTCCCCCACTTGCTATCTACCTAGGCGGTCATGTTAATTATTTGAAAAATTTTCACCTTTTATTATTTCCTTCTAAAGTGTCGGGCCCAGTAAACATTGATCAACTTGGGGAAGGATCCGACGATTGGTGCTATTTCGCAAAGGCTAAGTGCTTGCCCTTTAAGGCTGCGAAATAGCGAGGATTAATATCAGCCGTCCATGTGTCATGCGGAGCAAGTGAAGGTTGCGGCTGTCAAGAAGGTGGGGCCCCCTCTACGTGGTCTTCTCTGGCGTATTAGAGGACAACACGTGGCACAGGTCACCACAGTCAGCATGTTGAGATCAAGGTTCAAAAGTGGGCCCCAAAGATGAGTCAGCTCACAGGTGGAGGTGACCTGGCAGGGGCAGCTCTTACAATTCATTGAAACCCCGTGGCTCTCTCTGACGAATGAAAAGTCGACAGGTCAACTTCGAGAATGACAAGGTGCCAGGTGTCTATGGCGTGTTCGTGGACCCACCATCTCTGAGGGTTTCTAACAAGGTTTAAACGCTGCGCAAGTTGAGAAAGGATCCGACGGTCAGCGCTATTTCGCTAGGGTTAAGTGCTCACCTTTTAAGGCTGCGAAATAGCGAGAATGAATATCAGCCGTCCATGTGTCACGATGGGGTAAGTGGAAGGCATAGCTGTCAGAGATAGCTGGAGTCCCGTGGCTTTCTTCTGGCGTATTATAAGGTAACACGTGGCACAGGCCGCCACAGTCAGCATGACAAGGCGCCAGGTGTCCGTGGCGTGTCCGTGGGCCCACCATTTCTGAGGTAGACCTGTCGAGACTGAAGTGGGGCCCCCATGGTTCTTCTTCCGGCAAGTGACAGAGCGACAAATCAGCACAGTGGATGACTAGATGCCAGATGTCACTGATGACACAGCGGGCCCACCATTCCTGAGGACTTTTTTGAAGGAGTAAAAGGTGACCAACTTGAAAGATGATCCAACGGTCCACGCTATTTCGCAGGGGTAAGCTGCTCACCCTTTATGGCTACGAAATAGCGAGAATGAATATCGGCCATCCACGTGTCATGATGATGACATGGCAAAAAGAGAAAGACACGGGACCGCCACAGTATAAAGGGCGATATTCAGCCAGTATCAAAATAGAATGTGAGGGGATTTTCTAAGCCAATGGTCGGATGCCGCGTGGTATTATGTAGCCAATAGAAGGATGGGACCCAGACTAAAGACAAAGCCGTCAAAATGCAATTCACAGTGAGACACTTGCAGGAAGGCTGCGACCCATTGGAGTTAAGATATGAATTCTCGTATGAATTCGATTTTGAAGGGACGACCGAAGCATGCGGAATCAATGTTACAGTTAAGGCCCAGAGTACAAGCATTTGATTTCCTAACAACAAAGTATAGAGACCTTTTAAAAGGATTTTTGTAGAGGAAGCAAACGCAGAGTTATCTTTTATAAAAACAGAGAAGGCGAATTGGTTGCAGAGCAAATTTCTTCGAGCAAGCATTAGGATTTTTCTTATTTTGCACCCATTCTTGTGTAATAAGTGAAATTGTTCTCATATAACAGAAGTATTTTCAGAAGTAATATTTATCTGGTTGTATTGCAAATGGCTCCTAAAAGGAAATTTTCTGGTAAAGTTGATTATCTTGAAAGAAGTGTGTGTGATGACTTCTTAGAGTAGTTGACGCTGTCAACCAACCAGGCCTCTAAGGCCAAAGAATTAGTACCCAGGGCTCCCCGACTGAGAATTGGAGAAGGATTATATGATAAGGGTAATTGGTTAAGAGACCCACAGGTTGGGCTGTCTGGGTTGGGGTTATTTAAAATCGGTTTTGGAATGAGGAATTCTCCTGCTCCTCAAAATAGCATTTGGGAATTAGATGTTGGGAGATTGGTAGTCCCAGGGGTGTTCATGGATACAGATTTGTTAACCCAAATGGCATTGAATTATGATTCAGTTACCAGGTGTATCTGGGATGTGAATGGAAAAACCCTCGTGGAGATAAATGCAGAAGAGCTGAGAAAAGCGTTTGGGCTTAGTGAGTTTACCAATTTCTTGGAGCCTATAAACTTCACACAATTAGCTCAGGTATACAGGGCACAAAGGACTCATGTCAGGAATGGGCCTCTCAAAGAACTTTTTTTGAAAGTAGGGGGGTTAGCAGTTGTAGGGCCCAATACACAAGAGCCTTTTTCATTAAGTATGTTTACCTTAAGGGCAAAAGGGATGCACTGGACACTTTGCCAAGTTCTAGGAGAGGATGCTGAATCTAATATGCCAAATCATTATCTGTTAATGATTGTTCAAATTCTGAATCCTTCTCTTGCTATTACATTTGATTATGCCTCCTATATTTCTGATGCTATCCATGGAGGATTGATGGGGATAAAGAATGGGAAGGTGGATAGGCCATTTGGGTGGTATTCACTATTGATGCACCTCTTCCTCTTCAAAGGTGGAGATTATTTTGCCAGTGGAATGAACCTGGTAAAAGAAAAGGAGGGAGAAAAGATGTCGGTACAATTATGGAGTACCGTATTGTCATGGGATAGAGAGGATGCAAGTTTTCTAAAGTTTGATAAATACTTTGCATCCAAGATAAGGACTCTTCTTTGCTCTGACAATCCACGAGTCCCCAAGGTTCTTTTGGAATTCTTAAGACCAAAAGAATTCACAGAGAATGTCAAGATTGTTCATAACTGGGGTGATATGTATTTGTATCCAGTGTCCACAGTGTTTAGGGTCTTTGGTTTCAGAGGCACCCCATTTTTGTTACCATACTAGGTCCCCCTCAAAGTGGGAATAGCTGAGATTCTCAGACAAATTGGTGACTTGCAAGAGGCAGAGTTAACAGGCCGAGGTAAAGAGACTATTTTCCCTACAGCTACAGTAGCCCACCAATTTGTGATCACCAAGGGAGGCTGGAAATGTTTTGAGGATTTCCTTAAACCCTACCATTTGTCCACTGCAGTGTCTAGATGTGCTGACCCGGAGGATTTCTACAATGGTGTATTCCGGAAGAAAGTAGCATGCAAAGGTAGGCCCCATCAATTCCACTTTCCTGAAGACCTCATCAGGAATGAATTTGATTTAGATGAACAAGAGTTGAGGAAGGAAAAATGGGTGGCTTACAGGAAGGCCCTGGATTTTGTGCATCAATTTGATGCTAGCTATGACCCATTGTCTAGCTTCTTCCCATTGGAAGAAAAGATAAAATTTTTGATTATTTGTTTTGAGGATGTGATGCAGACAATAAAGGAGAAAAGGGAAGCTGTAATTAAAAACAACCCTGAGAAAGCAAGAATAATTTTGGGGAAATCAGCTCCCACTAAAGCCATCCCTCCTAGTGATTATACCCTGCATAAGAAAGCAAGTTACAGTGTGTTGGTGTCTGCAACAGGGGAACCCTCTTCATCTAAAGGGAAGAGGAAGGCACATGAAGTCATTGACATCCAAGATAGCCCAAAGAAGCAGAGGGTGGGGAAGGAAGTGCAATTAGATACACCCTTATATTCCCCATCCCAATCCCCTCTCCACATTGGAGATGAACAAGTAGCAACTGAAAACCTCTCTCAGTTGGGCAATTTGGGGGAAATTGCGTATACATATGATGAAGTGGAAGAGGGGATGCCAGAAGAACCCACTGAAGCACAAATGGACATCACCTCGATTGAACTCAAAGGCCAGGAATGGGATCCTGAGATAAAGAAGGTCACTAGTGCTTTTCTAGCAGATGATAGTTTTGTAACATCTGAAGCATTCATGCAGTTTATATGGAAACAACATATAGATAAATATAATGCTAGATGTGAAACAAGAAAGGCAGAACAACTAAATAAAGATCCAGTCTCAGTGGAGGAAGAAATAAAACAGGAGATGATGGAAGAATTCAAAACCATTACTCCTGAACAGGGGAGAGATTTAGTAGCACAAGCTGGAGTGCTCATTTTGCCAGAATGGAATATTGCTGATGCTCTGGTGCTGGATGCAGTGAGGAAAGAAACCAAACCCATGGAAGGGGTTACATTCAGTAAAGACAATGTTGCTCTAGTCATGTGGTCTCTTAAGAGAAATGAGGACAAGAAGGGTAAAGACACCACAGGGACAAGTCACATTGGCGGATTGATGGTCAAGAGAGTAGAAAGTATAGGGGTAGTAGAGGCTGCTAGCACAGTGTTGGAGACTGCCAAATTTAGTGTTGCAGTAGCTGAGAAGGATGCTAAAGAAAAGGAGGCTCTCCAGCTCAAATTGGAAACAGTCTTGAAAGCTTATGACAGTGCCAAGGAGGAAATAAGAGGCAAGGAGAGTATCATTGCCAAATTGCAGAGCCAGTTAGCAGGACAACGTCAACAAGGCGAGTCTTCAACATTAATGATCACCTCTTCTCCTGCAAGACCTCCACCTACTAGCCCCATTATTGAGCTCCCACCATCCCCTGCACCCTCCAGCTCTCATATGATAGAAATCACTCCCCAAGAATTGGAGAGTCTTAAGCAAACTCAGGCCTATTATGCAGGGAAATATGAAGAAAAGATCAAGGCTACAGTCTCCAGTTTTGCAGACACTATAAATGCTTCACTCCTTCACAATAGTGTAGGAAAAGTCATGGAGATATGGACTGAGTTGAGAAGAGATAAGGCCATCTTGACACCCATTTTTGACCGATGGAGGCCTAGGGAGCAGGATTTGGAGTTCATGTGTGTTTCCTGTGATGAAGCAAGGGCCAATCCCATTATAAAGGCTACTTCTGATGTTGCTAAAGTTTTAATGCAATTAGTTGCAGATGTAGACAATATGGACAGGAAGGTCAATTTGTGCAAAAAGGAATACAATGATCAAGTTTTTGAGTTGCTTCCAGGAATTTTTGCCAATCCAGACCAGCTGAAAGACAAACAGGTATGGCTCAATGAGATAGATGCTAAGTTGTCAGCAAGGGTCAAAGGAATCATTGATCTCGATGACACCTCATTCTTTGTTCTAACCATACAGGAAATAGAAAGAATTAAATCACACTACAGTTTTCTTAACTCAGAAGTCAACAAACTGAGGAATTTTTGGAAAGGGTTGACTAAGGTTAAAAGTGATGTGATTAATTTTGTATGGCCGACCGAGGAGACGTATAGTGAGTGGGGAGTTAAATATTCCACTCGAGATCCGGAGCAGTTAGAGAACGTCCCTGAAGAGCCAGAGGAGGTTGCAACTGAACAACCCGTCCAACAGACTGCTGAAGAAGCTGAAAAGAGCGCTTAACTGAAATTGTAACTTCTTCAATTTTTGAAGTAATTGTAACAAACTTTCCTCGAGAAGTCCGAAGCTTTGTGCATCCATATTGTTATAAATGGATACCAGGACTAGAGAGAATGGGGGATCACAAAATTTTTGTAAGAAAACGCTGCAGAAATATTATCTGCGCTCTTCCAAAGATTAATGGAGAATCAGACTTTTGTAAAGTTTTTTTTCAGATGAATATCAATATACAGGCCATCAATTTTGAGTAAAGCTTTGTGTTGTCTTCAAACTTGTCCTTAAGTTTATTTACTTTGTTTCATTCAGAATAGTCTAGGATTTTTCTGTTTGAATGGAATTGTAAGGCAATCTCAGTATGGGTGTTTCTAGCTTTTCTCTTTAGGAGGGAAATTAAACATGCACAACCACTCTACCAGTAAATACTTTAGGAGAAACTTTGAATTTGAGGACCATAGTTTATTTTGAAGTGATTAGATCCTTGTTGATGTTAGGCATTTACAGGGATAAATGGAAACCGAGTTGATGGGAGGTATAGAGATACCTCATTTCAGGAGTTTTATTTGAGTTTGAGTGACTCTGTAGCCTTGGATAAAGCACTGGTATTAATCTGAGGCCTTTATTGCATACTTTGTCGATCAAATATGTTGAAATTGAGTATTGTTTCACCCTTTGTTTTCAATTGTTTTTCAAGGTGAATAAATCCACTGGTTTCTGGACTGGTTTGCTGTGGATTTGTTGCTTAAGAGTGTGGAGTTAATTCACAGAAGGTATACCCACCTGGGCTCAAAGAAAGGTCCGAAGTGTAGAAGGTCTAACCAAACCTTGTCATATGTTGTCTTTAGAATCCCTTTCTCCATGATGTCTCTTCGGTAGTCATTTTAGGTTGTATTATTTTGCGGGCATTGAAGAGGAATCAGATTTTGAGAACAACAAAAGTGGCGACTATGCTGGAGACAATTATCACAAAGATATACACACAGAATCTGTGCCCAGACTTGTGGAAAGTATTGTTGTGTTTGTGAGTAAGACTGCTTGCGTCTATATTTCCCCACAGTTTTGTGGGTGGCGACTCTGTTATTTTTGAACCAGTCCTTGTGAGATATAAATTTTCTAAAATAAAGACAAACAAGATGCAAGGAAATAAACATACAAGATCATTTATGAAGAAACATCCTCGTGAAACCCTGCAAGAAGGTCTGCCCGAGCAATCACGAAGAGGCCAAAAGAGATCTGTGATGCATGAGCCGTCAAATGCTGCATGGGTGCAGAAAAACAACAATACTGGTAAGATGCCTGACCGACCTGTTTATGCAAAGTCAAATTCATCTTCAAGAGATTCGGATCAGGATATTTTAGGTTTTCATTGAGGATTGTTTGGAAATATTGATGATATGCCTATTTTAAGTCGAGATTTATCACATGCTAGTGTTTCCGCAAAAGATAGAACTAGTTCAAATTCTATTAGGCACTCTGTTCCTAGGACAATAGATGGGAACACTAGTTTGATTGATATAGATCAAGTTAATGTATCGGATTCTGAAGAAAACTATCCTGATGAGGATAAAATGTCCCAAGAAATTGAAGAATTAAATAAAAGAGTTCATCATTTAATATCCTTGAGGGCCCAAAAAGAGGCAAATAAGGAAAAGGAAGTTAAAGCCAAAATGATGGAGAGAGATAGGCTTCTTAGACAGATAGCTGATCTTGAAGTCCTTGCCAAAGACAAAGAAAAGAGTGATCAAGAAGGCCCGGTGATCAGGGAAATCTTAACCCCTAAGATCAAACCAGTTCCTAAGTCAATAGCCCAGCCAAGTAAAGAAGTCCCTAATGATTCCCAACTCTCTAAAGTTAATTTAGACAAAGGGAAACAGATATGGGTAGATGATGGAGTAGAATCTAAAACTGCAAAAGGGATTTCTCATAGGATCCTAGCACATGAGAGAGAGATGGAAAGGATGAGGAAGGAAAAGGAAGACCTCCAAATGGAGTTGGAAAAGGCTGAGTTAGAAGCTGCAAATCAGGAAGTTAAGAGAAAGATTAACTACCTAAAAGCTCCCCCTATTACATTCCCATCAGAAGATCTTAGTAAGCCTAATCCCCAACAAATTTCTCTCCCTCAGGTCAATATCCAACCAGCAGTGCACACTAACATTGCCTCAGCAAGCCACATACCTTCAGATAAGCAGTACACCCAAACATCTCAATCCCCAATCCCAAAAGCTAAAATGATCATGGGGAATAATAGTACTGTGTCTCCTTTTCAAAGAAGGCCGATTAATCTAGAACAATATAAGCAATTGTTTTTTGATGGGATCCCAGGGTATCCAAATCATGTTCCCACTGAGTTAAGAGACAAACTCCATAAATTTGCTGGGAACAATGCAGTCAGTGCTGAGGAACATCTCAAATCTTTTGGGGATTTGATAAATGACTATGAGGTAGTTGATGAAGATGTGATTATGAAACTGTTTGTTCAATCCCTGATTGATGATGCAAGAGATTGGTACAGAGGTCTTCCAGTAGCTAGCATAGGTTCATGGGAAGAGTTCAAAAATTGTTTTCAAGAACAGTATGGTGATAAGACTAATGTGAGTTTCATGCTGAATGAGTTCAATAATATTAGAAAATCTGAAAATGAAATAGTCACTGATTTTAATGCTAGGTTCCAAAAGGCTATGCATAGATTGTATCAGGTAATGAGGCTAGATGACAATATGTGCCTTAATACATATTATAATGCATTTGATTCCAAGATGGCTTACATTCTCAAAGATAAAAATCCTCATAGCCTGAGGGATGCTTTTAGAATTGCCATAAATGTTGAAAGTAATAGAAAAGCATCTGGAAAATTAGGAAGGAGGACAGATGGAAGATTATGGCATGAAACCAAACAACAACCTAACAAAGTTGCCAAGGAAGAGGATAAAATAGAAAAACTGGTCACTGCTATGAAAGATTTGACTGCTAAGGTTAACAAAAATGATAAACCTCATTACAATTGGCAAGATAGACCTCCTAGGTTACATGATATGCCATACAATACAAATTGGAAGGATGGTAAGCCCCAAGTTGAGAAGCCTAAAATTGCCCAAAGCCAAGACACACCAGATCCTTTGAAAGGCAAGACTGTTAATAATATAGAAAATACTCCCTGGTGTATTGCTTGTGATGGACCACATTCTCCTCACCAGTGTGCAGTAGCTCAAGCTCTGGAAGAATCCATGAGACCAGAAGTAGAGCTTGATATTAATATGTTTGAAACTATCATAGAAAGTGATGAGGAATCTATGCAAAGTGAGTGCAGTGATGTGTTAGATAATGAAAGATCAGTAAAAGGGCAGCTAGCCTTAGGCTGGCACCCTACATTGAATGTGGTAACAATTGAAGATGAAGAAGTTCATCTTAGGAGGCCTAGCGAAGAAGAAGTTAGAAATCTCACTAAGGTTGCAATCGCCAAAGCTAAACATAACTACAATCTGAGAAGCACCAAGAGAGATACTGATCACGGTGAGCCAGGTTCCATGTTTGTAAAAGAGGTCACAAAGAAAGGGGCATCAAGCAGTGTTACTGCTACTGTTAAAGCTAGTCAAGAAAAAGAGGAGCAAGTTAAAGACTTGCCTAGAACCACAGATGCCAAAAATGTCGGTGATGTACAAAAGGTGGAAATAATAAAAAGGGCCAACCAACTCAAAGTAGAAAAGGTTAAGATTAATACTGAATAGTGTAATTACTCCACATTTAATATGGCCCAAGCTTTAACTCAAATGAAGGTCACTGTCCCATTAGTGGAGTTACTAAAGATTAAGGAACACAAAGATGCAGCTTTGTCTCTATTCTCTAGTATATCTGATGGTGATTCAGTATTACCCACTGGTTCAGATAAAATCGGGAAGGATCAAGAGTTCCAAACTCCAGAGGTATATGTTGGAACCACTATCACTCAGGAGCCTTCTCAGGTGGACCCTTTCTATGTTACCCTGCTGGTAAATAACCGGTTAATTAAAAACTGCATGATAGATTCAGGAGCAGCTGCTAATGTGATGCCCTATGGTGTCATGAAAGAATTAGGATTATCGGTGACTACTGTGTATGGGAAATGCTATGCCATGGATAACAGAGAAGTACCTGTGATAGGTACAATGAAAGATGTAGAAGTAAAAATAGCTGCATTTCCTGAAGCTACTTACAAAATGGATGTTATTGTCACAGATACTAAACCCCACTATGGCATGTTACTTTCTAGGCAGTGGGCCGCAGCAGTGGGGGGAAATGTTCAATTGGATTTGTCTTATGCTACTATTCCTGTTGGTGGCAATAAGGTCAAACTATACAGGGAGCCACGAGCTCCTAAGGTAGTTGAAAATGTGGACCCTAGTATGCTTAACTGTATGATTGATGTGGATTTAGATAATTTCAGAATTCAGCCAGTATTACCTCAATTGAAGAACACTGACCCAATTGTAGTTGAGTTACAAGCACAACAGTATGGATTGTGGCAAATGTATTTCGATGGAGCTTGTTCCAAAGAAGGGTCTGGAGTAGGAGTTCTTTTTGTATCCCCATCAGGTATAACCTTTAAATATTCATTCCTATTGGCATTCCAATGCACAAATAATACTGCAGAGTATGAAGCTCTGTTATTAGGACTTGAGGTTGCAAAAAGGCATGGAATCCGATTATTGAAAGTGATGGGCGATTCAGAGCTGGTTGTCTCTCAGGTAAGGTCTAAGTATGCATCCAAGAATGATAAATTGAAGCAATCTAAGCATGTTGTTTGGGATGTTATTGAATATTTTGATGCCTTTTCTATCAACTGGATAGAGCGAGCAAGAAATATTATGGCAGATTTTTTAGCTAATGTTGCTTTAAAAAACGATGATGCAACACTAACCGGTATTTCTACTGTGGAAATAAAAGCTAGGCCTGCTATTCCTGATAATGTGTATAATTGGCAAGTTTTTGCTGATGATGAAGATATTCTTAGATTCATCCAATGTGTTGATGATTATGATGGACAAAAAATTGATTGTAATGCATTGGTGGAAGTAGTGGATGGCATAGAGACAGTGTTTGGAAATGATATTGTCCAGTTGGAAACCAATGAGATACCTAAAGGGTTGGTGGAGTTAGAAAGCATGTTCAGTTATAATGACAGTCATTTACACCAGCAATCCACCACCAAGTTAGAAGAATTGGAGGAGGTCAACTTGGGGACAGAATCATCCCCCAAGTTGGTATACATTGGAAAGAAGCTACCTCCTCATGTTAGGACTAACCTAATCAGTTTACTGAAAAGGTATAAACATGTTTTTGCTTGGTCTTATGAAGATCTAAAGGCGTATAGACAAGATCTTTTTCAGCATGAAATTCCCTTACTTCCAGATGCTAAGCCTTTTAGATAGAAACAGAGACCTATTAACCCCTTGTTAGAAACAAAAATGCAACAAGAGTTGACTAAATTGAGAGAAGGGGGGATTATCAAACCAATCAGACATTCTTCATGGGTTTCTAATTTGGTCCCAGTGAGAAAAAAGAATGGAGACATCAGATTGTGTGTTGATTTTAGGAACCTTAATGTTGCCTCTTTAAAAGATAACTATTCATCCCCAAATATGGAAGCAATGCTACAAAGAGTGACAGGATGTGATCTTTTATCCATGATGGATGGTTTCTCAGGATACAATCAAGTGTTAGTAAAGGAGTCAGAACAGTTCAAAACAACTTTTACTACTCCATGGGGAACTTATGTGTATGTGAGAATGCCGTTTGGATTGAAAAATGCAGGGGCTACATTTCAAAGAGCTATGGATGTGGCTTTTAAGGAATTCATTAACATTATTATGGTGGTTTACCAATATGATTTAACTTGTTTCTCAAAGACAGCTGATGATCACTGTGGACATTTAGAGAAAGTGTTTGATAAGGCTTTGGAATTTGGTGTATCACTGAATCCCAAGAAATGTCACTTTGGGGTCACTGAAGGAAAATTATTGGGACACATAGTCTCCAAGGAAGGAATAAGAATAGACCCAGAGAGAATTGAAGCAATCAACAAGGTGTCTGAACCAAAGAATGTGAAAGAAATCCAGTCCTTTTTAGGCAGAGTGAATTTTGTCAGGAGATTCATTGCGAACTTTGCTAAGATAGTGAAGCCTATTGTCAAGTTGCTCAAGAAGGACGCAAAGTTTCATTGGGATCAGGAAGCCTCAAAAGCTTTTAATGAGATTAAAGAAGCAATCCAGGAAGCACCAGTGTTGAAGTCCCTGGATTATGATAAGCCTTTTTCTCTGTTTTCTTTTGCTTCATATCACACAGTGGCTGCAGTGTTATTGCAAAAGGATAATGAGGGATATGAACATCCCATAGCTTTCTACAGCAAATCTTTACAAGCGGCAGAACTAAAAAATGAAACTATGGAGAAACAAGCTTATGCCTTGGTTAAAGCTGTTAAAGCCTTTAGGCCATATTTGGTGAATGCAAATGTCACTGCCTATGTTCCACATGCTGCAGTTAAAGATATTTTGTCTCAATCTGAGGTTACTGGGAAGAGATGTAGGTGGATCAATAGAATTCAAGAGTTCAATTTGGAGGTAAAGATCACTAAATTGGTGAGAGGGTTAGGTTTGGCCAAGCTCATGACTGAGTCAAATCTCATGAATGTAGAAGTACACAATGTTGAGGTTGAAGATATTTCGGTTACTAGTATTGAGAGGCAACCATGGTACACAGAGATAATCCAAGTATTAAAAGGTCATATGCTGCCAGAAGAAATGACACACAACTAGAAGAGAACGTTGAAGCTCAAGTCCCAGAAATATGTCCTCATTCAGGGTGATCTTTATTGGAGACAAAGAGATGGGGAGTTGCTGCTGTGTTTGGATGAATTTCAAGCTAAACGGATGTTGAATGAAATGCATGATGGAGTATGTGGAGGTCATTACTCTGCTAAGACTATAGCTGGTAAGATAATACGGGTTGGGTATTATTGGCCTACTTTGTTTAAAGATACTCATGCATATGTTCGAAGATGTGATTCATGTCAGAGATTTTCTTCTAAGCTCAAGTATGAAGGAGCTTTACCTCTGAATCCAGTCTCAGTAGAAGCTCCTTTTGTCCAATGGGGTATTGATTTTATTGGAGAAATTGTTGAGAAGTCAGGAAGAGGTCATGGATGGATTATAGTGGCCACAGATTATTTTACTAAATGGATAGAAGCTATTCCCACAAGAAGAGCTACTAGCAAAATTGTCATTGATTTCTTGATGGATAATATTGTGACTAGATTTGGAACACCTGCAAAATTGATAATGGATAATGCTATGTGTTTTAGATCAGAAGAATTTGTAAGTTTCTACAACAGTCATGGTATACTTATGTCATACTCATCGCCTTATCACCCTCAGGGGAATGGACAAGCAGAATCTAGCAACAAAAGCTTGCTAACTATTATTAAGAAGATCTTAGAAGAAAACAAAAGGTCTTGGGATCAAAAGTTGAAATTGGCTCTGTGGGCGGATAGAATAACAGTTAAAAAATCCATTGGAATGTCACCTTTTGAGTTGGTTTATGGTACCCAAGCCAGATTACCGGTAAATAACCTTCTTCCAGTATATAAGTTTTTGCAGGAAGAGAGCATGGAATTATCTGAACCAATGGAGAACAGGATGATCCAAATTGTAGAGGTGGAAGAGCTTAGAACCTCCGCTCATAAGAAAAATCAGAAGCTCCAGTTACAGTCAAAGTATCTTTTTGATAAAAGGACATCATTGAGGAAGTTTCAAATTGATGACATGGTTCTTCAGTGGAATGCAAAAGGGCAAGATAAAGGAAAGCATAAGAAATTTGAATCACTTTGGATTGGCCCTTTTGTAATTTGTGACTTGAATGGTAAAGATTCATATTTTTTGAAGAATATGAATGATGAGATGCAGGAATTTCCAGTGCATGGACAATTCCTGAAGCACTATTTCTCTTAATGTCCATGCACACTAGGTCCTTTGTTTGTATATATTTTGTTTTCTTTCCTGTTTTCCTGGTTTCGGTCTGCATTTTGGTCTGTTTCTCCAGAGTTTCTGAGTTTTCTTGTGTTGATCTCGCAGTCAACCATCCCCAGTCAGAGCCGCTATTATCACTGTTTTTAAAATTGGGTTTTTTACCCATATTTGGCTATGGTTTTTTGAAAAAAATTTGTATAAGATGTGGCCCCAAATGCTTCACCTTTATTCTAAACCTAGAGGGTTTAAGGCTTTTCTAAGTTTTACGCTTTATCTTTTGTTTTAAATCCCCTGGTTTCTATTCCGTCGTTACTTTATTTCACTTAAGTCATGGGTCGCGGGGTCGTAAGAAGTGTCCCCCCCTTGCTATCTACCTAGGCGGTCATGTTAATTATTTGAAAAATTTTCACCTTTTATTATTTCCTTCTAAAGTGTCGGGCCCAGTAAACATTGATCAACTTGGGGAAGGATCCGACGGTTGGCGCTATTTCACAAAGGCTAAGTGCTTGCCCTTTAAGGCTACGAAATAGCGAGGATTAATATCAGCCATCCATATGTCATGCGGAGGAAGTGAAGGTTGCGGCTGTCAAGAAGGTGGGGCCCCCTCTACGTGGTCTTCTCTGGCATATTAGAGGGCAGCATGTGGCACAGGTCGCCACAGTCAGCATGTTGAGATCAAGGTTCAAAAGTGGGCCCCAAAGATGAGTCAGCTCACAGGTGGAGGTGACCTGGCAGGGGCAGCTCTTACAATTCATTGAAACCCCATGGCTCTCTCTGACGAATGAAAAGTCGACAGGTCAGCTTCGAGAATGACAAGGTGCCAGGTGTCTATGGCGTGTCCGTGGACCCACCATCTCTGAGGGTTTCTAACAAGGTTTAAATGCTGCGCAAGTTGAGAAAGGATCCGACGGTCAGCGCTATTTCGCTAGGGTTAAGTGCTCACCTTTTAAGGCTGCGAAATAGCGAGAATGAATATCAGCCGTCCATGTGTCACGACGGGGTAAGTGGAAGGCATAGCTGTCAGAGATAGCTGGAGTCCCGTGGCTTTCTTCTGGCGTATTATAAGGTAACACATGGCACAGGCCGCCACAGTCAGCGTGACAAGGCGCCAGGTGTCCATGGCGTGTCTGTGGGCCCACCATTTCTGAGGTAGACCTATCGAGACTGAAGTGGGGCCCCCATGGTTCTTCTTCCAGCAAGTGACAGAGCGACAAATCAGCACAGTGGATGACTAGATGCTAGATGTCACTGACGACACAGCGGGCCCACCATTCCTGAGGACTTTTTCGAAGGAGTAAAAGGTGACCAACTTGAAAGATGATCCAATGGTTCGCGCTATTTCATAGGGGTAAGCTGCTCACCCTTTATGGCTGTGAAATAGCGAGAATGAATATCGGTCGTCCACGTGTCATGATGATGACATGGCAAAAAGAGAAAGACACGGGCCCGCCATAGTATAAAGGGCGATATTCAGCCAGTATCAAAATAGAATGTGAGGGGATTTTCTAAGCCAATGGTCGGATGTCACATGGTATTATGTAGCCAATAGAAGCATGGGACCCAGACTAAAGACAAAGCCGTCAAAATGCAATTCACAGTGAGACACTTGCAGGAAGGCTGCGACCCGTTGGAGTTAAGATATGAATTCTCGTATGAATTCGATTTTGAAGGGACGGCCGAAGCATGCGGAATCAATGTTACAGTTAAGGCCCAGAGTACAAGCATTTGATTTTCTAACAACCAAGTATAGAGACCTTTTAAAAGGATTTTTGTAGAGGAAGCAAACGCAGAGTTATCTTTTATAAAAACAAAGAAGGTGAATTGGTTGCAGAACGAATTTCTTCGAGCAAGCATCAGGTTTTTTCTTATTTTGCAGCCATTCTTGTGTAATAAGTGAAATTGTTCTCGTATAACAGAAGTATTTTCAGAAGTAATATTTATCTGGTTGTATTGCAAATGGCTCCTAAAAGGAAATTTTCTGGTAAAGTTGATTATCTTGAAAGAAGTGTGTGTGATGACTTCTTAGAGCAGTTGACGCTGTCAACCAACCAGGCCTCTAAGGCCAAAGAATTAGTACCCAGGGCTCCCCGACTGAGAATTGGAGAAGGATTATATGATAAGGGTAATTGGTTAAGAGACCCACAGGTTGGGCTGTCTCGGTTGGGGTTATTTAAAACCGGTTTTGGAATGAGGAATTCTCCTGCTCCTCAAAATAGCATTTGGGAATTAGATGTTGGGAGATTGGTAGTCCCAGGGGTGTTCATGGATACAGATTTGTTAACCCAAATGGCATTGAATTATGATTCAGTTACCAAGTGTATTTGGGATGTGAATGGAAAAACCCTCGTGGAGATAAATGCAGAAGAGCTGAGAAAAGCATTTGGGCTTAGTGAGTTTACCAATTTCTTGGAGCCTATAAACTTCACACAATTAGCTCAGGTATATAGGGCACAGAGGACTCATCTCAGGAATGGGCCTCTCAAAGAACTTTTTCTGAAAGTAGGGGGGTTAGCAGTTGTAGGGCCCAATACACAAGAGCCTTTTTCATTAAGTATGTTTACCTTAAGGGCAAAAGGGATGTACTGGGCACTTTGCCAAGTTCTAGGAGAGGATGCTGAATCTAATATGCCAAATCATTATCTGTTAATGATTGTTCAAATTCTGAATCCTTCTCTTGCTATTACATTTGATTATGCCTCCTATATTGTTGATGCTATCCATGGAGGATTGATGGGGATAAAGAATGGGAAGGTGGATAGGCCATTTGGGTGGTATTCACTATTGATGCACCTCTTCCTCTTCAAAGGTGGAGATTATTTTGCCAGTGGAATGAACCTGGTAAAAGAAAAGGAGGGAGAAAAGATGTCGGTACAATTATGGAGTACCGTATTGTCATGGGATAGAGAGGATGCAAGTTTTCTAAAGTTTGATAAATACTTTGCATCCAAGATAAGGACTCTTCTTTGCTCTGACAATCCACGAGTCCCCAAGGTTCTTCTGGAATTCTTAAGACCAAAAGAATTCGCAGAGAATGTCAAGATTGTTCATAACTGGGGTGATATGTATTTGTATTCAGTGTCCACAGTGTTTAGGGTCTTTGGTTTCAGAGGCACCCCATTTTTGTTACCATACCAGGTCCCCCTCAAAGTGGGAATAGCTGAGATTCTCAGACAAATTGGTGACTTGCAAGAGGCAGAGTTAACAGGCCGAGGTAAAGGGACTATTTTCCCTATAGCTATAGTAGCCCACCAATTTGTGATCACCAAGGGAGGCTGGAAATGTTTTGAGGATTTCCTTAAACCCTACCATTTGTCCACTGCAGTGTCTAGATGTGCTGACCCGGAGGATTTCTACAATGGTGTATTCCGGAAGAAAGTAGCATGCAGAGGTAGGCCCCATCAATTCCACTTTCCTGAAGACCTCATCAGGAATGAATTTGATTTAGATGAACAGGAGTTGAGGAAGGAAAAATGGGTGGCTTACAGGAAGGCCCTGGATTTTGTGCATCAATTTGATGCTAGCTATGACCCATTGTCTAGCTTCTTCCCATTGGAAGAAAAGATAAAATTTTTGATTATTTGTTTTGAGGATGTGATGCAGACAATAAAGGAGAAAAGGGAAGCTGTAATTAAAAACAACCCTGAGAAAGCAAGAAAAATTTTGGGGAAATCAGCTCCCACTAAAGCCATCCCTCCTGGTGATTATACCCTGCATAAGAAAGCAGGTTACAGTGTGTTGGTGTCTGCAACAGGGGAACCCTCTTCATCTAAAGGGAAGAGGAAGGCACATGAAGTCATTGACATCCAAGATAGCCCAAAGAAGTAGAGGGTTGGGAAGGAAGTGCAATCAGATACACCCTTATATTCCCCATCCCAATCCCCTCCCCACATTGGAGATGAACAAGCAGCAACTGAATACCTCTCTCAGTTGGGCAGTTTGGGGGAAATTGTGTATACATATGATGAAGTGGAAGAGGGGATGCCAGAAGAACCCACTTAAGCACAAATGGACATCACCTCGATTGAACTCAAAGGCCAGGAGTGGGATCCTGAGATAAAGAAGGCCACTAGTGCTTTTCTAGCAGATGATAGTTTTGTAACATCTGAAGCATTCATGCAGTTTATATGGAAACAACATATAGATAAATATAATGCTAGATGTGAAAAAGGAAAGGCAGAACAACTAAATAAAGATCGAGTCTCGGTGGAGGAAGAAATAAAATAGGAGATGATGGAAGAATTCAAAACCATTACTCCTGAACAGGGGAGAGATTTAGTAGCACAAGCTGGAGTGCTCATTTTGCCAGAATGGAATATTGCTGATGCTCTGGTGCTGGATGCAGTGAGGAAAGAAACCAAACCCATGGAAGGGGTTACATTCAGTAAAGACAATGCTGCTCTAGTCATGTGGTCTCTTAAGAGAAATGAGGACAAGAAGGGTAAAGACACCACAGGGACAAGTCACATTGGCGGATTGATGGTCAAGAGAGTAGAAAGTACAGGGGTAGTAGAGGCTGCTAGCACAGTGTTGGAGACTGCCAAATTTAGTGTTGCAGTAGCTGAGAAGGATGCTAAAGAAAAGGAGGCTCTCCAGCTCAAATTGGAAACAGTCTTGAAAGCTTATGACAGTGCCAAGGAGGAAATAAGAGGCAAGGAGAGTATCATTGCCAAATTGCAGAGCCAGTTAGCAGGACAACGTCAACAAGGCGAGTCTTCAACATTAATGATCACCTCTTCTCCTGCAAGACCTCCACCTACTAGCCCCATTATTGAGCTCCCACCATCCCCTGCACCCTCCAGCTCTCATATGATAGAAATCACTCCCCAAGAATTGGAGAGTCTTAAGCAAACTCAGGCCTATTATGCAGGGAAATATGAAGAAAAGATCAAGGCTACAGTCTCCAGTTTTGCAGACACTATAAATGCTTCACTCCTTCACAATAGTGTAGGAAAAGTCATGGAGATATGGACTGAGTTGAGAAGAGATAAGGCCATCTTGACACCCATTTTTGACCGATGGAGGCCTAGGGAGCAGGATTTGGAGTTCATGTGTGTTTCCTGTGATGAAGCAAGGGCCAATCCCATTATAAAGGCTACTTCTGATGTTGCTAAAGTTTTAATGCAATTAGCTGCAGATGTAGACAATATGGACAGGAAGGTCAATTTTTGCAAAAAGGAATACAATGATCAAGTTTTTGAGTTGCTTCCAGGAATTTTTGCCAATCTAGACCAGCTGAAAGACAAACAGGTATGGCTCAATGAGATAGATGCTAAGTTGTCAGCAAGGGTCAAAGGAATCATTGATCTCGATGACACCTCATTCTTTGTTCTAACCATACAGGAAATAGAAAGAATTAAATCACACTACAGTTTTCTTAACTCAGAAGTCAACAAACTGAGGAATTTTTGGAAAGGGTTGACTAAGGTTAAAAGTGATGTGATTAATTTTGTATTTCTGACCGAGGAGACGTATAGTGAGTGGGGAGTTAAATATTCCACTCGAGATCCAGAGCAATTAGAGAACATCCCTGAAGAGCCAGAGGAGGTTGCAACTGAACAACCCGTCCAACAGACTGCTGAAGAAGCTAAAAAGAGCGCTTAACTGAAATTGTAACTTCTTCAATTTTTGAAGTAATTGTAACAAACTTTCCTCGAGAAGTCCGAAGCTTTGTGCATCCATATTGTTATAAATGGATACCAGGACTAGAGAGAATGGGGGATCACAAAATTTTTGTAAGAAAACGCTGCAGAAATATTATCTGCGCTCTTCCAAAGATTAATGGAGAATCAGACTTTTGTAAAGTTTTTTTTCAAATGAATATCAATATACAGGCCATCAATTTTGAGTAAAGCTTTGTGTCGTCTTCAAACTTGTCCTTAAGTTTATTTACTTTGTTTCATTCAGAATAGTCTAGGATTTTTATGTTTGAATGGAATTGTAAGGCAATCTCAGTATGGGTGTTTCTAGCTTTTCTCTTTAGGAGGGAAATTAAACATGCACAACCACTCTACCAGTAAATACTTTAGGAGAAACTTTGAATTTGAGGACCATAGTTTATTTTGAAGTGATTATATCCTTGTTGATGTTAGGCATTTACAGGGATAAATGGAAACCGAGTTGATTGGAGGTATAGAGATACCTCATTTCAGGAGTTTTATTTGAGTTTGAGTGACTCTGTAGCCTTGGATAAAGCACTGGTATTAATCTAAGGCCTTTATTGCATACTTTGTCAATCAAATATGTTGAAATTGAGTATTGTTTCACCCTTTGTTTTCAATTGTTTTTCAAGGTGAATAAATCCACTGGTTTCTGGACTGGTTTGCTGTGGATTTGTTGCTTAAGAGTGTGGAGTTAATTCACAGAAGGTATACCCACCTGGGCTCAAAGAAAGGTCCGAAGTGTAGAAGATCTAACCAAACCTTGTCATATGTTGTCTTTAGAATCCCTTTCTCCATGATGTCTCTTCGGTAGTCATTTTAGGTTGTATTATTTTGCGGGCATTGAAGAGGAATCAGATTTTGAGAACAACAACTCCTGAAGGACACACAATTCCAAGATCATATAGGCTCATGTTTCCATGCACCAATAACATTGTTGAGTATGAAGCCCTGGTCATAGGAATCAAAATGGCCATGGAATGGAAAATCACATAATTGAAATTCTATGGATATTCTCAACTAGTTATAAATCAAACCAATAATGAATATCAAACAAAGGATGACAAGTTGTAGCCATACAAAAGAATGGTGGATGACTTCAAACAGTAATTTGTACACATCATCTTCGAGCAAATACCAAGGTTAGATAACATAGTGGCCGATGCAATGGCCACTATCTCTTCATTGCTACAAATTCCAGAGCAATGGAGTCATTATGAGTTCCTAGTAGAGCAACTATTTTCCCCGGTCTATGACAATTCTACTTCCCACGTCATCTATGCCTTAACCGGTTTAGACTCCCCTCTATATGGACAATATATGAATACCTTAAAACCAATACCCTACCACTTGACCTATCTCATAACCAAAAATGCAACTTTATCTGGCAAGCCGCCCATTATACGTTAACCTCTGACACACTTTACCATCGAGGTCTAGATGATACTCTTCTTCGTTGCCTTGATCGTAATGAATCTGACTCTACTTTACATGAGCTTCACGAGGGTATCTGTGGCACGCATTCAAGTGGTTCTAATCTCGCTAAAAAAATTCTAAGAATGGGATATTACTGGCTGACAATGGAGAAAGACTTATCAATTTGCAAAGAAATGTCCTAAGTGCCAAATTCATGGCAATCTTATCCATGCACGAGTAGAGGAGCTACAACCATTTATGACATCTTGGCCTTTTTGTCAGTGGGGACTTGATTTAGTAGGGAAAATCCATCTTCCTCTTCAAATGGACACAAGTTCATTATCACTGCAACAAAGTATTTCACAAAATGGATTGAAGCAGTCCCACGGACCACAGAAACTAGAAAATAGATTGCCTCATTTATTCTAAATTATCTAATTTGCAGATATGGCATTCCAATTTCTATCATCATAGACAACGGGCATCCCTTTAAAATCAAGATGTGTGAGAACTATGTGAGCGATTCAAAATTCAGCATCATTTCTCTACACCTTACTACCCACAAGGGAATGGTCAAGCAGAAGCATCAAATAAAACAATCTTGAAAATCCTAAAGAAAACAGTAAATGATGAGGGTAAGGATTGGCATGTACAACTCAATCTGGCACTCTGGGCATACAGGACTAGCATTTGGACATCTACAAGGTCTACACCATATTCATTGGTGTACGGATCAAAAGCAATTCTACCTATTGAGGTAGAAATTCCATCACTCAGAGTATCTTTGAAGGGCCTCATACCCAATGAGAAGTATCCAGTAAATAGATTGCAAGAATTAGAGCTTCTGGATGAAAAATGACATCATGCCTATGACCATCTCAAAGCATACCAACAACGCATGTGTAGAAGCTACAACCATAGAGTCATCCCTAGAATTTTTAAATTCGGTGATCTTGTACTTAAAGAAAGTCCCAGAAATCAATAGGATCGAGAAAAAGAAGGGGAAGTTTGAACCTAACTGGTTAGGTCCCTATGTCATTATATCAACCTATGGATCAGGCGTCTATCAGCTAACAACTTCAGAAGGAGACGTGCTCAACAAACCAACCAACAACATCCATCTGAATAAATTCTACACTTGAGTGGTCTAATGCACGGAAAAAGTAAAAAATACAAAAAAATAAGAAAAATACAAAAAATAAAAAATAAAAAAAAATCAGAAAAACAACAAAAAAGTGCAATAAAAACAAGTGGTGAAAACCTGGCAACATGCGCTATTTGTGAGATAACAACTCCTCTATCTATCACTACTCATATCTTTTGCATCCATCCAAAGTCAAAACTAATGGTCATCGCCCAAAACTTTTCACACAGCATTATCCCGGACATACTTAGTGTTGTGCCTGTGAAGTGTACCTGTTATACCTGCAGCTGCAACACAAAACACTCAATAAATAATAACAAGCAATGGTTAGAAAATTAATCAAAGACAAATAAAACCATAGCTAATCGATCTATTGCCTCCTAGTAAATGTGAGTATGAATTTTGCTCTCAGATTTGGTTAGCAATTCCAGTGACTTGACTACACTTAAATGGATGATTTAAATGATGAAGATGCATGATTTAGCAATGATAGCATGATTAAGCTACATGATTTCATGATTATTTTAGAAAATAAGCTAGAATGAAGATGCAATTAAACTAAGATTTGAACATGATAACAATGCTAAGAATGATTTGCTAAGATTGCATATGCCTATAATAACAATGCTTGAATGCAAATGAGATGGGATTTGGGATGTGATCCTTATTGCTCCAAAATGAGGTCTATTTATAGGATTTCCCAAAGCTAGGGATGATGTGGCATGAATCAATGGTCGATATTTGATATGAAGATATCAATGGTTAAATTGGAGGTGGGTTGAGAAGAGGTTGGTAGAAAAAGGGGTTGGATGAAAGGGAACAATGTCATCTCCATGGTGACAAGTGTCAAGAAGCTTCTAGAAGAGGTTAGATGAAAGGGAACACTTAGTGACAAGTGTCACAAAGCTTGGCTCATGAGAGGGTAAAGTGTTCAAGGAAAGGGGACATGGTGGTTAGGAGTTAGGAGAATTTGAATTTAAAAATTCAAATAATAGGAAAAGGCTAATTAATTTCAACAACTCATGAATTTGATTTGTTTTAATTAATTAAAGGATTTAGAAGAAATGAATTTGATGGGGAGAATTAATTAATTAAAGAGGATTATTGGAATGAACCTATTAAATAAATCCTTAGATTTATTAATAAGTAGATGAAAGGGGGAATTTAATCAAATTGCTTAATGAATTCAATTAAATTGGGAAGGAGGATTAATTAAATAATTGTTTATTTAATTAATTATCTTTAGACAATTTTTAGGTGTATACATTTTGCCCCTCTTTGAAGCAAGGTGTGATGACGCGTCGATTCAAAGAATAATCTCATTTTGATGATGATATCGATTTGATAGGATGCCCCAGCTCTTGGTTGCTGAATTCCAGTATGATGATGCCCCCTCAGGAGATCAATTGAGATAATTGATCTTTGGAGTTTTGCAAATTTTTGCGAAATTGATATCCAGATAGATTTGATTTGATTTCTGCAACTGTGTTTTTGATGAAAATGCGAGTTTTTTTATTAGTTTGATTGATTAGATTGATAAAATTGATAAATCTTGATTGATTAGATTGATAAGATCGAGATTCAGTCTAGTTTTAGGAAGGATTCATCCTGTATAAGACAATGATGATCAAAGTATCTAGTTTCAGGAAGGATTCATTCTGTATAAGACATGATCAAAACGTCTAGTTTCAGGAAGGATTCATCCTATATAAGACATGAACCAGAATCAGATCATCTACTTTCAGGAAGGATTCATCCTATATAAGATATGATGAGAATCGATTAGGTTTGATTGATTGATTTAATTTGATAAGGTTGATTAGATAAAGAACTAATAGTTTGTTGATATCAAGTTGCAGAAATATTTGGATATGCTCATTGTTGATTCTATTTTGGGAGATAGCATAAGATCTGGGCTAGGTCGATAGTATCTGGAGAGATATGAGTCATCAGTCTGATTGCGTATACACTTGTGATGATACCTTGATGATTCCTATGATAGATTGAACCTTGGATAAAAGGAGCATGTCGGATCCCATGCAATAATGAAATGCAAGCTAAATGCAAATGAAATGCAATGCAATGACCAGACTAGTCATTGGATTATTGTGTTTTTGTCATCATTGAGCCTTTTAAATGTGGAAAGTGAGTGCAAACATTGATGGTATAATTAAACCATGGTGACTTGAGCACTTCTTTCATGGATTTTAATATAGCAAGTTAGCACAAGCATCGAGGTATAATTGAACCGAGATGACCTAAGTGTTGCTTGCATAAAACGGGTAGAATTAATCATTTCAATATGCAAATTGGAAATGTCTTCAATGATATTATGACGATCATGTCCTGAAACAAATTTGTACATATTAAAAATTAATTTTCAAATAGTAAACAAGAAAAATATCATGTTTCTTCCTTGTTCCTCTAGTCAAAGACATCCTGGAGTCACTCAGAAATCATGATAGCGAAAAGCAATTATAGAAAAGTTGAACAATCATGTTAAAATCATTATCCAAAGATATATCATCCACTGAAAAGTGTGTGATGTGTTTAGATTGATTTTGTGATAGTTTGATAGTTGATAGTTTGATCTTGTGTTCAATGTTGGATATGTCTCAATTTTTGCTTGATAAGAGTTGTCTAACTGTTGTTCTACTTGTTTGGTTAAGCTCAAAAATGATCAAGAGTTTTGCCCCCAGCTAGGTGTAGGATCTTTCCCCAAGCCTAGAAACAAAGTTGTTATGATATATCTAATGATCCAAACCATGGTGAGAGAGCAGCCGCGATGCCTGCATATGTACAAATGCTTATGATGGATATGGATAGCACTGATGGAGGATGAATGCAAGTGGAAAGACACATGAACTAATAGATGGAAGAGCTAGCCGACAGATAGTGCCTATTTGCCAGGTTTTCACCATCTGTTTTTTATTGCACTTTGTCTCATATTTGATTTTTTTTGGATTTTCTGCTTTTTCACTTTTCTTTTTTTCTTTTTGTTTTGCTGTTTTTTTATTTTTCTGATTTTTTAGACATAGAATTTCTTCAGGTGCATGCTATTGATGAGTTCCTCGAGATGATCTTTGTCTTGTGTTGATAGTTGATATGCTCCTGATCCAAATATTGTTGTGATCACAAATGGACCTAACCAATTTGGTTCAATTTTTTCTTTCTTTTCTCGATCTGCCTGGTTGTGTGGATTTTCCTTTAGTACTAGTTCCCCAACTTGAAAGACTCATGGTTTAACCTTATGATTATAGCTTCGGCACATTCTTTGCTAATATATCTTTAAATGATCAAAGTCATTTTTTCTTCATTCATGGATCAATTCTAACTCTTGTAGTCTAGATACTCTTTGTTCTTCATCTGGGATAAGTCCTTTTAGTGATACATGTAGAGAGGGTATCTCTACTTCGATTGGAAATATGGCTTTTGATCCATATACAAGAGAGAAAGGTGGTACCTGTCGGTGTGCGAATACTGGTATGGTAAGCCCATAGAGAAGGATTCAGTTGAATATGTCAATCTCTTCCAACATCGTTCACTGTCTTTTTGAGGATTTTTAGAATAGTTTTGTTAGATGCTTTTGTCTACCCATTTCCCTATGGATAATAGGGTGTGGAGAATCTGTGTTGGATTTTGAACTTCTCACATACCTCTTGTACATATTAATTCTTGAATGGTCACCCATTATCTGTGATAATGGTCATTGGTATTCCATAGCGGCTGATGATGTAATTCAAGGTAAATGCAGCAATTTGTTTGTTGGCATATGTGCAGAATATGATGACATGATGATATTGTATGTTGTCAATGATGTCAATATGCTGAAGAGTGAACTGGTATATTGAAGTAAGCAACTTGCAAGAGAACCAGTATGATGTTGTGAATTAGTATATGTGAAAAAGTGAAGTGGTATGTCTATCCAAGTGAACTAGTATGTTGGAATCTGAACCGGTATATGGAATGTTTTGTATCAAGGTTTCATATGGTATGACTACCGATTGGTAGTCTTAGCTTCAGGGTTTCCAGTTGAAGTGTTCCAATCCTATGTGATTCAATCAATGACATCGTGTGATGAGTTAGCATTGTAATGAAGAACATATTGCATTGTCATGTCAGCCTTGTGTGCGTGAAGGATCTTGCATGAAGGAGATTGATCCTATAAACCTCGGGAATGTGCAAAGTCTTTGTAAATGGTGGAGAATGCATGATGGGTTATCAATCTCCAAGAAGCAGTGAAGAGCAAACGTTGGAGAATGTCTTGAGATCTATTCAAGACTGTTGTAATTAATGCAATATGTTCAACGGCTAGGATTGAATTGACTTAATTGCTTAACCTAAATGTTTAGGGTTTAGGGTTTATGCTACCGACCTATCTTTCCTATAAGGTCAATGTTTCTTTTCATGTTGAGGTTGTTGGAAAATGTTGTGTGTATATCTAAGTGCAGAGATACATGATTCTTGCCAGACCAGATAAAAGAATAGATACCTGTAGAGTGTGATTGTAGAAGGAAGGAACTAAAGTGGATCTGCATTGGCATTGAGTGTTGTTACCAAATCATTATAATACCTGTTGACCTCTAACCACTTCAATAATTGGAAAGTCCCTTAACATTGTAGCTTTAACCAGCTTGTTGTAAATCCTTTAACAGGGTGACTCAAAATCTTTGAGTTCTTAAAATCCTCTAATGAGGTAACCTTTAACAAGGTTTAACCCTTAACCGGGTGATCCCTAGTAGGATCGGTTCCTAACATAACCTATTGTAAAGTCTTTAACCGGACTAGGCTCCTAACATAGTGGACTTCAAAAGGGTTCAAAGAATAGCTTGTGGGTATTCATCCCCACCGTGGTTTTTCCTAGTTGGGTTTCCACGTGAAAAAAATATGTGTGTTATGTGTGATGCTTTGTTATTTTCTGTCAAGCAGTAAAGCATGTTGAACCGATAAGTCTTTACATTTCTGTTGATGTATTACTTATGTATGCATATGGGTTTAGTGGAAATAAGATGTTAGATTGTGTGGAAAGCTAAGAGTTACCAGTTTATGTCTTTCACATTCTTACTGTGTTTAACTGGTGTTATTGCTTGCCAGTAAAGTGCAGTGTTTTCAGTCAAGCTGGTTCAAGGAAAAGTGTTTTTGCCTATACTGATTCACCCCCCCCTCTCAGTACTAGTTTGGTACTAACTGTTCATCATTGATTCATCAATTGGTATCAGAGCATCTTCTAGGTCCTCTATGTTGTAAGCTTAATTGCTTGAGGTAAAGATCCTACTCTAATGATGAAGAGGGAAGGTCCAAAGTTCAACAGAGATAACTTTAAAATATGGAAGGATAGAATGAAGATACACATCAGAAGCATGGGTGCTCAATACTGGAGCTATGTTGAAAATGCTTATGTTATCCCTACCGGTACTCTCACCAATGATCAAAAGAGAGAGATTCAGGAGAATGAGCAAGACATGGAAGCCCTAATCAGCAGTTTATCTGACATTGAGTTTATTGATGTTCAGGATAAAGAGAATCCCAAAGAAGTATGGGATGCGCTTGAGAATATCTATGGCAGTGATGAGCATGTAAAACAAGCTAAGGAAGAAAGCCTTAGGGGAAAGTTTGAAGACATGCAAATGGTTGAAGGATAGACCATTAAACAATATGGAATAAGAATCCAAATAGTTGTTGGAGATATCAAGAGTGTAGGTGGTAAAACAGAAGATTCCACTGTTGTTAGCAAAGTTTTGAGATCCGTATTACTGGTCTACACAATAAGGATTGTTTCTATTCAGGAGTTGAGGTCTGTAGACAAGACAAAGGTATCCCTGGACTCCATCATTGCAAAGTTAACAACTTATGAGCTAAATAATTATGATGGTAGCATTCAAAAGACTGAATCAGCCTTCAGAGCATCTGTTGCACCATCTAGAAAAGGCAAAGAAGCTAGTACCAATGGTGAACCAAGACAAAGTAGAGAAATGGATGATGAGGATATCATGATGGAATTTGAAGCTCTTCTTGCCAAGAGACTTCCCAAGGGAACCGGTAAATATAGAGGTACGCTTCCTTTGAAATTTTTTTCTTGCAATAGGATAGGACACATTGTTGTAAAATGTCCTAATGGTGATAATAAGGACAAATCGAAAAAGTTCAAGAAATTCAAAGGAGGAAACCCGAGAAACTATTTTGTAGCAGTTGATGAAGGTGTCACTGATGAGGAGTCAGAAGATAAAGAAAGTGAAGACATTGTGTTTTTAGTAGTTAAGGAAGATGTGTCAGACAAGAATGCTCTTGTCTCCCGCTTTGATAATTCCAATGAGTGGATTATTGATAGTGGTTGTTCTCACCATATGACTGGTGACCGAAGTAAGTTTCTATCTCTGTAAGAGTATGATGGTGGTGTGGTTCATTTTGGTAATGATGCACCATGTATGGTAAAAGGCAGAGGATCCATCTCTCTGAATGGAAGAAGCAATGCTGACAATATGTATTGGGTAGAAGGTCTTAGACACAACCTTTTGAGTGTTGCTCAACTGAATGATAATGGACTCACTCTGGAATTCAAAAATAGAGTGTGCAAAATCAAAGGAAAGAATGGTGAACTGATGGCTACCGATATGTAGACCAAAGGTAACCTATTTCAACTAAATGCTAATGTCAGTACATGTCTAATGGTTAAGTTTGAGGATAGCTGGATATGGCATAGGAGACTCTGCCATGTAAACTTTGATAATATTGTGAAGGCTAGTAAGATCAAGGTAGTTAGAGGATTGCCTATGCTGAGCAAACTTGAGAATCCTTTGTGCAGAGTGTCAACTAGGGAAAATGTCTTCCTCAACCTTCAAAGGTAAACCTTTCACTGCAAACAATTTACTTGATCTTGTGCATACTGATTTGTGTGGTCCTATGAAAAATGGGAGTGTGCAGGGAGATAGGTATTTTATGATTCTTATTGATGATTTCTCAAGAATGATGTGGGTCACATTCTTGAAGGACAAGTTTGAAGCCTTTGGAAAGTTCAAAGCCTTCAGAGCACTGGTAGAAAGAGAAAGTGGTAAGAGAATCAAATGCCTTAGAACTAATCAAGGAGGAGAATTCACTTCCAATGAATTGAACAAATACTGTGAAGAAAATGGCATCAAGAGGCAACTGTCTACCCCCCAGACTCCACAATAGAATGGCCTAGTGGAGAGGAACAACTGGATTGTAGTTGAAGCAACTAGAACTATGTTGATCCAAGGAAAAGTTGCTCACACTTTTTGGAGAGAAGCGGTGAGCACTGAAGTCTACACAATGGACTAAGTACTCATCAAAAAGGGTAAGGATAAAACACCTTATGAGTATTGGACAGGTAAGACACCAGTGGTAAGCTACTTTAGAGTGTTTGGTAGCAAATGTTATATCAAGAGGAGTGAACATCAAAGAAAGTTTGATGCTAAATGTGATGAGGGAATATTCCTAGGGTATTCCACAAAGAGAAAAGCTCTCAAATGTTTCAACAATAGGACTCAAAGAATTGTTGAAAGCATCAATGTTACAGTTGATGAAACCTCTAAGAAATATGAGGAAACTGACAGTGAGCAAGTAGGAGATGAACCGGTAGTAACCTTCTGGGAACCGGTTGCAAAACAACCTAGCACCAATAACAGTGCTCCTACACTAGTAGATGCTGATGCAGATGAAGATGAGGATGAAGAAGAAAAGCAAGAGGAAACAACTAAGATCATTCCTAGGTATGTAAAGTTGAATCATGATCCAAATCAGATCATAGAAGACATGGATGCAGGAATTATTACAAGAAGAAAGGTCAGAGAAAACTCTTGCATGATCTCTAAATTTGAGCCTAAAACATTTAGAGAGGCACATAAAGATGAAGACTAGATCAAGGCAATGGAAGAGGAGCTTGACTAGATAGAAAAGAATGGTACATGGTCTCTGGTAGCCAGACCTAAGCATAAAAATGTCGTAGGCACCAAATGGGTTTTTAGAAATAAGCTGAATGAAGATGGCTCAGTGGTTAGAAACAAAGCCAAACTAGTGTGTAAAGGATATGCCCAAGAAGAAGGAGAAGACTATGGAGAAACCTTTGCTCCTGTAGCTAGATTGGAAGGAGTTTGTATGCTTCTTGCATATGCAGCATTCAAGGGATTCAAAGCATATCAAATGGATGTTAAATCTACATTCTTGAATGGAATACTAGAAGAGGAGGTGTATATAGAGAAACCGGATGGGTTTTCCCTATCAGAAGATAGTGACATGGTGTGTAGGCTACATAAAGCCTTATATGGACTAAAGCAGGCACCTAGAGCATGGTATGAATGCTTGCACTCCCATCTTGTGAAGATTGGATTTGAGATAACAAGTGAAGATAGCGATATCTATTTGAAGTCAAAAGGAGATCAGATTCTAATCTATGAGGTATTTGTTGATGACATAATTTTTGGAGCAGATGACAAGATGAGTCATGATTTTGCAGATGAGATGAAGAAGGAATTTGAGATGTCACTCATAGGGGAGATTAAGTTCTTCATTGGACTATAGATTCAACAAATGAAAGATGGAATCTTTATCACTTAGTCCAAGTATGTCAAAGAGGTGTTGAAGACCTTTGGCATGGAAGATAGCAAACTGGTTAGTACACCAATGGTGACCAGTTGTAAATTATCAAAAGAGGATGACTCAGCGTTGGTAAATGAGAAGGAATACCGATCAATGATTGGTAAGTTGCACTATGTAGTACATAGCAGACCAGACATTGCACATGTAGTGGGCATTACTGCATGGTTCCAAAAAATCCCAAGAGGATCCCACTTGATAGCAGTCAAGCGAATTCTAAGATATCTGAAGGGAACTATTGACTATGGATTATGGTATCCATAAAGTAATGATTTCAACCTGAAAGTGTTTATAGATGTTGACTGGGCTAGTAATATGGACGATCAAAAGAGCACAAGTAGTGGTGCATTCTTTCTTGGTGATAGACTAGTCTCATGGATGAGTAAGAAGCAAAGCTATATCTCTTAGTCTACAGAAGAAGCAGTGTATGTTGTAGCATTTATGAACTACACCCAGACAATCTGGATGAAACATGTATTAAATGGCTTCAAATTTCCTGAATTTGAACTGATAAGTATATTTTGTGACAACACAAGTGCAATTAACATCTCCAAGAATCCGGTATTACATGCTAGAACCAATCACTTCATGCTCAAGTATCATTTCTTGAGGGAAAAGGTTCAGAACAAAGAAGTTGTACTGGAACATGTTTCCAGTAAGGAGCAGTTAGCAGACATATTCACCAAGCCTCTACCGAAGGCTACCTTTACCTATTTAAGAGGTGAATTAGGGGTGATGCCCCTTCAAGAGGTGAACTAAAGGTGTGTGCTCCACATCAGTCAGGACTTACATTGATATATCTTTTTCAAGATTGGTGTGTTGAAGGATGCTACTCCTTAGGGGGAGCAGCATAGTAAAACATAGATGTATATGCCTCCACTTTGGCATTGTTGTCAAAGGGGGAGAAGATGTGAAGTGGAGAAGATATCTGTAGTATTGGGGGAGAAGATGTGAAGTAGAGAGATATCTTTGTATATTGCCATCAATGCCAAAGGGGGAGATTGTTGGCATATGTGTAGAATATGATGACATGATGATATTGTATGTTGTCATTGATGTCAATATGCTGAAGAGTGAACCAATATATTGAAGTAAGCAACTTGCAAGAGAACCGGTATGATGTTATGAACCGGTATATGTGAAAAAGTGAAGCGGTATGTCTATCCAAGTGAACCAGTATGTTGGAATGTGAACCAATTTATGGAATGTTTTGTATCAAGGTTTCATATGGTATGACTACTAGTTGGTAGTCTTAGCTTCAGGGTTTCTATTTGAAGTGTTCCAAGCTTGTGTGATTCAACCGATGACATCGTGTGATGACTTAGCATTGTAATGAAGAACAGATTGTGTTGCCATGTCTGCCTTGTGTGTGTGTACAATCTTGCATGAAGGAGATTGATCCTATCTACCTTAGGAATGTGTGAAATCTCTGTAAATGGTGGAGAATGTGTGATGGGTTATCAGCCTCCAAGAAGTGATGAAGAACGAATGTTGTAGAACGTCTTGAGATCTGTTCAAGATTGTTGTAATCAATGCAATATGTTCAATGGTTAAGATTAAACCGACTGAATTGCTCAACCTAAATGTTTAGGGTTTAGGGTTTATGCTACTGACCTATCCTTCTTATAAGGTCGATGTTGTTTTTCATGTTGAGGTTGTTGGAAAATGTTGTGTGTGTATCTAAGTGAAAAGATACGTGATTCTTGCCAGACCAGATAAAAGAATAGATACCTACAGAATGTGATTATAGAAGGAAGGAACTAAAGCGGGTCTGCAATGGCATTGAGTGTTGTTACCAGATCATTTTAATACCTGTTGACCTCTAACCACTTCAACAGTTGGAAAATCCCTTAACAGGGTAGCTTTAACCGACTTGCTATAAATCCTTTAACAGGGTGACTCAAAATCTTTGAGTTCCTAAAATCCTCTAACAAGGTAACCTTTAACAGGGTTTAACCCTTAACTAGGTATTTTAGCCATCCCTTAACCAGGTGATCCCTAGTAGGATCGGTTCCTAACAGAGCCTATTGTAAATTCTTTAACTGGACTAGGCTCCTAACAGAGCAGACTTCAAAAGGGTTCAAAGAATAGCTTGTGGGTATTCATCCCCACCGTGGTTTTTCCCAGTTGGGTTTCCATGTGAAAAAATATGTGCATTATGTGTGATGCTTTTCATGTGATGCTTTGTTATTTTCTGTCAAGCGGTAAAGCATGTTGAACCAGTAAGTCTTTATATTTTTGTTGATGTATTGCTTTATGCATATGGGTGAAGTGGAAATAAGATGTTAGATTGTGTGGAAAGCTAAGAGTTACCGGTTTACATCTTTCACATTCTTATGTGTTTAACCGGTAGTAATCTGGTTTAGACAGGTGTTATTGCTTGTCAGTCAAGTGCAGTGTTTTTAGTCAAACCAATTTAAGGAAAAAAAATTTTGCCTATATTGATTCAGCCCCCCTCTTAGTACCGGTTTGGTACTAACTGTTCATCATTGATTCATCATTCTTTTTTTGTGATATTTATGAGAGGTATAGCCTCAATCCATTTTGTGAAATATTTTGTAGCTACAAGGATGAATTTGTGGCCATTAGATGAAGAAGGATTTATCTTTCCTACCAAATCTAGACCCCATTGACAAAAAGACCAAGATGTTGCTAAAGCATGAAGTTCTTGTGTTGGTGCATGCATCAAATTCCCATGAAAACTAACATTGTTTGCATGTTCTAGCTATCTGAAAAGAATCTCATTCTATAGTCAGCCAATAATAGCCCAAGCATATGAGTTTTTTCAAAAGGGTAAGACCACTTGAATGAGTGTTACAAATGTCATTATGGACTTCATGTAAGGCCTTCTCAGATTATTCTTATTCAAGACATCTTAAGAGAGTACCATTTAGACCTCACTTAAATAAGGTATCCGCTACGAGAGTAAAATGGGAGGATTGGCAAATAAATTTTCTCTTTTGGTTTTTTGATAAGTTAGGAGGTAGGGTATTATCTTTTAGGTATGTGTAAGTTTGGCCATAGCGGGAGTAATCATGTCCAATAAGTTGATAGATGGTTTGGGAATCAGGACAATTATGAGCAATATAAAACAACTCTTCCACCAAGAATTCATAATGTTGTTGATTTTCCTGTGTCTGAAGGAGAGAAGCAAGTGTATCCATTGCATCTGTTGCTTTGTTGTCATTTCGTGGAATCTGTTGGAAAGTTATTTCTACAAAGTATTTCTTGATATCCTCAACCATCTTTTTATAAGGCATTAGCTTGTCATCTTTTGTTTTATAGTCATCATTAATTTGATTAATGACGAGCTGAGAGTCTCCAAATACTTGAAGTTGTGTTATATTCCATTCTATAGCCATTTTGATACATTTAACCAACGCTTCATACTCTGCTATATTGTTTGTGCATGGAAAGTTTAATTTGTATGCTTTTGGGATTGTATGACCTTGTGGTGTGATGAATAGAATTCCTGCTCATGATTTGTGTTGTGTATATGAACCATCAAAGTATAGTTCCCATGTTTTTGTTGTGACTGTTAGGATATCAGCATTGGGAAACTCAATCTATAGAGGATGATCATCTTGAAGTGGTGCCTCTGCTAGTTGGTCAACAATAACTTGTCCTTTGATAGCTTTTTTGTCAACATACTCAATATCAAACTCACTCAGAATCATGATCCATTTTGCTAGTCGTCCTGTTAATGTTGCTTTGTTGAGATAATATTTTAGAGGATCAATTTTAGCTATTAACTTGATGGAGTGGGATAGTAGATAGTGTCGTAATTTTTGAGAAGCAAAAACTATTGCCAAGCATGCTTTTTCTGTTGGTGAATAGTTGATCTCGTATCCTACTAGTGTTTTGCTGATGTAGTAGATGGCTCATTCTTTTCTTTCGTTATCCTATTGTGCAAGAAAAACTCCTAATGATGCTTCGATGGTTGATACATAGAGTAATTACAGCTTCCCTGTAATTGGTGACATTAGGACAGGTGGTTTTATGAGATATGCCTTGATCTTGTTGAATGCTTCCTCACATTGGTGGTTCCACTTGAAATGAACATTTTTGTGCCATAGATGTGTAAATGGTTGACATTTATCTGCTAGTTGAGCAACAAATCTTCTGATTGATTGGAGTCTTCCTTGGAGTGATCTTAGTTGACTGATATTCTTGGGAGATGTCATTTCCATGATTGCTTTAACCTTAGATGGATCCACTTCAATACCTCTAGCTAAAACAATGTATCCCAATAGCATTCCTGAAGTTACAGCAAAGGCACATTTCTTAGGATTTAGCCTTAGCTTGTATTGTTCTAACTTGTCAAAGATCTATTCTAGTATCTCTATATGATAACTCAATGATGAACAATAAGTACCAAACCGGTACTGAGAGGTGGGGGTGAACCAGTATAGTCACTAAAACTTTTCCCAAACCGGTTTGACTGCAAACACTGCAAATGTCTAACAAACATTAACACTGATCTGAAACAGAGTGCAACTGATAAAGCTAAGAATGACTGTGACAAGCATTAACTGGTTAATCACTTAGCTTTTCACTCAACTTAATACTACACTTCCATTTCACTCTTATGCATGAATAGGTAATCTATCATCAAAAATATAATAACAGCTAGCTTAGCATGATTTACCTTCAGACACAAATCACTTAAATCATCAAATGAAAAATACTACACATGACAAATTTTTCACGTGGAAACCCAACTAGGAAAAACCACGATGGGGATGAATACCCACAAGCTGCTTTTGAACTTTTTAGAAGTCCACTCTGTTAGGAGCCTATTCTGGTTAAAGATTATTACCAAAGGTTCTGCTAGGAACCGATCCTGTTAGAGATCACCCGGTGAAGGGATGGCTAAATACCCGATCAAGGGTTAAACTTTGTTAGAGGATTTCAAGAACTCAATGAGTTTGAGTCACCCTATTAAAGGATTTATAGCAAGCTGGTTAGAGCTACCCGGTTAAGGGATTTTCCAACTGTTGAAGTGGTTAAAGATCAACAGGTATTATAATAATCTGATAATAGCACTTAATGCCTAATGCAAATCCGCTTAAGTTCCTTCCTTCTACACACACACTATGCAGGAATCAATCCTCTTATCTCATTTGGTATGGCAAGAATCACGTATCTCTACACTTAGATACACACACGCCATTTGCCAAAAACACCTCAGTATGAAACACAACATCGACCTTATAGGAAACAGATAGGTCAGTAGCATAAACCCTAAACCCTAAACATTTTGGTTAAGCAATTTAGGTGGTTCAATCCTGGCCATTGAAAACTTTGCATTTGAATACAATGGTCTTGAACAGATCTCAATATATTCTCCATCGTTCGTTCTTCACCGTTTCATGGAGGTGATAACGCATCACGCATTATCCACCGTTTATAGGGACTTTGCACATTCCCAAGGCAGATAGGATCAATCTCCTTCATGCAAGATCCTCCACGCGCACAAGGCTAATGTGGCAACATGATCTAATCTTGATTACAATGCTAGCTCATCACATAATGTCATCAGTTGAATCACATAGGCTTGGAACACTTCAACCGGAAACCCTTAAGCTAAGACTACCAATCGGTAGTCATACCATATTAAGCCTTAATAGAAAACATTCCATATGTCAGTTCACATTCCATCATACCAGTTTACTTGGACAAACATACTACTTCACCTATTGCTCATATACTAGTTTATACTGCTATACCGGTTCTCTTTGCCAGCTGCTTAGCTTCAGTATACCTGTTCACTTCTTTGCACATATACCGGTTCACTTTTCAGCATATTGTCGGTTCACTCTCCTATATATTGACATCAATGACAACATAATATCATCATGTCAACATACTCTGCACAAATGCCAACAATCTCCCCCTTTGGCATTGATGGCAATATACAAAGATACTACCTAGCATCACATCTTCTGCTGCAAATATCTTCTCCGCTTCACATCTTCTCCCCCTTTGACAACAATGCCAAAGTGGAGGCACAAGTTTTCTTGTTCCACTATGTTGCTCCCCCTAAGGAGTAGCATCCTTCAACACATCAATCCTGAAAAATATTGGACACTACAATACCTGACTGATGTGGAGCACATACTTTTAGTTCACCTCTTGAAGGGGTAGCACCCCTAATTCACCTCTCAAATAGGTAAATATAGCCTTTGGTAAAGGCTTGGTGAATATGTCTGCTAACTACTCCTTACTGGAAACATGTTCCAACACAACCTCCTTGTTTTGAACCTTCTCCCTCAAGAAATGATAGTTGAGCTCAAAGTGCTTGGTTCTAGCATGCAAAACCGAATTCTTGGAAATGTTAATTGCACTTGTATTGTCACAAAATATTCTTACTAGTTCAGATACAGGAACTTTGAAGCCATTTAATACATGCTTCATCCAAATAGTTTGGGTGTAGTTCATAAAAGCTGCAACATACTCCACTTCTACTGTAGACTGAGAGATACAACTCTATTTTTTACTCATCCATGAGACCAGTCTACCACCAAGGAAGAATGCACCACCAGTTGTGCTCTTTCGACCATCTACATTACCAGCCCAATCAGCATCTATGAACACTTTCAGGTTGAAATCATTATTATATGGATACCATAACCCATAGTCAACTATTCCCTTCAGATATCTAAGAATCTGCTTGACTGCAACCAAGTGGGATTCTCTTGGGCATTGCTAAAACTAAGCAGTAATACCCACTACATGTGCAATGTCCAGTCTGCTATGCACTACATAATGCAACTTACCAATCATTGATCAATAATCCTTCTCATTTACCAATGTCGAGTCATCCTCTTTTGATAATTTACAACCGGTCACCATTGGTGTACCAACCAGTTTACTATCTTCCATGCCAAAGGTCTTCAACACCTCTTTGACATACTTGGACTGAGTAATAAAGATTCCTTCTTTCATTTGTTGAATCTGTAGTCCAATGAAGAACTTAATTTCCCCTATGAGTGACATCTCAAACTCCTTTTTCATCTCATCTACAAAATCATGACTCATCTTGTCATCTCCTCCAAAGATGATGTCATCAACAAATACTTCACAGATTAGAATTTGACCTCCTGATTTCAAATAGATATTGCTATCTTTACTTGTTCTTTCAAATCCAATCTTCACAAGATGGGAGTGCAAGCGTTCATACCATGCTCTAGGTACCTGCTTTAGTCCATACAAGGCTTTATGTAGCCTACACACAATGTCACTGTCTTCTGATAGGGTAAACCCATATGGTTGTTCTATGTACACCTCCTCTTCAAGTATTCCATTTAGGAATGCAGATTTTACATCCATTTTATATACCTTGAATCCTTTAAAAGCTACATATGCAAGAAGCATACGCACTCCTTCCAATCTTGCTACTGGAGCAAAGGTTTCTCCATAGTCTTCTCCTTCTTCTTGGGTGTATCCTTTACACACTAGTCTGGCTTTGTTCCTTACCACTATGCCATCCTCATTTAGCTTGTTTCTGAAAACCCATTTGGCTCCAATGACATTTTTATGCTCTGGTCTGGGTACCAAAGACCATGTACCATTCTTCTCTATCTGGTCAAGTTCCTCCTCCATTGCCTTGATCCAATCTTCATCTTTATGTGCCTCTTTGAATGATTTAGGATCAAATTTAGAGATCATACATGAGCTTTCTCTGACCTTTCTTCTTGTAAGAATTCCTACATCTTTGTCTCCTATGATCTGCTTTGGATCATAATTGAGTTTGACATACTTAGGTATGTTCTTAACAAATTCTTCTTTCTTTCCTTCTTCATCCTCATCTTCATCAGCATCAGCATCCACTTGTGTAGGAACACAATTACTGGTACTGGGCTGATTTACAACCGGTTCCCAAAAGGTTACTACCGGTTCATCTCCTACTTTCTCACTGCTGATATCCTCAGGTTTCCTAGAGTTTTCATCAACCCTAACATTAATGCTTTCAACAATTCTCTGAGTCCTATTGTTGAAACATTTGAGAGCTTTACTCTTGGTGGAATATCCTAGGAATATTCCTTCATCACATTTTGCATCAAACTTGTTCTGATGTTCACTCCTCTTAATATAACATTTGCTATGAAACATTCTAAAGTAGCTTACCACTGGTGTCTTACCAGTCTAGTACTCATAAGGAGTCTTATCCTTTCCCTTTTTGATGAGTACTTAGTTCATTGTGTAGACTGCAATGCTCAGTGCTTCTCTCCAAAAGGTGTGAGAAACCTTTCCTTGGATCAACATAGTTCTAGCCGCTTCAACCATAGTCTAGTTGTTTCTCTCTGCTAAGTCATTCTACTATGGAGTCTGGGGGGCAGACAATTGCCTCTTGATGCCATTCTCTTCACAATATTTGTTGAATTCACCAGAAGTGAATTCCCCTCCTTGATAAGTTCTAAGGCATTTGATTCTTCTACCACTTTCATTTTCTACCAATACTCTAAAAGCTTTGAACTTTCCAAAGGCTTCAGACTTGTCCTTCAAGAATGTGACCCACATCATTCTTGAGCAATCATCTGTAAGAATCATAAAATACCTATCTCCCTGCACACTCCTAGTTTTCATAGGACCACACAAATCAGTGTGCACAAGATCAAGTAAGTTGTCAGCTGTGAAAGATTTACCTTTGAAGGTTGAGGAAGACATTTTCCCCAGTTGACATTCTCTGCACAAAGGATTTTCCGGTTTTCTCAGCATCGGCAGTCCTCTAACTACCTTGCTCTTACTGGCCTTCACAATGTTATCAAAGTTTACATGGCAAAGTCTCCTATGCCATATCTAGCTATCATCAAACTTAGCCATAAGACATGTACTTATATTTGCATTTAGCTAAAATAAGTTACCTTTGGTTTGCATACCGGTGGCCATCAAATCACCATTTTTTCCTTTGATTTTGCACACTCCATTTTTGAATTCCAAAGTGAGTCCATTGTCATTCAGTTGGGCAACACTCAATAGATTGTGTCTGAGACCTTCCGCCCAATACACATTTTCAGCACTACTCTTTCCATTCAGAGAGATGGACCCTCTTCCTCTGACCATACATGGTGCATCATTACCAAAGTGAACCACACCACCATCATATTCTTCCAAAGATAGAAACTTGCTCCAGTCAGTAGTCATATGATGAGAATAGCCACTGTCAATAATCCACTCATTGGAATTATCAAAGTGAGAGACGAGCCTTCTTGTCTGACACATCTTCCTTTACTGCAACAAACACAATATCTTCATTCTCTTCATCTTCTGATTCCTCATCTATGACACCTTCATCAACTACAACAAAATAGTTTCTCCGATTTCCTCCTTTGAATTTCTTGAACCTCTCCGGTTTGTCCTTGTTGTCACCATTAGGACAATTTATAGCAATATGTCCTATCTGGTTACAAGAAAATCATTTCAAAGGGAGCTTACCTCTATATTTATCAGTTCCTTTAGGAAGTTTCCTGGCAAGAAGAGCTTCAAATTCCATCAGGATCTCATCATCCATTTCTCTGCTCTATCTTGGTTCACCACTGGTGCTTGCTTCTTTTCCTTTTCTGGATGGTACAACAGAAGCTCTAAAAGCTGATTCAGTATTTTGAACACTTCCATCAAAACTATTTAGCTCATAGGCTATCAACTTTGCAATGATGGAGTCTAGGGATACCTTAGTCTTGTCTATTGATCTCAACTCCTGAATAGCAGCAACCCTTATTGCATAGACCGGTAATAAGGATCTCAAAACTTTGCTTACCACTGTGGAATCTTCTATTTTACCACCTACACTCTTGATATCTCCAACAAAGGTTTTGATTCTTATTCCATATTGTTGAATGGTCTCACCTTCAACCATCTGCATGTCTTCAAACTTCCCTCTAAGGATTTCTTCCTTAGCTTGTTTTATATTCTCATCACTGCCATAGATATTCTCAAGAGTGTCCCATACTTCTTTGGGATTATCTTTATCCTGGACATCAATTAACTCAATGTTAGATAATCTACTGATTAGGGCTTTCATGACTTACCCATTCTCCTATATTTCTCTCTTTTGATCATCGGTGAGAGTACTGGTACGAATAACAAAAGCATTCTCAACATAGCTCCAGTGTTGAGCACCCATGCTTCTAATCTAAATCTTCATTTTTCCCTTCCATATTTTGAAGTTATCTCTGTTGAACTTTGGACCTTCCCTCTTTATCATTACAATAGGATCTTTCCCTCAAGTGATTAAGCTTACAACACAGAGGACCTGGAGGATACTCTGATACCAATTGATAACACAATGATGAACAATAAGTACCAAATTGATACTGAGAGGGGGGGGGGTGAATCAGTACAGTCACAAAAACTTTTCCCAAACTGGTTTGACTGCAAACACTACAAATGTCTGACAAATAGTAACACCAGTCTGAAACAGAGTGCAACCAATAAAGCTAAGAATGACTGTGACAATCATTAACCGATTAATCACTTAGCTTTCCACTCAACTTAATACTACACTTCCATTTCACTCTTATGCATGAATAGGTAATCTATCATCAGAAATATAATAACAGCTAGCTCAGCATGATTTACCTTCAGACACAAATCACTTAAATCATCACATGAAAAATATTACACATGAGACACAGATTTTTCACATGGAAACCCAACTGGGAAAAACCATGGTGTGGATGAATACCCACAAGCTTCTTTTGAACTCTTTAGAAGTTCTCTCTATTAGGAGCCTAGTCTGGTTAAAGATTGTTACAACAGGTTCTGTTACGAACCGATCCTATTAGAGATCACCCGGTTAAGGGATGGCTAAATACCCGGTTAAGGGTTAAACCCTGTTAGAGGTTACCTTGTTAGAGGATTTGAAGAACTGAATGAGTTTGAGTCACCCTGTTAAAGGATTTATAGCAAGCTGGTTAGAGCTACCTGGTTAAGGGATTTTCCAACTGTTGAAGTGGTTAAAGATCAATAGGTATTACAATGATTTGATAATAGCACTCAATGCCTAATGCATATCCGCTTAAGTTCCTTCTTTCTACACACACACTATGCAGGAATCAATCCTCTTATCTCATCTAGTCTGGAAAGAATCACGTATCTCTCCACTTAGATACCCACACACCATTTGCCAAAAACACCTCAGTATGAAACACAACATCGACCAAGTATAGGAAACAGATAGGTAGGTAGCATAAACCCAAAACCCTAAACATTTAGGTTAAGCAATTTAGGTGGTTCAATCATGGCCATTGAAAACTTTGAATTTGAATATAACGGTCTTGAACAGATCTCAAGATATTCTCCATCATTTGTTCTTCACCATTTCATGGAGGCGATAACCCATCACGCATTCTCCACCGTTTATAGGGACTTCACACATTCTCGAGGTAGATAGGATCAACCTCCTTCATGCAAGATCATCCACATGCACAAGGCTGATGTGGCAACATGATCTGATCTTAATTACAATGCTATCTGATCACACAATGTCATCAGTTGAATCACATAGGCTTGGAACACTTCAACTGGAAACCCTTAAGCAAAGACTACCAACTGGTAGTCATACCATATTAAGCCTTAATAGAAAACATTCCATATGTTGGTTCACATTCCATCATATTGGTTTACTTAGACAAACATATTGCTTCACCTATTGCTCATATACCGGTTTATACTACTATACCGGTTCTCTTTGCCAGCTGCTTAGCTTCAATATACCTGTTCACTTCTTTGCACATATACCGATTCACCATATTATACTGGTTCACTTTTCAGCATATTTCCAGTTCACTCTCCTATATATTGACATAAATGACAACATAATATCATCATGTCAACATACTCTGCACAAATTCCAATGCTATATGTTCTTCTCTGATGTATGATTTAGCCAAGATATCATCTACATAGTCTTCCATGAATGTATGTATCATGCCATGAAATATAGTTGTCATAGCTCTTTGATATGTAGCACCTGCATTCTTTAATCCAAATGGCATGGCGTTCCAGTAGAAATTACCCCATGGACATGTGAATGTTGTCTTTTCTTGATCTTCGGGTGCTATTTTGATCTGATTGTATCCAGACAAACCATCTATTAGAGAAAACATGGAGTGTCTAGCAGTTAAATCTACAATGATGTCGATGTTAGGCAAAGGAAAGTCATCCTTTGCACATGTGTTATTAAGATCTCTGAAGTCTGTGCATATTCTGATGCTTTTATCTGGTTTTAAAACCGAAACGATGTTGGATACCCATTGAGGATATGCTACAGGTCTAATGAATCCTACATCTAGTAATTTCTTTAGTTCTGCCTTGACTAGAAGAGAAATATGAGGATGCATCTTCCATAACTTTTGTTTAACTTGTTTGGCTCCTAGATTAACATTTAAGTGATGCATAATAAGCTCTAGATCTAACCCTGGCATGTCTGCATATGACCAGGCAAAATTGATTTGCCGTCGTTTGAAGAATTCTACATATTGTTACATTTCTTCTTTGGATAGAGAAGTCGTTGGATGAAGAATCTTTGGTTGATCTATTGTGCCAATGTTAACTGCCTCTGTTGGTTCAATCAAAGTGGATGACCTTTCTTGATAATGCTTAGGTAAAGTGTCAAATCTCCCATCTTCCAGTGCCTCAAGGAGGTTTTCACCATTAGATTCATCCTTTCTTTTTACTTTTTCTGGATCTAATATTGCCAATAAATGGTTTTCAGCATTAGACTTGATATTCTTTTCTTTATTTTCACTTTTGTGACTCGGAGATTTGGCACCCACTTGATTAGAAGATGTGTTGCTAAAATTCCCAGTGGAAGTTGTTACGGGTTTGATTGTGTTAAGATATATAGATATGGCATGGTCATTTGGAAAGGTATCAATGGTGGTATGTCCTTCATTTTCCCAATCAATAAGCTCAAGGTGGATTAGAGGTAAGGGATCTTCAGATTGGGATGTTTCAAGAGTTTCAAGGGTCATGATAGATGTATCAAAGTTTTCAATATGTGTGTCGATGTCTAGAACGGTACTCTCATCAGAATGACCTCGCATAAGAAATCCATGATCATCCTCGGTTAAGTCCAAGTTAGCCAAATGTGATTCTAATTCAAGTAGGCTAGTTCCTGACTTTTGTCCTGCATACGTGTGAACTATATCAACTTCTATATCTCCTTCAAAGCAATTTTCTTCAACTGATTCTTCCGAGTGATAGGAATCCCATTCTCATTCATTAGAATCTGTATCACTTACAACTTGCAGTCTATAGATTTGGTCATATAGCATTTCTTCCTCTTTTCTGGCTATATTTTTCCTTCTTTCATATTCAACCTCTTCAGGACTGAGATTGAGTTTTGTCAACTTTTCTATGAGTTCTCCTGGACTTATATTAGCTTCTTTCTTGTTTTGATTGAGATTTAATGTTTCTTGAGAGATGTTTTTAGTTTGTTTCTCTTGTTGATTTGAAGCTTGCTTCTTTTGCCATTCCATGTTTGCTTGTGCTTGTTGCTTAGCTGATTTTTCTTCCCTTTCAATTGCTAATTGTTCTTGTCTGTTTTCATATTCCTCTTGTTGTTGACTAAAAGATGTGTCTTCTGGTAAAGTAACTTGTCCATACCCTAAGCCTGTTTTGTTTGTATTCTACTGAGTGTAAGGTTGAATAGGTTCTGAGATACCTTCTTTTCTTTTTCCATAGGACCTATTCCGGTATATCCTATTCTTCTAAGAATGTTAAATCCTTTTCCATACTTTTCTGTAGGTATTCTGACATTGTTGATTTTTTGTTGACATTCTTCATCCTTGTATAGCCATTGTAGCACATCTTTGTCTTCTGTCTCCTCAGATAAGGTTCCAACACTAACAAATGCTCCATCAAATATCGGAAGATGTTTCACAATTGGTTGTTGTTTAGAGTTTGATGGTTTTCCAAAGGATTTAGGAGAAAGTGGTAATTGTGATATTGAATATTCTCTATTCCCTCGATCTCTTAGTTGCATTTGTTTTTCCATACTTGATAAAATAGAGGCAAATGATTGTTCCTTGGATTTCGTGCTCAAAGATGATGCCTCCCTGTTATGTGGAACAATGACTTCTTGGGTCATTTTTAGATTGCTATAGTATTGAAATGGATTTGAATCTGCAGATATTGTGATTTCTTGCCCATTGTAGGGGAATTTTACACACTGGTGGTATGTTGATGGGATAGCTTGCAAGTCATGTATCCATGGTCTTCCCAAGAGTACATTATATGATAAGTCCAAGTCGAGAACTTGACATGCTGTGTCCTTCTGCAAAGGTCCCACTCTAATGGGTAGTATCACAATTCCCTTGGAGGAACGTTCTTCTTCATTATAGGCTTTTATGGTGATCTTTTTTCAGACATCAACTACATCTTCTGAATATCCTAAGGCACGAACAAGACTCAATGAACATATATTTAGGCCAGCTCCACCGTCTATTAGAACACGTTTAATGTGCAATTTGTGAATGAGGACTTTGATATGCTAAGGAGCATTGTGGGGATGTTGTAAGGACATGTCATCTTCTTCAGTGAATGATAAGCAATGAGGGGTTGTGAGGTGTCCCACCATGGTTTGGAATTGATCGATATCAAGATCTTTGGAAACTGTTGTATCTACTAATGCTCGTTCTAGAATTTTTTTGTGTGCAGGTGAAAGTTTTAACAATTCTAAGATGGATATTTGTGTGGGTGTTTTTAGCAATTGCTCCACTAGGTTGTATTGTTTTATAGTGGATGATGTGTTTGTTGTAGGACCCGGCAAAACAACTTTGTCTTTGCTTCTTGTGATAGCATGAGCATGTTCTTGATTTTGTTTTTCTTTAACTACAATCACGTTTATCACATTATCATATGTATGAGCATAGTTTACCTTCGCTTTACCCTTACCATTATTTGTTGTTGATGATTCACCTTTCTCATAGTTTGGAAGTGGAGTTTTAAAAGTTGTATGAGATTCATTTGTTGTATGTCCATCCACTATTATTACTCCATTATCAATCATATCTTGTATGATATGTTTCAACTTTTGACAACTATCTGTGTGATGTCCCTTGTTTCGATGGAAATCGCAATACTGATTATCATTCCACCAAGGTGGTTTTATTTGAGGTTCGTAGTTCCTTTCTTTTGGTAAAGTGATCAATTTATTTGCGAGAAGTGTCTTTAGTCTTGATCCAAGGGGTTCACCAATGTTTGTAAATTGTCTTCGAAAGAAAGTTTTGATAGTTTCTCTTTGGTGATTGTTGTTTTTCTGAGCCACTGCTGAGTGGGTGGATAAATTAAAAATTGGTTGTTTTGGTTTCACATTGTTGTTATCCACTATTCCATCATTGACGACATTTCAATTTCTATTCCAAAACTTTGGCTTATCATTGTGATTGTTGTTATTGGCATTGTTGTTACTAGGAGGATGGACTCCTTCTTTGTATATTTTCAACTCACCTTTCTTTATCATGGCTTCCTCCATTCTAATTCCATTATCAATCATTTTTTCAAAACTTTGATTTCCTTGCATTTTTAAGTAATAACTCATTTGATCATTTAAGTTATCGATGAATATGTCCATTTTTTTGTATTCTTGCACTGTACGAGGATTTTTTGAGGCTAACCGTCTCCATCATTGTAAAAATGTCATGAAAGGTTCTCCAGCCTTTTGTTTGGCGTTACATAGGTCTAGCACTATTACTTCATGTTGTATGTTGTAAGAGTATTGTGAAACAAACTTATCCACCAACTCTGAAAATGATCTGATTCCAGGTGGAAGTTTGGAGAACCATTCCATAGCTAGTCCAGTTAAGCTTTTCAGAAATAATCTCATTAAGCAGGTATCCTCATGTGCAAACTCCATACTCATTGTGTAAAATTCTCGTATATGATCTTGAGGATCAGTGCTTCCATCATATTTTTTGTATCTAGGAGTTTCAAAACCTATAGGAAATGGTATCATGTTTAGGTTTTTGTCAAATGGATAAGGACAGATTTCTTGTAGTGAGTATCTTCTAACATTTCCTCTTTGCATATCTTGAATTTGTATTTGTAGTGTTTGTAGTTGTTGTGTGAGATTTGTGATAGGATTATCGACATGATTTATTCTTGTATGACCATGATTTTGTATTCTAGAAGGATCTAGATCTCTTCTTGTTTCATCTCTACCCCTTCTTGTATCTTCATTGGATTGAATGTTATTCAGAATTTCTACTTCATCTCTTTTGGGAATGTAGGTCTCTTCATTGGTTCTAGTGTTATTGGGAATTGACATGTCATTCATTTTGGGTCCAAAGATATCCTCATATTGTTCGTTATTAGAAGGAGGATCACTTATCTTTTGTGTCAATTTGTTTACATCAAAATATTGGGGAAGTGTAGCACCAGATTTGGCTAACATTAGGAAATATTTCTTTTTCTTTTTCCAACAATTTCTGCATAAATTTATCAAATTGAGGATCCTTTTTGATGTCTTTGATGTTTTTTTCTATTATTTCTCCTTCAATTTATATTTCATCTTCATGTTCCATGATTATATTCATTTCCAATGTTTTGATTTTAGTCTCTGCAACTTTTCGTCTCTGAGCTCTAGTTAGAACGGGCATACACGTATGTTAGATATTGTGCTAGAATTCAATTGTCCAAAATTTGTTTTTGGGTAAGTGATCAATTGTCAAGGTGGATACGCTAGAATGATATGACATGATAAAATGATTCAAGTGTTTAAAGGTTTGCAAGTTTTTTTATCTTTGATTTAGGAGTGCAATGATGGTGACTTGATAAGAACCAAGTCCAGTAGGAACGATATATCCTATGACGTGGGAGAAGATTATCCTAACCAAACATTTCAGTTTCGTGATAAAGGATGATTGATCCTAATGAGAAACTCTGTTTGATTGATCATTCTACCAAAGAGGGTGATAATGCACTTTGAGATGTTTTAGATCTTAAACTTGTTGAGGGTGAGGACTTGAAAATGTTAAGGTGTTTATCTTCTAGAGCCTGATTTTGACAGATGATAACTTGACCAAGCAAACCAAGGAGACAATTGAAGCACAAAGCAATATATAACAGATGTATGATTAAGCTACATGATTTCATGATTATTCTAGAAAATAACCTAGAATGAAGATGCAATTAAGCTAAGATCTGAACATGATAACAATGCTAAGAATGATTTGCTAAGATTGCATATGCCTATAATAATAATGCTTGAATGCAAATGAGATGGGATTCGGGATAGGATCCTTATTGCTCCAAAATGAGGTCTATTTATAAGATTTCCCAAAGCTATGGATGATGTGGCATGAATCAACGATCGAGATTTGATTTGAATATATCAATGGTTAAATTGGAGGTGGGTTGAGAGGAGGTTGGATGAAAGGGGATAATTTGAGGTTGGTAGGAAAAGGGGTTGGATGAAATGGAACAATGTCATATCCATGGTGACAAGTGTCAAGAAGCTTCTAGAAGAGGTTAGATGAAAGGGAACACTTAGTGACAAGTGTCACAAAGCTTGGCTCATGAGAGGGTAAAGTGTTCAAGGAAAGGGGACATGGTGGTTAGGAGTTAGGAGAATTTGAATTTAAAAATTCAAATAATAGGAAAAGGCTAATTAATTTCAACAACTCATTATTTTGATTTGTTTTAATTAATTAAAGGATTTAGAAGAAATGAATTTGATGGGGGGAATTAATTAATTAAAGAGGATTATTGGAATGAACCTATTAAATAAATCCTTAGATTTATTAATAAGTAGATGAAAGGGGGAATATAATCAAATTGCTTAGTGGATTCAATTAAATTGGGAAGGATCATTAATGAAATAATTGCTTATTTAATTAATTATCTTCAGACCATTTTTAGGTGTATACACTTAGCGTAGTCACTGTCCTTGATTATCTGAAGATCAGCTCATCATATCCTACCATGGCTTGGTGATCATTGTGTATATCCACATCAATAGATAACTATAACTAGGGGCAGCATTCCTCTCAAATTTAACCATTCCGAACAGCGAACAAACAAGAATCACAACACACCAAGGAAATCTTGTCAACAATAGCTCATCAAGCAAGAAAACAAGACAATTATCCAAGTACAACTTTAACATACACATGATTGATGATTTTCTGAATTATAATTTCTTTACATCTAACATAAGGCTTTGAGTATTTTGTATCTTAAATTTTTTTGAATCATTAGATCTCTTGGATTTCTCAACAATGCATCATGCTAGAGGAGGCAACAAGAGAATCTGATATTTTTTGGTTTTTTGTCTGTGAGGCGATCACTTGTACGGTGCAAATTTGTCCTATGACATGATTGAAAACATATCATTTAAGACATTGTTCCACTTTGTGCATACAAATGGTTAACTCTTGTCTATTTTATGCAAGCAACACTCAGGTAATCTTGGTTTAATTATACCTCAATGCTTATGTTATCTTGCCATATCAAAATCCATTTAAGCGTTACTTAGTTCATTATGGTTCAATTATACCATTATGCTTGTATAAAATTCCAACATATCAAAAAGCTCAATGATGACAAACCAAAACAGATCAAACACAAGTGACTATACAGGAATGACAACGAGAGAATGAAGGTGATCATTTAGTTGCATATCATTTTGATCTTGCATTTAGTTGCATATCATTTTAACTTGCATTTAGTTGCATATCATTTTAAACTTGCATTTAATTGCATATTATTTTAAAGTTACATATCATTTTTATCTTGCATTTAGCTACATATCATTTTAACTTGCATTTAGTTGCATATCATTTTAAACTTGCATATCATCTTAACTTGCATTTAGTTGCATATCATTTTAAACTTGCATATCATCTTAATCTTGCATTTTAGTTGCATATCATTTTAAATTGTCATTTCATCATTATCATTATCATACATCTCATTTTCAAGATACATCTCACATCATTATCATTGTCATACATCAAAGAAATCAAGATAACAAAGCATCATTATATTTTCATCATCATGGCTCAACATCATAATCAAAATCAAAACCATTACTATCGAAGCATTACATCATCATCATAGAAGCATCATATCAATCCATATCATAAATCATCATCCATAACACATCACATGTGTGTGTGTATATATATATATATATATAATGGTTGAAATATACAAGGGGTATCATGTTTGTCAAAATACAACAAATGATCAAAATACAATAGAGACATGTCTCTTAGGTATGACTATCTCACGAGGCTGACGATCTTGCAATAGATGTCCTAGCTCCTAGATCTCTACCAGGTGGATCACGTTAGGGAGGCCCCATAACACCTCAGCTCTTTGTCCTTGTTTGACTACTAGTAGATCGACTGGCTGCATAGCTAGGAGCTCTGTGGTCTCTAGGGACTAGCTCCTTATATAACTGCCTATAGTACTTGGCCTCCTTGGTCGTGCACCGTATCTCCCTCAGTGTATCCCACATTGGGGCACCACATGTTTCTCTCTCCAATCTCTTTGCAAGCTCCTCTACCCAACCTCGGTGCTCTCTCTCTGTATCCTGCTCTACCATAATCTATGTAATCTAGTGCTGCTATGCTAGCACCTGTGCTTATAGATACTATACTATGACCTATATGGATCTAATCTGTGAGTCCTATCTATGGGTGGGTACCCTAATCTGAATGGGTACTTGTTTTGTGGTCCCATCCATGCTTGTCCTTGTCTGAGGCGTTGATGGAGGTAGAAAATCCTATCTCCTCCTCTAGGCGGGTCACCTAACATCCTCTATACCCCCCACCGCTACTAACACTACACCTACCCTACTAGCACCACCAACACCAAGGAGAAGTCCTCCTCCTCTCCCTCCATCCCCTCCTCATCCTCTATCTCTTCCTCTATCTCTCCCACCATCACCCCCTCATCCTCTATCTCTCCCTCCACCAACTCTATCACCTCCTCCACCTCCTTCTCCATCATCTCCTCTATCATCCCCACCTCCATCTCTTACCTCCTCTCCCTCCTCATCTCTCTGTCTAACCCCCTACCTTTGTGGCTGCTCATCCTCATCATCATCAAAAGCAGGTAACATCTCTGTTGGATCCGATATTTGTGCCAAGAAGTAGGTAGAGAACTCCTTTGTCATCCTCACATCAACAACCCCAGCTCCGTAATCCCAGATCTGGCCTACCAATGTCATGTACTCCTCTACTGCCACTACACTATCCACCATGGGTCCCCACTTGGGCACATCCTGTCTCTGACGAGCATATAAGCATGCTCCCTATGGTATCCCCTGCTATCTCCCATACTATCGCTAAACACGACTATGCAAAAATCACTCAATGATAAAGGGCGTCTGCCTATTCAAATATATTGACATATACACATAGGGTATCTCAAGCCCGTCCTCAGCCCACACCTCACAATCCATATATGGTCTCCAAATGACCATATCAATATCATCCAATGCTCTCTACTAGTCCTCTAATTTTCCCAGCTTACGTTGGACAACTATACCTGTATACCCATACGCATATGCTCAACCAACTGGCCTATCCCTATCTGCAAGTGGTCTTGAAATAGGAATGTGCTCTCAGGCCCACACCTGTAGTAATGTCACCCCCATTGACAAACTGTAGTATCCTAGATACACCACCTAGTGAAGCTCTCTATAAAGGTGGGATAACATATAGGACCCTCATGCAAACTTGTGTCCCTGTGTAACCATATCCTCTAACACCAATCCCCATCCCAAAACTAGTTCCTTCGACCTCTAGTTGGGACACAAAAATCCACCAATGAAGCCTACTAGTACCGAGGGCAAGAGAGCATAATGCATATCCACAAACTCCTGCCATGGGATCTCATATCCACAAATATAATCATCTTGGAAGATGCGATAGAGAACCTCTATCCCACCCTCCTCAGTCTTCTTATATGGAAACAAGGCCCCCACAATCAAAATCAGCAGAATGTGATAACAGTCCTCAGGTGTGACTGTTATCTCGCCAATAACCAAATTGAAGGTGTTCATGTCACTATGCCACCTCTCCACCAAAGTTGTCAAAAAAACCCTGGTTAATGATATACCGAAGCATGTCTAGTAAAGAAGATAAACCGCATCTCTCAATCACATCTCTATCAGCTTGTGACAATCACGAAAATCGCTCTCGTGATTGTAGTACACCAAGTTGTGCCTGTAAAACAACAAATGTCCATCATTAGTTCCCACATCTCTCTGATATATCCAATCAAACCAAAATCAACTTGAAACAACGAAGCATCAAATCAATACTCATATCAAAAATCCAAGACCCATATTAAAAATCAAGGCCCATATCAAAAATCCAAGCATTATATCGAAAATCAAAGACCCATGTCAACAATCTGACTCATATCAAGAAATCATATCAAAGACCCATAACACAAGCAATTCAAAATCCATAACGCAAGCATCACATCAGGAATCATATCAAAAATCAAGAATCAGAACTTATATCAAACATCAAATTCATATCACAAGGCAAAAATCAAAGATCCACATCAACAGAAAATCAGGATCCTCATCAAAACAATTAATCAACTTGGCACTCCATATCGAAAGCAATTTCAACAGACTCCAAATCATCATATCAAGACTCAGACATCATCACAATAGGTAGAACATTGGCTCATAACCCATCTTGAAATACTCAGCAGGTACCTATCCACCCCTAAGCCATCTACCTCATCTTTTCTCCCCGCGATGCATTCTTCCAAGTCTTTTCTACCTATTTTTGACCCCATGCACCAAAATAGACCTTCTATGTGCTAAGATGCTAACTATGCACTATCTTTCTTCACCAATGCACTAGAAACTTTACTCTACGTGCTAAAATCCTCTATGCACTAACTGGTTTTGCCATTGTGCTACCTTGCTAACCCAAAGCGCTAATCTACTTGACGCACTACTCTATCTACCCTCTGCATTGACCTGTCTACCCTATGCGCTAAAACATCCAACACGCTACCCTAACCTATTGATGCATTTTAGAATGTAGCCTAAACGCTAACCTAGCTACGTTAACCCTATGTGCTATTGTTCCTATCGTAAACAATAAAAAAAGACCCCTAGCACTAAAACGACAAATTTTCAACTAAAAAATGAAAAATGTGATCAAGAAAAGAAAAATCAATCAAAAACATGGCAAAAATTAGATGACTTACAGGTGGGCCATACACGGTAGGCCTTCGATATCGACGAACGTGTTTGAATCAGTGTGAAGCATAGGGAAGCGACATTTTTCGTCAAAGCTCAAGTGTCACAATCACAAGGAGACAAATGTGCAAATGATAAAAATAAATTCACTTTTTACCTTTTTATAGGGTAAAAGTCAACAAGGTTAGTAAGTGGGGCATGTATTTTCCTCATTTTTCTCACATTTAACCTTATCAACATCATTTTCAAGAGATGAATCAATTCCAAAGCATTCAACATAGTCAAAATAATCATAATGCAATTGATTCAAAAACGCTCATCAAATCAACAAAATTTTCAAAATCCTTGATTCATCTCCTGAGGGGGCATCATCAATATCGTTCATCAAATCTGGGGCATCATATCAATATCTCGACACATGAAATCATATCGACAAATTTTGACAAAATATCTGGCAAATTTTCCTAGGAATCAACATGTGCACACACGTCACTTCAAAGAGGGGCAAAATGTAGACATATAAAAATGACCACTTTCCTAATTGAATATTTAATATTCATTTTAACCTCATTCCTCTATTTAATTAAATGAATTACTTAATTTATTTAATTAAGTCCACCTAAGTCTTTCATAGCCTTTAATTAAATAAATCGCTTTATTTAATTAATTTCCCTCTCTCCTTTTAATTAAATTTACATTTAATTAAATTGATCCTTACAAATAAATAAATCTAATTTATTTATTTAAATTCTCCACTTGTATTTATGCAAGTTGCATCTATTTTTGTTGAAATAAAGTAATTTATTTTAATTAAAGTTCCCCTCCATCCACTTGCAAAATCCTACATCTCCCACTTGCCTATCTAAAGCCCCTTCTAGATTCTTCTAATCACTTCTAATTTAGCCTAATCCATCTCCTAAATATTGTCACATCCCTAAGCAAAGGGAAGTCACTTCTCAAACCCTCAAAGTCTTTGAAAACAATTAAAGGCTTTATGTCTTCAACAAGTTAACCTTCAAAGTCTTCCTAACCATTAATGGCTCTGCAATCTTCTATTATAACATCTATATGCTTTGCTTTCATTAGAATAACCAAGAAATATTCCTTCATCACATCTTGGATCAAACTTTCCAATGGAATCATCTCTTTTAATATAGCATTTACTACCAAATATTCTGAAATACTTAACTGTCGGTGTATGACCAAACCATAACTCATAAGGTGTCTTACTGGTATCTCCTTTGATATGAACTCTATTGAATGTGTATATCGTCATGCTTACAACTTCTCTCCAGTAAATATGAGGTAGATTACCTTTCATCATCATAGTTCTAGCTGCATCCAAGATGGTTATGTTCTTCATTTCCACAACTCCATTCTGCTGAGGTATTTGGGGTGTAGACAATTGTCTCCTTATCCCATTCTTCTCACAATAGATGTTAAATTCACCGAATGTGAATTCTCCACCCTGATCTGACCTTAAACATTTAATCTTCAATCTTGTCTTTGTCTCAAGTTTAGCTTTAAAGATTTTAAACTTTGTGAATGCTTCAGACTTCTCCCTTAAAAAAGTAACCCACATCGTTCTAGAATAATTATCAATGATTAGCATGAAATATCTATCACCCTAAAAACTTTTGATTCTAGCAAGACCACACAAATTAGTATGAATAAGATCAAGAACATCATTAAATTTGTCTTGTATACTCTTAAAAAAAGTTCTGGCTTGCCTTCCCATTTGACATTCCTTACATATCGGATTATAGGGCTTTACAATCTTAGGTATATCTCTAACTACCTTAGTAGAACTGATCTTCACAATGAAAGCAAAATTTACATGACACAACCTCTTATGCCATAGCCAACTCTCATCAATTTGTGCAATCAAACATGTCTTTTCACTGAAGTTCAAATGAAAGATATTATCTTTAGTCTGTGTACCGGTTGCAATTTCCAATCCAGATCTATTGATAATCTTGCATTTTCCATCCTTGAACTGTAACTGAAATCCCTTATCCAAAAACTGTCCTACACTCAAAAGATTATTCCTTAAACCTTCAACATAATAAACATTATCAATGTTATGCTTACCATCCAATGATATTGTTCCTCTTTTCTTGATCATGTATGCTTTGTCATTTCCAAATCTAACCAGACCGCCATCAAATTCGTGCATAGATAAGAACTTTCTTTTATCTCCAGTCATATGATGTGAACATCCACTATCAATTACCCATTAATCCTTGTCTTCAATTTTAGCAGCAAGGGCCTTCTGTTCAAGTACTGGATCATCTTCCTTGATAGCCAAAAATACCCATTCCTTTCCATTGTCGGATCCACTAGCTGAATCTTGTGCCAGTTCATCATCAAAATTAGTCACACCTTCCTTATCCGCATAGTAGCATGATTTGTCTTTGTTTTTCTGGTACTTATGCTTGTTCTGATAATCATGGTTAGGCCTAAAAGATCTTCTAGCTCTTTCTTCAAATCTTGAATTCCTTTTAGGACATCTCGATGCAAAATGACCTATCTTATTACATGCAAAACATTTAAAAGGTGATTTTCCTTCATACTTACTTCATGTCAGTCCTTTAGGTACTCTTCTAGAAAATAAGGCTTCAAGTTGCTCAAACTCTTCATCTTCTTTCTTCATATCCTCTAGTTCCTTCGCATATAAAGCTTTCCAATCACTCTTGCTAGTAGATGATGCAAATGCATGAAAAGAAAGTTCAGATTTCACAACACTAGAAGCTCCAAATTCCTCAAGTTCAAAAGTAGATAACTTACCAACCAAGGTATCCCTATTAATAGAGGTGTTTTCCATAGTTCTCAACTCATTAATTGTAGTAGCCTTCATCTTATAAGCTGATGGCAAAGCTCTCAGTACTTTAGAAACTATTTCATCTTCGCTCAGAGATCTACCACAATGTTGAATTCCCAAAACAATCTCATTAACTCTCTCCATAAAAGCAGCAATCCTTTCATCTTCTTCCATCTTCAAGTTTCCATACCTCACCTGGTAACCATCAAGTTTAGAAATTTTAATAGTAGGGTCACCTTCATTCAGAGTCTCCAATTTGTCCCATATAGCTTTTACAGCTGATTTGTTAGTTAGTCCCATTATTTGTTGATTAGAAGGTGCACACAAAAGGGCTTCTCTAGCTCTAAAATCATTCTCAAGCTTTTTATCCATACCTATTAGGGGAGGATTGCCAGATGTCAGATTAAATGATGTAACACCATTCTCAGTGATCTCCCAAATTTCCTTTCCAAGAAATCGCAGGTGAGTCTCCATCTGAATCTTCCATACCCTGTAATTTGTTCCATCAAGCCTAGGAATTTCTCTCCAGAAAACAGCTGCAAATGTATTTGATGAACTTGAACTGCTAGATGTCATATGATCTTCCTCAAGTGGTTAAGCTTCTGTAGAGAGGACCAAGCTCTGATACCAATTGTTAGACAACTCAAATAACCAGAGGACAAATGAGAGGGGGGGTGAATCAGTTGTCACCAGATTATAGAACTTTAAGCATTCAAAACCTTATTACCGGAACACATAAACTCAATATCGGAATGCATAAACCAAATACCGGAATAACATATATAGCAATTAAACATAAGCATAAATCACAAAACAGTTACCATCCATCCATAACACATGATACCAAGATTTGTACATGAAAAACCCTGTAAACGAAAAACCACAGTGGGAAGCCTACCCACAGTCAGATAATACTTCTGCAGTAAGTATGTGATTACAATATGAGGGGCCTACACATGCAAAAAGGCCAACAGCCTAGAGCACACTTCTCATCACAAAAAGGAGCCTCACTGACTACAAAAACATCAAACTACAATCTGAAAAGAAGAGTGAACTGCAAGTATAGCATCTCCTATGCCTGAGTACAGTTTCAGTTAAGCTCAATACTGGAGGCCTTAAACCTCTCTTACAAACCCAATTCGATCACCTATGATCGACCAAAACTTCTGCATATGATTACAACATTATTCACACATAGATAAACCCAATCCCATATACCCATATACCATGATCTACGAAGAGATCTTACATCATATTTATGCCAACCCGAGGCCTAAACAATTAGGTCGGCCACCAAAAAGATAATACAATAAGTTCATAACATAAACCATAATCCAATGATCAACCAAGTTAGCTTAGGCCAAAAACAATGTAAACCAATCCTTAAATCCCATTGATAACGCATCAGGAACATCCTCCAATACGTTACATAAACTAGTCCATAACCTAGATAACACGGAACCCAAAATAGGTCACCATAAACCAAATCCAACACCATCGATGAACTAGAATGCGAACAAGATAACCAACAGCATCCTGAAAGCCATCTAGAAGCTGCACCAACACCACTTATCAGGTGCATCAAAAGATCTTCAACAAAGCTCTATCGGTAAAAACCTTACCGATGACCAAAAGGCTTACTAGAACAAATGATAGCTCCTGAGTCATCAAATCCCAAACCAACTGATAGCGATACACATCTGAATAGCATGAATGACAGATCGAAACCAATTCCACAAACCAAAGTATACCATATCATACCAGATCAATATCATAAACCAACCACTCTACCGAAACCAACCAGAAACCGGTAAACAACCAAAACAACCGGTGTTGCCATCAATGACAAAACATCAATGCAACACATAATCAATTCCTCCAAATTGCCAACAATAACAACACATACTCAATTGATGAGGGTCATGCTCTTTGCCTTGATTATGTCATCCACCAAAGTTCAAACAATCAGAAGTATGATATAAGAAAGGAGATCGGGATCATACCTTAACAATTTTGGCAGAATCAATACGCCTTGATTCTTGACTCTTTGTCAAAGAGATAACAACATAGACTCAATTAGTGAGGGTGATGCTCTTTTCCTTGATTATGTCATCCACTGAAGTTCGAACCATTAGAAATATGATATAAAAAAGGAGATTGGGATCATATACCCTTAACAACTTTGACAAAATGGATACCCCTTGATTCTTGACTCTTAGTTGAAGAGATAACAACATAGACTCAATTGGTGAGGGTGATGCTATTTTCCTTGATTATATCATCCACCAAAGTTCAAAACATTAGAAATATGATATAAGCAAGGAGATTGGGATCATACCCTTACCAGCATTGATGGAATGGATACCTCTTGATTCTTGACTCTTAGTCGAAAAGATAACAGCATAGAATCATACTCTGACATTCGATAACAAAATGAACTCAAGATTAAAATATTATTTTTCATTTGTACCACATCATAAAAATGAACATATTTCGAGATAGATAGTACCCTTAGAAATATGGTATAAGAGATGAGTTTGGATCATGCTCTTATTGACTTTTACGGAAGGGATACCCTTTGATTCTTGACTCAGAGATGAATTTGGATCATGTCCTTATTGACTTTTACGGAATGAATATCTTTTGATCCTTGAATCTTAATCGAAGAGATGTCAACATAGACTCATACTTTGACATTCAATAATAAAATGAACTCATAGATTAAAATATTGTTTTTCATTTATACCCCATGATAAAAATGAACAGATTTCAAGCTAGATACAGACCACCCGGTCTGCTACAACCCCATCAGAAAAGTCAGAGAAGGTTGCTTTCTGATTACCTCATGGATTACCTATTCAGAGCTGTCAAACTATCAATCAGTACCAAAATTCAAGATAGATTTAGACTAGCCGGTCTCCTACACCCCCATCAGAAAGGCCAAAGAAGATTGCTTTCTCATTACCTCAGATATTACCTGTTCCAAGCTGTTGGAAAAAGATGCATAAATTTATATACCCAAAGACCAAACATCTCCCAATTTGGGGGAGTCTGAGCAAGATGGAATCTAATGCAGGCCGACAAAAGACCAAGACTGATGTGAGTGATATGACTTTGGCCTTGTTAGGCAAATTGCTTTCATAATGTATTTAATTATTGTTCCCCAAAAGAAATCTGATCACAGTGGCCCAATGGAATGAAGATGGGTTATTTTAGCCTTGATTCATTGTGTTTCTACCTTTACTCGCCGACAAGGCTTGTCACTGTGATATTGATTTCCTACCCACATTTTATATCATCAAGCATAGCAGTGTGTACGTTGCAAACTGTATTATCGTCATCAAAACTGTGAAAATGAAAGCAGATTTAAGAAGCGAAAAGGATAGATGGGTATGGATTGTAGCCATCGATATTGAAAAAATCATGATGAGGCAGCTGATTCAGTGGATCCATTGAATGAGGATTTCTCCAATCAAGAGCAATTGGAACCATGGAACACGTGATAACCACATGTTCTATTGAATCTTATTCGTTTTGAATGGAGGATATCAATACGTTGGTCTATTCTTCGGCTTTCTACCCATGCAACGGTCCCTACACTTTTAGGGTTTCTTTCTTCCATCTACCTCTTTCATATTGTGTACTTGGCTTTTGTTGTGAGCTTTCTATATTTAATTCAAAACGAAAACAAAAATTGTAGTATAGTTAAAATTATTATGCAGGGTTCCAACAAGAGGTGTATTGTGTCCCAATCTTGTCATTGTTGTAGTGTTATTGTTGTAGTGTTATTATGCATAGTTCTAAAGTTAATAAGACATTTATTGTATCACATGGTCTTGTCGATGTTGTAGTGTTATTATGCATACTTCCAAAGTTAACAAGACATTGTTGCATCATGGTATTGTCAATGTTGTAACAAGTGTAAAGGCGAAAATAACTTTAAAGACAACAATGTAATTTTATCAAGGTCGGAATATAGTTATATGTTATTATCCATAGTTCCAACAACATATATATTGCATCATAGTCTTGTCAATGTTGTAAGTGTTATCATGCATAGTTCCAAAGTTAACAAGAAATGTATTGCATCATGGTCTTGTCAATGTTTCAATATTATTATGCATAGTTCTAAAGTTAACAAGAGATGCATTATATCATGGCATTGTTGATGTTGCAGTGAGTGTAGTGAATTTTGTTGTGTTTAATAAATTGAGTGACATTAGAAATGTCATTCTAGAAGAAAATAATTTAAAGTCAACGATGTAATTTTATTAAGGTCAAAATTTATTTTCGTAGTAATTTACCTTGCCATATCATAATAGAAAATTTTCATATTAATTTCTTATCCAAGATCAATTTTTACTAATTTAAAAAAGTGGCAATTTGACCCCCTTTTGGTCTCTTATTCTCACATATACCTTGGAGTTACAAGGAAATCATTTCCTTTGTATTGTCACTTTTCATTTCCTACTCATCTCTAAGGGAGAGGTCCCAATCATGGTGCGGGGTCCAGTACTTGGGATAGTACATGACACCTTGGGCCCCATCGTTTGTCAATTGAAAGGCCAAACATTAACTTTAAAAAAATCATTTTTTTCAAATTGTTTTTATGATGTTTTGTTGGGACTCATTAAATTTGAGTCAAAGTTTATAGGCCCATTTCAAAATTTAGCTCTGCATATAAGAAAAGTATCTAAATAAGTCGATTTGAATGGCCTAGTTAGACAGAGGGAAAGTGGAGCCAGTTGATTTTCAGAGGGTAAGGCTCAGGATTCATGTCCCACACCTTTCATTTGGCTTATGTAGTGATGTGCAACTTCAGAAATCAATTTGGATAAGTTTATGAGGTACCCATTTTGAGGGGTGAGCTGAAAGTGCATTTTAGGCACAAATGCAGATTTTATTAAGTAGCCTACTTTGAGCGTTTATATCTTTTTCCCTATTGATTTTCATGAAGAAATTCAAAATAGATTCAATTTTAGGCATAAATGTGAGTTATCTTGCAAAATTTCAAGTTCTAATGAATCCATCTGCTCAGTTTTTGAAGATCAATCCATTTGTAGTTTGTGTGTTTTGGCAAGTCCCTGTTTCAACAGCTAGTTGGAGCCATGTTTCGCACAAGTGTAAAACTTGCCTCACTCATTGTTATGCCAAAATGTTTCTTCCGGGTTAATGCTGGTATAAATGATGAGCTATGTTTCAAATTTCAAGCCTCTGCCAATCCGTTTGATCGGTTTTCAAAAGGGTTCATTTAGCCATCGTTTTCAGTTATCCGTGCTTTCAGTGCTATATCAGTTAAAGTACCTATTTTTATGAGTGCGCCATTTGCATCCAATCAGGCTTTTGGTCGAACTGAGAATTCAAAGATTTAGTATATACTTCAAGGTACTCGTGTTTCAAATTTGAGGGCCTACGGAGGTCGTTTGATATTTTTGAGAAAGGCATCATATGTTGCCAGAACATTGACTTCATCAGGTCCGCAGTGTCAACAAAGCCAGTTTGTTATTTTCACCAATTAATATCTCTTCACTTGGGACTCATCTCGAGAAACCGTTTGGTAGAATTCATGCTTGTATATCAGAGTACACGCTTGTCAGATGGCAAGCTCCAGAAAGGTGTTTTGATAGGTTTGAAAAATACGTCTTCGTGATTAAATGCGAAAACGTGGCGCAAGTACCTGAAAGTCGTAGAATGCGGATTAATGATCCGAAAATGATGCCGATTGTTTCCAAAGGTATGGGTAAAGTTCCTGAAGCTTTTCAGAGGTCAATTGCATGAAAACGAAAAAAAAATTAGTCAGACCCACTTTGGGGACCGACCTGGCCTATGCTCGTGCATTGTTTTTATTGGCAATTTTTTCTTACTAGGGGAATTTCAGAACATTCAAATAATGATGCAAATCACCAAGTCAAAAGTCAGAAAAAGGACAATTAATGAGTGTTTGGGGAATATATGATCATTTATTAGGCATAAAGATTGGTGTATATTTTCATTTATGGGGGATGCAAAGAATGCACATTTGAAAAGGCATGTTCAGTGGCCAAAATGAGGTGTGTGATTATGACATCATCTATAGATATTGTTATTATGAACCCAAATAGATGTAAAGATATGCTGGTAGATGAAAGTTGGTGGTCTGATCTAGAATATTGTGAGGCAACCCAGAATTGGTATTTTATGGCAAAAACGGTCTCAAAAAAGAATGCCTGGAACTTTTCAAAGGAGTTTGACATTGACCCTGTCACTGTTTGTCCATCTTTGATTTTGGGACCCATGTTACAGCCAACTATCAATGCCAATTCTCTTTTGTTGTCAAGCTTATGACTGGTGATTCAGATACACGCGATAACAAAATAAGCAATATTATAAATGTTCGAGATTGTGCAAAAGCTCACTTACTTTCTTATGAAACTCATGTTGCAATAGAACGATATCTATGTTCAACTAATACAATTACAACCGAGGAACTATCTGGCATTCTTTAGAAGCTATACCCACAATATACTAATGCTTTCAGAAAAGGGGTGTTTTAAAGTGAAAGCATTCTGAATATTTCATGTGTTGCAGAAAATGTGAAGCATGATGTGATTTGGCAGAGCCTCCCTCCTTGTTGTGCGTGGCATGGTGACAGATAGCGTTGAAACTCTCAAGCAAATAAAACTTTCAAGCCAATGTAATCAGTAGTTCAGTGTCTGCGTGGTGTTTGGCTTGCATGGTGTGAGGTTTTAAACTCCAACAACAAATGCAATTGAGGCATAATGCCTATATCCTCTTAGCTTATAGCACGTGACTGGTGTTTGGGAAGTGTATTGAGCTTCCAAGCAATTTCAAATCTGCAAGTGTAAAAACCAGATTCCCCAACTTTTCAAGCTTATCCTTGGAGTTTGGCGTGACACATAGAGGCCATTTGATTTCCTAGCAAATCTGCATTTGGTCAGAATTTCTCTCACATGGTGGCAAAGGGGAAGCAGTCATTCAAACCAAGTGCAAATAAAATACCAATTAACCTCCTCCCTCACATGCCTTCCTTTCTCTCCTCCCTGCTGGATGTGGTGATGAGGAAGAGACTGCAAAAATGAAACAAATGCAATATGGTAGATTTGTTCTCCATGACCCTGCCAGTCACTCCTCCCGAATTTGATAGTGCATCCTTCATTTACTTTTTAACATGGTATGATGAGTTTTTGCAGAAAATGTTTCAAACAAACCTATAACTCCACTCTTCTGTGTGGCTATTTGGAGGAATTAGGTTTCCAACAAGTGTAGTTTCAGTTTGGAGATCCAGCAACATTCACCGGCAAGCAAGTAACTATTGCACAATTACTGGTATATGGTTCACCAATAGGATATAATGTTCACCGGTACGTAGAATGATATGGAAGACACTTGATAATGTCAAAGACATCGTATGGACACTTTGTTTTGAAGAATTGATCATTGGTATATTCATATTTGCATATTTTCTTTTACCGGCAAATAGGTCCAGGGTTATCTAGGGTTACACTGGCAGGTTTATCTTTTCCAGATCAGCATGGCATGCTATGAAGATGATTTATTATTGTTGTAAATGCATTAAGTTGACATGTTTAATTAGTTATTGCATTGAATATTATATTGTATGTAAAATGTTTTTATTGTAATATCTTGTAGAGCCAACCTACTAAAATTGGTCTTAGGTTATGGTATAAATATAAGATGTCAATTGTAAGATGGAATGTGGAATGCGGAAAAGAATTGTGTGAAGGTATATGTGAGATTAAGCAGAGGTATACACGAAGACATCATTTGAAGGTGAAGCTAGGTGAAGCATATCAATAGTACATCGGTACTGAATCCAGCATATGAAGATGCTATTTTGTGCAGTACATTCTTATTGGATTTAACCATCCAACTGTAGTCAATGTGACTCCCATTTTGTGATTGAGCAATGAGCTCTAGGCTGTTGCCCTTTCTACATGTGCAGACCCCATTTATGTACACTTACTATCTGCAATAGTATCATCTGATTGTGGGTAAGGTTTCCCACCGTGGTTTTTCTTCTTACAGGGTTTCCACGTACAAATATTGGTGTTATGTGTTGTGGTTGACTCTATGTTTATGTTTCATGCATTAATCTCTACCGATATAGCAATTTACTGTTAACACTAGCTACCGGCACACTTAACTGGTTTACCGGTATTAAGCATTAAGTTGGTTAATTGGTTTTTGGTTTAAATTCATTAGACAACTGATTCACCCCCCCCCCCCCCCCCCCCCCCCCGCCCCGCCCCTCTCAGTTGTCTCTGGGACCTAACAAAATGCATGTTAATTATATAGTTCAGACTATATGAATAAATGAAAAATTTAAATGATGTGCACACATGAGGAATTAATTTGCTTAGGGCTCATTTTTTGGTCAAAATGGCAAGTATCATATATCACTAGAAATCTCTCGAGATGAGGAATGCAGTTATGAAGTTTGTTTTAACAAAGATCAGATCTTTTGAGAGAAATTTCCATGGGAAAAAAGGAAGGAATTGAAACTCAGTTGGAAAAGGAGACATCTGGTGATTTCGGTTGCAGACCTAATTTTTCCCTCCTATTCATATTTCCAATTTCTTCTCATTTGTAAGGATCTCAAGAATTTTGTAAGAAAACTCTAGCAAAAAATATATTTGGGGGTCTTTTTCTGGATTTGAAGAATTACTCTGAGTTAGATGTAGAATTTGATGATGGCTATCAATATACAGACCAGATCATTTTGAGCTCACATTTATGTTGTCTTCTTGCATGTATTTATTGATTTACTGTGTTCTTCTAAATAATCAAAGGTTATTTGATTGGATGGGGATTGCAAGGCAATCTTGCAGAGGTATTTTAGGTTTTTCTCTCAAGGGGAGGAATTAAATATACGTAGAACCCCTCTGTTAGTGAATCAGTAGTGTTTTCTGCTTGAATTTGATGAACAGGTTTAGCATAAAGGATAAACTTACATATATGTCAGGCATATATTAAGTTAATGAAGTTGAAGTGATAGAATGTATTGAAATGTCCAAATTTAGAATCCTTATATAGCTTAGGTGACTCTGAAGCCCAGGATAAGGCACTGGTATAGTTTTTCTAGGTTCCATAACCTTCTTGGTGATCAATATTGAAGATAAACGCATATTCTTTTCAAATGTTTTTCAAGTATTTGCAAAGGTGATGAGGTCCATAGGTTTTTATGCATTGCTTTAATGTGGATCTCTGTTTAAAAGTGTGAATTTATTCACAAAAGGTATACCCACCTAAACTTCAGACAAGTTCGAAGTGTAGAAGGTTCTCAAACCTTGTTATATGTTGTTCTTGAGTTCTATTTCCCTGAACTCTTCGTATGCAAACAGAGTTATTCATTTTCTTACAAGAGGATAGGAGGGAAATCAAAATTTGTGACCAACAAAAGTGGTGACTCTACTGGGGAAGCTGAATAGAAATTGCCTAATTTCATCCAGTTAGTCAATCCATTATGTATGCACAGAGTGTAAATTGATTTTATGGTGAAGAGAGTGTTTAGTATTCTGGATCTACAAAATGATATGTTTTCTCATTTCATATATTATGAAGGAGTAACAGTAAATTCATGTTGCTAAGTTGTGAGCAAGTCCTTGCAGCTACATGCAAACTTTTCCCCAATTCCTTATTTGGGTGGCGACTCTGTGGTTCATATCAGTCCTGAATGTTTGTGCAATTAGTATTGCATAAGGTTTTTATGGTTTTTATATAAGTGCAAAGATATAGGTTATCACTGCTAATGCAGATCTACACATGAATTCTTCATCATAAAAGTTTGGTATAAAGTGCAGTAGAAAGATATACATAGATGTGGTGTTGATTATTCCCAAATCTATGTGTTTGTGGCTTGGAAGAGTTTTTATTGCAGCAAGATTGAAAGAGAAACAGAGAATTAAATAAGTGTTGAATGGTATCCTGTTGTTCAAAATATCCTCTGTGCAAGAGGTGGTGACTTTGTGATAAAAGACTGTGCTGAAAGTGAAGTAAATCTTCAGATCTACAAGTTTTATATAGCTGCAAACACCCAGGTATTTTTAGAGGTTTCAAATGCAAAGATATTTGTTCTGAAAATTAGAATGTGTAATGTTGTTTTCCCATTTAGTGAATAGCACTAGTCTAGAGGGAAAGAGGTTTTCAAATTAATTTGCATATCTATGATGCTAAAATATCCAGTGTATATGATCTTCCGTAGTATGCAAATTTGAGAAAGATTTGTGTCAAGCAATGTTATGAATAGATCAGTATGATGATATGTGCTTGAAGTTTTTTATCCAAGATTGTATAATCATTTGTGGGAGTAGGAAGAAATGAGTTGTGAAGTTTTTCAACCCCAATCTTATCCACATATGACCATGCCTAGTAAACCAGAACAACCATGTAATAGGAAAAGTTTCAGTATGAAGTATTATGCTGCTCTAAACTTTCAAGGTATTCTGGGTTACCCAAATCCCATACCCATAAAAATTAGAAAGTATTTGCCCATATTCAGTGGGAAGAAATTAGAATCAGCATGTCAACATGTGAAAAGATTTTCAGATTTGATAGGAGAGTTTGAAATTTGTCAGGAAGATATATGCATGAAGTTGTTTGTCCAGTCATTGAAAGATGATGCAAGGGATTGGTTCTTTTTTTTGCCGGCAGATTGTATTTCCTCATCGCAAGAATTAGTTTCAAATTTCATAGATCAATTTGATGAAAAAATGAGTGATTATGACTTATTGAAAGAGTTCACTTATACACAAATCAGGGAAGATGAATTGGTACCAACATTTAATATCAGATTTTCACAAGCTTTGTCTAAAATTTCCAGAAAGTATAAGTTTGATGATACAGTATGTCTGGATATTTATATGAGTGCTTTTTGTAAGAAGATGGGTTTCCTATTGAAAAACAAAGAACCTAAGACTTTGTATGAAGCTTTTAACATAGCTAGGGACATAGAAAATAATTTGAAATTTGGGATAGCCAAGAGATTTGTGTTTGCTGTGGTTTCTTGTCAAAGCACCTTCAATGGTGAAATACCATGTGAAGTTGAGCAAATCATTCCATGTCTAGGTGCATCAAGCTTTGTAGTTCTGAATGGTTTTGTTGATGCATGTGCTTCAAATTTGAATGAGAGTCAAGATCCTCTGCTGTTAATGCTGGTTGCCTCTCACAGTAATGATGGAATGATTAGTGTGCAATGTTGTGATAATGCTGATACGAAGATTGATATATACAAGGGATATGTACCATTTGATTTGTATGCCGATTATGCTGATTATGTGGCTGCCAATTATCAAGTTAATCATGCATCTCCTAAGGTTAACAATAATGAAAATTATGGTAATGATGACCATCAATCTTTACATGTTGTTGATGTATTTGATGTTGAAATGCCAAGTACTGATGGATCACCAAATATAGCTGATTATGCAAGTGAAGATGTGCAATACAATATAAATCAGATTTTGGTTAAGTCTAATAAATCTGAAAATGAAATTGTGAATGATGTTGATGATGTGTTCAGTGCAAGTATACCCAGTGATGAATGTGTTTCAGAATGGAGTGGTGTTGCTGATTATGAGGACAATGAGTTCTACTCCCAGCACCTTGAAGGTATGCAAATGAACAATCAAGATCAATTTCAGAATGAGAACGATCGTGGCACGAGTGTTTCACTTTCTTTTGATCAGCAAATGAATGTCAGTCATGCAGCTGATGATGGTTATGAGAATTCTTATCATTCATCTTGTGAAGATGATATGGGAGGAAACCAAGTTATGTACCTCAGCTATGAATCTGAAAATGAAGACGTTTGTGAAGATAAAAACATGTGTGAAAGTGTTGATAATGTTTTGTTTTCAAATTTAAATGAACCCATATTTGAATGCTTTCAGAATTTGAAGTATCATGAAGAGGATGTGAATGTTGATAATATGCTTGAACCGGATATGGAGTTTTTTGTTTTTGGTACAAATATCCATGGTGCTGATTTCATTGATGAAAATGATGAAGTTTCCCCTTGTGCGGAACAAATCTGTAATGTTGATGAAGCTCCGAACAGCAGTAGCATGGGTTGTAAAAATTTACTTCATGATGAAGATAAGAGGCATGGGTTGTGTGATGATTATTTCAGACCACAAGTGGAAGTGTTTCAGGTGGATGTAAGCCTGAATGAGAAAGATTTAGCTAAGGATTTGCTTTAGCCAGAGGTATGCATTCTTTTCCATGAATGGGATATTGAGAATGCGGAAGTTTTGAGTTTGATAAACAAGGAGAGTATAGAGTGTGATCAGCATAGGGAAGTATCACATCTGAACCAAAATTTTTATGTTCCTTGTTTGCATCAGTTGGTTAGTAGTGTCCCTCATTCTACTAATTTAAATGATAATAAGGTATGTGTTGATGAGAATTACAATGTTGAAAATGAATGTTTTACTTTTGAGATTCAACATGATGATGCCCTTGCAAATGGTAGAATTGATTGGGATAGTGAAGTGTATTGTAACCTGTGGGAAGGCCTCTATCATGAATTGTCTCATGTTTTTACTTGTGTTGAAGTAGTGTGTGATTACAAAGTTTAGAATCAGACAAGAGGTATGCACACCAACTGTTACAATAATGAGACAACAGAGGTTGATTATAAGAATTATGCTCAATTGTTATTGAAAAGTGCCTTTGTTTGAATTATGGTATCAAGTGATGAGAATCGGATTTTTGACAGAGGTAAATGCTAAGATTGATTGAGCAGTTTGTAATCAGTTGTCAGTAAGTCTGTATCTTGTATAGTCGCTTTGCTTTTAGTTGTGTGGTTTTCAATAAAGTGCCCTATTGTTTGGGTAGAATAGGGATGCCCTATTTTTTAGAAGAGAAGAGAAGAGAAAGTGATTCATTTTTGGGTGGTCTTCTTAACCATTGATTCTATGTTCTTGTGTTGATCTTGCAATCAACCATCCCCAGTCAGAGTCACTATTGGGACTCATTAAATTTGAGTCAAAGTTTATAGGCCCATTTCAAAATTTTGCTCTACATGTTAGAAAAGTATCTAAATAAGTCAGTTTGAATGGCCTAGTTAGAGAGAGGGAAAGTGGAGCCAGTTGATTTTTAGAGGGTAAGGCTCGGGATTCATGTCCCACACCTTTCATTTGGCTTATTCAGTAATGTGCAACTTTCAAAATTTAGTCTGGATAAGTTTATGAGGTACCCATTTTGAGGGGTGAGCTGAAAGTGCATTTTAGGCACAAATGAAGATTTTATTGAGCAGCCTACTTTGAGCGATTATATCTTTTTCCTTGTTGATTGTCATGAAGAAATCAAAAATTGATTCAATTCTAGGCATAGATGTGAGTTATCTTGCAATATTTCAAGTTCTAATGAATCCATTTGCTCAGTTTTTGAAGATCAATCCATTTGCAGTTTGTGTGTTTTGGCAAGTCCCTATTTCGACAGCTAGTCGGAGCCATGTTTCGCACAAGTGTAACACTTGCCTCACTGAGTGTTATGCCAAAATGTTTCTTTTGGTATAATGCTAGTATAAGAGAATGAGCTATGTTTCAAATTTCAAGCCTCTACCAATCCGTTTGATCAGTTTTCAAAAGGGTTCATTTAGCCATCGTTTTCAGTTATCCGTGCTTTCGGTGCTATATCAGTTAAAGTAGCTATTTTTATGAGCACGCCATTTTCATCTAGTCAGGCTTTTGGTCAAACTGAGAATTCAAAGATTTAGTATGTACTTCAAGGTACTCGTGTTTCAAATTTGAGGGCCTATGGAGGTTGTTTGATATTTTTGAGAAAGGCATCATATGTTGCCAGAACATTGACTTCATCAGGTCCGCAGTGTCGACAAAGCCAGTTTGTCATTTTTGCCAATTATTATCTCTTCACTCAGGACTCGTCTTGAGAAACTATTTGGTATAATTCATGCCTATATATCAGAGTACACATCTATCAGATGGCAAGCTCCAGAAAGGTGTTTTGACAGGTTTAAAAAATACGTCTTCGCGATTAAATGCGAAAACGTGGCGCAAGTGCCTGAAAGTCGTAGAATGTGGATTAATGATCCGAAAATGATGTCGATTGTTTCCAAAGGTATGGGTAAAGTTCCTGATGCTTTTCAGAGGTCAATTACATGAAAACGAAATTTTTTTAGTCGGACCCACTTTGGGGCCCGACCTGGCCTATGCTCGTGCATTGTTTTTATTGGCAATTTTTGCTTACTAGGGGAATTTCAGAACATTCAAATAATGATGCAAATCACCAAGTCAAAAGTCAGAAAAAGGACAATTAATGAGTGTTTGGGGAATATATGATCATTTATTAGGCATAAAGATTGGTGTATATTTTCATTTATGGGGGATGCAAAGAATGCACATTTGAAAAGGCATGTTCAGTGGCCAAAATGAGGCATGTGATTATGACATTATCTATAGCTATTGTTATTATGAACCCAAATAGATCTAAAGATATGCTGGTAGATGAAAGTTGGTGGTCTGATCTAGAATATTGTGAGGCAACCCAGAATTGGTATTTTATGGCAAAAACGGTCTCAAAAAAGAATGCCTGGAACTTTTCAAAGGAGTTTGGCATTGACCTTGTCACTGTTTGTCCATCTTTGATTTTGGGACCCATGTTACAGCCAACTATCAATGCCAATTCTCTTTTGTTGTCAAGCTTATGACTAGTGATTTAGATACACGCGATAACAAAATAAGCAATATTATAAATGTTCGAGATTGTGAAAAAGCTCACTTACTTTCTTATGAAACTCATGTTGCAATAGAATGATATCTATGTTCAACTAATACAATTACAACCGAAGAACTATCTGGCATTCTTCAGAAGCTATACCCATAATATACTAATGCTTTTAGAAAAGGGGTGTTTTAAAGTGAAAGCATTCTAAATATTTCATGAGTTGCAAAAAATGTGAAGCATGATGTGATTTGGTAGAGCCTCCCTCCTTGCTGTGCGTGGCATGGTAACAGACAGCATTGAAATTCTCAACCAAATAAAACTTTCAAGCCAATGTAATCAGTAGTTCAGTGTCTGCGTGGTGTTTGGCTTGCATGGTGTGAGGTTTTAAACTCCAACAACAAATGCAATTGAGGCATAATGCCTATATCCTCTCAGCCTATAGCATGTGGCTAGTGTTTGGGAAGTGTATTGAGCTTCCAAGCAATTTCAAATCTGCAAGTGTAAAAACCAGACTCCCCAACTTTTCAAGCTTATCCTTGGAGTTTGGCGTGACACATAGAGGCCATTTGATTTCCAAGCAAATCTACATTTGGGCAGAATTTCTCTCACATGGTGGCAAAGGGGCAGCAGTCATTCAAACCAAGTGCAAATAAAATACCAGTTAACCTCCTCCCTCACATGCCTTCCTTTCTCTCCTCCCTGCTAGACGTGGTGATGAGGAAGAGACTACAAAAATGAAACAAATGCAATATGGTAGATTTGTTCTCCACGACCCTGCCAGTCACTCCTCCTGAATTTGATAGTGCATCCTTCATTTCCTTTTTAATGTGGTATGGTGAGTTTTTGCAGAAAATGTCTCAAACAAACCTATAACTCCACTCTTCTGTGTGGCTATTTAGAGGAATTAAGTTTCAAACAAGTATAGTTTCCAGATGTATTGTTACCCCCACTACGCAGGATATGGATGGTGAAGAGGCCATTAAAATTTCCAAGTACATGTAGTTTCAGGCTAAAAGGAAATATCCTACTTTGGCTGTGCATTGGAGTTTTTTGATATTTATCACAAAAAGCACACCCATCTAATCTATCAAAGCCATCAAGGCTTTTAACAGACGGTTCCCATTGAGCACCCAAGCGGACCCCATGCACATCGGCATGGATCCCAAGGCAATCGAGGAGGTGCTAGACGGTGACAGGTGGACTCCACAAATGAACGGTTCCCGAGGCAAGAGCGCAAATTTTGCAGAGAAAGGTCGACTTAACTAGCGAGCATTTTTGAGATGGATCGACGATTGGTGTACCTTCGTGAAGGTGAGATGCATGAATGTTAGAGGCTGTGAAATGGCGAAAAGCATTTCTGAAAATTGAGCAGGGTAAAGATCGTGCATGTTTTAGGAGATCAAACGATCCGTGCTGCTTCACGAAGGTGAGATGCTCACTCGTTAGAGGCCGCGAAATGGTCAAAGGTGAAATGTGAAATGGCGAAAGCCAGGTGGCGCTCAGGTGGCAGGTACAGTCAGATATCTAGCATGCAGGTCCCATCCCGATGGCACCTAGGTGGCGATGATGGGGCGCACAGATGGCGATAGGTAAATAGACAAGTGGCGGTGATGAGGTGTCATCCCAGGTGGCATCCAGTCAACCCTATCGACCAATCAGGTCCTGCCACATGGCAAGGCATCAAGGCACAATCAGAGCAGAAATCAAAGTTAAATGCATGTTAATTATATAGTTCAAACTATATGAATAAATGAAAAATTTAAATGATGTGCACACATGAGGAATTAATTCGCTCAGGGCTCATTTTTTGGTCAAAATGGCAAGTATCATATATCACCGAAAAGCTCTCGAGATGAGGAATGCAGTTATGAGGTTTATTTCAACAAAGATTAGATCTTTTGAGAGTAGTTTCTATGGGAAAAAAGGAAGAAATTGAAATTCAGTTGGAAAAGGAGACATTTGGCAATTTCGGTTGCAGACCTAATTTTTCGCTCCTCTTCATATTTCCACTTTCTTCTCATTTGTAAGGATCTCAATAATTTTGTAAGAAAACTCTGGCAAAAAATATATTTGGGGGTCTTTTTCTGGATTGTAAGAATTACTCTAAGTTAGATGTAGAATTTGATGATGGATATCAATATACAGACCAGATCATTTTGAGCTCACATTTATGTTGTCTTCTTACATGCATTTATTGATTTACTGTGTTCTTCTAAATAATCAAGGGTTATTTGATTGGATGGAGATTGCAAGGCAATCTTGCAGAGGTATTTTAGGTTTTTCTCTCAAGGGGAGGAATTAAATATACGTAGAACCCCTTTGTTAGTGAATCAATAGTGTTTTCTGCTTGAATTTGATGAACAGGTTAGCATAAAGGAAAAACTTACATATATGTCAGGCATATATTAAGTTAATGAAGTTGAAGTGATAGAATGTCTTTAAATGTCCAAATTCAGAATTCTTGTATAGCTTAGGTGACTCTAAAGCCTAGGATAAGGCACTGGTATAGTTTTTCTAGGTTCCATAATCTTTTTGGTGATCAATATTGAAGATAAACGCATATTCTTTTCAAATGTTTTTCAAGTATTTGCAAAGGTGATGATGTCCATAGGTTTTTATGCATTGGTTTAATGTGGATCTTTATTTAAAAGTGTGAATTTATTCACAAAAGGTATACCCACATGAACTTCAGACAAGTTCAAAGTGTAGAAGGTTCTCAAACCTTGTTATATGTTGTTCTTGAGTTCTATTTCCCTGATCTCTTCATATGCAGACAAAGTTATTCATTTTCTTATAAGAGGATAGGAGGGAAATCAGAATTTGTGACCAACACATTTAAAAAAGGGTACATGTTAAATCAGCTATGTGTTCGATCATAGATAAAATATTTACTATCCATCTTCCCAAATCTAGGTGAATGTATATAGATATTTATATTCCCATTATATAACTACTTACATATACAAATATAGATTTGACATGTACAAGAACAAGTCACATTTATTCAATAATAGATTAATTTTTTGACCAACTTGCAAATACATATAACCATATTACAAAAAAATTCAGTCCACTTCTCATTCTTGCATTGCCATATTCCAATTCCACCATGTACACCTATACCCCTCCTTGACCAGATTTACCCTACAAAAGTTGTAAAACAATAGTCGGGCTTAGTGGCTCACCATTAAAAACAAATTTATAAAATATAAATTATTTACTCATGCAGAAGCATCCCTAGTTTTAGAGCAATTTGGCATCAACCATAAATAGTTTCTTTCTTGTTTTTAGTTTGAAGTTGTCTCAACACTTCTTTTGCATTTCACTTCAAGCCTTGTGGATCTAGATTTGCACTCAAAACGAGGTCATTATACCTATAACTTGTGATTTGCATTTGTCATCACCAAGTTATCGCTCCCTGAAGTTCAATCATTTTTTCTATTGAAGCATTCTAGTTCAATTGTGAGATTTCACCTACAAACCATTCATGTTGTGTGCGGATCTATGAAGAACATCATTCAAGGAATGTTGGGTCCTAGGAAAACCTTTCTCATTGTCTACAACATGTTTTCATCTTCTGCAATGTATTATTTCAAGTTTTGGGGCTGACCTACACATTTCATTATTCCTTGGGTTTTGAGATCCTTAAGGTCGACATAAAAATTTTCTAGAGTTGGTGAAATATATATGATGCAAGAGCATCCCCAGTTCATAGCAATCTTGCATCAACCAAAAAAATATTTTCCTTTATGTTTTTCTTTTTGTTTGCAGTTTCAGCATTTCTTTTCGTGTATCCCGGATTTGGCTCACCAAAACCTATGGAGTTGGATTTTACTTCAAGACCTGATCATCTTCCTTATTCCCAAACTATGGAGCATTTGGATCATTTTCCAGCAAGTTATCGCTACCGGTTTCCATGACAGTTTCCTATTACCGGTTGCCTAGACCTATTTGCATTTGCGATCTACCGGATCCCTTTCATAGTTTGCGGAGCCCTGAGCATTAATTCTGATATTCCTTGGCATGTGGCCGACCTTTTCCCATGATCTACTCTTCATCCTTTGGATTTTCCAGAGGAATTCCTTTGGCGGAGGCAGACCTTGTTGGTTTTGCACGTTAGGTCTTGTTCTTCAGATTTTGATCCCTTTTTGGGCCAACCGGATCCCCTTGGATCATATAAATCATTGTAATAGAGCAATAGTATAGAGGGAAGAAGTTAAACTAAGCTTAGAAGATAGATCTTAAGATTTAAGGTCTCGGTTGTGACCTGTTCTATATTTTGAGTATGTTTAGCAGGCCTATGACCCGAATGTTATCGGCTGGTTGTAATCAGTTTTCATGAAATAAATCAATCTGTTTTGCATTGCCTCCATCATGTCTTTGTGTTTCTGTTGTGTTTACTCTCGCTAACCGGTCCAGATTGATCTCTTTGAGGTCCCTCCTAATTGGTAATTGCTTCAATATATAAGATCATTTTTAATAACTCAAAGTTAGTTAGGTAGTTAGTAATTTTAATCACTAGAATCAAGTTCTTCAATCCACTAGTCTGAGGGACTATGATCAATCCAATGAGCTCATTCTATAGCTTGTAATGCCTTACGACAAGCCTATGAGCCCATTGTTATTCTACATATAAGGGCATATGATGTAATGAATTTTGTTGATGGCAAATATAACAATCTTCTTTTTGCTAAGAATTTTCTTGGGTTACTTCTGTTGTGTTGAACTCTATGCTACATGGTTTGACAATCCTACCCAAACCCTCTGGCCATGACTACACCAAGTGGTATCAGAGTGAGTTTCAATTCTTTTTGGAGCATAGGCATTCCTTGTGGTGAAAAGATCATCAACCTAAGGAAGTCTGCAAGTGTTTTCAATTGATCACCAATTGTGAGGCAATTGAGACCTTGTAGCCAGATTGCCAAATTGAGGCAATTGCAGCACATCTAAGGAAGAGATGCTACTGAGGAGAATACCTATTATATAGAATTTTGTTGATAGAATGGATGCAATTATGGAAATAATGAGACCAATGAGAGTCTGATTGGATGATATAAAAGAAGATAGGCAGAGAGGTTTAAACCCTAGATGGGAGGGTGAAAGTGATGATGAATTAGATCAAAACCTAGTTAAAGAATATTTCAGAGAAGAGGTAGAAAAATCAAATCAAATAAAGATGATGAAATATATTTCAGACATTAGCAAAAGACCTGGAAAATTTTAAATTGTGTGGAAAACCTAGAAACCCTAAGGAATTGATTGATTAGATAAATGATATGGAGGAATACTTTGAATATGAGGAAATTGAAGACTTAGAAAGAGATAGATTTGTAAAAACTAAGTTAAAAGATCATGTTGCTTTATGGTGGAAAGAAGTTCCATTGGATAGGAATAGGAAAGGAAAGAAGAAAATCACAAAATGTAACAGGATGATGACAAAATTAAAAAATCAATTCATACTTATTGATTATGAACTTGAATTGTTGAACAGATTACAAAACCTAAGGCAAAAGGAGAAATATTGGAAACAGTACACTAAATAATTGTAGAAAGTAGTCATTAGGGTTGGACATAGTGAAGCAAGTAAATAAAAGGTTGCACGATACATCAATGGACTAAGGACAAACATTAAATAAGAACTGAGTCTGGTAAGAATAACCATATTTTATGAAGCATACCAATTTGCACTGAAAGTGGAGGAGAAATTGAACAAGAAGTATGAGTAGAGACATGTCTGAAAGAGGAAGATTTCAAAGAGGTATAATGCAATCAGAAGAAGGAAAATCCTATGTAGAGTAGAATAAGGAAGATAAGCCCTTCCATAGTGAATAGAAGGGAGATAATACATACCACAAAGGGAGAGATGATAGAAAATCCTACCACAATGATAGAGGAGGCTATAATTCCTTCCACAATGATGGATACCAAGGACAAGGGAGTAGATCAAAGAGAAGACCATTCAGAGGAACATGAAGTGTGGAGGTGAATTGTTGGCAAGAGACACCGTTCTGATGAAGATACATGCTTGATTGATGCTTAATAGTTGTCATTAATGGCAACTCAATTCATAAATTACATATGGGGTACATAGATTTGATTTATCGGAAGTCATTTTGTTCATAGGCATAAGTCTAGAAGGTGGTTCACAGTAACCGGTAGAGGATGAGATCATGGTGCACATCTTGAAATTAGTGTTGTAATTTTGGTTGTGGTGGTTAAGGTAGTTGGTTAGATGTTCGAGGAAGATAATTTCATGATCCTGATATCTAGTGTTGAATTGTGTGCAAGTTTAGAAGTCTGGTATCTGGTAATTCAGTTAGAATAGAGCTATTTTGGTGTAACGTGTGTTGCAGATTTGTTGGGTTGATTTTGGTGATCAATTATGTGTTTGAGGTGATTGGTCCAACTTATGGGAAGCTTATTATCATCTTTCTTTGGTCCGCATTTGGATTTGTGGATGGATTGAGCCAACTTGGAGATACATGTTTCATGTTGCATGTTATGAGGTTTTTGGAAGCCAACATGGATAATGATTTTTTTGTTGGTGTGGATATATAAGATTGATATGGTTGATCATTTTGATGATGGTATGAGTGAAGGAAGTCTATGTGAGAGATTTTGTAAGGTTGGTGAATGTAATTGAATATTTTTGTGCTCTAGTTTGTGACAAAACAAGAAAATAGAGCAGAGTAACAGATCAATTGCAAGAGTCAATTTGAGCCTAACTAGAGCTACATTTTGGCATATGTAGATGCTATACTTCAGTTCATTCATTTTTGTAATCATTTTTAATAGCCTATAAGGCAGTGATCCTTTCTCCAGGTTGTAGCCCTTTTTTTAATTGAGCAGTGAGCTCTAAGCAATGTGCTTGAATGAAGGTTCATTCCCCTTATGTAATATTATCATACTTTTGGCCATATTATAATAATATTGTGGGTTCAAATCCCACCGTGGTTTTTCCCTTTCTAGGTTTCCATGTAAAAATTTTGGTGTTATGGTTGTTTGGTTGTTTTCTTTAAGTTTATGTATTCTACTTTCTTTCTTATACATCTGGTGGATTAAGAATCAGATTAATAATTGCAAATTTCAAAACATTGATTCAGCCCCCCTCTCAGTGTTCATTGATTCCAACAATTGGTATTAGAGCCTAGTTCCTCGGAAGAAGCCTACCAGCTTGAGGAAGATCTGGAAGATAGAATCAATGGACTCTAGCTTGCAGAGACATCTTAGTATGGCACTTGAAGATCTTGATGCAGCAAGAAACAAAGTAATTTCTCTAAAAAGAAATCTAAATGCAGCTGAAGACTTCATTGAGACATTGAAAGATCAAGTGAGCACTTCTGGAGAAAAGAGAAAGGAGTTGATGGAGATAAAGGAGAAAGAAGAACAAAGTGTTGACAATCAAGTCCTACAAGACAAGATAGATGAATGTGAGAATCTTTCTAGAGAGAATGCAGTACTGAAGAATGAGATGAAATCTATTGTGATGAAGCTAACAAAGGATATTTGAAGACCGAAAGAAAAATGAAGAAACCTTGACTCAGTCATTGAAGGATAGATCTAATGAATGTTGTAGATTGACATATGAGAATGATCAGTTGAATCTTGAGTTGGCACAATGCAATAATGCTGGACAAGAACTTGAAAGGCAAATCATAATTCTGAGAGATGAGATTTTTGTTGCTAATGAGTACAAAGAAAAATTCAAAGCTAGCTCTACTCGGTTGGATGAGATGCTAGAAAGTCAAAGACATGGGAAAGACATGCGAGGACATGGATTTGAGAAAGGAGAATCCTCTGGTTTTGGATAAAGAAATCATCAGCAGAAGAACAAGAAACCTCTGGTACTTGACAACCTAATACCTATAAATTCAGTGGTAAATGTTTTGTTTGTGGTAAATTTGGTCATATGGCAATTAAATACAGAAGTAAGATGAATAATGAGATGATGAATAACATGGTGAATAATGGTCCTACCTTTACCAGTCAATGTTTCATATGCAACGATTTTGGTCATAAGTCAAACATGTGCAGAACATTGATAAACAATTTTTAGAATAAGAGATGATATGCTTGTGGAATGTTTGGTCACATTTCTAACCAATGCAGGATGAGACCAAATTGGATGAACTTCAAGCCTATGCAAAGAAATATTATTTGCTATGCATGCAAAAAACCCGGTCATATTGCAAAATATCGCAGAAGCAAGAATGCTCCAGTAGACAAGAGTAAATTAGATGAAAAGGGGAAAGCTAAAGTGGAAGAGATTAGAGATCAGCATAAGAAGATGTGGGTTAAAAAGGAAGATTCAAATGTGCAAACTGGGTCCACACCCAATTCTGGTATTGTAATCTCATCTGGTAACTAAGGCATTTTGGCCTTAGGGGGAAGCTTTTCATGTGGATCTTTAGAGCCCTCTTTCAGAGATCTGTAACTAGTCAAGGATGGTTGTAGATGATGGAGATTAACTATACAATTGATATTTGGTAGATTTCATAGCGGTTTGAGTATCCAGTGATGAATTCCTAAAGAAGCAAACTATATAGAAGCCTTTTAGGGTTGTGCACTTATTACAACTTAAAGTTAGGTTTTTAGAAGATAAAAAGGCATTTCACTCATTCATTTTTCACATTGAGAGCAATGATTAAGAACAAAAGAGCGAAGCATGAGATTGATCAGTCATAGTGAATCTTGAAGCGATCAGTCAACGATTCCTTGCATCTGATTGAGAATCAAAAGGTATTTATCTATTTGCGAGCTATCTTTACATAACCTAATTTTGAAATGGCATCTGCATCTGCTTTTAGTGTTGTGACTCCCTTGGTGGTTGAGATTACTGAGAGAGCTAGGCCTCTGATGGGATGGGATTTGGGATAGACTAACCTAGTCTATGCTCTTGGATCCTTTCCTTGGATCACCTAGTGTTCACTACACAACCTAGGGTCTCTAGGACTTCCCTTTGCTTGAGGAATACCCTGACCATGCCCAATCCACCCACCAATGAGTTGCAATGCTGCTTCTAAGGTCTCACCTACCCATGAGACTCAAACCCCTTACTATGGCTAATAAGGGCTAATCTTGTTCCACACCTTCTAGGGTCCTATCAAGGTTGTTTTAGATCTATTTCAAGGTTTTTCCACCCATTTATGAGCCCCCAAGAGGTTTCAAGATTCTAACCCCTTACCGATTTCACAAATTTGGGTTTTTGCCTTCAAAAAGGGCTACAAGGTTTAGGACCAATTAGGCCTCCTAACCGGTCTTCTAGGGCTCCCTCTCACAAATGATGCACAAACAACCCAATCTCCCAAAAAGGACTGCCATTCATTTGGCAAGGACTCAAGGATTTTCTAGGTTTTAGGCCTCCAATTGTCCGTACACTGTCCTAGGTGGATTTTAAGGGTTTTAAGGGTTTTTGTGAGGGTTTTTAGGGTCTGCCTGGGTCACAGTGAAGGTTTTGTGTTCAGCCACCTTATTTGGATTGGTGGAGGATCCTCCTTCACTCCAGTGATGCTTCACACACTCCTCTACACTTCCTCCAAAGGATGCACTCTTCACTAACCAACCTTTCTCTCCAAGACCTCTGCACCAACAACCATTCCTAACTGGGCACTGTCCAGTCTCGCCTAGGAATGGGTCTTTGCTTGGACTCCTTGCATTTCCAAGGGCCCTGCTTGCTTGGGACTATAGTATAGGGTCTTCACATCCATTCCCCATGGTTTCATGGTTGTTCCAAAATGGGGAATGGAGTTAAGACTTCATTTGCTCAACCGGTCCAAAACTGGACAGTAAGACTGCAATTTACAAACTATTTACAAACACACTCAACCGGTAAACAAAAAGCTAATATAATCATTCACAATGAAGATATATACACCAAAGAAGACATTTCACATAGGTTTTCTTGCAAATCAATCCATTAGTTTTCTCGGTAACTGCATTCAAATTGACTGGTAACCCAAAAATAGTCACAGTTAATTCAGTTTGCTTGAGCCATACAATCTCTGACATCCAACCCTTTAACTTAGGGTTTGTAACATCTTATACTACCCATACCTCAATCAGTGTGCCACATTTAGGGTTGTCCATGCCAACCTAAGGATTTTAACATCATGGTGGAAAAGTTGCTTGACAACTTTTAAAAGTTGTCATGCAACTTTTGAGCAACTTTCCCAATGTTGCTCTTCATGACTCCTAGACCCACAATGGGCCAACCTAAGGACACCACCATGATATGAAGGACCCCTAAACACCTCCAGGACACACATACCCTCCATTTTCAAGAAAATCACAATCTTGACTTACGACCCCTAAGATCTCCTCTAGGACCCTACCTAGGACCTATGAGCACATGGCTCATTATTTTATGTACAATGGCTTCTAAAGAAGCATAACACCAACAAGACAAAGAAAGAGAAAGATTCTAGAAGGGTGCTCCTGCACCAGCCTCTATTCAAGAGGCATCCATTCAAATTTGTGGAAGATGATTCAGAAGGTTCTTTTTCCTCAATCTTGTATAGTGTGCTACATAATAAAGATATTAGGGCATATATCTACTATAGCATTGAAGAGCTTGGAAATGAAGATATGTTATCACTGTATACCAAACACATGATGGATGGATTTGGGAATATAAAGCTAAAATTCAAGTCATTGGAGGACAAGGGTTTCATCCAGTTTATTCATTTTCTGGTGTTCTATGAACCTGAATGGGTCTAATACATTCTGAGTCGAATCCATGATGATTTCATATGGCTGGACCAACCTCACAAGATTACCAAGCAAGCCATTCAAGTGGTTACCTATTTAAATGCAACTAGTGAGATCCCCAGATTAAGGAAAGTTTAAAACACAATGGTAACAAAGGTTACTAGATCTTAGCATGACAACCGGTCAATAACAATCAGTGATATCATTGAGCATGATGTGATATTTGCCTCGATGGTGACTGGATATAAAGTGAACCAATCCAGCAGGCATAATTCTGTATTTGACACTACTATATTTGTAGCTTATCAAATGCTAAAGGAAGACAAGAGGTATGATCTTTGTGAAGTTCTTCTCAATGAGTTATTAAGAAATCTAAAGAAGATAAAGCAAGACAAGAAGCATGTATTCAAAATTGGTTCCTTGATTGTTTGCTTAGCACTATATTTCCTAAATGAGATCCCCGATATTGAAAAGATTCAATGGGGATATGATAAACCAGTGGTAGTTCAAATAAAGAAAGGTTTGCAGGGCTTAGGTGATATAGTTGCACAAAAATCTTCTTTGTGGGGATATTTCAAATCCTTTCAAGCCATGATGCAAAGCAGAGAGAGGATCCCTAAAGAGATTGTTGAGAAATATGAGAAACCATCTACTTTATGGTTGATAAGTGTAAAGCGAAAAAATCGCGATCGAACCCTAGTTGCTCTCCCCTCTTCCAACTCCAAGGAGAGAGAAGGGAGGTTCGCTAGGATTCGATGGTTTTCACTTAGGGGGGAGACTTTACATTCAAAAGAGGGGTTGAAACCCACAAGATCCAATCCCACGCAATGCAAGATTGGATGCTAAATGAGTTTCAAGGGTTAAGACAACAAGGCTACCCTCTTTTGTAAAGAATGTGCATAGAAGAATTGAGCTAGGAATGCATAGAAAGTGACAAAGATTCGCTTTATAAACTGAGATGGGGATATAGTATGAAGTTGCGGACCCGGGATGATGGCGCTCGGCGCCACGGTCCTCCAAAAAATCCACGAAACGAAGGGGGATCTGCTCGTCTCTGCACAAGGATTCCAGATCTTCAATTTCAACCGCGTACCTGCAACCTACACACAGAAAAGCGAAGACGATTGGGGGGTTAGGGATTAGGGGTTTGCCTTTAGGTCAAACCCCGGTTTTGGAATTAACCAAGAAATGAGCAAGAGCTGTAAATGTAAATGACTGTAAAACAAGTACTAATACCTTGTTCTAAGGATGTTTGTATCCTTATGTGCGAAGGTTTAGATGTTGTATGTTGTATGTTGTAGTAGTATGTGATAAGTGATCTCCTCTTCAATGGTTGAATCCTTGTCTTGAATGCAACACTTAGCCTTGAATGGAGACTTAGAAGGAATGCTTGAATGCTTGAATGCTTGAGTATAGTTTCCACGCTTTGTACACATATCTTTTTCCTATCCCAAATGAGAGAGAAAAATGTAGTTTATATACTTGTCAATTAGGGCTGATAGACTGATTTTCCCGACCTTAGGCTGACCAGGAAAGTTAATTTCCAAATTGCAAACAAAAAGACCCGAGACCCCTTAGGAGACCGGGCCCAAAATAGGACCCAGGGACCAGGGCGCTGGGCGCCCTGGTCCTGAGGGACCAGGGCGCTGGGCGCTCTGGTCCCACCTCCTGGGACATCAGGGTGCAAGGAGGTTCAGGCCAGGGTACTTGAAAAATGCATGAGTAAGTTTCGGGGTCTCCATTCAGGTTGCGTGTTGCGTCACCATCGTGAAGACCGAAATGCAGTCGAAATTGCAAGTGTCGCAATTTTAGGATGCTACAATAAGGACCAATGTCACAAGGAGGTAGTTGATCTGAGAATTGTCTAGATCATTACCATGTGGTATGAGGTGGATGCAAATAGTTGATGCATGTGATCAACACCTGTTGAGTCAATCGGTGGATGATAAGGAAGAAAGGTTTGGCACATACAAGGAAAAAGACTTAGACTTGCATAATAAATTCACCAAGTCGGCAAGGAAGAGGAAAGTAAGAAAGGAGGTTGAGGAGCTAGCAGAGAAAATGGGTATATCCAAGGAGGTTGTGCAAAGGGGAAGAGAGAAAAATATACTAAAGGAGGAAGACTTGGAAAAGGCCAAGAAGTCAAAATCTGCTCCCACTCCTCCAAAGCAATCAAAACCTAGACAGTCTCAGTCTCGACCTACCTATAGTGTGAAAACATCTAATCCTCCATCCAAGTCACAAACAACATCATCTGGTGGAACGAAGAAAAGGAAGAAGGAGAAACCCCAAACAGTGTATGTTGCTACCACTATCGAGGACATATAAACTGAATCTAATTAAGTAGTGAAAGAGGTGAAGAAGACAACCACCTATGCTAGATTGGTGAATAAGTCACAATCTGGTGGATCCCAGCAATAAAGAAGCCAAGAGCATAAACTGAGTCATCTGGTATAGCCAAAGCAAGAAAAAAGCAAAAAATTGAGATAGATGAACCTCTGAAATCTAGTGAAATTGAAGGTACTTTTGAAGTTATACCCCTAATGACTTTGCAAGAGATAATTGATGAAATTATTAAGGATGGAAATTTGAAGAATGTGTGTGTGTATTATGAAAATTTTGATTATAAATATCAGAGGGATTTAGAAGAAGTAGTTGTTTAGTTCATGGATAGAAGAAGTAAGACATTAATAGAGTTGTCATCCACGATCCCCAAAAGCTTGTATGACATTTTGGATGTGAGGAGACATACAGGTAGTTTAGAGGATGAGAGAATAAAAGAGTATGTACTAGTAAATTTATCCTCTATCATCTCCAAAGATGAATTTATTAGATTATTAAAGCTTGCAAAGGATAAATTTTGAAGTAAGAAGAGGATAAATAAGCTTATGCTCGACAAGATAGATTAGGTAACCAAAGAGACATAGACAATTTTGAAACAATTTTTGATAGATCAAAGAATTGATGTGAATCTGGAAGAATCATCTTAGGACACATTTGTTTCCGAAGTACATACCACTGTTCCTGACAAGCAAAAGGATCAAATATCTAAGAAAGCTATTTTGGATAAGCAGTCCCAGGTGCATACCACAGTTAATATCTCTGGTGAAGTTGTACAGGAACCTCTGGTAACTGAAGTTATTTCAAAAAAGATAGGTGAAGATAAGGATGATGGTGAGAAAGGTGAAAAGGATGGTAGTGCTAAGGTTGTAGAAAAGGAGAAAGGAGAGAATAAGGAAGATTAGGCTTTGGCAACAGTGGCAAGAGACACTGGTGTTGATAAAGGGAAACAAGTTGCTACTAACTTAGATGACTTTGTTCAAGGACCTATTGATATGAGCTCATTATCTCTGATACAAGCACTAAAGTTGGCAACCCTCGCACAAGCTAAAGCTAGTGAGGACTTGCTTAAGTCCCATTCAACGGACAAGGAATTGATAACATTGGTAAGAGACATGTTGGAGAAAATCATGCCATCTTTTAAACTGGACACATCTGATCCCTCCAGTAAGCTTAAGGGTTTGATAAATGTTGTAGGTTCTCATTTTGAATCTTTGGAGAAGGCAACAGATGTTAAAGTTTTGAATCAGTTTAATGCTATGAGGTTGAAAATATTTTTGAAGATGATTGAGGATGATAGGGTTACCTTAGTTATTGCTATGAAAATCATTCAAGATGCTTTGGCTGAAGGTGGTAGGATATTCAAGTCATGTCTGATTTTACCGAAGTTCACTATGGACATTGACAAGAAAATAAGGGAATATGAAGGCCATCTAGCTAGCATATCACAATCATACACACCTTCAATCCCAACTAGCAGTTTTGAGTATACTAGATAAGCTCGAGAGTTTAAACCATGAAAAGGAAAGAGTTTTGGGTAGAGTAGAAGAATTGAGGAGTCTTATCACTCCCCGGATAGATTCTTTGATGAGCAGTATGTAGGATGCGAAAGATTCTCTAGATTCCAATGTTCTGACTGATAGAAGAGGAGTTGAAACGCTTGCTTAACTTTTTAGTGGAATGATAAGAATTTTGGAGACTCTAAAGAAATCATGGGATAAACACTTGTTGTCCCTTAGAACAATTTTTGTAGACATATTCAAGTTTTTGTGAACAACTGTACATATCTTTGAATATCAATTTTGATAGATTCCTATCTTTGGCATTGTTGTCAAAGGGGGAGAGAGAAGAATGAAAAATGTTGTAAATTCTTAGGGGGAGCCTGTATATTATTTGTGAGTTTGAAACCTTGAATTTTTGCATCTTTGAGTGTACAGATCATTTTTCACAATGTTCTCATCAATGCCAAAGGGGGAGATTGTTGGCAAGAGACATTGTTCTAGTAAAGATTGATGCTTGATTGATGCTTAATGGTTGTCATTGATGTCAACTCAACTCATAAATAACATCTGGTGTACATATATTTGATTTATCGGAAGTCATTTTTTTCATAGGCATAAGTCTGGAAGGTGGATCACAGTAACCGATAAAGGATGAGATCATGGTGCACATCTTGATATTGTTGTTGTAATTTTGGTTGTAGTGGTTAAGGCAATTGGTTTGAGGTTAGAGGATAATTATTTCATGATCCTGATATCTGGTGTTGAATTGTGTGCAATTTTAGGTCTGGTATTCGGTAATTTGGTTAGAATAGAGCTATTTTGGTGTAACATGTGTTGAGGATTTGTTGGGTTAATTTTAGTAACAGTTCCATGTTTGAGGTGACTGGGCCAACTTATGGGAAGCTTATTATCATCTTGTTTTGGTCTGCATTTGGATTTGTGGACAAATTGAGCCGACTTGGAGATACATGTTTCATGTTGCGTGTTATGCAGTTTTTGGAAGCCAACATGGATGATGATTCTTTTTTATGGTGCGGATATATAAGATCGATTTGGTTGATCATTTTGATGATGGTATGAGAAAAGGAAGTTTGTGTCAGTGATGTTGTAAGGTTGGTGAATATAATTGAAGATTTTGGTTCTCCAGTGTGTGACAAAATAGGTTAATAGAGCATAGTAATAAATTAGTTGCAGGTGTAGGATTTTGCCAAGATCAAGGGCACAATGAAAAGCATAAAAGAGACAATAGAATGACAAGAACAAACTGCATTCTCATCAATATGTAAAATGATCAACTGGATTAACCAATACAATGAATATAGGCCTGCTTATATAGGCAAGGCCATATGGATGTATGAGCACACAAATATGACATGTGGCTCAATGAGAAACAAGGGTAGGTAGGAAATACTAAGGGTAGGTAGGAGAAATAATATAATATTCCACAAGAGGTGGATGACCCACCGAATGTGGAGTGTAATAGCAAAATAAGACCACAAAAGGTGGAATTTCTCCTACAAGCTCTATCCCTATGTGTACACTTCCCTAAGTGTCTCAAATCCAAACTACGAAGAGATGCATTATCCTAAGTTAACTTAAGTAAGTGTAATAATATCCAAAATGAATATTTATTTACACCAACAACCCCCCTTAAGTGCAACTTAGGAGAATGAAGACTCAAGTCAACAATGCAAGATGGGTCCTGGCTAAAAGACCATGATAGGTACCCATGTACAATATGCAAATGCAAGCAAAACTATGCAATGCAATCTCTCAAAAATGGAGAAAGGGAGAAAACCCAGTGGGAAAAAACTCCCCCCCAAAAGAGAGATGAATGTACAAAAGACTCTCAAAGAAGAAGGACAAAACCTCAAAGAGGAAAAAGTCCCCCCATAAGAGAGGAAGGAGAAGTCAGCTGACCCCCCTAATGACACATCCTACACCCCCAAGAGAGCTCGCAATTGTTGGAACTTACTCTCGGTGAAAGGTTTGGTGAATATGTCAGCAACCTGCTCTGTTGTAGGACAATATTGCAAATCAATGACCTACTCCTGGATGAGCTCTTGGATATAGTGCATATGAATCTCGATGTGTTTGGTCCGCTGGTGCTAGATTGGGTTCTTCGAGATCGCAATAGCACTCTGATTGTCACAATGTAGAACTGTCGGCCATGGAGTGGTGAATCCAAACTCGGTGAGAATCTGCTGGAGCCAAATGGTCTTAGTCGCTGCATTAACAGTGCCTCGATACTCAGCCTCAGTCGAAGAGAGAGCAATAGCATGTTACTTCTTGCTCTACCGACAAATGGGGCTCGAACCAAGGTGAAAACTGTAACCAGAAGTAGACTTATGATCAACTAGATCGCCAGCCCAATATAAGTCTATGTAACCAACCAAGCGAAGTCCTGTGCCTACTGCATAGTGAATCCCATAGTGATGTGTACCCTAGATGTAATGAAGGATGTGTTTGGCGGCTTTCCAATGAAGCTCATGTGGTTCCTGCATGAAGCGGGAAACCATGCCAACTGCAAATGAAATATCAGGGCGTGTATGAGTCAAGTAGATGAGACTACCCACAAGCTGTCGATACAAAGTGGCATCAACTGGTGGAGAAGAACACTAAGCCTCAAGCTTGACTCCTGAAAGAAAGGGAGTCAGAGCAGGCTTACAATCAGCCATATGAAAGCGTGCAAGTAGATCAAGAGCATACTTGGGCTGCGATAGGGTAATCTCAAAAGGTGATTATGAAATCTCTATCCCGAGAAAGTAGTGCAAAAGACCCAAGTCAGTCATAGCAGATCTGTCATGCAAAGCAGATTTGACCCTGCTAATGATGGATGAAGTACTCCCTATAATGATCAAGTCATCAACATAGAGTACAAGTATCAAGTGAGAGTCATCCTATCACAAAATGTAGACATTCGGATCGGAATGACACCTGGTGAACCCTGCGGAGAGAAGAAAGGAATCCATCTTGGTGTACCAAGCCTTGGGGGCCTGCTTAAGGCCATAGAGAGATTTCCTTAGTCTGCAAACCAAGGAAGTATCCTAGATGAAACCCTATGGCTGCTCCATATAAATCTCCTCATCAAGGTCACCATGAAGAAAAGCACTCTTCACATCCATCTAATGTACAATCCAACAATGAGCTGCGGCAATAGCAAGTGTCAAACGAATGGAGTTCATCTTCGCTATGAGTGCAAAGGTCTCAGTATAGTCAACACCTGCAACCTGAGAAAAACCTTTCACAACAAGCCGAGCCTTATACTTATCCACACTACCATCCGCTACAAACTTGGTCTGATAGATCCACTTACATCGAACCATCTTTCTCCCCTTAGGGAGATGGACTAGATCCCATGTGTTGTTCCTCATCAAGGAACTATACTCTTCCTCCATAGCTTGGTCCCACTCAGGAACCCCTGATGCTTCCCTAAATGTCTGTGGATCGGAAGCGGTAGCAATGAATGCATGTGGAAGATCCTGATGTTGTGATCGAGTTCTCCGTGTATCTGAAGGATCCCCAACAAGAGAACCCGGGGACTCAAGTGTCTGTCGAGCCCATCGAGATCTAGGTGGAGGTGGAGAACGAGGCTCCTCAACTGCAAGTGGACCCTATGGAGGTGTAACCCTGCGAGTTGGAGTTGAAGGAGTCTCATCATCTGAATCACTAACATCACTATCCACAATGGAGGAAGGTGGAGGAGGTAGAGAGGCTAAGCTAGGAGAGATTTCCTCAAAGTGAACACTCCTCTCAATGAACACCTCATGTGTCTGTGGATCCATTAATCTATATTCCTTAACACCCTCAGGATATCCAACAAATATGCAAGGCCGACTCTGTGGTTCCAATGCCTTGCATTTCTGTGGAGGTATGCGAGCCCATGCTGGACACCCAAGGACTCTGAAATGTCTTACAATCGGTTTCCTACTAGCCCAAGCTTCAAAAGAAGTAATACCTTGCAAAGCTTTGTGAGGAACCCAATTTTGGATGTGTGTGGCACAACTGATAGCCTCTGCCCAAAAGGCGGAATCAAGAGAATGTGCATGTATCATACAGCTAACCATTTCTTTGAGAGTTCTATTCTTGCATTCTGCAACCCCGTTCTACTATGGAGTGTATGCGATAGAATGCTGAAGATCAATCCCCTCAAATGTACAAAAATCCTCAAGTCTTTTGTTCACATATTCCCTTCCATTATCTGTGCGAAGAATCTTGACCACTTTTCCTGATTGTTTCTCCACACGAGTCTTGAAGTCCTGAAATTTGTCAAATACTTCACTCTTATGAGTGAGAAAGTAGACCCAAGTGAAGCAGGAGTAGACATCAATGAAGGTGAGAACATAGCGGGCTTTACTAAATGAAGGTGCTGGAAATGGGCCTGCTACATCGCTGTGAACAAGTTGAAGAACTTCCAAAGCTCTCCAAGCTTTCCCTTTATCAAACTTCTCTTCGGGATGCTTGCCCATGGAACAACTTGAACATACACCCTCTGAAAAAATGATTCGAGGTTGACCTGTGACCATGTCTTTAGTGCTTAGCTGCTGAAGATAGCGGTAGTTGAGGTGACCAAACCGCTCATGCCATAGCTTACTTTCTGAATTTGAATGAGTAAGAAAGGCCCTAGAAGGTGAACTTGGCACAAAGTGGGAGAATGAATAAAGCCTTGAGTTGTCATTGACTTGTCCCACTACTACCAAGGCATCATCATCAAGTTCCTTTACCACAACTGAATCTGGTGTAAACTCAACCTTTTTCCCATTCCCATAGTGAGTGATTTGGTAGATGGAGAGAAGGTTGGTAGACAAGCTAGGAACATAGAGAACATTCTCAAATGTTCCATCATCCATGCCAACTGAACCTTTCCATTCAACCTCTACTTGTGTATCATCACCTATGTAAATGTGAGGTACCTTAGATGGCTCCAATGAAGAAAACTACTCCTTTGTAGAACCCATGTGATATGAGGCACCCGAGTCAAGTATCCACTGCTGTGAAGAACCTGTTGTAGCCACAAATGCTTGCCCTTTTCCCTTAGACTGTGAGGAAGAGGAAGGAGATGAATCCTTCTTTGTGTAGGTAGATGGCAAGTTGATGTTGTTTTTCTTGAGAAGATTGGTTAACTCATCAACTTGCTTTGTGTGGCATCGATGCTCATCATGACCATACTTCTTGCAATATGCACAAGTTGGTTTATCCTTCTTAGGTGGTGTCCCCTTCTTGGAAGAGGATGAAAAATCACCTTGTGATGGAGAGGATGATTTTCCTTTTTCCTGGTGTGGCTTGGACTTAGAGTGCTTCTTCTTCTTGTTGGAATCTTTGCCTTGACTTCCTTGATTTCCTTGATTAGCCACCAAAGCCTTGGACTTTGAAGACTTGAGAAACCCCATGTTCAACAACTTAGATTGTTCCAATATTAACATTTTTGTGAAAGCATCAAATGAAGGCATAACATAAGAACTCCCCACTGTCAAACGATGAGTTTGGAAGCTAGACACAAATGCTGCATATTCTGGTGCAAGCTTATCCAACAAGTTGAATATCAATTGAGATCCTTTTTGTCAATTCCACGATCCTTAAGCTTTGCTCTTAGCTCATTTGCTTTGGTGACATAATCTTGTATTGTATCAAAACTCTTGGGATCCAAGTTGGTGAGCTCATTGTCAATCTGATAGCCTCTGATTTCATCAACTTGTCCATACAATTTCTGAAACATATCCCAAGCCTCTTTGATTGTTTTACACTTCTCAATGTGAAAAATGAGGTCATCTGATACATACTTGCGTAAGGTTCCAAGAGCCATACAATTCTTTGTGAGCCATTCTAATTGAGCATTTGGATTAGCCTTAGGATCAGGTGGCGCTGTTATTGTTCCATCTATGTAGTGTGTGAGACCCTTTTCCATTAATTTACTCCATACTTTAATTTTCCATGATGCATAATTATGTGGAGTTAAAGGTGGAAATTTATTAGGACTCATTGCAACAAAAATGGAAAGAGCACAAAGAGAGGCACAATCACACAAGACACCCCCCCAAATTCACTCAATCAAAGAACCCCCCCCAAATGTGATGATTTTGGCACTTTATAAGTAGTGCGTATACAATGGGCCACTTGCAAAAAATGGCAAAGTGGACTTCTGATTTACAATTTTACAACTGCCTCAATAAGGCCAAAAGAGTCTCAAACTAATAATGCAAGAGATCTAACTAAAATCCAAACAATTTACAAGTACCTAATAGGCCAAATAAGACCAATATCTGAAAGTATAATTTCCACTCAAAATCTCTGAAATCTGATCATAGATTATGAAAGTAGATGAAAAAATAAGCACTTTCAAAAAAAATGGCACCTAAAAAGGAGGTCATATGAGCTCAAATGAGGCCTTTGAAGTTGCAGAATTGAGGATTGGATAGGTACAGCTGAGAGAATCTGAAAATTCCAAAAAAACATATGCACCAAAATCAGAAAATAACCACACCACTATGAAGATCACAAAATTTTATCCTATTTCAAAAAAAATTGCACCAAAAAAGGAGCAAAAATGAGCAAGATATGGCCTTTCAAAGTTGGACTGCAAAATTGAAAAGCCCAATGGAGAGGGGTCAAAAAAATTTCAAAAAATGCTGATGTGGTGCTGACATCAGAAATTCACTGTATTAAATTTGATGGTCGTATGACCATCACGAAAAATTTGCCTCCCTGCTAACTGGGCATCCATACTGTACGAACTGCTGACTGTACGCGATGACTGGGCAGATGACTGGGCGTACGGTCTGATGACGTGGTAGTCTGACAGTGCGTACAGAGGTCTGCGCGGCACGAGTGATGTGGCATACGAATGTCCCTATGTGAGCCACATGGCGGGGTCCTGGTAGCCGACTGGGCATCTGCGTGGCGGCAGGAGGTGACTGGGCGGTCGTCGGAGGTCTCTGCCGGCGAAGTATGTGTCCCGGCCAGCGGGAGGGGGCTGCGGTTGCCGGAGGTTTCTAAACGGTCGGCGGTGGCATCGTCGACGATGGGAGTACACGACAAGCGGGGCATCAGCACAGGTCTTGGCAGCACGGAGGAGATCAGCGGCGGCGTCGGTAAACTGCTCGGCGGCGGTGCAGGTACAACCTGCAACACCTACGACACGCAGGTACGATAAAGTACGGGGGGGTTTGCGGACCCCCAACAATGCAAAAAGTTTTTGTTTTTTGTTTTTTTTTGCTTTGTTTTTCAATTTTTTGAAATTTTTTATTTTTTCTAAAAATTTTCAGAGAATATGAAATTTTTTTTTTTCGAAAAATTTAATAAAAAAATTCTGAAATCCGTACGATAATAGCCAAAATGGGGAAAAAAAATTTCTCACCAAACTAGGTCAACTTTATAGTCAAAATTTATGGAAACGGCCTCTCGGATTCAATGGTGATGTCCAAATTGCTGTATGATGCCCCCAAAAAATGAAGATCCCCAAATCCGAAAATAGAAGCCTTCCACGATGTCTCCAAAAACCAATCAATGAAGCCCCAATAGCTCTAATACCATGTAGGATTTTGCCAAGATCAAGGGCACAATGAAAAACATAAAAGAGACAATAGAATGACAAGAACAAACTATATTCTCATCAATATGCAAAATGATCAACTGGATTAACCAATACAATGAATATAGGCCTGCTTATATAGGCAAGGCCATATGGATGTATGAGCACACAAATATGACATGTGGCTCAATGAGAAACAAGGGTAGGTAGGAAATACTAAGGGTAGGTAGGAGAAATAATATAATATTCCACAAGAGGTGGATGACCCACCGAATGTGGAGTGTAACAGCAAAATAAGACCACAAAAGGTGGAATTTCTCCTACAAGCTCTATCCCTATGTGCATACTTCCCTAAGTGTCTCAAATCCAAACTACGAAGAGATGCATTATCCTAAGTTAACTTAAGTAAGTGTAATAATATCCAAAATGAATATTTATTTACACCAATAGCAGGAATCAATTTGAGCCTAACCAGAACTGCATTTTGGCATATGTAGATGCTATATTTTAGTTCATTTGTTTTTGTAATCATTTTTAATATCCTATAAGGCAGTGACCCTTCCTCTGGGTTGTAGCCTTTTTTGTAATTGAGTAGTGAGCTCTATGCAGTGTGCATGAATGCAAGTGCATTCCCCTTATGGAAAATTATCATACTTCTGGCCATAGTATAATAATATTGTGGGTTCAAATCCCACCGTGGTTTTTCCTTTTTTGGGTTTCCATGTAAAAATTCTGGTGTTATGGTTATTTGGTTGTTTGTTTTAAGTTTCTGCATTCTACTTTCTTTCTTATGCATCCAGTGGATTAAGAATCAGATTAATAAGTTTGCAAATTTCAAAACACTGATTCATCCCCACCCCCCCTCTTAGTTTTCATTTATTCCAACATGAATGAAAGATAATTTGAGTGTCATCAAGGGAGTACTATTAAGAGAACTAAAAATCATTCGAGAGCAGTGTATGTGGAAGAAGAACCTCCTAGATCACCTAATTCAGTTGGGAAACTAGAGAAAGGTGAATCAATGGTGATGAAAGCTTTACTACAAGAAGAAAGAATTGAGGAACCACGATAAAGGAAGAGTTTGTTTAGAACAAGATGCAAATCCAAAGGTAAGTGTTTCAAAGTCATTATTGATAGTGGTAGCACAGAAAATTTATTTTTTGAAGAGATGGTACCTAAACAAGCTAAATTTGAAGAGGTTAAAATATCCAAGACCCTACAAGATAGTATGGATTCAATATGAGCATAAAGTATTGGTAAGTGAACAATGTTGGGTGAAACTCACATAGGATCTTATCATGATGAAGCATTGTGTGATATTATGCCCATGCATGTATGTCATATATTTTTAGGAAGACCATGGCAATATGATAGGAAGGTAATTCATGATGGAAGGAGCACCCACATTATAACATCAAATGGGAAAAGATATGTTGATACCTTTGGAGGAATAAGAGGAGAAAAGTGAAGTATACAATAACACCAAGATCTATTTGGTCGATGGAAAAAAAATTGGGAGGTCTGAGACAACAAAACATGTGTTTTGCATTGATTCCAAAAAAGTGTGGTAGTCCAAAAGCTGGGAACCCTACCACAAAGAAGGATGAATTACCACAAAGAGAAATGACAAAATTGTTAACAGAGTATCAAGAAATCATATTAGAGAACATGCCAATAGATTACCTCCGGTCTAGAGTATCAGTCATCATATGGATCTCATACCATTAGCTAGTTTGCCAAATAAAGTGGCACATAGAATGACACCAGCAGAATATGCAAAGCTGAAAAAAAAGTACGAGGGTTGTTGAAGAAAGGGTTGATCAAAGAAAACTTAATCCCATGTGCAGTACCTATTGTACTTGCACCAAAGAAAGATATAGAGTGGAAGATGTGTACTGACACAAGAGAAATCAACAAGATCACTGTGAATTATAGATTCCCATTGCCAAGGATGGATGACATTATGGATTGTTTAAGTGGAGAAAAGTATACCAATAGATCATAATTAGAGAAGGAGATAAATGGAAGACTGCATTTAAGACAAATGGTTTTTATGAATGGTTGGTGATGCTTTTTGGATTGACTAATGCATCTAGCATTTTCATGAGGTTGATGAATGGTGTACTAAAGCAATTCTTGGGTAAGTTTGTTATTGTTTACTTGTATGACATCCTAGTTTCTAGTAACATTAGTGAAGAACATTTGTGGTATATTAGACAAGTATTTTAAAGGTTGAGGGAGGAAAATTTGTTGATAAACATCAATGAGTGTAGTTTCATGAAGATGAAATTGGTATATTTGGGATTTTTTATTTCTACACGGGGATTGAAGATGGATTTGGAGAAGGTTAGAGTGATTGTTGAGTGGCCTACACTAGTAAATGTTGGGGAAGTAAGATCTTTTCATTGATTGGCTACTTTCTATACGAAGTTCATCGGGAATTTTAGTAGTATTTGTACACCTATGACTAAGACAATGAGGGGAGATATGAAAGACTTCAAGTGGACATACGGAGCACAAAGGAGCTCTGAATTGTTGAAATAGGGGTAACAAAATGACCAATGTGTTGGCAATTTGGAGGAATTGATTATGTGTTGCATTGATGTTTGTTATTGATGTCAAGACTAGATGCTTTGGTTGTTTACAGGTATCTGGTTGGTCCTGATATGATGTTTGGTTTCTGGTTGGTTAGATCATGTTGATCTGATATACTTCAGTAAGTTTTTGCTTATGGAATTGGCTTAGATCTGCTATTCATGTTATTCAGATATATGTTCATTCAGTTGGTTTGGGATTTGATGATCCAGAAGCTATCACTTGTTCTAGTAAGCCTTTTGGTTACCAGTGAGGGTTTTACTAGCAGAGATTTATTGAAGATCTTTTGTTGAATCTGATAAGTGGTGTTGGTGTGGCTTCTAGTAGGCTCTCTAGATGCTAATGGTTATCATGTGTGTGTTCCAGTTGAATGGTGGTGTTGCATTTAGCACCGAACCTATTATGTGCTATCTAGGTTATGGACCAACTTAATGTAACGTGTTGTTGGGACTTCTCGATGTGTTTCTGGGATGACTTATGGGCTGGATAATATTTGTTTGGTCTCAAACCGACATGTTTTATAATTATGTAATAGGTTTTATTGTCTGGTGACCGGCCTAATTGTTTAAGGTTGAGGGTTTGTATATATATGTGTATGATCTCATTGTAGATCATGGTATGCAAGCGAATAATGTAATAATCATTCATGCAGAGGATTTGGTCGATCATAGGTGATCGAGTTGGGTTTATGCAAGAGGTTTAAGACCTTTGGTATTGAGCTTAACTAGAATTGTATTCAAGCATAAGAGATGTTATTATTGCAATTATTTCTTCCTTCTGGATTGTAGTCTAGATTTCTATGTAGTCGGTGAGACTCCTTTTGTGATGAGCAGTGTGCTCTAGGTTGTTGGCCTTCCTACATGTGGAGGCCCCTTATTGTAATATTTATTCATCTAATCAGTGGATAGATATTGTGCGTCTCCAATCCCACTATGGTTTTCCTCTTTGCGGTTTTCCACATATAAATCTATGGTTTTATGGTGTTCATCTTTGTGGTTGCATTGTTGCTTATTTTTATATGCTTTTATGTTTATCGGTTGTTGAGTTGTTATATTAATAAGGTTAAATTTCTTCATTATGGTAGAACATTGATTCACACCCCCCTCTCAGTGTTCTTGGATCCCAACACAATGTTAGCATTGTCGAACTTTGACAAAGTATTTCAAGTTGATTGTGATGCTAGTGGAAATACAATAGTAGTGTTGAGTCAAGAAGGGATACCAGTAGCATATTTTAATGAGAAGTTGAATAAATCCAAGAATAGATATTCAACCTATGATTAGGAATTATATGTCATAATTCAAGCCTTAAAGGAGTGGAGAAATTATTTTTTACCTAAGGAATTTTTGTTGTACACTATTCACAAGCCATGAAATATTTGAACAATCAGAGCGAGTTTAATCAAAGATGTATGAGATGGGTTGAATTTTGGAAAAGCTACACATTTGTGTTGAAGCATAGGAATGGTAAGTCAAATAAAGTTGCAAACACATTGAACTGAAGGAGGAATTTGCTAATAGAAATTAGAGTGGAAGTGTTGGGATTTGAGGAACTTAAGCTCTTGTATAAAGATGATCTTGATTTTATAGAAGCGTGGAAAGCATGTAAGGAACTAGTAATGACAGATATGATCGAGTGGTTTGATTACTTCATTCAGGAGGACATGTTCTTCATGGGAAATTAATTTTGTATTCCCAAGAGTCTTGTGAGAGCGAATTTGATCAAATAAAATCATAGTGGAGGATTAGCTTGTTGAAAAGATGCTTTATTTGCTGAGTGACCATTAGTTTTCACCACAGTTGTATAAAGACATCAAGAAATATGTTCATATTTGTAGACATTGTCAAGTTATAAAAGGAAGCAATCAGAATACCAGACTATACAAACCTTTGACAGTACCAGAAAGACCTTGGGAAGACATCAGCATGGATTTCATATTGGGGTTACCAAGGACACCAAGAGGGAATGATCCAATAAATTTGTAGTGGTGGATAGATTTTCTAAAATGGCATATTTTTGTAACGTCATAAAATTGCGACCTTGCAATTTTTAACCGCATTTGGGTCATCACATTGGTGAAACGAATCCCTAAGCCTGATTGGAGATCCGAGACATGCTCACACTGCTCGAAGCTTGCATTTCCTCGCACCCCGCACTCCCTGTTGTTGCTTCCTATCTTAAATTAGGGTAGGACAGGGGCGTGGCACCCCTATCCTTGCCCTATTTTGGGCCCCCTTCACTCAAATCTTGCATTGAGCTTTGAAACTTTGAAGCAGGAAAAGTTTTCCTATGTTGACCTATAACAAAAAATCAGTTGATTAACCCTAATTGATGAATATATAAAATGCATTCTTCTCTCCTATTTGCATAAGATAGATACATGAAGAGGAAATTGTGATCCTAAGTGAAATCAAGCATTCAAGCATTCAAGCATTCAAGCATTCAAGTGTACATTCAAGCATTCATTGAGCATCTCAAGTCTCCTTTCAAGGCTAGGTGTTGTATTCAAGTCAAGGTGGAAGTAGAGATCTCTCTTGACATTCAATTCTACATATCCTTTCAAACAACTCTATCAACATTTCAATTACATCCTCCCTTGAGGTGAATTCCATTTCAGTCATTTACTTTCATTACTTGCAAGTACTTTTCATCATTTAGTTAGTTCCAGAATCGAGGTTTGACCTGAAGGCAAAACCCCAATCCCAACAACATTTCCTCTCTTTTCTGTGTGTAGGTTGTAGGTGCACAGCTATATTTTCAGATTTGGACTCCATTCTCAGAGGCGGAAAAACCCTTTTCGGCGTGCAGATTTTTTGGAGGACCTGTGCACTTTCAACATGGTCCTGACAAATTTTTCCCAAATTTGTAGGGGAGCTTCATCTCGGCCTTTTACTGCTAATTCCAAGTGCACAACTTCATCCCGCATTTCTATCTCAACTTATAATCATTTCTTTGTTGCTTTTACACTTAGTCTTAAATCGCATAATTCAACCTATTGCATTCTAAAAGAGGGGTTACTTTCACTCTCTAAATTCATTGTCAATTCACTTAGCATTCAATCTCTTGAGATTGGATTTAGTGAATTCTCCCCCCTTTTTTAAATGTAATTTGTGTGAGAGGTTGAAGAAAATCTTTTGTGAAACTTTCACTCCTCCTCTTGAGGAGAGAAAAGCTTCCCTCTTGACTTCTCCATACCCCTTTTTTACCACCTTACATTTTGGTGAACCCAACGTCTTACATGCATGACATTTCAAATCATTGCATATTTTTCATTTACAAGTTTAATTTTATTGCAAATTTACAAAACTTAGTGGTTAATTCAATCAAAACCCCAGTTTTCAAAAATTGGAATTGAACTTGTGTCTTGTAAAAAATTATATCTATTGTTTTAGATCTGAAAATTGCATTGATTGTCAAATTCAATTTCATCATTGTCTTGTTTAAATTGCAAATCAAATTTACAAAATTAAGTGGTTAATTGTCGAAACCCTAATTTTTAAAAATCAATTTGAACTTGTGCAAAACTTGAATTTACATTTTATTTTAAGATTTAGGAATATTTTTAGATTTGTCTTCTTGACTAAAATTCAAATTTTCTATTTCCCTCCCTTTTTCAAAATTCATAATTTTAAAATTTAGTGGTTAGGTCCTAAAACCCAAATTTTCAAAATTAATTAGATTTGGTGCAAATTTTAATCAATTTCAGTTTCTAAACATTCTTCAAGGTGGCCCTATCCATTAGGTTTTACCTTTTTTAAATTTTCAATTCAACTTCTTGTCTTTTTCAAAACCCTATTAGGGTCCTATTTTCACATTCAAACCTCAATTTTGCCTATCTAAACTTCATAAAATCAACCAATTTTGGGGGGTTATCTCTAAAATCATCATAACTTTCATTCCTAAAAATTTCTGAAAAAGTTGGGAGGACTGTGTGCACTTTCAACATGGTCCCTGGCCTTTTTCCCAAAATTTGGGGAGACTGTTATGACTATATTTAATTGCTTAAATCTAGAAAGTTGGCTAATTTTCTTGAATTTTGCTCTCTCTAAAATAAAAAATACTTCCCAATTTCAATATCACAACTTTCAAGGACAAATTTGAAATTAAATGGTTAATTCTAATCTGACCTGAGTTTAAAAATTCTGATTTTCACAAATTTAATTTTGAAATTAAGTGGTATTCAATTGGCCCTAATTTTAAATCTCAATTTCTTAAATTATTTTGGAAATTGTGTCATTTCTCCTTTCAAAAAAGTTCAAATAGTGTAATCATAAATTCCTTGAATTTTGTATTTTTCAATTTTGCAAAATTTGTTCCCCAAAATTCAAATTCAAATTTTCCCTCTAGTGAATGAGTTTTACCACTATTGGTCCTACCTACACTATCCCCATTAGATGATGTATTGAATTAAGGCTTCCCAAGGTTTAATTACTGAGGAGATGGAGCCTAATTTGGGTGACTTTTTCAATGAGGATAATGCTAACTCTTCTCATCCTAATAACATCTCTATTTACCCAATTGATGTTTCTACTGATGAAGAAGAAGCTTTGACTAGAGTTTTCATAGATCAACTTTCAAAATTGGATAATCAATTTGACAACTTTCAACAATGGATGTCCCAAGAATACCCTAATAGTGAAGCTCTTCTATTAATTGAAGGCCTAAAGCGCTTGATTCAAAGTGATAAGAATGGAATTGATATATTGTGTGGCATTTCTCATATTGTTGATTCCAATGTCATGCCTATAAAGAGTTATGCTGAAAACTTAGGTTATTCACAACCTTCTACCCAAATCAATAATTATATTCCTTTGACCACCTTGATGGCTAGTATTCCTACTTTCACTTCAAACATCATGGCTACATCAACTCAGCATATCATACCTACAACTATTAGTCATGGGGGAAATCCCTCTTCTTCAATAAACCCTTCATCCTTACCCATTCCTTCAATAAGTATTCCCCTTGTCTCTCACCCAATCAATGTGATGTAAGGGGGAAATTCATCCAATCATTCTATTCCTCCTTTTATTTACCCATTTCCTACTCAAACATCTCTTATGCCTACTTACCATAGTGTTCCTCCACCTTATTCTCAATCAATGCCTTCTTTAAACAACATCACACCACCTTCTCAATCAAACATGTCTAACATGAATTCTTCAACCAAATAAACCATTAATAATCTTGCTCAAACCGTGTAATCATTGCAACAACAAATCACTTCTATGAGTCAATCCAAGTTTAGTGTGCCTATGTTTGATGTTGCAAGCCCACTTTCTCTTGATATTGTTAGAGTCGTCCCTCCTAAACATGTTGAAGTCCCTTAATTGGAACTCTATAAAAGAAAAGGTGATCCTTTAACACATGTCAAGACATTCCAAACTTTGTGTACTGACTTTGCCTATGATCAAAGATTGCTTGCTAAATTGTTTACTAGAACATTGAGAGATAAGTCTTTACAATGGTATTGGTCTTTGCCTTCCTATTCTATTACTTCTTTTCAACAATTAGCAAATGCTTTTATTCAACAATTTCAAAACAACATAGGTCCTAAGAGCACTTTGACTGATTTAATGTAGTGTAAATAAGGTGTTAAAGAAAAAGTGATTGATTTCATTGGTAGATATATGCATTTGTGTTCTCAAATTTCTTTCCAAGTGCCATATAATGATATTCAAATAATTTTGATTTCTAATTTGCAAAAATATATTAGAGAAAAACTTCTCTTTTCTGAGTTTACTTCCTTTCCATAGATGTGCGCAACACTTCACAATTATCAACTGACTGTGAGTCAACTGGAGCAATCCACTCCTATGGCTCCGAGTGATAAGGGTGACAGTTCTCAACAACCATTTGCAAAGTTCAAACTAAGCAAAGGACTCACCAAATTCAATGACAACATCAACAACAACAATGTGAATGCTACAACAGTTGTGCCTCCTATTTCTAAATTTTTCAAAAGAGAAAGATAATTTTCTCCTTTGAATGAATATTTACATAGCATTATGTCTTAGTTGTTACAAAGAAATATTATCAAACTTCCTCCAATAAAACCAGTTGACCCTTCTAAGGCAGCCTCACCTAAATTTGCTAATAATTCTTTTTGTCAATTTTATCATCAACCTAGTCGTGATACTGAGAAGTGTTTTGCATTAAAAAAGCAAGATTCAACATTTGATTGATAATAATATTATATATGTGAAAGGTGTGAATGATAAGGGAAACAAATTAGTAACCCCTCCTAATCAAAATCTTAATATCTTTATTGATCCTTTACCTTTGCATACCTCTAATGTGATTGAGACTGAACATACCTCTTTCTTTCCTTCTGATGTGACTACCACGGTTCAAAATTTGGTGAATATGGTAGAGAAACAAAGAAAACCTAAAGACCTATGTATCACATTTGACCCTAGTGAGACCATTAGAGCACTTGATGGACCTATATACATAGTTGCAAAGATTGAAGAAATGCCTTGTCGTGGTGTGCTTATCGATCCCTCTTGCATGGTTAATGTCATCACTGAGGAGTACCTTTTCACTTTACATTTGTATAAACCAATCTATGATTACACTAGTGTGGTCGTTAAGTTATTTAATGGATTCTCTTGTCCTACCATTGGTTAGATCACACTTCCTATTAAGTTTCATGCTAAATCTATGGATGTCAACTTTGTTATCATTCCTTCCTCTGAGCAATTCCATGTGAAGTTGGGCTATCCTTGGCTATCTTCCATTAAGGCTATTGCTTCTCCAATCCATAAATGTTTGAAATTTCCCCATAATAGATAAATCATAACTATTAACCATAGCTTATTTTGACTGGCTGAAAGAAGCCCAAGTGTTACTATTGATTTTTTTTAGCCTAAACAATTTCAATCTCTTCCACCGAGAAGCGATGCTCTCTTTCAATCTTATCAAAAGTGGAAGAAAGATATGATCCTATCCTTAAGCCAACCTAGAACTCCAACAATTGATATTCCCATCCTTTCTGAAGATGAGGTTCTTCCTTTGACCAATAGAACTAACCTTCATCCTAAGGAAGATTCCCAACCTATTCCAATGGATGAAACTATGCCTTCTCCTAAGATGAATAACAATATTGCTCCTAAGGTTAGACCTGTACCTCCTCCTCATGATGGACCTAGTCTTCCTCCTACACCAAATATTCCTCCTTTATATGGTGCAGTTCCACCTCCTTGCTCTTATAGAGAGAAGAGACCTGCCTGTCCTCTTGTTCAACCTAAAACTAAACCTTCAACTACCAAAGATGAGAATATTCTTCCTTCAACAAATATTCCTCCTCCTTCTCAATATTCTGCTAAAACTCGATGGAATTGTTGTGCGAGAGAACATCGATGAAAGCATCGTGCTCGATCTCGTGAAGTTGTTCTTCAAAATATTCAATCTCCCAAATCTCCAATAGTTGACATGATTCCCTTTTCTCCTAAACAATATTTTGAACCTACATCTCCAAATCATAAGTTGCAAAAAACATGTGATGGTTTTACTCCTATTCATATTTGCACTCCTCTTTCTATAAATCTTGATGAAGAAATAGGTGAAAATATTATTCATGATGGCAATACAACTCCTAATGCTTGTGATAGTGACTATGAATATGTTGATATAAATAAACATTTATCTGCAGAGTTTTCAAAAGCCTTAATCCTAGTTCCTAGAAATGAACAAAGTGACTTCGCACATGAGCATAGTCCTTGTTTGGATCTTGTGATAGCTCCATCTGCTATGCTCGATGTCACTCCTCTAGCGTGTTTTCCGCCTTCCCAAAATAGTGATCAATAAGGTTGGGAGTTGGATGACATGCTAGATTAGCTTCATTAGCACCATAGATCCTCTACCTCTCTCTCTTTTCTTTCTCTTTTGTGACCATTCCTCTATGTGTATCCTTGTTCTTCTATGTTCCCTAGTAATGTCTACTTTAGGATGATGCAAAGCATTGAGATCTCTTTTGGTCTCTTTCATGTTGACTCAAAAGACACCTTCTATTCCCTTTCTTCCAAGGTAGTTTCCTTTCTTTGGGGAATGAAGACTATTCTATGCATTTATATATGATATACATGAGTTATCATACAACATACTAACCTCGAGGAAAGAGAAACTACCCCGTGATTTGTGTTTGTGTTCATTATCCTTTGGTTTATTCCTCAATTGGGGGCTAAATCCTTGTGATAATGTGCTCTCTCTCTTTCTCTCTTGGGTGTATCCTACCTTAAAGCAATCGCTCTCGATAAGGCGTGCATGATCACTTTAACCTAGGGGAATACACTCCTCTCATATTTTCCATCTTGACTCTCAAAGTTACTTAGTGAACTTGGCTTTACTTTGTAATTTTTGGTATCCTTGCTTTTCATGACTCATAGTGAGGGGAACCTATGCAATTGTGGTCCTTCCCTCTTGATCTTCCCTTTTACTTTGTTAATCGGTGTCATAATATCCTTAGTCCACAGGGGGCTTGGTGTATCTTTCCTCCTTGACATGGTGAAAGTCTTTCAATCTTGTTTCCTTGTACTTTACCAGTAGTATTGGCATATGCTTATACTCCCACTAAAGTGGGGGCTAAATGTAGTGCCATAAAATTGTGACCTTGCAATTTTTAACCACATTTGGGTCTTCACATTGGCGAAATGATTCACTAAGCCTGATTGGAGACCTGAGACATGCTCACACTACCCGAAGCTTGCATTTCCTCGCACCCTGCACTCCCTGTTGCTGCTTCCCATCCTAAATTCGGGCAAGACAAGGACGTGGCACCCCTGTCCCACCTAGGACAGGGGTGTGGTGCCCCTATCCTTGCCCTATTTCGGGCCCCCTCCACTCAGATCTTGCATTGAGCTTTGCAACTTTGAAGCGGGAAAATTTTCCCTATGTCGGCCTATAACGAAAAATTAGTCGATTAACCCTAATTGATGAATATATAAGATGCATTATTCTCTCCTATTTGCATAAGATAGATACATGAAGAGGTAATTGTGATCCTAAGTGAAATCAAGCATTCAAGCATCCATTGAGCATCTCAAGTCTCCTTTCAAGGCTAGGTGTTGTATTCAAGTCAAGGATTCAACCATTGAAGTGGAGATCTCTCTTGACATTCAATTCTACATATCCTTTCAAACAACTCTATCAATATCTCAATTACATCCTCCCTTGATGTGAATTCCATTTCAATCATTTACTTTCATTACTTGCAAGTACTCTTCATCATTTGGTTAATTCCAGAACCGAGGTTTGACCTGAAGGCAAACCCCAATCCCAACAAAATTTCCTCTCTTTTATGTGTGTAGGTTGTAGGTGCCCAGCTGTATTTGTAGATTTGGACTCCATTCTCAAAGGCAGAAAAACCCTTTTCGACGCGCAGATTTTTCGGAGGATCGTGTGCACTTTCAACATGGCCCCAACAAATTTTGCCCAAATTTGCAAGGGAGCTTCATCTCGACCTTTTACTACTAATTCCAGGTGCACAGCTTCATCCCGCATTTCTATCTCAACTTATAATCATTTCTTTGTCGCTTTTACACTTAGTCTTAAATCACATAATTCAACCTATTACATTCTAAAAGAGGGGTTACTTTCACTCTCTAAATTCATTGTCAATTCACTTAGCATTCAATCTCTTGAGATTGGATTTATTGAATTCTCCCCCCTCTTTTAAATGTAATGTGTGTGAGAGGTTGAAGAGAATCTTTTGTGAAACTTTCATTCCTCCTCTTGAGAGAAAAGATTTCCTCTTGACTTATCCATCCCCCTTTTTCACCATATTACAATTTCATTTCTTGTAAGAAGACCAATGATGCAATACATGTTGCAAACCTATTTTTCAAGGAGATTGCTAGATTGCATGGGCTACCAAAGAGCATAATTCTAGACCAAGTTACCAAATTCATTGGATACTTTTGGAGAATTGTTGTCAAAAAAGTTTGCACCCTTGTTGTGTTGGAATTGATAAACACTGGGAGGGGGTTTGAATCAGTGTTCTGTAATTGACAAACTTAATAAACTAATTCTTTAACCACCAAATGCATAAGAATGAAAGTAAAGTGCAAAAACAAAAACCAATCAACCACAAAACCATAACACCAAAAATTTTACGTGGAAACCCGGAAAGGGAAAAACCACAATGGGATTTGAGCCCACAATATTATTATACTTTGATCAGAAGTATGATAATATTACAAAAAGAGAAATGCAGTTGCATTCAAGCTCACTTCCTAGAGCTCACTGCTCAAATATAAAATAGGGCTACAACTCGGAGGACTCATTGTCCTATAAATTATTACAATAGTGTCTAAACTACAGAATAGCATCTACTAATGCAAAATAGCAGTTTCAGTTAAGCACAATCTGGTTTTCTTCCTCTATTCTACTTATTTTCCTTGTTTTGTTGCACAACCATATACTGAAGCATCAAATATGTATGTTGATTCTCATTTGCTCATCATATATCAACATTCTCACATCTACCATCTATTTGCGATACCAAAATGATCATACAAGTTGATCTTATATATCCATATCAACAAAATAGATCATTGACATATCAGCTTCCAAAAACTGCATAACACGCAACATGAAATGTGTAACCAACAAGTCATCTCAATCTATCCATAGATAAATATGTGGAACTAAAAAAGATGATAAAAAGATTCACGCATGTCTTCCCAATCTCCTCAAACTCAAAACTAATCACTAAAATCAACCCATAGATTTTGCATCACACGTTACACCAAAATAACTTTATTCTTCCTAGATCAGTGCATACCAAACCTTCAATATCACTCATGAGTTAACACCGATTACTAGGATTACAAACTAAGCTACCTTGGACCTTGAATCATCTGCCTCTACTACTGCAACCAAAGTTACACAACCAAAATCAATATCTACACATTGAACTCATACTCGATCGGTTATTGTATTCCACCTTCTAGACTTATGCCTTATGAACAATGTAACTTCCAGTAATTCAAATCTATGTACGCTGGATATGATTTCAAAATGGAGTTTCCATAAATGACAACTCCTAAGCATTTCTCATGCATCAACCTTCATTGGAACAGTCTCTCTTGCCAACAATCTCCCCCTTTGGCATTAATGGCAACACTGTGAAAAATGAACTGTACACTCAAAGCTACAAAACTTCAAAACTCAAAAATCTAACTCAATAAGCTCCCCCTGAGGATTTGCACCATTTGCATCATTTTTCACTCCTCTCTCTCCCCCTTTGATAGTAATGCCAAAGATGGGAATCCGCCAAAATTTGTATACATGGATAGATACAGTTACTTACAAAATTTTGAAGATATCAGGAAAAAATTGTTTTTAGGGACAACAAGTGGTCATCCCAACCCTTCTTCAGACTCTTGAAAATACTAATCATACCACTGAAAATATAAGTGTGCATCTTTTCTCATCTGTGATCCATTAGAACACTCTTATTCAGAGCAGCCTTTACATCTTGCATACTGTTGATCAGTGAATCTATTCGGGGAGTGATAAGGCTTCTTACTTCTCCCACTCTCCCCAAAATTTTGTCCTTTTCCTGATTTAAACTCTTTATCTGATCCAATATACTCATGACTTGAGCTTCAAAATTGCTAGCCATAAGTGATTGAGGTGCATATGATTGAGATATGCTAGCTAGTTGGCCTTCACACTCTTTTATTTTCTTGTCAATATCTATGGTAAACTTTGGCAAAATTAGACATGACTTCTATATTTGGCTGCCTTCATCTAATGCATCTTGAATGTTCTTCATAGTAGTTATTAAACTCGCCCTATCTCCCTCAATCATCTTCAAAAAAAATTTCAGTCTCATAGCATTAAATTGAGTCAAAACTCTAGCATTTGCTGCTTTCTCCAAAGACACAAAATGAGATTCTACTGCATTCAACATACTTCTAAGCTTATCGGAGGGAGTATCAGTTGTATCTAGTTTAAAGGATGGAAAAAATTTCTCCAATACATCTTGTGCCAATGTTATCAGCTCTTTATCTGTGGTGTGGGACTTGAGTAAGTCTTCACTTGCTTTTGCTTGTGCAAGAGTTACAAGCTTCAATGCTTGAATAGGAGATAGAGAACTAAGGTGATGTAGAGCCCTGGTGTAGGTATAGGATAGGTTCCCCTAATCCAAGAGCACACCAAGGACCCTATAAATTACACAACACTACAAGGGGTTAAGGAATATCAGTTTGACAAGTCCCACGTCCCTTTCTTCCAAAAAGACTTCCTCATTAGGTCTCTTTCATTAAGCATCTCATGAGGTCTTCTAGAGGCTCCTAAGGACCCTATGGCCAACAATGGCTTGGTCCCTTCTCTAATGCAAAAATCAATATTTAAGGTTTTTTTTGAAGTACCTTAGATCAGAGAGACCCCCTTCAATCATTTATTTTAGGTTCCCTCTACCGGTTTGGGGTAACTGCTACAATAAGACCTACTAATCTTAGTAGCCCCGCTAGACCGGTTTTCTACATTTAACTCCTTATTTATCCAAAATACTTAGACAAAAAATTCCAGATTTGGATACCCTTTTTAGAGTTACAAACCATATCCCAAAGGTTCTAACCGATTGGGAACACAAGAATCCAAACCCTATCTTGTTTAGGAGACCTAATAGCCCCAACTAGGCCTATTTTACAAAGGAGTGTGTAGACACAGACCTTAACTCACCAAACCAACTCAAGGAAAACTCTTAGGACATGGAAAATACACCAATTCCTAAGTCTTAGGCCATGATCAGACCTCTAGCCTCTGGTGTGAGACCTGTATGCTTACACATACACGGTGGCCACATGAAGTTGCCCACCTTAATGCATCAAACCCTCACCTCCAACTGGTCCTAACCCACAAAAGGTCTTCAAAATACTAAAATAAATTTGTCATAATTGCATCCCCTCCAAATCCATGAACCACCAATGAAGGATCAACAAGACGAGGCCATTTCTTTGCAAAACCCTAGGCAAAACTATCAAGTATAGACCACTTCTAGAAAATTACCAGTTTCTTCCTTATCTTGGAGAATTAAGACCTTAGACTTGATGCATATGAAAGGTGATTGGCCACTCTAATGCACCCAAGTGATTTTCTAATCCCAAAACATTCGTACAGTACTATACACCATACAGAATAACAGAATTGCAGGAAATTCTCATAAGTGTATTACTTCAATGATGCCAAAATATTTACAAAATCATCATCTCTCCCCAATGATTTTTGGGAATGACATTTTATACCTTCCTCAATTTTTATCAACCACCTTTTTAATCGAGGTTACCATTGGAAAGAAGTTTCTATTTGCAACCAAAATTTGTCATTAAAAGTTGTCCACAAAGTTGTCAAGTTTGAGCAACTTTTTGACATATGTTAAATCTGCCTACTTAGAGTGGTTTCAACATGTCTTAAGTATTCCTAAGACATCTCCAACACATAAATATCTATAAAAAACTCAACCAAATACCCCTAGGCCCATATACCCATGGTGGCTTATCAATTTGCCAAATCCATGACATTGGGTGACAAGGTGGGGTTTATTACAAAAATCAAACAAACAAGACTACCCTATTACGTAGATTGAAAGGTCACATTCCCATGTGTGAAATTTAGCCTTTATTTCTCTTATCATCTTAGTCATGAGGTGCTCCTGCACCATAAGGTCAATGGGTCCTTGAGTGAAATCATCATTGTCTGTGACAACTTGTTTACCCATATTAGCTAGAGTGTCTATTGCCACTATCACCGAAGCTTGGTCATCCTTCTCTTCTCCTTTCCCCTTCTCTGTCACCTCTGTGCTTTCATCTTCACCCTTTTTCACATCAACCTCTCCCTTTTCCAATCTCCTTAGTTTCCTTCACTGAATCAACTTCTATTACCAGAGGATCTTGTTCAACTTCACCAGAGTTATTAACCTTCTGATCATCAATATCATCAACTACTATATGTACATCTATTTTCTTTGTCGGAATGGATTTCTTAGTTGGTTGATCTTTTTGTACTTTAGGAACGGTTGCATGCACTTTCAAAATGCATATATCATGTGACTGCTCTTTTGGTTGAGTGTCATCCTTAGCCAGATTTACAACATACCTATGCTCTTTCAAAAATTGTCTCGAAATTGCTTCGGTCTCTTTGGTCACTTCATCTATTTTACCGAGCATGATTTTATTTACTCTCTTCTTTCTTTTGAATCTATCCTTAGAAGTACTCGGCAATCTATCAACTTCAACATTAGATATTACAGAACTCAAACCAACTAATACATATTCCTTTATCCTTTCATCTTCCAAACTCGTTGTATGTCATGTTGCATCCAAAATATCATATAGGCTCTTGGGTATCATAGATGATAATTCTATTAATGCTTTACTATAAACAATCATATACTATATGTTAGGAACCAAGAAGGACAACTAAGAGGGGGTGTGAATCAGTTGTTAACCAGTTGTCAATAAATTATAACCCAAATGCAAATTATTCTAACTTAAACTTAGTGCCGGTAAAATGGATTAACAGTTATAGCAGTACCGGTATAACTTAATGTATGAAACAGAAAGAGAAACAACATCCACAACACATGACATAGAGATTTTAATGTGGAAACTCGATAAGGAAAAAACCACAGTGGGAAACCTTACCCACAATCAGATGATACTACTGCAAATAGTATGTGAATACAAATGGGGTATGCACATGCAGAAAGGCCAACTGCCTAGAGCTCACTGCTCAATCACAAAATAGGTATCACACTGACTACAATTGGATGGTTAAATCCAATAACAATGTATTGCACAAAATAACATCTGCAATGTTGGATTCAGTACCGGTTTAAGTTCTGAACATGAGTACGAATAACCTTCCTTCAACCTTCAAATAAGGTATGCATGATTCACACAAGGATATGCTCTTCTTCTCTTCAGTATATACTCACACAATTACCATTCCATACCATCATATCTCACAAATGAGATCTTACAATCATTTATACAAAACCTAAGACCACATGATGAGGTCGGCTCACTAAATATATTACAATTAAAACAATTACAAATAAGTCTAAATATGTCGACTCAATACAATTACATATTATCCAATCAATAAACCATCTCCCTAACATGTCATGCTGATCTGGAACAGATATCACATATCGGTCCATAACCTACACATATATACCGATAAAGGCAAATCTGTCAACCCGATTAGACCAATACACAAAACACCAAATCCAAACTTCCAATCCATATCTTCGACATAACCAAATGATCTCTAGATGATAACAAGTCATCATCAATGCCGGTAAACAATATATCCTATTGGTGAACATATATCGGTCACTGTGCATAAGCCAATATCCATGTCGTGACCACAATGTGTTGGTGCAACATTAAACCAATATAACCATAGTGCCAAATCAACAATGTAGACCTCCAAGAAGACAAGTGTTGACATCAATGACAAAACCAATGCAACACATGATTAAGTCGTCCATAATACCAACACTATACAACTACTTCTTCTATAGCTCTTTGATCCTTATTAACGCAATTTTCATAATATATAGGTACATTCTTCAATTTTCCTTTCTTAAGCACTTCATCAATTATTTCATTTAAATTCATTGGGGGCACAACATCATAAGTACCTTCTACCTTGTCTAACTTCAGAGCTTCATCTAATTCAGATTTTTTCTTCTTGCTTGCTCTGGCTCTACTGAATGGCTCATCTTCTATCCTTGGCTTCTTGGTTAGTTGGGCTCCACCAAATTGAGGCTTCCTCACTACCCTCGAATAGGTAGTTGTCTTCTTCACCTCTCTAACTACCTCATCAGACTCTATCTCTACATCTTTAGTAATGGCTGCAACATATTCTCTTTCTTGATTCTCCTTCTTCCTCTTCTCTACTCCACTGATTGACTTGTCTTGTGGCTTGGGTGGAGGGATAGGCTTCTGTGCACCCGAGGTAGGTGCAAACTAGGCTTGCCTTGGCTTGGTAGGAGTGGAGAATGGTTTTTCCTTCTTAGGCTGATACCAATTGTTGGAATCAATGAACACGGAGAGTGGGGGTGAATCAGTGTTCTACAATTGACAAACTTATTAAACTGATTTTTTAACCACAGGATGCATAAGAATGAAAGTAAAGTGCAGAAATAGAAACCAATCAACCACAAAACCATAACACTAGAATTTTTTTGTGGAAACCCAGAAAGGGAAAAACCATGGTGGGATTTGAACCCACAATATTATTATACTTTTATCAGGAGTATGATAATATTACAAAAAGAGTAATGCACTTGCATTCAGGCTCACTGCCTATATCTCACTGCTCAAATACAAAATAGGGTTGTAAGCCAGAGGACTTTCTATCCTACAAATGATTACAATAGTGTCTGAACTTAAGAATAGCATCTACTAATGCCAAATAGCAGATCTAGTTAAGCACAATCTGACTGTCTTCCTCTGTTCTACTTATCTTCCCTATTTTGTTGTACAGTCATATACCGAAGCATCAAATCTACATGTTGATGCTCATTTGCTCATCATATATCAACTTTTTCAAATCTACCATTTATTTTCCATAACAAAATGATCATACAAGTTGATCTTATATATCCACATCAACAAAATAGATCGATTCCCATGTCGGCTTCCAAAAACCACATAACACGCAACATGAAATGTGTAACCAACAAGTCAGCTCAATCCGTCCACAAATCAATATGCGGACCTAAACAAGATGATAAAAAGCTTCACACATGTTGGACCAATCTCCTCGATCTCAAAACCAATCACCAAAATCAACCCAAAGGTTTTGCATCACATGTTACACCAAAATAGCTTTGTTCTTCCTGAATTACCACATACCGGACCTTCATTCTCACTCATGAGTTAATACTAGTTACTAGGTGTAGCATCGTAAATTGTACGCACTTGCTAGGGTGGTACAATTTCACACCTAGTTTAGCACCCGCCTTGGTGTATTTTGCATTTTGCATTGCATTTCCCCTTTAGCACTTGATTAATTAAATTAATTAGGTCTAGGGTTCTATTTTATCATCTCCCATATCATAAAGTTGGGCCCTTTTCATTAAAGTGTGCCCCTTTCATTTTATTCTTCCAATACATCATTTAATCTAAAACTCTAATTAGGTCCTCTTTTGACACTTGGGGGCTTGATTTCGGGGGTCAAAACATCTCGAAATCACCTGTAACTTTGGGATTCTCTCTAAAATCAACATATCCGACGGCCCTAAAAATTTGGTGAAAATTTGTCGGGACCATGGTGCCCGGAGTGCACACGGTCTCGGACATTTTTCCTGAAATTTCAGGAGAGCAATCCAATCATAAAATAAAGCTTAACCCCAAGAAATTGGTGAGAGATTCAATCTCTAGGTTGGCCAAAAGTTGAAATTAAGACCTAGGGTTTCATATATAAGAGCTCTCTTTCTTCATTTGAAAGGATCTGAATTTTGGTTTTCAGATACCTTCTATGCAGCGAAAGAGCAAATCTTTGAAGACTTCAACAACATTCAACATCCATCCATCAAGCATTCATCAATTTCATTCATCCATTTAGGGCTTTGAAGACATTGAAGAGCAATAGGGGATCACCGACTGAAGATTGGCTTGTACCCCTCCCTTGGGGTTGGGTATGATTTCATGTTGTTTTCATGTCTTTGCATAAGCTTCATCATATCATTTGTATTCATGCTTTAGATCACTTTGCATCTTGATTTGGAGCACTTACATTATCATGTACAAGCAATTAGGGTTTATTTTCTAGGTTGCTCTAGTTTGCTTACTTGCATTTTAGGATCTTGCACACACACAAGGTCTGCACACACTACTTTTACAATACAACTTGGCTATTCATGGAGGTGGAAACCACCAAAGCGGGGGTTTGACTAAGGCAAAACCCTATATAGCCACCCACCATACCTTTTCAGATATAAGTGCAGGTTTCGGGATTCGGACGACGCTACAAGTTGCAGATCCGACGGAAGCGGACCGAGACAGAACAACACACCAAATTTTAGAGCAAAAGACCAGGATAGGGGCATGGAGCACCCTGGTCATTCCAGGATAGGGGCACTGGGCACCCTGGTCCCTAGGACAGGGGCGCTGGGTGCCCTGGTCCTTCTGTTAGACAACAAGTTTCAGACAGCTTTTTAGGTTGCAGAACAGTAGTTTCAAGAGTAGTTTCAGGGGCAGTATCAGGACAGTGGTGCTTGCGCCCCCATCCTAAACATTTTCACTCAGATTTTAACTCTGAGTACACATTTACATTCTTGTCTTGTCCTTGTGTTTACAACTTTCCATTGTTTAACCTTAATTCTGCAATCTTGTTATTAGTTCATACTTGCACTTTGGGATTAGGAATTGAACTTGTATCATTTTATATTTCAATTACAACAAAAGAATAGAAATCCTAATAGGTAGCCTATGGCTCTCTCTTCCACAAAAATAAGTAGCCAATTGTGTGATACCTCTAGGCTCTTTCGTATTCCACAATGTGTGTCAAAAGGTAGGATTAGGACATGTTAGCCTAGTCTCGCTTTTTCCCCTACACATTTTGGTGAACCCAACGTGAATCTTGTTATTGATTTTCCTTGCATTGCATTTGTTAGATGTAGATCTAGATTTAGTGTGTGTCATTTAAGTTTCATTTTCAATAAAAAAAAAAAAAAAAAAAAGAAAGAAGGAAAAGAAAGAGTGTGTTTTGTTTCTTTGCATTGTGTGTTTAAGTTTTATGCAATCTTTATTTCAAAATGTCAGATTTTTATTTGCAAGATGTTCATATTCATGATGATGTATGCAATTATGTTGATTATGAGTTAGATGAAGCTTTAGATGAGTTTTTGAACCCTAAAAATACCAAACCTTCATTTTACCAAAAACTCATAAACATTGTTACTATGCCATTTCGTTGTGATGAGAAAGATAAGTCGAATGATTCCTCTCAGGGGTACATTCCTATCAACTCTTCCACTAAATATAGTAACATGGTTGTTTTCAATGATCCCCTATATGAAGAGATATCTCCTTTTGAATGAAAAGATAAACCTTTTAATAGATATGATCATGCTTTGTTGGATGATGCCCTTGATAACTTTGTGGCTCCTAAAAAATGCTCCCTTCATGAGGATCCTTTTGTGAAAGAAGATGACATTATCCCTACATTTCCTAGTGATGGCATTTCCTTTTCCAACAAAATTCCCACTAGAGATGATGAATTAATGATAAATTCTTACCCTTCTCCTAAAGTTTGTCTTACCCATAAGCATCCCTTAGAGAAAGAAGATGAAATAATAAGCAATTTCCTTAATTCTCTCTCCCCTAAAGATCATATTGAACATATTTTGAGGAAAGAGGATTAGTTTAACACATCTATTGATGCTCTCCCTCCTAAGGATGAGGAATTAATAAACAATGTTATCTCCTCTCCCGAAATTGACAATACTTCAAACACTCCTTTCAACAACCTCACTATTTGGGATGAACCATTAGAAGAAGGTGTAGATTATTCTCTTCCCCATGAGAGAACCCTAGCCAAAGGGGATGAAATCAAGATTGAAAACTCCCTTGATAGTTTCTCACCTTCCTTGAATCTCAATCATTCTCCCTCTAAAAATAAAGCATCTCCCTCTCCTCAACTTGGTTCTACTCATAAGGAAACCCTAGTTGAAAACAAGATGGTTAACATCTCTTTCAAAGATCTCCATCTCAAAAGTGATACTTTAGAGAGTAATGTTGATCCTTCTCCTAGAGAGTTTATTTCCCATGTAGATCCTTTGATGATAGAGGATGATATGACCTTTCCTAGTATTACTCTTCCTACTGGAACATCAATGCCTACCCCTTGTCTCTCTCCTAAAATTGATTTAATCCGTGATAAGATTTTAGTGCAAGAGAAGACTATCAATAATTCTTCCAACACTTTTGTTCATTCCTCTAAACCATCCTCAATTAATTTGATACGTGTGAATGAAACACCTAATAAACCTCTCTTCACTGTCCAAGGTGCTTGTCCTTCTCAAGATTCTCAACCTTTAAATAAGCCTATCTTAGTGGTCCAAGGTGGTTATGCTAATGATTCTTTTTGCACTCCTAAGAAACCTATTATTACTGTGCAAGGAGGTTATTCTACTAAGAGCCCTTATGAGTATGCTAAGCAACTGACTAGAGAGAGTTATAATGCAGTTGCTCATACCTATAATGCAAGAAACAATAGGCAACCTAATCCTCCTCCTATTATCCCAACTTCACTTCCTCCTTCCCAACCTATTCTTCCTCAAGCTCCTCGGATTTCACAAGTTCTTGGTAAGGAATATGATCTCATAGAACAACTTAAAATTACTCCTGCTAAGATATCCCTTTGGGATTTGATCCAAACTTCTTCCGCTCATCATGGAATGTTACAAGATGCCTTGAAAGATTTGAATGTTCCTCCACCTAATACATCTAGTAATATAGTGTCTTTGGTTAACTCTGTGATGAATCCTAAAGCTCAAATTGTGTTCACACAAGATGAGTTGCCTACTAGTGAAATTCAACATCAATATGATCCCTTGATGATTGTGGTTATCATAAATGACACTGCTATAAGACGAACACTGGTAGATAATGGTTCTGGCCTTAATTTGTGTAGCATTAATCTATTGCATAAGATGAATGTGGATACATCCCTTATTGAGCCTGACTCTCGTCCCATTCGAGGCTTTGATAATGTGGCTAAGTCTTCATTAGGTATTATCACCTTACCCGTCATAGTGGGACCTATTACTTTGCCTACTCCTATCCATGTTATGTCAGTAAATCTAACATACAACTTGTTATTAGGGAGACCTTGGATTCACAGTATGCAAGATGTCCCCTCTACATTGCATAGACAAGTTAAATTTATTTATAATAATAAGACATATACCTTGATAGGTGATACTAATTTTCAAGCTTGTTTGCAAATATCTACTTCCAAAGGGAGTTCTTCTAAGCCTTCCTCTTCTAGTGATGACTCGTTAAACAAGATACCTATGGATGAATCATCACCCTCTGATAATCAAAATTCTTTGGATGAGTCTCAAGTTCCTGAAGAAGATTCTTCTCAACTTGAATCTACACATGAAAAGGCTTTTGATCCTGAGAAGGTTCTCGCAGAAGATGATTGGGGATCTCTTGATTTTAAACCCACCTTTGGAGGTGAGTATAGGGTTCCTCCTAGAGAGATTAAAGTTAAAAAGGATGAAGAAACTAGAGATCAATCAGTCTTACCTAAACCTATGAGCAATAATTTTGTGGCCGCTTCTCAAACTTCTTCTTCTCACACCTCTAATTCTAAAGAATTTGATTCTTTGTCTTATGAAAAACCAACTTTTCTTTCTGAAATGGCTAATCGTTATGGTCATGGTTTTCATATTTTTGCTAAGAGTGGCTATAGTGGAAATGGTTGTGGCGCAAATGAACAAGGAATTAAAGTTCCTTTAGAACATAACATTCATGAATATTCATTTGGACTTGGATATAATCTTTCTAAGCCCACCAAAGCAGCTAAAAGACCATCTCTCAATGTGAATGCTATATTTAGTAGTGATGATGATCTCACTTCAACTAAATCATCTTCTACTGCTGTCAACCCTCATTCCCCTCATAAGGAAATCTTGGTGATGAACAAATCTCTTTATGACTCCCCTCAAATTTCTAAATCCACATATGAATCTTTATCTCCTATTCATAATAAAGTCCTTTCCTCCAAGGATAAGGCTCTAATAAATTACATTCATCCCTCTTCTAAGATGTCTTGTGACTTTTCTTCTTCAATTTTTATCATTTTATACATGTTTTTGATCTCACTTATAGTTGAGCATTCAGCATGTCATATTCAAATACCTCATTCAATCTATCATGTCTTTAAATAACATTAATGGCTATTATGTTGCTCATCATTATGTGACATTGGTAGCTCATTTACTGGGGGCTCATTGTCATTCATGATGGTACAATTTCAAGTGCAATCATATTTTTGAAGCAACATAATAGCCTAATTTTTCTATGTTATCTCTTGTTCCTATGGGGTAATAGTGTGGAAATATTGATCATCTTTTCTTTAGAATCATCTTTTTCTAGATATGGGAGAAGATGTGTATTCTCTTTCTTATCCTACCCACTTCTTGTGAGGAGCATTTTACATACACTAATGTCTTGCTTGCATGAACTCATGTGAGTATGTAGTACATTTTGCTTATGTCTAAATCTCTTCCTAGAAGACTGTGTAAGTCCTTCTCATTGTCCTTATCCTTGGGAGGCAATGATCTTTCCTTATTTTTTTTCTAAGGATCCACTTTTTAGTATTTCGTGGATGGTGTGAACTTTATTACTTGATGTTATTCCTTGTACACATTTGTTGTTGTTTGTTCAAGGATTCTCTCTTACAAGAGGTGTAAGTCCTTGACTACAACCTCTTTTGCACTTGGTAAAATACATCCATAATGAATTCACTCTCCCAATTGGGTTAAAAAGAGCGTCATCCTTCATTAAGAATCACTTTCACCTCACAAAAGAAGGAAGTATTGCATTCTTATTCTCTTCTTTGTCTTATTCTAGAAGATGTTATATTTGTCTAAGACAATTCCTCTCGAGGATAGGTGTCTTTTGTACAAAGATCTCTTCTCCTCTAAGGATCTCCTTTACACATACTACAAGATATCCCTTTTCAACTATCTTATCTTTTCTTCTCTTTGCATTTTGTTTCCATTTACATCCTTCATCTTGTGTTAGAGGACTCTCAAATCCTCACACTCTTTGTTGTGTTGGAATTGAGATTTAGTCCTCTTTCTTACCAAATGACTCTCCATTAGCTTTTGATCTCATATCAAATCTTCTTGTGAGCATTTGTCATCAATATTCTTTAACAATTCGAAGTGGTAAACATGATACCCTATTTCAACTCCCTAAAATTAGCAAGTCGAAACAGGGGGGGGGCATATAGCTACCCTCAAATTTTCATCACCTTCCTTAGTAAGCATTAGGTGATTTTGTGATCTAACATGTGGTTTTGTAGGTTGTGCTTCTTAACTGAGTACTGTAGATGCCGCTGGGGGATTCATCCGACAACTTATGGATATATCCTTTTTCAAATAATGTTTACTTTTCTGTACTTTAGCTTGCATATGCACGTAGTGTTCATATGACCGCTAAAGTGGGGGCTAAATGTAGCATCATAAATTGTATGCACTTGCTAGGGTGGTACAATTTCACACCTAGTTTAGCACCCGCCTTGGCGTATTTTGCATTTTACATTGCATTTCCCCTTTAGCACTTAATTAATTAAATTAATTAGGTCTAGGGTTCTATTTTATCATCTCCCATATCATAAAGTTGGGCCCTTTTCATTAAAGTGTGCCCCTTTCATTTTATTCTTCCAATACATCATTTAATCTAAAACTCTAATTAGGTCCTATTTTGACACTTGGGGGCTTGATTTCGGCGGTCAAAACATCTTGAAATCACCTGTAACTTTGGGATTCTCTCTAAAATCATCATATCCGACGGCCCTGAAAATTTGGTGAAAAGTTGTCGGGACCATGGCGCCCAGAGTGCACACGGTCTCGGACATTTTTCCTAAAATTTCAGGAGCACAATCCAATCATAAAATAAAGCTTAACCCCAAGAAATTGGCGGGAGATTCAATCTCTAGGTCGGCCAAAAGTTGAAATTAAGACCTAGGGTTTCATATATAAGAGCTCTCTTTCTTCATTTGAAAGGATCTGAATTTTGGTTTTTAGGGACCTTCTATGCAGCGAAAGAGCAGATCTTTGAAGACTTCAACAACATTCAACATCCATCCATCAAGCATTCATCAATTTCATTCATCCATTTAGGGCTTTGAAGACATTGAAGAGCAATAGGCGATCACCGACTAAAGATTGGCTTGTACCCCTCCCTTGGGGTTGGGTATGATTTCATGTTGTTTTCATGTCTTTGCATAAGCTTCATCATATCATTTGTATTCATGCTTTAGATCACTTTGCATCTTGATTTGGAGCACTTACATTATCATGTACAAGCAATTAGAGTTTACTTTCTAGGTTGCTCTAGTTTGCTTACTTGCATTTTAGGATCTTGCACACACACAAGGTCTACACACACTACTTTTACAATACAACTTGGCTATTCATGGAGGTGGAAACCACCAAAGTGAGGGTTTGACTAAGGCAAAACCCTATATAGCCACCCACCATACCTTTTCAGATATAAGTGCAGGTTTCAGGATTCAGACGACGCCGCAAGTTGCAGATCTGACAGAAGCGGACCGAGACAGAACAACACACCAAATTTCAGAGCAAAAGACCAAGACAGGGGCGTGGGGTGCCCTAGTCTTGCCAAGACAGGGGCGCTGGGCGCCCTGGTCCTTGTGTCAGACAGCAAGTTTTAGACAGCTTTTTAGGTTGCAGAATAGTAGTTTCAGGAGCAGTTTCAGGGGCAGTATCAGGACAGTGGTGCTTGCACCCCCGTCTCAAACATTTTCACTCAGATTTTAACTTCGGGTACACATTTGCATTCTTGTCTTGTCCTTGTGTTTACAACTTTCCATTGTTTAACCTTAATTCTGCAATCTTGTTATTAGTTCATACTTGCACTTTGGGATTAGGAATTGAACTTGTATCATTTTATCTTTCAATTACAACAAAGGAATAGAAATCCTAATAGGTAGCCCGTGGATCTATCTTCTACAAAAAGAAGTAGCCAATTGTGTGATACCTCTAGGCTCTTTCGTATTCCACAATGTGTGTCAAAAGCTAGGCTTAGGACATGTTAGCCTAGTCTCGCTTTTTCCCCTACACACTAGGATTACAAACTAAGATGCCTTGAAACTTGAATCATCTACCTCTACTACCACAACCAAAATCAAGATCTACACACTGAACTCATACTCTGTCGGTTATTGTATTCCATGTTCCAGACTTATGCCTTATGAACAATGCAACTTCTAGTAATTCAAATCTATGTACATCGGATATGATGTCAAAACTGAGTTTCCATCAATGACAACTCCTAAGTATTTCTCATGCATCAACCTTCATCAGAATAGTGTATCTTTCCAACATGTTGAACACTTGTGCTCAACAACCTTGTGAAACATGGAAACAACCTCCAAGTGTGGGACCTTGTGTAATGTAAGGTTGAATCTCCGGAGAAGGCAAGATTCCTTATCAATTTGAGTGTAGTGTTGGACTAACCCAACACTTGTAAAACTTATTCTAATGATTCAGAGGAGAAAAGGGGAGAATGACTACTAAAATAGAAATGTGAGGTGATGCACCTAGATTGAAATGATCATTTTCCCTACCTTTGGCTACACAAAACATCCATGAAGCAACCCAAAGAATACACAAATTCCTATCCTTAATCAGCTCCTTATACATATATGAGATCAAGGCATAATAAATAATTGAGAGGAACTAAAACATCCATAGATAGTTCCTATAAGTAGAGTTGGTACAACATATAAATCAAACAAAACTAACAAAAAAATAAATTCATAACAAAGGCAAGATAATTTTGCATAAGGTAAATGAACTTGGAAAGAGGCAAAACAAGACTAGCTTGATTGATACAAAGGCAAGGTAAATTTACAGTTGCAGAATTATAGAATTATAAAATTATGTAGGAGAAAAAAGGGAGAGAATCCTTCAAAGAAGGCTACAAAATTGCCTTTATAGATTAGGCATAACTCAGATAGAACATTAGGTTCAGAAACCCTAACCAACTAGGGTTAGGTTACAAAAAGAGAGGAATAGATCCAAACAAATTGATCTGATGTTTACATTCCTGAAGATATCTCCCAAACTAGGAAAGAGAAACAATCCCTAAAAATAGGGAGACCCCTATATTGGATAGTGTCTGAATGGCTTCTATCAGACCCTAAAAGCCTTATGTCCACAATAAATGACCATGGTAGCATGAAAGAAGTGTTTGCAGAGTCATGGTGGAGTAATGGCATCCATCCCTCGAGCTGAGCTAAGAGTGGTTGGAGAAGATCTCTCTTGATTTGGTTCGCTGATGGGGTCAAAAACTAATTTTGACCCATTAAGTCAGCAACCACCATGCACAATTGTTTGAATTTTAACATACACCTCTAGTTTTTATATAGACCATTGGATCCTCCTAATCATGCTCAGATGGATGGCTGAGATCATGCCACAAGGCCTCCAAAAAGGCCCATAAAAGAGTATTAAATAGGGTCATCGATCTCCCCCTTAAGTGTAATTGGATGGCCAAGATTGCCCTAAAAACTAGCTGACCCCTTGAGCCTCATCGCTAGCCTTATCGTTGTTTTGCAGTTGAAGATAACCCTTTGTTTCTGACCTCTGCAAAACAATGAAAAACACTACTCGGCCAACATTTATCGCTATATTGCATGGGTCAAGCGATGACTAGCCATTACCGCTGCGACCCTGTGATATCTATATTGGCTCCACATACCGCTGGCATTTGCAGTTTTGCAACCCTAATCAAGTGGTTAGCCTTTACCATTGTGAAACTGTGAAAACCATCTTTCATCTTTGTTCGCATCTCTATTTCACAAGGTGGACCCTGCCAATGGCCTTAACAGTTGCAAAACAACAATAAACAATACTTAACATCACCATCATGGTCCACATCACTATTTTGCTGAGGGGACTGCTCCATTGGCCCAACCATTGCAAAACAACAAAAACCTAAAGCGGTTATTGCCATATCGCAATGGGGACCAAAAGGCAAGGCCCAACCATTGTGAAACAATGAAACCAATATAAAACTCCTACCAGTCGGTAGTGGATGAAAGGGGTCAGTCTTGGAATGAAAAGGAAACCCTCCAGTCGGTAACCCTTAAGTGAAATGACTGCCCTAACTAGTCAACGATTGAAAACAATAAGGTCAAGAAAGGTTTTAAGGAAAAAGCCTTAGGATTTAGGGTTTTAGGCCTTAGGGAGAAATATAGGGTTTTAAGCCAATAGATGAATTTCTCAGATCGGTTGTTTGCATGGCTAAGGTTGAAACAAAAATGGTCAAAATTTATAGTGACTCAGAGGGGATGACAAGCCTAATTGGCACAAGATTAATAGACTGGGGGAAATCCATTGGGCATAGAGTCAATATTGAAATATGATAAGAAACCTTTGTCCTTGCAATCTGTAAAAAATCAAAATCTTTTCCATTCCAGAGAGGAATAACCTATGCTCGTGTAGTTCTTGGAAAACAAAAGAACCTAAACTAACTATTTACATTTCTCTCTAATGAAAGAGTTAAAAAAATCCATTAACTAGCTTGTCAAAATAACTGCCTTTCCTGAGTAGCTTTTGATGCTTTTCATGGTTGAGGATAATGAGCTAGGAAAAGAAAAATGGCAGGCATCCAAAAAACTGTTGGGATGCCTCCCAAAGCTTGAGGACAAAGAATCTCACCCATGTCTAAATGTTGCTCTCTTGAGATAGGTGGGCGAACTAAACTTGTTCTCCCTGATGCTCAACTACATGCTTAGAGATAAGAATGACTAGGGGTGACTTTCAGGTCTGAGCTAGATGCCTGATAGGGAATCCCCTTGAAAGAATCAGATCTAGACCATCACTATTAGCCTCCCTTTTATGGACTACTTCCTCAATGTTCTATTGATTAGGAATGTCCACCTACTTTTGTTGACATGGTGACAAAATAGGAACATCTTAGATATGCCACTGCTACTTATGATTTATTGTTTTTGCTAGAGATGCAATATCCTCCATCTCCTCCTCATGGTGCTCATGATTCAGCTCCCTATAAGGAGTCAGCTCAGTATCCAAATTTAAATAGAATCCCTCCAAGTCATCCCAAAAATAGTCCTCCTCCAGCTCCTCTTCACTCTTCAACAAAATGGAACTGATCTTGGCATTATTGCAACTCCCTTAAAGATCTATTAAATTTGAGACAGGAGCAATCTCGGGATCCTCCATGACTGCAGTCTTCATGATCCTCTTCCACTTCCATCTTGGTCTCAAGCAAAGGCTCCTTGTGATCACCAACACCAACTTGTTGCTCCAAGACCACCATTTATGTGGGCGTAGAAGTGTCTTCCTCTTCATGATTAACAAAGAAAGGAAGATTATCAAATGAGAGGACCAAGCCCTCTCCTTCACTATTAGTTTCCTTATGTTTGATGGTTTGTTGTTGCAACTAGTCAATTTCAATATCTTTTTGCAGCATAAACGATTCTTCCTTCATTGGAGCCTATTAGCACCCCCTCTATTTTCAAATTTAAAAATCCCTGCTTTCATTGTATTAATGCTCTTCCTTATCGGTTAAGCCTCCATCAGTGAAACCTTAAAATATTATGAGTTCTAATTCAACCTGATGTTGTGACCCTAAAGGAGGAGCCTTTATCTATCAGGTGATCGAGCGACAACAAAAAATTTTGTGCTTCTCAAAATGCTTGATTCTTCCAAATGTCGGATACACCTTTGTGATCCAATATTGAATCATTGTGGATTTTAAGATCTCTTGTTGTGTGTTCCATAATCCTTCAAGTCAACTAGTTGTCATACATTACACAACTCCCAAAGAATAAATCAAATGAATATTTGCAAGTACCTTCTTAATGGTTGATTAAATGGCTGAAGGCACGTAAAGGTGGTAGCATGAGACATAGCATTTAATATTGTCACATTTTGCAAATGAAATTTAGTACACCACCCTTAAAGCTAGCTAAGTAACACACACTATCATTGATAATGTATTCCCTTTGTCAGAATGGTTTTGCCTTTGTGATAACCAGTTGTCGGTTATTAATCCTAACTTAAAATGGCTAGATAGCGAACAAGGGAATATTATCCAAGGGTTGCATGCCCTCGCATGGAAACAACAAAGTGATTTTGATAAATATAGAAAGACAGTTACTTTATTAGGTAAAATTGCAGAACATGTCAAAAATCACGAACAGCAGTTGAGAGAGGAAATAATTGTTAGAAGAAACCCTAGTAATTAACCCTTTAGATGATAAGAAAGATGGTTCTCAAAGGGAAAGCTCCAATGGTACAACCCAATGTCAAACATATGCAAGAGGACATCCTCTTTGATTTGACTGACTTTTCTCAAGAATATATACAGGATGAAGAGGAATTTGCAGCCATTCTCTAGGTACTGATTGAAGAAGAAACAAAGGCAGAGATTGTTGAAGATCAAATTGCAGGCAAAAATCCAGTACCTGATGAAGAAATAGAAAATTAGGATTATTTATGGTACGGGTTTAGTGTAAAATATATCTTTTGATGAGTTTTTCTTTGCTTAGAGTAATTTTTGAAACGGTCATTTTCAAGACCATTACCTTCCCAGAAACCATTACTTTGAAACTATGAATGGATGTTAGTTATAAAAGGGGATTTTAGACAATTAAAAAAAGGAGGGAGAGAAAGGGGAGGAGGGTAGTGAACTTATCTTTTCATGCATTCTTGTTGTACAGGGAGATGAGTTTGTGAAGTAACTTTTGACAATGAAGAAATGAAGAATATATTTTTAAAATATTTGAATTTCTTAATGCTTTCTTTAAATTGCAATGAATTGTGTTTATTTGTAGTTATTCTTCATTGTTACTCTGCTATAATAAATTGTATATGTATTTGACTCTAGATTTTTAAATTCAGATTAAATCATCTATTGAAAATAATCTACTGCCTTTTCTTTTCCTTGGTAATATTTGTGGGTGTGGGATAAATAAACTTTGTGTTATTTATCTATATTCACTCCTTTAAGTTTAATCCTTCACGTCTACTTCCATGGTTATGGGTAGGTGTCAGATTACCTTTTTTTTGCTTTGTGGTGAAAAGCATACCCTATTTTCATTCATTGCATATCTTTCAAAGGTAGTGCACCTTGTAAAATAAGTAGAGAGTACTTGCAAATACCATTGTAAGTGACTCAACTATTGGTCAGATTGTCATTGATATGGGCAAGAGACTATTAAACTAAAGAGAGAAAATTTGTTAACCAATAGATTTTTTACTACTTTGTTGGGGAGACAGAAATATCAGTGCCTTCTTGCTTCAAATATCTATTAGTGCTTCCCCAAGAGTGGAGGCTAATGACTCTATTTAATTAATGACCTCAAAAAGATGGTTCAACGTGAGGCAAATGCAAAAAATCTGTTCAAATTCAAAAGATGGCCTATACCAACAATTGAAGAAATATTGGCTAAAGATGACTTGATACTTCATTCTTTTTGGAATTCTTTCGAAGAAATTATCTCTGAGGCTAAAAAGAAAAAATTACATCCATCCAAAGATCACAAATCTAAACTATTACTGAGCAGTGTGCATTAGAGATATTTTCAACTCAAGGGTCTTGAAAGGGAGATTCATCAATTGTAAGCTCTGGTAAAAGGATTAAAATCGATGGAAGAAGATAAGGAACTGGTATCTTATAACTTCTTGGTTCTTTGTGAGAGGAATACTATGCAAACATTAGTAGAACCACTAGTACCATTGAATAATCACAATCAGCAACATAATAATGTTGCACCAAGTTGAAGATCAGGAACCTGAACCTTTTCCATCATGCATGCAGATAGAGCAAAGAGAAAAGTCATGTATTCCTCCCGAAGAAAAGGTGTTACCACATGAAAATAAGATTGTTTTCATTCCCAATTGGTTCTTGAAAGGTTTACAAGATGAATTTAAATGTGGAGTGGAGGATGAAAATGGTCATGCTACTAAAGTGGAGATAGAGGCACTCGCAACTCCGATGACATTGAAAAAGGTATCAATATGTCATTGTTTGAATCTTATGGTAAAAGGTTTGAAGAAGATAAAATATCAGAAAAAAGAAATTAATGCATGTAAAAGTAACATGGTTGAATCAATTAAAGATGAGAAAAACTTGTCTTTTCAATCCTCTTGCTTTCTCAATGAAGATTTTGTGTATGCAAAGAGAGAGGATGTTGTTTCTATTAAATTTGACCCCATGATAGTAGAAAGTAATATTCAGAAGCCACAGTCATCAACTATACACCCCAAAGTTGTTTCATCCTATGGTTTGTGAAAGGAATCTTTGATTTTTTATGCTTCCTTCCCATGTCAAAGTGAAATAATGATTAATGTTGCATCAAAAAAGAATATTACAGCATTGATGAGAATGGAGATTAGATTTAATGCATTATGTGTGCTTGCAGAATATTGTAGGGATTCAAAAGTTAGAGGCAATCCACTCTTCAGATTTTATGACTCTAAGTTAATTGATGAGAATTTATTTCCTTCTCATGATAAAATCAAATTGGAGGAATATGTTCCTGAAAATGATTCTGAAAAAGATAGTTTTAAAACCATGTTGCAAAAAGAAGAAAAGCATATACATGTTGAATCCAATATTTTTGGCTATTGTAGACAAGTAGAAGATGGTCATACTCATAACATTTGCATTCCAAATCAGTGTTTAAAGATTCCTGATGATGATTATTTTATGGAAAATTAAGTTACTATGCCTTGCCAACAAACCATAGTTGATAATTCTCCAGCTGATAAACAAGAGGGCAGAGAATTGGTGATTGAAAAGGATAAGTTATTTGAATTGGTTGTTGAAGAAGATAGTCTGGTTGTTTTTTTGGATGGTTCCTTATTGTCTAAAACAAAACAAGAAGGTGTGGATTATGATTCAAAGGTATGGCTATTTGAGCACGAGTATATGCTTGAGAAGTTTTTGCAATCTAATAGTTGGAGGTCTGATTTTGTGATGGTCGCGAGGTAGCTGTTATCTTAAGCTACATCATATGGCCACAATCCATTGTTCCGCATGGGTACCTACTTTTCCCAACCTATTAGTGGTTTTGCATGATTCATCTGGGGCTTTCTTAAGGTAAGGGGCTCCCACCCCTGTATGTATTTGTAAATAGTATTTGGTGTGTTGTAGTGTTAGTTTGTTTTGGCATGCTCGTTCTATCTCATGCCCTGATTCTCCTTTGTTCTTTCTGCAAAACCATGCCATGTCTTCCTTCTATGTTTTCTAACTTTATAACCCAATGGATAAGTACTGGTCTTGTTTGAGATTCTGGGTCCCTTGCTTTGTCCTTAGCAATCCTTGTCCCCAATCAGAGCTAGTTGTTAGCACCCCCTCCATTTTCAAATTTAAAAATCCCTGCTTTCATTGTATTAATGGTCTTCCTTATCGGTTAAACCTCCATCGGTAAAACCTTTAAATATTTTGAGTTCTAATTTGACCTGATGTCACAACCCTAAAGGAGGAGCCTTTATCTATTTGGTGATAGAGCAACAACAAAAATTTACACTACTCAAAATACTTGATTCTTCCTGATGCCCGATACACCCTTGTGATCAAATATCAAATCATCGAGGATTTCAAGATATCTTGTTGCATGTTCAATAAGCCTCCAGGTCAACTAGTTATCGTACATTACACAACTCCCAAAGAATAAATTGAATGAATATTTGCAAGTACCTTCTTAATGGTTGATTAAATGGCTAAAAGCATGTAAAGGTGGTAGCACAAGCCATAGAATTTAATATTGTTGCCTTTTGCAGACAAAATTTAGTACACCACTTTAAGGATGGAAATTTGCTACCTCAAGGATGATGAACCCTAGAGAACAAATTCACCCTCCAATACCTCACTCAAACTAGCGCTAAGGTGAGCTAGGGGATGAAAATAACAAATTAAAAAAATTAACTGCAATCTAAGATTCTCAGATGACTCTGCCCAGCCTCTGTCCATAGGATGAGCGTGTAGGTCTAGGACACCAGCATGGCGCGATGTCGTCCTGTATAGATGAGGTATAGAAGCCATACAGATAGTTCTAGATGTGATAATATTATAATATTAATGCAAAAAATGATGAAACTAAACTAGTAATCATGGAATATGAAATAACTACAATGAAATAGAAGAGAAGAGGTAAAAGAAAACTCAAAATCGATCCACAATTGGAGCCTCCCACAAAACAACTATTCATCTACACACATGTGAGAGAGAATGTTGGCATTCTACACTCTAATGAGAATATGGTTGATGTTATCATTGATGGCAACCAACCGGTATTAGGTTTCTACATGCACCAGCATCGCAAACACAATCACCGGCAGGCACCAGCACCAACAAGCATATTCATCGGCATCCTGATTACATCAGCAAATGAAGTATACCAGCACTCGGGCTGACATGTGACAAGTTTTGTTTATGTGAATTGTATTGTAAATGTAATTAACTATTTGTAAGCTGACATGGTATATTGTAAAGACTCATATATGTATGAGATCTTATAGGTCATTTTGATGTGGTAGAAGATATAGGCAAATATTGTATGAGGTGATATAGTGGAGAGCAAAGGTTTTGGTTAAGGTATATGACTGAGCTTAAACCGGTACTGAACCAAGCATTAGAGATGCTATTTTGAGCAGTACATTGTATTGGATTTAATTATCCATATTGTAGTTAGTGAGACTCTTCATTGAGTAGTGCGCTCTAGGCTATTGGCCTCCCTGCATGTGCAGGCCCCTATTGTAAGTAATATTTATTCATATTGGCTAGTGAGTAAATATTGTGGGTCACAAATCCCACTAAGGTTTTTCCCACACCGGTTTTCCTCATTAAAATATCTTATGTTATGGTGTGCACTTATGTTGTCTCTATTATTTTGTTTACTACATTATTTCTTGTTTATCGGTACATTGATTTGGGTTGCAAAGTTATAAATAAGTTCTAATATTACATTAACTAGTTAGACACTGATTCGTCCCCCCTCTCAATGTCTTTGGGACTATCATTGCATCTAACAATTGGTACCAGAGCTTTTTCCTCTATTTGCAAAATCCTAATAGCTTGAGGAAGATTTTGAAACAGGTACCAATGGAGAGTTTGAGAAAATAGTTGGAAGGAGCTCTTGAAGATTTTGATGCAAAAAAATTGAAGAATACCAAACTTGAAGATGATCTGAGGACTACACAGGAATTCATTAAAGGACTTCACGAGAACCTGGTTATAGCACAAAACAAGAGGAAAGAACTTCATGAGAAAATGCAGAATGATGATGATGAAAAAGAAACTCTTAGAGACATTGCAAATAAGTTGAGACAAGAGAACAGTAACATGAGGAATGAAATGCAAGATATGACTATGAGGTTATCTAAGGATATTGAATATAGGAAGAAGAATGAAGAAGATGTGACTATGAGACTTAATGATGTAGCAAATGAAAATCTGAGAATTTGTCATGAGAATGATATGCTAAAGACAGATCCGATTCACATGCAACATGATAAAGATGACCTTAGGAGACAAGTTGGCATTCTGGAAAATGAGTTGATCACTGCAAATGAACACAAAGACCAATTCAAGAAAAGTTCAGAAAGACTTGATGACATGCTGAAAAGACAAAAACCTGATGGAGATACAATTGGACTTGGATTTGAAGTTGGAGAGAGTTCCAGGACTGCAAATAATCAAGATCATAGTAAACCGGTAAGATAACCTAATGCTTATAAATTTAATGGGAAATGTTTCAATTGCAACAAATATGTTCATAGAGCAAATCAGTATAGATTTAGAAACAATCAAAATACAAACTTACCCACCGGTCAATGTTCCAAATGCAATAAAGTTGGTCATAATTTAGAGAATTGCAAAATGAATGTGAAATGCAATGCTTGTGGTAGATTTGGACATTTATCTAATCAATGCAGAACACAAACTGGTCAAGTATATGGAAAAGCTATTCAGAGGAATAATGTAACTTGTTATGCATGTAACAAGATTGGGCATATTGTGAAATTTTGTAGAAACAAGACTTCACAGGTGAACAATAAAGGATCTAATGAAAAAGGAAAAGAAAAGGTAAATGAAATAAAGAAGGAATTTTCAAAACAATGGATTAAGAAGAGAGATCAGAGAGTTGATGAATTTGTCTCTGGACTAGTAGAATAGAGTAATCCTCCACCGACAGGAGATTCTTCATCTAACTAAGGAATAATCCTTAGGGGGTATTGCAGCAAGTTCAAAATCATGCATTCTACCCTCGGATGATGGTGAGAAGATACATTTCTTCTTTACCGGCAGATGTTAAGTCTTCACCTAATCGGCAAGCATTTAATGCGGTTGTTGGAGAGATTTTTTATTATAAAGCATCGGTAATCCCTCATTTCAAATCACAAAAGCATTCAAACATCCAGAGAGTGTGAAATTGAGCAAGGGTATTCTAAGGTGAAGCAGTGAAGTAATTTCCAAGCATTCAAATTTTGAGTAAGAGGTATGTATCTTTTAAATGGAATTTTCATCTTCTGTTCCTGAGTTTATTTCGAACCCTACTATGGTAGAAAACATCAAGCACCCTAGACCTATATTCAAGATTATCCCTGAAATTGCTAAACATGATGATTCTATCGGAGCTTTTTTGAAAATTCCTAAGGGTGTTGCTTTTGCTGAAGACCCAAGAATCTATATCCATTGCAACATAGAAGACCTAGGGACTGAGGACATGAAGAAAATTTGTAATGATGTTATTACAGATGAGCAAGGTCTGATTAAACCTGAACATAAGATTATTGAAGACTTAGGTTTTGTTGAAATTCTAAACATTCCTAAATTTCTGAAGGAAGTAGTTCATCTTGTGTTGAGTAGAGTCCATGGAGAATTTATGTGGTTAGAGTCAGTTTGCAAGATAACCAAGGAAGAAATCAAGGTAGTTACTAGTTTACCCTCAACTGGTAGTAGGCTTGACAAAACAAAGAAAATACCTAACAAAAGTGTGATGAGCTTAACCGGAGCAACATCTGACAACAAATCACTTAGAGTGAATCACATTACTAATGCAAATATTAGATATGTGAGTATGGTACTTGGCTATAGAGCAACACATGCAAATGGATTGAATTCGGTTTCTAGCCTTTGTATTCACAGTGTATATGAGATGGTAAAGAACAACACTACAATTGATGTTTGTGAATGGCTTAAGGATGAATTGATTGATAACTTGAAGAAGATAAAGGTGACAAGAAGGGGACTTTTCACTTTGGAAACTCACTTGTATGTCTAATGCTTTACTTCACCATAGAGATACCCAGTATTGGTCATAAAGATTTTGGATATGACATCCCGGTAGGAAAATAGATTTTGGAAACTTTCACCAGTATGGGTACTGACTGTAAAAAGATCATAACAGATTACTTCAAAACATTTCAAACTAAAATGAAGGCAAGAGAGAGGTTACCATAGAGCATAGTTGATAAGTATGAAAATCAAATCTACTTTGTTATTAAATGTGATGAGACATGGATGGAAGCAATTAGCCCTATAACTATTTGGGTTACTGAAATGGGTTATGAAGTTGATCTAAATGTTCTTGAGGCATATGCAAAAACACTACTTGATGCACCTAGAGAACCATCTAAATAAATTTTTGGTAGTGCTGAGAATATTGAGAGTAATGTTTCTATGCAGAAGTGGAGAAAAAGAAGAGAGAAACATATTAGAGATGCATCCAATATGGTAAGTGAAATCAAGGAAAATGTAATAAATATAAGTGGTATATCAGCCAATAAACTTGAAGAAATGAAACCAGAAGCACATGTTTCATCGATTGTCACTTCTTCTGATACTGATAGTGGGAAAGCAGTTGAATTCAAGAGAGTTGAGAGGAAGAAGAGAAAACCCTCACTGGTACCTTCTCCATCTCCTAAGAAGGCAAGGACACTAAGGAAAAAGTAGCAGGCAGTTAGGGAACCTAAGAAGAAGATTACACCAAAAAAGAAATAGGCACCGGTCACCCCTACTCTGGAAGAATTATTGAATGAGATAATAGGAAGGAAATCTGATAAATGTGAGCAAATTGTATAATTCTTTCTGATAGGGAAACAATAGAAGAGAGCATAATTTTGCATTTAGACATCTATAAGAAAGTTTTGATTGAGGTTGTGGATGTTTTGCCTAATGATCTTTATCTAATATTAGAAGCAAAAAGACTATCAGTGATGGAACTTGATAAGAAGTTGAAAGTTGAATCATTGTTGGCGGTTCATCCTGTAAATTCAAAAGAGGAAATTGATGGATTAATCTCTGAAGAAAACCAGTCGTTATTTATCAGTGGACACCGACAAGTGAGCCTAATGGCTGGGAGAGCTAGGAAGATTGTTGATGAGACTGCAGATAAATGGGATATATTCTTCATTGAAAAGGAAAAGCAAGAAGAAAGGAGCAGACCAAAAGTGGACAAGACCTTTAAGATATATCAAAAGGATAAGGGAAAAGGAAAAGTTGGTGGTGTTCCTTCAATAAAGATTACAGATAATCTTCCACCTCTAGCTCAGGATATCCCACTGGTACATTCAGTCAGTCCACCTAATATGGGAACTGAAAATGTTACTCTTGATAACACTAACTTGGATTTTGAGATTCTTTTTTCTATGAATGTTGATAAACAAGATATCAACATTGTTGTAGACAAGGAAACTACAGAGGTTAAGGCAGATGATGCTAAGATCAGTGAGATCTTTGAGTCATCGGCACAAACTGTTGACTCTCAGAACACTAAGGAACTGGCACAAGCTAAGCAACCAGAGATTGAGATACCGACAGAAGACAAAGGAACTAATACTGAGAAACAATCTGAGGCATAGGTTCATGTTGAGTCTAAAAAACCAGCACTTTCAAAGGTGCTTAATCAAACTGATAAACCAAAGGAAGCAGGGGTAATAACACTGACATAGAAACTGACAGATAATGTGAATAAAGAGGAAGCAGTTGATGGAATTAAGGAAGAAATAGTGAAGGTAATTGGAGAAGTATTTGTTGAGAGGAAAGCTATTTCTAAACTAAGCACATCTACAGGTCAATTTAGACCCACTAATGTAACAGAGGTTCTATTGGATTCCATTAAGAAGATAACAGATTGCAATGCCTTAGCATTTAAGGCTACTGATGACACATTACCTATCTTGAAAATGATTGCACCAACCTGTAAGACAGATCACATTAAGGATTCTGTATGTAAATTGGACACTTTGTCTAAATTTATTGTTAAAAATGTTCTAACTATAGATAAGGTGAATGAGGCTACTGTTAAAGAGAGAGTTGATAAAGAGAAGAATGAATTCTTTGTGAGCACTATTAAGAACTGTACATACCACTTAGATTCACTGTTACCGGTACTTAATTCTACAATATTGGAGTATAAGGAGTTGTATAGAGAAGCCTGTAAACCTCACTGTTTGACAAAGGATAGTGATGAGGAAATTAAGCAGACACAAAAGGAGATAGATGATATTGCAGATAATATGATAGGTTCTTCAGGACTTATATCAGTTTTTGAGTAGGAAATGGCAATTTTTGAAGAGAAGTTAGAGAAGCTTGAGAAAGAAAAGGCAAGAATAAGGTTGAAGGCTCGTGAACTAAAAATTAAACTTGGTCCAAGACTAGACACTCTTATTACTCAGCGGGTTGAGTTATCAAAGGCATCAATTCAAGGAGAACGATCACTGGAGTAGCAGATGCACTATTTGACCGACATGATCTATCAAACAGAGACTATTCTTTCTGACAATAACAAATTCATGTAGAGCTTGAATCTAATTTTGGCTAACATTTTTCAACTTTTAAGCAATCGGTTACAAGCTACGAGGTAGCATTTTTGTATTCCTTTCTTTCTGAAATCCTTTGTCATTGATGTCAAAGGGGGAGTAGTAGTATGGAGAAAAATAATTGCATAGAGGAGGTCACTTGCTCAGGGGGAGCACACATTTTTGGGATCAGATTTTGGACTTCACTTTTGGATAACAATTTTTTGGATTTTTCTCATGAGTGTTGCCATCAATGCCAAAGGGGGAGATTGTTGGTATTCTACACTCTAATGAGAATATGGTTGATGTTGTCATTTATGGCAACCAATCGGTATTAGGTTTCTACATGCACCGGCATCGTAGACACAATCACTAGCAGGCACTGGCACAGGCAGGCATATTCATCAGCATCCAAATTACATCGGCAAATGAAGTATACCAGCACTCAAGCTGACATGTGACAAGTTTTGTTTGTGTGAATTGTATTGTAAATGTATAATTATTTGTAAGCCGACATGGTATATTGTAAAGACTCATATATGTATGAGATCTTATAGATCATTTTGATGTGGTAGAAGATATAGGTGAATATTGTATGAGGTGATATAGTGGACAACAAAGGTTTTGATTAAGGTATATGACTGAGCTTAAACCGGTACTGAACTAGGCATTAGAGATGCTATTTTGAGTAGTACATTGTATTGGATTTAATTATTCATATTGTAGTCAGTGAGACTCTTCATTGAGAAGTGTGCTCTAGGCTATTGGCCTCCCTGCATGTGCAGGCCCCTATTGTAAGTAATATTTATTCATATTGGCCAGTGAGTAAATATTGTGGGTCACAAATCCCACCGAGGTTTTTCCCACATTGGGTTTCCTCATTAAAATATCTTGTGTTATGGTATGTACTTATGTTGTCTCTGTTATTTTTGTTTACTGCATTATTTCTTGTTTACCGGTACATTGATTTGGGTTGCAAAGTTATAAATAAGTTCAAATATTCCATTAACCAGTTAGACACTAATTCACCCCCCCTCTCAGTGTCTTTGGGATTGTCATTGCATCTAACAGAGAAAATGTTGGGGGTTGTGTTTTAGATCCTACCTAAGTCAGACCCTCATTTTGGTGTTTCCACCTCCACGGACGACCCAAATAGAACCACAGGGAAATGAATGACAAAGATAATTGGAAAAGAATGAAAGATGGAAAAATGATAATACGTAAAACAAATGGAGAAGGAAATGAGTAAACTCCCCTTTCGAGATGCTATGAAAATGGTGTCATGAGCTATTTGGAGAGTTGTATCAATGGTAGTCTATGTGAGAGAAACTATGGATGTAATCCAAAGGTATTGTCAAGAGCTTCAACCTGCAAGAAGTGATCTCCAAAAATGCCAAAAGATCCCCAAAAATATCATCAAATGGGAGGAATATAGGCTCTCGACCAAAAATAGGAGGCGATGGACGCATGCAAGGGTGTTACAATTCCTTTCGAGTGCAAGCGTAACATGTTGGGACCTCAAAAAAATTGCATAATTTTGAGGACCCAAGTTCAAAATTTTGTTCATCTTTTAGAATAGGCATGTGTAGCTCATTTTGGAAGCCTTTATTTTTGCACCTATGAAGTGTCATGAAAAATCACCTTGGGAGACTGCTAGGCACCTTGTAGAGATACTATGTGTCCATTTGCAGCTTCCCTAGACTAATTTTGATGAGTTTGTGAAGTCTCCTTTGGAGGTCCAGAAGTTAGGGTTGTTTGCAATTATTGCACCTTTATGAGTAAGCCCTTTTTGAGAAGCTATATCTTTGTGGCAGTTGATTGTAAAGACAAACTGATGGTTTCCTATGATTCTCTGCTATTTTTTGAAGTCCCATTTTGAGTAGCATAGCCCCATGAATCGATCTGCTAAGTTTTCAGAGTTAAATCCATTTGCAAAAAGTTCAACTTTGAAACTGGACTGTGTCTGACAGCAGTCAATAACCACTTGGAGAATATTTATTTCACACCTAGTTGACCTGTAGTCAAAAATGAATGTACCCCATGATTTTCTATAAAATTGTCTACCACTTTCCCGGTTTGTAGCCCCCGACTCCTTGTTTGATAAGTTTTCAAGACTTATTCTGAAAGAACTTTTTCAAGGTTCTCAAATAGCATTTTCAAAAGTTTTTAGAGGACACAAATTTAAGGGTTAATAATTTTCACATATAACCTAATTAGGTCAAACCCTCTTGCACATATGTTCAGGGTATCTAAATGTGTTAAAGTGCCAAGTGGTAGCTCATGAAAAGAAGGTTTGATATTTTTTCAAATCAGGTTTTGTATGGCCTTGGGGTTGTTTTAACAAGTGCAATTTCAAACAAGCCTAAGTAGTCAATTTCAAACAAGTGCATTTAGATTTCTTTTCAAGGAACTTACTTCTTTTCTTGTTGCATCAATATCTTAAAGTGCCACACTAAGCTATCTCTACAAACCAAATTCCATTGATTCAATCTTCCAGATCTTCCTCAAGTTGTTAGGCTTCTTCTGAGGTACAAAGCTCTGATACCGATTGTTGGAATGAATGAACACTGAGAGGGGAGGTGAATCAGTTTTTTCTAATTCGCAACCTTACCAAGTCGATTCTTAAACCACCAGATGCATGAGAAAGTGATCAAAGTGAAGAAACATAAAGTAAACAACCACACAACCATAACACCAAGATTTTTACGTGGAAACCCAAAAAGGGAAAACCATGATGGGATTGAGTACCCATAATATTATTATACTATGGTGAGTAGTAGAACAATATTACAAAAGGGGAATGCACTTGCATTCAGGCACACTGCCTAGATGTAGCGTCCACCCTTGACTTGACTTGTTTTGATTGGAGTTGACTTTTATTCCATGTGTGATAGACTTATCTCAACTATTTATGATGATTCGGATGATGATTATTTATGTGTTTTAGTTACGCATTGGGATGATAGACATTATTGGGCATAAGCTATTTTGGATGATTTATATGATGTTGATACTATCATTATTGATCGTGTGATTTGATAGACACTATATACTTACAATGTGATAGATTATCGAAATATTATATTGATCATGTGATTTGATGAGCATAAGTGTTGATGGTTCATATGCTTAATGGATTTTACACGCCTTACTATACTCATGAATTATACTAATTATGCACTTGATGATGTTTTGATTTGTTGACCATATTTAATGATTATCTATGACGAGTTGATCTTATGGTGTGCTTGATTGTTGTATGATTGTCTTCGAGATAGAGACGATGTCACATCACTCATTATGAGTGGGATGTGTCATTACAATTCTCTAACTCTTGTCTATTATAATATATATATATATGCATATGTCATATCATTGCTTTGTGGATGCAGGATTTGCAGGTACCAAACACCGACTCCACCTAGCTCCATAGGTCTGAGTGTGTCTTTAAATCCCAATGGCATGTGGTTCAAAGTTGACACAAGTTCCCCTCACATACTCTAGGTCTAAGTTATTCATTGTGAGTCGTCAGTGTCTTGGCGTAAGTCGCCATGTCAGTTAGTAAGCTTGGTTTCTTCTATGTTGGGAGTATGCTAGTATTGGTTGGTTAATTCTATTATGTTGAGACTTATTATTTGATTACTGATACGAGATTAAATAGTTAATAATTTTTATTTTTATTATTTTGATTAATAGCAATTCGATTATTTGATTATCTAATGTTTAATTTAATTTATCGGATTCTTGGCTTTTTGGGTATTCAATTACTTGATATTTAATGATGATTTAATATTTATTGTTTAGCCTATGTTGTGGTTTTATATTTATTTGATATTTGTGATTTGACTTTATTGTTATTTAATTGTTTATTTATTTATTTATGTAATCCTCTATGGTTTAATATTTATTTGGTATTTAATGTTTATTTGGTTCTTTAATTCATTTATGAGCCTTTGGTTTATTTTATTTAATTCCTCCATTTGATTTATTTAATTGTGGCTCATGTTCTATTTATTAGTTTGACTTTTATGTTTAGTGGGATGTATAAATACACTTTAAAATAAAATAATAAAATATTCCCGCCTAATTGTAAAAACATGATTTATATTTATCTTACCTACCCTCTTCTCTCATTGGTTGAATTTGAAAAGGGAGGTAAAACTATATTATATGGTGGGGTTGGTAAAATATATGATAGAATCGAATATTCTGATTGGTCCATGTAAAGGCTAGGGTTTTAGTTATTGTTTAGCTTTTTATTTCATTCCCGTGGTGTGTTTTGGGTTGGCGTTTTTTTGTAAAATTTTCTATGCAAGATTTTCCTTTGGGTTTTGGCTTGGATTGTTGCTAGAGCTTTTTGATTTGGGGAGCTCTTCTTCAGCTCCTTCCCATCACACAGGTTGCAGGTTGGTGATGTTTTCTCCTTTTTGTATTGTGTTTTACAGCTTCCTGTATGCACCATGTTTGCAGATTATATGTGTGAGCTGGGGAAAATAAATTTATAGTTTGTATAGTTCTGGGAAATATTTAAGTACATAAAATTTATTATAAATTTTTACTCTATAGTTGTTGGGAAAATATTTATATTTCTGGGTTGTCTGTAAATGTCGTTCACGGCTCTGTGAATGCTCATTCTATGTGGTCTCTCTTCCTTGATTCGATTTGTTGTGTTTGACGGTGAATTTTTATCCTTATTTTGAGTATGAGGATTTTGTGTGTGTTATGGGATTGTTGAGAGTCTGTATTTGTTCTTCTGGTGTTTTCTGAGTATTATGCCATGAAAGAAGTTTTCATTAAATCTTGGTTTACAAATGCTTATTATTTATTTCGTTTGTGCCTATTAAATCTATTGTTCTGGGTGACTTTATGTATATATTTTTCAAAGCTTTATGTTTAAAGTTTGATTTTTAATCTTTGCCAAAAGTTGTGTTTTTCGTATGTATTTATGTAAAAGCGCTAATTTTGTATATGCGTTGTCCTTCAGTGTATTTGCGTTGTCTTTTGTTGCATTCATGTTGTCCTTCAGTGTATTTGTGTTGTCTTCTGTGTAAAAGTGTTGTCTTTAACTACGTATGTGCTAAACTATAATACGAAAGCGCTATACTATGTGGTGTATGCACTGTTATGTCTTGTGAGGGTATTTTGACCAGTTTTGCTTTATCTATCTTTCTTTTTGAATCTGATCTTGTACTAGAGGCTTTTAGGATAGTTTGTAGATGTTTTCCATTATTGTCATTTATTTGATTTGAGATTTTTATGTGATTTTTGTATCTTGGTAAGTGGATATGCCTTACTTATGTTATCTTGAGATTTCTCCTTTCATGTTGATGAGCCATGATTGTGAGGGTTGTTATATTGATTTCGGACTAGTAAGTTGATGTGCCTTGCTGCTATCTTTTATTCCATGTTGATGAACATTTGATTGCCTTATTATGGATTTATGTTTATTCTAAGTATGAGGCTCAAGGTTGCTTACTTGTTAATATGGCTTTTTGGATGTTCAAGCTTATGAGTATGTTTAGGGCTGCATAATGATGACTTTGGTTTTCACATTTGTATTGATTTAGAGCCTCCTACTTTTCTATTATTGTTTTGGGAGCATGATATGTGGAGTGGGATTCCATGTGATGACTGGGATCATGAGAGATAGGCAGAGAGTTGATAACCCTCCCGTCTAGATTGCCAAGGCACATTGGAAGTTTTCCTATTGTTAAACAAGTGATAACTTTAATAATAAATTAGATGGGTTGGGTAACTAGGACTCACCAAATAAAATAATAAATTGATTTGAGTCTCACGACTTGATCCTAGGGAGGATGTTTTAGGATAAGCATGAGAAGGCCGTGAAGATGGTAAGTCAAATCTCCCTTGATTCTCTCATGGGTAGAAATGGCTCCACGTGTCTATCAGGACTATGTTATGCCTTGAAGAGTTGTGTTGGCAATATTATGGGGAGGATAGCATGTGATGACACTCCACTCCTACATGTGTCCTTGCTTGAGATGTATTGATGTGTTGTTGATTTGTGCACCTTTGGGAGTTTCTATTTGTGCCTTCTTGTGATTGGTGCTTGCTTGAGTGTCCTTGTATTGTTTAGTTCTTGTTGGTTTTAAGTGTCAGCCTAGATGTAGAGTGTGCATAGGGACCTTGTGTCATCTCCTAGCATGGGGAGTGGTTCCTTTGGTTCCACATGGTCGGGTGGTTGGTGCTTTGAACCATTAGGATATTCCTATCTTTGGATTCTTCTTGCATGGATGAGGAAGCTTCTTCAGATAGTTTATGGATAATAAATGCAGCAAGAATGTAAATGATGACGTGATTCATGTAATGATTGTAAAACAAATCATGCTTATGAGAAATGATTATGTTTTTCTAGTTATAGTGATAGCTTGGGTTATAGTATATGATTGTAATAATGGACCTTGAGTTGTATTGTAACACATTTATATATTAAATGAAATGGATGCATGAGATGTGAATAAGTATTATGGTTTGGAATTAAATAATGCAATTTGTATTCTTGATGAGCCATGTTAAAAGGAAAATTGTTCAAATGTTATGATAATGGTAATAGCCTAGAAATGATGTCTTTAACTAATTCTTTAAGTAGAAGAAATGATATGCCTTGGTAGGTGTAGACACCTAAAAATGGTCAACACTAGCGGAATTGTACTTTAACATTTGTGCATTGCCTTATTTTAGGGTTTTTGCATCGCATTAACATTTCTCCTATGTCACGCACTTGGTCTTTATCATTTGCGAGCATTGAGTCCTTCTTCTGCATTCTTCATTCATCTCACCTTCAAATTTGGTCGTGTCGACAATAATCTTCAGTCATGATTTCTGTCGGTCTTATCTTGTCACATCAATGTGCGTATTCATTTGTCTTCATTTTGGACATCGTCAATCCTAATTAGGGTTTTGTCCTCTTATCAATCTTGTCATCATGCGATCGATTTGTCATCTATTCTTGTCTTTTGATCAATTTGTTATCAATCTTGTCGTCTTGTGATCTATTTTGTCATTGATCCTTGTCTTCTTGTCAATTTTGTCATTTTGTGATCGATTTGTCATCGATCGTCATCTTTCTCAATTTGGATCAATTTGTCATTGTTCCTCGTCAATTGGTGCATTTATCAATCAAATCGTTTGTCAGCGTTGGTCTTTTATCAAGTCAGAATCATGATTAAATCGAATCGATATCAATTATCCTTTGTTAAGACCTAATTGTCATCCTTGCATTTCTAATTCATCTCTTAGGCTTTCATGATTTTATTCATTCAACCCTGTTTGTCATTTCTCCTTCTAGGTTAAATAATTTATTTATTTATCCTAGGTCTTTGTGTCACAATTAAATGTTTAATTTAATTGGCTAACTAATTATTCCTCTTTTTCTGAATTAATTAATAAATGACAAATTATTAATTGATTTACCTAATTTCTCCTAATTCCTAATTTCCTAATTTTTCATCAATTTCTAAATTCCCTCTTTGTGAATTAATTAATAAATGAAAAATTATTAATTAATTCACTAAATTCCTATTTCCTCATTTTCTAATTTCCTAATTCCTATTTTCCAATTTTCTAATTTTCCTAATTTATAATTCATTTTCCTCCTATTTTCCTCCTAATTTCATGGGAATGACATTTCAATTTGTCATAATTTGTCATAATTGACAATCAATCAATTTTGACATAGAAATTTGTCATAATCTTATCATGAATTATCAATCAATCAATTTTGCATAGAAAGTGCAAATTTATCATGAATTTGTCATAATTGACATTTTTGATTTGAAATTTCCATTTGAATCTCTTCATGCTAATTTGATCTTTTCTCCAATTTATCTATAAATTGGATGAATTTCTTCAATCCTGATCTAATAATCACATTATCAAATGAATCAACCCCTGAATCAATCATGCTTCGAGTATTCTTGAGCAGTCATCTTGTCTACTTGCTTTCATATCATGATCATGCACTAGTAGGTGAGATCCACAACAAAGCTATTTGAAGGAGAAAGAAGGACAATGGAGCCACATGAAGGAGACATTCAAATCTGCACTTGGTTTGCTTAATTTTCAAATCTTGAATGTTTTATTTTCATGTCTTTATTGAGTGTGTTTAGGATTGATCATTGCATTTGAGCTTTTGTGATTGAGCTATGACTAATATTGATTTGCTTGTGATAATTTCCGATTTCCTATGCTACATTAATTAGTGAACCCGATGTGAACTAACCACTTAACCATGCTTTTGAGTGCTTTTGAGTTGATTTGTAGGTTAAAAACCCAAGAAACAGGGTAATGCAGGGTTTTCTGGGAACTTCTGCACCTGTGTCAAGAATTTTGTGCCTGTGTCAAGCATTCTGCACCTGTGTCAAAGACAATCTGTACCTATGTCAAGCATTCTACACCTGTGTCAAGAATTTTGCGCCTGTGTAGGGATAGAAATAGAGGTAAAAGGCAGTGTGTTTTTACTTGCAAATTGTTTTGTTTTGCATGTTGTTTCTGCTTTTTGGTTTTTTGGTACTGGTTCTCTATGCACAACTTTGGCATATGCATGACAAAGACAACAAATGAAACTACTAACATGTTTTATGTAGGTTCGATAGTCAAAGACTAAACATATCAAACTTCTGACTTGGGTTTTTGCAGGTTGCCTTGGACTACAACTAAACTTTGTGTTTGTAATTAATGTTTAGGCACCTAGTATGATTTCTAAATAGGATGGAATGAATGTATGTTTGCTTTGATTGTTGAGTTTGACATTGGAGTAGGAGAGTATGCTCTCATCCTTTTTAGGGTGATCAGAAATCCAGATCTTCAATACCATGCTCATGTTTTTTATTGTGTGTCACCTTTAGAGGGCCTGCCTTCCCGACCATTTGCTTTTGCAAGCAAGTGATAATCGTGAGAAGGAAACGACCCAAAGTGACTACAACTAGAATACCTTGGCATTCTAACTCACTATAAACAAATACCTGATGGGCGAAAGCTTTGAAGGAAGGGTTACGTGGGAATTGTAGTTACTTGGGAAGTGATGACCCTTGAACTCTTTCTCATATCAACATCTAAGTAGGACCTGATGGTCTAAATCATGCTTGCATGACTACATTTGTTTGGTATCTTGATGGGCTTAATATCTCAATCATGCTTGTGTGACATCAAGGAGTAACACTTAATAGAAATCCCTACTAAACACCTTGTATTTAGAGGCCAAAAATACTTCTAGTTTCTTGAGAAGGACAAGTTCGGATACTTGGAAGAGATACCAAGTTCGCCATGGGGAGATTTCCATGGGGACTGATGCTTGGCTGCCCTGAGAAGTGAGTGTCATGGAGGGGAGCCCGTGGGGTCAAGCATCTATGTATTCTCCTTGAATTTCATAATGAGGCTACCTCTCAAGTACCTAATGTCCTTACCTACCATAAGAAATGTGTGAATGAGCATTATTGTCTTCAGTCTAAGTTGAAGTATCTTGTCTTCTTTGCTTGTCAAAAGTTGAATTGCATCTCATTTCAAAAACAAGACAAATTGATTCAAAACAAGGTTAAACACAAGAACATTTCATTCAACAAAGTTCAAAACACCTTCAAACATGGTTGTCAAACATTGTTCAAAATCTTGTCTCAACATTCATGTCACTTAGATTTAGGTTCATCCTAGGTTTGCATTTTGCAAAGTCATTGTCAACTACCAAGGTTAGGTTTCACCTAGGTCATACTCCTTTGCATATCAATAAGGGTCATCCATTTGCATGTGTCCTCTTGCATTAGAGTAATACCATTGTCATACATTCATATTTGCATACCCTAGGTCTCTTCATTAAGCTTAGCTCATTATCATATCATATTAGGGTCACTTGCATAGTAATTGTCCCTTAGCATATAGTGTCAAAACTAGGTTTTGTCATACTTGAGTAATTCCAAATCTTTGATAAACCCTAAGTCATTGTTAGGAAGTCTAGACCTTATCAAACTTTTGTCTTTTTGTCATCAATGTCATTTGGTCAAACCTAGCTTAGTATCCAAGCATATAGGGGAGACATTGTCATTTTGTCCTTTGAGGTCTAGACATCATTTCAATTTCCTAAGGGTCTCTTCTTTAGGTTTGCATTCCAAAAGTTTGTCAAAATCTTGAAAAAGAACAAAAAAAATAGGTTGCATTCTTGCCATAGATTGCATTTTCATTTATTTAGGTTGCATTTAGTTGCATATCATACATCATCCTTTTAAAATCAAAAATCCCAAAAACATTGCATAGTGACATGTCTATTGAAACAAGGTTCCAAGCACCAATGATGCAACAAAGTTTGACATATCAACCGACAATGCAATCACAATTCTATCCAACCCAACAACAAGGAAATATCGATCAAACTTTTTATCTTGAAACAAGTCTCCAAATACAAAAACTAGAGGAGAAACTAGCTCAAGAAAATGAGATTTTGGAACAAAGAGTGAAAAACATTGAGAAGAATAGATCACAAATGTCCAAAATGTTTCAAAAATTTCCAGGTTGAAATCCAAAGATTGAGCCAATTGATGTAAGATCTTTTCTTGAACAATCAGACATACCAGCTCTCCTCTCCCAAATAGAGATGATGAAACAATTTCAAGAAAAGAGACAACATCAATTTCAACATTATGTGCCTCCACAACAAGAACAAGAAGGTGTTTACTATCAATCAGATTTTCAACCATCACAACCAATTGTTCAACAGTTTGAACATTTCCAACAGACACAACCAATTGTCCAACATATACAACCAATGCAACCAATGGTCCAATTTCAACAATATGTCCAACCAACTATACAATGTCAACAAATGGTTCAACCAATGGTCGAATATCAATGTCAACAACCACAACCCAACATTCAAAAACAAAGGTTGCAACACACACCAACCCAAGTTTCAAACATGTTAGAACAATTGAACCAAGTCCAATATCAAAACATGATATCAGATCAAAACCAACTCCTTGCCAAACAAGTTCAAATTCCAGATACAACCATGTCAAAACCTCGAAAGAAAGGTGGCTTTATTGCAATGCTCTTAAGGAAATTACCAAGTGAGTTCTTTGAGGAAGATCAAGATAATACAATTATGTCTAGAAATGCCTCATCTCCCCACAAACAAATTGACTCTCCAGTGGCATCTATCCCTACACCTTTAGAAGTTTCACAAGAACCTTCCATTTTGTCCTCATCAAACAATACACCCAAGGATGCAATTATCCAAGAGCTATCCAATTCATGATGCACATCCTTGTCATGTTTCAGAAATACAAGACCCAATTCCACCATGCACGTTATTGTCGTTACCTGTTTTAGAGGACCCCATTCGAAGTCCCTCTTCCTCATGTTCAAGCATTGATTCCTTGCCAGAATCCATCACAAATGTTCAAAGTGCATTTCCTTTAGGCCAAAACATTGATCCCTTGTCAAAATCCCCCATGCATATCCAAATTCCAACCCCATGTCAAGAGGATAATTTAGAGCATGAAGAAACACATGTTAAAACAGATCAAGATCAAGATCCCAAAACCTTATCATCCCATCCAATTGTTGACCAGGATCTCATCTTCCCAAAAACTCATGATGATTCCCCTATTCTTGTCCATCCTATCCAAAGTCCTATTGACACTGCATTCCCCAAGAAAGATCAAGATGTCCCAGTCCATCCAATCCCAAATGATCCCCTTCCATTCCAAGAACACAATATCCTTTCAAATCTCATTGACATTCCAGATATCCCTTCCGTCCTTTCCAATGATCCCATTGAAAGTCAAGAGAAAAGCAAATTTAAAGAGGAGTCCAATGATCTTCCTCCTTCTCAAGATCAAAGTATCCTTCCAAATTCATTTCCAACACAAGACCCTATCATTCCTTCAGATCCACCACAAGATCCTTTTGTTCCTCCATCTCCTTGTCTTAATGCTCCATATACACTCCAAGATCGCATTTCTTTTGATGATCCCATTATTTCTCCCATTCCATCTCTTGAAGAGCCTATCATTGAACCATGTCCACTACACAATCCTAGTCCCCCTCATGATCCTAATCCCCTTCATGATTCTAACATGTTAGTGCAAGATGTTCAAGAATCCTTGACATGCATAATGGGTTCTTCCACTTTGGTGCAATCCGATCCACTTCAAGATCTCATTATTTCTCTCATATCATATCCACCTCATAATGGACTCGCGTCTTCTTCCCAAAGAAAAGAGTATCCTACAAGTCAAGATATTCATAAAGGCAAAGGAGTAGATCTCATAAGCAAGAATCCCTTCATGTGAAAGAAAATGTTAAGGGTCATGTCTACACAACTCACACTCAAGGCATTGGTATCCCTTCAAAGTCAAAATCCAAATGTCCACCTTCCTCATCATCACTTCCATCCATTCTAGGTCCCTATATCCCTCCATCTCCTATGCAACATCAGCAAAAGCACACATCTTGGAGAACCTTCCATCCATCCCACAGGCCTCCATATCATTCCCATCCACACCGACATTCATTCCCTCTTCCAAGCAATTTGGATGCCAGGCATAAAAGTCATAATTCTAAAAATCCACATGTATTCAAGGATCAACATGTCCAATATAATCGACATGTCAAAACAAAGAACAATATGATCTATAAAGAAAAAGAAATATCCAAAAGGCCACAAAGGCCCACTAAGCAAAATAAAGAAAAGTCAAAATATATATGGGTTCCTAAATCCCTTATGCAAGCAATTCACTCCAAGGAACCACAAAAGCATGAAAAATCAAAAACCATGTGGATCCCTAAGCGGCTCCTTGAAGCACAAAAGCCTAAAGAAAAATCCAACTTGGCATCCAAAATTGATATTCCTCCATCCAAACCTCTCAAATTTGTTTCTCCATCACCTTCTTCATCTGTTTTGGGTCCTTATGTCCACAAATCCCTAGCCTTTCCTTCCTCAAAATCTCAATATCCAAAATACATTTTTTCTCCATCAGTCCATCACCCCTCAAGGTGTGTGCCAATGTTGATCTTGCCAACATTTCAATCCACCAAATCCCAATTCTTCCAATACCCTATTCATTATCCAATGCATATTTTTCATCCTTCCATCCCTTTGATCCAATCCTTTGCATAAATCCTAGCCTTAGTTTCATCTCATTTTCCATGTCCTTATCCTACCAACGTCTTTGAGCATACTTTTTAAAGGTCATGGTCCATTTTTTTCAAGGCTGCTATCCAAACAAAAAAGATGTTTGAGTCCTTCTTCTATCCCCTATCATGTGTCCATCTTCTATTGAAAAAGTCAAAATGCAAAAAAAAAAAAGTGAAAAAAAAAAGACAAAAGAAAAAAAAAAGTACAGCAAAAATAATTCGTCCACTGGTGAAAACCTGGCAAACAGGTGCCTTGGGCAAGTACCGTGATGAAAACCTGGCAAACAGGCGTCATGTGTAATCTATGAACTTCTTGCACACCACACTTGGGGGAAGGTTTTATCATATCATATCCTTTTTTCCTTCATTGTTTCATTATCCTATCATACCCCTGTCATTACCCTTCATATCCTATTGTCCCTCATGCACATATCCCTTTTTCCACCTTTGATCTTGACAAGGCTAACGATCTTCATGAGCATCATGTATCTTGTTTGCAGCTTTTAGTCCATCATAGCTTTTGGTCTTTATCCATTTTCTTATTATACCCTTTCATCCATATTCCCTCGCTTATTGCAACTTTCTGCCACTATTCCTTAGCCTACCCCGACCTTCAGTCCATGTCCCTTATCCATTCTTGGTCTTGCTTATCCTATCCATATCTTATCACTATCCATACACTCTTTCTTTCCCTTGATCTTGATCTGACATATGGACGCAAAATTTAAGCATGGTTTCCAAAAGCTTCTTGACATGTCCCTCATGCCATGTCATTGCTTTACATTGTCATATCTAATCTTTTGTCCCATCATGCAACAGCCCTTGAAAATTGCATCTGTATTGTCTCCATAATAAAAAGCCTTTGTCTTCCTTCTATCCACCATCATTTCAGCAAGCCTATTTATTCACCTGTCATATTCCTTGCCTTGCTAGACATAGGGGGCAAAATCCCTAAAAATTAAATAATGTCCTGAAAACAAAATCCTAAAAATTGAAAAATGTCCTGAAAAAATCATAAAAATTGAAAAATGTCCTGAAACAAATCATAAAAAATTGAAAAATGTCCTGAAATAAATCATAAAAATTGAAAAATGTCCTGAAATAATTCCCAAAAAAAAATTAAAAAATGTCCTGAAATAATTCAAAAAAATCAAATAATGTCCTGAAAAAAATCTCTAAAAATCAAAAAATGTCCTAAGATAATCCCTAAAAAGTCAAATACAGTCCTGAAAAAATGAACAAATTTTTATTTTTTTCAATAAATATCCCTTTTGTGCATAAGACAAATCACTGAGCATCCCTCCAATGACACGCAATCCCACACTATGCTTTAATGAAATCATGCATTAACAAATGAACTTTTTCAATCAAACTAGACATTCAAACTGATCAAAATTGTCATATCAATCAACCTCAAAATCATTTGTCCTTATCTCTATTATCATGGGTCTTATACAGGGTGTGGTATACTCGAAACCAGACTGTGTCGTTTCTTAGATGGGGTACCGCATGTCCTGAAACCAGACATCATGATCGTCCTATCAGCACTTTCAACTTTTGACAATGAAGATCAAGATGTTTGTTTGATTTGTTGCAATTTGTGCATCTTATCTTTTTACTGATTTATTTTTGGCTTCGATCATGTTCCTATGTTGCTCGATGATGTCATTGAGTGATTTAGAGTGACCGGGATGGTTCATGGTCCCTTTCTTTTTTGTTGTGATTGCTGTTTGTCTATGATGTGTCTGTTTTTTGCAAAAAGGGTTGCATTTCAGTTCTAGCCTTTAATGCCACGATGCTACGCATCCATTTTGCTACATTAAAATAAAGGTTCTCACCTACCAAGTGCATTACTAAAAGCAAGTTTTTCTTCTGTTGGATTTTGCCAAGATCAAGAGCTCAATGAAATGTACAAAATAGAGACACAATATAGGACAAGAATAAACTGTATTCTCATCAATAGAAATGATCAACAATAATGATTCAATAGTTGTTCAATAGTTACATACAATGAATAGAGGCCTGCTTATATAGGCAAGGCTAGGGATATGTATGAGCACACAAATATGACATGTGGCTCAATGAGAAATAAGGGTAGGTAGGAAATAGGTGTGGGTAGGTAGGAGAAATAATATAATATTCCATATGAGGTGGATCACCCACCGAAGGTGGAATTATCACTCCACAATAAGTGGATATGATAGTGTAATAACAAGATCAACACCATAAAAGGTGGAATTTCTCCTACACACACTATCCCAATGTGGCACAAATACCCAAGTGTCTCATATCCAAACTACTATGAAATGCATTATCCTAAGTAAACTTAAGTAAGTGTAATAATATCCATGATGAATAATTATTTACACCAACATCTTCGTCTCTAACTGTCCTCTGTCTCATTTTCTTCTTACTAACATTTCTCTTGTCCGTTCGGATAGTCAGTTTGGTCTAGTGCTCCGATTTCTCTACATACATATGATGCATCCTGCATCCATTTGGTTAGTACATTTGCATTACATCAAGCATCACATCAAGTATTTTATCCATTTCATATTGTAGCTAGGAAATCGGAAATCATCAAAGCAATGTAATTAATACTAATTTAGCTCAATCACAAAAGCTTATTGCAATGATCAATCCTAACACACTCAATAGAGACATGAAAATGAAACATTCAAAACTAAATAATATGCAAACCAAACGTAGATCTGAATGCTTCCTTCATGCGGCTCCATTGTTCTTCTTTCTTCTCCAAATAGCTTTGTTGTGGATCTCACCTACTAGTGAATGATCATGATATTAAAGCAAGTAGACAAGATGATTGCTCAAGAGTACTCGAAATGTGATTGTTTTGACAAAGTGATTAGAAATTTGATAATCTGATTAGGGATTAGATTGAAGAAATTCATCCAATTTATAGATAAATTGGAGAAATGATCAAATTAGCATGATAATGATTCGATTGGAAATTCAAATCAAGAATAGAAAAATTATGACATGTGTATGACAAATTGCTATGCAAAGATTTATGACAATTTATGACAAATTGTTATGCAAGGATTTATGACAAGATTTTGAAATAGAAATAGACATTTAGGAATTTAGTAGAAATTAGAAAATTAGGTTAGAAATGATGACTTGGAAATTAGGAAATTGATGAAAATTAGGTAAATTAATTAATAATTTCTCATTCATTAATTAATTTACAAAAATAGGAGCAAATTGAATTAGAAATTAGGAAAAATTAGAAAATTGGAAAATAGGAATTAGGAAATTAGAAAATGAGGAATTTAGGAATTAGGAAATTAGGAATGATGTGAAATTAGGTAAATTAATTAATAATTTATCGTTTATTAATTAATTCACAAAAGAGGAATAATTAGCCAATTAAATAAATATTTAATTGTGACTCGAAGACCTAGGATAAATAAATGATTTATTTAACCTAGAGAGAGAAATGACAAACAGGATTAAATGAATAAATCATAAAACCCTAGAAGATGAATTAGCAATACAAGGATGACAATTAGGTCTTGATGAAAGATAATTGACTCGATCATGATTCGGATTAACAAAGGACCAATGTAATAAATGATTTGATTGATAAATGCCAATTGACGAGGAACAATGACTAATTGATCCAAATTGACATAATTGAGACAAACAACGATTGATGACAAATCGATCGCAAAATGACAAGATTGACAAGAGGACAAGAATCGATGACAGAATAGATTGCAAGATGACAAGATTGAAAATGACAACGATCAATGACAAATTGATCACAAAATGACAAGATCGAACATAACAATGATCGATGACAAATCGATCACCAAATGATAAGATTGATAAGAGGACAAAACCCTAATTAGGATTGATGATGTCCAAAATGATGACAAATGAGCACACACATTGATATGATAGGATAAAATTGATCAAAATCATAACTGGATAGTGTTGTCGACAACACCAAATTTGAGAGCGAGATGAATGAAGAATGTAGAAGAATGACTCGATGCTCGCAAATGATAAAAACCAAGTGCGTGACATAGGAGAAATGTTAATGCAACGCAAAAACCTAAAATGAGGCAATGCACAAATGTTAAAGTATGACTCCGCAAGCGTTGACCATTTTTAGGTGTCTACATTTTTTCCCTCTTTGAGACAATGCGATTTTAAGCGTTGTTTCAAAGAACAATGATGAAAATGCCCCAGACAATGACAATGACATATGCATGCCCCCTCAAGGAATTGGCCGGAAACATGCGGAAAATAGGCCAATTGATCGATAAAAATGATAGGATCGAACAGACTGTCAATCGGAGATCGGATGCATGAAGGACAAGCAATTAATGACACAAAAGACCACAACCAACATAAGATGGAGAGGGTGCACATCCATCTATGCACTGACAAAGATCTATAAATGAGACCAAGAGAGGGAAAATTGCTCATTTGCACTAGCTCAAGAGGAGAATTTGTTGCTCTAGAAAAGGACACTTGCAGAGAGATGGTGAACATTCCAATGGCAGATCACCTTGGAGAACATGTATGCACATTCAGATGATCGGATGATGCAGGAGCAATGGTATGTATCTCAAAAACCCATGTTTTCAATTTCATGAATTTTGATCGCTTGCGGGACATTGCAGGGCCCACAGGGAGTGCAGAAACTGACTTTTGTGCTTGTGTAGGGCAAATCCTGCACTTGTGTGAGGTCTTCTGCACTTGTGTAGGGTACACAGGCGTAGGTTATAGGACACAAGCACAGGTTCCTTGACACAGGCACAGTTGTGCATTTGAAACCCTAATTTTGGTCAAAACAGCATGCAAATGATCCGGAAAGGGGGGATAAGGGTAGGATAGGTTATATTAGATGAAAAACACCCTGATGTGGACATGAAAATGAGGAAATGCAACCCATAGGAGCAAACCCTAAAACTGACAAAATGTGCCCCAATTGTGATGCAGAGTCGATAGTGTCCATTGATCACACGGGAGAACCGACCTGACTGCTTCATGCTATGACATAGACTCAGGAGCATGGATAGAGATACATTAGCAGGACTAGGGATATACTATATCATGTTCATGCCTAAGTTTAGGGAAAACACAGGACTACTTACCGCGTTGGCAAAGCGATGGCATTTGGAGACCTCCTCCTTCCATCCGGTGACTAGAGAGGCGACTGTGACACTAGAGGATGTATGGCGTATCCTCCGCATTCTGATTCATGGAGAGATGATAGAGTATGACCTAGTGACAGGGAGAGATGCATTGTGTAGAATACTTGAGTGTGACGTAGATGATCTGGATATCATAGAGAGGGAGATTGGCTGGGAGACCATGGCATCGGAGTATGATCGACGGTATGTGGTGATAGCATGTCTACTAGCAGGAGACAGACGAGGACATGGATTCCCTATTGGATGGGGAAGAGTGCTAGAGCGGATGGCGATAGAGGGTATAGTGTACACATGGGGACCATGTGTACTGGCTATGTTGTATTTTCAGTTGCATCAGATAGCGTATCAGGGAGTTCAAACTTTGAGCTGTGGAGTCACAATGTTACAAGTATGGGCATTTGAGCATATAGCCATATGTTGACCGATTACAGATAGACAGGTAGTACCACATCGACCATATGTGTACTGCTATGGGGGAGCACTAAGACAGGGTCCGTTTGGATACATACTATATTGGCGACATGAGCTAGACCGACTGAGAGAGTTCATATGGAGGCCATATCGTGATTGTCCAGGATGGTCAGATGATAGTGATGAGCTACCGTATTGTAGACAAGAGAGGTACTTGATTGGGTGACCAGTGAATCACCAGAGAGTGATTGAGTTGTACCTACCAAAGAGAGTCAAACGACAGTTTGGAGAGAGGCAGGATGTACCTAGGAGGACTGCACACTTTGCCCAATCTCACAGAGAGACGAGTCAGTGGGGGAGTATGATTCAGCCACACATAGCATATGTTGACTTCTCACAGCTACAATAGAGACCATGGGATTGGAGATTAGATGTGGAGGATGCTGGGATGATAGATGAGTATGAGAGATGGTTTGCACAACTACGGCCAGTGCCATTGATAGATCCAGATATTCCAGTACCGAGGCGACAGGAGGACTTCCCACTCACAGGAGAGGAGGAGGGAGATGATGAGGACGAGGAGGATGAGGGTGGGGATGAGGATGAGGGGGATGACAAGGATGGAGATGAGAATGGGGATGACAATGATAGAGATGAGGATGACGATGATGAGGATGGAGATGAGGATGGGGATGACGAGCAGGAGGCATTGCAGGATATACCCATAGAGCAGGAGACAGCTAGGACAGAGGAGATGGAGATGTGTAGGGCTATCATAGCAAGTCAGAAGGATCACATTGTGACATTAGAGAGACAGTAGAATTAGTTCAGAGCAGAGATAGCCAAACTCACAGCGGCTCGAGATGCAGCGATTGCTCAGGCACAGCGAGAGGAATAGAGAGTCACTGAGTATATTGGGTTGATTCGGGATGCCAGTGCATGGGAGATGGCACAGATGCTGGTAGAGATCGGAGAGGAGATACAGCATTGGAGGACACTATATGAGGGTGTCGTTCCACTAGAGTAGAGAGCAGCTTCATATCGGGCACGATCGAGGACAGAGAGCAGGGCACGCTCTCGGAGGTCATTGAGCAGCATGGGAGTGAGTGGACCTATGAGACCACCACAGCCAGGACCAGGAGGGACATCATCTACAAGACATTGCAAGGATGAGGAGGACAGTGGGAGCACCCAGTGACAGAGGCACGTGCTCCTTAGGACAGACAATGGACATTATGTAGTTTGACATTTTGTAGTCAGCCTGTGGGCCATACTTAGGACAGACAGTCCAATTTTGTACTCCGATATTATTTTGACATATGATATGATATGCATCGATATGATGGGATGCAATATGTTATGACTGATGTTATTTTCCATGTATGGATGACTTATGCACTGTTGATGTACCATTGTGGAACATGTATGGATATATTTTTTTATGTGTTTTTGATGCATTGATAATATGAAATGGATAAAATGCATGATGTGATTCTTAATATAATGCAAATGTACTAACCGAATGGATGCAGGATGCAGCATATGTGTTTGGAAAACTCGGAGCACTAGACCGAACTGACTATCCGAACTAACAGAAGAAATGTTAGTAAGAAGAAAATGAGACAGAGGACAGTTAGAGATGAAGAAAAAATTGCTTTCAGTAATACACTTTGTAGGTGAGAACCTTTATTTTAATGTAGCAAAATGGATGTGTAGCATCATGGCATGGAAGGCCAGAGCTGAAATGCAACCCTTTTTGCAAAAGACAGACACATCACAGATAAACAGCAATCACAACAAAAAAAGAAAAGGACCATGAACCATCCTGGTCACTCTAAATCACTTAGTGACATCATCGAGCAACATAGGAACATGATCGAAGCCAAAGATAAATCAGTAAAAAGATAAGATGCACAAATTCCAACAAATCAAACAAACATCTTGATCTTCATTGGCAAAAGTTGAAAGTATTGATAAGACGATCATGCTATCTGGTTTCAAGACATGCGGTACCCTGTCTAAGACAGGACACAGTCTAGTTTCAAGTATACCACACCCTGTATAAGACTCATGATAGTGTGACAAAGATGAATAATATTGATTGTGATTGATATGAGAATTTTGATCAGTTTGAATGTCTGGTTTGATTGAAAAGGTTCATTTGTTAATGCATGATTTCATTAAAGCACAATGTGTGATTGTGTGTCGTTGGAGGGATGCTCAGTGATTTGTCTTATGCACAAAAAGGGATCCTTTATTGACAAAATGCTTGTTTTTGTGGATTTTAATGTTTTGAAATGTTTTTGTGTTCATTTTTTTAGGACTTTTTATGACTTGTTTAGGGATTTATTTCAGGACATTTTTCATTTTTTTTTGAATTATTTCAGGACATTTTCAATTTTTTTGAATTATTTTAGGACATTTTTCAATTTTTTTTGAATTATTTCAGGACATTTTTGGATGCAAAAGTTCCAGTGATTGATCATGACAAGGGGAATGCACCTAATGCGCATCTGAAAGACATACATAGACCGGGACCAAAACATATGTACAAGAAACCAGAGTATGCAAGACAATGATGTTGACCAATAATAGGCTTGGAATAGGACATTGGATCAAGATGAAGATAGACATGATAAACCGGCCAAGAGAAAGCATAGCTAGAGGTCATGACAGATGACGGAGCAATAATCTCATTACTCATGGTGCCTAATTGCCAGGTTTTCACCATGGTACTTGCCCAAAGTGCCTGTTTGCCAGGTTTTCACTAGAGGGGGAATCATTTTTCTTTACTTTTTTGCTCTTTTTTCACTTTTTTTTTTTGGTTGTATTTTCTTTTTTTGCTTTTTTTTGTATTTTTTTTTGCTTTTTTTCACTTTTTTTGTATTTTTTTTAGGATCATATTTGAAGAAGTGCTGATAGAAAATTATGCCCAGTACTTGCGAAGATGCATGCTATTTATAGGATCAGATAGAGGTTCACCTTCTGGGGTAGCAAGCTGATATGCCCCCGAGCCATATGTTGCAGTTACTATGAAAGGCCCAACCCAATTAGGTTCAAACTTGCCTTTGATGATGTCAGTAGACTGTGCATTCTTAGGGTTTGCCTTTAAAACCAGATCTCCCACTTCGAAGTGTCACCCTTTGACCTTCTTATTATAAGAGCGACGGAGACGGTTTTGATATGCTTGCAAATGTGTCAGAGTTGTCTGATGTTTCTCATCTAACATCTCAAGCTGGTGTAACCGAGAGACTCTGTGTGTCTCATCATCAATCAGGTGTTGCAAGGAAACACGCAAGGAAGGAATCTCCACTTCCAAAGGTAAAATGGCTTTCGCACCATACACCAAGGAATAAGGTGTTGCGCCAGTAGGTGTGCGGATAGAAGTGCGATAGGCCCATAGTGCTGGATTCAACTGAACATGCCAATCTCAACCAACATCATTGACAACCTTTTTCAGGATCTTGATAATGGTTTTATTTGATGCTTTGGCTTGACCATTCTCCTGTGGATAGTATGGACTGGAGAAACGGTGTTGGATATGAAACTTTTCACAGAGTTCCTTGACATATTTATTCTTGAAGGGGCGACCATTATCAGTGACTATGGAAAGAGGAACCCCATACCGGCATATGATATAATTCAAGAGGAATTTTGAAATTTGGACACCAATGATATAAGTCATGGGGATAGCCTCAATCCATTTTGTAAAATACTTTGTGGCTGTAATGATAAACTTGTGTCCATTTGTAGATGTCGGGTGAATCTTGCCAGTAAGATACAATCCCCGTTGAGAAAAGGGCCATGGAGATATGACAGAATGAAGCTCTTGGGCTAGTGCATGAATGTAGTTTCCATGGATCTGGCACTTGTAGCACTTCTTAACAAAATCATGAACATCTTTTTCCAGAGTAGACCAATAATACCCAGCACGAATCAACTTTTTGGCTAAGCTCAAACCATTGAAATGGCCCCCGCATATACCATCGTGAACCTTGTGTAAAGCTGTTTGTGCTTCATCAGAATCCAAACACCTAATGAGGGTATGGTCAAAGGAATGATGATAAAGGGTGTCGGCGATGATGACATATTTGGCTATCTATCGGATAAAGGCTTGACGTTGGTTAGTGGAAAGGTTGGGTGGTAAGGTTTGGGATTTCAAATATTGATATACATCATTGTACCACGGGGAGTTAGGACCAACAAGAACACACATCACATCTGCCGTCGGAATGTCAAAAGAAGGAACCAGCAATTGGTCGACTAAAAAATCACATTTGTCCATATTGTGGGGCATATTTAACATGGAAGCAATCATAGCCATCGCATTTGCTGACTTGTTGTGCATTCGTGAAACTTGATTGAAATGGATAGCCATGAATTTGGTCTTGAAGAAATCTATCATATGCTTATAAGGAATAAGCTTTTCATCTTTTGTGTCGTAGTCATCATTCACTTGTCGGATGACTAATTGAGAATCTCCATAGACTTGCAAATGCGTGATGTTCCAGTGGACTGCTACTCGAAGTCCTATAACCAGTGCTTCATACTCTGCAATGTTATTGGTATAATGAAAAGTTATCTTGTAGGACTTGGGAATAGCATCACCTTGAGGGGTGACAAACAATATGTCGGCTCCGGACCCAAACTTGGTATGGGATCCATCAAAGTATAACTTCCATTCATGAGAAGATGTAAGAGTAAATACTGATTTATCTAGAAAATCTGTCAACATGGGATGATCATCAAAAATAGGAGCCTCTGCAAGTTGATCTTCTATGACTTGTCCTTTTATCGCCTTTCGCTCCATATACTCAATGTCAAATTCACTGAGAATCATGACCCACTTTGCTAGGCGACCCGTCAAAGCTGCTCAGCTAAGCAAGTATTTTAAGGGATCAATTTTTGCAACCAACAATGTTTGGTGGCTTAACATATAATGTCGAAGCTTTTGTGTTGCAAATACCACTGCTAAGCATGCCCTTTCAATAGTTGAATAATTTAGCTCATAACCTACCAGTGTCTGGCTGATATAATAAATAGCTCGCTCTTTTCTATTTTCATCTTGTTGGGCCAAGAGAACTCCTAATGTAGTTTCAGTTGCAGAAATATACAATAAAAATGGCTTTCCTTCTATAGGAGGCATTAGGATAGGTGGCGACAGCAAATATTCCTTAAGAGCTTGAAAAGTTGATTGACATTGCTCAGTCCATTTAAAAGTGACACCTTTATGCAGTAGATGCTGGAATGGGTGACATTTGTCGGCCAACTAAGCTATGAAGTGGCGGATTGACTGGAGCTTTCCTTGCAGACTACATAATTGATGGAGATTAGAAGGAGGAGGCATATCCATTATTGCTTTAACTTTGGCAGGGTCGACCTCAATGCCTCTATGAGAAACAATGTACCCTAGTAACTTGCCAGCTGTGACACCAAAGACACACTTCTTTGGATTGAGTCTGAGCTTGTATGTCTCCATTTGTTGAAAGATTGGGCCCAGGATGGCTAGATGACTATCTCTTGTGACAGATTTGCATAACAAGTCATCAACATAGTCCTCCATCAAAGTATGCATGAAACCATGAAAAATTGTTGTCATTGCTCTTTGATATGTTGTGCCTGCATTTTTAAGACCGAAGGGCATCACATTCCAACAGTAGGTACCCCAAGCACAGGTGAATGTTGTCTTATGTTGATCTTCATGAGCAATGCAAATTTGGTTATAGCTGGAGAAACCATCCATTAATGAAAGCATCTCATATCCAACAGTCATGTCAACTATGATGTCAATATTTAGCAATGGAAAATCATCTTTAGGGCATGCTTTATTGAGATCCCTAAAATCTGTGTAGATTCTGATGCCCCCAGTTACTTTACTAATTGGTACTAAATTTCAAATCTAGTCTGCATAATCAATGGGTCTAATGAAGCCCACATCCAGTAATTTTTTTAGTTCCACCTTAACCAAAAGAGCCACCTAGGGATGCATCTTTCAAAGTTTCTGTTTGACCAGCTTGGCATCAGCTTTCAATGGCAAATGATGAAGGACTAATTCTGGATCAAGGCCAGGCATATCTGCATAGGACCATGCAAAGCTGATCTTCTTCTCAAGAAAGAAATTGACAAAATCTATCTTTTCCTGTTCTGATAGAGAAGCCGCAAAATGAATGACCTTAGGGTTGTCAGGTGTACCCAAATTGATTTCCTCGGTCATTTCCACCAGCAATGTTGATTTGTCCTGACTGGATAGGGGTATGTCCACTCTTCCACCTTTGGGCGCCTCAGAGAGGTTTTCACCCGTAGGTATGTCTTTTGTTTTTACTTTTGTATGATCAAAGAGTGCCTTACGGTTTTCACTCAAAGATCTATTCTTTTGATTTTTTACATTTTCTTTTCTTGTTTCATTTTGATGACTAGAAGAGGGAGTTGACTCCCCAAAATATGTTGTGGAATCTAAATCGATAGCAAATCTTGCCTTATGATCACCTTGTGGCATGCCTTCCCATAGTCCAAGGAATTCTGCAATTGCTTCGTCATTTTGAAAATAGTCCAATGTGAGTGGTTCTTGTTGGTCATGTTGGATAAGTTGGGGATAGATGAGGGGCATGCCATCATCAGTTGTAAGGAGAGAAAGGGCTGATATGGTAAAGATGTTAACATTTGTGGTGTCACTATCTGAACTCCTTGTATCTGATTCAGAGCTTGGATCCCAAAATGACTCTATCCAAGCATGAGGACATGTTTTAGGAAGAGGAGTTATTTCATGCTTGTCTTCCATAGGCAAATTATCAGGGTCAATGAAAATATTCTCGAGGGCATAGGAGCTAGAAGAAAAAGAACTCCACTCCCATTCATTGGAATCAGTTTCAGGTCGAGTATCCTCAGGTGTTATTTCATCATTAGAGACACGCCCTTTTCTACACGTGGGCACTTTGGAAGATGAGGGTCCAATTCACAATGGTACAAAACCTAACCCTAAAGTCGGAGGTCACCTCTTGGGTATAACAGGTTCTAGCCTTCCATCATTGTTCAGGCCTAAGCCACTGCAACCATCATATCCTTTCTTTTGCAACATAGTAAATCCTTTGCCATATCGTTCCATTGGCAACCTGACAGGTGGGGTCTTAGTTGGATCTTTTTAAAGCCAATCTATGACATCATCATCTAAAGTTTCTTTGTCAAGTTCACCCCATCTTGTAAATGTAGTGGGAGGCTGATATTGAATAATGACCTTGGGTTCCTTTTGCAATAAATGTGGTTTGCCATATGATTTTGGAGATATTGGTAAATTCCCGATGAGGAATGTTTGATCCATTGAATATTTTCCACATCCTTGGTCTTGTATCTTCAATTTTCCTTTGACAGCATCTAACAATTCATTAGGATCCACATAACTATGTGAATTGGCCTCTCTATTGACTGGGACTTGCTGCTGAGGGGTATCCTTTAGAGTAGCACAAAATTGAAATGGATTAGGATCTCCTGGAATTGTTATCTTAGTTGCATTGTAAGGATATTTTAAACATTGATGATAAATGGATGGAACTGCTTTCATTGCATGGATCCATGGATGGCCAAGGATCATATTGTAAGGGAGATCAAGGTCCAAGACCTGCAAGAAAGTGTTTTCTGTCACTGGACCGACTCTGATAGGCAATGTAATTATCCCTTTGGATGGGCGCTCAGCATCATCATATGCTTTTATTGTTACTCTTCTGGAAGCATCAATATCATTTTCTGTATATCCAAGGCCAATGACCACTCTCAAGGTGCAGATATTAAGACCCGCTCCACCATCTATCAAGACTCATCAGATTTTGCAATTATGGACAAAGACTTCAAGGTGCAAAGGATCATTATGAGGGAGCTTATCAGATGAGATATCATTATTAGAAAATGCGACATTTTGGGAAATAGCTAGATGTCCAATCCGGGCTTGAAACTAGTCAACATCAATATCTGTCAGGACTGTGGACTCAATTAAAGCTTTATCCAAGACTGCATGATGCATGGGAGACATTTTCAATAACTCAAGGATTGATATTTGTGCAGGTGTCTTTCCTAGATGATCCAAGAGATTATACTGGCTTGCAGGAGTTGGTTTGGAAGGAGCTGCAGGAGCTCCTTTCAAGATTATTTTAGATCGACGAGTGGTGACCGTGCAAGAGGGATCTTGTCCCTTTATTCTTAGGGTGGAAACATACTCATTTGACACTCTGAAACAATTGATGACATTGTTATAACCAGTATTCACATAATTTGCTATTTGGGCAGAGTTGGAAGAAGACACTTTACCCTTGTCATGATCAAGCAAAGGAGTTTTGAAAATAGTATGATCAGTGTTAGAGGTCGCATGGGGTGGATCTACCTCAATTACTCCTTGCTCTAATAAATCTTGAATCATATGTTTCAATTGAAAACATGACGCGGTTTTATGTCCTTTGGACCGATGATACTCACAGTATGCATTATCATTCCACCAATGCGGTTTTACCACTGGTTCTACCTTGATATCTGGTAGCTTAATAAATTTTTCTTGTATTAATTGCTTCATTACCGACTCAATAGGCTCTCCCAATGGTGTAAATTGTCGAGGAGGCCCATCCCTTGATCAGAAAGGTTTGCACTGCTGGCTTTGGAGTTGGCCTTTTTGTTGATTATATTGTTGAGTATGCTGTTGTTGAGTAACATTTCTCATTGGTGCTTGATTTTGTTCCATAGTTGACATATTAGGAACACTCAATTTCTTGATCGTGAATGGGGGTTGATTTGCATTCACCGCTCTTGCATCAACAACTCCATCATTAGTGACATTCTTGTTCTTTTACCAAAATCTGTTTCTGTCCCCTGAATAATTTGTGTTGTCACTGTCTTTATTGAGCTTGATAATTCCTTTAGCTACAAGAGCTATTTCAATGCTCATTCCTTTCTTGATGAGTTTCTCAATAGTACTGGGACTTTTTAGTTTTAGTTCATACATCATTTCTGGGACCAAATTTTGGATAAACAGATTCACTTGTTGTTCTTCAGGTATATCCAGGGAAGAACGACTATACAAGCTTCGCCATCATTGCAAGAAAGTCACTAATGGTTCACCTTGCTTTTGCTTGGTGTTGCATAAATCTGACATGGTCACGTCACTGTCGATGTTGAACGCGAAATGAGATAAAAACTTTTGAGCCAACTCCGACCAAGTCTTTTTCACTGTCAATGTTGAACGCGAAATCTGACATGGTCACAATCAAGGTCTTTTTCCTTTGGCCATACAATCTGACATCCACTCCCTTGTTGGTATTTTGGTATGGTTTTTTCATTGATGTCAACACCTACTGAAAACTAGCACTTTGGAGATCTAGCAACATTCACTGGCAAGCAAGTAACTATTGCACAAATACTGGTATATGGTTCACCAGCAGGATATAATGTTCACCGGTACCTGGAATGATATGGAAGACACTTGGTAATGTCGAAGACATTGTGTGGATACTTTGTTTTGAAGAATTAATCATTGGTATATTCATATTTGCATATTTGCTTTTACCGGCAAATAGGTTCAGGGTTATCTAGGGTTACACAGATAGGTTTATCTTTTCCAGATCAGCAAGGCACGCTATGGAGATGATTTATTATTGTTGTAAATGCATTAAGCTGACATGTTCAATCGGTTATTGCATTAGATATTATATTGTATGTAAAATGTTTTTATTGTAATATCTTGTAGAGCCGACCTACTAAAATTGGTCTTAGGGTATGGTATAAATGTAAGATCTTATTTGTAAGATCGAATGTGGAATGCAAAAAAGAATTGTGTGAAGGTATATACGAGATTAAGCAAAGGTATACATGAAGACATCATTTAAAGGTGAAGCTAGGTTTTTGTAGAAGCATATTAGCATTACACCGGTACTGAATCGAGCATATAAAGATGTTATTTTGTGCAGTACATTCTTATTGGATTTAACCATCCAACTGTAGTCAGTGTGACTCCCATTTTGTGTTTGAGCAGTGAGCTCTAAGTTGTTGGCCTTTCTACATGTGTAGACCCCATTTATGTACACTTACTATCTATAGTAGTATCATCTGATTGTGGGTAAGGTTTCCCACCGTGGTTTTTCCCCTTACAGGGTTTCCATGTACAAATATCGGTGTTATGTATTGTGGATGACTTTATGTTTATGTTTCATGCATTAATCCTTACCGATATAGCAATTTACTGTTAACATTGTCTACCGACATATTTAACTAGTTTACCGATATTAAGCATTAAGCTAGTTAAATGGTTTTTGGTTTAAATTTATTAGACAACTGATTCACCCCCCCCCCCCCCCTCTCAATTGTCTCTGGGACCTAACACCCCTCATTTTAGGGTTTGCACCAATTTATAATGTCTTTGCCTCAGTTTGTGTGCCAGGGTTAGGGTTCCCAATGCCAAGCTAAGGTTATGACCTATTCGGTGGAAAAGTTGTCATGCAACTTTTTGCAACTTTTGAGCAACTTTTGCAATGTTGCTTTTCTTGACTTTTAGGCCTACATTGGGCTATCATATGGACACAACCATGCTAAAAGGACCCCAAACTAACCAACAGGCACACATACCCTCAACTCCAAAGGAAAACTCAACTGAGACTTGTGAACCTAGGACCTAAACTAGGACCTAAACAAAACCAATGAGCTATTGGCTCTTATTACATTTACATGGCTTCTTAAAGAAGTAAAATCCAAAAAAAAATCAAATGGTGGAAGACCTTAGAAGGGTGCTCCTACACCATACTCCCCCTCTACACAAAATTAAGGAACTAGGGGAGAGATGAGAGCTGGGTGAATACCAAGTTTCTTGAGCTTGCCCTCTTCAACCCAAGTGGCTTCAAACTCAGGTTGACCTGCCCACTTCACCAAGTGTTCCATGTAGACCTGGTGTCTAGTAGACTTCTTCACCCTTGACTCCAAGATCTCCTCTGCTATGAGCTGCTTCACTTGAGGCAAGGCATTCACATCCAAGTCATGTAGTACCTTATCTTTATTCTCAATCTACCTTGCTATTTCACCTTTGTATAATATCAAATTAGCAACATTGAAGACTAGTGATATAGCCAAATTTGAAGGAAGATCCACCTTGTAGGCGTTCTCACCATATTTGGACAGAATTTTACCAGGTCCTACCCTCTTGATTTGTAGCTTTGTAGTCTTGCCGCTTTGCATTCTAGCTTTACTTAAATGGACCATCACATAGTCACCCACTTTGAACTGAACCTCTCTCCTTTTTTCATCCACTTTAGCTTTCAGTTTTTTAGTAGACTCTAGGATGGCTCTCTTGACCTATTCTTGGACTTCCTTGATGGTTTGAGTGAAGTCCTCTGCTTGCCCACTCTTCATCTCCATGGAACCAAGTTCTCTTAGTTCACACACCCCTCTTGGATGTATGTCATAGACAACCTCAAAAGGACTCCTTCCAGTGGTCCTATTTACACTATCATTGTAGGCATACTCAGCTTGTGGAATAACTAGATCCCAAGTCTGCCCATACTCCTTGGTTAGACACCTCAACAAATTGCCTAACAACTTGTTAATGACTTCAGTTTGACCATCAATTTGTAGATGGTAAGCTGAGTTGAATGATAAATTAATTCCTAGTCTTCTCCATAAGGTTTGCCAAAAATGGCCCATGAACTTGCTATACCTATCTGAACCAATACTTAATGGGAGTCCATGAATCCTTACAATCTCCTTAAAGAAGAGATGTACAATATAAATAGCATCATGAGTAGTTCTACCTGGAATAAAATGGCTCATCTTAGAAAATCTATCTACCACCACATAGATGCTATCCATACCTGTCTTTGTCTTGCGGAGTCCTACCACAAAGTCCATGCTCACACACTCCCAAGGCCTATTTGGGACTAGTAATGGCTAATAGAGACCAACATTACTTGATCCTCCTTTTTACCTTTGACACACACCATATTGCTCCACATACCTTCTCACATCCCTTGGCAACCTAGGCCAATGGTAGCATCTCTGTACTAGATCCAAAGTTCTATTGATTCCAAAGTGTCCACTTAGGCTTCCATTGTGTTTCTCTTATATGAGATTTTCTCTCATGGATCTTGTAGGCACATATAACTGATTGCCTTTGAACAAGAGACCATTTTGAAGAGTGTAATCTGCATACTCACCATGAAAATGATTCTCAAACTCCTTGCAGACCTTGTAGGTTGATGAGAAGTCCTCATCTTCTTCATAGAGATCCTTGAAACCTTCTATGCCTATGCTTTGCAATTGTAATTCTTGGACAGTCAATAGCTTCTGGCTTAAAGCATCTGCCACCTTGTTGAGCTGCCCCTTTTATGCTTGATAGTAAAGGTAAAGGATTGGAGGTACTCCATCCACTTCAAATGTCTATTTCTAAGCTTCTCTTGAGTGTTAATGTAACTCAAATCCTAGTTATCTATGAACACCACAAATTCTTTTGGGAGTAGGTAATGCCTCCACTTCTTGAGAGACTGAACTAGTGCATACAACTCTAGATCATATACTGAATACCTCTTCTTTGCCTCATTAAGCTTCTCACTAAAAAATGCCACAGGCCCTCTTGACTCAATACATCCCCTACTGCAATTCCACTTGCATCACATTCCAATGTGAATAGCTTGTCAAAAGTAGGTAAGAGTAGGATGGGTTTTGTGGCTGCTTCTTGCTTCAATAATTGGAATGCTTCATCAGCTTATTTAGTCCATTTGAGCTTAGTTTTAAGGCCTCCTTTTATAGTGTCAAGTACTGGTGCATGTATGCCACTGAAGTTCCTCACAAACTTTCTATAGAATTGGGCTAAACCATGGAAACTCCTAACTTCAATCCCTGTTTTAGGGGAAGGCCAATTCAAGATTGCCTCCACTTTGCTTGGATCCATCTTCAAGGTTCCCTTAGACACCACAAACCCCAAGTAGACTAACTCTTGCTTCAAGAAGTCACACTTCTCTAAGTCGATTTCCAACTTCTCTTCACGCAACCTCTCTAGGACTAACCTCAAATGTTCTAGGTGCTCCTCTTTGGTTCTTTTATAGACGAGTATGTCATCTAAGTATGCCACCACAAATCTACTTATGAAGTCCTTCAACACCTCATTCATCAACCTCATGAAGGTGCTTGGGGTATTGGTAAGTCCAAATGGCAACACAGGCCATTCATACAACCCTTCTTTGGTCTTAAAAGTGGTCTTCCACTCATCACCCTCCTTAATCCTAATTTGATGATAACCACTTTTAAGGTCCAACTTAGTAAAATACATGGCACCCCCTAAACAGTCCATCAAATCCTCTATTCTAGGAATAGGAAATTTGTACCTTATGGTGATCCTATTGATTGCCCTTGAATCAGTGCAAAGTCTCCACTTACCTCCCTTCTTTGTTGCTAGTACTACCGGGACTACACATGGGATGATGCTCTTCTTGATCAGTCCTTGATCCAACAACTCTTGCACTTGCCTTGCCACCTCCTTGTTTTGATCAGGTGTGAGCTTATATGTTGCTTTATTGGGCAGGGATGCACCGGGTACAAAGTCTATTAGATGGCTTATAGACCTTCTTGGAGGAAGTGTTGCAGGTGCTCCATCACTCACTATGTCTTTATATTCTTGCAACATTTGCTTTACCTCCTTAGGTACTTCTATCTGCAACTTATCTCCCTCCTCCTTTGGCTTCACAAAGATGGCACATCCCACTATCTCCTCTTCATGCAACAGGTGTAAGAACTCTTTACCAGTGTTAAGTAAGACACTAGGTGTTCTTGAGGTTCCCTCATCATTCTTTGTTAGTGACTGAATCTTATAGGTTCTGTTGTCCTTCTTGAAGGAAATGGAGTTCTCCTCTCCATCATAGATCACCTTCCTATCAAATTTCCAAGGTCTACCTAGCAGTAAATGACAAGCATCCATGGGTAACACATCACAAAGGATCTTATCCTCGTATCCTCCAATAGAAAACTCTACCCAAGTCTGTTCATTGACAAGCACACTTTGTTCTTGATTCAACCATGTCACCTTGTAAGGGCTAGTGTGGGGTATCTTTGTGAGTTTCAACTTATTGGCTGCCTCATCTGATATGATGTTATCACTTGACCCTGAATCAACTATCACCTTGTAAACTTTACCAAGGATTTTGCATCTCACCCTAAACAATGCTCTCTTATGCTTAGGTTCATCCTCAACTAGCTGTCTTATCAAGACCCTATTGAACATAAGATTTTCTCCAATTTTTGATTCAATATGGTCCACCTCAAGTGTTTTGCTACTTAATGTGTTTTCATTGGTATAAGCAACCCTCTTTCTACTATTTGATGAGGTAGGCTTGTCAGGGCATCTATAGGCCAGGTGTCCCAATTGACCATAATTGTAGCATTTCATGGTTGCAAAGTAGGAATTACCCCTACCGGTACCTCTATCCCTATTTGGGCCCCCTTGTGCACCTCTTCTTCAAGAATGGCCTCCTCTAAGAGTGGTTTCACTATTATGCTTAGTCAACTTGGACTCTCCTTGATTCCATTGCTCACATGCCTTGCTTTGGTCACCACCTCAGTGACACATTTGATCTCTACCTCTGCCTCTACCCCTATTGTTGGAGTCTCCCTTCCTTTTGTTCCTCTCTTCCACCTTAGCAGCAAGCAGATGACACTTTTGGACAGTGGTAGGAGTCCATAGGCTTATCTCCTCTTGGATGTTCCACTGTAGGCCACTTAGATACCTAGCCACCTTGATAGATTCCTCTTCTTGGACTTTGGATCTAAGACAAAGCTTCTAAAACTCCTCTCTATAAGAGGCCACATCAAGATCTTTCTACTTCAATCCCTGTCTCTTCTTATGAAGTTGGACTTCATAATCCTCTGGCAAGTAGTTCTCCTTGATCTTACTCAGCATGGCCTTCCAGTTTGCAATAGGTAGCTTCCTCATGCTAATTCTCTCCTCTTGCAAGTACTTCCACCATGTCAAGGTTGCTCCCCTTAGTCTTGGTTTGGCAACCTTAACCTTTTGGGCTTCTGTCACACCTTCACACTCAAAATGGTTCTCCATACCCTCAATCCATTCCATGACGGTGTCAATATCCATCCTTCCACTGAAATGTGGCAATCCTTCAAAATCTTTTCTATTCAAAGCCTTGATGGCCTTTACAAAAGGTTCTTCATTGATTAAGTGATTTGGTTCAGGTATGATTTCATCTATATCAATAGCTTTCTTGCCTCTGTCACTAGTGTCCGCACCCCAGAGTTCTTGTGCTCTCTGATCAACCACTTCTTGCAGCTTGTTCCTTATCTCACTCATAGCATCTTCAAGGAGTCTATTTTTCTCCTTTTGTTCTTCTACCTCCCTAGCTAGCTCTGCATTAGTGACCATTATGTTCTCCCCTACCAATTCACCATAATATAGGGACATGCACGGTCCACCAAATCTTTAACTTGCTCTGATGCCAATCCGATGGGAATGGGCTTGGGATAGACTAGCCTAGTCTATGCTCTTTGATCCTCTCCTTGGATCACTAGGTGTTCCAACCACACCCTAGGGTCTCTAGGACTTCCCTTTCTTTTGGAATCCCCTAACCTTTCCCAATCCACCCACCAACAATATGTGATTCTTCTCCTAAGCTCTCACCTACTCACAAGCTTCAAAAACCCTTACATAGGCTAATAAGGGTTTAACTCTTCCTACACCTTCTCAGGCCCTAGCAAGGATAGGACAGCTCTTTGACATATTTCTCCATCCATTCATGTGCCCCCAAGAGGTTTTGACCTTCCTACTTGTTACCAATCTCACTATTTTGCTTCTTTCCTACAAAATAGGGCTACAAGGAATGTGCCCCTATTAGGCCTCCATTCCGGAATTTTAGGGCTCCCTCTTGAAAACAATGCCCAAACTTGTAAAACTTCCCAAAGGGACTACTATTCATTTGAAAAAGGCTCAAATATTTTCCTAGTTTTGGGCCTCCAAGTGTCCGTACACTACCCTAGGTGAATTTAAGGGTTTTTGAGGGTTTTTAAAAGGGTTTTTAGGCCTGCCAGGGTCATAGTGATGGTTTTCTATCTTCACCACCTTGTCTGGATTGGTGGAAGGTCCTCCTTCTCACCAATGATGCTCCACACACCCCTCTACAACTCCTCCAAAGGGTGCCTCCTTCCTTGTCCTTCCTTTCTCTCACGGACCTCTGCAACCTTAACCCTTCCTAGTCGGGCACAGTCCAATCATGCCTAGGAATGGGTCTTTGATAGGCTTTCCTGCATCTTCAAGGGCCCTACTTCCTTTGAGATATTGTATAGGGTCTGCACTCCTATTCCCCATGGTTTCATGGTGTTTCCAGAATGGGGATAGGAGTTGTCAACCCATTTACACAAAATAGTCCAAAACTGGACAGTAAGGAATAAATTTACAAAATATTTACAAACACACCAAAACTTGCAAAAAAAACTTAATCTAAGTGCTCAAAATGAATGTTTCAACACTCAACAAGACTATCAATATGGTTTAGGTTCCAGAACAATCCATTAACAATCCTTCATTGCTCCATTTGTGTCGACTGGTAACAAAAACAAAGTCACAATCAAGGTCTTTTTCCTTTGGCTATACAATCTGACATCCAACCCCTCATTTTAGGGTTTGCACCAATTTATAATGTCTTTGCCTCGATTTGTGTGCTAGGGTTAGGGTTCCCAATTCCAAGCTAAGGTTATGACCTATTTGGTGGAAAAGTTGCATGACAACTTTGAAAAGTTGTCATGCAACTTTTTGCAACTTTTGAGCAACTTTTGCAATGTTTCTTTTCTTGACTTTTAGGCCTACATTGGGCTATCCTATGGACACAACCATGATAAAAGGACCCCAAACTCACCAATAGGAACACATACCCTCAACTCCAAAAGAAAACTCAACCTAGACTTGTGAACCTAGGACCTAAACTAGGACCTAAACAAAACCAATGAGCTCTTGGCTCTTATTACATTTACATGGCTTCTTAAAGAAGAAAAATCCCAACAAAATCAAATGGTGGAAGACCTTAGAAGGGTGCTCCTGCACCATTGGTTTATTTTCTTGTGGCCAACCTTGTTGTTTATCATTGAGGGTTTGTATATATATGATCTAAGATCTCATTGTAGATCATATGGGTATGGGGATATGGATATGTAAGGAGTGAATAATGTAATAATCATTCAAGCAGAGGATTTGATCGATCATTGGTGATCAAGTTGGTTCTATGTAAGAGGATTTAGTCCTCCAGTATTGAGATTAACTGGAATTGTATTCAGGCATAGGAGATGTTATCTTTGCAGTTCATTCTTTCTTCCGGATTGTAGTCTGGATTTCTATGTAGTCAGTGAGACTCCTTTTGTGATGAGAAGTGTGCTCTAAGTTGTTGGCCTTCCTACGAGTGCATGCCCCTCAATTGTAATTCACATACTTACTGTAGAAGTATTATCTGACTGTGGCTAGGCTTCCCACCGTGCTTTTTCCCTTTATTGGGTTTTCCATGTATAAATCTTGGTGTCATGTGGATGGTATTTATTCTCTGATTATTGTTTATGCTTAATTGGTTTATCTATTATTTTGATAATTGGTTTATGCATTTTGGTATTGATCTTTTGGGTTTCGATATTAAATTTTTAATTGCTTAAGGTTCCTATAATCTGGGGATAGTTGATTCACCCCCCCTCTCAGTTGTCTTCCGATTATTTGAATTGTCTAACAGAAATAGGTTTAGTCTTCTTGGGCTTCACCATGTCTTCCTCCTTTAGAATATTTTGTTCTCTTTCCCTTTGCACAACCTCCTTGGATATGCCCATCTGTTATGCTAGCTCCTCTACCTCTTTCCTTACTTTCCTCTTCCTAGCAGGTCCGATAAACTTCTTGTGCAAATCAAGATTTTTTCTTGACAAGTACTGAACCTCTCTTCCTTATCATCCACTAGTTGACTCAACAAATGTTGAGCATATGCATCAAGTGTGGTAGCATCCACCTCATACCCCATGGGCATGATCCAGATAGTTCTTGGCTCAACTACCTCCATGTGGCATTGGCCCTTATTAGCCATAAAGAAAATAGTTTTCTCATACTTCTCAACAATTCCTTTAGGGATCCTTTCCCTAATGTGCATTGTAGCTTGAAAGGATTTGAAATAACCCCACAAAGTAGATTTCTAAGCAACAATATCACCTAAACCCTGCAATCCTTCCTTAATCTGAATGATCACTAGCTTATCATATCCCCACCAAATCTTTCCAATACTGGGGATTTTGATGTAGGAGAATCCTCGGTTCTTGGCAATCTTGCATCAACCAAAAATATTTCATTTTTTTAGTTTTGTTCTTTGTTCATTTTAGTAGTTCAATTTCTAAGATTTCACCAGATTCCTTGGGCTTTGATCATTTCTTATGTAGAGCTTGATTTGGATTGCATTTTATTTCTTCTACCTTGTTCCTGAACCACATCTCATTTTGATCTCTTTCCTGCAAGTTATCGCTACCGGATTGGTTGGCAATTTTATGTTCCTAGACTTGTTTGAGCTTAACGGCTAGTTGGCATTCCTAAGTCTTGCCAAGCAATTCCTTTACATGCAGAGCCAACTGATCCCTTGTTCGATGATCTTTGATGCTTGGCTAACCTTAATATTAGTTCGTGCTTCATGGTGATTCTTTTATGGAGGATTTCATTTCATATTTTGGGGCCGACCTATTTGCATGTTTCATTTTCCCGTCTTAAGGAATGAGATCTTTTTTAGCTGACCCGAATGTCTCTGGATGCTATATATTGTTTTATTTGATCTTAGGAGGGCATTAGTTGATAATAGGATCATTAGATTGTCATTCAAATCTTATGAGTGATTCTAGATCGATGCATATGGATGTAATTCTGTAATAAGCCATTTTGCCTACATGTAAGCTCCCATGTTACTGACAGTTGTAATTGATTTAATAATATGATCCTCACCTGATCTAGAATTATCTCTCTCTTGTGTTTCTTAGTGTTGTTTCATAATTGTTGCACGGTCCAGATTGTCCTCATTGAGGATCCTCCTCACCGTGTCTACACCAAATTTGATTTAGGAAATACAATGTTAGGAAAACAATCAAGGAAATGAACTTGAATACATGCTTCTTGTCCTACTTAATCTTCTTTGGGTTGCTTAATAACTCACTGAGAAGTACTAAGAAAACATCATACCTCTTTCCATCCTTCAGAATATCATTGGTAGCAAATATAGTTGTGTTGGATACAAAATTTTGCCTATTGGATTGGTATACCTTATATCTAGACACCATCGAGGCAAGTCTAACATCATGCTCTATGATATCATTGATAGTCATCAACTAGCTATCAAATTGAGATCTGGTAACCTTTGTTACCATTATATTTTGTACTTTCCTCTATCTGGGGACCTTACCGATTGCATTTAAATTGGTAATTACATTAATGGCTTTCTTGGTGATCTTATGAGGTCAGTCCAACCACATGAATTCATCATGGATTTGACTCAAAATGTAACAGACCCATTCATGTTCATCGAACACCAGGAAATGAATGAATTGGATGAAACCCTTATCGTGCAGTGACTTGAATTTTGACTTCAAATTTCCTAGACTATCCATCATGTGCTTGGTGTAAAGTGAAAGCATATCTGCATTCCCAAGATCCTCAATGTTCCAATGGATATATGCCCTAATATCTTTGTTGTGAAGTACACCATATAGGACAGAAGAAAATACACCTTCTAGATCATCTCCCATGCATTTGAATGGGTGACTATTGAACATAGGCCTTGCCCTCTTAGAAATATTGACCACCAATGGAGTCACAACACTAGATGCAGATGCATATTCCATTTCAAAATACAAATATGAAAAGATATCTTGCAAATGAAAAATACCTTTTGATTCTCAACCGGGTCCAAGAAATCACTAATAGATTGCTTCAAGCTCGGATTTAGCTACTAAAACTCTTTCACTCTACTACTCTACTCTTCTCTCTTATTACATTGTGAAGAATGAGCTATTGAAATTCCTTTTTATCCACCAAAAACCTAATTTTTTGTAATACATGCACAACTCTAATGACTTTCGGATACACTATTTTTCATGAATTCATTCATCGGATTATCAAACCGACATGGAATCTTTCAGACAATATTAGGACAACTAATCTCCATCATCTACAACCATCCTTGACCGGTTACAGATCTTTGAAGGGGGGTTTTAAAGATCTGCATGATAATCTCACCCTAAGGCCAAAATGCCTTAGTTACCGGATGAGGTTCCTACACTGGTATAAGGTGTAGAGCCATTTTGAACAATAAAATCTTCTTTCTTTACTCACATCTTCTTATGCTACTCTCTAATCTCTTCCATCTTCAATTTTCCCTTTTCATTTGATTTATTTTGTCCTACTGGTGCATTCCTACTTCTAGAATTATTGCAATAAGACCAAGCTCGTTGTATGCATGACAAACAACACTTTTTTTCATAGGCCTAAAGTTCATTTGATTTGATCTCATCTTGCATTGCTTAGAAATGTGTCCAAACATTCCACAAGCATAGCATCTTTTATTCTGAAAGTTATTTATCATTGTTTTGCACATGTTTGACTTATGACCAAAATTGTTGCATATGAAACATTGGCTGGTAAAGGTAGAACCATTGTTCATCAATTTGTTTATCATTCAATTATTCATCCTACTTCTACATTGACTTGTTGTATGACAGAATTTACCACATACAAAACATTTACCATTGAATTTATAGGGATTAGGCTGTCTTACCAGAGGTTTATTGTGTTAGGTCCCGGAGACAACTAAGAGGGGGGTGTGAATCAGTTGTCTAATAAATTCAAACCAAAAACTAATTAACCAACTTAATGCTTAATACCAGTAAACCAGTTAAGTATGTTGGTACACAGTGTTAACAGTAAATTGCTATACCAACAAGGATTAATGCATGAAACATAAACATAAAGTCATCCACAACACATAACACCAATATTTGTACATGGAAACCCTGTAATGGGAAAAACCATGGTGGGAAACCTTACCCACAATCAGATGATACTACTGTAGATAGTAAGTGTACATAAATGGGGTCTGCACATGCAGAAAGGCCAACAGCCTAGAGCTCACTGCTCAATCACAAAATGGGAGTCACACTGACTACAATTTGGATGGTTAAATCCAATAAGAATGTACTGCACAAAATAGCATCTTCATATGTTGGATTCAGTATCGGTGTAATGCTGATATGCTTCTACAAAAACCTAGCTTCACCTTCAAATGATGTCTTCGTGTATATCCCTGCTTGATCTCACATATACCTTCACTCACTTCTTTTTCTCATTCCACACTTGATCTTACAAATAAGATCTTACATTTATACCATACCCTAAGACCAATTTTAGTAGGTCAGCTCTACAAGATATTACAATAAAATCATTTTACAAACAATATAATATCTGATGCAATAACCGACTAAACATGTCAGCTTAATGCATTTAAAACACTAATAAATCATTTCCATAGCATGCCATGCTGATCTGGAAAAGATAAACCTGCCAGTGTAACCTTAGATAACCTGGACCTATTTGCCGGTAAAAGTGAATATGCAAATATGAATATACCAATGATTAATTCTTCAAAACAAAGTATCCACATGATGTCTTCAACATTACCAAGTGTCTTCCATATCATTCCAAGTATCGGTGAACATTATATCCTTCTGATGAACCGTATACTAGTAACTATTGCACAATTTACTTGTTTGTCGGTGAATGTTGTTGGATCTCCAAAGTGCTAGTTTTCAGTAGGTGTTGACATTAATGACAAAACCATACCAAAATACCAACAATCTCCCCCTTTGGCATTGATGGCAATACAAGATGGAAAAACCATCAAAGTGCCAAAACAGAAATGCCAAATACAAAAACCAACAATCTTCATTTCTCCCCCTGGGAGCAATATGTGTTTTTCAAAATCTCTTCCCAAAAAGATAATGTGTTTTCCTATAGATATCTCTCCCCCTTTGACATCAAATGCCAAAGTCAAGTTCATAGAAAAATACCAACCAATTTTTACTATACCAACTACTTCCCCTGAGAAGTAGCTTCCTCATCAAATACCGGAATAAAAGATTTGTCTTTTTAATTCTACCAATTGATGACAATCATCAACTGTCTAAGTCTCTACTGGTGGTGGTATGACTCCAAGCTGATCTCTAAGATATTCAAAAGTCACCTTAGGCAAAGGTTTTGTGAAAATATCTACAAGCTATTCTTTAGTATTCACATAAACTAGTTTTATCTCCTTTTATTCAACTTTTTCCCTTAGAAAATTTAGTTTGATAGAAACATGTTTAGTTTTAGAATGTAATACCGGATTCTTAGATATATCAATTGTTCCAGTGTTATCACAGTATATAGTAATAGGTTCCTTACATTTTACCTTTATGTCTTTCAACATTTGCTTAAGCCATATACAGTTAGTTGTTGCTGCAACATATTCTAATTCTGTTGTTGATAAAGATGTACAACTCTATTTCTTACTCAACCAAGAAACTAATCTCTTTCCAAGAAAGAATGCTCCTCCAGTGGTGCTCTTTCTATCATCCACATCTCCTGCCCAATTTGCATCTATGTATGCACATAGATCAAAATTTTCATCTTTAGGATACCATAATCCAAGATTTGCTATGCCTTGTAGGTACCGGAAAATCCTTTTTACTGCTGATTCATGATTTTCCCTAGGATTACTCTAAAATCTAGAAACAATACATACTGCATCCATAATATCAGGCCTGGTTTTTAACAAATATAGTAAACCTCCTATCATAGATTTGTATCTAGTTGGATTAATAGGTGTAGATTCATCCCTTTGAGATAATTTGTCATTTGTAGTCATAGGTGTGCTTACCAGTTTAGAGTTCTCCATCCCAAATTTCTTTAGTAATTCTTTCAAGTACTTGGATTGACTCAAAAATATACCTTTATTAGTCTGAGAAATCTACAAACCTAAAAAGAATTTTATTTCTCCAATCATAGACATTTCAAATTCTTGTTGCATTTTAATAGAAAATTCTTTACATAGTCCATCTTCTCCTCCAAAGATTATATCATCAACAAATACTTCAATAATCAAGATGTCATCATTAGTTACTTTGTAATATAAATTGCTATCTACATTTCCTTTAGTAAAACCAATCTTCAAAAGATACTTATCCAACCTTGCATACCAAGCTTTTGGGGCTTGTTTCAATCCATACGGAGCTTTTCTTAACCTGCAAACTATATCATTGTCATATGTCAAAGAAAATCCATCAGGTTGTCCAATATATACTTCTTCTTCAAGATCTCCATTCAAAAATGCACATTTAATATCCATTTGATAAACTTTGTAGTCCTTGTGAGCTGCAAAATCCAAAAATAATCTAACTACCTATTTTCTGGCTACCATTGCAAAGGTTTCATTGTAATCAACTCCTTCTTTCTGAGAATATCCCTTACACACTAGTCTTGTTTTATTTCTGACAACCTTACCATCTTCATTAAGTTTGTTTCTAAATACCCATTTGGTTCCAATTACATTTTTATCTTTAGGTTAGGGAACTAATGTCCAAGTATTATTTTTCTCAATTTGTCCTAATTCTTCTTCCATAGCTTTAATCTAAAATTTATCTTCAAATGCCTCATTGATAGATGATGGTTCAATTTGAGAAATAAAACATACCTCTTCATTTGCCAATCTTCCTCTTGTCATAACTCCCTTGAATTTTTTTACAATTATCTAATCTTTAGAATTATACAATCTTACATACCGAGGTGTCTTAGTTTGTTGTTGTTCTACAATTACTGTGGAATCTTCTGATGATACCGGGGTAACTGGATCTTCATTTTGTATCATTGGATTCAGTATAGGTTCATTTGTCACAATTTTTGTTGCCGGTTCAAAGTCTATATACCTTGAAGTTCCTCTGAATTATTCATCAATCTTTACATTTGTACTCTCAACAATTTTCTGCAATCTCTTATTAAAACATATATATGCCTTGCTCTTAGATGAATAACCAAGAAATATTCCTTCATCACTTCTAGGATCAAATTTGCCAATATACTCATCTCTTCTAATATAACATTTACTACCAAAAATTCTGAAATACTTAAGAGTAGGAGTATTACCAAACCATAGTTCATGAGGGGTCTTACCGGTTTCACCTTTGATGTGAACTTTGTTGAACGTATAGACAGCAGTGCTAACTACCTCTCTCCAATACATATGTGGTAGATTTTCTTCTGATGACATACTTCTAGCTGCATCCAAGATAGTTATGTTTTTCCTTTCAAAAAATCCATTCTATTGTGGTGTTCGAGGTGCTGATAACTATCTTCTAATTCCATTCACTTCACAGAATGTATTAAAGTCCTTAGATGTGAATTCTCCTCCTTGATCTGATCTTAAACATTTGATTTTCTTAACGATTTCATTTTCAACCATTGCTTTGAATAGTGTGAACTTTCCAAGTGCTTCTGATTTCTCTCTGAGAAAAGTAACCCAACACATTCTAGAATAATCATCAATAATTAGCATGAAATATCTATCACCTTGCAAGCTTCTAGTTCTAGCTGGACCACATAAATCTGTGTCAATCAAATCAAGAGCATTACTGGATTTTTCTGGAATACTTTTGAAACTAGCTCTAACTTGTTTTCCAAATTGACATTCCTTATAAATTGTATTTTGAGGTTTCACAATTTTAGGTAGATCTCTAACTGCCTTAGAAGTACTGATTTTTACCATGCAATCAAAATTTACATGACATAGTCTGTTATGCCATAACCAACTTTCATCTATATGTGCAATTAAGCATGCCTTTTCACTATTATTCAAATGAAAGATATTGCCTCTATTCTGATTATCGATTGCAATTTCCAAACCAATTCTATTCATGATTTTTCATTTTCCATTTTTAAATTGTAACTAAAATCCCTTCTCAACTAATTGACCAAAACTAAAAAGATTATGCTTTAATCCTTCAACATAGTAGACATTGTCAGTGTTATGCTTACCATCAAGAGATGTTGAACCCTTACCTTTGATTGAATAGGCTTTGTCATCTCCAAATCTTAGTAAACCTCCATTGTATTCTTAAAAGTTCAAGAATTTACCTTTGTCTCCAATCATATGATGTGAGCATTCGGACTCAATGATCCATTCATCCTTTGCTTCAACTTTAGCTGCTAGGGCTTGTTCTACCGGTTGAGCAGTAGGTGTCCATTGATCTTCTGTTATAGCAAGAAAAACCCATCCATTGTCTGTTGGATCCTCATCAGAATCATCAGTCACACCTTCATCAACAATGTAACAAGATTTATCTTTGTTCTTTTTAAATCTGTATCTTTGATATTCAGGATTAGGCCTGTATGTTCTTCTAGCTTCTTCTCTTAATCTAGCATGTCTATCAGGGCATCTTGAAGCCATATGACCAATCTTATTGCAGTTAAAACATTTAAAGGGTGCTTTACCTTCATACTTACTTCCAATTGGACATTTTGGCATTTTTCTTCCAAATAGTGCTTCAAGTTCTTCAAGCTCTTCATTCTCCTTTCTAGATTCTTCAAGTTCTCTTGCATAAAAGGCTCTCCAGTCTGATTTGTCAAATGATGGAGCAGATGTTGTTGATGCTTTAAAGGCTAAATCAGTTTTTATAGTAGCAACAGGACCAAATTTTTCAATTTCAAAGGTTGAAAGTTTTCCAATCAATGTATCCCTAGTTATTGATGTATTAGGCATTGTTCTCAACTCATTTATAGCGGTAACCTTCATTTTATATGCCGGTGGCAAACCTCTTAAGATTTTTGAAATAATTTCATCCTCACTCAAGGTTCCTCCACAACATTTAATACCCAAAACAATTTCATTTACTCTTTCCATAAAAGTAGAAATCCTTTCATCTTCTTCCATTTTTAGATGTTCATACCTAACTCAGAAGCTTTCAAGTTTTGCAATTTTGACTATGGAATCTCATTCATTCAGTGTTTCCAAATGATCCCAAATAGCTTTAGCAGTAGACCTATCTGATAATCCCATGATTTGTTGATCTGATAATGCGCTCAAAAGTGCTTCTCTTGCTTTGCAGTCATTTTCTTCATCTTTAGCTAAGGTAGTTGGAGTAGTCTGACCAAATACAATAGCAGTATAACCATTCTTTCTAACTTCCCAGATGTCTTTACCAATTCAATTCAGATGTGTCTCCATTTTGATCTTCCATATGCCATAGTTGGTTCCATCAAGTTTAGCACTGTCCTTCCTAAAATAATTAGTAGACATTGGATCTCCTCAAGTTGTTAAACTTCTGCAAAAGAGGACTAAGCTCTAATACCGATTTTTAGGTCTCAGAGACAACTAAGAGGGGGGGGGGGGTGAATAAGTTGTCTAATAAATTCAAACCAAAAACTAATTAACCAACTTAATGCTTAATGCTGGAAAACCAGTCAAGTATGCCAGTAGACAGTGTTAATAGTAAATTGCTATACCGATAAGGATTAATGCATGAAACATAAACATAAAGTCATCCACAACACATAACACCAATATTTGTATGTGGAAACCCTGTAATGGGAAAAAACCACGGTGGGAAACCTTACCCACAATCAGATGATACTACTGTAGATAGTAAGTGTACATAAATGGGGTCTGCACATGCAAAAAGGCCAATAGCCTAGAGCTCACTGCTCAATCACAAAATGGGAGTCACACTAACTACAATTTGGATGGTTAAATCCAATAAGAATGTACTGCACAAAATAGCATCTTCATATGCTAGATTCAGTACTAGTGTAATGTTGATATGCTTCTACAAAAACCTAGCTTCACCTTCAAATGATGTCTTCGTATATATCCTTGCTTGATCTCGCATATACCTTCACTCACTTCTTTTTCACATTCCACACTTGATCATACAAATAAGATCTTACATTTATACCATACCCTAAGACCAATTTTAGTAGGTCGACTCTACAAGATATTAAAATAAAATCATTTTACAAACAATATAATATACCTTGAAGTTCCTCTGAATTATTCATCAATCTTTACATTTGTACTCTCAACAATTTTCTGCAATCTCTTATTAAAACATATATATGCCTTGCTCTTAGATGAATAACCAAGAAATATTCCTTCATCACTTCTAGGATCAAATTTGCCAATATACTCATCTCTTCTAATATAACATTTACTACCAAAAATTCTGAAATACTTAAGAGTAGGAGTATTATCAAACCATAGTTCATGAGGGGTCTTACCGGTTTCACCTTTGATGTGAACTTTTTTGAACGTATAGACAGCAGTGCAAACTGCCTCTCTCCAATACACATGTGGTAGGCTTGCTTCCGATGACATACTTCTAGCTGCATCCAAGATAGTTATGTTTTTCCTTTCAACAAATCCATTCTGTTGTGGTGTCTAAGGTGCTGATAACTATCTTCTGATTCCATTCACTTCACAGAATGTATTAAAGTCCTTAGATGTGAATTCTCCTCCTTGATTTGATCTTAAACATTTGATTTTCTTACCGGTTTCATTTTCAACCATTGCTTTGAATAGTTTGAACTTTCCAAGTGCTTCTGATTTCTCTCTAAGAAAAGTAACCCAACACATTCTAGAATAATCGTCAATAATTAGCATGAAATATCTATCACCTTTCAAGCTTCTAGTTCTAGCTGGACCACATAAATCTGTGTGAATTAAATCAAGAGAGTTATTGGATTTTTATGGAATACTTTTCAAACTAGCTCTAACTTGTTTTCCAAATTGACATTCCTTACAAATTGTATTCTGAGGTTTCACAATTTTAGGTAGATCTCTAACTGCCTTAGAAGTACTGATTTTTAACATACAATCAAAATTTACATGACATAGTCTGTTATGCCATAACCAACTTTCATCTATATGTTCAATTAAGCATGCCTTTTCAATATTATTCAAATGAAAGATATTGCCTCTATTATGATTACCGATTGCAATTTCCAAACCAATTCTATTCATGATTTTGCATTTTCCATTTTTAAATTGTAACTAAAATCCCTTCTCAACTAATTGACCAACACTTAAAAGATTATGCTTTAATCCTTCAACATAGTAGACATTGTCAGTGTTATGCTTACCATCAAGAGATGTTGAACCCTTACCTTTGATTGAATAGGCTTTTTCATCTCCAATTCTTACTAGACCTCCATTGTATTCTTGAAAGTTCAAGAATTTACCTTTGTCTCCAGTCATATGATGTGAGCATCTAGACTCAATGATCCATTCATCCTTTGCTTCAACTTTAGCTGCTAGGGCTTGTTCTACCGATTGAGCAGTAGGTGCCAGTTGATGTTCTGTTATAGCAACAAAAACCCATCCATTGTCTGTTGGATCCTCATCAGAATCATCAGTCACACCTTCATCAGCAATGTAACAAGATTTATCTTTGTTCTTTTTAAATCTGTATCTCTGATATTCAGGATTAGGCTTGTATGTTCTTCTAGCTTCTTCTCTTAGTCTAGCATGTCTATCAGGGCATCTTGTAGCCATATGACCAATCTTATTGCAGTTAAAACATTTAAAGGGTGCTTTACCTTCATACTTACTTCCAATTGGACATTTTGGCATTTTTCTTCCAAATAGTGCTTCAAGTTCTTCAAGCTCTTCATTCTCCTTTCTGGATTCTTCAAGTTCTCTTGCATAAAAGGCTCTCCAATCTGATTTGTCAAATGATGGAGCAGATGTTGTTGATGCTTTAAAGGCTAAATCAGTTTTTATAGTAGCAACATGACCAAATTTTTCAATTTCAAAGGTTGAAAGTTTTCCAATCAATGTATCCCTAGTTATTGATGTATTAGGCATTGTTCTCAACTCATTTATAGCAGTAACCTTCATTTTATATGCCGGTGGCAAACCTCTTAAGATTTTTGAAACCATTTCATGCTCACTCAAGGTTCCTCCACAACATTTAATACCCAAAACAATTTCATTTACTCTTTCCATAAAAGTAGAAATCCTTTCATCTTCTTCCATTTTTAGATGTTCATACCTGACTCAGAAGCTTTCAAGTTTTGCAATTTTGACTATGGAATCTCATTCATTCAGTGTTTCCAAATGATCCCAAATAGCTTTAGCAGTAGACCTATCTGATAATCCCATGATTTGTTGATCTGATAATGCGCTCAAAAGTGCTTCTCTTGCTTTGCAGTCATTTTCTTCATCTTTAGCTAAGGTAGTTGGAGTAGTCTGACCAAATACAATAGCAGTATAACCATTCTTTCTAACTTCCCAGATGTCTTTACCAATTCAATTTAGATGTGTCTCCATTTTAATCTTCCATATGCCATAGTTGGTTCCATCAAGTTTAGGACTGTCCTTCCTAAAATAATTAGTAGACATTGGATCTCCTCAAGTTGTTAAACTTCTGCAAAAGAGGACTAAGCTCTAATACCGATTGTTAGGTCTCAGAGACAACTAAGAGGGGGGGGGGGTGAATAAGTTGTCTAATAAATTCAAACCAAAAACTAATTAACCAACTTAATGCTTAATGCTGGAAAACCAGTCAAGTATGCCAGTAGACAGTGTTAATAGTAAATTTCTATACCGATAAGGATTAATGCATGAAACATAAACATAAAGTCATCCACAACACATAACACCAATATTTGTATGTGGAAACCCTGTAATGGGAAAAAACCACAGTGGGAAACCTTACCCACAATCAGATGATACTACTGTAGATAGTAAGTGTACATAAATGGGGTCTGCACATGCAGAAAGGCCAATAGCCTAGAGCTCACTGCTCAATCACAAAATGGGAGTCACACTAACTACGATTTGGATGGTTAAATCCAATAATAATGTACTGCACAAAATAGCATCTTCATATGCTAGATTCAGTACCAGTGTAATGTTGATATGCTTCTACAAAAACCTAGCTTCACCTTCAAATGATGTCTTCGTATATATCCTTGCTTGATCTCGCATATACCTTCACTCACTTCTTTTTCACATTCCACACTTGATCATACAAATAAGATCTTACATTTATACCATACCCTAAGACCAATTTTAGTAGGTCGACTCTACAAGATATTAAAATAAAATCATTTTACAAACAATATAATATACCTTGAAGTTCCTCTGAATTATTCATCAATCTTTACATTTGTACTCTCAACAATTTTCTGCAATCTCTTATTAAAACATATATATGCCTTGCTCTTAGATGAATAACCAAGAAATATTCCTTCATCACTTCTAGGATCAAATTTGCCAATATACTCATCTCTTCTAATATAACATTTACTACCAAAAATTCTGAAATACTTAAGAGTAGGAGTATTATCAAACCATAGTTCATGAGGGGTCTTACCGGTTTCACCTTTGATGTGAACTTTTTTGAACGTATAGATAGCAGTGCAAACTGCCTCTCTCCAATACACATGTGGTAGGCTTGCTTCCGATGACATACTTCTAGCTGCATCCAAGATAGTTATGTTTTTCCTTTCAACAAATCCATTCTGTTGTGGTGTCTAAGGTGCTGATAACTATCTTCTGATTCCATTCACTTCACAGAATGTATTAAAGTCCTTAGATGTGAATTCTCCTCCTTGATTTGATCTTAAACATTTGATTTTCTTACCGGTTTCATTTTCAACCATTGCTTTGAATAGTTTGAACTTTCCAAGTGCTTCTGATTTCTCTCTAAGAAAAGTAACCCAACACATTCTAGAATAATCGTCAATAATTAGCATGAAATATCTATCACCTTTCAAGCTTCTAGTTCTAGCTGGACCACATAAATCTGTGTGAATTAAATCAAGAGAGTTATTGGATTTTTATGGAATACTTTTCAAACTAGCTCTAACTTGTTTTCCAAATTGACATTCCTTACAAATTGTATTCTGAGGTTTCACAATTTTAGGTAGATCTCTAACTGCCTTAGAAGTACTGATTTTTAACATACAATCAAAATTTACATGACATAGTCTGTTATGCCATAACCAACTTTCATCTATATGTTCAATTAAGCATGCCTTTTCACTATTATTCAAATGAAAGATATTGCCTCTATTATGATTACCGATTGCAATTTCCAAACCAATTCTATTCATGATTTTGCATTTTCCATTTTTAAATTGTAACTAAAATCCCTTCTTAACTAATTGACCAACACTTAAAAGATTATGCTTTAATCCTTCAACATAGTAGACATTGTCAGTGTTATGCTTACCATCAAGAGATGTTGAACCCTTACCTTTGATTGAATAGGCTTTGTCATCTCCAAATCTTACTAAACCTCCATTGTATTTTTGAAAGTTCAAGAACTTACCTTTGTCTCCAGTCATATGATGTGAGCATCCGAAGTCAATGATCCATTCATCCTTTGCTTCAACTTTAGCTGCTAGGGATTGTTCTACCGGTTGAGTAGTAGGTGTCGATTGATCTTCTATTATAACAACAAAAACCCTTCCATTATCTACTGGATCCTCATCAAAATCATCAGTCACACCTTCATCAGCAATGTAACAAGATTTATCTTTGTTCTTTTTAAATTTGTATCTCTAATATTTAGGATTAGGCTTGTATGATCCTCTAGCTTCTTCTCTTAGTCTAGCATGTCTATTAGGGCATCTTCAAGCCATATGACCAATCTTATTGTAGTTAAAACATTTAAAGGGTGCTTTACCTTCATACTTACTCCCAATTCGACCTTTTGGCATTTTTCTTGCAAATAGAGCTTCGAGTTCTTCAAGCTCTTCATTCTCCTTTTTGGATTCTTCAAGTTCTCTTGCATAAAAGGCTCTCCAGTCTAATTTGTCAAATGATGGAGCAAATGATGTTGATGCTTTAAAGGCTAAATCAGTTTTTATAGTAGCAACAGGACCAAATTCCTCAATTTCAAAGGCTGAAAGTTTTCCAATCAATGTATCCCTAGTTACTGATGTATTAGGCATTGTTCTCAACTCATTTATAGCAGTAACCTTCATTTTATATGTTGGTGGCAAACCTCTTAAGATTTTTGAAACAATTTCATCCTCACTCAAGGTTCCTCCACAATATTTAATACCCAAAACAATTTCATATACTCTTTCCATAAAACTAGAAATTCTTTCATCTTCTTCCATTTTCATATGTTCATACCTGACTCGGAAGCTTTCAAGTTTTGCAATTTTGACTATGGAATCTCATTCATTCAGTGTTTCCAAAATGATCCCAAATAGCTTTAGTAGTAGACCTATCTGATAATCCCATGATTTTTTGATCTGATAATGCACTCAAAAGTGCTTCTCTTGCTTTGCAGTCATTTTCTTCATCTTTAGCTAAGGTAGTTGGAGCAGTCTGACCAACTACAGTAGCAGTATAACCATTCTTAGTAACTTCCCAAATGTCTTTACCAATGCAATTCAAATGTGTCTCCATTCTGATCTTTCATATCGTATAGTTGGTTCCATCAAGTTTAGAACTGTCCTTCCTAAAATAATTAGTAGACATTGGATCTCCTCAAGTTGTTAAACTTCTGTAAAAGAGGACTAAGCTCTGGTACCAATTGTTAGGTCTCAGAGACAACTGAGAGGGGGGGGGGGTTGAATTAGTTGTCTAATAAATTCAAACCAAAAACTAATTAACCAACTTAATGCTTAATACCGGTAAACCAATTAAGTATGTCGGTAGACGGTGTTAATAGTAAATTGCTATACTGGTAAGGATTAATGCATGAAACATAAACATAAAGTCATCCACAACACATAACACCAATATTTGTACGTGGAAACCCTGTAATGGGAAAAACCTTACCCACAATTAGATGATACTACTACAGATAGTAAGTGTACATAAATGGGGTCTACACATGGAGAAAGGCCAACAGCCTAGTGCTCACCACTCAATCAAAAAATGGGAGTGACACTGACTACAATTTGGATGGTTAAATCCAATAAGAATGTACTGCACAAAATAGCATCTTCATATGCTGGATTCAGTACCGGTGTAATGTTGATATGCTTCTACAAAAATCTAGCTTCACCTTCAAATGATGTCTTCATGTATATCCCTGCTTGATCTCGCATATACCTTCACTCACTTCTTTTTCACATTCCACACTTGATCTTACAAATAAGATCTTACATTTATACCATACCCTAAGACCAATTTTAGTAGGTCGGCTCTACAAGATATTACAATAAAATCATTTTATAAACAATATAATATCTGATGCAATAACCAATTAAACATGTCATCTTAATGCATTTACAACACTAATAAATCATTTCCATAGCGTGCCATGTTGATCTTGAAAAGATAAACCTATCGGTGTAACCCTAGATAACCTGGACCTATTTGTCTGTAAAAGTGAATATGCAAATATGAATATAGCAATGATTAATTCTTCAAAACAAAGTGTCCACATGATGTTTTCGACATTACCAAGTGTCTTCCATATCATTCCAGGTATCGATGAACATTATATCCTGCCGGTGAACCATATACCAGTAACTGTTGCACAGTTTACTTGTTTGCTGGTAAATGTTGCTGGATCTACAAAGTGTTGTTTTCAGTAGGTGTTGACATCAATGACAAAACCATACCAAAATACCAACATCTTGTTCTTTTGTTGATGATTGCTTTGACCAAAACCGAAGGATTCTCCTTTCTCAAATCGAAGTCCTCACACATCTTTTCCATATCTCTGACTTTCCAATATCTCATCCAACCGGGCTGAACTAGCTTTGAAATTTTCTTTGTACTCATTAGCAGTAGTCAACTCATCTCTCAAAATTATGATTTACATTTCAAGTTTTTGAGATTTTTCCAAGATCAAGAGGCAATGGAAAGCACAATTAAGAGAGAACAAAATAGATGATAGAAATAAACTGTATTCTATCAATATGAAAAATATGATCAACTGGATCATTAAGCATTACATACAATGAATATAAGCCTGCTTATATAGGCAAGGCTATATGGATATGTGAGCACACAAACATGACATGTGGCTCAATAAGAAACAAGGGTAGGTAGGAGAAATAATATAATAGTCCAAATGAGGTGGATCACCCACTAAATGTAAAGTGTAACAACAAGATCACACCATAAAAGGTGTAAATTCTCCTACACACACTATCCCAATGTGACACAAATGCCCAAGTGTCTCATACCCAAACTATTATGAAATGCATTTACTAAGTAAACTTAAGTAAAGTGTAATAATATCCATGATGAATAATTATTTACACCAACACCCCCCCTTAAGTGCAACTTAGGGGAATGCACTTAAGTCTACAATGCAACTAAGCAGTGCAAAATGGGTCCCAACTATGAGGCCATGTTAGGCACCCATGTATAAATGCAAATGCATGCAAACCAATGCAATGAAATCTCTCACAAAGTGGGGAAAGAGAGAAAACCCCAATGGGAAAAAACCCTCCCCCAAAAGAGAGATGGCGAACTAGATACAAAGAACTCTCATAGAAGTAGGTGAAGGACAAAACCCCATGTGAGGAAAAAGTCCCCCCCATATGAGAGAAGAAGAGAAGCTAGGAAGCCCCCCCTTAATGTGGAATCTTCACCAATGATAGAAGATTGATGTATGAAGAAACTACTCCACGAACATTGAACAATATTCCTCCCCTTAGGAAGAAACAAAACCAAAGGTGTATCCATGAAGTCTCCCCAATCATGAAGGGAAGATGTATGAAAAAATCTCATGATGAAAGGAATCTATGAAAACTGTTCAAGTGTCCCCATGTCAATGCTGAAAGATACCCCCTCCAAAGGTGGTAAACTATGCCACAATGCTGAAAAAGGCACTCCAAGATCTAGTGGAGATGGATGTAGAACATGTCCCAAAGACTCACGTGTCTCCTCAAAAAATAAAGAGACCTCCTCCAACTATTGTACATAAGTATCCACAATCATGTCAACCTCAAAAGAATGATCATGTAGAGAATGAACAAGAGGGTCAGAGTGTTCCCTCACAACAATCGAAGAAGGATCACCTTCATCAAAGAGAAGATGAATGTCATCAATGATGTCTCCCAAATCTTTAATGTAGGATTCCATAAATAAACCTGCAATGTCTATCAAGTAATCATCCCATGAATCTGAAGCTGGAAGACAATGAATATCCTGTTGCACTAAATCACATGAAGGCAAAACTGTCGTACTATTCGCATCATTAGGTGCAATAGGTGATGTGATATCAATATGAGGAGATGAAATACAAGACTCAAGAGTAGGGTCACATGTGAGAATCCCCATGTTCAAGTGCCCAAAGTTCTCCTCAAAATCTGAACCATCACAAGAAGTGTGATTAACATGTGTAGAATCATCAAATGTGAATCATCATCATCAACAAAATCTGAAAAGGAGTATAACCGAGATGCATGATCAACCACCCCAATCACAATGATAACTCTTATCTCCAAGTCTCTAATGAAAACTGACTCAGGTGTGAACTCCACAACTCTCTTAGTTGCTCCATGTGTGATTTGATAGATAGAAAGGAGATTATTTGTCAAGTGGGGTACACATAACACATTATTGAAGGATTTATCCCCAATGTCAATAGATCCTTTCCCAATCACATCCATGTATGTATGATTGCCCATCAAAATCTATGGCATGGTGCAAGGCTCAAATGTAGAGAACATAGACTGCGAATATGTCATATGATGAGAAGCCCCTGAATCTAGAAGCCATCTCTCTGAATCATGACTGATAGTAGCACATAGAGATTTTCCTTTTCTTATCCCAAAAGAGTGAGTCTTCCCACTTGTAGAAGCCATGAATGCTTTCCCTTTTCCTTTTGAATGTGAGGAAGTGGAAGTTGATGAATCATCTTTCTTGTAGACATTAGGCAAATCAATGTTATGCTTTTTGATGATATGTGTGAGCTCATCAATTTTCTTAGAATGGCAACGATGCTCCTCATGACCAAACTTTTTACAATAGGCACAAGTAGGTCTCTCCCTCTTTGGTGAGTTATCCCTCTTGGAAGAGGATGAATCTCCTTGTTGTGGAGAAGATGGTGCTTTGTCCTTAGCCTTTGATTGCCATTTCTTCTTGTTTGAGTTGTCCTTTCCTTGATTTATTTTGTTCCCTTGATTTTCCACTAATGCTTGAGACTTACAAGCCTTAAGAATGCCCATGCTTATCAACTTAGTTTGTTCCATCATCAACATTTCATTGAAAGCATCAAATGTAGGCATTGTGTAGATTGAACCCATTGTCATCCTATGGGTTTGGAAACTAGAAACAAATGTTGCATATTCCTGTGGAAGCTTGCCTATCAAGTTGAATATCAATTGAGTATCCTTCTTATCAATGCCACAATCTTTGAGTTGTGCTTTCAACTCATTTTCCTTAGTGACATAATCTTGTATAGTATCAAAGTTCTTGGGATCTAACATGGTGAGATCACTATCAATTTGATATCCCCTAATCTCATCAACTTGACCATATAAGTCTTGAAACTTTTGCCAAGCATCTTTGATTAGAGTACATTTCTCAATATGAAAAATGAGATCCTTTGATACATACTTTCTTAAGGTACCAATTGCCATGATATTTTTAGTGAGCCAATCCAAGTGACCAACTAGATCAACCTTAGGATCAGCGGGAGAAACAATAGTTCCATCAATGTAATGAGTTAGTCCTTTTTCCATAAGTTTACTCCATGCATCAATTTTCCAAGTAGCATAATTATGAGGAGTTAAGAGATGAAACTTAGAAGAACCCATAGCAGCAAAAAGGAAGGAATACAAGAGCACAAGAGACACCCCCCCCAATTAACTCAATCAAAGTACCCCCAAAAATGATGATTTTGGCACTTTATATGTAGTGCGTGTACAATAAGCCACTTGCAAAACAAGGCTAAGTGGACTTCCAATTTCAATTTACAATTTCTCGAAATGAGATCTAAGGGACTTTAACAAATACTGCTAGTGATCTAAACTGAGATCCAAGCAAAATGCAAGTACCAAATATGCCAAAAATGGCCAAATAATGAAAGTACAATTTCTACTTAAAATTACTGCAGACAAATGGCAGATTATGAAAGTAGATAAAAAAAATATGCACTTTCAAAAAAAATGGCACCTGAAAAGGAGTCCATATGAGCCCAAATGAAGCCTCCAAAGTTGTAAAAATTGGGATTTCATGATTTATGACAAACCTGTATCTGCGAAATAGAAAAATCTTGCACCATTGTATAGATCATGAAATTCTACCCCAAAACAAAAATAATTACTCGAAAAAAGGAGTTCAGATGAGTGAGATATTGCTATTTGAAAATCGCCTGCAAAATTATAATTTCTGGAAAATTTCCGTCGCGGCTTCAAACTTCAAATGCCTCTAGATTTGGCCTCCGAAGTCCGATTTGGATGAAACATAAGGCGAAACTGACTTTCTTGGACCTCCTCAATCCAATGGTAACATCAAATTTAATCCATCAAGCTTCAATAATAACTTGCAATAGAAAATTCCAAAATGCAAACCCCAAATAGCATCAAATTTCTCTCAGTTGGCAAACCAATGACACTCTAATGGCTCTGATACCATGTGAGACATGGACCAACTCTGATACCATGTGATATTTTTCCAAGATCAAGAGGCAATGGAAAGCACAAATAAGAGAGAACAAAATAGATGATAGAAATAAACTGTATTCTATCAAGATGAAAAATATGATCAACTGGATCATTAAGCATTACATACAATGAATATAAGCCTGCTTATATAGGCAAGTCTATATGGATATGTGAGCACACAAACATGAAATGTGTCTTAATAAGAAACAAGGGTAGGTAGGAAATAGGTGTGGGTAGGTAGGAGAAATAATATAATAGTCCACATGAGGTGGATCACCCATTGAATGTGGAGTGTAACAATAAGATCACACCATAAAAGGTGTAAATTCTCCTACACACACTATCCCAATGTGACACAAACACCCAAGTGTCTCATACCCAAACTATTATGAAATGCATTTCCTAAGTAAACTTAAGTAAAGTGTAATAATATCCATGATGAATAATTATTTACACCAACAAAGTTCTTGTCCATCATTCTTTTTTTGCACCAATTCAAGCTTCAACTAATCATTCTCATATGTCAATCTGCAACACTCATCAGATTTGTCCTTCAATGATTGAGCTAGGGTTTCTTCATTCTTCTTCTGGTCTTCAATCTCCTTTGGCAACTTCATAACAATTGATTGTATTTCATTCTTCAGAACAACATTCTCTCTAGCTATCTTCTCACATTCATCTATCTTGTCTTGTAGGGCTTGATTGTCTATGCTTTGTTCTTCTTTCTCCTTCAGCTTATACATCAGTTTTTTTTCTTCTCTCTTGATGTACTCACTTGATCTTTCAATGTCTCAATGAAATCTGTAGCTGCATTCAGATTTATTTTCAAGGAAATTACTTCTTTTCTTGCTGCATCAAGATCTTCAAGTGCCACACTAAGCTATATCTACAAACTAGAGTCCATTAATTCAATCTTCTAGATCTTCCTCAAGTTGTTAGGCTTCTTTCGAGGCACAAAGATTTGATACCAATTGTGGAATCAATGAACACTAAGAGGGGGGGATGAATCAATATTTTATAATTCTCAACCTTATCAAGTTGATTTTTAAACCACCAGATGCATGAGAAAGTGATCAAAGTGAAGAAACATATTTAGTAAACAACCACACAATCATAGCACCAAGATTTTTACGTTGAAACCCAGAAAGGGAAAAACCTCAGTGGGATTAAGTACCCACAATATTATTATACTATGGCCAGTAGTAGAACAATATTACAAAAAAAGAATGCACTTGCATTCAGGCACACTGCCTAGAGTTCACTGCTCAATTACAACAGGGCTACAACCTGGAGGAAGGCTCACTTCCTTACAGGCTATTACAAAATGATTAAAATGATAATTGAATTAAATTATAGCATCTAACTATACCAAAATATAGTTCCAGCTAGGCTCTGATTGTCTCCTGCAACTGATTTGTAATTTTGCTCTATCACATACCAGAGTAGCAAAATCTTCACCAACCTTACAGATTCGCTCACACAGACTTCCTTCACTCATCACACACATCAAAATGACTAACTAATTCAATCTTATATATCCACACCATCAAAGAAGAATCATTTACTAAGTCGACTTCCAAAAATCACATAACATGCAACATGAAACTTGTATCACCAAGTCGGCTCAATCCGATCACAAATCCAAATGTAGACCAAAACAAGATGATAAAATGCTTCCCATAAGTCTGCCCAATTACCTCAAATGCCAAACTAATCACTAGAATCATCCCAACAAATTCGCAACACACGTTACTCCAAAATAGCTCTGCCCTAACTGAATCGTCGAATACCAGAGCTCTAAACTTGCACACAATTCAACACTAGATATCAAGATCATGAGATAATATGTCTTGAACCTTGAACCAACTGCCTTGATCACCACAACCCAATATAAATCACCAAAATCAATATGTGCATCATGATCTCATGCTCTATTGGTAACTATATTCCACCTTCCAAACTTATGCCTTATGAAGAATATGACTTTTGGTAGATCAATTCTATGTACACGGATGTGATATGTGAATTGAGTTTCCATCAATGACAACCCCTAAACATTTATCATGCACTAATCTTCACCAGAATAGTTTTTCTTGCCAACATAATGATCAGCCTAATGAGATCAGTTAAGGCCTATTTAATTAAATATTTATTATTTATAACCATTTTGGTTTAAATAATATTTAATTTAAATTAATATGGGTGGATGGAAATAAAAGAAAAGGAGGGGGTTGATTAAATCTTCCTTGGCAATATAATAATTTTAAATTATTTTGACAAAGGGATTTAAAATTTAATAAGGACTATTTCTCTCCCCTAAAAAGTTTTATTGGTGGGCTCTTGTAGCATAAAAGGAAAATTATAACACTTTGTGGCTCCCATAAAGTGCACAGGTTCATAATTTTTTTTGAAAATACTTAAATCTTTTATATCGCAATGCATAAGAGGAAATAGAAAGGATAAAGTAGGATAAGTGTGATGGAAGGATCTCCACTTGCTTCTTAACCTACATGATTCTTAAGAACCCAGAGGTAGCAGCACAGGGTAAGGCCAAAGTGTTGGGAGCCAAACAGTCGGCTATCCTGCATAACATGTGGTTAAAGTGAAAATCATGCGTGGGCTAAGGAAATGTGCAAGGCGAGAGGAGTAGTTGTTATCCTACATGGGAGGATAGACAAGCGATGGCATGGTGCAGACTAAGAAAGGTCATGAGGAGGAAGCAAAATACTATCTCATGTGGGAAGTCATAACCCATAACATGCATGTGGGGTAACAACGCACAGTGAAGGTAAGTTGTGTTATCCCGCATGGTTGTTAGGGAAAACCAAGGCATAGCACAGGATAACACAAAGGAATATGAATGCCAAAAAACAAAAGAAATTAGGGTGAAGCTTTAGGGTCAGGTTTTGGTGTTTGAGCACTGAATATGCAATGATATAGAGATTGTGAGGGATCATGGGTGGTGTACCAATAAGAGGAAACACATATGCATATGGGCATTGATGGACCTTTTCTCATCGATCCAACCTATCTAAAGCATTGCTAAGAAATAAATGGTAGATCCAGGAGCCAAAAAAGAACACTGGAAGAATAAGAAATTAGGGTAGCGTTGACTCTACGGAGGTGAGGAACTTGGGGTTCTTGCTGCAAATGGATGGTGGATACCATGTTGAAAATGGCACGAGGAGTAGTAGGCACTGTCTAAAGGAGATTTTGTGTAGGTATCAAACAAAACTTTGTGTTCCTTGGTAGTGCGCAATGCTAGAAAGGGAGCCTTGGAGCATAGTTAATGTTGTGAGGTGAAAACTTAGTGTAAAATGGATTCAACGTTTCAAAGCAATGGGACTTCAAGGGATGCATTAAGAGTGGAACGTTTACACAACGGCCTTTAGAATATCAAAACCAATGCAAATAGGTTGTTCTCTAGCCATGACCTTCTCCTCATTTGTGTTTTGAAGCAGATTTTTCACATCCATCAGTGCCATTTGAATTTGATAGAACAAGGTAGGGAGCAGATCGATGGAGGGAAATGTGAAGTCCATTGGTAGAAAACTCTATTGTATATGCCTCAATTGCAATGTGTACAAGACCAAATTCTTTGACTTCTTCCAGCATTATTTTTGCCTTGCACAGGATCTGCGCATCCTACATACTGCATAAGGTAGGTTTGGTGTTTGGTGAAATTTTTTGGTTGAACAAGGTGGTTTCACTAGTGGAAATATGTGCAATATGAGGAGTTATAAAGAGTGAAAATTTTAAAACTCTACATAGTACTATTAGCTTTATATATGTTCACGAGTGTGTGGTTTATTGCAGTTTTTAATTATGGTTATACCTTGGGACCCTAAATAAAATAATGCCTCATCCTGTGAATTGGAAAAGGTTCAACCCATGATGAATAGTAGTGAATTTTCTTTTTGTTACAGCCCCTTTCAGTTTTGAGGGCTTCTGTTATGTTCTACAAATGTGAAGAATCTATAGATTCAACAGTAGTGTTAACATTGATTGCAGCGGAGTGATCAAGTCTAGAAGCCTTATAGCTCTGGGATTGCATGATCTGTGGAAAGACCCTAAAATTTGTGTGATGATTGTATCAGTTGAAATGTTTTGATTAGTCTTGCATGGGTTTAAAACATTATTTTTAGGGTTTCCTTAAATTGAGGAAACACCATATAGATAGCATATTGTATTCTCATTGAGGTGAAATAAAAACGTTAGCAAAGTGTGGAGAGAAGTATCATGCAGTGTGCAATATTTTTCACAAATTGAGTGAAAGAATCTCAAGCAGAAAATAATTATCAAAAGATGAAGTATTCTATCAAAAGGTGAAATAACTTTATCAAATTATACCCTATTCACAAGGTTGGAGCATGTAAGAGAACATATTTCCCAAAAAGGAGCCAATGCAAAGAGGAATAGAAAGAGGGATATCCTTCAAACAATCCTGGGAAATTTTCATAAAGTTGAAGGAGGGTGACAATAACTATTATCTAAAAGGAAATTTCTCCATTTGATGTTGAGAGGGTATATGTATGTGAGATAAGTTTGGGGGTTATTGGCTTTTGTTGCTTGGTTTAATAGAGAAGGCTAAAAGAGTACGAGATAAAGTTTGTCTATGGATTTCCCAAATGGCATTGATTTCTCAGATCTAAGTGCTAAGAAAGTCCAAAAGGGTTACCTTTTGAAATCATTCAATAAAATATTAAAATTGTGAATAAAGGAAGTTAAAAATTTTACCTCATGGTAAAATTGTTGGCATTTTGGCATTAAGTTGTCATTGATGTCAACCGGTAAGGCATAAACCATGATGAAAGTTGTGTGTGTGTTAACATGCTGAGCAACAACCGATAGAGAAATAAATCAGTCTGGAGGTTGGATGCCTATTTATGATGAAGAAGCAGAATGTTAAATTTATAACAATCCACCGAAGGTGAAGATGTGTTACCGGTGTAGTGTGCATTGTCAGTTAGCAGAAGAAGAAGGTCTCACCGGTAAAGGGATGTACCGGTATGAGTTTGTTGAATGATTGAGTTTGAACTGACTGTGTATCAGTGAGCTAAGTGATTGACCATTGTGATGTCATGTGGAGCTGAGGTGGAAAACATGCAAAGGTCGTTAAAGCCTCCATCGACTTGGTTGTTGAAACAGCTAGTCGACATTAATGAAACAACCATAAATCATGGGATTGTAACTGACTGATTCAGATCGAAGAAGAAAGAATAATAGAGGAAGGTCAGGGAGTAGTTGATGCTTAGATCAATGCAAAGGAAATCAAATTGTAAGAAGACCTAGAAAAGGAAACAGCTGAGCGCCTTATGAGTTGACAAATTTCAAGGTAGGAAATCTTGTACGTGATTGCTATCTTTAGCAAGTATGCATTGGATAATTGTAAATGTGTATAGATGCATCCCTGAAGTATAGGTAATCGATCCAAGATAGACTGGATCAGATCTCATGAAGATTGTGTTAGGTAAAGGAAACCCTAATTTCTTAGTGTTTGAATGCATTCTTGGCAGGAAACCATGGTGATAAATACATCAGCTCAAGACAGAGCAAGATGATGTTGCAGAGAGAAGAGGAGAAAAGAGAGATTAAGTGGAAAGAAGAATTGTTAGCCTTAGAACATATTCTAAGGAAGTTACAGAGTAAGTGAGCAAGCATACTAGTGAGAGGGTTCAACTGGTAGTGATTGAGTACTGGTATAACTATAGTTTCATAGTTAAGCTAAACCAACAAGATGTGGCAGAGCAGGCAGCATCCAAGTGTGACACAGTGTGTTGTGAGACTGTGAGAGAGAGAGAGAGAGAGAGAGAGAGATCAGAGGCCAAGAATCAAAGAGAGTAATCTCACAACCGGTAGTGTGAGATTCAGTAGAGGAGAAAAGATTGTCAACCGACAGTAGAATATTTAATCAAGAGTTGCAGAATTCATTTACAACAAGAAGCCTTAAATGTATCTAAATTGTATTTCAATATACATCACCGAGTTAGAGCTTGGTGCAAGGGTTGGTGCTCCTTGGGTTGGTTCCCTAAAATAGAAGGGGTTGGTGCTCCTTGGGTCGGTGCTCTAAATCTTTTTAAATCATTGTTTTACCTATGAGGTTGGATTGGAGCAGTAGTCTCTAGTAGCTTTTCTCACCAAGGCTTTTCCCACATTGGGTTTTCCTTGTACATCTGGTGTTGTGAGTTGCATTTGTGTGATTGATCTCTTTGGCTTTCCTTCTTTCTTTTCTAGTTTGATTGTTTAGTTCTTAAGTGGTTAACTAGTATCTTGAAGTTGCTTTGAAGGTCAAATAGTTTAGGAACCACTGATTCACCCCTCTCTCAGTCATACTTGTTACTACTTATCAAGTTGCCATTAGTTTTATGTTCAAAGTTTTTCTATATACTCTAGAAGGTTACTACTACCGAAATATTCAGTCGGTATGCACAGTCCAGTCGGTTATAGAATAAAGTAGTCTCAGAGCGTAGTATACACCGAGCTATCTACCAAGTATCATTCCATGTCTACCGAGCAGAAAAGATGACACACCGAGTTGATATACACCGAGTGAAACGTGTTACCAGATTCATTGAACCTGTACATACATATGAAAACATGTTACAAGATCGAGACACATAGAACCATTATCACATTGGAAATTGCACTTAAAGATTGTGTATGATTTTGAGGTTATCTAACCAATGAAATATTTTGCATGGTTATTCATTCGATAAAATATATTTGTAAGATCGAAGCAATGAATGGATCACTGACATAAGAGATCTATTTATATAGCATGGATAAAGATCATAAATGTACATGTAGCATGACAGAAAGGAAGATATAGAAATATATGAAGCAAGACATGTGAAAGCACTAAGTGTTATGACTGTTACAGAGACACGAAGGTCACCAAGAAGGATTTTAGAGAATAGACAAAGAACAGAGTAAATAGAAGGGTTTACCGAGATATGCTATAAGCAAGGTAATCTTATTCTAAGCACATAGAATCTACTATAACATTCCAGATGTAAAGTTGCAGATATTTGTAATGATTTTATTGTAATATTTGAAGTTGTAAGAGAAACCTTTAACAGGGTAAAAGACTCCAATCAAGTCTATAAATTGTAAAGCCTCTAACCAGGTGCAACATTTAGATTAAGTGTTGTAAAATCCTTTAGCAATGTAGATCTAATAGATCTTGATACTCCTAACAGGTTAAGCTATCAGAAATAGTTAAACATGTAGCTCTAACTGAGCAACCTTTATTATTGCAATAGCGAAGTTGTGGGTGCCATCCCCACCATAGTTTTTCTCTCTAACCAAGAGTTTCTGCATAACCAAAATTTATGTGTTATGGAGTGAATCATGTATGATTGTTATCTATTTGTTTTAGCTTTATATTATGTTACTACACTATTCAATTTATGCATAACAGTAAAGTTATTATTGAAGAAATGTTTTGAAGTACTGATTCACCCCTCCCCTCTTAGTACATTAGCTTTCCATATTGGGCCTAACAATACTCTATGTTCAACAATTGGTATTAGAGCCTAGGTTCTCGGTTATCTTTAAACCTTGGGTACATTCTGGACATTGAACACAATGGCAAGAAATGAGTCTGCTTCCTCAAAAGCCCCCATGTTTGATGGATCCAACTATGCCTTTTGGAGCAGAAGAATGGAGACCTATATTTCCTCCCTGGGTTTTGATGTGTGGATGTCTATCAAGAATGGGTATGTTGTCCCTAATATTCCTCCCACTGATTTGGATGCCCAAAAGGAGTATGAGAATAATGCAAAGGCCAAACATGATAGCTTGAGCGGATTGTCTGATAACGAATCTGTCAAAGTCATGCACTGTGTTTCAGCAAAGAAGACCTGAGATAAATTGCAAAAGTTGTTTGAAGGAGATGCAAAAGTCAAAGAAGCCAAGCTGCAAGCACTAAGGGGCCAACTTGAAAGCATCAAAATGAAAGATGATGAAAAGATTGCAGACTATCTTCATAGATTTGATGAAACTGTGAACACCATCAGAGGACTTGGACAAGAGATTGCAAATGAGATTCTTGTCAAGAAGGTACTTAGATCTCTCACACCCAAGTATGATACTAAGGTGTCTGCCATAGAAGAAGCCAAGGATTTGAAGACTTTTACAATGGATGAGTTATTTGGTTCACTGGCAGACAATAAGATGAGAACAACCGATGATACTTTCTCAAGGAAAGAAGTAGCATTCAACATCACCAAAAAGGGCAAAGAAGCAGCTACTCATAAAGAATCCAGTGAAGACTCTGATGTAGAAGTAGCAAACTTTGTCAGGAAGCTCAAAAGAGCATCCGGCCGGTATAAAGGAAAGCTACCACTTAAAAGTTTCAATTGTCAGAAGGTTGAACACTTTGCTGCTAATTGTCCTCACAAAGAAACCAGTGGAGATGAGTCAAGAGAGTTTAGAAAATCTGTCGGCAAAGATGGAGAAATAAACATCTACCGGCAATGAAGGAGAGGCTATTGGAATTAGAACAGTCTATATACTATTGAGGATGATACAATAGATGAATAAAATGCATCAGAAGATGATTACCATGAGAATGACAGAAAATGCAATCTCTTCATGGCACTTGGTGAACTAGTTGATGAAGATGAGGAAGAGGAGGATATTGAGGCTGAAGTGGACTTGGAAGGCGAACTTATTAGTGCTCTTGAGGAATTGAGAAAAACAACAAGAGAACTCAAAAAGGTCAATCTTGTTGCAATAGATGAACAAGATCTCCTGAAGCAATCCTTGGATGAGTCCAGTCAAGCTATATATAACTTAAAATTGCAGCTAGAAGAAACTAAGAGGATATGTGAAGCTACATCCTCTAATTTGATAGAGAAGGAAAAGGAGCATCAAGAGTTGGAAGTAGAGATAGTGAAGCTCAAAAAGGAGCTTGAAGAAAGTAAGGAAGAAATAAAAATAAGGAGAAAATATGAAGGCAACATCGAGGCCTTAGACAAGATGCTGAACAAACAGAAGCAATTCAAAGACACTGGTGGTTTAGGCTTTGAAGTAGGCCAAATTTCAACCCACAAAAATAAATCCAGCAAAGAAATAAAGTTCACCTCTTCTTTTGAAGGTGAATAAAAGAAGACATTCACTGTAGGCAAGGATACCGGCAAAAAGACATATGCAGATGTTGTTGGAAATCGCCACTCAAAATCAGTATACAACAATGAACCAGAGGCCACACTTCTTGTATCAACATGCAGATCCAAGGAGAAATGCAAGGGTTGATCATGAAGGTTTCACCAGATTCAACAACATGAAGGGAAGACCCTCAATGAGGCAGTCCCATTCAGGACCAAGGCTACCTAACCATTATATTTCAAACTTTCATGGTTACCATTACTAGTGTAACAAATTTGGGCATAGAATGGTTGACTGTAGATTAATCAATAAGCCGTCTATGAGTTATGAAAGTAGAAATCTATGTCATGCCCAAACTTTTGGGCAAAAATGCAACAACAATTTTTTTTAAAACAACACAAAAATACTAAATGTCATTCGGTAAAAGATGTGATAAATAAGTTTGTCTATACTAAGGGTTAACTCATGCGTTAAAAGAATGGGTTCCTAAAGTTAATTTAATTAACTCCACAAATATAACGTTTATATCTTTAATACCAAAATAATTTTATCTAAGTGATCATCACAACTTTATTTATTAATTAATTAATTTACCCCAAATAGTACTTCAATTTTTATTCAAGAGATAATAACCATCCCAAATAGTATTTAATTGATTTTGAACTATTTAAAATAATGTTAACACATTTCCATTAGTATTCAAAAATAATGAGTTTAGCAATAGTACATATTGTTTTAAAAAACACCTAATAAAGTTGACTAAATCCAATATGATAATTTCCTAGTCATTAACTTCACATTAATGTTGAATATAATTCCCTTAAAACATTAAATATTTAATATTTAATAATCAACATCAAATTACCCTCTTAACATAAATTTAATCATTAAACTATTTAAAATTTTCATTAATAAACTCCTTTAATAAATTTACCCAAACATGAGAATAATATTGCTTGATAAATAATATATTACTACTCCAACTAAATTCCCTAAAAGGTCAACTAGCCTAAAATAATAACTTAAATTAAATGGGTATTCCCATTTCAAATTTAAAAGAATCAATTCCTTTCCCCCCCTTTTACTTTTTTTTTAAAATTGTTATCTTTTATTCTAACCCTAACTGGGGTTTATTTTAAAATCTATTAACTCTCTTCTTTTACATTTTCTTTCAATTTTTTATCCTAATCCGAAATTGGGTTAGGGTTTCATTTTAGCTACACAATTAATTTTTTTCCTTTGTGTGTGTGTGCAAGTTGAACAGGGCGGAGGCATGCCGAATGGAGGCACAAAGGAGGTGGTCATGGCCAAAGCACAGAGGTGCGGAGGTGTGTGAGTAGTGGTTGAGGGCGGTGGGGTGGCTCACAACCGCGACCGCAACGACTGTGGGTCGCGACCCACAGTCGTGAACGCCGCGACGGGGGTCGTGGTTGCCCACGACTGTGGGTCGCGGCCTTGGCCGTGGCTGCCACACCCACCGAGCAGGCAACATAGATCTCACCCAATTTTTACATGCAATTTTTTTAAATGAAATGCAACTTTTTTTTATGAATTTTATTATATATGTGTGTGTGTGTTGGGGGGGGATATATATATAACTGTGAAAAAGAAGCCCAAATACTGAAAGAACCATGTTTGGAGAAAACATAATATTTGTTCTATTTTATGTAATGTTATCTTTTTAAATCAGAATATTAAATATATGTAAGTTCTGATTTAAATATGTATGAAATCTCTTTTTTTTTATTTAAATAAGAATGCATAGATTAAATTATTCCTCTAAACTGTGCATTTTCAGATCAACTAAAAGTAGAGTTTTATAGGAATGCAATGGTGAACTTTCATTTTCAGAATATAAAATTTAACAGAAATATTTTATTTTACAGCTGCAACTAAGTTCTTCAGATTTCTATTTGATTAATAAAGGCAGCAAGATGCAAATACTAAGGGGATTAAAACTGACACTTAAAAATTATTTTCATACATTTTTTTTATTTTAAACTATTGACAGCAATAACATTTCCTTTTTATTTTCAACTGCACTTTTAACACTTATTTTGCAAAAATGATAAGATTAACAGAATGAAAACAACTAAAATAATTATGTAACTTTTTTTTTTCCATTTCCAACATGCATATCTTTTATTAACTAATAAAACAAAAAGAAGATTTCATTCCAACTTATTCAAGCAATAAACAAATATAAAAGAATAACTCAAATGCTTTTCTTTTCTTTTATTTTATTTCTTTGAAATGAACTACACAAGTAAATATACATTTTTTTTCTTCATTGTTTCCTTTACACAAAATAGGAAGGTTACAAACTCAAGCCTCTTCATTTCTACCAAATGAGGGCTTGTCAAAAATACATTTCTTTAATTTGAAAACTCAATATATTAAATAAGAACTTGCAAGAAGACTTCACTTCATTCTTTATTCCCAAGAAAACCTCCAATAACATTTGTAGGTTGTGATCATGGAGGCTGACCTCCCAACCTAGGCTTACATGAAGCCACCCCTGAGCTAGGAGAACCAAGGCTAAATAGGATACAAACAATGCAAACAAATTACAAGAAAGACTCAAAACAATTGGACTCCCAACCCAAGGATAAATGAAGTTACCAAGTGACTATTTCTTTGAGGGGTGAAGGTGAACCAAGTACCTAGAGGAGGATCTGCAATATGGAGAATGCAATGCCTTTGCAAGGCTACCAAAAATAGAACCACCACAAGTCACATACTTGTACCAAAATACCTTATGTCCCCCATGGCATACAAGCCCAAAATCTCCCCTTATGACCCCATTTGCATAAACAACATAAAAATAAAATGCAGCAAGGGTCCCATAACCCTTGTGTATCTCTCTCTTTCAAGAACAGAGTCTCTACACTCTTAGGCTGTTAAGCAGCCCTTCACCCCCAAGGCTACTCTACCTTCCCAAGGGTGAGTATGGCCTTGAAACACCCAAAAATAGAAATAATTCTAAGGAAAAACACAATGAAGGACTCAAGATGAACTTCCTAAAAACTACAAAGAAAACAACATCAAAATCACATACAATCATTTTCGCATTAACAATAAAAGCATTTACAAGGATAAAATTATACCAACCTTAAATCTACAAAAAGGAAATGAGGAGAAGTTGAAGAAGAGATGCCCAATCCACCAATCTCTTTCCTCCTCCATACTTAGAAGATCCAACTCCAAAAACCAACAAAAACTTGAACAAAAATTCTATGTCTCCAAAAATGGAAAGTGGGTGATCAAAATTCTCCCTCTCAAACCTTTCCCTAAGAAGACTCTTCTCACTCTTTCCCATCCTCTTGAAAAGAGTGAGGGATTTTCATAGGTTGGTATTCCCAACATATTACAAGCTCTCTAAACAAGGCAACCCAAAAAGGTAAAATAAAAATGGGGAAGAGCAAATATCACTCAATTGGAAGGTTGTCTAACCTAGTTGAGATCCTCAAAAGTTGAAATTCGGCCATCTTGAAAAACTCAACTTTTGAGGTGACTTGGCAGTCACCAGGGAGTGGACACATGGCTAAAATTGGCCTTTACCCATAGATATAGCATATCTACCTTTAAAAATGCCCATAACCTAACCTTAAGAGTTAGTTTAACCCTCTAGAAACTCACCCAAAGTTTACCTACGGGTCAACCTTGAGTTGACCTTTCTAATGGCTCTATGTCCAAGAATTTTTTGGGACCATACTAGGATATTTTGAAAAATACATTGGTAAAACAAATTCCCTCCAAGGAACATGTCACTGTCAACTCACTTCACAACACATGTGTCAAGTGACACCACACAATTACACAATACTTAAATACACATGGCAATGTCCCTTTTTTGGAATTAATAAATTTAACAAATTCAATTTAAACACACATTCAAGCATAAACATTTACAAATAAAACACATTACATATGAGGTGTTGTCTCTCCAAATAGACAACCCTTGGCTTCACAAACGCACATAGGTTTAGCTTGATTCTCCGAATAGTTTCTATTGTCACATGGATTAGTGTTCCTGCACATCTCACTTTCCACATTAGTAATCCCAAATAATCACATATAATATTAACATATGAAAAGAATACAATTCAAACATTTGCATACAATTTCAATTATAATAATCAAGTTACCAATTATCCAATAAAATCCACGTAAAATAATATACTCAATGGCATCATCATAATCATCATGAAATTCAATCATTTATAAGGAATGCATCCATAATTTCTAGCATCAAAATAAAGTACTGCAAATCAAAGATAAATGACATACACCATATCAATGTTATCCAATCAGTGGATCAAATATAATCTATGTCCATAATGCATCAAAGGAAAGTATCAGTAATAGTTCCAAAACATGAAAAATAGCTGCAATGCTATGACGTCTCGGGGTAGGGCCTCACAATCCATTTAATGCACTCTATGATATGAATGTTGTCTGCTATCGGTGCAATGGATATGATCATAAGAGTTTTGAATGTAGGCAAAACAAACTGGTATCCCAAAATAACTTTAAGGTTGTTCCCTTATATGAAAATGTAAAATGCTATAATTGTCAAGAGTTTGGACACATAGAAAAGTTGAGTAAAAACTAGAAGATCAAACAGAAGAAGACAAATCCTTATCAAGAATCGATAACTGAGTCTGATCACAATATAGCAGCTGACAAGAAGAAGGAAACCAAACTAGTATGGATTGAGAAAGAAAAGGAAAAGGAGAATCAAGTCTCATAGTACAGACTATCTTACATGCTGAAAGGAAAAATCTATGGGTTGTATATAGTGGTTGCTCAAACCACATGACTGGTGACAAAAGGAAATTCATCAAACTTGAAGACTGGAATGGTGGTTCAGTAAGGTTTGGACACAACTATTCCATCAAAATAAAGGGAAAGGGCACTCTAAGTATTGATGGAAAATCGAAGGCACGTGATGTATATTATGTGGAAGGCCTTAAGCACAATCTGTTGAATGTGAGTCAAATGTGTGACAAAGGTTGCAAATTCACCTTTGACTCAACTAGCTGCCAGATAAAGAAAGATGGTACTAGTCAAGTTGTGGGAGAAGGAAAGAGAACAGAGGGAAATGTTTATAATCTGAAGGAATGCTATGAGTCCCAATGTATGTTAGGAAAAGCAGATGAAAGTTGGTTGTGGCACCAAAGATTAGGCCACATAAACTTTGATAACCTAGTGGTAGTAAGAAAAAAGGGGTGTGTGAGGAATATTCCAACCATCATCAAAGTGGTAAGAACATTTTGTGATTAATGTGTAAAAGGTAAGCAAACTAAAGTGAGTTTCAGAACAAAAGTGCACAACACCTCAAGACCACTTAAAATTGTGCATACAGATCTGTGTGGTCCAACTAGAACAAGAGCACTTGCAGGTGAAAGATACTTTATGCTCTTCATTGATGACTACTCAAGAATGACATGGGTCACCTTCCTGCAAGATAAATCAAAAGCATTTGAAAGATTCAAGATCTTTAGGAAGATGGTGGAGAAAGAAAGTGGGTGCAATTTAAAATGCCTAAGATCAAACTGGGGTGGAGAGTTTACTTCAAATGAATTTGAAGATTATTGTGAAAAGCATGGAATTAGAAGGCAATACTCAGCTCCTAGGACACCATAGCAAAATGGTGTGGTGGAAAAGAAGAATGGACATGTTATCACTGATTAAAAATGGGCTTTTCTTTTCCCATAATTGGCTATGGTTTGTTGAAATTTTGAGTAAGGCACATTTTCAAATGCTTTAACTTTGTTTTAGGCCTTAAGGGTTTAGGGTTTTTTGATTTTAGATTGCTTAATGTTTGTTTAAAACCCTCTGGTTTCTATTCTTTCATTACTTTATCCACTTAAGTAATGGGTCATGGGATCGTAGGAAGTGTCCCCCCTTGTTTTTGCCTAGGCGGTCATGTTAATTAATCGCAAAAAATTTATGCCTTATGTGTATTCCTCCTAAAGTTGTCAAGCCTAGTAACTAGTCTGCATCTCATGGATGGATCTATGGCTTTTTCTATTTTGCTAGGCAAAGTTGCACGTAGTTTAAAACAAATGAAATTATGAAAATGACATGGCATGCCACCTAGGTGGTCTAGCTGGTTGATGAGAGCAAGTAAAATGGTGGCACGCGGCGCTACTTACAACAAATCAGCAAGTCGGGATTAAAGGTTAAAAGGCGGGTCCTAGAGGTGAGTCAGATCATAGGAGGGGATGTGACCTGGCAAATACAAGTGTCAAGAATTGATCGGACCCCAGTGCTTTCTCTCAGCAAATTAAAAAACAACATGTCAGCTCTAGAGGTGATTGGATGCTAGGTGTTCAAAGTTGAGTCAGAGGGCCCACCCCTCACTAAGTCTATTCAGATGGTTAAGTACCGAGCAACTAGAAAATGATCTGGCGGCTTGTGATATTTCACAAGGACAAGATGCTCGTGCTTTATACCCTACGAAATAGCAAAAGTAAACGAGGACCATCCATGTGTCATGATAGATGGTAACGTGTCCATGAACACGTGGTCTTAAAAAGAAGTCATGGGCCTGCCAAGGTGGAACTGGTGGTATAAAAGAAAGACACGTGGCCGGCATTGAGTTAAATGCAAAAATCCTTGCAAAGCCAGTGGTTGAGTGCCATGTGGTAGCACGTAGTCAACAAAGAGGTGGGACCCAGTGCGAAGCCAAGGCTATTAGTGTAACAGCCGATCAATTCTCATTTGATTGAACAGTTTGCGCTATTTCGCAAGACAAAATGGTTTGTGGTTTAAGGCCAGTGAAATGAAAAAATGATGTGGTATTCCAATCGGATGGTCTGACTAGTCCTGAAGGCGAGTAAGTTGATGGTATGTGGCAGAAAGTGCAACAGTCAGTGAAGTGGGTCTGATAGTTTCAAAGAAGGTGGGTCCCAGAGAAGATAGACACCACGAGATAAAGGCATCCTGACAGATACAGGTGGTGAAAATAGAGAGGAACTCGATATTTCCTCTCGGCAAATCAGAGATTGACATATCAGTTTGAAAGATGACTGGATGTCGGGTGTGCAAAGTTGAGTCAGAGGGCCCACATTTGCAAGTAAACATGTAGAGTATAAAAACCGATCAATTCTCATTTGATCGGATGACCTACGTTGTTTTGTGAAGGTGAAGTGCTCGCATGTTAACCCCTATGAAATGGCAAAAAGGTTTTTTGTTCTTAAAGGCAAAGTGAGCATGAAGTGTAAAGGGCAATCAAGTATGGTTTGATCTAAAGGCTGGTGCTATTTCGCGCTTGTAAGATGCCTAAAGGATATGCTCAGCGAAATGGTGAAAGTAAAGGAGATTTATTTCGATGCCAGGCTAAATAGTGACGTGTACATGAGCACGTGTCTTCCATAGATATTGAAGGTGCCAGGTGGAACTAGCAGTTTTAAAAGGGAGTACAATATGAGGCTGACTCAGATTTTAAACTTAGTAAGTTCCCCGGGGCCAATGGTTGGGTGCCAAGTGGTATCTGGTAACTGGAGGAGGAGCAGAGTAAGCAAGTCAGCATAAGAGTCTTCACTTAAAGGACAATCAAGTGTGATTTGATCTGACGGTTATTGTTGTTTTGCAGCCTAAAGTTGAATGCAATTTAAGCTGTGCGAAATAGCAAAAACCTGCTAGCTGTTAGGTGAAGGCGCAGTTAGTGAAAAGGTCAATTGTCCAGGTAAAGGTTAAAGGCCGTGTAGTTTAGGTCCCATCCAACACTCGGTGTAGTTTTGTGAAAGTAAAGTGCTCACTAAATAACACTCGTGAAATGGCGAAACGAAATAAGGCTCAGTGAAAAGGGTGGAAGTATTAAGCTAGTGTAAAGACCGATCAATTCTCATCTGATCAGACGGTCTACGTTGTTTCGCGAAGTAGAGTTGCCAAGAAATTAATTTCTGCAAAATAGAGAAAGGAAAAATGCATGGGCTTTGTGGCCCGTTGGAGCAAAAACTTTGAATTCTTTCATGAATTCAATTCTGAAAGGACGGCCAAGCATGTGGAATCAATGTCGGAATTAAAAGCCCAACTGCCATATATGATCTTGTATCAATTGAAATAAGATATCATTTTGAAGAGTACTTGCAAAGAAACAGTTGTAGAGCAGACTTCTTCAATTGCAGAGCTAATTCCTTCAAGTACGAGCAGGTTTCTCTATACTCTTGTTCAGCCATCTTTCTTTTAATTGTGTATGCTTTACTGAGATTTTAATTTGTCATAGAACAATTGAAAGAAATTGTTGAATCACTTGCTTAAGTTTCTAAAAGAGATGGCACCCAAAAGGGAATTCTCAGGAAAAGTCAATTATCATGAAAGGGCAATTTGTGATGATTTCCTTGAACAATTAATGTTGTCAACTAATGTGGCTTCCAAAATGAAAGAGTTGGTGCCAAAAGCTTCTCGCCTGAAAATAGGAGAGGGTTTATATGATAAAGGGAATTGGTTAAGAGACCCTCAAGTAGGGATGTCTAGGTTAGGATTATTCAAGGTTGGGTTCAATATGAAAAATTCTCCAGCCCCTCAGAACAGTATATGGGAATTAGATGTTGGAAAGTTGGTGGTTCCAAGGGTTTTCTTTGATGCAGACCTTCTGACTCAGATTGCACATGGCTACGACCCAATTTCAAGAAGTGTAAAGGATATCAGTGGAAAGACCCTCATTGAAATTAACAATGAAGAATATAGGAATGCCTTTGGGTTGAGTGAATACACTAATCTTCTAGAGCCTACTGATTTTAAATCATTAGCTCAAGTGTATAATGTGCAAAGAAATCACTTAAGAAATGGGCCTCTCAAAGAATTCTTTTTGAAGATAGGCGGGTTAACTATTGTGGGACCTAATACTAAAGAGCCCTTCTCTCTAAATTTTTTTACCCTTAGGGCTAAAGGATTATACTGGTCACTCTACCAAATCCTAGGGGAAGATGCTGAAGCAAGTATGCCCACTCACTACATGTTGATGGTTGCTCAGATTTTGAATCCTTCTATGGCAATAACTTTTGATTATGTTTCTTTTATAACTGATGCTATCCATAATGGATTGATAGGGATTAGGAATGGGAAAGTAGATAGGCCCTTCGGGTGGTACTCCCTTCTTATGCATTTGTTTTTATTCAAGGGTGGTGACTATTTTGCAAGTGGGATGGACCTTGTAAAAGAAAAGGATGGGGAAAAGATGTCAGTGCAATTATGGAGAACTGTTATGTCATGGGACAGAGAGGATGCAAGCTTCCTAAGGTTTGATAAATATTTTGCATCAAAATCAGGACCCTTATCTGTTTGGAAAACCCAAGAGTCCCTAAGGTACTTTTGGAATTCATTAGGCCACAAGAGTTTGCAGAGGACATAAAAATTGTCCACAATTGGGGTGATATCTACCTATACCCTATTTCAACAGTTTTTAGAATATATGGTTTTACAGGTACCCCATTTTTGTTACCTTATCAGGTCCCTCTTAAAGTGGGAATCGCAGAGATACTCAGGTAGATTGGTGTTGTACAAGAGGCAGAGTTGACAGGTAGAGGCAAAGGGACAATTTTCCCTACAATTACCGTGGCACACCAATTTGTAATAACCAAAGGAGGTTGGAAATGTTTTGGAGATTTCCTCCAGCCATATCATTTATCAACTGCAGTCTCTCGGTGTACTGACCCCGAAGATTTCTTCAATGGTATGTTTAGGAAGAGGGCTGTATGCAAGGCCAAACCCCATCAATTTCAGTTCCCTGAGGACCTTATTAGGAATGAATTTTATTTGAATGAACAAGAGCTGAGAAAGGAAAAGTGGATAGCCTATAAGAAGGCCTTAGACTTGGTGCATCAACTTGACATAAGTTATGACCCTTTGTCAAGCCTTCACCCCCTTGCAGAGAAGATGAAGTTTTTAATTCTTAGTTTTGAGGAGGTGATGCAAACACTTAAAGAAAAAAGGGAGGTTGTAATCAAGAATAACCCTGAGAAAGCAAGGTTGATCTTGAATAGGCTTGTATCTGCTAGGCCGATCCCTCTGAGTAATTATATGCTACATAAGAAGTCTAATTATAGTGTACTTATGCCTGCTTTAGGCGAGCCCTCTGCCTCTAAAGGTAAGAGGAAGATATACGATGTCATTGATATCCCTAGTAGCCCAAAGAAACAAAGAGTGGGAAAAGAGATACAACCTGAAGAACCTGTGTATTCCCCATCACAATCACCTATCCATATAGGAGATGAACAGGCAGTAGCTGAGCAATTATTGCAATTAGGCAATCTAGGGGAGATTGCCTACACCTATGATGAAGCAGATGAAGGAATGCCAGAAAAGCCCTTAGCCGCTGAAATGAATATCACCACTAGTGAATTCAAAGGCCAAGAATGGGACCCTAAGATCAAGTGAGCTAGTGAAGATTTCTTGGCTGATGACAAGTTCATCACATCAGAAGCATTCATGCAATTTGTGTGGAAGCAAAGCATTGATAGATATAATATAAGGTGCGAGAAAAGGAAGGGTGAGCAGCCTCATAAAGACCCAGCTATAGTTGAGGAAGAAATAAAGAAAGAAATGGTTGAAGAATTTAAGACCATCACTCCTCAACAAGGAAGAGACATGGTGGCGAAGGTTGGGGTACTTATCCTCCCCAAATGGGATATAGCAGATGCTCTAGTCCTAGAAGCAGTAAGAAAGGAGACTAAACCTATGGAGGGAGTCACTTTCAATAAAGACAATGTTGCATTAGTTATGTGGTCTCTAAAAAGAGATGAAAACAAGAAGAAAAGGGACACCTCAATGTCAAGTTACCTTGGGGGGATGATGGTGAAGAGGGTGCAGACTACTGGGGTAGTGGAAGCTGTTAGCACTGTATTAGAAACTACAAAATTTAGTGTCGTAGTGGCAAAAAGGGAAGCTAAGGAAAAGGCAAATCTACAGGCTAAATTGGAGACAATTTTGAAAGCCTACACTAATGCTCAAGGAGAGGTAAGGAATAGAGATAGCATCATTGCTAAATTGCAGAAGCAACTAGCAGGACAGCATCATCACGGTGAATCCTCAACACTGATGATTTCCTCTTCTCCTGCCAGACCTCCACCTACCAGACCTATAATTGAGTTCCCACCATCTCCAGCACCTTCTAGCTCTCAAATGATTGAGATTGTTCCTCAAGAATTAGAGAATCTAAAACAGGCCCATGCCATGTATGCAAAGAAATATGAGGATAGAGTGAAGGCCACTATTACTAGTTTTGTAGATACCGTGAATGCCTCCTTGCTATACAATAATGTAAGTAAAATTTTGGTTATATGGAATGAGCTCAGGGGAGACAAGGCCATACTGACACCTATTTTTGACAAGTGGAGGCCCAGGGAGCAAGATTTGGAGTTTATGTGTGTATCTTGTGATGAAGCAAAGACCAATCCTATCATTAGATCCACTTCTAACATCACTAAAGATTTAGTACAATTAGTAGTAGGGGTGGATAATGTTGATAGGAAAGTTAATTTGTGCAAAAAGGAGTATACTGATCAAGTTTTTGAGTTGCTCCCAGGAGTTTTTGCTAGCCCGGATCAATTAAAGGACAAACAAATGTGGCTTAAGGAGATAGAAGCAAAATTGTCAGCAAGAATTAAAGGAATTATTGATCTAGATAATGCTTCTTTCTTTGTTATAACAATACAGGAGATAAAGAAAATTAAGGCACATTATAGTTTTCTCAATTCAGAAGTCAACAAATTGAGAAACTCTTGGAAAAGATTGACCAAAGCCAAGGCTAAAGTGATTAATTTTTCATGGCCGACTGATGATGTGTACAATGAGTGGACAACAAAATATGCCACCCATGATCCAGAACAATTGGAGAGCGCCCCTGAAAAGGTAGAAGAAGTTAGAACCGAACAGTCTATTGAAGAAGTTGTAGAGGCCGAAAAGAACATGTAACTATTTTTGTGAAAAGCTTTGTAACTTCTTTGTTTTTTGAAAGAAATGATTGTAACAAACTCTCCTTGAAAAGTCCAAAGCTTTGGGCATCCATGTTGTTATAAATGGATACCAGGACTAGAGGAAAGAGGATCGCAAAGAATTGTAAGAAAATGCTGCAAAAATTTATCCGAGCTTTTTCTAAGTCTAATGGAGAATATTCAAAACTTCTTGTAATATTTTTCTGAACTTAATATCAATATACAGACCATCGGTTTTGAGTGAAGCTTTGTGTCGTCTTCAAGTGTGTTTACAATTTGTTTACTATTTTCATTCTGAATAATCCATGGTTATTTTGTTTGAATGGGATTGCAAGGCAATTTTCAGTAAAAGTGTTCGCTAGCTTTTCTCTTTAGGAGGGAAATTAAAGATGCGGGGATCACTCATGCCAGTAAACTCTTTGGAAGAGATTTTGAATCTTGATGATCATGGTTTAATTTGGAATGCATAAATTCTTATAGGTGTTAGGCATATATAAGGATAAATAGAAACCAAGCCAATGGGATGCATAAAGATATTTTGTTTGAGGAGTATTATCTGAGTTTAGATGACTCTGTGACCTTGGATAAGGCACTGGTATTGATTGAAGTTGTTTATTGAATGTTTTGTTGATCGAAATACTGAATTTAAGTATAATTCCATTCTTTGTTTTTAGTTAATTTCAAGGTGAATAGATCCACTAGTTTCCTGGACTGGTTTGTTGTGGGTTTATGTTTGAAAGTGTGAATTTAATTCACAAAGGTATACCCACCTGGGCTCTGAGTAAGTCCGAAGTGTAGAAGGTTCAATCAAACCTTGTCATATGTTGTCTTGATAATTTCCTTATCTTTGATGTCTCTTCTACACTGAGTTCAATCATATTATTTTAATGATGTTAAAGAGAATCAGATTTTGAGGACAACAGGACAGTTAAGGAGATGGCCAGAACCATGTTAAATGAGGCTAGTCTATCAGACACATATTGGAAGGAAGTTGTTCATACTGCCGCATATACTTTGAACAAGGTTCAATTAAGAACAAACAGCAGAATGACACCTTATGAGTTGTGGTATGACCGGAAGCTATCTGTCAAATACTTCAAGGTATTTGGAAGCAAGTGCTTTATCAAGAAAGATATGGATGGTCTAGGAATTTTTGACTCCAGGAGTGATGAAGGAAACTTCCTTGGTTACTCATCTAATAGCAAGGCCTACAAATGCTACAAGAAAAGACTAAGAAGAGTCATTGAGAGTGTTCATGTAAAAGTTGATGAGGATATGCACAAAGGATGTCAACCACAAGATAACCGGTATGATAACTCTGGTGATGAAGATGGTGAATCTCAGTCAGACATTGAACCACAGGAAGCATCCAAGAAGGCCCCCAACCGATATGTACATCTGAATCACCCAGAAGAGTAAATTCTAGGAAATAAGAGTGATGGTGTGCAAACTACAAGAAGACTTTCCCAAAATGATGAACAAGTCAACCTCTTCCTCATGACTAAAGTTGAACCCAAAACATTCAATGAAGCCAGAAAAATACAAGAATGGATGGATGCCATGAAAGAAGAACTACAACAGATTGAGAAGAACAAGACTTGGGAATTAGTCCCTAGACTGGAAGACAAGAACATCATTGGCACAAACTAGGTCTATCAAAATAAGATGAATGAAGAAGGTAATATTGTTAGGCATAAAGCTAGTCTAGTGTGCAAAGGATACTCTCAGGTAGAGGGGATTGACTTAGAAGAAACATTTGCACCAGTAGCTGGATTAGAAGCAATTAGAATGTTTCTAGCCTTCTCTGCCTACAAGGGTTATAAAGTATAGCAAATGGATGTAAAATCTGCCTTCGTAAATGGAAACTTGGAAGAAGAAGTGTACATGGAGCAACCAGAAGGGTTTATGCTACATGATGATGAGACATTTGTGTGTTGGTTGAATAAATCCTTGTGTGGTCTAAAGCAAGCTCCTAGAGCATGGTATTCAAGATTAGATCAATACCTGAAGGAGTAGGGATTCAAAAAGGGAAGTGTTGATAGAAATTTGTACATAAAGAAAGATGGGAACCACATGATCATTGTGGTTGTGTATGTGGATGACATTATCTTTGGAGGCAACAAGGACACCCTCTACAAAGAATTTGTTGATCAAATCCAGTTAGAATTTGAGATGTCAATGCTTGGTGAATTGACATACTTCCTTGTTTTGTAGATAATATAGCAAGATAAAGGAATCTTTATCTCACAAATCAAGTATGCAAAGGAGATGTTGAATAAATTCCAACTAGAAGATTGTAAATTGGTAAGTACTGCCATGGTGACCGACAGTAAATTGAGCAAGAATGATGAATCACCGGTGGTGGATCAAACTTGGTATAGATCCATGATAGGTAGTCTATTGTATCTAACTACTTCAAGACTGTATATAGTTCAAGCAGTATGCATGGTGGCCAAATTCCAAGCTGCACTTAAGTAGTCACATATGAATGTTGTATGGAGAATCTTTAGGTACCTACAAGGGACACTCAGCTATTGATTGTGGTATCCTAAACAAGGATATTTTATCTTGGAAGCATACACTGATGCTAATTGGGTAGGTTGCAATGATGATCAAAAGAGTACAAGTGGTGGTGCAATCTTTCTAGGTGACCGATTGGTTTCATGGCATAGCAAGAAGTAGGACTCAGTCTCTCTATCTACTGTTGAAGTTGAATACATTGTTGTTGCTACATGATGCTCTCAAGTTCTTTGGATGAAGCAGACTCTCAAAGACATCCAGGTGGACATTACTAGTCCTATTCTCATCCGGTGTGACAATTCGAGTGCAATCAACATAGCAAATAATCCAGTGATGCATTCCCGAACAAAGCACATTGCCATCAAGTATCATTTTCTAAGAGAAAAGGTTGAAGGATAGGAGGTGAGGATGGATTATATCGCTACAGGAGAACAAGTAGCAGACATTTTCACCAAACCACTACCGGTAAGCACTTTTGAGTATCTCCAACACAAGTTAGGAGTTGTGTCATCTGTCTACGAAGGATTTATGTGGCTAATGGGGAGCTTGGTATGGATCAAAGGGGGAGAAATGTACCGGTACATAGTGTCTTGGGACAAGTTGACATCAATGCCAAAGGGGGAGATTGTTGGCATTTTGGCATTAAGTTGTCATTGATGTCAACTGGTAAGGCATAAACCGTGATGAAGGTTGTGTGTGTGTTAACATGCTGAGAAACAACCAGTAGAGAAATAAACCGGTCTGGAGGTTGGCTGCCTATTTATGATGAAGAGGCTGAATGTTAAAGTTATCACAAACCACTAGAGGTGAAGATGTGTTGCCGGTGTAATGTGCATTGTCAGTTAGTAGAAGAAGAAGGTCTCACCGATAAAGGGATGCACTGGTATGAGTTTGTTGAATGATCAAGTTTGAACAGACTATGTGTCGGTGAGCTAAGTGATTGACCATTGTGATGCCATGTGGAGCTAAGGTGGCAAACATGCAAAGGTCGTTAAAGCCTCCATCGACTTGGTTGTTGAAACACCTAGTCGATATTAATGAAAAAGCCACAAATCACGGGATTGTAACTGACTGATTCGATTCGAGGAAGAAATAATAACAAAGGAAGATCAGGGAGAAGTTGGCATCTAGATCAATGCAAAGGAAAATAGATTGCAAGAAGACCTTAAAAAGGAAACAGTTGAGAACCTTATGAGTTGACAGATGTCAAGGTAGGAAATCTTGTACGTGATTGCTATCTTTAGCAAGTATGCATAGGATAATTGAAAACATGTACAGATGCATCCCTGGAGTACAAGTAATTGATCCAAGACAGACTAGATCAGATCTCATGAAGATTGTTTTAGGTAAAGGAAACCTTAATTTCTCACTATTTGAATGCATTCCTGGTGGGAAACCATGGTGATAAATATATGAGCTCAAGACAGAGCAAGATGATGCTACAGAGAAGAACAAGAGAAAAGAGAGATTAAGTGAAAAGAAGAATTGTTAGCCTTGGAATGTATTCTAAGGAAGTTGCAAAGTAAGTGAGCAAGCATACCGATGAGAGGGTTCAACCGATAGTGATTGAGTATCGGTATAACTATAGTTTCATAGTTAAGCTAAACTAGCAAGGTGTGGCAAAGCAGGCAACATCCAAGTGTAACACAGTGTGTTGTGAGACTCTGTGTGTGTGTCAGAGAGAGAGAGAGAGATCAGAGGCCAAGAATCAGAGAGAGTAATCTCACAACCGGTAGTGTGAGATTCAGTAGAGGAGAAAAGACTGTCAACCGACATTAGAATATTTAATCAAGAGTTGCAGAATTCATTTGCAACAAAAAGCCTTAATTGTATCTAAATTGTATTTCAATATACATTGCCAAGTTAGAGCTTGGTGCAGGGGTTGGTGCTCCTTGGGTTAGTTCTGTAAAACAGAAGGGGTTGGTACTTCTTGGTTCAATGTCCTAAATATTTGTAAATTAGTGTTTTACCTGTGAGGCTGGATTGGAGCAGTAGTCTCCAGCAGCTTTTCTCACTGAGGTTTTTCCCACATTGGGTTTTGCTCATACATCTGGTGTTGTGAGTTGCATTTGTGTGATTGATCTCTTTGGCTTTCCTTCTTGCTTTACTGGTTTGATTGTTTAGTGCTTAAGTGGTTAACTAGTATCCTAAAGTTGCTTTGAAGGTCAAATAGTTTAGGAACCACTGATTCACCCCCCTCTCAGTAATACTTTGTATTCAACAAAAAATTAATCATTGGAATGAAAATATGTTTTCACTACAAGGTGAAATGTGTTATAGATATTAGTAAATAGGGTGATCATTTTTCACATCACCTAGACTTTAAATCATTGCAAAGGGGGCGAATTCATTTTGCATGAAGATGGTTTTTCACTGAGATGTAAAAATCACTAAAGGAGGACTGATTTCACCATGTAGATACAGATTTTAAGGGATGAAAAATCAAAAGGTGTGCATGAAAGAATATTTTGAGAAAGGGAAAATCCATTTTTCACCTAGAATGTGACTTTGTGCAAAAGGAGATATTTTTATTTAACCTGGGAATTATTCACACAAAGGGGGTAAATTTTTAAGTCAGCAATCACTAAGTTGTGTATTCTACGCAAGAGGCAAGTGTGCATGGAAAAGTTTTGAATGGTGCATTTTTCACCCAGGGGTGAAATCAAATATGCAAAAAATAGTCACAAAATATTTTCAGTCATTAAAGGGGATTATTGTGTTTAATCAAAGGAAATATGTGCAGCAAACAGAGCCTTTTCAGTCAAAGAGGAAATATTCCATTTTTATCAAAGGGAAAAGACACAATAAAAGTCAGAGGTCTCTTTCACAAAGAGGCATTTTTTCAGTTTAAAAGATTGAGGGAAAAAGTGTGTAGGATATCAACTATAAATAGAACTTTGGCAAATGAGCGGATTTTGAAGTGACAAGTGCCTAAGATGGCATTTTTCTAATTTTTGAAATCTCCAGCAAGGTGCAGGTGCAATTTGAGGCAATTTTTGAATGAGAGGAAGAGCATATTTTCAAAATGTAGATTTCAAGGATGAAGAGATGTCTTTTTCAAAGATGCCTTTAGGGTTTTCTTTTAGGTCTTCTCTCTTTGATGTATATGTTTTTCTCTTCTTCTCATTAGAGAATGATTCTGAATGCAACTTTATTTAAGTGTTGGAAGCAATGCTTCCATGCACAGTCTAGACTTAGAGTAGTTTTTGTAGGCAAGAGACACTATTCCGGTGAAGATTGGTGTATGATAGTTGCTTAGGGGTTGTCATTCATGGCAACTTAGTTTGCAGATCAAATCTGGTGTACATAGAATTGGTTTACTAGAAGTCATTTTTTTCCTAAGGCATAAGTCTAGAAAGTGGAACACAATTCCCAGTAGAGATAGAGATCTTGGTGCACATCTTGATTTTGGTGATGAATTTTGGGTTGCAATGATCAAGGTAGTTGATTCAAGGTTTAAGACACATTACTTTGTGATCCTAATATCCAGTGTTGAATTGTGTGCAAGTTTAGAGCTTTTGTATCTGATAATTCAATTAGGGTAGATCTATTTTGAAGTAACATGTGTTGTGGATCTATTAGGATGATCTGGTGATCAGCTTCATGTTTAAGGTGATTAAGATGACTTATGGGAAGCAATTTATCATCTTTCTTTGGTCCACATTTGGATTTGTGATCAAGTTGAGCCAACTAGGTGAAACATGTTTCATGTTGCATGTTATGCGGTTTTTGGAAATTGACTTAGTAAATGATTCTTTTTGTTGATGCAAATATATAAGATTGATTTGGTTAATCATTTTGAGATATGGGATGGGCAAAAGTAGTCAGTGTGAGCGAGTTTGTAAATTTGGTGAAGATTTTGTTGATTGAGTATGTGACAGAGTAGTTTTACAGAGTAGAATGACAGATCAATTGCAGGAGACAATCAAAGCCTAACTGGAACTATATTTTGGCATAGTTAGATGCTACACTTCAATTTAGTTATCACTATAATCATTTTGTATTATCCTGTAAGGTAGTGAGCCTTCCTTCGAGTTGCAGCCCTTTTATAATTGAGCAATGAGCTCTAGGCAGTGAGCCTGAATGCAAGTGCATTCCACTTTTGTAATATTGTTCTACTACTGGCCATAGTATAATAATATTGTGGGTAATCAATCCCACTATAGTTTTTCCCTATCTGGGTTTCCACGTAAAAATCTTGATGTTATGGTTGTGTGGTTTTTTACTTTATTTTTTTGCACTTTGATTACATTCTCATGCATCTGGTGGTTTAAGAATCAACTTGATAAGTTTGCAAATTATAAAACACCGATTCACCCCCTCTCTCAATTTTCATTGATTCCAATAATTGGTATCAAAGCTTTATGGCTTGGAGGAATCCTAACAACTTGAGGAAGATCCTTAAGATTGAATCAATGGACTCTGGTTTGCGACAGCTTAGTGTGGCACTTGAAGATCTTGATGCAATAAGAAAAGAAGTAAGTTCTCTGAAAAGAAATATGTATGCAGCTGAAGATTTCATTGAGACATTGAAAGATCAAGTGAGCACATCAAGAGAGAAGAGAAAAGAATTGATGGATAAGTTGAAGGAGAAAGAAGAACAAAGCATAGACAATCAAGCCCTACAAGACAAGACAGATGAATGTGAGAAGCTAGCTAGGGAGAATGCAGTTCTGAAAAATGAAAAACAATCTATTGTCATGAAGTTGACAAAGGAGATTGAAGATCAGAAGAAGAATGAAGAAACCCTGACTCAATCATTGAAGGATAGATCTGATGAATGTTGTAGCTTGACATATGAGAATGATTAGTTGAAGCTTGAATTGGTGCAAATAAACAATGATGGACAAGAACTTGATGTTAGATTCAATGAAAGTCTCAAAGACACTGAGAGGGGGGTGAATCAGTCTTTTATAATATACCATGTTGGCTTACAAAAGATAACTATATTACAATAAATAAAAGTTCATCCCATGTCGGCTTGAGTATCGGTATACATTATTGCTGATGTAATCTGAATGCTGGTGAAGTGTCTGTTGGTGCCAGTGTCTACTGGAGTATAATGTATGTGATGTCGGGCATGTAGAAACCTATTATCGGTTGGTTGCCACTTGGTTTCCATCAATGAAAACATCAACTATTCTCATAAGAGTGTAGAATTCCAACAATCTCCCCCTTTGGCATTGATGGCAACACTCATGAGAAAAATCCAAAACTGTTATCCAAAAACTATAATCCAAAAAGATGTGCTTCCCCTAAGCAAGTGATCTCTGTACATGCATTTTTCTCTCCACTACTCCCCCTTTGACATCAATGACAAAGGATGTCATAAATAATCAAAAGAGTACAAAAATGTTACCTCAAGGTCTATAACCAGTTGGTTACTATCTGAAATATGTCTGCCAAAACCAAATTCAAACTCTACATAAACTTGTTGATGTCAGTTAGAGTTGCCTCTGTCTGCTGGATCATATTGGTGAGATAGTGCATTTGATGCTCCAGTGATCATCCTCCATGAAATTTTGCCTAAGATAATTCAATTCTCTGAGTAATCAGACTATCCAACCTCAGACCAAGTTTATCCTTTAGTTCCCAGACATTAGACCTTATCCTTGCCTTCTCTTTCTCAAGTTTCTCCAACTTCTTCTCAAAAATTTCCATTTCCTTCTCAAAAACTGATATAATTCCAGATGAACCTATCATGTTGTCTGCAATGCCATCAATTTCTTTCTGTGTCTTTTTTATTTCTTCATCAATGTCCTCTGTCAAACAGTGTCATTTACATGCTTCTCTATATAACTCCTTACACTCCAAAATTGTAGAATTGAGTATCGGTAAGAGTGTGTCAAAGTGATCAGTACAATTCTTTATAGTGTTCTCAAATAATGCATTTTTCTCTTTGCCAGCTCTCTCCTTAATGATATCCTTATTTACCTTGTCTATAGTTATAACATTATCAGCAATGAATTTGGACAATGTGTCCAATTTTCCTAAAGAATCCTTAATGCGATTTGTCTGACATGTAGGTACAATCATCTTTAGAATAGGTAATGTGCTATCAATTGCCTTAAATGCCAATGCATTGCAATCAGTTATCCTCTTAATAGAATCCAATAGAACCTTTGTTATATTCGTAGGTCTAAATTCACCTATAGATGTGCTCGGTTCTATTATGGTTTGCTTCTCAACAGATGTTTGACCAACTACCTTCACTATTACCTCTTTATTCCCATCAGATGCTTCTACTTTACTTACATTCTCTTCCAGTGGATCTGTCTATGTCTGTACCTCTACCTTTGATGGTTTCTCAATTTGATTTAGAACCTCTATTACTTCTAGTTTCCCAAACTCAACATGAACTTCTTCCTTAGATTGTTCCTCTATCTGTACCACTACCAGTTTCTCAGATTCCAGTGGCCCTGTGCTAGTTGTCTTGTCCTCTGTTGGTTTCTCAGTCTCTGGTTGCTTAGCTTGTGTCGGTATCCCTGTTTCCTGAGAGTCAACAGTGTGTGTTGATTTCTTTGAAATCTTGTTGTCCTCAACACTATCTGCCTTAACCTTATATGTCTCTTTGTCCATAACAATGTTTATATCCTGAGTATCTACACTCATGGTGAAAAGTATCTCAGACTCTGGGTTAGTATCATCATGAGTTATACCTTCAATAGCCATATCCAATGGATTAGCTGTATGAACTGGTGATGTTGAAGTTAATGAAGGGATGTTATCTGTTATTTCTATTGAAGGATCACCACCAACATTGCCTTTTCCCTTATCCTTCTGATATACCTTGAATGTCTTTTCCATTTTTGGTCTATTTCTTTCCTCTTGCTTTTCTTTCTCCACAAAGAATATGTCCCACTTATTTGCAGTCTCATTAGCAATCTCCTTAACTCTTCCAACCATCAGGCTTACTTGTCGGTGTCCACTAACAAATATTGACCGGTTTGCTTCAAATATAAGCTCATCTATCTCTTCATTAGAATTTACCAGATGTACAGCCAAGAGTGCTTCAACTTTCTACTTCTTATCCAATTCCATCACAGATATCCCTTTTGCTTCCAATCTCAGATAAATATCATTAGGTAAAACATCAATTACTTCTATCAAGACTTTCTTGTAAATATCCAAATGTCGAATAATGTTTTCTTCAATAGTTTCCCTATCTTTAAAAGAATCATACAATTTGCATACAATTGATAGATTCCCCTCCTCTGTTATCTCATTTAGTAGTTCTTCCAGTGTGGGGGTAATTGGTGTCCATTTCTTCTTAGGTGTAAGCTTCTTCTGCAGTTCCCTAACTGCCTATTGTTTCCCCCTTAGTGTTCTAGTTCTCTTAGGTGAAGGAGAGGGTACCGATGAGTTTTTTCTCTTCTTCCTTTCAACTCTCTTAAACTCAGTTGCCTTCCCACTGTCAGTATCAAAAGATGTTACAACCGGTGAAACATGTGCTTCAGGTTGTAGTCCTTCAAGCTCACTTGCTGATATACCACTGATATTCATGACATTTTCTTTGATTTCTTTTACCTTCTTGGAGGCATCTTTGATAAAATTTTCTCTTCTTTTGTTCTTTTCTGCATAGATACATTACTCTCAATAGTTTTTGCATTACCAAAGAATTTCTTAGATGGCTCCCTTGGTGCATCAAGTAGAGCTTTAGCATATGTTTCTAGAACAGGTAGGTCTACCTCATAACCCATCTCAGTAACCCAAATAGTTCTAGTTCTTGCTACTTCCATCCAAGTTTCATCTCGCTTAATGACAAAATAGATTTCCTTGTCATACTTATCAACTATGCTCTGCAGTAGTCTCTCTCTTGCTCTCATCTTAGATTGAAATTTTTTGAAGTAGTCTTTAATGATCTTAACACTGTCAATGCCCATACCGATGAAAGCTTCCTAAACTTGTCTTCCTACTGGGATGTCATAACCAAAATCTTTGTGACCTATGTCGGGTATCTCTTTGGTAAAGTATAGCATCGGGCATACTAGTAGGTCTCCAAAATGGAAAGTACCTTTCTTATCTCCCTTAATCTTCTTCAAGTTGTCAATTAACTCATCTTTAAGCCATTCACACACATCAATCTTATCATTATTGTTCACCATCTCATATGCACTGTGAATACAAAGGCTTGAGGCCGGATTCAATCTATTTGCATGAGTTTCTTTGTAGCCTAGTATCATACTCACATACCTCACATTTATATCCTTAACATCATTTGAACTCTAAATGACCTGCTATCATATGTGGCTCTAGTTATATCCATAACTCCATTGTTAGGTATTTTCTTGGTTTTATCAAGCCTACTACCGGTTGAAGGTAAACCAATAACTACCTTAATTACTTCCTTGGTTATCTTGTAAACTGACTCTAACCACATGAACTCTCCATGGACTCTGCTCAATACAAGTCTTACAACTTCCTTTGGAAATTTGGGAATGTTCAGAATCTCTACAAAACCTCAATCTTCCACAGTCTAATGTTCAGAATTAATCACACCATGTTCATTAGTAATGACCTCATTAAATATTTTCTTCAGATCCTCAGTCCCTAGGTTTTCTATGTTGCAATGTATGTAGATTCTAGGGCCTTCTGCAAATGCTAAACCCTTAGGCATTTTTGAAAAAGATCCAATAGAATCATCCTATTTTGCAATCTCGGGGATAATCTTAAACATGAGTCTAAGGCATTTGACATTTTCCACAATGGTAGGGTTCAAAATAAACTCAGGAATAGAAGATGAGGAATCCATTTCAAAGATAAATACCTCTTAACCGAAATTCTAAATGCCTAAAAAATCACTTCACAGCTTTGCCTTAGGATGCCCTTGCTCAGTTTCACATTCTCTGATTGTTTGAATGCTTGGTGAGTTGAAATGAGGGTTATCTGGTGCTTTATAGCCAAAAAGGTTCTTTAAAACTGCATTAAATGCTCGTTGGTTAAGTGAAAACTTAACACACCTACTAGTAGAGAAGAAATGTATCTTGTCACCATCAACTGAGAGTAGAATGCATGATTTTCAACTTACTGCAATACCCCCTAAGGATTATTCCTCAGTTAGATGAAGAATCTCCTGCCTATGGAGGATTACTCTGTTCTACCGATGCAGAGATAGTTTCATCAGTTCTCTGATCACTCTTCTTAATCCATTGTTTTGAAAATTCTTTCTTTACTTCAACTACCTTTTCTTTGCCTTTCAAACTAGATCCTTTATTGTTTGTCGGTGAAGTCTTGCTTCTACAGAATTTTGCAATATGTCTAATCTTGTTACAAGCATAATAAGTTACATTATTCCTCTAATAGCCTTTCCATATCCTTGACCAGTTTTTGTTCTGCACTAATTAGATAAATGCCCAAATCTTCCACAAACATAGCATTTCACATTCATTCTACATTTTCTAAATTATGACCAACTTTGTTGCATTTGGAATATTGATAGGTGGGTGAGTTTGTATTTTGATTATTTCTAAATCTACACTGGTTCACTCTATGACCAAATTTGTTTCAATTGAAACATTTCCCATTAAATTTATAAGCATTAGGATATCTTACCAGTTTACTGTGATCATGATTATTTGTAGTACCAGAACATTCTCCAATTTTAAAACCAAGTCCATTTGTATCTCCATCAAGTTTTTGTCTTTTCAGCATGTCATCAAGTTGTTCTGAACTTTTCTTGAATTTGTCTTTGTGTTCATTTGCAGTAGCCAACTCATTTTGTAGAATTCCAACTTTTCTTGCAAGCTCATCCTTATCATGTTGCATGTGAATCAAATCTGTCTTTAGCATATCATTTTTATGACCAAGCCTTAGATTTTGATTTCCAGCATCATTAAGTCTTCTAGCCAAGTCTTCTTCATTCTTCTTTATGTCTTCAATATCCTTACATAACCTCATTGTCATATCTTGCATTTCATTCTTCATATTGTTGTTCTCCTATCTCAACTTATTTGCAATGTCTCTAAGAGTCTCCTTTTCACCATCATCATTTTGCATCTTCTCATAAAGTTCCTTTCTTTTATTTTGTGCTATAACCAAGTTCTCCTAAAGTCCTTTAATGAATTCCTATGCAGTCCTCAGATCATCTTCAAATTTGATATTGTTCAATTTTTCTCAATCAAAATCTTCAAGAGCTTCTTCCAACTATTTTCTTAAGTTTTCCATCTGTACCGGTGTCAAAATCTTCCTCAAGTTGTTAGGATTTTACAAATAGAGGACCAAGCTCTGATACCAATTGTTAGATTCAATCATAGTCACAAATATATTGAGAGGGGGGGTGAATCAATGTCTAGCCGGTTAGTAGAATATTTAAACTTATTTATAACTTTGCAATCCAAAACAGTGCACCGGTAAACCAAAATTAATGCAATAAATAGAAATAGCAGAGACAACATAGAAACACACCATAACACAAGATATTTTAATGAGGAAACCCGATATGGGAAAAACCTCGATGGGATTTATGACCCACAATATTTACTCACTGGCCAATGAATAAATACTACTTACAAAAGGGGCCTACACATGCAAGGAGGCCAACTGCCTAGAGCACACTGCTCATGAAGAGTCACATTGACTACAAAATGGATTATTAAATCCAATACAATGTACTGCTCAAAGCAACATCTCCAATGCTAGGTTCAATACTGGTTTCAGCTCAGATAGATACCTTAAACAAAAACCTTCGATGTCACTAAATCACCTTATACTATATTCGCATATCTATACCATATCCTTCCTTGCATACTATCTACTCCTTCTCTTACATCAAAATGACCTATAAGATCTCATACATATATGAATCTTTTATAATATACCATGTCAGCCTACAAAAGATAATTATATTACAATACAAAAAAGTTCATCCCATGTTGGCTGGAGTGTCGATATGCATTGTTGCCGATGTAATCTGAATGCTGGTGAAGTGCCTATCGGTGTCGGTGTCTGCCGGTGTATAATGTATGTAATGTTGGGCATGTAGAAACCTATTGCTGGTTGGTTGCCAGTTGGTTGCCATCAATGACAACATCAACTATTCCCATAAGAGTGTAGAATGCCAACACTTGAAAGGTAGATCATAATTCTAAGAGATGAGTTGTCTATTACTAATGAGTGCAAAGAAATATTCAAAGCTAGTTCAGCCCGGTTGGATGAGATGCTTGAGATTCAAAGACATGGGAAAGAGATGTGAGGACTTGGATTTGAGAAAGGAGAATCCTTCGATTCTGGTCAAAGCAATCATCAGCAGAAGAACAAGAGACCTCCGATAAGACAACCTAATGCCTATAAATTCAATGATAAATATTTTATTTGTGATAAATTCAGTCATATGGCAAGTCAATGCAGAAGTAGGATGAATAATGGTTCTACCTTTACCGAACAATGTTTCATATGCAACAATTAAGGTCAATATTAAAACATGTGTAGAACACTGATAAATAACTTTCAAAATAAGAGATGTTATGCTTGTGGTATGTTTGGGCATATTTCTAACCAATTCAGGATGAGATCAAATCATATGAACTACGGGCCTATGCAAAGAAGTGTTGTTTGTCATGCATGCAGTAAACCTAGTCATATTGCAAGATACTGCAAAAGTGGGAATGCTCCAATAGGACAGTATAAATCAAATGAAAAGGGCAAAGCTAAGGTGGAAGAGATCAGAGATCAACATAAGAAGATGTGGGTAAAGAAAGAAGATTCTACTATTCCAAAGGGCTCCACACTTGATTCCGGTATAGGAACCTCATCCGGTAACAAAGGAATTTTGGCCTTAGGGTGAGATTATCATGCAGATGTTTAAAACCCCCTTTCAAAGATCTATAACCGGTCAATGATGGTTCCAGATGATGGAGATCAGTCGTGCAATTGTTATCCGGAAGATTCCATGGCATTTTGATAATCCGATGAATGAATTCATGAAAACTAGTGTATTCGGAAGTCATTAGGGTTGTGCATTTATTATAACTTGAAATTAGGTTTTTGGTGAACAAAAAGGCATATCAATAGCTCATTCTTCACAATGCAAACAAGAGAGAAGAGCATAGCAGCATAGTGAAAGAGTTTTAGTAGCAAAATCTGAGATTGAAGCAATCTATCAGCAACTTCTTGCACCCGGTTGAGAATCAAAAGGTATTTTTCATTTGTGAAGCTATTTGTTTATACTCTTATTTAGAAATGGAATCTGCATCTGCATTTGGTGTTGCGACTCCATTGGTGGTCAAAATTTCTGAGAGGGAAAGGCTCGTGTTCAAGATGCACCCATTAAAATATACTGAGGATGATCTGGAAGGTGCATTTTCTTCTGTCCCATATGGTGTACTTCACAACAAAGATATTAGGGCATATATCCATTGCAACATTGAGGAGCTTGGCAATGCAGATATGCTTTCACTATACACCAAGCACATGATGGACAGTCTAGGAAATTTAAAGCTGGAAATTCAAGTCACTGCACGACAAGGGTTTCATCCAATTTATTCGCTTCCCTGTGTTCGACGAACCCAAATGGGTCCGATACATTATGAGTCAAATTTAAGATGAATTCATGTGGCTGGACTGACCTCATAAAATCACCAAGCAAGCCATTGAAGTGATTAACTATTTAAGTGCAATCGGTGAGGTCCTTGGATTGAGGAAAGTATATAACACAATGGTAACAAAGGTTACCAGATCTTAGTTTGATAAATGGTCGATGACTATCATTGACATCATTGAGCATAATGTTAGATTTTCCTCAATGGTAATTGGATATAAGGTATATCAATTGAGCAGGCAAAATTATGTATCCAGTATGGCCATATTTGTATCCTATGAGATTTTGAAGGAAGGCAAAAGGTATGATCTTTGTTCACTACTTCTCAATGAGTTATTAAGCAACCTAAAGAAGATTAAGTAGGACAAGAAGCATGTATTCAAGTTTTGTTCCTTGATAGTTTTCTTAGTATTGTATTTCTTGAATGAAATCCCCGGTATTGGAAAGATTTAGTGGGGTTATGATAAACCGGTGGCCATTCAGATCGAGGAAGGATTGCAAGGTTTAGGAGATATCGTTCCTTATAAATACACCTTGTAGGGATATTTCAAATCTTTTCAAGCCACAATGCATAATAGGGAAAGGATACCTAAAGGAATTGTTGAGAAGTATGAGAAAACCATCTGCTTTATGGTTGATAAAGACCAAAATCATATGGAGGCAGTTGAGCCAAGAACTATCTGGATCATGCCCATGGGGTATGAGGTGGATGCTACCACACTTGATTCATATGCTCAACATTTGTTGAGTCAACCAGTAGATGAAAATGAAGAAAGGTTCAGTACTTGTTAGGAAAAAGATCTTAATTTGCATAAGAAGTTTACCAGAACTGCTAGGAAGAGGAAAGTAAGGAAAGAGGTAGAGGAGTTAGCAGAATAGATGGGCACATCCAAGGAGGATGTGCAAAGGGTAAGAGAAAGAACATTTTGAAGGAGGAGGACATGGCGAAGCCAAAGAAGACTAAACCTATTCCACCCCTCTGAAGCAGGCCAACTCAAAGTAGTCTCAGTATGTACCTACTTCTAGTATGCAAAAGCCCATTACTCCACCCAAATCACAATCTACATCATCAAATGGTGGGGCAGAGAAGAGGAAGAAGGAGAAACCTTAAAGAGTATATGTTGCTGCCACTACTAAAGATATAGAGACAAAATCCGATGAAGCGGTGAAAGAGGTGAAAAAGATAGCCACCTATGCTAGAGTGGTGAACAATCCAAAATCTGGTGGAGTTCAACAAACAAAGAAACCAAGAGAAAAACCTAAATCATCTGGTAAGGCCATAGCAAGCAAGAAGTAGAAATTTGAGATTGGTGTCGCTCTAAAATCTGATAAGATTGAAGGCACATTTGAAATAGTGCCCCCATTGACTTTGAAGGAGTTAATTGATGAAATTCTTAAGGATGGGAATTTGAATAATGTATCTACATATTATGAAAATATTGATGATAAAGATCAGAGGATAGTTGAAGAAGCAATTGTAGAATATATGGATGTATATAGTAAGGTATTGTTAGAACTTGCATCTATGATCCCTAAAAGTATATATGATATTTTGGATTCGAGAAGGCTTACAACTAGTCAAGACGATGAGAAAATAAAAGAATATGTGCTAGTAAATCTATCTTCTATTATTTCTATGGATGAAGTTACCAGATTATTGAAGCTTGCCAAGGATAGATTTTGAAGCAAGAAGAGGGTGAATAAGCTTATGGTAGGTAAGAAAGATGAGGTGGTAAAGGAAGCTAAAATAATTTTGAGATAGTTTTTGATAGATCAGGGGGTTGATATGAATCTGGAAGAACCAACTCAAGACACATCTATTATGGAAGTAAATACATTTGTCCTCAGTAAGTAAAAGGATAAATCACCCGAGAAAGCCACTTTGGAAGCACAGTCTAATGATCAAACTCCAATCGATGGTGCAAATGGTACCTCTAGTGAAGCTGTATAGGAACCTCCAGTTATAGAAGTTGTGTCATAAAAAGTAGCTGAGGAGACATTGGATGTGGAGAAGGATAAGGGTGATGGTGAGAAAGGTGGAAAAGGTGAAAGTGTAGAAGTTGTAGATAAGGAGAAAGGAGAGGAAAGGGTAGATCAGGCTCTAGCAACAGTGGCAAGAGACACTAGTGTTGTTAAGGGGAAACAAGTTGTTGATTCAGATGATTTTGGTCAAGGATTGATTGACTTGAGTTCCATATCTCCCATTCAAGCACTTAAATTGGTAATTCTAGCTCAAACCAAAGCCAGTGAGGACTTGCATAAGTCCCATTATGTAGACAAGGAATTAATATCATTAGCAGGAGATATGCTAGAGAAAATCATGTCATCTTTCAATCCAGATACATCTAATCCCTCCAGTAAGCTCAAGGGTTTGTTAAATGTTGTTGGTTCTCATTTTAATTCTTTGGAGAAGGCAACAAATATTAAAGTTTTGAATCAGTTTAATGCTATGAGGTAGAAAATATTTTTGAAGATGATTGAAGATGATAAAGTCGATCTAGTTATTGCTATGAATAATATGCAAGATGCATTAGATGAAGGTGGTTGGATATATAAGTCATGTCTAATTTTACCTAAATTCACCATGGAAATTGACAAGAAATGACAATCCCAAAGACACTGAGAGGGGGGGTGAATCAGTGTATAGCCGGTTAGTAGAATATTTAAACTTATTTATAACTTTGCAATCCAAAACAGTGTACCGATAAACCAAAATTAATGCAATAAATAGAAATAGCAGAGACAACATAGAAACACACCATAACACAAGATATTTTAACGAGGAAACTCAGTGTGGGAAAAACCTCGATGGGATTTCTGACCCACAATATTTACTGACTAGCCAATGAATAAATACTACTTACAAAAGGGGCCTGCACATGCAAGGAGGCCAACTGCCTAGAGCGCACTACTCATGAAGAGTCACACTGACTACAAAATGGATTATTAAATCCAATATAATTTACTGCTCAAAACAGCATCTCCAATGCCAAGTTCAGTATTGGTTTAAGCTTAGATAGATACCTTAACCAAAAACCTTCGATGTCACTAAATCACCTTATACTATATTCGCATATCTATACCATATCCTTCCTTGCATACTATCTACCCCTTCTCTTACATCAAAATGACCTATAAAATCTCATACATATATGAGTCTTTTATAATATACCATGTAGGCTTATAGAAGATAATTATATTACAATAAAAAAAAGTTCATCCCATGTTGGCTGGAGTGTCGGTATGCATTGTTGTCGATGTAATCTGAATGACGGTGAAGTGTATGTCAGTGTCGATGTCTGTCGGTGTATAATGTATGTAATGTCGGGCATGTAGAAACCTATTGCCAGTTGGTTGCCAGTTGGTTTCCATCAATGACAACATCAACTATTCTCATAAGAGTACAGAATGCCAACACTTGAAAGGCAGATCATAATTCTGAGAGATGAGTTGTCTATTACTAATGAGTGCAAAGAAATATTCAAAGCTAGTTCAGCCCGGTTGGATGAGATGCTTGAGATTAAAAGACATGGGAAAGAGATGTGAGGACTTGGATTTGAGAAAGGAGAATCCTTCGATTTTGGTCAAAGCAATCATCAGCAGAAGAACAAGAGACCTCTGGTAAGACAACCTAATGCCTATAAATTCAATGGTAAATATTTTATTTGTGATAAACTCAGTCATATGGGAAGTCAATGCAGAAGTAGGATGAATAATGGAATGATGAATAAAGTGATGAATAATGGTTCTACCTTTACCAAACAATGTTTCATATGCAACAATTTTGGTCAAAATTAAAACATGTGTAGAAAACTGATAAATAACTTTCAAAATAAGAGATGTTATGCTTGTGGTATGTTTGGGCATATTTCTAACCGATTCAGGATGAGATCAAATCATATGAACTTCGGGCCTATGCAGAGAAGTGTTGTTTGTCATGCATGCAGTAAACCTAGTCATATTACAAGATACTGCAAAAGTGGGAATGCTCCAGTAGGATAGTATAAATCAAATGAAAAGGGAAAAGCTAAGGTGGAAGAGATCAGAGATCAACATAAGAAGATGTGGGTAAAGAAAGAATATTCTACTATTCAAAAGGTCTCCACACTTGATTCCGGTGTAGGAACCTCATCCGGTAACAAAGGCATTTTGGCCTTAGGGTGAGATTATCATGCAGATATTTAAAACCCCCTTTCAAAGATCTATAACTGGTCAACAATGGTTCCAGATGATGGAGATCAGTCGTGCAGTTGTTATCTGGAAGATTTCATGGCATTTTGATAATCCGATGAATGAATTCATGAAAAATAGTGTATTTGGAAGTCATTATGGTTGTGCATTTATTATAACTTGAAATTAGGTTTTCGGTGAACAAAAAGGCATATCAATAGCTCATTCTTCACAATGCAAACAAGAGAGAAGAGCATAGCAGCATAGTGAAAGAGTTTTAGTAGCAAAATCTGAGATTGAAGCAATCTATCAACGATTTCTTGCACCCGGTTGAGAATCAAAAGGTATTTTTCATTTGTGAAGCTATTTGTTTATACTCTTATTTAGAAATGGAATCTGCATCTGCATCTGGTGTTGTGACTCCATTAGTGGTCAAAATTTCTGAGAGGGCAAGGCCCATGTTCAAGAGGCACCCATTAAAATCTACTGAGGATGATCCAGAAGGTGCATTTTCTTTTGTCCCATATGGTGTACTTCACAACAAAGATATTAGGGCATATATCCATTGCAACATTGAGGAGCTTGCGAACGCAGATATGCTTTCACTTTACACCAAGCACATGATGGACAGTCTGGGAAATTTAAAGCCAGAAATTTAAGTCATTGCAAGACAAGGGTTTCATCCAATTTATTCGCTTCCCCGTGTTTGACAAACCTGAATGGGTCTGATACATTATGAGTCGAATTTAAGATGAATTCATGTGGCTGGACTGACCTCATAAAATCACCAAGCAAGCCATTGAAGCGATTACTTGTTTAAGTGCAATCGGTGAGGTCCTCAGATTGAGGAAAGTATAGAACACAATGGTAGCAAAGGTTACCAGATCTTAGTTTGATAACTGGTCGATGACTATCATTGACATCATTGAGCATAATGTTAGATTTGCCTTGATGGTAATTGGATATAAGGTATATCAATCGAGCAAGCAAAATTATGTATCCGACACAGCCATATTTGTATCCTATGAGATTCTGAAGGAAGGCAAAAGGTATGATCTTTGTTCAGTACTTCTCAGTGAGTTATTAAGCAACCTAAAGAAGATTAAGCAGGATAAGAAGCATGTATTCAAGTTTTGTTCCTTGATAGTTTTCTTAGTATTGTATTTCTTGAATGAAATTCCTGGTATTGGAAAGATTTAGCGGGGTTATGATAAATCGGTGGCCATTCAGATTAGGGAAGGATTGCAAGGTTTAGGAGATTTCATTCCTTATAAATACGCCTTGTTGGGATATTTCAAATCTTTTCAAGCCACAATGCATAATAGGGAAAGGATACCTAAAGGAATTGTTGAGATGTATGAGAAAACCATCTGCTTTATGGTTGATAAAGACCAAAATCATACGGAGGCAGTTGAGCCAAGAATTGTCTGGATCATGCCCATGGGGTATGAGGTGGATGCTACCACACTTGATGCATATGCTCAACATTTGTTGAGTCAACCAATAGATGAAAATGAAGAAAGGTTCGGTACTTGTTAGGAAAAAGATCTTAATTTGCATAAGAAGTTTACCTGAACTACCAGGAAGAGGAAAGTAAGGAAAGAGGTAGAGGAGTTAGTAGAATAGATGGGAATACCTAAGGAGGATGTGCAAAGGATAAGAGAAAGAACATTCTGAAGGAGGAGGACATGGCGAAGCCAAAGAAGACTAAACCTATTCCACCCCTCTGAAGCAGGCCAAGTCAAAGCAGTCTTAATATGTACCTACTTCTAGTATGCAGAAGCCCATTCCTCAACCCAAATCACAATCTACATCATCAAATGGTGGGGCGGAGAAGAGGAAGAAGGAGAAACCTTAAAGAGTATATGTTGCTGCCACTACTGAAGATATAGAGATAGAATCTGATGAAGCGGTGAAAGAGGTTAAAAAGACAGCCACCTATGCTAGAGTGGTGAACAATCCAAAATCTGGTGGAGTTCAACAAACAAAGAAACCAAGAGAAAAACCTAAATCATCTGGTAAGGCCATAGCAAGCAAGAAGTAGAAACTTGAGATTGGTGTCGCTCTGAAATCCGATAAGATTGGAGGCACATTTGAAATAGTGCCCCCATTGACTTTGAAGGAGTTAATTGATGAAATTCTTAAGGATGGGATTTTGAATAATGTATCTACATATTATGAAAATCTTGATGATAAAGATCAGAGGGAAGTTGAAGAAGCAATTGTAGAATATATGGATGTATATAGTAAGGTATTGTTAGAACTTGCATCTATGATCCCTAAAAGTATATATGATATTTTGGATTCAAGAAGGCTTACAACTAGTCAAGATGATGAGAAAATAAAAGAATATGTGCTAGTAATTCTAGAAACTCCTCAATTTGTCTTGCCATCTCTACCTTCTTATATGGGGTAAGCTTGTATGTTGCTTTATTTGGTAGGGTAGATCCAGGGATCGGATCCATGCAGTGACTTATGTCTCTCACCAGTGGCAGGGATCTTGGCATTCCATCTAAGATGATGCCTTTGTACTTGTCAAGTAATTGTCTGATTGCAGGGTCTATGTGCCTATGTCCTTCTTCTTTCCCTCATGTAAACTACTCTTTCTTTGTCACCTTGGGCTTGGGAATGAGGGCATAGCGAACTGCATCCTTCTTTGCAATCTCCTTCATGAACTGCTTCCCTTCCATCAACAACACTATGGCATCCTTTCCCTTATGTTCTATCTCACTATCCATCAGGGGTAAAAGCTCTATCACCTTACCATCCTTGGTGGTTGAATAGATGTTTCTAACCCCATCATGGTAAGCCTTCAAATCAAACTGCCATGGTCTCCCAAATAGGTGACATGCATCCAACTTGGCTATATCAAATAGCAATCTATCCTTGTATGATCCAATCCAAAACTCCAGCCATGCCCTCTCTTCTACCACTGCTTGCTGACCCTGGGTGAGCCATGAGACCTTATAGGGGTAAGGATGTGGCAACCTTCTCAATTTTAGCTTCTCTACGATTTCAAGAGACACAAAATTTTTAGTAGACCCAGAGTCTATCAAGACCTTTCATACCTTTCCTCCTTCCTTGTAGGTAGTTTTGAAAAGAGACTTTCTTTGTGGGGGCTCCTTGTTATGTACATTCATGCTAGTCACTACTCTCCTCATCATCAAAGCCTCTCCTCTTTCAGGGTAGCCATAGCTATCAGGAGCATTAACACTTTGGTAGGTGTTTGCACTTGCCACACTTTGGCAATCAGATTCCTGCACCAAATTGCTCCTCCTTTCTCCCATGGAGCTCGTAGCCTTCTCCAGTTACCTATTGGCCATGTTCCCTTCTTGGTTACAGTTGTAGCATCTAGGAGGTCCTCTACCTAGGGATCTTCCTCTAAAAAATGGTCTTCTGCCCCTAAAGTTCCCTCTTTGATTGTAGCCTCCTCCTTCGTTATAACTACTCTCTCCTCTAGTGCCTTCTTGGCTAGACTCACCTTGGTATCCAAAACCATTTCCTCTACCTCTAAAAGGGCCTTTTCCCCCTCTTTGATGTCTCCCTTTGCCTCTTCTATTTTGTTCCTTCCTTCTCTTTTGCTTCTCCTCCACCTTAAGTGCCAACTGAAAACATTTTTGGATGTGTTCAGGGTGTGGAGGTTCAAATCTTGTTGGATGGAAACTCTCAGTCCATTGAGATATCTCACGACCTTCTCATCTTCACTCTCCTTTACCTTGGTCTTCACAAACAACTTCATGAACTCCTTTATGTAGGAACTCACGTCCATCTCCTTTTGCTTCAAGTTATGTCTTCTCTTATGCAATTGGACATTATAGTCCACTGGAACATAGGCTTCCTTCACCAAATCCATCATCTTCTTCTAGGTAGCCACTTTTCTCTTTCCCTCTTTCACCCTCTCATCTTGGATGAAATTCTACCAAGTTAGTGCAGCCCCTTTCATTTTGGATTGGGCCATCTTCACCCTTTGGTGCTCTGGTATGTCTTCACTCTCAAAGAAATTGTCCAAGGAGTCTATCCACTCCATCACTGTATCTAGTTCCATCTTACCAGAAAACACTGGCAGATCCAACTTAACATCCATTGTTCTTCTTTCCATGGACTTAAGGACACTCATTAGGGGTCTCTGGTCTATAGGAACCTCTAGTTCTTCCTACCTAGAGATCTCCTCTTCATCCCCTTCTTCATCTCCTCTAGAGTCTCTCTCTCCCCTCTCCACTTTGTCCTTCAACTGGTCCATTTCATCTCTCAAGGCCTAATTCTCAACCCTAACTACTCTTCTCTCTAACATCTACGTCTTTACCAAGATAGCCAGCTCAGCATTGGTCATCCTTGATGGGATATCTTGGGATCCCTCTTCCTCTGATATCTTGTCTTCTTCTTCGATCCAAAGTACACTCCTAAGCTCTGATACCACTTGATGAAGAGGCCTTCTTACACCTAAGGACAATTCCAAAAGGTTAGGGTTTGACCCTTCAAATGAGAAAAATGACCCTACAAGGAAGGACTCCACATCTTATGGTTTTGAACTACTCTCCACTACTGAAGCCTAACACCTACTGAAGATGAGTAAATGGCTTCAACTTCTCTAACATGCCTCACCGATGACTCCTTCTCTTGGAGATTTTTGATTTGGTCTATAAATGACTACTAAGGATTGTTCCAAGCATTGGTTTAAAGTTTTGTCTTCAAATCCTTATACCTCTTTTGGAAACCTACCCCCTAGGTTAGTAGCCCTCCTAGGCTAGTATTTTGCCTTTAACTACAAAATGTTGAACACAACCTAGAAAACTATTTACCATTATAGATACCCTTTAGGGAGTTACATGCATCTCCAAATTGGATTAGCAAGATCTGCAACCTAAAGGTCTGAACCCCTTTGAAGCCTAGAGACCTAATTAGGATAATTAGGCCTAATTTACAAAGCAACCCTCTTTACTGGTGTCCCAACTACAAAACCAACATTATAAGAATGTGGGGAATGGGTAATAACCTCTAATTCCAGGGTTACACACTTGGACTCTACCGCTATCATATTTTAGGATGACTGTCCTAATCTTGCTTAAGGTAGTCACATGGAGATGCCTACCTAGATTCACTTCAAGTGCCTCACAACCAAGCCTTCCCTATAAAAACCCGTGGAAATATTAATTTATATTGACTAATCTTGTACTCCACCAAAGTAATTAACTTCTAGAGGAAGGAGATCCAAGATATGGCCATTATTTGGCGAAACCCTAGTCAAACTCTTGTTTTTCAAGTTACAGTCAGTGAAATAGGGGTTTCTCACTATTCACAAATGTTCAAGACCTCATACTATCACCAAATCAAATGTGATTCATCCCTCTAATTACTCCATGAATGGTTTTGTTCAATTCAATCCGTACACGGACGTACAATCTCTGCAAACTTAGAATTTCTGGGAAAACTCAATTTTTTGTATTTTATTTCTTTCAAACTTCAATCCAAAATCACACCAACGTTGGGAATCATTTCCACAAGGTATATAGCCCTCTCTAATAGTTTCTAACCAAATTTTGAAGAGGTTGGAGCTATTGAGAAGCTTAAATCAATCGAACTTTGAAATGTTGCACTTTTGCTCTCAAAAGTTTCACTTTCAAAAGTTGCATTTTTGCATAAAAGTTGTCAAACACTACAAGTTTGGGATCCACACAACTTGGATCATCCAAACACCACTAAGACATCCTAAAATCCTATCAAACACAAAAAACAAACGTCCTACTACCCCTATGACCACATTGTCCCAATTGGCTTATCAAGTTACCTAATCAGTGACATTGATTTACATGGTGGGGTCTTTATTGAATACATGAAACTTGCATAAACACAAGACACTAAGATAGACACTATGACCCTAGTCTGCATCCTCATAGCCATGAATTTCTTGTTGAAGAGGTGCTCTTGCACCAAATGGCTTGGTTGTTTCCTTTGGCAAACAGGTACAAAGATCATATCATCTTACAAGGTCAATTCAATCACCTTGCCACCTTGTCTTCCTTGAGCTGCAACATTCTTCCATCCTCCCATGATTTGTGGGTTCTTCATTAAAGCCAACCTACTTGTTGACTGCTACATCAATGTATACTTCACCAACCTCTGTGTGATCACCACCTGGTTTCCACCCATCATCCTTGTCGACATCCACCTATGCTCGGTTTTCGATGTCGATTTGGCATCATCTTCAGTCTACTATGTTGATTTGACATCCTTCACCAACCAAGACTAACTACTGGTTCAACTCACCTTACCAGTATAACCTAACTTCACCAATGGACCTTCATACCTGCTGACCTCTTCTCTATCGATGAATCAACTTGGCCTTCCATCAAACATGTTGGTCCATCTACTAAGTCCATTTACCGATAGCATTAAACTTCTCTTTGTATACTGGTTCACAACCTTTTGTTCTTCTTTGCTTGCTTGCTTTGCCTTGCCAGTGGTTCTGCTTTACCAGTCAATGATGTATTTCATATGTATTGGTAACATACCTTTCTGTCAGCTTACACACATATGGATTGACATCATCATGTCTTACTTCACCTATACGGGTCACCACTACTTACTTACCGGTGACCATGCCAAACCAATTGAAATCAATGACAACCTAATGCCAACAATGCCAACAATCTCCCCCTTCAGCATTGATGTCAACTCACTGCAAGACTTCACACCGATAGATTTATCCCCATTTGATACAATGATAAAGGGTCAAGATACTTCATTCCTCCCCTTTGATTTATACTTATCTCCCCCTTAGTCAAATCTTCTCTTAGTGATTACAACCGGTACTGAGACATACAACCCTTAACTTTCCCTATGATCAGCATGTGGTTCAAGAGATATAGATGCTGCTATGAACTCCCCCTAAACCATATATCTCCTTACAAACTTAAATGCATGAGGCAGGTGATACAACTCCCAACTTGAGTCTTAAGTGCTCAAAAAAGCTTACCGATAGTGGTTTGGTGAAGATGGTTGCCACTTGTTCTCCTATAGGGACATATTCCATCTTTACTTCATGTCCTTCAAACTTCTCTCTGAGAAAATGATACTTGATGGCTATATGCTTTTTCCTTGAATGCATCATCAGAATCTTTGATATATTGATGGCACTTAAATTATCTCACCGGATGGGAATAGGACCAGAGATGTCCACCTATATGTCCTTGAGGATTTGCTTCATCCAAAGCACCTGAGAGTAGCATGTATCAGCAGCAATGTATTCTGCTTTAGCAGTTGATAGGGAGACTGAAACCTACTTCTTGATATGCCATGAGACCAACCAGTCACCTAGGAAGAATGCACCACCACTTGTTCTCTTTCAGTCATCAATGCAACCTACCCAATCAGCATCAGTATATGCTTCCAAGATGAATTCCCCTTGTTTAGGGTACCATAATCCATAATTGAGTGTCCCTTGAGGGTACCTAAAAATTTTGCTTAATACATTCATATGTGACTACTTAGGTATTGCTTAAAATCTAGCCACCATACACACTGCCTACACTATATCCGGTCTAGAAGTAGTAAGATACAATAAGTTGCCTATCATGGATCTATACAATGTTTGATCCACCATCGATGATTCATCATTCTTTCTTAATTTGCTTCCGGTCACCATGGGGGTACTCACTGATTTGCAGTCCTCCATTTGAAACATCTTTAACATATCCTTTGCACACTTGGTTTGTGAGATAAATATTTCCTTATATAGCTGTGATATCTACAAACCAAGGAAGTATGTCAATTCTCCAAGCATTGACATCTCAAATTCTGACTGCATCTGATCAAGAAAATCTTTGCAAAGAGTGTCTATGTTGCCTCCAAAAATGATGTCATCTACATACACAACCAAAATGATCATGTGATTCCCATCTGCCTTGATGTATAGATTGCTATCAGCACTCCCCTTTTTGAATCCTTGCTCCTTGAGATACTGATCTAGCCTTTAATACCATGCTCTAGGAGCCTGCTTTAAACTATACAGGGCTTTCTTCAACCGACACACAAGGGTTTCATCATCATATAGCAGAAACCCTTCTGGTTGCTCCATGTACACTTCTTCCAAATTTCCATTAAGGAAGGCAGATTTTAGATCCATTTGATATACCTTATAACCCTTGTTGGCTGAAAAAGCTAGAAACATCCTTATTGCTTCTAATCTAGCTACCAGTGCAAATATTTCTTCAAAATCAATGCCCTCTACTTAAGAGTAACCCTTGCACACAAGTCTAGCTTTATGCCTAACAATTTAACCTTTGTATTCATCTTGTTCTAGTAGACTCATTTGGTGCCAATTATGTTCTTGTCTTCTAGTCTAGGGACTAATTCCCAAGTCTTGTTCTTCTCAATCTGTTGCAGCTCTTCTTCCATGGAATCCATCCATTTCTAACTTTTGTTGGCCTCATTGAATGTTTTAGGTTCTACTTCAGTTATAAGGCAGAAATTGACTTGTTCATCATTTCAGGCAAGTCTTCTCCTAGTTTGCACACCATCACTCTTTTTACCTAAAACTTCTCTTTTGGGTGGTTTATCTGCACATACCGGTTAGGGAATTTATTGGATGCTTCTTCTGATTCCTTGTCTTACTGAGCTTCTTCACCTTCATCATCTGAATCATCATACCAATTTACTTGTGCTTGTCTTCATGTATGCATATCCTCATCAACTCTTACATGCACACTCTCAATCACTCTTCTTAGTCTTTTTTTGTAGCATTTATAGGCCTCACTATTAGTTGAGTAACCAAGGAATATCCCTTCATCACTCCTAGAATCAAAACTACCTAAACCATCCATATCTCTCTTGATAAAACACTTGCTTCCAAATACTTTGAAGTGCTTGACTATGGTTTCCGGTCATACCACAACTCGTAAGGTGTCATTTTGTTGTTTGTTCTTAGTTGAACCCGGTTCAAGGTATATGCAGCAATATGAACCACTTCCTTCCAATACATGTCCAACAAACTTGCCTCATTTAACATGGTTTTGGCCATCTCCGTGACTGTCCTATTCTTCCTTTCTACTACACCATTTTGATGTGGTGTCCTGGGGGTTGAGTATTGCCTTTTGATTCCATGTCTTTCACAGTAATCTTCAAACTCATTTGATGTGAACTCTCCACCTCGGTCTGATCTTAGGCATTTCAGTTTGCACCCACTTTCCTTCTCTACCATCTTCCGAAAGATCTTGAATTTGTCAAATTCTTGTGATTTATCTTGTAGGAAAGTGACCCATGTCATTCTTGAATAGTCATCAATGAAGAGCATAAATTATCTTTCATCGGCAAGAGCTCTTGTCCTAGTCATACCACATAGATCTATAAGCACCAATTCAAGTGGTTTGAAGTGTTGTGTTCTTTTTTCTTGAAACTCACCTTAGTTTGCTTTCCTTTCACACATTCATCACAAAAGGTGCTTACCGGTTTGATGATAGGTGGTATATTTCTCACACAACCCTTTTTTCTTACTACCACTAGATTATCAAAATTTATGTGGTCTAATCTTTTGTGCCACAACCATCTTTCATCCACTTGTCCCAACATGCATTGGGATTCAAAACATTCTTTTAGATTGTATACATTACCATATGTCCTCTTACCTTCAGCTACAACCTGACCAATACTCTCCTTCTTTTTCTAGCAGCTGGTAGAATCAAAGGTGAATTTATAACCTTTGTCACCCATCTGACTCACATAGTAAATTGTTCTTTAGGCCTTCCACATAATACATGTCATGTGCTTTCAGTTTGCCATCAATATTTAGAGTACCTTTTCCCTTTATCTTGATAGATGAGTTGTCTCCAAACCTTACCGAGCCACCATTCCAATCTTCAAGTTTGATAAATTTATTGTTATCACTGATCATGTGGTTGGAGCAGCCACTATCTACAACCCATAGATTTCTTCTTTCAGCATATAGGCAGTCTGCACTATCAAACTTGATTCTACTTTTTCCTTTCCTTTCTCAACCCAAACCAGTTGAGTTTCCTTCTTTTTATCAGCTGCAATTTTGTGCTCCGGTTTGACTACTAGTTCCTGATCAGGATCTATCCTCTTCTTCTTGATTTTCTTGTTCTTACAAAGCTTTTCTATATGTCCAAACTCTTGACAGTTATAGCATTTCACATTTACATTAAAAGATGAATCTTTGAAACTATTGTAGGACATCGGTTTTCTCTTCCTACATTCAAAACTCCTATGACCAAATCCATTGTACTGATAACAAACAACATTCATATCCCAAAGTGCATTAAATGGATTTCTACTTTCATAACTCATAGTAGGCTTATTTGTTAATCTACACTTAGCTAACCTATGTCCAAATTTGTTACACCAGTAACAATAACCATGAAAGTTTGGAACATATTGGTTAGGTTGCCTTGGTCCTGCAAATGACTATCTCATTGGGGGTCTTCCTTTCATTTTGCTAACTCTAGTGAATCCTTCATGATCAACCCTTTCATTTCTCCTTAGATCTGCATTCAAGTACATTGAGTGTGGCCTCCAGTTCATAGATTGTGTATGCCAGTTTGTGTGGTAGTTTCTAACAGCTTCTACATAAGTCTTTTTACGAGTATCTTTTCTTACTGTGAATGTCTTCTTCTCTTCACCTTCACTTGAAGAGGTGAATTGTATCTCCTTACCAAATGTATCTTTGTTTTTTGAACTTTGTCCTTCTTCAAATCCTAAGCCATCGATATCTTTAGATTGCTTATGTCCGCTAAACATCTTGTCCAAGGCTTCTGTGCTACCCTCATATTTGCTTCTCACTTTTAGTGCATCCTTACTCTTTTCAAGCTCTTTTATGAGCTTCACTATTTCTACTTCCAGAACTTGATGCTCCATTTCCTTCTTTAACAGATCGGATGATGTAACTTCACATATCCTCTTGGCTTCTTCCAACTAGAGTTTTAAGTTAGAGATAACTTGATTGGACTCATCCAGAGATTGCTTCAAGAGATCTTGTTCTTCTACTGCAGAAAGCTTGACCTTCTTGAGTTCTCTTCTTGTTTTACTTATCTCCTCAAGAGAACTTATGAGCTCACCTTCTAGATCCATTTCGTCTTCAATGTCTTATTCTTCCTCATCTTCACCAACTGGCTCATCTAGTGCCAAAAAGATATTAAATTATCTTTCATTCTCATGGTATTCATCTTCTGATGCACTTTCTTTGTCTGTGGCGTCATCCTCAATAGTATATATGTTGTTCTACTTTCAGTAGCCTCTTCTTCCTTGCTGGTAGACATTCCTTTCTTTGTCTTTACCAATAGATCTACTAAAACTTCTTTGCTCATCTCCACCAGTTTCATTATAAGGACATTTTGCAGGAAAGTGTCCAACTTTACCACAGTTGAAGCATTTGAGTGGTAACTTTCCTTTATACTTGTTGGATCCTCTCTTGAGATTTCTGACAAAGTTTGCTACCTCTGCATCTAAGTCTTCACTAGATCCTTTATGAGCAACCTCTTCCTTTCCCTTTTTGGAGGACTTGAACGCTGCCTCTTTCCTTGAAGATACTTCACCAGTTGTTCTCATTTCATACGTTGTTAGAGAGCCAAATAGTTCATCCATTGTGAAGGTCTTCTGATCCTTGGCTTCCTCTATAGTAGAAACCTTAGTATCATACTTAGATGTGAGAGATCTAAGAACCTTTTTGATAATGATTTCATCAGCAATTTCTTCTCCAAGTCCTCTGATGGTGTTCACAATTTTATCTACTCTGTGAAGGTAGTTTGCAATCTTTTCTTCATCTTTCATCTTGATGCCTTCAAGCTGATCTCTTAGTGATTGCAGCTTGGCCTCTTTGACTTTGGCATCTCCTTCAAATAATATCTGCAATTTATCCCAAGTCTCCTTGGTGGATGCATAGTGCATGACCTTGACAAACTCATTATTAGACAACCCGCTTAAGATAGCATGTTTAGCTTTTACATTATTCTCATACTACTTCTTAGCATCAAGATCAGTGGGAGGAACACTAGGGACAGTATACCCATTCTTGACAAACATCCACATATCAAAACCAAGAGAGGAAATATAGGTATTCATTCTTCTACTCCAGAAGGCATAGTTAGATCCATCAAACATGGGGATTTTGAGGAGGCAGACTCATTTCTTGCCATTGTGTTCTTTGACCAAAATCTATCTGTTGACGACTGTTTTGACACACTTCCCAACAGTCAAGTAGCCAATGTGAACACTCACCACCTCTCCTAAAAATCAATAAGTTCTAGGAAACTAATCACTTCAAGGTCTCTACAGTTAGGTCTCGACAGTGATGGGCAGCCCAATGGTTGATGTGGTTGTACCTATTAAGGGGCCTGCTAGTTGAAACTAAATCCCAATAATCATTAATAATTAACTTCCTTTTTTTTGTATTTTTATGATTTTAAGATTCTTCTAGAAATAAATTGCAAGAGATAGGGAAACAAGAAAATAATAGTGAAACCAATTCAATGACAACTTAACGAACTACTTAATTAGTACCCTGCAATCCAAAAATCATCAAATATTATCCAAATCAACATTCAATAATGGACATCCAATAAACCTGCAAAGTCAGCAACCTTACAGACTTATGGAAAGAATATCACCCAATATTGTCTATCCCAGTAATTCTCATACACCACTTACATGTGTAGCATGAGTCATAAAGAAATAAACAGAAGATCAGAACACGTTGTTGATTTCAAACAACAGACATTACCGAATTACAAAGAACAAACTCATAGAACATATGCAGAGATCAGGCAAACTATAAGCTGCTTCTTGTATTGATTTCAAAGAATGTGTCACAAAAATAACTCAAGTTCATAACAATCTGCAAAAAAATCTAAAATTTCTAAGTGGGCCTCAAATCATCAATTTGTGGACCCTTACAAATGAATCAAACTCCTAAATTTATAGAGTTTCTACCCTACTTTTTAGGAAATAAACCTAATCTAAATTAAGAACTCAAAATCTAGGAGTTGCAGTTAACTTGCAAGTTTCTACCTCTATACTCCAGTTAACTACTACGAAATGAAGGTTAGGTGAGCAGTACAAAGACCATGTTGTATGAACCAGGCTTTCATAATTGTAGCATCCTAAAATTGTGACACTTGCAATTTCGACTGCATTTGGGTCTTCACGATGGCAACGCAACGTTGAACCTGAATGGAGACCCCGAAATCTATTTATAACACCAAAAACTGCATTTTTCTGCACCCTGGCTTGATCCCTCCTTGCACCCTGCTGTCCCGGGAGGTGGGACCATGGCGCCTAGCGCCCTGGTCCCTGGCCCTATTTTGGGCCCGGTCTCTTTTGGGCATCAGGTCTTTAAGTTTGCAAATTGGAAAATAATGTTTCCTGGTCGGCCTAAGGTCGGGAAAATCAGTCTATTAGCCCTAATTGACAAGTATATAAACTACATTTCCCCTCTCAAAAGGAGGAGGACATATGTGTGCAAAGACGCGGAAGCAATATTCAAACATTCAAACATTCAAGCATTCAAGCATTCCTTCAAGCAATTGAGCATTCTAAGTCTCCATTCAAGGCTAGGTGTTGCATTCAAGACAAGGATTCAACCATTGAAGAGGAGATCACATACAACATACAACATACTACATACATTACACCTTCGCATGTAAGAATACAAACATTCTTACAACAAGGTATCAGTACTTGTTTACATTACAAACATTTACATTTACAACATTCTCATTTCTTGGTTAATTCCAAAACCAGGGTTTGACCTAAAGGCAAACCCCTCATCCCTAACCCCCCAATCGTCCTCTCTTTTTTGTGTGTAGGTTGCAGGTACGCGGCTGTAATTGAAGATCTGGAATTCTTGTGCAGAGACGAACAGATCCCCCTTTGTTTCGCGGGTTTTTCGGAGGACCGTGTGCACGTCGGGCACCATCGTCCCGTCAACTTTCGCTCAAATTTGTAGAATAGCACCGTCTCAACATTTTACTACTAATTCCAGGTCCGCAGCTTCATCCCGTATCCCTATCTCTATTTATAAGTGAATCTTTCCTACTTTACATGCATTCCTAGTTCAATCTTTCTATCTACATTCTTTACAAAAGAGGGTATCCTTGCTATCACAACCCTTGAAAATCATTTAGAATCCAATCTTGCATTGCGTGGGATTGGATCTTGTGGGTTTCAACCCCTATTTTGAATGTAAAGTCTTTCCTAAGTGAAAACCATCAACCCTAGTGACTCTCCCTTCTCTCTCCTTGGAGTTGGGGAGGGGAGAACAACTAGGGTTCGATTTTTCCGCTTTACATTTTGGTGAACCCGATGTGAACATCCTCATTCTGATTATTCATGGTTAGATCTGAAAATTTTGCTTCCCTAATTACATTTCCATGTTTGATCTTTTGCAAATTTTAGAGGCTAATTGCATAAAAACCCTAAAAATTTCTTTTTAGTAATTAAGCTTGTGAAATGTTTAATTGTTAATGCTTGTTTCAGATCTACCCTTCTATTGCAAATTGTCAATTCATATTTGTGCTTTAATTCTGAAAATTAAGTGGTTAAATGTCAAAACCCTAATTTTTAAGACCTTCTTGATTCAACCTTTGACTGATAATTTCACTAATCAAAACACCTCCAAATCGGCTATAACTTTGGATTCCGCAATAAAATCACAATATCTTTCATCCCTGAAAATTTGGAAAAAAGTTGCGAGGACCATGTACACCCCGAGCGCCATCATCCCCAACATTTTTTCCGAAATTTCGGGAGCTAGATCTTACTATATTTTTCTGCTAAAATCCAGAATTTTGGCTGATTTTATCAATTTTAACACCTTCAAAATTAAAGTCAATGTTGGTCTAGTGATTGCTCGGATAAAGGCTTATAATCATTCAAAAATTGTTGAAATTGAAATTCATGTCAAAATTGTGTTTCTTACAGTCCTAAATCTGAAAAGTGTGTTAGCATTCATTCGAAATTTCAGTGCTTTATTCAAATTTTTGCAATTTGTGACTTTTGAAATTAAGTGTTTAATTGCAACAACTTTGATTTCCACTTTCAAATTCGAATTTTGCATGAAATCGAGTCAACTTTTAAATTTCAAAGCCTGCATTGCTTTCAGCATTCCCTCTAAAATCATAAAATTCAAAATTTCAGTTTCCCTCTCTTTTTCAAAATTCAAATTTTGCATTTTTCGACAATCTTGGTAGGGTTCAATTTTGAGATTGCAACTTTAATTTGGCCTATCTACAGATCTTAAAATCACTCAATTTTTTCATATTAGCTTTAAAATCATCATAAATTTCATCCCTGAAAATTTCAAAAAAAGTTGCGAGGACCGTGTGCACTCCGTTCGCCACGGTCCCGGACATTTTTTCTGAAATTTTGGGAGATTGTCCTGATTGTATTTAACAGCTTAAATCTAGGAGATTGGCTGATTTTATTGAAATTTGCTACCTCTAAAATTCAAAATCTTCTCTCTCTCTTTAGTGCATGAGTTTTACAACAATAAGCCCTACTTACACTATTCCCGTTAGGCGAAGCCTTAGAATTAAGTCTTTCCAAGGTTTAATTACTGAGGAGATGGAACCTAATTTGAATGGTCTTTTTAACGAGGACATGGGTAATTCCTCTAATCCTCTTAATGATGAAGAAGCTCTCCATGAGGTTTCTGTAGAACAACTTTTGAAATTGGATAACCAATTTGATGATTTTCGACAATGGATGTCTCAAGAATACCCCGATAGCGAAGCTCTTTCATTAATTGAGGGTCTAAAACGTATGGTTCAAAGTGATAAGAATGGAATTGATATTTTGTGTGGTATTGCACACATTGTGGATTCGAATGTGATGCCTATGAAGAGTTGTGCCAAAACTTTAGGTTATACACAACCTCCTACTCAAGTTAATCATTCTATTCCTTTGACAACTCCTATTGCTAGTATACCTACTTTTACATCAAACATAATGACTATTTCAATACAAGACATTCCTCCTATGATCACTAGTCATGGGGGCAATCCCTCTTCTTCAATCAACCCTCTTCCTTCATTCAATCCAACTTCTTCATTCATTCCTTCAATGAGTGTCCCTATTACATCTCCACAAATAAACATGACGCAAGGAGGCAATTCATTTAACCATTCCATTCCTCCTTGTAGTGTTCCTCCTTTCCAATCATCTCCTATGACTAACTATCATAGTGTCCCACCACCTTACTCTCAATCAATACCTTCTTTCAATAACATAATACCTCCATCACAATCTAACACATCTAATATGAACTCTTCGACTGAAGCGACCATTAACAATCTTGTACAAACTGTCTCTTCTTTGCAGCAACAAATTGCCTCTATGAATCAATCTAAGTTTAGTGTGCCCACATGCCCACTTTCCCTTGACATTGTTTGAGCTATCCCCCCTAAACATGTTGAAATTCCACATTTGGAGCTTTATAATGGTAAGGGTGATCCTCTAACACATGTTAAGACCTTTCAAACAATATGTACTGATTTTGCTTATGACCAAAGGTTGCTTACAAAACTGTTTACTAGAACATTAAGAGATAAAGCCCTACAATGGTATTGCTCGTTGCCTTCTTATTCTATTACTTCTTTCGAACAACTTGCAAATGCTTTTATTCAACAATTTCAAAACAATATAAGTCCTAAAGTTACTTTGATTGATTTAATGCATTGTAAACAAGGTGTTAAAGAAAAAGTGACTGATTTCATTGGTAGATATAAGCATTTGTATGCTCAAATTTCTTTTCCAGTACCTGACAATGATATTCAAAGAATCTTTATTTCTAATTTACAAAAAGATATTAGAGAAAAACTTCTGTTTTCTGAGTTTACTTCTTTCCAACAGTTGTGCGCAACTCTTCACAATTATCAACTGATTGTGAGTCAAATGGAACAAGCAAATCCTATGGCTCCGAGTGATAAGGGTGATAGTAGTCAACAACCATTTGGGAAGTTTAAACTGAATAGAGAGTCCATTAAATTCAATGAAAACATCATCAATAACAATGTGAATGCGGCATCAGGTGTACCTCCTATTTCTAAGTTTTTCAAGAAAGAAAGAAAGTTTACTCCTTTGAATGAATCATTGCATAGTATTATGAATAAGTTATTGGAACAAAATGTGCTTACTCTTCCTCCTATAAGGCAAATAGATCCTGCAAAGATTAATTCACCCTATTTTGATAACAAATCTTTTTGTTAATTTCATCGTCAACCTGGGCATGATACTGAAAAATGTTTTGCTTTAAAGGGTAGAATTCAAGATTTGATTGATAATAATACTATCTTTGTTTCTAGTGTGAATGATAAAGGCAACACATCTGTAGCTCCTCCTAACCAAAATCTTAAGATTTTTACTGATCCATTGCCTTCTCATACCTCTAATGTGATTAATACTACTGATTCCTCTATCTCACCTGATGATCTTGTGTCTATGACTCCAAATGTGATTAACTTTGTAGAGCAGCAGAAAATCCCTAAAGAACCTTCCATCACCTTTGATTCTAGTGAAACTATCAGGGCACCTGATGGTCCTTTATAAATAGTTGCAAAAGTCAAGAATACACCTTGACGTGGAGTGCTTATTCATCCTTCTTGTATGGTTAATATCATTTCTGAAGAATTTATTTTTACTTTGCAATTGAATCAAGTGATCTATGACAAAACAAATGTGGTTGTGAAATTATTTGGTGCATTTTCTTCTCCTGCAATTGGTTCTATTACATTACCTATTGAGGTCCATAACAAATCCCTTGATGTGGACTTTGCTATTATTCCATCATCCGAACAATTTCGTGTGAAGCTAGGCTATCCTTGGCTATCTTCCATGAAAGCTATTGCTTCTCCTATTCACAAGTTCTTGAAATTTCCCCATAATGGTGAAGTTGTTACTATCACTCATAGTCTCTTTAAACCAGCTGAAAGAACTTCTAGCATTCCTATTGATTACTTTTGGCCTAAACAATTCCAATCTCTTCCTCCACGAAGTGATCATCTTTTCAAATCTTATCAAAAGTGGAAAAAAGATATGATCCTATCTCTAAGTGAACCTAGAACACCCAAACTTGACATTCCTATCGTTCTTGAGAAGGAAGTTCTTCCTTTGAAAGATAAAACCAATGTCTTTCCTCAAGAAGATTCCCAACCTATCCCTATGAATGTGACTATGCCTATATCTAATAAACTTCCTAAAAGTAGACCTATCCCTCCTCGTCATGATGGACTTGGTCTCCTTCCTAAACTGAATATTCCCCCTTTGTATGGAGCAGTTCCTCCTCCTTCCTCTTATGGAGAGAAGAGACCTTCCTCTTCTCCTATTATTCAACCTAAGAGACCACAACCTAGACACCCAAGTGATAAGGATGAGAACATTCCTCCTCCTCAATCTTCTCAACTTCCTACTAAGACTAGACGGAATCGTTCTGCACGTGAATGCTGATGAAAGTGTCATCTTAGAGCTCAGGCAGCTGCTTCTATTTTGCAATTCCCAAAAACACCTTCAGCCAGTATTATTCCATTTTCTCCTCAGCCGACGATTGAGCCGAAATCTCCTAAACATAAGATGCATGATGGCCTTGATCCTGTGCGAGTTAAAGATCCTATTTTTATAAATCTTGATGACGATATAGATGAAAATGTTATTCATGATGAAAATGTTACTCCTGTTCATTCTGATAGTGAATATGAATATGTTGATGTTGATAACCATTTATCTAATGCATTTTCTAAAGCACTTATCCTAGCTCCTAGACAAGAACAACGTGGCTCAGAACATGAACATAGCCCTTGTTTGGATCTTGTGATAGCTCCATCTGCTGTGTTGGATGTTCCTCCTCTAGCGTGTTTCCTACCTTCCCGAAATACTGATCAGCAAGATCGGGGGGTAGATGACGTGCTAGACTAGTTTCATTAGCAAAGCAGACTCTCTCCTCCTCTCTTGATCTCTTTTGTTACTTCTTCTATATGTTATTCTCATTCTTCTATTTGTTGTCCTTAGTGTTGTCTACTTGAGGATGATGCAAAGCATTAAGATCTCTTGGTCTCTCTCATGTTGACTCAAAAGACACATGTGTTCCCTTCTTCTAGGTGACCTTCCTTGATTGGGGACTGAAGAACAATTATGCATACATACATATGATATACATGAATCATCATACAGCATACTGACCCCAAGGAAAGTGAATTCACCTTGTGCTTTGTGTTTTGTGTCTATTATCCTTGGGCTTATCTCACACTTGGGGGCTAAATCCTTGTGGTAATGTGCTCCTTTCTCATTTCTTATATGTATCACTACCTTAAAGCAATCACCCCCGGTGAGGCATGTGCGATCGCTTTAACATAGGGGGGCATACACCCAGTTCATATCTTTTCAAGATACTTGAAAATTTCTTGACAAATTTAGCTTTGCCTTGAAAATTTTTGATATCTTTCTTGCATGACTCATAGTGAGGGAACCTTACTACTGACAGTCATGGTTCTCCCTCATGATCTTCCCTTTTACTTTGTCAATCGAAGTCATAAGATCCTTAGCCCACTGGGGGCTTGGTGTATCTTGCCTCCTTGACATGGTGAAAGTTTTTCAATGTTGTTTCCTTGTACTTTACCGGAAGTATGAGCATACGCTTATACTCCCGCTAAAGTGGGGGCTAAATGTAGCGTCCTTAAATTGTGACACTTGCAATTTCAACTGCATTTGGTTCTTCACGATGGCGACGCAATGTTGAACCTGAATGGAGACCCTGAAATCTGTTTATAACACCAAAAACTACATTTTTCTGCACCCTGGATTGATCCCTCCTTGCACCCTGCTGTCCCGGGAGGTGGGACCATGGCACCCAGTGCCCTGGTCCTTCAGGACTAGGGTGCCCAGCGCCCTGGTCCCCCAGGACCATGGCGCCCAGTGCCCTAGTCCCTGGCCCTATTTTGGGTCCGGTCTCTTTTGGGCATCGGGTCTTTAAGTTTGCAAATTGGAAAATAATGTTTCCTGGTCGGCCTAAGGTCGGGAAAATTAGTCTATCAGCCCTAATTGACAAGTATATAAACTACATTTCCCCTCTCAAAAGGAGGAGGACATATGTGTGCAAAGACGCGGAAGCAATATTCAAACATTCAAACATTCAAGCATTCAAGCATTCCTTCAAGCAATTGAGCATTCTAAGTCTCCATTCAAGGCTAGGTGTTGCATTCAAGACAAGGATTCAACCATTGAAGAGGAGATCACATACAACATACAACATACTACATACATTACACCTTCGCATGTAAGAATACAAACATTCTTACAACAAGGTATCAGTACTTGTTTACATTACAAACATTTACATTTACAACATTCTCATTTCTTGGTTAATTCCAAAACTGGGGTTTGACCTAAAGGCAAACCCCTCATCCCTAACCCCCCAATCATCCTCTCTTTTCTATGTGTAGGTTGCAGGTACACGGCTGTAATTGAAGATTTGGAATCCTTGTGTAGAGACGAACAGATCCCCCTTCGTTTCGCGGATTTTTCGGAGGACCGTGTGCACGTCGGGCGCCATCGTCCCGTCAAATTTCGCTCAAATTTGCAGAACAGAACTGTCTCGACATTTTACTGCTAATTCCAGGTCTGCAGCTTCATCCCGTATCCCTATCTCTATTTATAAGCGAATCTTTCCTACTTTACATGCATTCCTAGTTCAATCTTTCTATCTACATTCTTTACAAAAGAGGGTATCCTTGCTATCACAACCCTTGAAACTCATTTAGAATCCAATCTTGCATTGTGTGGGATTGGATCTTGTGGGTTTCAACTCCTCTTTTGAATGTAAAGTCTTTCCTAAGTGAAAACCATCAACCCTAGTGACTCTCCCTTCTCTCTCCTTGGAGTTGGGGAGGGGAGAACAACTAGGGTTCGATTTTTCCGCTTTACAGTAATCATGTAGAATTTTTCTCAAAACTGGAACATGAGTTGGAGATGCAATTGAAGTCCCAACAGGGAAGTCATGCAAAAGCTACTTTTAAAAGTCATGCTATCTTTAGCAACTATACGTTTATCTTTTACTTCTTTTTATAGGACTTATAATTGTTGATGATACATGCAACCACCTTGGCAGGAGGATCGACAACATGCTTGATTCTGAATTTGTACTTTTTCAAAACTTCCTCTGCATTATTTCTTTCCCTTTCTAACTCCCCTATTGTCTCTGTAGCCTATTGACATTGTGCTATCAAATATGTATATCTGTCCATCAATGTAACACTAAACTCAGTCGGAGGTCCAAGATGTTGGGCCTCATATGCATCCCACTAGCTAGATATCTGATCTTCCTCCATAGCTCCCACATTGGTTATCCCCAACCCAAAAACTCTGATTAACTGTCCTACAAAATCCTCATACTGTTATACCATCCTAATGAGGGGAACTCGAATATCTGTTACATCCTTCACATATTGTTGAAGCATTTCCATCTTCAGCTCCAAAATGTATGTGTAAGACTGCAAATTCTTATAACTGTCTCTACCCAAGAGGTCCTCCTTTATGATTACTTCTTTGACCAAACACAAAACCTTATTCAACACCCAGAACTTCTTGCTAAAAGTGTTGAGCTTCCACTCCCATTGCTGAGAGCAAGAAGTTAATGCTCCTCCCACTTGCACGGCCTTCTTGTATTCCCTCATGGTATTTTGTAAAAAAAGTCTAATTTTGGATGCATTTATGTGTGCCCATGATTTTTCTGTGGTGGTCACCTATCTTACCTCAATAAATGCTTTTACATCTCCCTTTGGGAGTGATGAAGTTGAACGTAAATTATCATTTTTACAGGAATCTAAAGCCCTGCCCATCTCTACCAACAATTGTTTCTATTGCTCCAATTGTGCTTTGACCTTTGCATGAGAAGTGTATTCCTTCTCCATTCACCCCTTGATGATGCTAGTAGCTAGTTCCAAGGTATCTAATTCCCCCCACTTTGTCTTCTTACCTAGTTTTACCTAAGACACTTGGTACTTTGGGAGCTTTGACCTTCTGCCTGCACAGGAACTGCTACATCCGCAACCACCTCACCAAAACCTATTCTTGACAAATGATGTACAGTTTTGGCATTCTTAACTTTCCTTGGCTCCTCAGTGATTCCCAATTGTAGTGTAACTTTCGGTAACACTACTTTCCTTTTCTTTTTCTCAAAGGTGAATTCTAACCATTGTGGCACATCCTTATCCTTATCACCTTCATGAGGCATGATGTCAGCGGTCACTATATGCACATCTTAATGCTCTTCCACTTAATCTTTATCCTCTTCTTTTGTATGCCGAGGGCCTTGAGGTGAAGCAATTTGATGGGCCAGAATATCTTGGAAAGTAGTACAAACATTCAACTATTGTTTCCTGTGTAACTCCCCTAACTTATCACTGAACTCTTCCCCAAATGTCCTACCATCTTTATCCATTTCTCTCATACCTTTCCCGGTAGCTATCTCTTTCAAGAGATCTTCTTGTTCTTATGGAGTTAAGATCAATCTTTCGTTCTGCAAATCTTCCGCCTCATTTCATTCTTTCTCTCCTCCAAGTGGTTGTTGTCACACAAGTTGTTCCTCCTCTTGGTCAGAGAGTTTCAATGTTATGGACACTTACTATTTCCACATAAGTTCTAAATGCATGTGTCCTGGGAGGCACTATCATTGTATCAATTGGTGGTGGCATAGGGGCAGTAGTAACTGGATCTTGTGCTACGGTAGTAGATAAAGGCTAAGTGGGTGCACTTGTCATATTAGGAGGAGGAGGTTGTGCACTTTCATCTATTTTTCCTTGTTCTTTTCCTCCTGAGTTCCTTCTCCTAGAATTTGTCCAATTTCTCTCCTCACAGGAAGTACCTCCGCTAGTGGCATAGCACCCAGCCCTTCTCTCACTCCAAAGTCTACAGCTTTTTTCAAAAGTTCATATTTTCTCATTTGTTCCTTGACTTTCTTCAACAATTTCTTGGTACTCTCTTCAGGCTCATCATCTTCATCTGGGTCGGTTGATGTGTTCTTTTGAGAACTAGACCTCATTTTACATGCATACTCCTTATAACCCCTTGATTGGGGCAAGCCTGAGGTACATTCCTTCTACTTCCCTTTTGAAGTGCTTGGCCTAACCCTCAAACCGATCCACTGTCTAGTTCTATCTGCAACAGTTTGAGTTATTCGGTCTACATTTGTATCCTCATGTGTCGACAACCTTATGGGAGAGAGAAACCTCTTGTAAATTTATTTCTCTCTATATACAGAATCTTATAATTCTCCATCATCCCTCAACTCTTTGGGGAGATTGGTCTCTATTTCAAAACTCCTAATCTGAGGTCCTGACAGCCTACAATAATTCTTTTCTCTAACCTCAAAACTGTCTTGGAGGTTTGGCCAAAAGTCCTCAAATCTAGGATTATGCCCCTCATATGCTTTTCACATGGTTTGTTTTAGCTTTCCATAGGGAACATAATACTCCCTTGCATAATTAAATTCCTTAAGATTTAGATCCTGGACCTCCTGCTCTGTTGTCTTCGCTATCTAAATCTTTGAACAAGAGAAATAACCAATGGAAACCGAGAAATCTGTTCCCGCCTTGTGTTTTGAGGACAAAAGGGATTTAAGGTCGACCATTTGCCTGACATATTCTAATAAAATGATGCAATCATTGCAATATTGCGGCAATAGCATAGGGTTCCCTCTAAACCCACTAACCCTGATATATATAGAGCGTTGGTTCTGAATGAACCAACATGCCCATTCTCTGATGATCGCCATTGCTTCTAGGCTTATCCTATAACCTGTATCACCTATGAGTTTGATGATAATAGGGAAGAGGAAGGCATCATTTATTCTTTTAAAGTGTGCCTTTGCATTATTTAGAGAGAGTTGTGAGTAATATTCCCACACCTTTTTCTTCCCTTTCTCATCTCCTAATTGGCCCTCTATCTATATTCTTAGGAATTTACCTGCTCATGCAGCAACCTAGATAACATAGGAAGTGAACAAGAATTTCTTCATTTGATGCACCTCCTTCATCTGCTTATGAATGTTATCAGAGAGAATTTGAGCCCAATCAAAGTATTGCTTCCCTATTAAGATAGTTGTCATGAAATGGAACATTTAGGGATGGAAGTGCCAACAATCTGGCTTGCCAAAGGCCTTTCTTAGCATGATGATCAAATCTCATTGTGGCTCCTTGAAGTCTGCCCTCAAAACAATTATGGATTTTAGCAATGTCTTCCTCTCCTCTTCCAACCAGTTCTCATTCATATGCCTCTTGTTTGAAGCAATATAGCTATTCCATACTCCGATGGCTTTATTTTGGGTAGTTAGAAGTACTTCATCTCTTGCAAGGATTCCAAACACAAATCCTAGAATATCTGTTGACAAATCAATTATCGTTCTACCCTGACCATTTGTGCACTTTCTTGTATCTACATTGTAGAACTGTGCAATAGCCATGATGAATTTAGGAGCTTGGACTGATTGGGGGAAAATGGTTGCCTCCACCAGGCCTGATCTTTTAATTCTCCTTATCGGGGCCTCTAGCCTTGGCCGATCTAATTGCGTCTTGATATCCTCCAACTCTATGTGCCCCACCTCTATATCTATCACCCATTTAATCTGGTCATCCAACTTTGAAACATAAACCTGCCCTTGATATTGATATTTCATGGTTACAGGAAGTTTGTCTAACTCCTTGCCTCTCTTGCTGGAAGTTGGGTCCATCTAAACGCTCTAATTTGCAAGAAAGAATCAAGAATTAATCTATTACATACATAAAAATATCAATAAAATCATCCACCTCAGGACTCCAAGGTTCTAAAGTTAGCATGGGCTTGAAAAACAAAGTCTGGAACTCCGGGGTTTCAAGGTAGATAAAACAAATGGAGTCCAGAACTCCAGGGTTCCGGGGTTCCGAGGTAAATAGGAAAGGTTGACTTTGGGACTTTGGGGTTTCGGGGTCCCGGGGTAGATCAATAGGGCACCAAGAAGATGTTTCGGAACTCCATGGATCTAGGGTTCTGGGGTTAAAGTAGTGGCCCAATAAGAAAGGATCTTGGGACTCTGAAGTTCCAAGGTTTTAAGGTTTGGGGTAGTTCACTTCGTAAATTTCAAGATGATCCAGAACTTCAAGGTTCCGGGGTAAAGGCATGACCAAACAAAAGAACCAACCTCAAGACTCTGGGGTTCCGAGGTGAAGAAAACTACCCAGTTAGGAACTCCGAGGGTGAAGAAAACTAGGGCACGTAGGAAAAATACGCAAAATGAGAAAAAAACTAAAAGGAAAAATCTAAACTAAAAACTAAAAGAAATAAAAAGATCCAAATATGGAAACACAAGGAAGGAGAAAAAAATTTAAAAAATCAACCTGGTGAGAAAAACATGCAAAACGCTTGGCAACATAGAGGCACAAAGTCGAGAGCTCGCAACTAGAAGCTCTGAAAAACTTGAGTGCCCAAATGAACCTAGAAAAGTTCATTCCTCCTATTTATACCATCCCCAAACTTTGTTTGTACGATCGCCTTAAATAAGACCTCGGGAGTCTGAGGTTCCGGACTTCCAAGGTGATAATCAAAAGAAAACAAAATTCACCTCGGGACTTTGGGGTTCTGGGGTGAAAGCTAGTAAAACAACAAAAGACCCTGGGACTCCGGGGTTCTGAGGTTCTGGGATAAAGAAAAAAAAACAAGCAAAACAACCTCGGGACTCCGGGGATCCAAGGTTCTAGGGTTGACAAGAAAACACAACTTTGGGACTCCAAAGGTTTGCGGTTTCGAGGTTGTTAACAACAAAACACGAAGAAACTTGGGATTTCAGAGCTCCGAAGTTCCAAGGCTTCAACGAAAAGGACATGACAGGACTTTGGGACTCTGAGGATCTAGGGTTCCAAATTTTTGATCAAACAAACAAACACCTACTTTAGGACTCCAAGGTTCCAGGGTAGGGCTAACAAAAACAAACAAATGAGTCCTTGGGACTCCGGGGGTCTGGGTTTCCGGGGAGTCCAGGAAAAAACTAAAAAAAACAAAGCTAAAGAAAGAAAAAAGAGGGACCCATTATTTTAAAATAATGAAACTAATGGGGTTAGGTATGCGAGGCATAACACTACCCAAGCTAGAGAAAGCTTTAATCAACTAGGAACCTAGGCTTTGATACCAATTGTTGAACATAATGTACCACTAAGAGGGGGTGAACCAAGCTTTGAATATTAGTTATCAACCTAAACACTAAACAATCAAACCAATAAGATAAGAGTGGATATCAAAAGAGGCAAACACACATGCATAACCGCAACACCAGATGTACGAGGAAAACCCAATATGAGAAATGTAAGGAAAGCCATGCACGGAAAACGCTCTCCTATTGTCAATTCTAAGGGGATTAGCAAGAAAGGAAGTATTTCAATTTCATTTTGTAGTACATTAAAATAAACAAAGATGGAAGATTAAGATGAACCAGACAGAATAGAACCAAAGAAAGACACCAGATATACGTGGGAAAACCCTTACGGGTAAGAAACCCACCAGCAAAGAGAGATCACTTTATTCAGTATACAACATGATTACAATAAAGTTATCAAATCCTCTTTTTCAGACGCTGATCTCAAAACTCTTTTCTCACCACATATAGACACATCAACTTGGATACTTATAAAACCATCATCTCCACACAGCCTTCATACACACCCTTCTTCGCTCTGCTCATCAATTACATCTATGGCAACTGCCATCTATCAAACCAGACATTCCTATGTCAGTTTGTATAACGGCCTTGGAACATAACCATCGAGTAACATCCTATCCATTCATGAACTTGTCGAAAACATATTATCCCACATTCATCCAGAAGCTGGGTTGGTTTGTATTCAAATACACCGACAGAACATTCCAAGTGTCTGCCTACTAGTCTTTTCGACTTCGGTCCGGGCGACCATCTGTTGTCGGATACTTCCCCATCGACCATCGGAACCAGTACTAAAAAGTTACCCCAATATCTGATCATCAGTAGATGACATCATCAGACTTCGGCGTCATATAGTCAACCCGATCGCCAAAGGCAACCTCATTGATTATCGGTGTAGCAAACAACCAGTTCTCCTGATCTCGGATGCTACCTTGATCACCTAAGGCAATTCCATCGAGTCATCGGCAAGACAACCAAAAATCTATCCTAATCATCCGATCTTCCTTCATCTCTTTCTGCACTCCACCATGTGGCACCCCCTGATTGGCTCTGGGGTCCCTACCCTGCCACCTTAGCATGGCCTCACTAACCACCCAGAATGAAGCTCTTCTTTGTCAAGCCCCACCTTGGTTGCCAAGTCATGGAGGATACACTTCATGCATCTTGCCATAGCGGTATAGCGACAATCATCCAATCATCCTGAACTCGTTCACCTGTTAACCAATCATAGGAAGAAGGTTCCATCGGCCATCAACTTAACTACGAACAAGCAATCTTGATCCCCAATAAACTAGTAGATGACTTCATCAAAGCGGTTCCAAATAGATCGACCCTATCGGCCATCGGCAACAGTAATGCAAAGTTACCCTGATCACCTAAAGTAGCTTCATCAGGTCATTCGCACATACCCTGAACTATTTTCCCGATGAGCGATGCACTCCAAGTCAGAAGAAGTTGAACTCATCAAACATTGACGTAGCTTCCAACTTGTTCCACTGATAGCCGATGATAATCTAATCTCCAGAGGAAACTTCATTGGGTCATCGGCCAGACTCCAACAGTGCTCCTCCAATAGATGAAGCACGTGAAGGTGAATTCATCAGGTGATCAGGACAACATCCAATAGGCTACACCGGGACATCAGGAGGACTTCAATATGGCTAACCTAATAGGCGATGTTAACCCAATGACCACAAAAGAGGATCCGAAAACTGCTTCCTGATAACCAAACAAGGAGGATACATCGGGTAGACCTAACCTAATACTTGTTCGCAACATGTTCATCGACCAGAGTTACACCGATAGGAAAAGTCCATAGCCCAATACCTTGGTCAGGAGAATTCGAGGCATATTTCCAACAAGAAAAACCTTGGTGAGAAATGTTGTTGGAGTCTACTGCTCCAATCCAGCCTCACAATGAAACAATCAAATTACAATAATTTAGGGAACCAACCCCTACTATTTTAGAGCACCAACCCCTGCACCAAGCACCAACTCAGTGTAATATAATAAAATACAATTTTGATACAATGATAGCACCTAGTTGCAAATGAGTTCTGCAACACCTGATCAATGGATTTATGTCAGTTAACAACCTCCTCTTCTTCACTGGTTCTCACACAATTGGTTATCAGATTACTCTCTCTGATCACTCACTGATTACTCCCACCCTTTCTTCTCTCTCTCTAAGCCTCACACTCCATAGTTTCACTCTTGGATGCCTTCCTAACCAATCACTCCTTACCGGTATGCTTGACTGTTAAGACTATAATAGTTTAACGGTTACTCTGTCTCTACCGGTTAGACCCTCTCATTGGTTTAGCCTATTAACACACACTATAACTCTCTGAGAAATAAATCTAAGACAGATAGTCTTTCTTCCTTCTTAGGCTATCTTCTCTCTCACACCTCGCATCTAGTATCCACTCCTTTCAGTCTTGAGTTGACATATTTATATTTTAGGGTTCCCGCCAAAGGCTGCATTCAAACGGTGTCATGTTAGGTTTTACCTTCACCAACTCAATTCGTATTAGATTTAATCTAATTTTGTTTTTAGGAATGGTGATCTGCATCACACCAAATAGCACCTCCATCTCCTCAGTTTTCAATGTGCATTTTCTATTTTGGGATGTCTACGACATGCTTTTCTACATTTCTTTGTCAATCGCCATTAATGGCCTGGCTGTTTCCTTCAAAAAATGGGTACAAAGATCAGATCGTCTTACAAGGTCAGTTCAATAACCTTTCCACCTTGTCTTCCTTGAGCCGTGACATTCTACCATCCTCTCATGATTTGTGGGTTCTTCATTAAAGTCAACCTGCTTATTGACTGCTACGTTGATGAATACTTCACCGACCTTTGCATGATCGCCACCTGGCTTCCACCTGTCATCCTTTTTGACATCCACCTATGCTCAATTTTCAATGTCAGTTTGGCATCATCTTCAGTCTGCTATGTCGATTTGACATCCTTCACCGACCAAGACTAACTACCGGTTCAACTCACCTTACCGATATAACCTAACTTCATTGGTGGACCTTCATACCTGCCGACCTCTTCTCTATTGGTGAATCAACTTGGCCTTCCATTAAACATGTTGGTCCATCTACTAAGTCCATTTACCAATAGCATTAAACTTCTCTATGTATACCAGTTCACATCCTTTTGTTCTTCTTTGCTTTCTTGTTTTTCCTTGTCGGTGGTTCTGCTTTATTGGTCAATGATGCATTTCATATGTACCGGTAACATACCTTTTTGTCATCTTACACACATATGGATTGACATCATCATGTCTTACTTCACCCACACCAGTCACCACTACTTACTCACTGGTGACCATGCCAAACCAGTTGACATCAATGACAACCTAATACCAACAATGCCAACAACACACAACACCAAGATTTTTGATGTGTAAAACTCGGTTAACAGAAAAACAACGTTGGGAACTTACCCATAGTAAGATGATACTCTATAGTAGTATGTAAAAATATTACAATGGGGAATGCACATGCATTTAGGCACACTACCTAGAGCTCACTGCTCAAAAGATATATGCCTGAAAGGCTACAACCCTCAGGGAAGTCTCCCTGACTTACAATATGAATCAGACTAGAATATGGAAGAAATGAATTGAAAGAATAGCATCTCCGAATGCCTGATTATAGTTCTCGTTAAGAATAGATGTCTGCTCTGCAACACCAATCTCAACATCAAAGGATAAATCTCTTGTTTGTACATTCACCTCTCTCTAATAATGCAAACACAATACCGACATAAAAATTACATAAGCATCTCACCTATATATACAAATCATCAACCTTGATAACAAGGTCGACTAAAGCCTCAACCCTCAACTTACAATTACAAAAATTACATTGTACAATACAAAAACCAACCACCAAATGAATATTATGATTTACATTACATAGCATGGACCTAATTCAAATTCCCAAATGATCACATCCACCAAAAATCCCGCTAAGACCAACCGCAACACACTTCACCACCAAAAATATCTCATAACACGAAAATCATCACCGGCTCATAAAAATCACCAAAACTCGCACAACGATCAATGAGGATCACCAAAACAAATAGGATATGACTAGGAAACACCAGCAAACACATTAGAATTATCTGGAATAGCTGCACCAAAACCACTTATCAAATCTTCATCGATCAACATCTGAAAGCTCAAGAACACAACCAATCAGCAATTGTCACAAAGAAAGATAACTTGTAGGGCACCAAATCACAAACCATATGAAATGAATATACACAAGATCATCCCAAAAAATATCCCAAAACCTCATCACAAGATATGATCACACTGGAATATACCAGAGGAAATACCAGATTCTACAAAACAATGATATGTATTGGAGAGTTGAACAGGTAAACCCTACCTGTTGATTTGATAAACCCTAACCGATTAAGTTTGGTGAATTGGTTATATTGGTTTATGATCTAATGATGAGCGATAATGATTATGACACATATGATTATTATATGAAGAGAGTTTCAAAGTGATTCTGGCATGTTGATGAAATAGTTTTTGTCTAGGGAATGAGAAAGTATATTGCATATAATGCAAAGGGCGTCATTAGTTACTAAGTTCGATGGAGCGGTGTTCAAGGAGTCATCGAGGATTTCTTGATTGATGTGCAGAGATTGCTATGTAATCCAATGGTCATACTTGAACCGACTTGTTTGTAATCTCTATGAGAATTAGGGTTTTGTTGTGTTACCAACCTAATTTATTTGTTTATAAGGTCGATGAGTTGTTTAGTTTGAGTGTTGGAAAATTCTTAGTTGAGTGTGTGGTTGTCAAACCGGATGATGTATATGCAGTTTGAGTAAAGGCAGATAGGAGCATGAAAAGGATCTGAACAAGCAACTTTAGTGCTATTCAAACAGATCAACAAACTCTTGTTGTTTTCTAATAATTACAGCAGATTGAAATCCCCTAATCGGGTAAGCTCTAACAAGCTTGGTGCTATTCAAATCCTCTAACTAGGTGATCCATTAGCTTGGATTTCAAATCCTCTATTGAGGTTACTCCTTATAGGGTATTGCTTCTAACAAGGCATTATAGTCAATCCCTTAACCGGGTGGTCCCTAACAGGATATGTTCTTAACAAGAATTTTATAAAGCTTTAACAGGCTAGGCTCCTAACAAGGCAAACTTCAAAAGAGTTCAAATAGTTATCTTGTGAGTCTCATCTCACCGTGGTTTTTCCCGTTTGGGTTTCCACATCAAAAATATTGTGTCAAGTGATGAATGTTTTTATGGTTGATTTGCTTAACTACTTAATCCACTTTGATAAGTCATGATAACCGGAAGTATTGTGAAATGAAGTTTTACTTATGTCAGTAAAAGCATTTGGATATTTATGAGTTTGAAGGTGTTTACTATTAGTTTGCTGTAACAGTCAATCGGTTTATCTTGATAGTGATATTGCATTGATAGTTCTAAGTTTACTTTGAGAGATTTTGAGATTTGTGAAGTTACTATCAGTTTTTCTATCTACTGATTCAACCCCCCCCCTCTCAGTAGTTGACTGGATTCTTATTTCTTTCATCATACCATCATTGTAATATTGTTCTACTACTGACCATAGCATAATAATATTGTGGGTACTCAATCCCACCATGGTTTTTCCCTTTTTGGGTTTCCACGTCAAAATCTTGTTGTTATGGTTGTGTGGTTGTTTACTTTATGTTTTTGCACTTTGATTACATTCTCATGCATCTGGTGATTTAAGAATCAACTTGATAAGTTTGCAAATTATTAAACACTGATTCACCCCCCCCCCTCTCAGTGTTCATTGATTCCAACAATTTTGAAATTTTCTCTTTCAGCATTAATCATTTTGATATTTTAAATAGTTATAGCCAGTGTATAAGAAATTTTTATGGGTTTTTTTGGAGCGATCTCCTTCATGTATTGCTATCATTTCATGAAATAAAAGATCAAGTATCCTTTATTTTGTCTCAAAAAGTCTGATGTTGTTTTATCTTTAGCTTCTCTTCAAGGAAGAGATTTAAATACTTACAATAGAATGAGGAATGGTGTCATGTGTATGTAGGGTTTTCAAGTATGGTTGCAAGAAAGCTACAATGGAGAGTGTTGATATCATGTATTAATGCTTAGAACTAGCTGGTGTAGCATCCTAAAATTGCACCCCTTGTAATTTTGATCTTATTTTGGGCCCTCACCTTATTGTTTTCATCTTGCACCTTGCATAGCTCTTGATCCTGCCAAAATTAGGGTAGGAACAGGGCACCATGCCCTGGCCCTCCCTAATCAGGACCTATTTTGGCCCCTACGTCCTATCTCAAATTTGAGTGGGAAATTAATTCCCCCTTTCAGCCTATGTCAAAAAATTAAACAATTGATGACATGCATGTATATAAGGAGGTCTTTCCCTTTCATTTGGCATAAGATAACATGCAATCATAAGGTGAGAGCATGACAAAGTGGAGAAGGCAAGGAGACTACATTCAAGTATTCATCATCTAGCATTCCTCAATGTTGCATATTCTTCATCTATCCATTGGAGCAACATTAAATTATTCATTTGCAAGCATATGTGTGTATTAGGGTTTTATCATGTTCATGTTATTTCATACAACATATGTGATTAGATCTAAGAATCAAAGCATCATCATCATCTATTGTAGATCTGAAGGTATACCTTTCCATCATTTATTTCAAGCATTTGGAGTATTTCTTTCAAGGTTGATTCAAAATTAGCATTTGACTTAGGAAAACCCCTATTCCCAACCCCTTTTTTCTTCTTTTTGTGTGCAGGAAGCAAGTGTGCAGTTGTACTTCTGGAATTAAGCTTTATTTATAAAGATGAAAAAATCCTTTTCAACGCGTGAAAAGTTGGGGGCGACTTGGTCTGGACACACGGTCCCTACAAATTTTGCCCAATTTCATAGAGCATCTCTGAATCATCTCAAACTACTCAGATCCAGGTGCGCAACTAAATTCTAAATCTGTAGCTCACTATTTCTGCTTAATTTGCCTTCAATTCAACACTTTACCTATTCAACTTACAAAAGAGGGTCAAACACATTCCAAACATTGATCAATCTACTTAGTATTTAGTCCTTGTATCATTTAAGATTGGATCTAGTAGATTCATCCCCCTCTTTTGAAAGTAAAGTTCTCCGAGTGAAAATTGGCTCAGTGATTTCCCCTTTCCATGTGGTGAATTTTCTCAGCCCCGATTTTTCCACTTTACATTTTGGTGAGCCCAACTCCTAACACCATTAATTCTAATTTTTGTTTTCAGATATGAGTATGCAATTTAAAATTCAAATTTTCATTTACAAGTTTGATTTCTTTGAAAATTTTGAAAATTTAGAGGTTAATTTTGTTGGCCATTGACACTCATCCAGGTTATAGGTGTTGTCATTGATGGAAACACACTTCATGGGAGATCCAGAAATCAAGGTAACCGACATTCACTTCACCTGCATTCAGGGAACCGATAGGCATGTAACTAGCAAACTTGGAACCGGTATTCTAAGGCCAACATAGGAGATTGATTTAACAAGCGTCGAAGCGGCAATGGTCATATTGTTTTATATTTATATTTTGTTTGGGCTGACATGTGTCTTATCTTTTGAAATATGATTGTAAGCTGACATAAGGCATTTGAGTTTATTTATGTAAATGGATATATAAGTTAGTCCAGGTTAGGTCATTTTAGAGACATGATAGATAAGTGATGTGATAAGTTTTGTGATATTATCTTGATCGATAGAATGCAAATGTAAAGATCTGTAATCGGTCTTGATTATTTGTCTAGAGGTTTGGGAAGCAATCTAAGATATCAGTAAGGGAGGCTACAGTATAAACTGTTATAAACAGTGCTTAAATCGGAACTCATCCAGCATAGCAAATGCCCATTCTAAGTTTAGTTTTTGTTTGTAATCCAATGTTTTGGATCTGTAGTCAGTGAGGTTCCTTTTGCGATGAGAAGTGTGCTCTAGACAACGTACCTTCTTGTAATATTTATTCATTTGGCCAATGGATAGATATTGTGGGTCACCAATCCTACCGTGGTTTTTCCTCTTTGAGGTTTTCCACGTATAAATATATGTGTTATGGTGTTGATTCTTGTGGTTGCATTGATATTACTTGTTGTTACTTTCTTTTATGCATACCAGTTAATAAGTGGGTTTGTTAATAAGCCTAAAAATATTCTAACCAACAGAACACTGATTCACCCCCCCCCCCCCCTCTCAGTGTTCTTGGATTCCAACAAATTTCATTAAAACACTAATTTTTTAATTCAAAGTTGAGCTTGTGATTCGTATAATTTAGATTAATTATTTTGGATATGAGCATTCTTTCAATGTCCAAATTCAAATTTTCATCTACAAGCCAAATTTCATGATTAAATTTTAAAATTAAGTGGTTAATTTCAAAAACCCTAATTTTTCAAATTGAGCTTGAGGGTTGTTTAAAGTTTGAATTTTCCTCTTCAAATTTGGTTGCTAATTTAAAATTCAAATTCAAAATTGCAACCTTGGATCAAATTTCAATTTCCAATTTAAATTTTAAAATTAAGTGGTTAATTAAACAAACCCTAATTGCTAAATTTAAATTAATCTTGTGCATTTTCCAATTTTTCAAATTCCAAATTCCAATCTTAGATCTATTTTCAAATTTAAATTTTAAATTAAGTGGTCCTTTCTACAAGACCCTAATTTTAAATTTAATTCTTTTGTGGACAATTTAAATTTAAATTTTAAAATTAAATTAATACTTTCAATTTTCAATATTGAAAATTTATTTTTTTCAAATTAAGAGGTTATTTAACAAAGCCATAATTTTAAAATTAAATTTTTATTCGATAGATTCAAATCTCCTAGTGGGTAATTTTAAATTTAAATTAATAGGTTATTTTCAAGGCCCTAATTATAAATTTTAATTTCCTAGGAGGTTGAAAAAATTGAATAATCATTTTTTCTAAAATTCTGAATTATTCAAATTCCAATTTCCAAATCTCAACTTTCAAATTTTCATTTTTCATTTTTCAAAATTTTAAAAAAGAAAATCAAATTTGAATCTCATCAATTTAAATAAATTAAGTGGTTTCATTTATAAAATCCTAATTTATTTTCAAATAATCTGCTTGGACTTAAATTTCAATATTCATCATGGCAATTAATGGACTTGGTCTATTTGCTATTTCACATATGATTACATTGCTTTTTAAGTACATTTATTATAATCATGTGTTGGATAATGGCTTCTTTCACTTCATGTTACTTCTTTTCATTCATAGCACTTGGCCATATTGTATTTTTCAGATTTCCAAGTTGATTCATTTTCATGGATTAGATCTCAAAGCTTTCATTTTTCATATATGTTGTGCTATGGTGATATATTTGGGAAAATGCATTTCATACGTAGATCATCTAAAAGCTTTTGTAGATCCTAATCCTAGAGATGACAATGAGAAACCTAATACTTGTACCAGCCCTAGGGTATCTAATGTGAATGAAGAAAGAGCTAATACTCCTATCATTGATCTCTCTAATAGAGAGTGGGCATTGAAGAGCAACATGGCCCCATCTTCTTCTCATACACATACCCTTGCGCAAGGGGGCAAGGTCAAAATATTGATGTTTCTATCTCTCTAGATCCTCCTTATTCTCCTCGAGCCTATCTTAAACATCAAATTATTTGTAGAGAACATGATGTCATGCATTTCATTCATGATCTCTCTCCCCATTTAACATTAAGCAAAGATGAGGCCTTTGATTATAAGAATCTTCCTTACCAATCTACCAAAGAGGATATGCGTGATGAAAGAAAATAAAATCCTTCTCTACAAGATATTCCTTCTTCATCTACTAATCCTTTCATTCCTTCTAAACATCCTTATGTAGACACCTAAAAATGGTCAACGCTTGCGGATTCATACTTTAACATTTGCGCATTGCCTCATTTTAGGTTTTTGCATCGCATTAACATTTCTCCTATGATTCGTACTTGGTTTTTATCATTTGCGAACATTGAGTCTTTCTTCTACATTCTTCCTTTATCTCGCTCTCGAATTTGGTCTTGTCGACAACAATCTCCAGTCATGATTTTAATCAATCTTATCCTATTGCATCAATGTGCATGCTTATTTGTCATCATTTTGGACATCGTCAATCCTTATTGGGGTTTTGTCCTCCTGTCAATCTTGCGATCGATTTGTCATCGATTGTTGTCCTCTTGTCAATCTTGTCCTCTGGCGATCAATTTATCATCAATCCTTATCATTTTCAATCTTGTCGTTTGACGATCGATTTGTCATCGGTCGTTGTCATGTTCGATTTTGACATTTTGCGATCGATTTGTCATTGATCATGGTCATTTTCAATATTGTCATTGATTCTTGTCCTCTTGTTCAATTTTGTCATTTTGCGATCGATTTGTCATCGATTGTTGTCTGTCTCAATTATGTCAATTTGGATCAATTAGTCATTGTTCCTCGGTGCATTTATCAATCAAATCATTTATTAATTCAAAATCATGATCGATATCAATTATCTTCAATCAAGACCTAATTGTCATTCTCGCATTGCTAATTCGTCTTCTAGGGTTTTATGATTTAATCATTTAACCTTGTGTGTCATTTCTTCCTCTAGGATTAATAAATTGTTTATTTATCCTAAGTCTTCTCATTGCAATTAAATGTTCATTTAATTGGCTAATTATTCCTCTTTGTGAATTAATTAATAAATGACAAATTATTAATTAATTTACCTAATTTCTAATTTCCATCAATTTCTTAATTCCTAAATTCTTAATTCTCTAATTTCTTAATTTTATAATTCCTAATTTCAAATTTCCTCCTATTTCTCTCCTAAATTCATGGAAATGACATAGAAATTTGTCATAATTTGTCATAATTGACAATCAATCAATTTTTGACATAGAAGTTGTCATAATTTGTCATAAATTATCAATCAACAAATTTTGCATAGAAGGTGCATAATTTGTCATAAATTTGTCATAATTGACATAATTGATTTGCAATTTCCATTTGAATTGAATCATGCTAATCTTGTCATTTCTCCAATTTTTCTATAAATTGGATGATTTTCTTCAATCAAAACCCCCAATTGATCGCATTTTGAATCCCTTGATTCTAAATTGGTAATCAGACTATCGAATTTACGCTTCTAGTACTCTTGATCAAAAATCTTGTCTACTTGCTTTCAATTATTTGTGTGTACTTGTAGGTGAGATCCACAACCAAATCATTTGAAGAGGAAAGAAGAAAAATGGAGCCGCATGAAGGAGCATTCTAATCACATCTTTGGTTTGCATAATCTTTGCTTTTGAATGTTTTTATTTCATGTCTCTATTGAGTGTTGTTTAGGATAGATCATTGCAATGAATGCATTTGTATTTGAGCTATTACGTTTATCTTGCTTGTGATGATTTCCTATTTCCTAACGTACATTAATTGGTGAACCCAACATGAACACTAACCTTCTAACCTCTTTATGGTGTTTTGAGTGCTTTCAAGTTGATTTGCAGGCCAAAAAACCCAAAAACAGGGTTGTGCAAGGTTTTCTGGAGACTTTTGCGCCTGTGTCCTGCATCATGCGCCTGTGTTGAGCATTCTGCACCTGTGTTGAAGAAATTTTGTGCTTGTGTCCTTCATTCTGTGCCTGTGTCATGGGTTTTGCGCCTGTGTAAAGTCCAGATCAGGGGTAAAAATGCAGTGTTTTACTTGAAATTTGTTTAGTTTTTGCATTCTGTTTTCTGTGCTTTGGATTTTGGTACTAATTATCTATGTAGAATCTTGGCATATGCATGGAAAAGACAATAAATCAAACTACTAACATGTGTTATGCAGAATCGATAGCCAAAGACAACAAATCAAACTTCTAACTTGGGTTTTTGCAGGTTGCCTTGGAGAAACAACCAAACTTTGTGTTTGTGATTTTTAATTAGGCACTTAGTGATTTTTTTAAATAGGATGGAATGAATCTATGCTTGATTTGACTGTTGAGTGTGACATTGGAGTAGGAGAGTATGCTCTCATCCTTTTAGGGTGATCAGAAATCTAGATCTTCGATACCATGCTTTTGTCTTTGATTGTGTGTCTCCTTTAGAGGGCCTGCCTTCCCGACCACTTTGCTTTTGCAAGCAAGTGATAATCGTGAGAAGGGAATGACCCAAAGTGAGTACGGCTAGAATTCCTTGGCATTCTAACTCACTATAAAAAAATACCCGATGAGCGAAAGCTTTGAAGGAAGTGTTACGTGGGAATTGCAGTTACTTGGGAAGTGATGACCCTTGAACTCTTTCTCATATCAACATCTAAGTAGGGCCTCTTGGTCTAAATTGTGCTTGCGTGACTACATTTGTTTGATATCTTGATGGGCTTAATGTCTCAATCACGCTTGCGTGACATCAAGGAGTAACGCTTAATAGAAATCCTTACTACACACCTTGTTTTTAGAGGCCAAAAACCCTTCTAGTTGCTTGAGAAGGACAAGTTCGGATACTTGGAAGAGATACTAAGTTCGCCATGGGGAGATTTCCATGGGGACTGATGCTTGGCTGCCCTGAGAAGTGAGTGTCGTGGAGGGGAGCCCGTGGGGTCAAGCATCTATGTATTCTCCTTGAATCCCATAATGAGTCTACCTCTCAAGTACCTAATGTCTTTGCCTACCATAAGAAATGTGGAAATGAGCATGATTGTCTTGAGTCTATGTTAAAATATCTTGTCTTCTTTACTTGTCAAAAGTTGAATTGCATCTCATTTCAAAAGCAAGACAAAATTGATTCAAAACAAGGTTAAACATAAGAGCATTTCATCCAACAAACTTCAAAACACTTTCAAACATGGTTGTCAAACATTGTTCAAAATCTTGTCTCAACATTCATGTCACTTAGATTTAGGTTCATCCTAGGTTTGCATTTTCCAAAGTCATTGTCAACTATCAAGGTTAAGTTCCACCTAGGTCATACTCCTTTGCATATCAATAAGGGTCATCCATTTGCATGTGTCCTCTTGCATTAGAGTAATACCATTGTCATACTTTGCATACCCTAAGTCTCTTCATTAGGTTTAGCTTATTATCATATCATATTAAGGTCATTTGCATAGTAATTGTCCCTTTGCATATAGTCTCAAAACTAGGTTTTGTCATACTTGAGTAATCCAAATCTTTGTTAAACCCCAAGTCATTGTTAAGAAGTCTAGACCTTATCAAACCTTTTCTTTTTATGTCATTATTGCTATTTGGTCAAACCTAGCTTAGTATCCAAGCATATAGGGGAGACTTTGTCATTTGTCCTTTTGTCACTTGGTCCTTTTGTCCTTTGAGGTCTAGACATCATTTCAATTTCCTAAGGGTCTCTTTTAGATTTACATTCCAAAAAGTTTGTCAAAATCTTGAAAAACAACCAAAAAAACATAGGTTGCATTTTTGCCATAGATTGCATTCTCATTTATTTAGTTTGCATTTAGTTGCATATCATACATTATCCTTGAAAAATTCCAAAAATATTGCATTTGCATAGTGACATGTCTATCGAAACAAGGTTCCAAGCACCAATGATGCAACAAAGTTTGACATATCAACCGACAATGCAATCACAATTATATCCAACCCAACAACAAGGCAATATCGATCAAACTTTTTATGATGAAACAAGTCTCCAAATACAAAAACTAGAGGAGAAGCTAGCTCAAGAAGAAGAGATATTGGAACAAAGAGTGAAAAACATTGAGAAGAATAGATCACAAATGTCCAAAGTGTTTCAAAAATTTCCAGGTCAAAATCCAAAGATTGAGCCAATTGATGTAAGATCTCTTCTTGAACGATCAGACATACCAGCTCTCCTCTCACAAATAGAGATGATGAAACAATTTCAAGAAAAGAGCCAACAACATTATGTGCCTTCACATCAAGAACAAGAAGGTGTTTACTATCAATCCGATTTTCAACCAATACAACCAATGGTTCAACCAATTGTTCAACATATACAACCAACACAACCAATGGTCCGATTTCAACAATATGTCCAACCAACTATACAATGTCAACAAATAGTTCAACCAATGGTGGAATATCAATGTCAACAACTACAACCAAACATTCAAAAACAAAGGTTGCAACACACACCAACCCAAGTTTCAAACATGTCAGAACAATTGAACCAAGTCCAATATCAAAACATGACATCAAACCAAAAACACGTTCAAATTCCAGATACAACCATGTCAAAACCTTGAAAGAAACGTGGCTTTATTGCAATGATATTAAGGAAACTACCAAGTGAGTTCTTTGAAGAAGATCAAGATAATACACTTATGTCTAGCAATGCCTCATCCCCTCGCAAGCAAATTGACTCTCCAGTGGCATCTATCCCTACACCTCTAGAAGTTTCACAAGAACCTTCCATATTGTCCTCCTCAAATAATACACCCAAGGATGCAATTACCCAAGAGCTATCCATAATTGATTGCCAAGATAATCCAATTCATGATGCACATCCTTGTCATGTTTCGGAAATACAAGACCCAATGCCACCATGCACTTTATTGCCATTACTTGTTTTAGAGGACCCCATTCGAAGTCCCTCTTCCTCATGTTCAAGCATTGATTCCTTGCCAGAATCCATCACAAACGTTCAAAGTGCATTTCCTTCATGCCAAAGCATTAATCCCTTGCCAGAATTCCTCATGCATATCCAAAGTTCAACCTCATGTCAAGAGGATAATTTAGAGCATGAAGAAACGTGTCTTAAAACAGATCAAGATCAAGATCCCGAAACCTTATCATCCCATCTAATTGTTGACCAGGACCCCATGTTCCCAGACACTCATGATGATTCCCCTATTCTTGTCCATCCTATCCAAAGTCCTATTGACACTCCATTCCCCGGGCATGATCAAGATATCCCGGTTCATCCAATCCCAAACGATCCCCTTCCATTTCATGAACACAATGTACTTTCAAATCCCATTGACATTCCACTTCCTGAGAAAGATCAAGATGTCCTTTCCATCCTTTATGATGATCCCATTGAAAGTCAAGAGCAAAGCACCTTTAAAGAGGATTCCAATGATCTTCCTCCTTGTCAAGATCAAATTCTTCCTTCAGATCCTCCACAAGATCCACTTGTTCCTCCATCTCCTTGTCTTAATGCTCCATATACACTCCAAGATCGCATTTCTTTTGATGATCCCATTATTTCTCCCATTCCATCTCTTGAAGAGCCTGTCATTGAACCATGTCCACTACACAATTCTAGTCCCCCTCATGATCCTAAACCCCTTCATGATTCTAATGTGTCAGTGCAAGATGTTCATGAACCCTCGACATGCATAATGGGTTCTTCCATTTTGGTGCAATCCGATCCACTTCAAGATCTCATTATTTCTCTCATATCATATCCACCTCATAATGGACTCGTGTCTTCTTCCCAAAGAAAAGAGTATCCTACAAGTCAAGATATCCATAAAGGCAAAGAAGATCTTAAGGGGCATGTCTACACAACTCACTCTCAAGACGTTGGTATCCCTCCATCAAAATCAAAACATATCCCTTCCCCATCATACCTTCCATCCATCTTAGGTCCTTATATCCCTTCCTCTTCTATGCAAGGTCAGCAAAGGCACACATCCTTGAGTAAATTTCATCCATCCAAAAGAAGTCCATTTCATTCATATCCATCCATACATTCCTTTCCTCCTCCAAGCAATTTGGATGCCAAGTATAAAAGTCATAAGTCTAAAAATTCACATGTATTCAAGGATCAACATGTCCAATATAATCGACATGTCAAAACAAAGAACACCATGATCCATAAAGAAAAGGAAAAATCCAAAAGGCCACAAAGGCCCATTGCTCAAAAACAAAATTTAAAATCTATATGGGTTCCTAAATCCCTTGTGCAAGCAATGCACTCCAAGGAACCACAAAAGCATGAAAAATCAAAAACCATGTGGATCCCTAAGCGGCTCCTTGAAGCACAAAAGCCTAAAGAAATATCCAAATTGGCATCTACAATTTCTATTCCTCCATCACCTTCTTCATCCATTTTTGGCCCTTATGTCCCAAAATCCCAAGCTATTCCTCCATCCAAATCTCACAATCTGAGATCTATTTTTCCTCCATTAGTCCATCACCCCTCAAGGTGTGTGCCAATGTTGATCTTGCCAACATTTCCATCTACTCAAGCACAATTCTTCCAATACCCTATCCATTATCCAATGCATATTTTCCATCCTTCCATCCCTTTGGTCCCATCCTTTGCATAAATCCTTGCCTTAGTTTCCTCTTATTTTCCATGTCCTTATCCTACCAACGTCTTTGAGCATACTTTTAAAGGTCATGGTCCATTTTTTTCAAGGCTACTATCCAAAAAAAAAAAAAAAGACGCTTGAGTCCTTCTTCCATCCCCTATCATGTGTCCATCTTCTATTGAAAATGTCAAAATCAAAAAAATCAAAAAAAAAGTGAAAAAAAAATGAAAAAAGACAAAAGAAAAAAAAAAGTAAAGCAAAAATAATTCATCCACTGGTGAAAACCTGGTAAACAGGCGCCTTGGGCAAGTACCGTGATGAAAACCTGGCAAATAGGCATCATGCATAATCTATGAACTTCTTGCACACCACACTTGGGGGCAGGTTTCCTCCTTCATATCTTATTGCCCTTCATTATCCTATCATACCATGTCGTGACCCTTCATATCCTATTGTCCCTCATGTCCAATTTCCCTTTCCACCTTTGATCTTGACAAGGCAGACGATCTTAATGAGCATCATGCATCTTGTTTGTAGCTTTTAGTCTATCATAGCTTTTGGTCATTTATCCATTTGCTTATTATAACCTTTCATCCATATTCCTTGTCTTATTGCAACTTTCTGCCACTATCCTGTATCCTATCCCGCCCCTCAGTCCATGTCCCTTCTCCATTCTTGGTCTTGCTTATCCTATCCATATCTTATCACTATCCATACACTCTTTCTGTCCCTTGATCTTGATCTGACATAAGGATGCAAAATTTAAACATGGTTTCAAAAACCTCTTGACATGTCCCTCATGCCATGTCACTGCTTTACATTGTCATATCCAGTCTCTTGTCCTATCATGCAATAGCCCTTGAAAATTGCATCTATATTGTCTCCATAATAAAAGGCCTTTGTCTTCCCTCTATCCACCATCATTTCAGCAAGCCTATTTATTCACCTATCATATTCCTTGCCTTGCTAGACACTGGGGGCAAAAAATTATAAAAATTGAAAAATGTCCTGAAAAAATCATAAAAATCAAATAATGTCCTGAAATAATAATAAAAATTAAAAAATGTCCTGAAATAAATCAAAAAAAATCAAATAATGTCCTGAAAAAATATCTAAAAATTGAAAAAAGGAAAATCCCTAAAAATCATAAAAAGTCCTGAAAAAATGAGCAAAAACATTTCAAAACATTAAAATCCAAAAACAAGCATTTTGTCAATAAAGGATCTCTCTTTGTGCATAGACAGATCCCTGAGCATTCATCCAACAACTCGCAATCCAACGTTGTGCTTTAATGAAATCATGCATGAACAGATGAACTTTTTCATTTAAACCAGACATTCAAACTGATCAACATTGTCATATCAATCAACATCAAAATCATTCGTCCTTGGCACACTATCATGGGTCTTATACAAGGTGTGGTATACTCGAAACCAGACTATGTCCTATCTTAGACGGGGTACCGCATGTCCTGAAACCAGACAACATGATCGTCCTATCAACACTTTCAACTTTTGACAATGAAGATCAAAATGTTTGTTTGACTTATTGGAATTTGTGCATCTTATCTTTTTATTGATTTATCTTTGGCTTCGGTCATGTTCCTATGTTGCTCAATGATATCACTGAATGATTTAGAGTGACCGGGATGGATCCTGGTCCTTTTCTTTTTTGTGATTGTTGTTTGTCTGTGATGTGTCTGTCTTTTGCAAAAAAGGGTTGCATTTCAGCTCTGGCCTTCAATGCCATGATGCTACGCATCCATTTTGCCATATCAAATAAAGGTTCTCACCTACTTATGTGCATTTGTGAAAGCAAGTTTTCCTTCATCTCTAACTGTCCTCTGTCTAATTTCTGCTTACTAACATTTCTTCTGTCAGTCTTGTCAATCTGTTTGCTCATATCATTTTCTATCATTCTTATCGATCAATTGGCCTCTTTTCTGGACATTTCCGGCCAATTCCTCGAGCGGGCATGCATATGTCATTGTCATTGTCTGGGGCATTTTCATTACTGTTCTTTGAAACAACGCTTAAAATCGCATTGTCTCAAAGAGGGGCAAAATGTAGACACCTAAAAATGGTCAACGCTTGTAGATTCATACTTTAACATTTGCGCATTGCCTCATTTTAGGTTTTTGCGTCGCATTAACATTTCTCCTATGATTCGTACTTGGTTTTTATCATTTGTGAACATCGAGTCTTTCTTCTACATTCTTCCTTTATCTCGCTCTTGAATTTGGTCTTGTCGACAACAATCTCCAGTCATGATTTTAATCAATCTTATCCTATTGCATCAATGTGCATGCTTATTTGTCATCATTTTGGACATCGTTAATCATAATTAGGGTTTTGTCCTCCTGTCAATCTTGCGATCGATTTGTCATCGATTGTTGTCCTCTTGTCAATCTTGTCCTCTGGCGATCGATTTATCATCAATCCTTATCATTTTCAATCTTGTCGTTTGACGATCGATTTGTCATCGGTCGTTGTCATGTTCGATTTTGACATTTTGCGATCGATTTGTCATTGATCATGGTCATTTTCAATATTGTCATCGATTCTTGTCCTCTTGTTCAATTTTATCATTTTGCGATCGATTTGTCATCGATTGTTGTCTGTCTCAATTATGTCAATTTGGATCAATTAGTCATTGTTCCTCGGTGCATTTATCAATCAAATCATTTATTAATTCAAAATCATGATCGATATCAATTATCTTCAATCAAGACCTAATTGTCATTCTCGCATTGCTAATTCGTCTTCTAGGGTTTTATGATTTAATCATTTAACCTTGTGTGTCATTTCTTCCTCTAGGATTAATAAATTGTTTATTTATCCTAAGTCTTCTCATTGCAATTAAATGTTCATTTAATTGGCTAATTATTCCTCTTTGTGAATTAATTAATAAATGACAAATTATTAATTAATTTACCTAATTTCTAATTTCCATCAATTTCTTAATTCCTAAATTCTTAATTCTCTAATTTCTTAATTTTCTAATTCCTAATTTCAAATTTCCTCCTATTTCTCTCCTAAATTCATGGAAATGACATAGAAATTTGTCATAATTTGTCATAATTGACAATCAATCAATTTTTGACATAGAAGTTGTCATAATTTGTCATAAATTATCAATCAACAAATTTTGCATAGAAGGTGCATAATTTGTCATAAATTTGTCATAATTGACATAATTGATTTGCAATTTCCATTTGAATTGAATCATGCTAATCTTGTCATTTCTCCAATTTTTCTATAAATTGGATGATTTTCTTCAATCAAAACCCCCAATTGATCGCATTTTGAATCCCTTGATTCTAAATTGGTAATCAGACTATCGAATTTACGCTTCTAGTACTCTTGATCAAAAATCTTGTCTACTTGCTTTCAATTATGTGTGTGCACTTGTAGGTGAGATCCACAACCAAATCATTTGAAGAGGAAAGAAGAACAATGGAGCCGCATGAAGGAGCATTCTAATCACATCTTTGGTTTGCATAATCTTTGCTTTTGAATGTTTTTATTTCATGTCTCTATTGAGTGTTGTTTAGGATAGATCATTGCAATGAATGCATTTGTATTTGAGCTATTACGTTTATCTTGCTTGTGATGATTTCCTATTTCCTAACGTACACCTTACACTACAAACTTCAAAGAAACTTATTACAATGTTCCCCCACCTTCTCAATTAAAAGATTCTCATAGGAGTGGCTTCAACATAATATCAAAATAAGGTTTTAAAGGACAAGGACATGGAAATTTTGAACAAGGAATTTGAGTCCTTATAAACCCTCCGACACAAATAACAATAGAAGGCCTAGGAAATAATAATAAATCTCCTATGGATGATCCCATTAGGATTCAAGACTTCAAAAACCATCTTGCAAAACAAAGGATGCATCAAGAGGCTAAAAGGGTTTCTTCTTCAAGAACTCCTTTTTGTCCATTTCATCAATCCATGATCATGATGCTAGTGATTGTGTAGATTTTAAAGAAGGCATACAAAAGTTAGTTGCTAATGGAATTATCAAACTCATTGAAGACAATCCTTGTTCTTCTAATAACAACTCTTGTCCTCAATCTCAAAAGAATAAACCTACATCTATTAATGATCAAGAAAGATTGGCAACTAGAATATTTTGGAGATTCAAGTATGATAAGAATATTGTTTTTCCTTTCATTAGATCTAATAACAATTATAAGCATAAGAAAGTTGATTTACATTGTCTTTTTCATAATTTTTATTCTCATTCTCTTGGAAAGTGTAAAGCATTTAAGAAATTTGTTCAAGAACAATACGATCGTGCTCGTATATGTCTTTCAACTTATCTTTCTCTCTTTCTTAGTGAAAAAGGTAGTGCCTTAGCACTCCTTTCATCCTCATGTTGTTCCTCACCCTATGACACAAGTAGTGAACTTAATTAGGGACTCTTTTTCATTAGCGGTGGTGTTTATTCAATTTCAAATATCTTGGGGTACCAACATGATTTCCCCTCTTTCTCTCCTCTTCCTAAAGTTTCACTATTTTCTTTGCGATTGCATTATTCATAAATTGATGTTATTTCTTGCATAGAATTATCCTTCATACAAGCACATGTTTTTTCCTTAGATGGAACCTATTTCTTTCTTGAAATGGTGCATATTTTATGAATAATCTCTCCTTAGAGAACTTTTGTCAACCTTCTTCTTCCTCTTCCTTTCTCTTCAAAAATTACCTCTTCTTTTGTGCAGTGTTATTAATCACTCGACATCCTTTTTTTGCATAGATTTATCCTTCATGTGAGCACATGTTTGTTCCTTGGTTAGGATCTATTCATTGTTTAAAATGGTACATCTCTTATGAAGAACCTCTCTTTAGAAGATGTGTAATTTTCCTCTTTGTCCTCTTGCTTGGGGGGAAAGGATGGCTTTTTCTACCTCTCTCTTTCTATCTAATGTATCACCATTCCCTTTAGCGGTTACATTTTTTATGTGTTGAAATCCTTTCTTGCAATGGTATGTCTCTTATGAATAATCCCTCCTTAGGAGAATATGCGATCTTTCTTTCATTCTCTCTCTCTTTGAATATTACCACTTCTTTTGAGATACATTTTACATAAACTAATGTCTTTTCTTGCATTGGATATTCATTCATGTGAGTATATTGTGCATTTCCTTATGCCTAATCTCTCCTTCAAAGATTGTGTAATTTTCCTCATTATCCTTACACTTGGGGGGCAATGATTGATTTCTCCTCCTCTCTCTCTTCTTTCTAAGGATCTACTTTTCCTTTGTGGAGTGGTGTGTGTTCATTATTGGGTGTCATTCCTTGTGTGAAGTTATTGTTTGCTCAAGGATTATCTCTTATACAAGAGGTGTAAGTCCTTGGCTACAACCTCGTCTTCACTTGGAAATTTATATCTATCATAAACTTACCCCTCACATTGGGTCAAAAGTGTGTCATCCTTCATCAAGAATCGCTTTAACCTAGCAATAGGAGAAAGGTATGATTTCTTGTTATCCTTCCTTTCTTTTGGTAGAAGATGTTATGTTTGTTCAAGATAGCTCCTCTTGGAGGCAGATGTCTTTTGAGGAAAGATCTCTTCTCCTCCAAGGATCCCCTTTACACTTGTTGCAAAATATCTCTTTTTCAACTATCTTAACCTTGCTTGAAGAGTATTCCCTCTATAGCTTGGATTTATGACATTGTTGCCTAAAGGATATCTCCTTGGTGTTGGAGGTAAGTTATCCTTGTTTATAGCTTCCTTAAGAAATCAACGTAAAACTATGTTGACATCTTAATGGGGGGGGCAGCCACATCATTCCCCTTGTACCATATTGTACTATGATCTTGCATATCATTTTTGCATGCCTTAAACGGGGTGTTCATTCTGGAACCAGAGTAAAACATCTTAGAGAGAGATGCTTCACACTCAAAACCAAACACAGCATTTGATATATGTCTTAGATGAGGTTACACATCACCAAAAACAACAAAGTCTTAGATGGGATGGCCTCAAAACCAGGCATGTATCTTTGCCACTTGGAATTTATAAATTTGCAAACACACAATCGCCCCTTGGAATTTGCATTTACATTACATGTCTTAAAAAAGTTGAAGCACACTCAAAAATAGAGTAAAGACTCTTGCACCGGGTGCTATACACTTGAAACCAGACATCACTTGCACACACGTATGAAGATGGGTGGAACTAGCTAAAAATATCTAGGCTATTCTTCCTCTCCTCCCCACATGAATCACCTAGATGAAAACATCCAAGGGTGAGTTGTCCATGTCCTTTTCCCACCATGGATCACCTAGATAAAAACATTTAGGGGCAAGTATTCCATTCCCTCTCTCACCATTCTTCTCATGGATCACCTGGATAAACACATCTAGAGTGTATTCATGCTCTCTCTTCTTCCTCTCATGAACTCATAGATTTTCTATTGATAGTTCATGGATGATGCTTGCTTTGCTCTTTTATGTGATCATTTGTGTTCGTGAGATTGAATTTTCAAGAGTGATATTAGTTAATGAGACATTTTGATATCAAGGTCTCTTCGGCTAATTGACTTGAGGTCTTTTTTTTGGTCTTTAGCTTTTGGGTCTTGTGTGCCTTTGTGTCTTTGCCTTTGTTTGTCTTTTTGTCTTTATTTGTTTTTTTGTTTTTGTCTTGTTTTGTGTGCCCTTGCATATGTTTGAGTGAGTTAACATCCTAAGATTGGGAGCTTAGTTCCTCAAAATTAGTGATATCTTATACTCATGATTTTGCACTGCATTCCTCATCTTCTCTTTTCTTACTTTACCGTGAGTATTTGCGTAAGCTCATACTCTTGCTAAAGTGGGGGATAAATGCAGCATCTTAAAATTGCACCCCTTTCAATTTTAACCATATTTTGGGCCCTCACCTTATCAATCTTATGCCCATGCTTGATCAGGACTTGTTTATGCCTCCCCTATGCAATGAAACCTCATTGTTTTCATCTTGCACCTTGCATATCTCTTGATCCTGGCCTCAATTAGGGAAGGACCAAGGCACCACGCCTTGGTCCTCCCTAATGAGGACCTATTTGGCCCCTAGGCCCTATCTCAAATTTGATCGGTAAATTACTTCCCCATGTCGGCCTAAGTCGAAAAAATAAAAAATTGATGATAGGCATGTATATAAGGAGGTCTTCCCCTCTCATTTGGCATAAGATAAAATACAATCATAAGGTGAGATAATGATAAAGTGGAGAAGTCAAGTAGACTACATTCAAGCATTCAAGCATTCATCATCTAGCATTCCTCAAGGATACATATTCTTCATCTATCCATCGGAGAAACATTACATCATTCGTTTACAAGCATGTGTGTGTGTTAGGGTTTTGTCATGCTCATGCCTTTTTCATACAACATGTGTGATTATGTATAAGAAGCAAAGCATTATCATCATCTATTGCAGATCTGAAGGTATACCTTTCCATCATTTATTTCAAGCATTTGTAGTATTTTTTTCAAGGTTGATTCTAAACCAAGGTTTGACTTAGGAAAACCTCTATTCCCAACCTCTTTATTCTTCTTTTTGTGTGCAAGAAGCAGGTGTGTAGCTGTACTTTAGAATTAAGCTTTATTTGTAGAGATGGAAAAACCTTTTTCAACACATAGAAATTTCGGAGGACCAAGTTAGGGGCAACCTGGTCCGGACACATGGTCACTGCAACTTTTTCTCGATTTCGCAGAGTAGCTCCAAATCATCTCAAACTACTCAAATCCAGGTGCACAATTGAATCCCAAATCTATAGCTCATTGTTTCTACTTACTCTGCCTTCAATTTCAACACTTTACCTATTCAACTTAAAAAACAGGGTCAAACACATTCCAAACATTGATCAATCTACTTAGTATTCAATCCTTGCATCATTTAGGATTGGATCTAGTAGATTCATCCCTCTCTTTTGAATGTAAAGTTCTCCAAGTGAAAATCAGCTTAGTGATTTCCCCTTTCCATGTGGTGAATTTGCTAAGCCCCAAATTTTCCACTTTACAGCTGGTTATGTTTCATTCTATTTGAGTTTAATGGTTATTTGTTGTAGGATGACTCTGTTTCCCTGATAAGGCACTAGTCATGGGGTTTGCACCTAGTTTTTAGAATTATTCCTTTATCAAAATCTCCTTTATTTTCTGCATTAGGAGTAGGAGTAGTGTAGAAACTCAACCTCAATGAGTGCTTAGATGCTTATAAACTAACGTTATAGCGAAAACCAGAAGTTTATCCATCTTCCTTAGTACCTTTTCATTTGGATGATCTGTTGTATTTTGTAATGTCATGAATATTTGAAGCGGAAAGTTGTTTAGACATTATATAGGTTCACCCACCTTGGTCTCATAGAGCCAAATGTGTAGGAGATCTCAGTCTTGTGACTGGGTCTCATTCGTTTCCCAAGTCCGATTCTGAGTTTGTTGATGAGTTAGTGAAAATTTCTCTAGGACTTAGAATTTGTTGATTTGCAACCAACATAATGCTAGAATGGACACCTGTAAACTGTCACTTTCACAGGATGCTAGTGCATCGTGCAGACGTCTTTGTGTCACGCTAGAGTCCTAAAGTAGACAAGTCAATAGAGTTGGTGAAACTCCAATTTGAAGCTAACAAGGCGATCTCGATCGACAAAAGGACAAATATGGCAGCACACAACCTCCAATAATGTGGAGGAAAGTGCCATTTGTTGTGTTAAATTGCATAGGGTATAATTTTTTATATTACATTTTGTCCCCACTTTGGCGAGCATGTCTTAGCTAAGAGATGTGAAGCTAAAGTAGAGGAAGATAAAGAAGAGAACAACAAACGTTTGAAATAAAGACAACAATATGAGGTTCCAGACTTAGGAAACCTCCTACACTTTAAGCTTATGAAAGCTTGGGCGGGTGAACCCTTTAAGATTATTTTCTCACAAAAATATTAAATAGTTTGCAGAAAACCAGTCTAAATTCCTGCAAACTTTCCTTACTAGCCAGTACAACTGAAAAATAAATGGAAAGTTGATTTTGTTGGCATTCTACACTCTAATGAGAAATGATGGTGTTGTCATTGATGGCAACCTTCTAGAAACCACCTGGAATTCATCTGGTAAAGCCACCAGTAGGCACCGGCACCGGCTAGACATCTACATACACTAGCAGACACTTCGCCGGTAGTGGCTACAATGCATACTGGAACTCCAACCGATAGGGAATAAACTTTTGTTAATTGTATTTAATGTAATTATCTTTTGTAAAGCTGACAAGGCATATTGTAAAAGACTCATATATATGTATGAGATCTTATAGGTCATTGTGTGCAGTAAGAGAGTTTAGTTGTGAATTATGTATAAGGAGATGTAAGTTGACAACAAAGGTTTTGGTTATAGAAGGAGCTTAAACCGGTACTGAACCTGGCATAGTTGATGCTGATTTGAAGCAGTACATTGTATTGGATTTTCATAATCCATTTTGTAAGTCAGTGAGACTTCTATCTTGTAAATTGAGCAGTAAGCTCTAGACAGTTGGCCTTCTTGCATGTGTAGGCCCCTCATTGTAAGTAATATTTATTCATTGGCCAGTGAGTGAATATTGTGGGTCACAAATCCCACCGAGATTTTTCCCACACCGGGTTTCCTTGTTAAACATCTTGTGTTATGGTGTGTTTTCTATGATGTCTTTATTGTTCCTATTTACTGCATTAGTTCTTATTTATCAGTACACTATTTTGGAATACAAAATACTTAATCGGGTTAAATATTCTACAAACCAATTAGATATTGATTCAACCCCCCTCTCTCAGTGTCTTTGGGACTATCATTAATCCTAACAATTGGTATCAGATCTTGGTCCTCTATTTTCAAAAGCCTAACAGCTTGAGGAAGATTCTAACACCAGTACAGATGGAGAACTTAAGAAAGCAATTGGAAGGAGCTCTTGTAGACTATGATTCAGAGAAGTTGAAGAATATCAAACTTGAAGATGATCTAAGGACTGCACAGGAATTCATTCAAGGACTTCAGGAGAATCTTACTATTGCTAGAAATAAAAGAAAATAACTTCATGAGAAGATGCAGAATGATAATGATGAAAAGGAAACTCTTAATGAACTTGTGAACAAGATGAGACAAGAAAACCTTACTACGAGGAACGAAATGCAAGATATGACTATGAGATTTTGTCAAGACATTGAAGATAGGAAGAAGAATGAAGATGACTTGACTAGAAGATTCAATGATGCTGGAAATGAAAATCTAAGACTCAATCATGAAAATGATATGTTAAAGACAGATCTGGTTCACATGCAACATGATAAAACTAAACTTATGAGACAAATGGGAATTCTAGAAAATGACTTGGCTACTGCAAATCAACACAAAGATAAATTCAAGAAAAGTTCAGAAGAACTTGATGATATGTTGAAAAGTCAGAAACCTAATGGAGATACTAATGGACTTGGATTTGAAGTTGGTGAAAGTTCTGGTACTGCAAACAATCATGATCATAGTAAACTGGTAAGACAACCTAATACTTACAAATTTAATGGGAAATGCTTTAACTGTAACAAGTATGGTCATAGAGAAAATCATTGTAGATCTAGAAATAATCAGAACATTAATGCACCCACCGGTCAATGTTCCAAATGCAACAAAGTTGGTCATAATTCAAAAAACTGCAAAATGAATATAAGATGTTATGTTTGTGGAAGATTTGGGAACTTATCTAATCAATGCAGAACACAAACCGGCATAGGATATGGAAAGGCTATTCAGAAGAACAATGTGACTTGTTATGCTTGTAACAAAATTAGACATATTGCAAAATTTTGTAGAAGCAAGACTTCACCGACAAACAATAAAGGACCCAGTTTGAAAGGCAAAGAAAAGGTTGATGAGGTAAAGCAAGAATTTTCAAAACAATGGATTAGAAAGACAAATCAGAATGTTGATGAGACTATTCCTTCACTAGTAGAATAGAGTATTACTCCACCAGCAAGAAATTCTTCATCTGATTGAGAAGTAACCCTTGGGAGTATTGCAGCAAGTTGAACATCATGCATATTACCCTCAGTTGATGGTGAGAAGATAGATTTCTTCTTTATCGGCAGATGTGTTAAGTTTTCACTTAACCAGCAAGCATTTAATGTGATTGTTGAAAGAAATTTCATTATAAATCATCAATTTTCCTTCATTTCTGATTCACCGAGCATTAAAATTATCAAAGAGTGCGAAATCTGAATGAAGGCACTCAAGGCGAAGAAGTGAAGCGATTCCTTTGAAGAATTCAAACTTTATCAGGCAGCTTAAGGCATTTTTCAAATGGCTTCCTCTTCTGCTCCCGAATTTATTACAAACCCTAGTGTTGTGGAAAATATAAAATGCCCTAGGCCCATATTTAAAATCATTCCCTAGATAGCTAAGCAAGATGATTCCATAGGTGCATTTTCAAAGATTCCTAAAGGTGTAGCTTATGCTGAAGACCCTAGGATATATATTCACTACAATATTGAAGAATTAGGTTTTGAGGAAGTGTTAAAGATGTTTAAAACCATAATTTGTGATGAAAAAGGCAATGTCAAACCCGAGCACAAGGTTATTGAGACTTTAGGTTTTGTGGAAATCTTGAACATCCCTGAATTTCCAGAGGAAGTTGTGAGAATTGTCCTAAGTAGGGAACATGGAGAATTTCTTTGGTTAGACTCAGTCTGCAAATTCACCTGACAAGCAATTAGGGTAGTGACAGGTTTACCCTCAACCGGTAGCAAACCTAAAAAAACTAAGAAGGTTCCTAATAACAAAGTCATGACCTTAACTGGAGCAACATCTGATAGTAGATCTCTGAGAGTGAATGACATCAAGAACATTAATGTGAGATTCATAAGTATGATTTTAGGCTATAAGACTACACATGCAAACAGACTTAATTCAGTTTCTAGTCTTTGCATTAATAGTGCTTATGAAATGATAAACAATAATGCAAAAATAGATATGTGTATGAATGGCTGAAGGATGAACTAGTTGATAACCTGAAGAAGATAAATAGTGATAAGAAAGGGACATTTCATTTTGGCAATCTTTTGGTTTGCCTTATGTTGTATTTCTCAAAGGAAATACCCAGTATTGGACAGAAAGACTTTGGATATGACATACCCATAGGCAAATAGTTGCAAGAAGCATTCACGGGCATGGGTACTGCTAAGGAAAACAACATAATTGAATATTTCAAAGCTTTCCAAACCAAAATGAAAACCAAAGAGAGGCTACCACAAAGTGTAGTAGATAAATTAGATAAAGAAATTTATTTTTTAATTAAGAAAGATGAAACATGGATGGAAGTTGTATTACCTCGAACTGTATGGGTAACAGAAATGGGTTATGAGGTAGATATCAGCATTGTTGAAACTTATGCAAAATCTTTATTAGATGCACCTAGAGTACCATCGAAAGAAGTTTTTGGTAGTGCTCAAACAATTGAGAGTGGTGTACAAACAATAAAACAAAGGAAGAGAAGAGAAAATTACATAAGACATGCTTCTGAACAGGTAAAGGAAATAAAAGAAAATGTTATGAACCTTACTGGTATAAAGGAAAGTGAATTGGAAGGACTAAAACCGGAGGCACACATTTCACCGGTTGGCACATCATCTGACAATGAGATACCTGTGGAATTCAAGAGAGTTTATAGGAAGAGAAAACCATCACCAATACCCTCTCCTCCACTCAAGAAAACAAGAATTTTGAGAAAGAAACAATAAGCATTAAGGCAACCAGCAAAGAAACTTACACCCAAGAAGAAACAGAAATAGGTTATACCACAATTGGATAATTTACTGAATGAAATCACTGATGATGGCAACTTGGCAGATGTGAGCAAATTGTATAACACATTCACTGATTCAGAAAAGGAAAGTATTGAAAACAGTATAATTCTACATCTGGACATATAAAAGAAAGTGTTAATTGAAGTTGTAGATGATTTACCAAATGATCTATATAGAAGGTTAGATGCAAAGAGGATTGCAGTAATGGAGTTGGACAAGAAACTTAAAGTTGAAAAACTTCTAGTTGTACATCCAGTTAACTCTAAAGAGGAAATTGATGACCTAATCTGTGAAGCTAACAGATCAGTTTTTTCTAGTGATCACCGACAAGCGAGCTTAATGGCTGGTAGAGTTAAGAGGAATTGGCTGATAAATGGGATATCTTTTTTGTAGAAAAAGAAAAACAAGAGGAATTGAATGGGTCGAAGAAAACATTTAAGGTATATTAGAAGGAAAAGGAAAAAGGGAAAGGTAAATTTGGTGGAATACCAAACATAAAAATAACTGACAACTTACCACCACCCTTGGATACTGCACCGGTACATTATGTTGATCCCATTTGTCAATATAACACATTCACTAATTTAGAAAAGGAAAGTATTGAAAACAGTATAATTCTACATCTAGACATATACAAGAAAGTGTTAATTGAAGTTGTAGATGATTTACCAAATGATCTATATAGAAGGTTAGATGCAAAGAGGATTGCAGTAATGGAGTTGGACAAGAAACTTAAAGTTGAAAAACTTCTAGTTGTACATCTAGTTAACTCTAAAGAGGAAATTGATGACCTAATCTATGAAGCTAACAGATCAGTTTTTTCTAGTGATCACCGACAAGCGAGCTTAATGGGTAGTAGAGTTAATGAAATTGCAGAGGAAACGGCTGATAAATGGGATATCTTTTTTGTAGAAAAAGAAAAACAAGAGGAATTGAATGGGTCGAAGAAAACATTTAAGGTATATCAGAAGGACAAGGACAAAGGGAAAGGTAAAGTTGGTGGAATACCAAACATAAAAATAACTGACAACTTACCACCACCCTTGGATACTGCACCAGTACATTTTGTTGATCCCATTTATCAGTATAACACATTCACTGATTCAGAAAAGGAAAGTATTGAAAATAGTATAATTCTACATCTGGACATATACAAGAAAGTATTAATTGAAGTTGTAGATGATTTACCAAATGATCTATATAGAAGGTTAGATGCAAAGAGGATTGCAAAAATTGAGTTGGACAAGAAACTTAAAGTTGAAAAACTTCTAGTTGTATATCCGGTTAACTCTAAAGAGGAAATTGATGACCTAATATGTGAAGCTAACAGATCAATTTTTTCTAGTGATCACTAACAAGCGAGCTTAATGGCTGGTAGAGTTAATGAAATTGTAGAGGAAATGGCTGATAAATGGGATATCTTTTTTATAGAAAAAGAAAAATAAGAGGAATTGAACGGGTCAAAGAAAACATTTAAGTTATATCAGAAGGACAAGGACAAAGGGAAAGGTAAAGTTGGTGGAATACCAAACATAAAAATAACTGACAACTTACCACCACCCTTGGATACTGCACCGGTACATTATGTTGATCCCATTTGTCAATATAACACATTCACTAATTTAGAAAAGGAAAGTATTGAAAACAGTATAATTCTACATCTAGACATATACAAGAAAGTGTTAATTGAAGTTGTAGATGATTTACCAAATGATCTATATAGAAGGTTAGATGCAAAGAGGATTGCAGTAATGGAGTTGGACAAGAAACTTAAAGTTGAAAAACTTCTAGTTGTACATCTAGTTAACTCTAAAGAGGAAATTGATGACCTAATCTATGAAGCTAACAGATCAGTTTTTTCTAGTGATCACCGACAAGCGAGCTTAATGGGTAGTAGAGTTAATGAAATTGCAGAGGAAACGGCTGATAAATGGGATATCTTTTTTGTAGAAAAAGAAAAACAAGAGGAATTGAATGGGTCGAAGAAAACATTTAAGGTATATCAAAAGGACAAGGACAAAGGGAAAGGTAAAGTTGGTGGAATACCAAACATAAAAATAACTGACAACTTACCACCACCCTTGGATACTACACTGGTGCATTTTGTTGATCCACCTGCTACTAATAGTATAGGTACAACACATGATGACACTAACCCTGAATCAGAAATTCTATTCACCATGAATGTTGATACTAAGGAATTGAACATTATTGTGGATAAGGATAACACAGAGGTAAAGAATGATATTGTTGACAGTGGAAACATTGTTGAGTAACAGGCAGAGAATGTTGAGGTTGAAATGCAAACAAAGCAAATAGAACAACCTTTCGATAATGGAATGAATACTGGTAGTATAGATGTTAGCACTGAAAAACCTACTGAGATAGAGTTACCGACAACTAAGAACACAAAGAAACCAATAGAGAAACTGGCAGAGGCACAGGTACACATTGAGGCAAAGAAACTCATAATCACTAAGAAACCAAAACCATTATAGGTTGAACACAAACTTGGACTGATCCACCGGAGGTTGATACAAGAAAATTGGTAACTAATGTTGGAAAAACTGAAGTGATTAAGGTAGTTGGTCAGACATCTGGTACTTCTTTAAGTGAATTCAGGCCTCCCAATGTGACAAAGGTACTCCTGGACTCTATTAAGAAGATAATTGACTGTAATGCATTGGCTTATAAAGAAATTGATGATACCATACCTATTCTTAAAATGATTGCACCAACATGTAATATAGATCATGTAAAGGATTCTTTAGGCCAGTTGGACACATTGTCTAAATTTATTATTGGAAATGTAATAATAGTTGATAAGGTGAATGAGGATACATTCAAAGAGAAAATGGAAAAAGAAAAGGAAAAATTCTTTGAGGATACAATAAAGAAGTGCACTGAACATATTAACACACTTTTACTAGCACTGAATACAACAATTTGGGAGTATAAGGAACTGTATAGAGAAACATGCAAGCCACATCTATTGACAAAGGACATTGAAAAGGAAATAAGTAGAGTACAGAAGGAGATAGATGATATAGATGATAACATTATTGGTTTATCTGAACCTATATCGGTTATTGAGCAAGAAATAGTAGGATTTGAGGAAAAGTTGGAGAAGTTTGAGAAGGAAAAAGTAAGGATCAAAGCAAATGCCAAAGAGCTTAAGCATAAACTTAGTCCTAAATTGGATAACCTTATTTCTCTGAGAAATGAGATATCTAAGGCATTAATTCAAGGAAAAAGATCATCAGAGGACCATATGCATCATCTCACCGGCATGATCCAAGGAACTAAGGCAACCATGAATGACAGCAACAGATTCATGCAGAGTTTAAACTTGGTTTTGGCAGACATATTTCAGATTGTAACCAACCGGTTACAAAACTTAAGGTGAAATTTTGTTCTCATTTGAAAATTTTTGACAACCTTTGTCATTGATGTCAAAGGGGGAGTAGTAGACACAGAAAAATGATCATTTAGAGGAGATCATCTGCTCAAGGGGAGCACATCTTTTTGGTAAATTTTTGGACTTCACTTTTTGGAACAGTTTTTGGATTTTTCTCATGAGTGTTGCCATCAATGCTAAAGGGGGAGATTGTTGGCATTCTACACTCTAATGAGAAATGATGGTGTTGTCATTGATGGAAACCTTCTGGCAACCACCTGGCATTCATCCGATAAAGCCACCGGCAGGCACCGGCACCGGCTAGATATCCACATACATCGGCAAACACTTCACCGATACCGGCTACAATGCATACCGACACTCCAACCGATAGGGAATAAACTTTTGTTTATTGTATTTAATGTAATTATCTTTTGTAAAGCCTACAAGGCATATTGTAAAAGACTCATATATATGTATGAGATCTTATAGGTCATTGTGTGCAGTAAGAGAGTTTAGTTGTGAATTATGTATAAGGAGATATAAGTTGACAGCAAAGGTTTTGGTTATAGAAGGAGCTCAAACCGGTACTGAACCTGGCATAGTTGATGCTAATTTGAAGCAATACATTGTATTGGATTTTCATAATCCATTTTGTAAGTCAGTGAGACTTCTATCTTGTAAATTGAGTAGTGAGCTCTAGGCAGTTGGCCTTCCTACATGTGTAGGCCCCTCATTGTAAGTAATATTTATTCATTGGCCAGTGAGTGAATATTGTGGGTCACAAATCCCACTAAGGTTTTTCCCACACTGGGTTTCCTCGTTAAACATCTTGTGTTATGGTGTGTTTTCTATGTTGTCTTTATTGTTCCTATTTACTGCATTAATTCTTATTTATCGGTACACTGTTTTGGAATACAAAATATATAATAAGGTTAAATATTCTACAAACCGGTTAGATATTGATTCACCCCCCCCCCCCTCTCAGTATCTTTGGTACTATCATTAATCCTAAAAGATTTGACATTTTAAAAGAGGATCACAAAATGCACCTAAAGACCCAACAGATAAACTAGTGCCTTATCCGAGCAACAGAGTCATCTACAACAGACTGCAACCTGACAAGAAAAACTAGTACACAAATCACAAGTTCCTGATCTATCAACTCTAAAATATGTCTGACATATACAAAGTCCTAATCTACATCAGACTTCATCATCAAATCCACACCAAAAATACTTATATGAATGACTTTGTTCCAAGCATATTTATATTTTTCTCCTTAAGAAAAAGACTTAAAACAACTTTATTAGATGCCTACCAAATCATTCAAATAAGAAATCCTTGATTACTTAAATGAAATGAACACCAGTACAATGACATAGAGACAATACAAATCTGAATTTAAATTCTTTGGACTATATATTTCATTCCCCTATCAAAAGGTTACAAGTACTTCATATTTGACTCAAAAATTACTAAGACAAAGGCCTGTATTAATTTTGCCAGAGTTTAGCTACAAAAATTTGTATCTCTTTTCTAGGTAGCCTTGGTATCCTTTTATATAAATTAGGATGCAACAAGCTTCGAACTACCTAGAAGAATAATCTTACCCTAACAGTCATTTATTGTAAAAGTTAAATTTTTGTGCCATTGCAGTTCAGGGAGAAACCTAACATTCTTTCTGGGATGTGTGCTTCATTAACTCACTAGGCATTCATTTGTAAGATGGTTGAAAGGGCAGGCTCCTATTATCCAAAATTGGTTGCAACAACCGGCAACTTCATAATGTCGGTGCATCATCTTGTGCCAGAGCATTGATGAGTTCTTATCAGAGAGTGGCACATCATTATGTTCTTCACATATCTCCTTGTATATCTCCTAGGTACCTTTCACCAACCCATTTTCATCTTGAAGCAATTTCATATGCAACTTGCATAGCTCTGCCGATATTTTTTTTGAATATTTAAAATTCTTTGGCACCAATGGATCAGGAGGCTTTCCCTCTAAGCACTTTTCCTTTAATCGCGAAGTCGCGGCTTTTAAAGTTTGGATATATTTCCTTTGCGGTATAGCGACAGTCATCCGATCATGGGAAACTAACACGCCTTTTAACTTCCCTAAGTAATCCACTTAGAAACAGGCCCCACCACCTGGTATCGGGCTATCAAAAACTTAACCACTACTGCACTTGGCCTACAAAAAATTCAATCTTTCTCACTTAAGAATAAATCCTGAGATCTCGAGGTCACTGTCACAAAAATACTTGCCATGGGTTGCACTTGACTACAAAATAATATTCCTCGGATTGAGAGCCATCCACTGATATATAACACTTATATATTAAGCAAAAAATAATCCCTTAGTCATCAATTCTTCTACATGTCGGTTGTTTAATTTTCCACCTGTTCACCACAGTCAGAAATTATATTTTAAATCTTTGAATCTTGCCACACAGACATTTTCCATGCATCTTCGCCATGTGGCACCATCTAGTTCATTCTAGGGCCCATATCCTGGCACCTCAGCACTGCCTGGGCTCACCACCGGAATGAAACTCTTTGTTTCTTCCTCAGCTTGGTTGTTCTTTATTTCCTCCAAACTGCTCTTCCTATGGGTCCCACCACTTAGTCGCCAAGTCACGACTTTTAGCCATCTAGCAACCATTTGTTGCAACTTGGCGATAGCCATAGATCTTCCTTGGATCACCATTGATCGGCCTTGATTTTCCCGGCCCTTACCTCGCTTGAGCAGCTCCCTCTATCACTTTCTCTTCTAGCGGGCCCGACACGTGTCACATCCTGACTCGCCTTTGGATCCATCTACTCACCACCTCAAACTTGCCACTGGACTTGGGCCCGCCCTGACTCTTCTTATACTCTCGCTATGTGGCACGTCCTCACTTGCCTCGAGCCCACCTTATATTCCACCTAGTCAGTCGCTATGTCGCATGTGATAACCATCAGACACTTTCACATGGTGGTATAGTGATGGTCGTAGATCTTCCCTCAAGCTTCTTGATCCTTAGCCCCTCAGCTGCTTTCCTTTTAGCGCACATGCTTTGTCACCAAGTTGCATGGGATAGCCGGCAAGCACTTTCGCATCACGACATGGCGACAACCGTTAGATCATCTCACCCAGTCGTTAGATCATCTTAACCTACTTGGGCTTTAGCTTCTCCAAATGGCTCTTGCCTATGCCACAATGTCACCACTTGGCACCTCTGGATTCACTCTGAGATCTTCCTGGAAGTAGCCAAGTCATCTCCACCAGACCCACCACCTCCTTTGGTTTGTTTGGCATCAGCTTTGCGGCCAAACTTTCTCTTCGGCTAGGCACTTTCTTGTCTCATCAAAACCGCAATTTCATCGATGCCTTCACTTTTTGATGGAACCGGTTGATATTTATTCGATGTGCCTTTGTCGATGGATCCGAGCATTCAGTGAACTGTTTTCATGTCTTATCAAAACCTTAGTTTCATCAACACCTTCATGTCAATGAAACTTATGCCTTCGATAAGTCCACTTTGAGATCTATCGAAGCCATGGTCTGCTCGATATACACCTTGATGATATACTACATGTCTGCCATGTGGCACCCTTTGATTGGCCCCAGAGTTTACAACTGGGTGCCACCTGTCACGAGGGTATTCATTTTGGGCTCTCCACTTTGACACCTTAGCACGGCCTCCACTAACCATCGAAATGAACTGCCTGCCTTAACCACTTGCACTAACTGTCAACCATGGTTCACTACTAGTGGTTTGTTGCCAAGTCGCAGGCAATATCTGGCGAGCATTTTTATGTCACAACATAGCGACAACCCTTGGATCCATCTTGATTACCATTAATATTTCTTGATTTGCTCGACCCTTAGCCCCTCTGAGAAGCTACATCGTATGCCACGATGTCACCATGTGTCCACCACTTGTCAACTATGTTTCACCACATGACACCTCATGACTTGCTCAGTGCTTACCTCGGTGCCACCTAGCCTGCCAGCTCATCAATCGCCAAGTCATGACCATTAACAATTGAGAACTTTTGCATGGCGGTATAGCGATGGTCATGGATCTGCATTCAACCTGCTTGCTATTTAACTTGCCCTTTTACTGCAAAATTTTGGGTGCTTTGAGATGCATGCAGGGGGCCCGCCACTTCTGAGCTGCCACTTGCCAAAAGCCTTTAAGCTTTGACACTATGAATGTGTGCGGCTTTATGTTTAAATACTAAAACGCTCCTCCCCACCACCAATGTGGGATAAATGGTTTGCCTTATCCCTTTCCATCAGGTTGTCGGGATCTCTCCAAACATGCAAACCTAATGGTCGATGTCATCTTTTCGTGCTCCGCACTTCTTTGCACGGGTCCCACCACTTAGTCGCCACGATCAATAGGAACCTGCTCGATCATTAGGAAGCCCGACATATACATAGGAAAAGATATAAGACATACAAAATTAGAATTTATGAGAACTCACCCAGGCCTAGACATAGAAGGGGGCCCCCTTGACGACGCATAGACCCTTTTGCTTGAGTGGAAAAATGATGAGCACCAACTTTTAATTGAAAGAAAAGGGGCATTTTGAACCTTGAACCTTGAACTGATTTGCAAATGGTCCAAAATAGACATAACACATTCTCACTTGCTTAGTAAAAAATATTACAAAGTCACGACTCATGCAAGAGAAACGATTGAACCATTGAACTTTGAACCAAAAAGGTTCAAAGGTTCAAGTTCAATATGAATTACAATAATGCGCTACAAAGGTTTAATCTTCTAAATGTTTTCACGGAAAAGAAAAAACCCTAAACTTTCATAATTTTATAGGTTCCAATAGTGGCTCTGACTGGGGATGGTTGGACACAAGACCAACACAAGAATCTAGCTAAAACTCTAGAACACAAACCAACAAGAATAAATGACCTCTCCTTAATTTAAAATAGGGGCTCCTTATTGAAAAACACACAACTGAAAGCAAATAAATATAGCCTACAACTATTCTATATGGATTGAAATAGATCAAGAGAAATAATATTTCAGGAATTGTCCATGCACTGGAAATTCATGTACTTCGCCATTCATTCTTTGCAAGAAGTATGAATCCTTTCCATTGATATCACAAACAATTAAAGGGCCTATCCACAGTGATTCAAATTTCTTATGCTTGCCTTTGTCTTGGTCTTTTGCATTCCACTGCAACACCATGTCATCAATCTGGAATTTTCTTGCACTAGTCCTTTTATCAAAAAGGTACTTTGACCGTAATTGAAGTTTCATATTCCTTTTATTGGTTGCAGTCCTCATTTCCTCTAGCTCTACCAACTGAACCATTCTTTCTTCCATGTGTTCAGACATTTCTAGTTCTTCATTCTGCAAAAATTGGTAAACTGGAAGCAAATTATTCACAAGCGATCTGGCTTTCACTCCATAAACTAGCTCAAAAGGGGACATACCAATGGCCTTCTTTACAGTCACCCTGTCAGCCCATCAAGCTAACCTGAGCTTTTGATCCTAGGACCTTTTATTTTCCTCTAGGATCTTCTTGATGATATTGAGGAGACTTTTATTACTCGATTCAACTTGGTTGTTTCCCTATGGGTGGTAGGGTGAAGAGTATGACATAATAATCCCATAATTAGGATAGAATTCTGCAAACTCTTCAGACCTGAAGCACATAGCGTTATCCATGACTATTTTAGCTAGCACACCAAAATTTGTCACTATATTATCCATCAAGAAACTAATGACTACCTTACTAGTAGCCTATTTGGTAGGTATGGCTTCAATCCACTTGGTGAAATCGTTTGTAGCCACCAGAATCCATCTGTGACCTCTACTTGATTTTTCTATTATCTCTCCAATAAAATCAATGCCCCATTGAACAAAAGGGGCTTCAACAGTAATAGAATTCAAAGGCAAAGCACCAGCATACCTGAGTTTTGAAGAAAACCTTTGACAAGGATCACATTTTTGAACATATTTATGAGCATACTTGAACAAAGTTGGCCAATAAAACCCTACTTGGATTATCCTATGAGCAGTAGTCTTAGCTGAATAGTGGCCTCCACACACCCCACTATGCATCTCTTTCAGAACCTTCTCAGCTTGGAATTTGTCTAGGCAAACTAGTAGCATCCCATCAATATTCCTCCAATATAGGTCTCCCTAAATAAGAACATATTTCTATGATTTTAACTTTAATGTTCTCCTCTGGCTATGTGGCATGCCTTCTGGACATGAGGCATTCTTCAAGAAGTGTACCACATCTGAATACCATGGCTGCCTCTCTATGCTAGTTACAAAAGCTTGTTCAATCTCAACATTATTTATGTAAATATCCTTAAATTTTGTGATGTATAGGAAGGGTGTGATAAATGAACCTTCAATATTTATAAGGGAAATACAAGGTCCAAACCCCTAGGCCTACAAGCACCCAAATGGCTCAAATAGGTCAAATGCAAACCAACACTTCTCCAAATGATTCCAAAGGTATGGAATGTTTATAAAACCTCAAAATAAGGTTTTCAAACTAGTTTTGTGGTTCTAAGAACTAGTTTGAGTGCAAAGCCCTCTTTTTAGCCTTCTAGGCCTAGTTGCCCAATTAACACTCCAACGAGGAAAATTAATTGTTTTATCCAAAAATTTCCAAACAACTAAGAAAATAAATTAGATATTAAGACACCCATTTGGATCTAATTTTACATATAAAAAGCCTTCGTATGGTTGTTTTGGACAGTAAATGTTGTCTTGTAACTATGCACTATTTTTAAGCCCAAAAAGTGGCAAATTAACAAAGGAAATTTTTTTTTTTTAACTCCTTGATTCCCAAACTCTCAACAGTCATCCAATATGGTTCAAAAGTAAGGAAAATGCAATTAGTTTCAAGGTTTAAACTTCTTATATGTGAAATCTCTATTTTAGCCTCTCACAAGCCCTCAAAAGTGAGTTTTCTCACATATCCCACTTCCAAACACTATACCATCAATCCTTCAAAGGCTTTGGTGTTCAAGGCCTTAATAGCCTTCACAAAAGGTTCTTCATTGAACAAGGGATTAGGTTCAGGGATAATGTCATCTATGTCTATAGTTCTCTTGCCTTTACCCTTGGTGTCTTCATCCCAAGGTTCATGTATCCTCTAATCCACCACTTCCTGTAGTTTATCCCTTATCTCACTCATTGATGCTTCAAGGAGTCTATTATTCTCCTTCTAGTCTTCTACTTCTCTAGCTAGCTCTACATTAGCAACCATTTTGCTCTCCCCTACTGATTCACCAGTATATAGAGACATACACAGTCCAACAAGTCTTTCACTATGCTCTGATACCAATCTGATGGGATGGGGTTTGGGATAGACTAGCCTAGTCTGTGCTCCTAGATCCTTTCCTTGGATCACCTGGTGTTCTCTTCACACCCTAGGGTCTCTAGGACTCCCTTTTCTTGAGGAATCCCCTGACCTTGCCCAATCCACCCACCAATGAGTTGCTATGTTGCTGCTAAGGTCTCACCTACTCATGAGACTCAAAACCCCTTACTATGGCTAATAAGGGCTAAGGCTTGTTCCACACTTTCTAAGGTCTTAGATAGGTTAAATCAAGTCTCATACCATGTTTTACATCCCTCCATGTGCCCCCAAGAAGTTTTTATCTTCATCCTTTCTACCGATTTCATTGTTTTGGGTTTTTGCTAACAAAACAGGGCTACAAGGATTAGGACCAATTAAGCCTCCTAACCGGTCTTCTAGGGCTCCCTCTCACAAACAATGCACAAAAAATCCTAACTCCCAAAATGGACTGCCACTCAATTGGCAAGGGCTCAAGGATTTTCTAGGTTTTGGGCCTCCAAGTGGTCGTACAGTGCCTAGGGCGAATTTTGGGGTTTTTAAGGGTTTTGTGAGGGTTTTGTGGTCTGCCTGGGTCATAGTGAAGGTTTTGTGTGTTAGAAACCTTTTTTGGACTGGTGGAGGCTCCTCCTTCACACCAATGATGCTTCTAACACTCCTCTACACCTCCTCCAAAGGATGTACTCTCCTCTGTCCAACCTTGCTCTCCAAGACCTCTGCAATTTAACCTCTCCTAACCGGGCGCTATCCAGTCTCACCTAGGAGTGGGCTTTTACTTGGTCTTCCTGCATTTTTAATGGCCCTTCTTGCTTGGGACTATAGTATAGGGTCTTCACATCCATTCCCCATGGTTTCGTGGTGTTTCCACAACGGGGAATGGAGTTAAGACTTCATTTACACAATCCTGTGCAAAACTGGACAGTAAGAAGACAATTTACAAACTATTTACAAACACACTCAATCTACAAATAAAAACCTAAACTAATTTCTTGAAATGAAAGTATTTACACCATGACAAACATTCCACATAGATTCAGACATTTCTCAATCCCTTAACTTTCTTGTTTTCATCATTCAAACTAACTGGTAACAGTTTTACAGTCTCAGTCTGATCTCTTTGCTAGGGCCATACAAAGTCTAACATCCAACCCTTTCATTTAGGGTTTGAAAGTACTTATACTACCTATACCTCAATCTATGTGCCCAAACTAGGGTTTTCCACGGTAACCTAAAGAACTTGACATCATGGTGGAAAAGTTGCTTGACAACTTTTAAAAGTTGTCATGCAACTTTTGAGCAACTTTCCCAATGTTGCTTTTTATGACTCCTAGACCCACAATGGGCCAACCTAAGGACACCACCATGTTATAAAGGACCCCTAAACACTTCTAGGACACACATACCCTCCATTTGCCAGAAAATCACAATCTTGACTTATGACCCCTAAGATCTCCACTAGGACCCTAACTAGGACCTATGAGCACATGGCTCATTATTTTATGTACAATGGCTTCATAAGAAGCATAACACCAACAAAACAAGAAAGAGAAAGAGTTTGGAAGGGTGCCCCTACACCACTTGACAATTTCAGCAAAATTTTCAATAAATCTCCTAACAAAATTCACCTTTCCCAAGAAATACTTAATCCCTTTAACATTCTTTGATCGAGGTACATTTTTTATAGCTTCAATCCTTTCAAGTTCCATCCTAACCCCTTCCTTGGAAATAATATGCCCTAATAATTTTCCTTCAGTCACTGCAAAATGACAGTTTTTGGGGTTCAAGGATACACCAAACTCCAAAGCCTTGCAAAAGACCTTTTCCAAGTGACCGCAGTGATCAACTACCTTCTTTGAAAAGCATGTCAAATAATCTTGGTAAACAACCATTATGATGTTGATAAAATCCTTAGACACTACATCCATTGCTCTCTGAAAAGTAGCTCCAGCATTCTTTAGACCAAATGGTATTCTCACATACACATAAGTCCACCAAGGGGTAGTAAATGGCATTCTCACATTGATTATAACCTGGAAACCCATCCATCATTGATAATAAATCACAACCAGTTACCCTTTGTAACATAGCCACCATATTTGGGGAAGAATAATTGTCTTTTAGAGAAGCAACATTCAAATTTCTAAAATCTACACAAAGCCTTATATGCCCATTCTTCTTTCTGACAGGGACCAAATTGGATACCCATGAAGAATGTCTTATAGGTTTTATAATCCCACCTTCCTTTAACTTGGTTAATTCTTGTTCCACTTTGGTCTCCAAAAGGGGGTTAATAGGTCTTTGCTTCTGTCAAAAAGGCTTAGCATCAAAATGCAGAGGAATTTCATGTTGAAATAAGTCTTGTCTATACGCCTTTAGGTCCTCATAGGACCAAGCAAAAACATGTTTATACCCTTTTAATAAGTTAATGAGGTTGGTCCTAATATGGGGAGATAGGTTCTTCCCAATATACACCAACTTAGGGGATGCTCTTGTCCCTAAGTTCTCCTCATCCAATTCCTCCAACTTTGTATATGATGCTTGATGTAAGTGGCTGACACTGTAATTGAACATACCCTCTAGTTCAACTAGTCCCCTAGGTATTTCATTTGTCTCTAATTGCACTATGTCACTTCCAAAAATTGTTTCTTGTCCATCTACTACCTCCACAAATGCATTACAATCAATCTTTTGACCTTCATAGTCATTTATGCATTGTACAAATCTAAGGATGTCTTTGTCATCCTCAAAAACTTGCCAATTATACACATTATCTCGGATGGCTGGTCTGGATTTTGTCTCAATTATTGAGACTCTAGTCAATGTTACATAATTATTCTTTAATGCAACATTAGCTAAAAAATATGCCATAATGTTTTTAGACCTTTCAAACCAATCAATGGAAAATGCATCAAAATGCTCAATGACATCTCAAACAACATGCTTGTACCTTTTTAACTTGCCATTTTTAGATGCATATCTTGACCTTATCTAAGACACTACAAGTTCAGAGTCTCCATAAACCCTTAACAACTTGACCCAATGTCTTTTAGCAATCTCTAAACCCAATAACAGAGCTTCATACTTAGATGTATTGTTTGTACATTCGAATGCTAATAGAAAATAATACTTGAAGGTAATACCTGATGGGGAAATAAATAGCACTCCCACTCTAGACCCTTCCTTAGAAAAAACTCCATCAAAGTACATCTTGCATAGGCCTTCTTGTTGTGATTCCAGCTCATCAACAATAGGATCAGTATTCTTCAACTGAGACTGAATGGGTTCAATCCTAAAGTTATCAAGATCTACATCAATCATGCAATTAAGCATGTAACCACTGGGGCACATGGTTCTCTATACAATTTTATAGAATTCCCATTCACTGGGATAGTTGCATATGACAAACTCCAGCTAAAGATGTCCTCCAATAGCAATAGCCCACTGCCTAGACAGAAGCATGCCATAATGTGGCTTGGTGTCTGTAATAATTACATCCATTTTATAAGTAGCTTCAAGGAAAGTTGTTATTTTTACTTACATCTCTCATAGTACCCACAACAGGCACTTCTCTATTATCCATGGAATAATACCTCCCATATGAAGTGTGTACTGATAAACCTAGCTCTTTCATAATCCCATAAGGCATCACATTAGCAGTTGCACCAAAATCTATCATGCAATTTTTAATCAGTCTATTATTTACTAACAGTGTAACATAAAAGGGGTCTATCTGAGATGGTTCCTAATTAATAGTGGTGCCCACATAAACTTTTGGGACTCCTTATTCTTGATCCTTCTCATCCTTTGCATTTCCCTTTTAAGAAGAAGCATCTCCATCTGATATACTTGAAATCAGAGAAAACGTAGCCTCTCTATGTTCTTTTATTTTCAGCAGCTCTATCAAAGGTACTGAAACCTTCATATGTGTTAAAGCTTGAGTCATATAAAAATCAGTGTTAACATTAGACTCAACATGAGTTTTAACCTTTTCTGCCTTCTGGTGACATGTTTTCTTGTCACCGGTGGTTTATGCCTTACATCTAGTTGTATCAGCAATACCAGGTTTCGCTAAGCTACTTGACTGATCACCTTTAGCCTCATTATCTTTGACAAAAGTTTTGCTCTCAGTGGACCTCTTAAAAGAAGTTTCTTTAAAAAATAGAGAACTAAGCATACCTTGACTTCCATCATCTTTGTTGCTTCTCAGATTATAAATATGATTAGCTTTAGATATTGCAGCCTTAGTGAGATTCTTGACTTTCTCCTCACTAGGCCTTTTAAGGTGAATCTCTTGATCTTCTATTGTGACTACATTCAAAGTGGGATGCCAATCAATTGTCAATTGCTCATGGCAATTTGTATTGCTTCTTGAGACATCATATTCACTTGCTTCATCTTTTGAAGACTCATAGTCAGTTTCCATAGTATACTCAAACATATTAACTGCAGGTTCATCTTCACTTCTCATGGATTCATTTAGAGCTTGAGCCATAGCACACTGATAGGGGGAATGTGGCCCATCACATGCCATACACCATAGGGTATTTTCCACATTATGTGTGTTTCCTCCCTTTAAAGGATCAGGGGTATTCTGATTTTGTGTGCCTTTTGTTTTATCTTGCACAGGTTTGTCATGTTTCCATGTAGTGTTATATGGCATATCACGTAATCTAGCAGGTTTGTCTTGTCAGTTGTAGTGAGGCCTCTTAGGTTTACTTACTTTAGCAACAAGATCCTTGACCGCAGTCATTAATTTTTCTATCTTATCCTCTTCTTTGGAGGATTTATTTTGGTGTGGTTTTTGTTCCTGCCACAATCTTCCATCAATCCTTCTTCCCACTTCACCTGATGCTTTTATATTACTCTCTACATTGTTTACAATTTTGAAAGCATCTCTCAAGCTATGTGGGTTCTTATCTTTGAGAATGTAATCCATTTTGGGGTCAAATGCATTATCATAGGTAGTTAGACACACATTTTCATCTAACCTCATCACTTGAAAAAGTCTATGCATTGCCTTTTGAAACCTTGCATTAAAATCTATGACAGCTTCATTATCAGATTTCCTAATGTTGTTAAATTCATTGAGCATGAAGCTCACATTTTTCTTGTCTCCATATTGCTCTTGAAAGAAAATTTTGAACTCTTCCCAAGAACCAACACTGTCCACAAGTAACCCTTTGTACCAATCTCTAACATCCTCAATCAAGGATTGCACAAATAGCTTCATGATGACGTCTTCATGTGCAATTTCATATTCATTAATCATGTCACCAAAAGATTTCAGATGCTCTTCAGCACTGACAGCATTATTCCCAGCAAACTTCTTCAGTTTATACCTCCATTCAATAGGGACATGGTTTGGATATCTGGGAATTCCATCAAAATACAACAACCTATACAACTCAACATTTATTGGTCTCCTTTGAAACTGATTTCCAATAAAGTTGTTTCCAGTATTCACCCTTGGGCCTGATCCACCAACTCTAGAATTTTGATGGATTTGATTATAGGGTAATCCATGACTGGTTTGATTTGCTAGAATTGTACTTGAGGGAATAGCAGAATTATTTGGGGCAGCATTATTAGATTGGTTAACAGGTGGGATAGCACTTGTTTGTATTATTGGTTGAGTGTTCAACAAAGAGGTAGAAGTATGTTGGGACGTAGGATTACTATGATCTACAGGTGGGAAAGTTATAGGAGGAGCTTTCAAGCATCGTATCTTTCTCTTGAACTCGGCATTAAGTGCTTCTATTTCAGCCTTCTCTAACTCCCTTTGTAGACCTTCATTTTCTTTCCTTATCCTTTCTACCTCAATCTCATGTGACATCATTCCCTGGGGTCCTTCTGCACTTCCTAACACTAGACCCGCAAATCTATTCTCCACTACTTTCTGCTTTCCTTTGTCAACAACGGGTCTGGTAGGTTGAGGATCACTATGAACCTCCCTACTAGGTTGTACTGCAACTCTAGGTGCAGAAACAATTTTTGGATCAAGGATTTCCCTAATAACAAGACCTTGCTCTTTACTCCTAGGTTTTTCTTGAGAAAACAACTCAAGCTCTGCAATCTATCTTAATAACCTATCTCTTTCAATGAGTTTGGCTTTGGTTTCATTCTCCTTTTCCTTATCTTTCTTTTTTCTTATGGCAATCAATTGATGTATTCTCTGATTTAGAACCTCAATCTCCTGAGACACTTCATCTTAGTCTGGCAAAGTTTCCTTTGAATTAGACACATTTAACTGGTCCATATCAATCAAGCTAATATTTCCTTCCATAGTCTTGGGAATGGAACTGGCTCTATTACTTATACTATGCCTATCTCTCCCAGAAACATTGTCATTAGACAATCTTTAGTGAAAGGTTTGGATATCATCATTAGTACGAAATAGGTCAACATGAAAACCCATAATATCATGGTTAGAGTCATGAGAAGAGGCATTGGACCTTGCATATACGGGACACTCAAAAGACTTACCCATTTGATTACTCTTTTATTTCCATGACTGACTTGACTGCTCAGGAATAACAGTTCCTCTCCAACCCTTCTTGACTGGTTCAGGTAACCCTTCATACAACTTCTCTTGAGGGTTTTTCTTCATATAAGACCTAGTATTCCTTCTCCTATTCATCTTGCTAATATTGTGACGTGACTATGATTTTTTCTAAAAGAACACTGGTTTTTTTTTACTTCAGAGTCGCCACCCAATATCTTGGGAATAAAATATATAGTTTAACACAGTGAGTCACTTACTAGACACTTAAGAATGAAATTGTTGATCGTTAGAAAAGAATAGAATAGTATTCTAAGACGCTATGAGATAGATCAAGGAGAAAACTCACTTTCAACCTTATTCAACAGTCTATACCAGAGCTCTTTAGATTACTCCCCAGCAGAGTCGCCAATTTTTTTGTTCTCCATTTTGAAAACTTTTGTTTGTTCTCTTTAAAAGTGAAAACTACTACCTCTGTGTTGCAATGGAAGAGAACAATAAAATTTTGAAATAAAGACAACAATATGAGGTTCCAGACTTAGGAAACCTCCTACACTTTAAGCTTATGAAAGCTTGGGCAGGTGAACCCTTTAAGACTATTTTCTCATAAAAATATTAAATAGTTTGCAAAAAACCAGTGTAAATTCCTGCAAACTTTCCTTGTTGACCAGTACAACTGAAACATAAATGGAAATTTGATTTGACTTTTTAAAAGAGGATCACAAAATTCATCCAAAGACCCAACAGATAAACTAGTGCCTTATCCGGGCAATAGAGTCATCTACAACAGACTGCAACCTGACAAGAGAAACTAGTACACAAATCACAAGTTCCTGATCTATCAAATCTGAAATATGACTGACATATACAGAGTCATAATCTGCATCAGACTTCATCATCAAATCCACACCAAAAATACTTATATCAATGACTTTGTTCCAAGCATATTTATATTTTTCTCCTTAAGAAAAAGACTTAAAACAGCTTCATTAGATGTCTAGCAAATCATTCAAATAAGCAATCCTTGATTACTTAAACGAAATGAACACTATTACAATGACATAGAGACAATACAAATCTGAATTTAAATTCTCTGGACTGTATATTTCATTCCCCTATCAAAAGGTTACAAGTACTTCATATTTGACTTAGAATTTGCTAAGACAAAGGCCTGTATTAACTTTGCTAGAGTTTAGCTACAAAAATTTGTTTCCATTTTCTAGGTAGCCATGGTATCCTTTTATAGAAATCAGGATGCAACAAGCTTCAAACTACCTAGAAGAATAATCTTACCCTAATAGTCATTTATTGTAAAAGTTATATTTATGTGCCATTGCAGTTGAGGGAGAAACCTAACAAGCTTTCTGAGATGCGTGCTTCATTAATTCACTGGGCATTCATTTGGAAGATGGCCAGAAGGGCAGACTCCTATTACCCAAAATTGGTTGCAACAACCAGAAGCTTCATAATATCGGTGGATCACCTTGTGCCAAAGCATTAATGAGTTTTTATCACAGAGCAGCGCATCATTATGCTCTTCCCATATCTCCCTGTAGATCTCCTGGGTACCTTTCACCAACCCATTTTCATCTTGAAGCAATTTCATATGCAACTTGCATAGCTCTGTCGATATTTCTTTTGAATATTTAAAATTCTTTGGTGCCAATGGATCTGGAGGCTTTCCCTCTGAGCACTTTTTCTTTAGTCACCAAGTCACGTCTTTTAAAGTTTGGATGTATTTCCATTACGGTATAACGACAACCATCTAATCATGGGAAACTAACATGCCTTTTAACTTCCCTAAGTAATCCACTTAGAAACAGGCCCCACCACCTAGTATCGGGAAAACTTAACCGCTACCGCACTTGGCCTGTAAAAAATTCAATCTTTCTAACTGAAGAATAAACCCTGAGATCCCGAGGTCACTGTCCCAAAAATACTTTTTGAGGGTTGCACTTAACTACAAAATCAGATTCCTTTGATTGAGAGCCATCCATGGATATATAACACTTATATATCAGGCAAAAAATAATCCCTTAGTCATCAATCCTTCTACAAGTCGGTCGTTTAATTTTCCACCTGTTCACCACAGTCATAAATTATATTTTAAATCTTTGAATCTTATCGCACAGACATCTTCCATGTATCCCCACCATGTGGCAACATCTGGTTCATTCCGGGGCCCATATCCTGCCACCTCAGCACCACCTGGGTTCACCACCGAAATGAAACTCTTTGTTTCTTCCTCGGCTTGCTTGTTCTTTATTTCCTCCGAACTGCTCTTCCTATGGTTCCCACCGCTTAGTCACTAAGTCACGGCTTTTAGCCATCTAGCAACTTTTTGTTGCGACTTGGCGACAGCCATAGATCTTCCTTGGATCACCGTTGATCGGCCTTGACTTTCCCGGCCCTTACCTCATCTGAGCGGCTCCCTCTATCACTTTCTCTTCTAACAGGCCCGACATGTGTCACATCTTGACTCACCTTTGGATCCATCTACCTGCCACCTCGGACTTGCCACTGGACTTGAGCCCCCCCTAACTCTTCTTATTCTCTCGCTACGTGGCACATCTTCACTCACCCTGAGCCCACCTGGACTACCAACTTAACTACCACCTGGTCAGTTGCTATGTCGCATGTGATAACCATCGGGCACTTTCACATGGTGGTATAGCGATGGCCATAGATCTTCCCTCAAGTTGCTCGATCCTTAGCCCCTTAGTCACTTTCCTTTTAGTGAGTGTGCTTTGTTGCCAACTCGCATGGGATAGCCGGTGAGCACTTTCGCATCGCGACATGGTGACAACCGTTAGATCATCTCGCCTGGTCGTTAGATCATCTTGACCTGCTCGGCCTTTAGCTTCTCTGAATGGCTCTCACCTATGCCATGGTGTCACCACTTAGCACCACTGGATTCGCTCTAAGATCTTCCTAGACTCCACCTGGAAGCGGCCAAGTCATCTCCACTGGACCCACCACCTCCTTTGGTTTGTTCGGCATCATCTTTTTGGCAAAACATTCTCTTTGGCTAGCCACTTTCTTGTCTCATTGAAACCGTAGTTTCATCGATGCCTTCACTTTTCGATGGAACTGGTTGATATTTATTCGATGTGCCTTTGTTGATGGATTCAAGCATTCGGTGAACTATTTTCACATCTTATCGAAACCTTAGTTTCATCGACACCTTCATGTCGATGAAACTCATGCCTTTGGTGAGTCCACTTTGAGATATATCGAAGCCATAGCCTACTTGATATACACCTTGATGATATGCCACCTGTCTGTCATGTGGAACCCTTTGATTGGCCCCAAAGTTTACAACTAAGCGCCACCTGTCACAAGGGTATTCATTTCAGGATCTCCACTCTAACACCCTAGCACGACCTCCACTAACCGCCAGAAAGAACCGCCTGCCTTAACCTCTTGCACTAACTGTCGGCCATGGTTCACTGCTAGTGGTTTGTCACCAAGTTGCAGGCAATATCTGGCGAGCATTTTTATGTCGCGACAACCCTTGGATCCATCTTGATCATCGTTGATCTATCTTGATCTACTTGACCCTTAGCTCCTCTAAGCAACTACATCCTATGCCATGGTGTCACCATGTGTCCGCCACTTGTCAACTACATGTCACCACGCGACACTTCATGACTTGCTTAGTGCTTACCTCAGCCCCACCTAACCTGCCAGCTCATCAGTCATCAAGTCATGGCCATTAACAGTCAAGCACTTTTTCATGGCGGTATAGCGATGGTCGTCGATCTGCATTCAACTTGATCGCTATTTAACTTGCCCTTTTACTGCAAAATTTTGGGTTCTTTGAGATGCGCACAGGGGGCCCACCGCTTCTGAGCTGCCACTTGCCAAAATCCTTTAAGATTTGACACTATGAGTGTGTGTGGCTTTATGTTTAAATACTAAAATGCTATTCCCCACCACCAATGTGGGATAAATTGTTTTCCTTAGCCCTTTCCATCGAGTCATCAGGATCTCTCCAAACATGAAAATTCGATGGTCAATGCCATCTTTCCACGCCCTGCACTTCTTTGCATGGGTCCCACCACTTAGTCGCCATGATCAATAGGAACCTGCTCGATCATTAGGAAGCCCGACAGATACATAGGAAAGACATAAGACTAAGGCAAAATTAGAATTTATCAGAACCTGCCCAGGCCTAGACTTAGAAGGCCCCCCCCTTGACGACACACAAACCCTTATGCTTAAGTGGAAAAATGACAAGCAAAGACTTTTAATCGAAAGCAAAGGGACATTTTGAACCTTGAACCTTGAACTAATTTGCAAATGGTCCAAAACAGACACAACACATTCTCACTTGCTTAGCAAAAAATATTACAAAGTCACGACTCATGCAATAGAAACGATTGAACCATTGAACTTTGAACCAAAAAGGTTCAAAGGTTCAAGTTCAATATGAATTACAATTTAATGTGCCACAAAGGTTTAATCTTTTAAATGTTTTCATGGAAAAGAAAAAACCCTAAACCCTCATAATTTTATAGGTTCCAACAAAACTCATCATGCTTCCTCAAGGTCGCTCGACATTCATTATACATAGGCCTATGCCAACCGTTCACAAATAGAGTCTCCTCTATAATAAGTTAAAATTTGTAAGATGGGTCAACCATCACACCTGTGTCAGCTTGACCGTTCAACTTAGCAAGGATGTACAAAGGAGCAGACTTTCCATAGTATGGGGTATCCAGAGGGGTGAAAGACATGTCAAACACCTTCTCTTTCTAGCTAGGAGGCAAACATATAGGAGTGATGGTGACCATGTTCATAAATGGACCATCATTTGAAGAAGGCCCTGATGTAGAGATGAAATTTTCTAAATATGGGGGAAAGGGATCAGTGTAGATTTGCATGTCATTGTTGGTTTTGTCAACGAACTTGTTTGACTTGTGTATCAACTTTGATTGCACCACTGTCAATGTGGTCCTGGACACTGTGTCAAAGATGATAACACCACTCAATGTCATGACTAGGCACACAATGATAATGACAAAATTTTGATCCATTATACTAGCGTGGATAAGGTCTACTATCAAACAACGGTCTAGTCTCAAGAAGGGTGATTAGATTGTCTTTCAAAAATCGATGCATTATGCTCAAATAAGAGATTCATTTTCATGAAGACCCTATTATGTTGTGATCCTTGTGTGGCAGTTGTCAAAGGAACAACCATGATATTAGCTACAACCTTATTATTCCTAGACCCTTATGTGGACGTGCCTGAAAAGGACCCACCACAAGGGTTTGAAGTAGAATCTTTGAACTGTGAAATGGTGTGCTAGTAGTCCGTAAGCATGAAACAAATATTAGAAAAGTTTTGATATCGATTAAGAGATAGCTTCTCCCTCAATGTCGGTTGCAGATTGCCAATAAACATCCTATTTAGATAACTATCTAACAAGGCAAAGGGGATCCTAGTGGAGATCGACTGATACCTCGAGATAAAATCTGTGATCTTCTCATTGGGTTTCTGCTTGCAATGAACAAGGTCAACAATGGTGATCCTACTGCTAATGTTGGCCTGAAACTATTTCAAAAAAAGGTCCATGAGATGATCAATGGTATGAATGGTCTGGTAAGGAGCTATACCACTCTAACACGGTTCATTTAAGGGACCGTAAGAATAGATTAAGTAGCATGAAGTCTAGGCTATGATAGTCACTACACATGGTCATGAAGGAATCGATGTGCACATTAGGGTCCCCATCACCATTAAACCTATCAAATTTCAATGACTCAACCATGGTATGAAGGATAGTATTCAAGATGGTAATATCAAGGGGACTCTTCCTGTAAAATATAGGCATAGACGATTGACCAAAGGTGGAATCCAAGTTTGTCAGTTGCAACTGTAACTGCCCCATGTTTTGTAAGATGGTGTTCAAGAATGGATTGCTAGGTGGAAGAGGTGGAGGTGGGTAAATGTTAGGTCCCGGAGATAACTGAGAGGGGGGGGTGAATCAATTGTCTAATAAATTCAAACCAAAAACAACTTGACCAACTTAATGCTTAATACCGGTGAACCATTCTTTTATGTCGATAGACAGTTTTATCAGTTAATTGCAATACCGGTAAGGATTAATGCATGAAACAAAAAGACAAAGTTATCCACAACACATAACACCAATGTTTGTATGTGGAAACCTTGTAAGGGGAAAAACCATGGTGGGAAACCTTACCCACAATCAGATGATACTACTGCAGACAGTAAGTGTATATAAATGGGGTCTGCACATGCAGAAAGGCCAAGTGCATAGAGCTCACTGCTCAAACATAAAATGGGAGTCACACTGACTACAATTGGATGGTTAAATCGAATAAGAATGTACTGCTCAAAATAGCATCTTCATATGCTGGCTTTAGTAGTGGTGTAGTTCTAATATGCTTTCACCAAAACCTAGCTTCACCTTCGAATGATGTCTGCATGTATAGCTCTGGTTATTCTTTCATATACCTTCACACAATTCTTTTTCGCATTTCTCACTTGATCTTACAAATAAGATCTTACATTTATATCATACCCTAAGACCAATTTTTGTAGGTTGGCTCTAAAGGATAATACGATAAAATCAATTTAAAAATAAATTAATGTCCAATGCAATAACTGATTCAACATGTTGGCTTAATGCATTTACAACAATAATAAGTCATCTCCATAGCGTGCCATGTTGATCTGGAAAAGATAAACCTATTGGTGTAACCTGGACCTATTTACCGGTAACAACAAATATGCAAATACGAATATGCCAATTAACAAACCTTCAATACAAAGTGTCCAAACAATTTCTTCGACATAATCATGTGATTTCCATATCATTCCAAGTGCTGGTGATCATTATATCCTGTCGGTGTACCAGATACCGATGATTGTTCATAAGTCATTTGCTTGCCGGTGAATGTTGCTGATTCTCCAAAGTGCCAGAGTTTTAAGAGGAGAATTTACATCTAAGGAATTTAATACATTTTGTGAAGTAAATAGAATTAGAAGATAGCTATCAGCACCTTGGACACCACAATAGAATGGAGTTGTAGAAAGGAAAAACAGAACTATCTTGGATGCAGCCAGAAGTATGTTATCAGAAGAAAACCTACCACATGTATATTGGAGAGAAGCAGTAAGTACAGCAGCCTATACATTCAACAAAGTTCACATCAAAGGTGAAACCGGTAAGACCCCTCTTGAACTATGGTTTGGTATTACTCCTCTTAAATATTTTAGAATATTTGGAAGCAAATGTTATATCAGAAGAGATGAATATATTGGCAAATTTGATCCTAGAAGTGATGAAGGAATATTTCTTGGTTATTCATCTAAGAGTAAGGCATATAGATGTTTTAACAAAAGATTGCAGAAAATTATTGAAAGTACAAATGTGAAGATTGATGAACAATTCAGAGGAACTTCAAGGTATATAGAGTCTGAACCAGCAACAGAAATTTTGACAAATGAACCTACACTAAATCCACCGGTACAGAATGAAGATCTAGTTACCCCGATATCATCTGAAAATTCCACTGTAACTAAGGAACATCAGCAAACCAAGACACCCCGGTATGTAAGACTGAATAATTCTGAAGATCAGATAATTGGAAACAAGTATAAGGAGTTATGACAAGAGGAAGATTGGCAAATTAAGAGGTATGTCTTATTTCTCAAATTGAACCATCATCTATTAATGAGGCATGTGAAGATAAATATTGGATTAAAGCTATGAAAGAAGAATTAGAACAAATTGAGAAGAATAACACTTGGACATTAGTTCCTCGGCCTAAAGATAAAAATGTGATTGGAACCAAATGGGTATTCAGAAACAAACTTAATGAAGATGGCAAGGTAATTAGAAATAAAGAAAGGCTAGTGTGTAAAGGATATTCTCAAAAAGAAGGAATTGAATATAATGAAACCTTTGCACCGGTAACCAGAATTGAGGCAGTTAGATTATTCTTGGCTTTTGCAGCACACAAGAACTACAAAGTATATCAAATGGATATTAAATGTGCATTTCTGAATGGAGATCTTGAAGAAGAAGTTTACATTGAACAACTTGGTGGATTTTCTTTGACAGATGACAAAGATATGGTTTGCAGGTTAAGGAAAGCTTTGTATGGATTAAAACAAGCTCCAAGAGCTTGGTATGCAAGGTTAGATAAGTATCTTTTGAAAATTGGTTTTTCTAAAGGTAATGCAGACAATAATTTATATTATAAAGTGACTAATGATGACATCTTGGTTATAGAAGTTTTTGTTGATGATATAAACTTTGGAGGTGAAGATGGATTATGTAAAGACTTTTCTATTAAAATGCAGCAAGAATTTGAAATGTCTATGATTGGAGGAATAAAATTCTTTTTAGGATTGTAGATTTTTCAGACTGATAAAGGTATATTCTTGAGTCAATACAAGTACTTGAAAGAGTTACTAAAGAAATTTGGGATGGAGAACTCTAAACCGGTAAGCACACCTATGACTACAAATGACAAATTATCACAAAGGGATGAATCTACACCTGTTAATCCAACTAGGTACAAATCTATGATAGGAGGTTTACTGTATTTGACACAAACCAAACCTGATATTATGAATGCAGTATGTATTGTTTCAAGATTTCAGAGTAATCCTAGAGAAACTCATGAATCAGCAGTAAAAAGGATTTTTTTGTATATACAAGGCACTACAAATCTTGGATTATGGTATCCTAGAGATGAAAACTTTGAACTATGTGCATACACAGATGCAAATTGGGCAGGAGATGTGGATGATAGAAAAAGCACCACCGACGGAGCATTTTTTCTTGGAAGCATACTAGTTTCTTGCTTAAGTAAGAAACAAAGTTTTACATCTTTATCAACAGCAAATAATGAAATATGTTGCAGCAGTAACTAACTGTACATGGGTATTATGGCTTAAGCAAATGTTGAAGGACATAAAGGTAAAATGCAAGGAACCTATTACTATCTATTGTGATAACACTACAGCAATTGATATATCTAAGAATCGGGTATTACATTCTAAAACAAAAAAATGTTTCCATCAAACTGAATTTTCTAAGGGAAAATGTTGAAGCAAAAGAAATAAAACTGGTGTATGTGAATACCAAAGAGTAGATTGCAAATATTTTCACTAAACCTCTGCCTAAGGAAAATTTTGAATATCTTAGAGATCAGCTTGGGGTCATACCCCCACCGGTAGAAACTTAGATAGTTGATGATTATCATCAACCGGCATAATTAATAGAGAAATCTTTTATTCTGGCTTTGATGAGGAAGCTACTTCTCAAGGGGAGTAGTTGGTATACTAAATTGGTTGGTATTTTGTATATGAACTTGGTTTTGTAATAACTTTGGCATTTGATGTCAAAGGGGGAGAGATTGGTATGGAAAAACATGGAACACAAGGAAACACATGTTACTCTCAGGGGGAGAGATTGTTACTTTGAGATTGAGTTTACTTATACCTTGGTAATTGTTGGTACTTTGGTATTTGGCATTTTTATTTTGGCACTTTGATGGTTTTTCCATCTTGTGTTGCCATCAATACCAACAATGAGATCTGCCACCACCTCCACCGGAACCTTCAGAAGGAGTAGTACCACTAGCAGATGTAGTGCTAGTGGTAATCATAGACATCTGAGCTACAATGGAGGTAAAGTTTGAGCTACTAGACATAACAGTATAGCCCAAGGGGGTAGATGAAGCAGTGATACTAGGAATAATAGTAGGCTCAGGATTAACCATGTGTACTGTTGAACAAGGCATGGCCACACCAAGCTGAGAGCCACAAATGTCAAACTGACCATCCTTAGGAGAGGCACTAGCTAAAGGCACATGACTCCTTACAGATAATACCCTCAACATCTATAGGCCTCTCCTATCTAAAATCAGCATGTCTCTCACAGTGCTCACATCATTTCCATCTATGGGGAGGACATTCTCCCAATTTAGGAAACCCTCAAAGTCTCTCAGATTTTGCTCGAGCATGTCAATTTGCTCAAAGTCAACAGTGATATCAGAGTCATGATCAACAACAAGAGGGGAAGATGGATTGGAATGATGAATAAATGATGAACAGTTAGTACCAAACCGGTATTGAGAGGGGGGGTGAATTAGTATAGGCAAAAACATTTTTCCTGAACTGGTTTGACTGCAAACACTGCACTTTGATTGAAGGCACTAACACCGGTCTAAACCAGATTACTACAAGTAAAACATAGTAAGAATGTGAAAGAATTAAACTGGCAACCCTTAGCTTTCTATACAACCTAATACCACATTTCTACTTCACCCTTATGCATAAACAAGTAATCTATCATCATAAATATAATGACTACTTAGTTCAACATATTTACCAGTTTGACATAAAGTACTAAACCATCACATGAAAGGCATCACACATGACACACTGATTTTTCACATGGAAACCCAACTGGGAAAAACCACGGTGGGGATGAATACCCACAAACTATTCTTGAACTCTTTTGAAGTCTGCTCTATTAGGAGCCTAGTCCGGTTAGAGACTTTTACAATAGGTTCTTCTAGGAACCGATCCTACTAGGGATCACCCGGTTAAGGGATGGCTAAATACCTGGTTAAAGGTTAGAACCCTATTAAAGGTTACCTCACAAGAGGATTTGAAGAACTCATTGAATTGAGTCGCCCTGTTAAAGGAGTTACACAAAATCCTATTAAAGCTACCCGGTTAAGGGATTTTCCAACTATTGAAATGGTTAGAGGTCAATAGGTAATACACTAATCTGATAACAGCACTCAATGCCAAGGAAGATCCACTTAAGCTCCTTTTCTTCTGCAACCACACTCTGCAAGTATCAACACACTTCTCTGGTCCGGAAAGAATCAAGTATCGCTCACTGGGATACACACATACCATTTTCCAACAACTTCAAAATGAAAAACATCATCAACCTTATAGGAAACAGATAGGTTGGTAGCATAAACCCTAAACCCTAAACATTTAGGTTTTACAATCCAGTCGGATCAATCCTAACTATTAATCACACTGCATCAAATACAATAGTCTTGAATAGATCTCAAGATGTTCTCCAATGTTCATTCTTTGTCTCTCCAAGAAGCTGATAACTCATCACGCGCTCTCCACCATTTACGTAGACTTCACACATTCCCTAGTTAGATAGGATCACTCTCCATGCAAGATCCTCAAGGAAATTCTTCACACGCACAAGGTTGTCATGGCAACATTTATCTGGTCTTCATACAATGCTAACTCATCACAAGATGTCATTGATTGAATCGCACAAGCTTGGAATGCATCAACCGGAAACCTTGAAGCTGAGACTACCAACCGGTAGTCATGAAACCCCAATACAAAACTTCCATTTACCGGTTCTTATTCCAACATACCGGTTCACCTTGAACAAACATACCGCTTCACTTTTTCACAAATACCAGTTTACATCATCATATCGGTTCTCCTACCAGTTTGCTTACTACACCATACCGGTTCATACTTCAACATATTAACATCAATGACAACATACAATATCATCATGTCATCATTCTATGCACATATGCCAACAATATCCCCCTTTGGAATTGATGGCAATATACAAAGATATCTTTCTACTTGTGCTTCACATCTTCTCCCTAATACTACAGATATCTTCTCCGCTTGACATCTACTCCCCCTTTGACAACAATGCCAAAGTAGAGGCAAGCACATCTATGTTCCACTATGTTGCTCCCTCTAAGGAGTAGCATCCTTCAACACATCAATCCTGAAAAAAGATATATCAATGTAAGAGATGACTGATGTGGAGCACACACCTTTAGTTCACCTCTTGAAGGGGCAAAACCCCTAATTAACCTCTCAAATAGGTAAACATAGCCTTCAGTAGAGGCTTGGTGAATATGTATGCTAACTGCTCTTTACTGGAAACATTTTCCAATACAAATTCTTAGTTCAGGACCTTTTCCTTCAAGAAATGATACTTGAGCTTGAAGTGCTTGGTTCTAGCATGTAAAACCGGATTCTTGGAGATGTTAATTGCACTTGTGTTATCACAAAATATACTTACTAGTTCAGATACAGGAACTTTGAAGCCATTCAATACATGCTTCATCCAAATTGTCTAGGTGCAGTTTATAAATGGTGCAACATACTCTGCTTCTGTTGTAGACTGAGAGATACAACTCTGCTTCTTACTCATCCATGAAACTAGTCTACCACCAAGAAAGAATGCACCGCCGGTTGTGCTCTTCCAGTCATCCATATTACCAGCCCAATCAGCATCTATAAACACTTTTAGGTTGAAATCATTACTGTATGGATAGCATAATCCATAGTCAATAGTTCCCTTTAGATATCTCAGAATCCGCTTGACTGCTACCAAGTGGGATTCTCTTGGGCTTTTCTGGAACTGTGCAGTAATGCCCACTGCATGTGCAATGTCTGGTCTGCTATGTACTACATAGTGTAATTTACCAATCATTGATCAGTATTCCTTCTCATTTACCAACCCTGAGTCATCCTCTTTGGATAATTTACAACCGGTCACCATCAATGTACCAACCAGTTTGTTGTCTTCCATGCCAAAAGTCTTCAACACCTCTTTGACATAATTGGACTAAGTGATAAAGATTCCATCTTTCATTTGTCGAATTTGTAGTCCAATGAAGAACTTAATCTCCCCTATAAGTGACATCTCAAACTCCTTTTTCATCTCATCTGCAAAATCATGACTCATCTTGTCATCTCCTCCAAAAATTATGTCATCAACAAATACCTCACAAATTAGAATCTGGTCTCTTTCTGACTTCAGATAGATATTTCTATCTTAACTTGTTCTCTCAAATCCAATCTTCACAAGATGGGAGTGCAAGCATTCATACCATGCTCTAGGTACCTACTTTAGTCCATACAAAGCTTTATGTAGCCTGCACACCATGTCACTGTCTTTTGATACGGCAAACCCATCTGGTTGCTCTATATACACCTCCTCTTCTAGTATTCCATTCAGGAATGCATATTTTACATCCATTTGATATACTTTGAATCCCTTGAATTCTGCATATGCAAGAAGCATACTAACTCCTTCCAATCTAGCTACTAGAGCAAAGGTTTCTCCATAGTCTTCTCCTTCTTCTTGAGCATATCCTTTGCACACCAGTTTGGCTTTGTTTCTTACCACTGTGCCATCTTCATTCAACTTATTTTTGAAAACCCATTTGGTGCTTATGACATTTTTATGCTCGGGTCTGGGTACCAAAGACCATGTACCATTCTTTTCTATCTGGTCAAGTTCCTCTTCCATTGCCTTGATCCAGTCTTCATCTTTGTGTGCCTCTTTGAATGTTTTACGCTCAAATTCAGAGATCATAAAATAATTTTCTCTAACCTTTCTTCTTGTAAGAATTCCCGCATTCTTGTCTCCTATGATCTTCTTTGGATCATGATTCAGCTTTACATGCCTAGGAATGATCTTAGTTGTTTTCTCTTGCTTTTCTTTTTCATCCTCATCTTCATCAACATCAGCATCTACCGGTGTAGGAGCACTGTTACTAGTGCTAGGTTGTTTTGCAACCAGTTCCCAGAAGGTTACTACCAGTTCATCTCCTACCTGCTCATTGTCGGTTTCCTCGGGTTTCTTAGAGGTTTCATCAATTCTAACATTGATGCTTTCAACAATTCTCTAAGTCTTATTGTTGAAACATTTAAGAGCTTTGGTCTTTGTGGAATACCCTAGGAATATTCCCTCATCACATTTAGCATCAAACTTGCTCTGATGTTCACTCCTTTTGATACAACATTTGCTACCAAACACTCTAAAGTATCTTACCACTGGTGTCTTATTGGTCTAATATTTATAAGGTTTTTTATCCTTACCCTTTTTGATGAGTACCCGACTCATTGTGTAGACTATAGTGCTCACCGCTTCTCTCCAAAAATTTTAAGCAACTTTTCCTTGGATCGGCATTGTTCTAGCTGCTTCAACTACAATCCAGTTGTTTCTCTCTGCTAGGCCATTCTGTTGTGGAGTCCAAGGGGTAGACAATTGCCTCTTGATGTCGTTCTCTTCATAGTACTTGTTGAATTCACCGGAAGTGAATTCTCCTCCTTGATCAATTCTTAGGCACTTGATCCTTTTACTGCTTTCTTTTTCAACCAGTGCTCTGAAGGTTGAACTTTCCAAAGGCTTCAGACTTGTCCTTCAAGAATGTGACCCACATCATTCTTGAGCAATCATCAGTAAGAATCATAAAATACCTATCTCCTTGCACACTCCTAGTTTTCATAGGACCACACAAATCAGTATGCACAAGATCAAGTAAATTGTCTATAGTGAAAGATTTACCTTTGAAGGTTGAGGAACACATTTTCCCCAGTTGACACTCTCTGCACAAAGGATTCTCCAGTTTACTCAGCATAGGCAATCCTCTAACTACCTTGATCTTACTGGCCTTCACAATATTATCAAAGTTTACATGGTAGAGTCTCCTATGCCATATCTAGCTATCATCAAACTTAGCCATTAGACATGTACTGATATTTGCATTCAGCTGAAATAGGTTATCTTTGGTCTGCATATCGGTGGCCATCAGTTCACCACTCTTACCTTTTATTTTACACACTCCATCTCTGAATTCCAGAGTGAGTCCATTATCATTCAGTTGGGCAACACTCAAAAGGTTGTGTCTAAGACCTTCTACCCAATACACATTGTCAGCACTGCTTTTTCCATTTAGAGAGATGGACCCTCTGCCTTTTACCATACATGGTGAATCATTACCAAAATGAACCACACCACCATCATACTCTTTCAAAGATAGAATAGCCACTGTCAATAATCCACTCATTGGAATTATCAACCGCTACAAAATAGTTTCTTTGGTTTCCTCCTTTGAACTTCTTGAACCTTTCTAGATTGTCCTTATTATCACCATTAGGATAGTTTACAGCAATGTGTCCTATTCTATTACAAGAAAAGAATTTCAAAGGGAGCTTACCTCTATATTTATCAATTCCCTTAGGAAGCCTCTTGGCAAGAAGAGCTTCAAATTCCATTAGGATCTCCTCATCATCCATTTCTCTACTTTGTCTTGGTTCACCACTGGTACTAGCTTCTTTGCCCTTTCTAGATGGTGCAACAGATGCTCTAAAGGCCGATTCAGTCTTATGAATACTATCATCATAATTATTTAGCTCATAAGCTATCAACTTAGCAATGATGGAGTCTAGGGATACCTTTGTCTTGTCTATAGATCTCAATTCCTAAATATCAGCAACCCTTATTGCATAGACCGGTAATAAGGATCTCAAGACTTTGCTTACAACAGTGGAATCATCTATTATACCACCTGCACTCTTGATGTCTCCAACAAAAATTTTGATTCTTATTTCATATTGTTGAATGCTCTCTCCTTCAACCATCCACATGTCTTCAAACTTTCCCCTAAGGCTCTCTTCCTTAGTTTGTTTCACATGCTCATCACCGCCATAGATATTCTCAAGAGCATCCCATACTTCTTTGGGATTGTCTTTATCCTGAACATCAATAAACTCAATGTCAGATAGACTACTTATTAGGGCTTCCATGACTTGCCCATTCTCCTGAATCTCTCTCTTTTGATCATCGGTGAGAGTATCGATAGGGATAACATAAGCGTTCTCAACATAGCTCTAGTGTTGAGAACCCATGCTTTTGATGTATATCTTCATTATGTCCTTCCATATTTTAAAGTTGTCTCTGTTGAACTTTGGACCTTCCCTCATCATCATTAGAGTAGGATCTTTTCCTCAAGCGGTTAAGCTTACAACATAGAGGACCTGGAAGATGCTCTGATACCAATTAATGAATAAATGATGAACAGTTAGTACCAAACCGGTACTAAGAGGGGGGGTAAATTAGTATAGGCAAAAATACTTTTCCTTAACCAGTTTGACTACAAACATTGCACTTTGATTGAAGGCACTAACACCAGTCTAAACCAGATTACTATTGGTAAAACACAGTAAGAATGTGAAAGACTTAAACCATAACCCTTAGCTTTCCATACAACCTAATGCCACATTTCTATTTCACCCTTATGCATAAACAAGTAATCTATCATCAAAAATATAATGACTACTTAGTTCAACATATTTTACTAGTTTTATATAAAGCACTAAACCATCACATGAAAGGTATCACACATGACACACTGATTTTTCACGTGGAAACCCAACTGGGAAAAACCACAGTGGGGATGAATAACCACAAGTTGTTATTGAACTCTTTTGAAGTCTGCTATGTTAGGAGCCTAGTCCGGTTAGAGACTTTTACAATAGGTTCTACTAGGAATCGATCATGCTAGGGATCACCTGATTAAGGGATGGCTAAATACCCGGTTAAAGGTTAGAACCCTATTAAAGGTTACCTCGCAAGAGGATTTGAAGAACTCATTGAATTGAGTCACCCTATTAAAGGATTTACACAAAATCATGTTAAAGCTACTTGGTTAAGGGATTTTCCAACTGTTGAAATGGTTAGAGGTCAATAGGTAATACATTGATCTGATAACAGCACTCAATGCCAAGGCAAATCCACTTAAGCTCCTTTTCTTCTACAACCACACTCTGCAGGTATCAACACACTTCTTTGGTCTAGCAAGAATCAAGTATCGCTCACTGGGATACACACATACCATTTGCCAATAACTTCAAAATGAAAAATATCATTGACCTTATAGGAAATAGATAGGTCGGTAGCATAAACCCTAAACATTTAGGTTTTACAATCCAGTCGGTTCAATCCTAACCGTTAATCACACTGCATCGAGTACAATAGTCCTGAACAAATCTCAAGACATTCTCCAACATTCATCCTTTGCTGCTCCAGGAAGCTGATAACTCATCAAGCACTCTCCACCGTTTACAGAGACTTCACACATTCCTGAGGTAGATAGGATCACTCTCCATGCAAGATCCTCAAGGAAATTCTTCATGCGCACAAGGCTGACGTGGCAACACTTATCTGGTCTTCATACAATGCTAACTCATCACAAGATGTCATCGGTTGAATCGCACAAGCTTAAAATGCATCAACCGGAAACCCTGAAGCTGAGACTACCAATTGGTAGTCATGAAACCCCAATAAAAAACTTCCATTTACCGGTTCTGTAAAGCGGAAAATCGTGATCGAACCCTAGTTGCTCTCCCCTCTTCCAACTCCAAGGAGAGAGAAGGGAGAGTCTCTAGGGTTGATGGTTTTCACTTAGGGGAGAGACTTTACATTCAAAAGAGGGGTTGAAACCCACAAGATCCAATCCCACACAATGCAAGATTGGATGCTAAATGTGTTTCAAGGGTTAAGAAAGCAAGGCTACCCTCTTTTGTAAAGAATGTTGATAGAAGAATTAAGCTAGGAATGCATAGAAAGTGACAAAGATTCGCTTATAAACTGAGATAGGGATATAGGATGAAGCTGCGGACCTGGAATTAGCAGTAAAATGTCGATACGGCGCTGTCCTGCAAATTTGAGCAAAATTTGACGGGACGATGGCGCCCGGCGTGCACACGGTCCTCCGAAAAATCCGCGAAACGAAGGGGGATCTGTTCGTCTCTGCACAAGGATTCCAGATCTTCAATTTCAGTCGCGTACCTACAACCTACACACAGAAAAGCGAAGACGATTGGGGGGTTAGGGATTAGGGGTTTGCCTTTAGGTCAAACCCCAGTTTTGGAATTAACCAAGAAATGAGAAATTGCTATAAATGTAATGTAAAACAAGTACTAATACCTTGTTGTAAGGATGTTTGTATCCTTATGTGTGAAGGTATAGATGTTGTTGTTTGTTGTATGTTGTATGTTGTAGCATGTAATGTGTTGTAAGTGATCTCCTCTTCAATGGTTGAATCCTTGTCTTGAATGCAACACTTAGCCTTGAATGGAGACTTGGAATGAATGCTTGAATGCTTGAATGCTTGAGTATAGTTTCCACGCTTTTTCCATCATATCGAATGAAAAAGGAAAATGTAGTTTATATACTTGTCAATTAGGGCTGATAGACTAATTTTCCCGACCTTAGGCCGACCAGGAAAGTTAATTTTCCAATTTGCAAACATAAAGACTCGAAGTCCAAAAGAGACCGGGCCCAAAATAGGACCCAGGGGACCAGGGCGCTGGGCGCCATGGTCCTGGGGGACCAGGGCACTGGGCGCCCTTGTCCTGAAGGACCAGGGCGCTGGGCGCTCTGGTCCCACCTCCCGGGACAGCAGGGTGCAAAGGAGGTTTAGGCCAAGGTGCAAGAAAATGCAGTTTTCAGCGTCATAATTAGGTTTTCGGGGTCTCCATTCAGGTTGCGTGTTGCGTCGCCATCGTGAAGACCGAAATGCAGTCGAAATTGCAAGTGTCACAATTTTAGGATGCTACATTTAGCCCCCACTTTAGCGGGAGTATAAGCGTACGCTCATACTTCCGGTAAAGTACAAGGAAACAACATTGAAAGACTTTCACCACGTCAAGGAGGCAAGATACACCAAGCCCCCAGTGGACTAAGGATCTTACGACTTCGATTGGCAAAGTAAAAGGGAAGATCACGAGGGCGAACCATGACTGTCAGTAGCAAGGTTCCCTCACTATGAGTCATGCCAGAAAGATATCAAAAATTTTCAAGGCAAGGCTAAATTTGCCAAGAAATTTTCAAGTATCTTGAAAAGATATGAACGGGATGTATGCCCCCCTACGTTAAAGCGATCGCACACGCCTCACCAGGGGTGATTGCTTTAAGGTAGTGATACATATAAGAATGAGAAGGGAAAGGAGCATGTTATCACAAAGATTTAGCCCCCAAGTGTGAGATAAACCCAAGGATAATAAACACAAAACACAAAGCACGAGGTGACTTCGCTTTCCTTGGGGTCAGTATGCTGTATGATTATTCATGTATATCATATGTATGTATGCATAATTGTTCTTCATTCCCCAATCAAGGAAGGTCACCTAGAAGAAGGGAACACATGTGTCTTTTGAGTCAACATGAGAGAGATCGAGAGATCTCAATGCTTTGCATCGTCCTCAAGTAGACAACACTAAGGACAACAAATGGAAGAATGAGAGTACACATAGAAGAAGTGACAAAAGAGAGGAGGAGAGAATCTGCTATGCTAATGAAACTAGTCTAGCACGTCATCTACCCCCCAATCTTACTGATCAATGTTTCGGGAAGGTAGGGAACACGCTAGAGGAGGAACATCCAACACAGCAGATGGAGCTATCACAAGATCCAAACAAGGGCTATGTTCATATCCCAAGCCGCGGTGTTCTTGTCTAGGAGCTAGGATGAGTGCTTTAGAAAATTCATTAGATAAATGGTTATCAATATCAACAAGTTCATATTCACTATCAGAATGAACAAGAGTAACATTTTCATCATGAATAACATTTTCATCTATATCATCATCAAGATTTATAAAAATAGGATCTTTGACTCGCACAGGATCAAGACCATCATGCATCTTATGTTTAGGAGATTTCGGCTCAATCGTCTGCTGAGGAGAAAATGGAATAATGCTTGTTGAAGGTGTTTTTGGGGATTGCAAAGTTTGAGAAGTAGCTGCTTGAGCTCTAAGACGACGCTTTCGTCAGCGTTCACGTGCAGAATGATTTCGTATAGTCTTAGTAGGAAGATTAGGAGATTGAGGAGGAGGAATGTTCTCATCCTTATCACTTGGGTGTTTAGGTTGTGGTCTCTTAGGCTGGATAATAGGAGAAGAAGAAGGTCTCTTCTCTCTATAGAAGGAAAGAGGAGGAACTGCTCCATATAAAGGAGGAACTTTTGGTTTAGGAAGGAGACCAAGTCCATCATGACGACTAGGTATAGGTCTACTCTTAGAAAGTTTATTAGGCATAGACATAGTCACATCCATGGGGATGGGTTGGGAATCTTCTTGAGGAAAGACATTAGTTTTATCTTTCAAAGGAAGAACTTCCTTCTCAAGAATGATAGGAATATCAAGTTTGGGTGTTCTAGATTCACTTAGAGATAGGATCATGTCTTTTTTCCACTTTTGATAAGATTTGAAAAGATGATCACTTCGCGGAGGAAGAGATTGGAATTGTTTAGGCCAAAAGTAATCAATAGGAATGCTAGGAGTTCTTTCAGCTGGTTTAAAGAGACTATGATTGACAGTAACAACTTCACCATTATGGGGAAATTTCAGACACTTGTGAATAGGAGAAGCAATAGCTTTCATGGAAGATAGCCAAGGATAGCCAAGCTTCACACGAAATTGTTCGGAAGATAGAATAATAGCAAAGTTCACATCAAGGGATTTTTTATGGACCTCAATAGGTAATGTAATAGAACCAATTGCAGGAGAAGAAAATGCATCAAATAATTTCACAATCACATCTGTTTTGTCATAAATCACTTGATTCAATTGCAAAGTAAAAAGAAATTCTTCAGTAATGACATTAACCATACAAGAAGGATCGATAAGCACTCCACGGCAAGGTGTGTTCTTGACTTTTGCAACTATATATAAAGGACCATCAGGTGCTCTGATAGTTTCACTAGAATCAAATGTGATGGAAGGTTCTTCAGGATTTTCTTGCTGCTCTACAAAGTTAATCACATTCGGAGTCATAGACACAAGATCATCAGGTGAGACAGAGGAATCAGTAGTATCAATCGCATTAGAGGTATGAGAAGGTAATGGATCAGTAAAAATCTGAAGATTTTGGTTAGGAGGAGCTACAGATGTGTTGCCTTTATCATTCACTCCAGAAACAGAGATAGTATTATTATCAATCAAATCTTGAATTTTCCCCTTTAAAAGAAAAACATTTTTCAGTATCATGCCCAGGTTGACGATGAAACTGACAAAAAGATTTGTTATCAAAATAAGGTGAAGTAATCTTTGCAGGATCAATTTGCCTTATAGGAGGAAGAGTAAGCACATTTTGTTTCAATAACTTATTCATAATACTATGCAATGATTCATTCAAAGGAGTAAACTTTCTTTCTTTCTTGAAAAACTTAGAAATAGGAGGCACACCTGATGCTACATTCACATTGTTGTTGATGATGTTTTCATTGAATTTAATGGACTCTTTGTTTGGTTTAAACTTCCCAAATTGTTGTTGACTACTATCACCCTTATCACTCGGAGCCATAGGATGTGATTGTTCCATTTGACTCACAGTCAGTTGATAATTGTGAAGAGTTGCGCACAACTGTTGGAAAGAAGTAAACTCAGAAAATAGGAGTTTGTCTCGAATATCTTTTTGTAAATTAGAAATAAAGATTCTTTGAATATCATTGTCAGGCACTGGAAAAGAAATTTGAGCATACAAATGCTTATATCTACCAATGAAATCAGTCACTTTTTCTTTAACACCTTGTTTACAATTCATTAAATCAATCAAAGTAACTTTAGGACTTATATTGTTTTGAAATTGTTGAATGAAAGCATTTGCAAGTTGTTCAAAAGAAGTAATAGAATAGGAAGGCAACGAGCAATACCATTGTAGGGCTTTGTCTCTTAATGTTCTAGTAAACAGTTTTGCAAGCAACCTTTGGTCATAAGCAAAATCGGTACATATTGTTTGAAAGATCTTAACATGTGTTAGAGGATCACCTTTACCATTATAAAGCTCCAAATGCGGAATTTCAACATGTTTAGGGGGGATAGCTCGAACAATGTCAAGAGAAAGTGGGCTCGCAACATCAAATGTGGGCACACTAAACTCAGATTGATTCATAGAGGCAATTTGTTGCTGTAAAGAAGAGACAGTTTGTGCAAGATTGTTAATGGTCGCTTCAGTCGAAGAGTTCATATTAGACGTGTTAGATTGTGATGGAGGTGTTATGTTATTGAAAGAAGGTAGAGAGTAAGGTGGTGGGACACTATGATAATTAGTCATAGGAGATGATTGGAAAGGAGGCACACTACAAGGAGGAATGGAAGGGTTAAATGAATTGCCCCCTTGCGTCATGTTCATTTGTGGTGATATAATAGGAACACTCATTGAAGGAATGAATGAACAAGTTGGATTGAATGAAGGAAGAGGGTTAATTGAAGAAGAGGGATTGCCCCCATGACTGGTGATCATAGGAGGAATGTCTTGTGTTGAAGTAGTCATTATGTTTGATGTAAAAGTAGGTATACTAGCAATAGGAGTCGTCAAAGGAATAGAATGATTGTCTTGAGTAGGAGGTTGTGTATAACCTAAGGTTTCAGCACAACTCTTCATAGGCATCACATTTGAATCCACAATGTGTGCAATACCACGCAAAATATCAATTCCATTCTTATCACTTTGAAGCATACGTTTTAGACCCTCAATTAAAGGAAGAGCTTGACTATCAGGGTATTCTTGAGACATCCACTGTCGAAAATCGTCAAATTGGTTATCCAATTTTGAAAGTTGTTCTACAGAAACCTCATGGAGAGCTTCTTCATCATTAAGAGGATTAGAGGAATTACCCATGTCCTCGTTAAAAAGACCATTCAAATTAGGTTCCATCTCCTCAGTAATTAAACCTTGGAAGGACTTAATTCTAAGGCTTCGTCTAACGGGAATAGTGTAAGTAGGGCTTATTGTTGTAAAACTCATGCACTAGAAAGAGAGAGAAGATTTTGAATTTTAGAGGTAGCAAATTTCAGTAAAACCATCCAATCTTCTAGATTTAAGCTATTAAATACAATCAGGACAATATCCCGAGATTTCAGAAAAAATATCCGGGACCGTGGCGCTCGGAGTGCACACGGTCCTCGCAACTTTTTTTGAAATTTGCAGGGATGAAAGTTATGATGATTTTACAGCTAACCTGAAAAAATTGAGTGATTTTACGATCTGTAGATAGGCCAAATTAAAGTTGCAATTTCAAAATTGAACCCTACCAAGATTGTCGAAAAATGCAAAATTTGAATTTTTGAAAAAGAGAGGGAAACTGAAATTTTGAATTTTATGATTTTAGAGGGAATGTCAAAAGCAATGCAAGTTTTGAAATTCAAAAGTTGACTCAATTTCACGCAAAATTCAATTTTGAAAGCGGAAATCAAAGTTGTTGTAATTAAGCACTTAATTTCAAAAGTCACAAATTGCAAAAAATTTGAATAAATCACTGAAATTTCGAATGAATGATAACACACTTTTCAGATTTAGGACTGTAAGAAACACAATTTTGACACAAATTTCAATTTCACCAATTTTTGAATGATTAGAAGCCCTAAACCAAGCAATCGCTAGACCAACTTTGACTGTAATTTTGAAAGTGTTGTAATTGATAAAATTAGCCAAAATTCTGGATTTTAGCAGAAAAATACAGTAAGATCTAGCTCCCAAAATTTCAGTAAAAATGTCGGGGACGATGGCGCTCGGAGTGCACACGGTCCTCGCAACTTTTTTCCAAATTTTCAGGGATGAAAGATATTGTGATTTTATTGCGGAATCCAAAGTTACAGCTGATTTGGAAATGTTTTGATCAGTGAAATTTGTCGGACAAAGGTTGAATCAAGAGGGTCTTAAAAATTAGGGTTTTGACATTTAACCACTTAATTTTCAAAATTAAAGCACAAATATGAATTGATAATTTGTAATAGAAGGGCAGATCTGAAACAAGCATCAACAATTAAACATTTCACAAGTTTAATTACTTAAAAAAGAAAATTTAGGGTTTTAATGCAATTAACCTCTAAAATTTTGCAAAAGATCAAACATGGAAATGTAATCAAGGAATCCAATTTTCAGATCTAACTATGAATAATCAGAAAGGATGTTCACATCGGGTTCACCAAAATGTAAAGCGGAAAATCGCGATCGAACCCTAGTTGCTCTCCCCTCTTCCAACTCCAAGGAGAGAGAAGGGAGAGTCTCTAGGGTTGATGGTTTTCACTTAGGGGAGAGACTTTACATTCAAAAGAGGGGTTGAAACCCACAAGATCCAATCCCACACAATGCAAGATTGGATGCTAAATGTGTTTCAAGGGTTAAGAAAGCAAGGCTACCCTCTTTTGTAAAGAATGTTGATAGAAGAATTAAGCTAGGAATGCATAGAAAGTGACAAAGATTCGCTTATAAACTGAGATAGGGATATAGGATGAAGCTGTGGACCTGGAATTAGTAGTAAAATGTCGATACAGCGCTGTCCTGCAAATTTGAGCAAAAGTTGACGGGACGATGGCGCCCGGCGTGCACACGGTCCTCCGAAAAATCTGCAAAACGAAGGGGGATCTGTTCGTCTCTGCACAAGGATTCCAGATCTTCAATTTCAGCCGCGTACCTACAACCTACACACAGAAAAGCGAAGACGATTGGGGGGTTAGGGATTAGGGGTTTGCCTTTAGGTCAAACCCCGGTTTTGGAATTAACCAAGAAATGAGAAATTGCTGTAAATGTAATGTAAAACAAGTACTAATACCTTGTTGTAAGGATGTTTGTATCCTTATGTGTGAAGGTATAGATGTTGTTGTTTGTTGTATGTTGTATGTTGTAGCATGTAATGTGTTGTAAGTGATCTCCTCTTCAATGGTTGAATCCTTGTCTTGAATGCAACACTTAGCCTTGAATGGAGACTTAGAATGAATGCTTGAATGCTTGAATGCTTGAGTATAGTTTCCACGCTTTTTCCATCATATCGAATGAAAGAGGAAAATGTAGTTTATATACTTGTCAATTAGGGCTGATAGACTGATTTTCCTGACCTTAGGCCGACCAGGAAAGTTAATTTTCCAATTTGCAAACATAAAGACCCGAAGTCCAAAAGAGACCGGGCCCAAAATAAGACCCAGGGACCAGGGCGCTGGGTGCCATGGACCTGGGGGACCAGGGCGCTGGGCGCCATGGTCCCCCCAGGGCGCTGGGTGCTCTGGTCCCACCTCCCGGGACAGCAGGGTGCAAAGGAGGTTCAGGCCAGGGTGCAAGAAAATGCAGTTTTCAGTGTCATAATCAGGTTTTCGGGGTCTCCATTCAGGTTGCGTGTTGCGTCGCCATCATGAAGACTGAAATGTAGTCGAAATTGCAAGTGTCGCAATTTTAGGACGCTACAGGTTCTTATTCCAACATACCAGTTCACCTTGAACAAACATACCACTTCACTTTTTCACAAATACTGATTTACATCATCATACCAGTTCTCTTTCAAATTTTCTTACTACACCATACCGGTTCATACTTCAACATATTGACATCAATGACAACATACAATATTATCATGTCATCATGCTCTGCACATATGCCAATAGTGGAATTCCTCAGAGAGTTTCTTTGAGAGTTGGACAGAAAACCAGGTGGAGAGGAGCCCCCTATAAAAATGGATTTAAGGGGACAAGAAGCCAAGAAATCATTTGGATCAGGAAGTTGATCATTAAACATCATGCTAGGAAAATGAGGACTATAATGGTCGGGAGGAAAACTCTTCCTTGATGACCTCCTAACTACAACTCATGTGGTAGTCTGGGTCATAAAGCTCATAGATGAGTCTTCTGACGCTAAGACTACACTACATGGTGAAGCATGGGAAAATATTTGCAAGGGTAGATTTTTAATTCAAATCCAAACAAACATAAAAACATTCAAATAAAAGACAAGAAAACAACCTTTTTATACCTTTACAAGAGAGCTCTCTTGTTCCTCCAATTTGGACTCTTGTTGAAGCCAAGAATGCACCCCTTCTTAGCTTGTTTGGATTGGTCCAATGGTGATATGTAATTGGCTCTGCAAGATTTATGCACAATGGATGGATAAGGAAGGATGAAATGACTAAGTATGGATGAGTGCAAATTTTGGCATAGTGTGGGTATGAGGATGATTTCTTGAACTCAAACTAATAGCATAGACTTACTTGGCTTGGAGATGTGAAACAAGGGGATGGATTCCTCAATTTATAGGAGAAGAGGAGAATAAATGGAATGTTAGGATTGATCCAAGATGAAGGGTCAGGATTCCATGTGAGCCCACACATGGCCCAAGAGGAGGTGACAAGACAAGTGTGGAGACCAAGAGATATTCCTTAAAGGCATTTCTTGTCTCCACACTCCTCAAGGCTCATTGGGAAGACTTCTCAATGTGCCTAGGGAAGAAAAAGGAATAAAATATTCCTTGAGAGATGGGGATGAGGAATTCAAAATTCTTCAAAAAGTATGATCATAGGGATTGGAGGAATAAGGAGGAATTAAAAATTCCTTGGAGGAGGGGATGTATAAAGGAATGTGAGATTTTAAAAATCTCACATTCACCTAGGAAAAGGGAATTTAAGGAAGGTGGTTGCATGGAAGGGACAAGGAGTTGACTTTGTGGCTAATCATGAGGATTAGCCACTAGCAACTGTTAGGATTCCCACAGATACTGAGAAGGGGGGGTGAATCAGTATCTAACCGGTGTACATAATTTTTTATTTTAAAACATGCATAACATATTATAATAGTGTACCGGTATGCAAGAAATAATGCAATAAACGGAATTAAGAACATCCACATGAAAAGCACACCATAACACAAGGATTTAACGAGGAAACCCAGTGTGGGAAAAACCTCAGTGGGATTTGTGACCGACAATATCCACTTACTGGCCAATAAGAGAATATTACTTACAATAGGGGCCTGCACATGCAGGAAGGCCAACTGCTTAGAGCTCACTGCTCAATGGGAAGTCTCACTGACTTACAATGTGGATTATACAAATCCAATATCTTGAACTGCTTTACAATAGCATCTATAATGCCTGATTCAGTACCGATTGCTGCTCTGCTTCTTACATAAACCCTCTACCCTATATTTCACATAATAGGTATGCCTTAATACTTCTCTTACATCACTTTCTTAACTTCTTCCTTACTTACAAAATGTCTACAATGATCTCTTTTATATATAAGAGTCATTTTACAATATGCCAAGTAGGCTTACAAAGTTTTTACAATAATAAACAAAATATAATATAACAAAATCCTGTCGGCCTCTGTGCCGGTATACTTCCTTTCTTTGTGTCGATGTTGGTGTCTTGAGTGCCAGTGTAGAGTGTGATCTGCTGATGCCGGTGCACTTACTTGCCGGTGTAATGCCTTGCCTGTGCCATAGGATTGTAAGGTTGCCATCAATGACAAAACCTTCAATCACCTACAATGTCTCATTGGAGTGTGCATATGCCAACAATCTCCCCCTTTGGCATTGATGGAAACACTCATGAGAAATTTCAAAAGTGTATCCAAAAATGTGAAGTCCAAAAATGTTACCAAAAATGTGTGCTCCCCCTGAGCATATGATTCCTGTGATATTTGAATTTTCTCATCCCACTACTCCCCCTTTGGCATCAATGACAAAGGTTGTCAAGATGTTAGTAGAGTTTGTAGTTTCAACCTTGTAACTGAGTAGTTACAATTTGAAATAGATCTGCCAAAATAAAGTTTATACTCTCCATTAATTTTTTACTATCTCTTATTGTTGTCTCTATTCTCTTAACTGTACCGGTGAGATGCTGCAAATGCTCTATCAGTGTTTTATGTCCCTGTATTAGTGCCTCAGATACTTCCTTCCACAATGATACTAGATAGTTCAATCTTGGACTCAGTTTTAATCTTAGATGTTTTGCCTTATTCACTATTCTCTCCTTTTCTCTTTGCAATTTAAGTAATTCTTCCTCAAAATTTGTTATCTTTTCCTCAAAAACTGATATTGTATCAGGTGAGTTAACAAAATTATCTATAAGTTTATTGATTTCATCCTGTACCATGCTCATCTTCTTATCTATATCTACTATCAAAAGGTTTGTCTTATAGGTGTCTTTGTACAAAGTTTTGTACTCTTTTAATAAATTACACAATTCTGGTAGAAGTGTGTCAAAATCTCTAGTACACTTTTTTATCTGCTCATCAAAGAATCTTTGTTTTTCAATTTCTACTTTGTCCTTTATTGTCTCTTCCTTTATTTTCTCAATGTTTTATGTGATATATTTACACAAGGTATCAAGTTGTCCTAAAGAATCTTTATTGTCTATATTACAGTTAGGAGTAATTACCTTCAAAATTTGTATGGTGTCATCAATTGCCTTATAAGCTTGTGAGCTGCAGTATGTTATCTTTTTAATTGAATCTAATAGTACTTCAATCACATTAGTTGATTTGTAGCCTGATGATGAACCTACATTCTGAGTACCGCCAGTGGAAGTAACCAAGCTTGTATTGACCCCTCGTAGGTCTATTTTTGTTTGCATTTCTTTAAACAATGGTTTTTCTACTTCTCCAGTTGTCAGTGGCGCTATTTCCTTATGAACTTGTTCCTGTTTCTGTTGTTGTTCCTGCGTCTATTGTTGTTCCTGTTCCAGAGCCTTTTGCTTTGTTTGTTTCTCTATTTGTTGCATTGTCTCAGTCTGAGTCTGAGTCTCTACCTTTTTCTCTTTGTCATTTGTCAGTTTCTTTTGTGTGTTATCAGTTTGCTCATCTACCGAGGGCTCACTAGTCATTTCAGTCTTATCAATTATATCTTTGTCTACCACAATGTTGATCTTTTGAGTATCAACATCCACTGTATATAAGACTTCAGGATTAGGATTAACATCCTCTACATCCATACTTTCAACTGATGGTTGATCTTTTGTAGCTATTGTTTTTACTGGTGGAGTAATAAAAGGAGGTGGGGGTAAGTTGTCTTTAACCTTGATACTGGGTGGTCCACCAACTTTACCTTTACCTTTGTCTCTTTCTTTCTAATATACCTTTATAGGTTTGTGACTCATGTATTCTTCTTGTTTTTCTTTTTCAACTAGGAAAATGTCCCATGCATTTTCTATCTCCTCAGTCACCTCATTAACTCTTCCAACCATCAAAGCAATGTGCCGGTGTGCAGTAGAAAATACTAACCAGTTGGCTTGAGCAATTAAGTCATTAATTTCTTTGGGTGAATTCACCGAATATATAGCAAGTATCTTTTCTATCTTTATTTTCTTGTCCAGTTCTACTACTTCTTGTCTCCTTGCTTCCAGTCTTTAAAATAGTTCATCTGGAACTTCATCTACTACTTCCATCAAAAATTTCTTATACATATCCATATGCAATATAACACTGTTTTCTACTTGTTCTTTTTCATCAGCTGTCATAGTGTCATATAGTTTCTCTATATTCTTCAGTTTCCCTTCCTTTGTAATTTCATTCAACAGTATGTTAAGAGGGGCCAAGTCCTTATTTGTCCTCCTCTTCTTCTTGGGTGTCAGTTTCTTCTTCTTTGGTGTAGCCTTTCTTACCGGAGATCTCACTGCTTGTTGTTTTTGTCTTGTCCTCCTAGGTGAGGGTGTGGTTGCTGATGAGGGATCTCTTTTCCTTACAACTCTCTTGAAAGTTGCAGGCATGTCATTCTCTGAAGATGTACCTACCGTTGATAGGTGAGTTTCAGGTTGTGGAGCTTCTAACTCATCCTCTGTTATATCGGTTTGTTCCATTACTCTATCCTTGATCTCCTTTGCTTGCCTAGAACCTTTCCTTACAATTGCCTCAACCTTTTTCACTCTTTTCTTAGATTGTATTTGGCTTTCAATAGTTTCTGCACTACCAAATATTTCTTCCTTAGGTTCTTTAGGGGCTTCCAGAAGTGCTTTAGCATAAGTTTCAATTATATGATCATCTATTTCATAGCCCATCTCTGTTACCCAAACAGTCCTAGGGATGACTGCTTCCATCCAGATCTCATCCTTCTTGATTACAAAGCATATTTCATCTTTATATTTGTCAACAATCTTTTATGATAACCTGATTCTTTTCATCATTTTGGTTTTAAGTGCTTGAAAGAAATCATGGATATTGTTTTCCTTGTCTTCTCCCATATTATTGAATAGTCCTATTAACTATTTGCCTACTGGTATATCATATCCAAGTTCTTTGTAGCCTATAGCGGGAACCTGTTTGGTTATATGTAGCATCAGACATACTAACAGATTTCCAAATTTAAAAGTTCCTTTCTTGTCCTTCTTAATCTTGCCTAAGTTGTAAATTAATTCTTCCTTCAACAACTCACATACGTCAATCTTTGCATTATCTGTGACCATATAATAAGCACTCTTAATGCATAAACTTGAAACTAAATTGATTCTATTTGCATGAGTAGCTTTATATCCTAATATCATGTTGATAAATCTCACATTAATGTCTATTACATCATTGACTCTTAAGGACCTTCTGTCGGATGTTGCACCAGTTAAGTTTGTAACTAGGTCATTTGAAACCTTCTTAGTTTTGTCAAGCCTTTTACCGGTGGTCGGTAACCTTGTGACAGCTTTCACAGCTTCCTTAATGATTTTGTGAATTGCATCTAACCAGAAAAATTCACCATGTACCCTACTTAAGACTATCCTAACCATATCCTTGGGGAATTCAGGAATGCTAAGGATCTCTGTAAATCCTAGGGTTTCAATGATCTTGTGTTCATCTTTTACATTGTCGAATTCATCACATATGATAGTTTTAAACATGGTTTTAATCTCTTCATCTCCTAGTTCCTCAATGTTAAAATGAATGTAAATTCTAGGGTCTTCAGCACAAACAACTCCCTTAGGAATTTGAGAAAAAGCACCTAAGGTATCATCTTTCTTTGCTATCTCGTGAACTAATTGAAATACAGGCCTAGGTCTTTTTATAACTTCAACAACAGTAGGGTTTTCTATATATTCAATTGCAGAGGTGGATGCCATGATAAAATACCTTTTACTGCCTTTAGGATAGATGATTGCTTGAAGTGTTCTTGCCTCTTGCTCGAAATGCCTTAGCTCAAAATATTTGCGCTCTTCGTAGGTTTGAAATCTCGATGAAATGAAATGGAGCCAAAACCTCAAATTTATAGTGTCTTTTCGCCATCTACCACATTAAATGCATGCTGATTAAGTATTCACTTAACATTGTTTGCCGATAATAAGTAATTTCCAACTTCTCATCTCTAACCGAGGGAATAATAGCACATGTGTCATTAGATTGCCAAACCCTCAAGGAAACTTTCTACAATTAGATGAAGAACTTCCTGCTGATGGAGCATTGACTGGTTCTACTGGTGGAGGAGTATTCCCAATATTTAGATCAGCTTTTCTAATCCATTGTTTTGAGAATTCTTGATTAACCTCTTCAACTTTTTCTTTACCTTTCAAGCTAGAACTTTTGTTGTCTACCAGTGATCCTTTACTTCTATAGAATTTTGCAATATGCCCAATCTTGTTACATGCATAACAAGTTACATTATTCTTCTAAATAGCTTTCCCATAACCTATGCTGGTTTGTGTTCTGCATTGATTAGATAAATGTCCAAATCTTCCACAAACATAACATCTTACATTCATTTTGCAATTTTGCAAAGTTGTGACCAACTTTGTTGCATTTTGAATATTGACCGGTGGGTGTGTTGATATTCTGATAATTTCTAGATCTACATTCATTTTCTCTATGACCATACTTATTACAGTTAAAGCATTTTCCATTGAATTTATAAGCATTAGGTTGTCTTACCAATTTGCTGTGATCCTGAGTATTTGCAGTACCAGAGCTTTCACCAACTTCAAAGCCAATTCTAGAAGTGTCACCTTTAGGTTTTTTATTCTTCAGCAAGGTGCCAAGTTCCCCTGAGCTTTTCTTGAATTTTTCTTTATGCTGATTTGCAGTTTCTAGTTCTCTTTCTAAGACTTCTTTATGTCTCATCAGTTCATTTGAGTCATTCTGAGTGTGCATCAGATCTATCTTCAACATGTCATTTTCATAGCTAAGTCTTGTGTTCTCATTTGCTGCATCACTTAGTCTTCTGGTCAATTCTTCTTCATTCTTCTTCCTATCCTCAATCTCTTTAGAAAATCTCATAGTCATATCCTGCATCTCATTCTTTGTTGTCATGTTCTCTTGTTTTAGCTTGCTTATCTGATCATTAAGTGATTCATTTTCATCATTCTCATTTTGCAACTTTTCACAAAGTTCTCTTCTCTTATTTCTTGCAACAGTAAGATTCTCTTGAAGTGCCTAAATGATATCTTGAGCTGCCCTTAAATCATCTTCTAGTTTGATATTTTTCAATTTTTCTGCATCATAGTCTAAAAGAGCTCCTTCAAGTTGCTTCATCAGATTTTTCATCTTTACCGGTGTCAAGATCTTCCTCAAGCTATTAGGCTTCTAAAAATAGAGGACCAAGCTCTGATACCAATTGTTAGGATTCCCACTGATAATGAGAGGGGGGGTGAATCAGTATCTAACCGGTGTACAAAAATTCTTATTTTAAAACATGCAAAACATATTATAACAGTGTACCAGTATGCAAGAAATAATGCAATAAACAGAATTAAGAACATCCACATGAAAAGCACACCATAACACAAGGATTTAAAGAGGAAACCCAGTGTGGGAAAAACCTCGGTGGGATTTGTGACCCACATTATCCACTTACTGGCCAATAAGAGAATAGTACTTACAATAGGGGCCTGCACATGCAGGAAGGCCAACTGCCTAGAGCTCACTGCTCAATGGGAAGTCTCACTAACTTACAATGTGGATTATACAAATCCAATATCTTGTACTACTTTACAATAGCATCTATAATGCCTGATTCAGTACCAGTTGTTGCTCTGCTTCTTACATAAACCCTTTACCCTATATTTCACATAATAGGTCTGCCTTAATACTTCAAATACATCACTTTATTAACTTCTTCCTTACTTACAAAATGTCTACAATGATCTCTTTTATATATAAGAGTCATTTTACAATATGCCAAGTTGGCTTACATAGTTTTTAAAATAATAAACAAAATATAATCTAACAAAATCCTATCAGCCTCTATGCCGGTATACTTCCTTTCTTTGTGCCGGTGTCGGTGTCCTGAGTGTCGGTGTAGAGTGTGATCTGCTGATGCCAGTGCACTAACTTGCTAGTGTAATGCCTTGCCAGTATAATGTCTTGCCGGTGCCATAGGATTGTAAGGTTGCCATCAATAACAAAACCTTCAATCACCTACAATGTCTCATTGGAGTGTGCATATACTAACAGCAACTCATTAGGAGAGGGATTAGAAGAATGATTAGGTGGGATTAGGGAAAATGGGATTTATAGGAGGATTTGACTAGGAGAGAGAATGAGTGGAGGGAATTAAAAATTAGAAGAATAATGATAAGTGAGATTAGGGGGCTTCTAGAAGAATTCATTAAGTTAATGATAGATTAGGAAAAAGGCGATTTGTAGGAATCACCTAGATTAATTAATTAAAAGGAGGAATTTGGAGAGAATTAATTTTAGGGATTTTAGAAGAATAAAGGTAGATTGATTTATTGAATAAATCAATCAACAGACTATAGTGACAACATTAATTATATTTAATTAATATTGAGAAGGAATAGGAATTGGCACAATTAATAAATTAATTATGCGAGGAATTTAAATTAATCAATTAAAATAATTAATTTAAGTGTCTACATTTTGCCCCTCTTTTACGTAGCGAAAAATTTGGCGATGGGTAAAAGATAGAAAAAAAAAGATGCCCCAGTGTAAAACACGGGTGGTGTATGCCCCCTCAAGAATTTTTTCGGATTTTCTTAGAAAATTGAAGAAAAAATCTCGAAATGAAGAAGAAAGAAGAAGGGGTGAGAAATGAACCTAAAAGAAAGATAGAGCGGATTGAGAAAAATAGAAGAGGAGATAGAAGAAGGGAGAGCATGAAGGGAATAAGCCCACAAGGGGGTCCATATAAGCCACAAAGGGCCCAATGAAGGGTCATTGTTACACACAAGCATTGGAGCAACCTAGAGCCTAGAAGAAGAGAAGGAGAGATGGATCGCATTCCCACCCGTGAGCACCATGCCGAGAGGATCCGATGGTAGGAGAGACCTGAGGGCTATGGACCACTGGTATGCACAACTATCCTCCTTTGTGATTTTGTAGGTTTAGGCTAGGGTTAGGGCGAAGTTAAGGGTCAAAGTTTACCAAGGTGGATGCATTGATTGTCATTTCAGTGCGCACGCCTCTAGGGTAGGGCGAGCGCTAGCGAATAGTGTGAGCACTCATGAGTGGAAGGGGAAAACCTGGGGTTTTAGGGCAATCACTTGCATTTGGCGCAGGCAATCACGCTTTGGTGTGGGCACTCACCGTGGGGGGGACTTAGGTTTAGGGTTAGGAAAAGGAAGTGCGGCATGGGCAGTCATACTAAGGTAGGTTAGGGTTAAGTTGGGGAGGGGATAGGGATATTGCAGCACGGGTGCTCACACTAGGGTAGTTTAGGATTTGGTCAGGGAGGGGATAGGGATATCATGGCGTAGGCACTTGCCCTAGGGTAGTTTAAGATTTGGTCGAGTGGGGGAAAAGGTCGTGCGGCGCATGTGGTCACGCTAGTTCACTCTAGGGTCCCTATTAGGTGTCTATTAGCGTATGTGCCTATAGAATGGCACAAGTCTCCCACAATTTTGGTGCATGCGCTGAGTGAATCAGCGCGTGCACTAGGGAAGAAAGGGATGGAAAATAGGCTTAGAATTTTTGGGTTGGGGTAAGTTATGGGTGCATCAGGGGGCAGGATATGGCTTAAGGATGTGAAATGATGAATTGGATTATTGGATGCAGGATGATTTGGGGTTGTTGGCATCGAGGGAGCATTGGCCAGTGACCATGAGATTATATTAATAATCGCGGTTAGATGAGTTAGAGATCCTAGTTGCTGTAGGGTTGCATTTTGTGGGTAGGTGGCTAAGGATTTGAGTCCATACTACGATGATGATGACTTTAGTGGAGAGGTGGAATAGTAGATATAACACATTCCGCCTACCTACCAGCGAGGTGACGGTGACTCTACTAGATGTATGGAGGATCTTGAAGATCCCCATTCGCGGCGTCATCCCAAAGTATCAATTAGATGTGGCATATTTTTACCTACGGGAGGTTTGTGAGTATGAGTCCCTGCTAATGTTGGATAGGAGCAGGATGCATTTGGGTAGGGCAATGGGTATCCGGCATATACCTCATTTAGTACTTGTGATTTTTGGATTTTTTAGCGGACGGATTCTACCTGATCTTGGAGGACATGGGTTTCTAGTTGGATGGAGCGGGTGTGTTTATTTCATGGTACATGATTGTGTGCAATATGCCTGGGGAGTCGTGATGTTGGCTCAGTTGTACCATGATATGCATCTCGTGGTGTACAGGGAGTATGTCATCTTATTTGTAGGAGTGACACTTCTCCCTATCTGGGCTTGGGAGCATATTGTAGTTACCTTGCCACTAAGTGTACAGGATAGGTGGGCCTGATGACCATATATAGATAGGTACAAAGGCCTACTACGTTATACATGGATAGGATTGATATGGATTTGACACCGCATTTTTTACGAGCTTATGCAGTTCACATAGCGGCCATTTTTGGATAGTGAGATATGGACAGGGGACTGGCAGCTGCACTGGGCTAGAGTGGAGATATGGTTGTTTGGCAGGTCTATATATATCATGGAGTATTATGCCCCTTACAAAGTAGCAAGATAGTTTGACCTGGTCCAGGACATAGTGGGAGACATACCATTGTATCCTCAGACAACAGAGAGGAGAGATTTTGGGGCCTGACAGTGAGTCCATTAGAGCGCAGGACTAGTTTCCAGATAGCACCATATTTGGTTTGGGATGAGCGGCTCGGGGCAAGAGAGGATCCAGGGACAACAGGAGGATACAGGAGCTGGTGGGAGGGACATTTTCCCGTGCACCTTCCCATTCCTAGCATTCTGGAGGATGATGAGTTGTAGCCAATAGTAGATGAGGTAGTCAGCGGAGAGGATGATGGACCTGGTGAGATGCTTGTGGTTGTAGCAGGGAGGGGTGCTGGTGGACAGTAGAGGAGGGTTAGGGTGGTATGGAGGAGAGAGCTTGAGGTAGAACAGGGATAGGCAGGGGCACTACTAGCAGGGGAGGCAGCAGAGGGAGGGGATGGCAGGGGTGATGAGGTTGTATCGATGGATATTCCAGAGGCACAGGTACCAGGTGGAGGGTCAGAGACTAGGGGAGGAGTGTCATAGGTTGATTTTGACAAACTCTAGCAGTAGAGAGATGCCACTCGGGTGAGACTTCACTTGCTCAAGAATGAGCTACAGATAGAGAGAGCTAGGAGGTAGAGCCTGGAGGCAAAGGTGGAGCACTTGCAGCGGGAGATATCATATTTGATAGAGAGCCTCCATACAATAAGGATAGAGGTAGATGGTCTAAGAGGGGAGAGGGAGGAGTCTAAGCGGATGCTAGAGGAGGCATGATCAGGGACTACTATTGAGGCCTTACAAGAAATTCTCTGTCGGGAGGATGATGAGGTAGAGGAGTTGCGAGGCCGAGTGTAGAGGGCAGAGGCAGATGCCACACAGCTATAAGGGGAGAGGGATATGGCTCGTCAGATGTTGGTCCCCTCAAGCCTTGGGCGGATATATTCTGATATGATGCAGCAGAAGGAGACGGTGGAGAGGGCAGGTCGGGAGGCGGCCTATTATAGGGGGATATACTACAAAGTGGTACCTACAGCGCAGCGAACATCCTCATACACTAAGAGTGTGCAATCTCACAAGACACAGAGCTAGCAGACGGGTGGGTCAGTGGGTTTTAGGCCACCTAGAGCAGGGGGAGTAGGAGGGTCTGGGGGAGGAGGTGCTAAGGAGGGAGTTGGGGAGACAGATGGAGAGAGTTAGCTCCATTTCGGCTTGTGTTATATTTTGACTCTTTGGGGTGATAATTGTATTATGACAAACATATTCAGCTTTTTGAGCTTATATAAAAATAGTCAACGCTTTTGGAGTCATACTTTAACATTTGTGCATTGCCTTATTTTAGGGTTCTTGCATCCCATTAACATTTCTTCTATGTTGCGCACTTGGTCTTTATCATTTACGAGCATCGAGTCCTTCTTCTACATTCCTCATTTTTCTTGCTTTTGAATTAGGTCTTGTCGATAGCAATCTTCAATCATGATTTTGGTCGTTCTTATCCTGTCGCATCATGGTGTGTGCTCATTTATCATCATTTTGGACATCGTCAATCCTAATCGATGATAGAATTAGGGTTTTGTCCCCTTGTCAATCTTTCAATCATCTTTATCTTGTTAGTAATCATTTGCGATTATCAACTTGTCAACCTTGTCATTTTGCGATCAATTCGTCATCGATCCTTGTCCTTGTTAATCTTGTCATTTTGTGATCGATTCATCATCGATCCTTGTCCTTTTCAATCATGTCAATTTGGATCGATTGGTCATTGTTCCTCGTCAATTGGCGCCTATCAATTTGATCTCCTTGTCAATCTTGGTCAATTTGTCATTGATTTTTTGTCAACCAATCTCAATCATTTATCAACATTGGTCCTTTGTCAATTAGAATCATGATCGAACCTACATTAATTTCTTGTTGTCTTGACCTAATTCCTTGTCCTCTTATTTCTAGGGTTTTATGATTTGTTCATTTAATCCTTTTCTTCTTCTTTGTGGGTTAAATAAATCTATTTATTTAGTCATATGTCTCTTTCATGAATTAATTAATGGATGAAAACCTATTAATTAATTCACGTAATTTCCATTTCATCTTTTTCCTCAATTTTCTAATTTGCTAATTTCTCCTAATTCCCAGTTTCTATTTCTCCTTTCTTTAATTTTTCTAGTATTTCCCCTAATTTCATTCCCTCATTTTCTCCTATGTTTATGCTTCCATTTGTTGCAATCATGGAGGCTATTTTCTCTCTTCCCTTTTGTCATGGGAATGGCATTTCAATCTTGTCATAATTTGTCATACATCTTGCATAGCAACTTGTCATAATTTGTGCATAATTTGACATACACCTTGCATAGAAAATGTCACACATTTGTAATAATTTTGCCATTCTTGATTTGAATTTCCTTTCAAATCTCTTCATGCTACTCTTGTCCTCTCTCCAATTTGTCTATAAATTGGATGATTTTCTTCAATGAAAAGAGGAATCAATCACATTTTCAAGTAACCTTATGCTGCGAATTTCATCTCTCAACAAATTGCTTTCCACTTACATTTTGCACTTGTAGGTGAGATCCACATCAAATTTGAAGGTGAAAGAAGAACAATGGAGCCACATGAAGGAGATATCTACGTCGGTTTGCTTTGATTTCATTTGATTTGAATATCTTGTCTTTATGTCTTCATTGATTGGATTGGGATTGCTTTCATAGCAGTTTTAGGTTTTGTGGTTGTTCTAATTGCTATTGTTTTGATGATTTTCAATTTCCTGATCTACAGACTCTATTTATTATTTTATGATGTGATGCATGGATGATGATTATAGATGTATTATGTTGACCCATTTGTGATGCAGGGTGGATGCTTATATATGTATTCTTATGATGTGTTACTGACATGTTTATGGATGCAGGATGAGTGATTATGCAAGTCCACATGTTTTGATGTGTATATATTCTATATATGAGGATGTTTAATGTATGATGAATATGCCATGCGATAATAGATTTAGATGCAAATGATTTATGATAAATGATAAATTAGTCTAAATGTAATCTATTTAAGGAGTGGATGATGAATGTAATGCCACCTACATAGATAATGCAATGTAAATGATCAATGTTATGCAAATGATGCGATCTAAATGACTGATGAAATGAATAATGTAATGTAAATGTAAGATAGACAATGAATGTAATGTAAGTGAATGAATTAATGCCATCTAATATGAATGGATAATGTAACTTAAATGATGTATGTAATGCAATCTAAGTGGTTAATGCTTGTGAAAATGATAATCTAAGTGAATAGTGTAATGAAATGAATAGATAATGGAATCTATATGAATAATGAAATGAATGATGCCACCTAAGTGGATAAAATGAATGGATAATGCAATGAGTGATGCATTCTAAATGCAGAATGTTTTTTTTTAGATTTTTTGGTGAATATGTTGGTAGTAATACAATGATCTTTAGATAAAAATAGAAGAATAGGGGAGAGGGGGGGAATTGAAGATTCCATGGGATTATTGGATTGGTAAAATTAGGACTTTGTGGAATGATGGGGAGAGTTGTGCACAAAAGATGTGGAGAGCCAACCTAGTTTTATATTTCCCTAGGTAACCCGCACCACTGATTATAGGAACCAAGATGCCATGAGAAACCTAAGGCATGGACTAACTCACAGTCAAACGGGAATTCCTTACACATAGCTATGCAAGTGTTGAGGAACATTGATACAAAGTTGTGGGTACGTGCAAGAAAACCCTCAAACACACTGATACCTCTTGTACATGAGAAGGTAAGTGTTCATAAACACTAGTACTAGGTCATCGGTTCATACAAGAGAGATCCAAAACACACCATTCTATGAAAATATGCCCCAATATGCATCTATTGTCAACATACCTAGATATGGAAGATTCGGGTAGTCATAGATAGATGCAGTCATAGGGAAAAACTTGCAAGTCAAATGAAAATCCAAGAAATCAAACAAGTCACCCATACATGACCAACTGATGCCTCTTGCCAAGAGTAGGATTAGGATGGAGGATTAACCTGCCAAGCGAGGGAAGGATTCATCCCTAGGGAAAAGGATAGGGTGGGTGGATTTTGTACTAGGAAATTGACCAAATGACCTTGAAGATTAACTTGCAGAATCAAGACTGACCTCAAGACTTGATGAAGCTCACATAGAGGCACGGGCTTAGGAAATGGGAGACAAAATCTCAGTTTGATGGGACAATATTTATTCATGATTTAGGTGAAGACTCATCATCATACGAGTGATTATTCTAGCAGGAGTGGAGGAATGTCGTGATGGGCGAATTGGATAGTGAGGATGATGGATATGAGGTGATGGAACACTGACCTGATAGATGATGGATCTAGATTATTTATCTTAGTGCCTGCATGCAGGTTTTCACCAAGGTACTTGCCCATAGCACCACAAAGTGGTTTTCACTACTGGACGAATTGATTTTTCTTTACTTTTTTTTTGGTTTTTTTTTGTGTGTCACAAGGCGCTTGTTTACCAGGTTTTTACCAGAGTGACGATCTTTTTTCAGGATCTTTTTCTCATTTTTTTGTATTTTTCCTGATTTTTAAATTTTTGATTTTTGACAATTGATGACTTTCTGAGGACTAGGCATAGAATATTTTTAGGTGCATGATGTTCATTGGATCATCCAAAGGATCTCCTTCAGGAGTAGCCAACTGATATGCCTCTGATCCATATTTTGTTGTGATCACATATGGTCCAAGCTAAATAGGCTCAAACTTGCCTTTCTTCTCTCTTTCTTGAAGGTTTTTCTAATTTTCCATGAGGACAAGATCACCAATTTCAAATTCTCAGGCTTCTTGTGGTAACTCATGCGTAAGTGATTCTGATATACCCAGAGATAGTTTAAGGCCTTGAGGTACCTTTCATCCAGCAGTTCTAGCTCTTTTAGTCTAGCAACTCTGTATTCCTCATATTGGAGGATATCCTGCAGCAACACCCTTAGAGAGGGGATCTCGATCTCAAGAGGGAGGACGGCTTCAGAGACAAAGACAAGGGAATAGGGGGTGGCGCCAATGGGTGTGAGGATGTAGGTGTGGTAAGCCCATAGAGCAGGGTAGAGTTAGAGGTGCCAATCACAACCAACTTCATTGACTATTTTTTTAGGATTTTGATTAGGGTTTTCTTAGAAGCCTCAGCTTGACCGTTGCCTTGTGGGTAATATGGGGTGGAGAAGCGATGTTGGATGTAGGATTTCTGGCAAAGCTCATTAACATCCTGATTTTTTAATTGTATGTCGTTATCTATAATGATAACTTTTGGGATTCCATATCGACAGATCAAGTAGTTCAGAATGAATTTGGAGATCTGCTTACCAATGGTGAAGGTAAGAGGGATGGCCTCTACCCACTTGGTGAAATATTTGGTGGCAGTGATAATGAATTTATGACTGTTGGAGGATGTAGGGTGCATTTTCTCAATGAGATAGAGCCCCCACTATGAGAAGGGCTAGGGTGTAATGAACAGCTGCAATTCTTGTGATGGTGCATGGATCTTGTCACCATCTTGTTGGCAAGAGATACATTTCTTCACATAATTATATGCATATACTTCCATTTTAGGCTAATAGTATCCTGTTCTCAAGATATTTTTAGCCAAGGTGATCCCACTTGAGTGTGCCCCACAGATGCCTTCGTGCAATTCATGTAATGCACAGTTAGCCTCTTGTTTATTTAAACACCTTAGGAGAGAACCATTGAAATGCCTTTTGAATAATGTGTCTCTAAGGATAGTGTAATGAGCACATCAGTGGGTGAAGGTTTGTTGTTGGGTTTTGGTAAGGTGTGGAGGGTGGTGTTATCTTATAGGAAAGCAAAGGTCTCTTGATACCAGTGGGATTCGAGACCAACGAGTACGCACACCATTTCAAATTTTGGTAAATCGTATGCCAATATGAATAATTGCTCGACCAAGAACTCACACTTCTGAGTATATGTTGGCATCTGAAGGAGGGAGCCAATGGTGGCCATTGCATCTACGGCTCTGTTGTTTGTTCATGGAATTTGATCAAACTTTATTATTGTGAAATGTTGCTTAAGATCTTCAACCATACTACGATAGGGAAGAAGCTTGTCATCTTTTGTTTGATATTCATATTGACTTGTTTTATGACAAGTTGGGAATCACCATAGACTTGTAATTCCAATATCTTCCATTGGATAGCTAAGCGTAGTCCAGTAATCAGTGCCTCATATTCTCCAATGTTGTTGGTACATGCAAAGGTTATCTTGTATGACTTTGGGATGCAATCTCCTTGAGGTGTGATCAATAGTATTCATGCCTCCGATCCATTTTGGGTGCAAGACCCATCAACGTACAACTACCATGTGGAGGATGTGGTGACAGTCATTATGAATTTGTCTAGAAATTCTGTAAAGATCGGATGGTCACCTAGAAGTGGAGCATCAGCCAGTTGGTCTACGATTACTTGCCCCTTGATTTCTTTTTTGTCTACATATTCAATGTAAAACTAGCTTAACAGCATGCCCATTTAGCGGTTCTACCAGTGAGGGAAGCTTTTGAAAAGAGATATATAAGAGGGTCAATCTTAGCAATCAGTTTTGTTTTGTTGTTTAGCATGTAGCGCCAGAGTTTTTGTGTACTAAATACCAATGCTAAGCATGCTCTTTCAATGGGGGTATAATTGAGTTCATACCCCATGAGTGTTCAACTGATGTAGTATATGGCATGATCCTTTGCCTAATCATTTGTATGTGCCAATAATGCCCCCAATGCCACTGTAGTAGCGCATATGTACAAAATAAGAGACTTTCTAGGAGTAGGAGGTATAAGAACTTGAGGTGATTCCATATATTCTTTGGGTTTTTCAAAAGCCTTTTGACACAGGCAAACCCATTTGAATTTTGTGTCTTTGTGCAACAGGTGTACAAATGGATGGCATTTATCTGCAAGCTGCAAGATGAAGCACCTGATAGAGTGGATTTTACCTTGGAGGTTGTGCAGCTATCTAAGGGTCTTTGGGGGAGGCATTTCCATGATGGCTTTCACCTTTGCAGGATCAACCTCGATGCCTCTATGGGAAGCAATGAAACCTAGCAGTTTTCTCGATGTGACACCAAAGACACACTTCTTAGGATTGAGGCACGGTTTGTATTTTTCCAATCTTTCAAAGATCTACCTTAAGATAGGGATGTGGTCATGTCTTGCCTTTGATTTGCCTATAAATTCATCCACATAGTCCTCCATGATTTTGTGCAAGAGGTCATGAAAAATTGTTGTCATTGCACGTTGATATGTAGCTCCAGTGTTTTTGAAACCAAAAGGTATGACCCGGTAACAGAAAGTCCCCCATGTTGTTGTGAATGCAGTTTTGTGTTGATCTTCCTCCGTGATCATGATCTGATCATATCCATAAAATACGTCCATAAGTGATAGTATCTCATGTCCCACTGTGAGGTCCACAATCATGTCTATGTTGGGGAGCGGGAAATCATTCTTAGGGCAAACCTTGTTTAGATCTCAAAAATCAGTACTGATGCAAATGCCCCCAGTGGGTTTGCCAATAGGTACAATTTTGGATACCCATTCAGGGTAGTCTATTGGTTTCATGAATTATGCATCTAACATCTTTTGGAGTTCTTCTTTGATCAAGAGTGCAATATGTGGATGCATCTTGCATAACTTCTTCTTTACAAGTTTTGCATCTGGATGAACAACAAGATTATGAACCACCAAGTCAAGATCCAGACCTAGCATGTCTATATAGGACCAAGCGAAGTTGATTTTTGTCTTTGTGAGGAAATTGATGAAGTCTTGTTTCTCTTGATCCATCAGGGACTTGGCAATGAGCACGTTCTTTGGAATGTCTTTGGTGCCCATATTGATACTATTTGTTTCCTCTATTAACAAGTTTGACATGTCCTATGGAAGATGACTAATGGTAAGGAGGTCAAGTCCCTTGTCCTCAAGTGCCTTTTCCAAGTTTTCACTTTCAGATACGCCCTTTGTTTTTCCTTTTTGCTCATCCAAAGGTGCCTCGGAGACACCTAGGGAATCATGTTTTTTCTTTTTATTATCTTTTTTGTGACTAAGGGCTTTGACCTGACTACCAAAGTATCCCTTTTCATGCAATTGAATCCCATGTACTCTATTGTAGTCTTCCAAATTAAACATAGTCAGGAGAGTTATGAGAGCAATATCATCGACGTAGATGTCCAAAGTGGGTTTGTCTTGTTGGTCGTAGTATATAAGTTCGGGATGGACAAGATGTAGCTCATGTGCAATGGGAGGGGTTATGGGAGTGATGGTGTTGATGTGGGTGTCAAAGAAGATGTCATCTTCATATTCAAAAGGCATTTCATGGAACTCCTCTTCATTAGAGTCTTCGACATCCAAAAAAGGACTTGAAGGGGCACCAGTGATAGTGATCTTAGGCACTGGAGTGTACCCCAAGCCCCTATTATACTTGTATGAGATAGGATTTATTGGTGTTTTTCTTCCTTTCTCCTCTGTTCCCAAGCAGTGTCCTTTGTAACCCATTTTTTCTACTATAGCTGATGATTTTGGATACATTTTTTTAGGTATTTTTGTTGGGTCTTCATCTTCTTCCTGGTACAACCATGAAGAGACATTTGTGTCAAGGCTCTCCTTATCAAGTGGACCCCATTGCTAAAAGGTGGTATCTTTGCATTATATAACTTGTTTTTGATCTTTTTTTTATTTCTTTTGGTTTGCCTAATGACTTGGGAGATAAGGGGAGATTGCTTATTAATAAGACATCCTCAAGTTTGTATTCTCCGTAGCCATTATCCAGGATCTTGATTTTGGGCTTTGCTCGGGATGAGGTGGAGGTAACATTTGATGTGTTAGATGGAGGAGTTGGAGAGGGTCTATTTAGTGGGCAATGATATGGATGCTTCCCCTCTAAGATCTTGCAATATTGAAAGGGTTGTGGATCGCCTTTGATAGTGATCTCTCTTCCATTGAAGGGGAATTTGATGCATTGGTGATAAGTGGAGGGGACGGCCTGCAAGGAATGAATCCATGGGCGACCGAGGAGAATATTGTAAGGGAGATCAAGATCTAGGACTTGACAAGGGGTCTCAATTGTAAGAGGGCCTAATTGAAGAGGCAAGGTGATCATGCCTTTAGAAACTCTTTCTACATCATCATATGCTTTTATTCTGATTCTTCCTGATGTATCTACCAGGTCCCCAGAAAGCCCCAATTATTTTATTAACTTGCATGTACACAAATTGAGTCTGGATCCACCGTCTATCAAGATACGTTTGACCTTGTGCTTCTGGATAAGGGTTTTGATGTGCAAAGGTTTATTATGGTCTTCATTTGTAGGAGCATCATTGGAAGTGAACACAAGGTGTTGTTGGGCAGCAAGGTTTACAATGAGAGCTTGAAATTGGGCATCATTGATATTATCGGGAACACGAGGCTCAAGGAGGGCTTGTTCCAAGATTTCCTTGTGGATAGGGGAAGTCTTGAGAAGTTCTAGGATGGAGATCTATGCTGGGGTCTTCTCAAGTTGGTCAAGGAGGTCATATCTGTGAGTGGAAGACATGAGGGAAGGGTTTGGTGGGGGAGGGGCTCCTTGGATAGTGACTCTACCTCGACGGGTGGTTACATTGCAGTCATTCTGAGAGTGGGAAGCGGAAGGTGTAGCGCTTTTAATGACTATCTTAGCAAGGTTAGGTCTGCTTTGGGAAGGGGGAGGGTTAGCTCCTTGGATAGTAATGACCTTAACATGGTTGTCTATAGGCTCAATGCAACGCACTAAAATGTTAAAGACTGTTATATGATTAATGTAGTCATAGTTCACAGTGTTAGATGATGAACCATTACCTTTATCATTTTTTGGGAAGGGTTCCTAGTACATTTTGAGTTTGTCATTGTTGTTACCAGGTTTTGAATTTGCTACCTCAATCTCACCTCTATCAATGAGATCTTGTATGTAGATTTTAAGCTTCATGCACTTTCGTGTATCATGCCTATTGATATGATGATACTCACAATACTCATTCTCATTATACCACCTAGGTTTGGGTTGATTGGGGTTGAATGGGTGAGTTATCGGGAAGACCACTGCGCCTGCTTGGACAAGCTTTTGATACACCACTTCAGTGGGCTCGGCAAGAGGAGTGAAATCTCTTGGAGTCTTGTTATTGGATCAGGGTGGTCATCCCTAGACTGAGACATTGTTATGAGGCTTTTGAGATTGATTTTGATTATTTTGATTATTGAATTGGCGATTATTGGTGGTGGGCTTTGGAGGAGCAGCCACGGTCTGGAGTCGTTTTGCATCAGTCACACCATCATTGACTACGTTCTTGTTTTTGGACCAAACTTTTGGTTCGTCATTATGGTAAGAGGAAGAATTTTGACTTGATTTTTGGTAATGTTTTAAGGTTCCTTCCTCTAACAAGACACATTCAAGGGCTAGGCCCTTGTTAGTCAATTTTTGGAAAGATTTAATACATTGAGATGTCAAAGGTCTTGATAGTTTAGGCACCAGATTCTTTTGAAATATTTCAATTTGGTGTTGTTCTGGCATATCCCATTGGAATTTCTTGATAAGATGTCCCCATCTTTGTAAGAACTTAGCAAAAGTCTCTCAAGGCCTTTGTTTCATGTTACAAAGGTCCATCATGGAAACATCATTGGCAATGTTGTAGGCATAATGAGCCACGAACTTCTCTACTAAGTCCGGGAAGGAGGTGATAGAACCTCGAGGTAAGGACGAGAACCATGCAAGAGCATCTCCCATGAGACTCTTAGGGAAGAGCCTTTGAAGGTATGTGAAACTCACAAACATGGTCTCAAGGGTCCCCTTTGCCCTCATACTTTGTGAACTTAGGCATCGCAAACCCCGGTGGGTATGGTGCAACTGATATAGACGGATCATAAGGACAAGGAAAGAATTCCTCAAACAAGTAAGGTTTCCTTTTGTTAGCCCCTTCCTTCATGTCTTTCATAATGTTTTTCATGTCCTAGATTTCTTTAATGAGGTCTTGTTGTGGATTTTGGACATGATGAATTATGTTTCCCATAGAATCAGATGAGTCATGGAAGGTGGACCACCACCACTAATGTATTGATATGATGAGGAAGCGAGGATGTGAGATGTGATGACCAATCTCACAGGGACTTAAGTGACAGTTGGTTGTGGCCTGCAAATTGTTGTGACAGGAGGAAGTGAGGCTCAAATGAAGTTAGCAACATTATTGAGAGGAATGGAGGATTATGGAATAGAAACGTATGGTCGGGTAGAAGAAGGTGGCATAGAAGCATGTTGGAGAATAGACAAGATCGGATTTGATATTGGCATAGATGCTAAGAAGGAAGAAGGTGGAATGGAGACCATGGGGACAGATGTCATGGATGCTATTGATTGGGGTTGAATGATGGGCGGGGGCACAATTGATTGAGTTTGAATAATGGGTGTGATGGTATGAGTAGGAGAAAGGTCTCCTTGTGGTTGTTGACCAAGAGTGGATCTATCAAAATCGGGGGCAGTTGAGCTCCATTTTCAAGGAGAGTATTTAGAAGAGCACTAGGATTATGTCGGATAAATTTCTCCAACATTTCTTGATTATAAGAGTCTTCTAAGATTGTTCACACTTCCGGAGAGAGTTCATCTTGATCAACCATATTAGGGTCTTGTGATTGATTTTGAATGCTAGGTTGCACACTTTGTGTAGGATCTTGTGTAGAGTCTTCATATAGGACACTAATGTCCAGCATGCCATATTTGTTGGAATCCAAGAACACTGAGAGGGAGGGGTGAATCAGTTTTCTACCGGTATGATCAATTTTAACCTTATTAAAACAAGCATACACCAACTGGTATACCAGAACATATAGAATTGAAAGAAGTAAAGCAGCCAATAAGCCAATCACATAAATGAATACCATAACACATAGAATTATACATGGAAAACCTCAAAGAGGAAAAACCACGGTGGCATTTGTGACCCACAATATCAATCCACTAGAAGAGATATTATAAAATATAGAGGCCTGCACTTGCAGGAAGGCTTACAACCTAGAGCACACTACTCAAACATAAAAGGAGCCTCACTGACTACATACAAATCCATACTACAATCTGGAGAAATGAATGAACTGATAAGATAGCATCTTCTATGCCAGAATACAGTTTTGGTTAAGCTATGTCTGTTCTGGTCTAAAACCCTAAACTCTTTACCGAAATAACCCTTACATGAATATCCTCACATACATGATCTCTCTCATATGTTTCACATTACATAACATCATCATATTCTCCAATCAATCCATTACATGTCATATATCAAAATGATCTAACCAACTAACCTATATATCCTTTACAATTCATCATGCCTTATGTCGGCTTACAAAGATAAATATAATATCAATATACTTGTCAGCTAGATAACATAAATACATGAATATCAAACAATTGTTGATGTTGGATCCAAAAGATGTTAACCTCCAATACCGATAACCTGATTCTAAACCATGTCGGCTTGTATTGTTAGTAACCAAAGAATTCTTTTCAACTTGTTGGTGCCGATGTCGGTGAAGTGCCTACCGGAACACAACTAACCCAAAATATGAAGCTGGAATAGATTTCCATATTGCCATCAATGACAACATAGTGAAACCAACCAATTGAGTGTTAATTGCCAACAATCTTCCCCTTTGGCATTGATGGCAACACTCATGAAAAATGGTCAAGGTTTCCAACTATCGGTTTCATCCTAAACCTACTCCCCCTGAGATGAATATTCATCTATTACCAATACTCCATATCTCCCCCTCATGTATACAACTCCCTTTTTGTTTTTCACATCTATATCACTCCCCCTTTGAAATCAATGCCATCAAAATTTCCAAAAAGAATACCAAAAATCCAAAACCAGGATGAAGAATGAAAGATACTGTACAATGAATATCCCAAAAAATACCTTACCAGAGCTTAATATATTTGAAATTTTTTGGATAGGCCTTCTCCAAAATCTCTAGATAAGTATCCCAACCAGATTTGAAAGTGCCAGAAATAGATACAAGTCCATTTAGCATATGGGAAAATGACTCTTTCACATTTAACAATACCGATGTGAGCTTACCAACCATATCCATACACTCCTTATGTACACTAAGTGAATCTAATTGGGGACTCACCAAACCTCTAAGACTTCTGGCTCTTCTTATGATTTTGTCTTTTTCTTTCTAAAGAGCAAAAACTTGGGCTTCCAAAACCAAAATCTGGCCATCAATGGATGTAGTCAATGAATTCAATCCATCAAAAGAATTGGCTATACCTACAATTTTCTCTTGAGATTCCTTAATCCTTTTATCCAAATTAACTGTAAGTACATCTATGTTACAACATGCTCTGTAAATATTTGTACACTGCTTTAAAGAATTGTCTATCAATTTCAACTTTTCATTAATCTTCTTCCTCTCAGACTCAATCACTTAATCAAATGTAGCTCTTTTTGTCTGTGTGAACCTCTCCAGTGCTTGCCGAATGGGCTTGCTTCATTGCCAAACTTGTGCTTCGGGACTAGTCTATGCAAAAAAGTGATAGATTGATCAATAACACCTTATCCATAGATCCCTCCTTCAACATTTTTTGTGCAGCCATCATCATGAGTTCAATAGAACTCATCTCGGTTATACTTTTCTTTTCAACCTGCGAGCTGTCAATTGACAACAATGATGGAGTCACTACTGGTTCCCTGTCGGATTCCTCTTTCTTCTCCTCTGATGATCTAACCTTTATAGTTTCCTCGCTTGCACTAATGGCTTCGCCACTTGGTGCAGTCTCAGTAACTGTTGGTTCCTCCCTAGGAACTGTAACCTCATCCTGTACATCTGTATCCGAAGGATTGTTGCCCTCAATATTAGTATCTTGTACATTATCAACCTCTACACTCTCTATATTTGTCAATATCTCAACATTTGTTTGTACATTTGTATCTACCGAGGGCTTAATTTCCACTATCTTAATGTTTTTCAAAATTGAGGGTGAAGTACCCATAATACCCTTTACTTTTCCTTCAACTGGGATGTCTGCAGTATATGTCTTAGATTTCGGTGAATTATAAAAAACCACAGTTCTCTTCAAAGAATTTAACCCATGCCTTGTTGGTCTCCTTGATTATCTCATTTACTCTTCCTAACATAAGACTGATTATTCTATGTTTGTTGTTAAATATTTTCCTATCTGCAACTTCAAGTGTCTTATCCATCTCATTTGGAGCAATAGAAACACAAACAGATAACAACTCTTATATCTTTATATGTGTATGCAGGAAAAGCGGGTCGATAGAACTCAATATGTGAAAAATGTTCCAAAATACCTGTCCACACACACACACAAGACTTCTTGGTGCAAGCTATGGAGTAATGAAGTATTACTCAGCTTCCCAAGGTTGGTCCCATGGTTCTCTATCTTACAATGTCCCTCAAACCAATGTTTTTGCTCTTAGATCACTGAGCAAAATGGTTTAGGGATGGCAAATGCAAGAACGAGGGATGCTTTGATAGATTTTAGTGTGAGATGCATCCTAAGCTATGCATGATCTTAAAATGCAATAAACTAGATTATAAGATGACAACGTTAGTATAAATACTATCCTAACATGATATATTAGTCTATGATTGAGCTAAATGATAAAGAAAATATTCTAAACATGCATATTTAGACTAATTCCTGATTTAAAAGAGAGGCTAAAATGATGAGCATATATGAAATGAAATCTTGAATGTATTTGGGCATAAGTGTGATACTACAAATTTGGAGGATGTTTTAAAATGGAGGAATGAGAGCTCTATTTATAGCAAAAACAGGGCAATGGATGGTCAGGATTGAAAGAGTTGATCAAGGGTTGAGTTTGAAAGTTGGGGATCCATGTTTGCAATTTGCACCAATGAAATGGTGACAAGTGTCAACATAGGGTTGGGTTGAGAGAAGGGGTTGGAGACATTAAATTCCTGAGAAGACCTTAGGGTTATCTAGAAGGTAAGGGTCAAGATTAAGTTAGGATTACCCATTGGATTAAGAGTTAATCCAAGGATAAACCTTTGTGCAAATGATTAAGAGATAATCATGGTCAAAGCATTAAATGCTTGATGAGACCCTTGGGTTGGATGAAGGTTGAGTTAAAAGAAATTCTTTAACCATGTAGGAGGGTTTGAGTTAACCATTAATGGTTATGAAAACTTTGGGGAATTAAGTGGTTGAAGGCTTGAAGCCTTTAATGGTTATCAAAGGCTTTGAGGGTTTGAGAAGTGACCTCCCCTTGCTTAGGGATGTGACAAAGTTTAGAAGATGGGTTAGGCTAATTAGAAGCGATTAGAAGAGTCTAGAAGGGATTAGAAACGGGTTTAGGAAGGCAAGTGGGAGATGTAGGATTTTGCAAGTAGATGGAGGGATAATAGGATTTAATTGAATTAAATGATTTAATTCAATTTGGTTGCAATTTGGGGAAATTAAATAAATTAGATTTATTCAATTTAGGATAACTATTTAATTAAATTTGTATTTAATTAAAAGTGGATAGGGGGAATTTAATTGAATAAAATGATTTATTCATTAAATGGTATAGTGAATTTAATTTAAATAAATTGAGTAATTTACTTAATTAAATAGAGGAATGCGGGTATTTTAATTAGATTGGATTTAATTAAATAGAGAAATGAACATAAAATATTCATTTAGGAATATGGTCATTTTTATACGTCTACAATATGCCTGTCCTCTTGCATTGTTGATAGTCTTCTAGCATCTAACATATCATACAATTATGTCAGTATTTGGTTTTCAATTTCTATCAAGGCTTTCTTATAAATATCTAAATATAATAAAACTGCTTCCTCTACTTCTCTTTGTTCATCATCCTCTAAATGTTCATAATAAAACTGTACATTCTTTAACATACCATCTTTAGTAATCTCATCAACTAACTATGCACAAGTCTTTGGTGGAATGATAGTTACATTATCAAATTCAATTGCCAGATCAAAGTCATCCTTCTTCTTTCTCCTTCCAATACCAGATGGGGCTGAAGGTGTTACTTTTGGTGCTTTCTTCTATGTCAATACCCTAATAGTAACTTTCCTAACCAGTTGCTTCTTAGCCTCTACCTTAGTTTCTTCAGTTTTCTTCCTTATTACCCTTTTGAATGCAAGGGGTGTGTCATCTTTAGATGTAGATTCTGTTGCAATAGGCTCAATGAATACTTTTGGTTCTTTTCTCTTCTTGCCTTTCTCTGGGAGAACATCAATCAATGCTTTGATGTCCTGAGAAACCTTTTCAACAAACTTACTTGCCTTTACTTCCTTCTTCTCTTTCTTCTTCTAGTTGAAATCAGTTTCAACCTCTTGTATCTTCTGCTTAGTAGTGCCAAAGATTTTTACAGTTTCATCTACCGGTGCATCAATTAACATCTGTGCATAAGCATCAAGAATATGAGCATCAACTTCATAACCCATCTCCTTAATCTAAATCTTCTGGGGTTTAACCGCTTCCATGAGTGTTTCATCTTTCTTAAACATGAAGTATATGTCAGTTGAGTATTTCTCAACAATGTGCTTAGGAACCCTCATCCTATAATTCATAGCCTTTTGAAATGCTTTAAAATATCCCTATACTTTGTCATCTCTTTGACTACCAAATGTAGCAATAGACTATTTTAGTTTCCTCCCTACCGGGATATCAAATTCCCATTGTCTCTTCCCAAAACTGGGAGTCTCATTGACAAAAAATAGCATTAAACAGACAATTAGGTTACCATACCAGAAAGTCCCCTTCTTTTCTCCTTTAATCTTTCCTAGGTTAATCAATAGTTCATCTAACATCCAACCACATAGATCTATCTTCTCATTCTCCATCATCATTTTATAAGCTGCATAAATGTAGGAGCTAGAAACAGAATTTAGTCAGTTTGATTGTGTTACCTTGTAACTGATGACCATGCTTCTGAATCTGATGTCTGTATCGGTGATAGTACTAATTCTCATTGACCGCTTGTTTGATGTTGCATCAGTAATCTTGTTAACCTGATCATTTGAAATTTTCTTCTCCAAACATTTTCCAACCAATGGTAAACCGGTAATTGCCCTGATGGCCTCCTTTGTAATCTTATATGGTCTATATAACCAGATAAACTCTCCATGCACTCTACTCAAAACATACCTAACAATTTCATCTTCGAATTCCAGAATATCCAGAATGTTTGTAAACCCTAGATCAATAATATGTTGGTATTCAAGTTTAATCTTTCCAGAATCTCCCATTAGCTCATTCATGTACATGCTCTTGATATCAGTCATTCCAAAATCCTCAATATAAAAGTGAATGTAAGCTCTTACATCTTCAACATACATGACTCCTTCTGGGACACAGGAAAAAGCTCCAACTGAATCGTCCAGGGTAGCCACATGCGGATATCACTTGAAAATCGGCCAGGGATAGTCCTTGACCTCAACTACAGTCAGATTTGCAACAAAGATAGGTACAGATGATGATCCTACTTCCATGATTGAAGATAAATACTTGTGAATCACTTTCGGTGAAAACCCCTAAATATTTCCAATCGCTAGTGAAATCGCTCAAGAAGATATTTGATCACACTGAATCACCCTTAATCGCTATGAATCGCTCTTAATTGTTGGTAACCAAAGAATTCCTTTCAACCTGTTAGTGTCGGTGCCAGTGTCAGTGAAGTGTCTATGAAGTGACTGTCGGTACACAACTAACCCAAAATATGAAGTCGGAATAGATTATCATGTTGCCATCAATGACAACATAGTGAAACCAACCAATTAAGTGTCAATTGCCAACAATATTGTTGTTCGGCCATCTTTTTCTTTTGAGATCAATTTGTGACCATACAAGAATAACCTTAGAAATATTGATTAGAGGAGGAAGAAATTTGATGAAGGGGCTTAGCAAGGATCTTGGATTTTGGATTTAATTTGGATTTGATGAAATTGGATTTGATTGATTGGTAGAGTCCTTGGATTAGGACATGGGTTTGATTAATATTGCACCTTAGTCCTTGGATGAGGATTTTAGATGGGAGATGTTGAAAAAAGCAAAAGCAAGGTAATGACCAAGTTGGGTAAAATTTAGACCTTGGGACGATGATCAAAGTATTTCTTCTACTAAGGGTTGACTAATGACCCTAAGCAAAGTAAAGACATGAGAAAAGAGTCTTGATCGACTCAAAGGATAGGGAAAAGGTACTTGGAGAGGATTCTTCTTCAACCACAAAGCCAAATGATTGATTGATTAAGGATGAGGTCTAAATAAAACTTCACAAGGCATAAAACCTTAACGTGAGGTTAAATTGGATTACAAGATGATTTGATTTGGATTTGAGAATTGATTTGATGATTGATGATGATTTATTTGTGATCAATTGATGTGCTAATTCCTTAGGAAAAGATTGGGGATGATTGATCAAAGAGAGATGATAGTGATGATTAGAAGAAATTGGATGACTAGGCTATCCTTAGCATGAACATGACTCAATAGATGATTGGTTTGGATGGTAAGTTGTATGAAGGGATGCGACCACCCTGATTCTGATGATAGTTGGTGTTAAAAGACAAACCTGAACCTTGATGGAGGGCACAGACTCTTAATTCATCACTAGCATCAAACTCATTGCTATGACCATGGATGTAATCGTGCTAATGGTGCAAAAAGGTCCTATGTTTAAGCAAGAGTTTGTGCTTTGTGTACCAAAACTTCTGACGTCTAATAAATTGTGCTTGTATGAGCTTCTTCTTCTTGATAGGTTGATGGATTGACTTATTGGGATGCTTATACGACTTGGTCTTATGAAACATGATATGGACATAGCTCCAACGTAGTTTGCGACTTGTTTCAAAGACTTGAGTTTGTTATGACTTGGACTTAATTGATGTTGGTTCAAAAAATTTGTGTGACTAGGAAATGACCTTGAATATGACGTGGACTAGATTTAAATTTGGTGATAATGACTAGGATGTTGACTAATTCTACACTTGGCAAGAAGACAAAGCAAACACATTGGATATTAATTCAAATAAGCACATCAAGCATATCAAGCTACCCTAAGGAATTGGCTGAGGAGGAAAACATTTGCTTGTTGACTTGGGTACACACCCAATAGCTAAAATACGGTCATTGGGTCTCACGCAATGGATTCCCAACACCGTATTAGCCGACTCAAAATGCTAATAGGGGAACGATATGGCAAGTCTCTTGGGGGATTTACTATCTCCCTTGCACAAAGATTATCCACCTTTCGAAGGTGAATTGGGTGGCCTCTAATCCTAGAGTTCTTAATATGGATTTTTGTTCAAAGACTACTCCTAAAGGCCAAAAGGCCCTACAAAATGTGATTGAGACCTAAAGGCCCAAAAAAATGCCCAATATGAGAGTGAACTCCCAAATAGCTCCATCCTTCAAAACTTTCGTCTCAAGAGGCCTATTTATTATAGTGAGTCAGACTGCCCAGGTCCAGCCATACTCACTTGGGTCATTCCCCTCTCACCAATGCCTAAGAAAATCAAGAGGGTAGGCCCGCTAAAGAAAAGCACACAACAAACTAGAAAAAGTGCCAAAGGTTGGGATTTCTGATTGTCTAGATAGAAAGGAGCATACTCTCCTACTTTCACACTTTTCCCCAAACAAAATCAAGTACTTTAGTTCTTTTACTTCCCTAATTAAATCTAGGTGCCTAAAAAAAAGAAAGACCCAAGATGTTTGAATCCAAGAACACTGAGAGGGGGGGTGAATCTGTGTTCTACCCGTATGATCAATTTTAACCTTATTAAAACATGCATACACCAACCAATGTACCGGTACATATAGAATTGAAAGAAGTAAAGCAACCAATAAGCCAATCACATAAATGAATACCATAACACACAAAGTTATATGTGGAAAATGTCAAAGAGGAAAAACCACGGTGGGATTTGTGACCCATAATATCAATCTACTGGCCATATTAAGAGATATTACAAAATATAGGGGTCTGCACTTGCAGGAAGGCTTACAGCCTAGAGAACACTGCTCAATCACAAAAGGAGCCTCGCCGACTACATATAAATCCAAACTACAATCTAGAGAAATGAATGAACTACTAAGATAGCATCTTCTATGCCTAAATACTGTTTTGGTTAAGCTTTGTCTGTTCTGGTCTGAAACCCTAAACCCTTTACTAGAATAACCCTTACATAAATATCCTCACATACATAATCTCTTTGATATATTTCGCATCTCCTTCACTATATCCTTCCTAATACACATCATATATAAAAATTATCTGATCCAACTGACCTATATACCCTATATAATTTATCATGCCTTATGTCAGCTTACAAAGATAATTACAATGTCAATATGCATGTCAGCTAAATAACATAAATACATGAATATCAAAAACAATTGTCGATTCCAGATCCAAAATATGTCGGCCTTCAATATCGATAACCTTGATTTAAACCATGTCGGCCTGCATTACCGGTAACCAAAAAAATCATGTCGGTGCCGGTGAAGTGTCTATGAAGTGCTTGTCGGTACACAACTAAATAAAAACATGAAGTCGGAACAAGATAACATGTTGCCATCAATGACAACATAGTGAAACCAACCAATTGAGTGTCAATTGCCAGCAATCTCCCCCTTTGGCATTGATGGCAACACTTATGTGAAAAAATGGTCATGGTTTCATCTGTCAGTTTCATCCTGAACTTGCTCCCCCTAAGCTAAATATCCATCAATATAAAATACTCCATATCTCCCCCTAATGTATACAACTCCCTTTTTCTTTTTCACATCTATATCACTCCCCCTTTGACATCAATGCCATCAAAAATTCCAAAAAGCATACCAAAAATCCAAAACCGGGACGAAGAATGAAAAGAATGTACAGTAAATATCCCAAAAATACCTTACCAGAGCTTAATATGTTTGAAAATTTCTGGATAGGCCTTCTCCAAAAGCTCAAGATAAGTATCCCAGCTAAATTTTAAAGTGTCGGAAATAGATACAAGTCCATTTATCATATGGGCAAATGACTCTTTCTCATTTAACTCTGTCGGTATGGGCTTACCAACCATATCCATACACTCCTTATATACACTAAGTGAATCCAACTAGGGACTCACCAATCCTCTAAGACTTCTGGCTCTTCTTATGATTTTGTCTTTTTCTTTCTCAAGAGCAAAAACTTGGGCTTCCAAAACCAAAATCTGACCATCAATGGATGTAGTTAATGAATTTAATTCATCAAAAGAATTGGCTATACTTGCAATTTTCTCCTAAGCTTCCTTAATCCTCTTATCCAAATTAACTGTAAGTACATCTGTGTTACAACATACTCTATAAATATTTGTACACTGCTTTAAAGAATTGTCTATCAATTTCAACCTTTCATTAATCTTCTTCCTCTCAGACTCAATCACTTGATCAAATGAAGCTCTTTTTGCCTGTGTGGAGCTCTCTAGTGCTTGCCAGTTTGAAATTTGTTGCAAGGATTGAAAATCCTTTGAAATATGTTCAGTGATTGTCTTAAGCTTGTCGGATGGGCTCGCTTCTTTGTCAAACTTGCACTTCAGGACTAGTCTATGTAAAATAGTGATAGACTGATCAATAATCCCTTTATCCATAGATCCCTCCATCATTTTCCATGCAGCTATCATAATGAGTTCAATAGAGCTCATCTCGGTTATGCTTTTCTTTTCAACCTGCGAGGTGTCAATTGACAACAATGATGGACTCACTATCGGTTCCCTATCGGATTCCTCTTTCTTCTCCTCTAATGTTTTAACCTTTATAGTTTCCTCACTTGCACCAGTGGCTTCGCCTCTTGGTGCAATCTCAGTAACTATCGGTTCCTCCCTAGGAACTATAACCTCAACCTGTACATCTTTATCTGAAGGACTGTTGTCCTCAACATTAGTTTCTTGTACATTATCAACCTTTAAACTCTTTGTATTTGTCGGTATCTCAACATTTTCATGTACATTTGTATCTATCGGGGGCTTAATTTCCACTATCTTAATGTTTTTCAAAATTGAGGGTGAAGTACCCATAATACCCTTTCATTTTCCTTCAACCGGGATGTCTGCAATATCTATTTTTTATTCTGGTGAAGTATAAAAACCACAGTTCTCTTCAAAGAACTTAACCCATGCCTTGTTGGTCTCCTTAATTATCTCATTTACTCTTCCTAACATAAGACTGATTATTCTATGTTTGTTATTAAATATTTTCCTATCTGTAACCTCAAGTGTTCTATCCATCTCCTCAATCCAGATCTTCTGGGGTTTGACTGCTTCCATGAGTGTTTCATCTTTCTTCACCATGAAGCATATGTCAGTTGAGTATTTCTCAACAATGTGCTTAGGAATCCTTTCTCTCGATTTCATAGACTTCTGGAATGCCTTAAAATAACCCCATACTTTGTCATCTCTCTGACTACCCAATGTAGCAATAGACTATTTTAATTACCTCCCTATCGGGATATCAAATGCCCATTATCTCTTCCCAAAACCGAGAGTCTCATTGATGAAAAATAGTATTAGACAGACAATTAGGTTACCATACCAAAAAGTCCCTTTCTTTTCTCCTTTAATCTTTCCTAGGTTTATCAACAATTCATCCAACATCCAACCACATAGATCCAATTTCTCATTTTCTCTCATCCTTTTGTAAGTTGCGTAAATGCAAGAGCTAGAAACAGAATTCGGTCAATTTGATTGAGTTACCTTGTAACCGATGACCATGCTACTGAATCTGATGTATATGTCGGTGATAGTACTGATTCTCATAGATCGCCTATCTGAAGTTGCACCGATAATCTTGTTGACATGATCATTAGAAACCTTCTTATCCGGATGTTGCCCAACTTGTGGTAAACCGGTGATTTCCCTGATGGCTTCCTTTGTAATCTTATATGGTCTATCTAACCAGATAAACTCTCCATGCACTTTGTTCAAAACATACCTAATGATTTCATCTTTGAATTTTAGAATGTCCAAAATGTCGGTAAACCCTAAATCCTCAATGTGTTGGTATTCAGGTTTAACCTTTCTAGAATCTCCCATTAGCTCATTCATGTACATTCTCTTGATATCAAATGTTCCCAAATCCTCAATATGACAATGGATGTAGGCTCTTACATCTTCGACATACACAACTCCTTTCGGGACATGGGAAAAAATGCCAATCGAATCGTCCGGGGTAGCCACATGCGGATATCGCTTGAAAATTGGCCCGAGATGGTCCTTGACCTCCAGTCGGATTTACAACAAAGATAAGTACAGATGATGATCCTACTTTCATGATTAAAGATAAATACCTATGAATCATTGTCGGTGAAAACCCTAAAGACCTCTTCCAATCACTGGTGAAATGGCTCAAGAAGATATCTGATCGCACTAAATTGCCTTTAATCACTCTTAATCACTCTGAATGCAAGGCGATCAAAAATGAAGTACATTCAACCTTTTATCCTCCAAGAAAAACCCTAATCTTTCATTGACATCAATGACTTTTGGTGAAAGATATCGGATCTTGAACAAACATATCCATGCCAGATAAGTATCTCCAATGCCTAGAACATCTTCCAGAACCTCTTCCCGGGGCATATGCAGCATGTTCATTAATTTTGCCTACCCCTAAGGCATCTGCCTCAGTTACGGGATGAGATTCCTGCCGATGCAGGAGCAACCTCCTCTGTTGGATAAGTAATCAGTACATTCCCATCTGCAGATTGTTCTTCTGACTCCCTAACCCATCTTTGGGTATGATCTTGTCAGATTTCATTAACCTTCTTTTTTCCTTTCTCATTTGATCTTCCATTACCATCCAGTGGACTTCTGCTTCTACAGAACTTAGCAATATATCCAACCTCATTACATGCATAACATGTAACATTGTTCTTTTGAATTGCTTTGCTAAAACCGGTATAATTGTTTGACCTACACTGATTAGCCATATGTCCAAATTTTCCACATGCATAACATTTTACATTCATTTTGCAATCTTCTATCTTATGACCATACTTATTGCATTTAGAACATTGACTGGGAGTCGAATCAGGGTTTTGATTTTCTCCATTTCTACATTGCCTAGCCATGTGACCAAATTTATTACAAACAAAACATCTACCATTAAATTTATAAGCATTGAACTACCTTACCGGTGCCTTAAGGTTTTGATCTTCATTAGCAATACCAGAACTCTATCCTTGTTCAAATCCAAGTCCACTGGAATCTCCATTCTTCCTTTGTCTCTTCAATAACTCATCTAGTTGTGTTGAACTAATCTTGAGTTTTTTTTTATACTCACTTACAATAGTCATATCATCTCTCGGAATTATTATTTGTCTCCCAAGCTCTTGTTCATTACTCTGGGATTGTACTAAATCAGTTCTCAACATATCGTTCTCATGAACCAACCTACCACATTCTTCAAATTTGTTCTTGAAAGATACAGCAAGATTTTCTTCCTTTTTCTTTCGGTCTTCAATCTCCTTAGACATTCTCATTATTATAGCTTGCATTTCATTTCTCATAACCATGTTCTCCTGACTCATTTTCTGACACTGTTCCTTAAGTGCATCTTTCTCTTCATCATCCTTATTCTGCAAAAGTTCCTTCCTCCTAGCTTGCACAAATGAAAGCATCTCCTATAGGACAAGAATAAATTCTTTAGTAGAATTCAATTCATCTTATAGATTTTAGTTCTTCATCCTTTTAGCATCATAATCTTCAAGTTCCATCTCAAGTTGCTTTTCCAAACCCATATCCATGGATTCCGGATACAGGATCTTCCTCTAGCTGTTAAACTTCCTCTGAGGCACAAGGCTTTGATACCAATTGTTGGAATCCAAAAACACTAAGAGGGGGGGTGAATCGGTGTTCTACCGATATGATCAATTTTAACCTTATTAAAACATGCATACACCAACCGGTATACCAGTACATATAGAATTGAAAGAAGTAAAGCAACCAATAAGCCAATCACATAAATGAATACCATAACACACAGAGTTATACATGAAAACCTCAAACAGGAAAAAACACGGTGGGATTTGTGACCCACAATATCAATCCACTGGCCATATGAAGAGATATTACAAAATATAGGGGCCTGCACTTGCAGGAAGGCTTACAACCTAGAGCGCATTGCTCAATCACAAAAGGAGCCTCACTGACTACATATAAATCTAGCCTACAATCTAGAGAAATGAATGAACTACTAAGATAACATCTTCTATGCCTGAATACAGTTTCGGTTAAGCTCTATCTGTTCCAGTCTGAAACCCTAAACCCTTTACCGGAATAACCCTTACATAAATATCCTCACATACATAATCTCTCTGATATATTTCACATCTCCTTTACTATATCCTTCCTAATACACATCATATATCAAAATGATCTAATCCAATTGACCTATATACCCTATACAATTTATCATGCCTTATGTCGGTTTACAAAGATAATTACAATGTCAATATACATGTCGGCTAGATAACATAAATACAAGAATATTAAAAATAATTGCCGATGTCGGATCCAAAAGATGTCGGCCTTCAATACCGATAACCTTGATTTAAACCATGTCGGCCAGCATTGCTGGTAACCAAAGAAATCCTTCCACGGTGCTGGTGTCGGTGAAGTGCCTGTGAAGTGTCTGCGGTACACAACTAAATCAAAACATGAAGTCCGAACAAGATACCATGTTGTCAACATAGTGAAGCCAACCAATTGAGTGTCAATTACCAACACAAGATTTTTTTGTATCTCCTTGGCAACCTACAAAACAAAATGATTAGTAGTTTACTCAATGCATTATTTGGCAAGTGAGCTGCAAAACAACTGTTAGTAGTTTATAGTGATCTCTGGGACTAATTGAGAAACCTGCAAAAACCTCAAAATTTTGATCAGTAGACAAAGGTCTATAGAAATAGCGCGAGACACCCGCACTGAAGCACTTGCGCAGGTGTTGAAACACCTGTGTATGCGCTAAAGGGGGCCGAAATACAAAATAACAGAAAATATAGAACCGTACAAAAAATAAATAAAATATCGAATATACCTGAGCGGTAGCGTTGTTATGCAATCGGACACACTGAAGCACGAGCATACATGCTGAAACAGGTTAATAAAGACAGCAAAAATTTGAAATTCAAAAAAATTAAAACTAAGCGAGAAATCTGGCAAAGTGTTCGCGTTATTTGTAGGGCGCTCGCGCTGAAGCAGACTGCCAAAAGAAAATGATAACTAGCCTAAAATTAACTAAGTCTTTTTTTTTTAAAAGATTTTTCTACTCTTTTTGGTGTTTTTAGGTTATCAATTATGAATAACAAAAGAAGGAAGAATAGAGGAAACTACTAAGATTAAATAAGAGAATTCTGCAGATGGACGCGCTGATGTGCAGACCTACAAAACAAACGGGTTAAAAATTCAAATTTTTAGCGCTCGCGCTAAATCGCGTGTGCACGCATTGAAAACCCTATCGCTCACGCTGAACCCGAGGCAGTCACGGCGATTTGCAACCTCTTGTGTTGTTCCGATACCTGCGATCAAAATCTCACAAAAACTTGAAAAAAGGTTAAATTTCAGGGATGTGGATCCCACCGAGCGTGCCAAAATGAAGCAAGGGAAAATCTTTGCAAGGGTAGATTGTTAATTCAAATCCAAACAAACATAAAAACATTCAAGTAAAAGACAAGAAAACAACCTTTTATACCTTTGCAAGAGAGCTCTCTTGTTCCTCCGATTTGGACTCTTGTTGAAGCCAAGAATGCACCCCTTCTTAGCTTGTTTGGATTGGTCCAATGGTGATATGTGATTGGATCTTCAAGATTTGTGCACAATGGATGGACAAGGAAGGATGAAATGACTAAGTATGGATGTGTTCAAATTTTGGCATAATGTGGGTATGAGGATGATTGCTTGAACTCAAACTAGCAACATAGACTTACTTGACTTAGAGATGTGAAACAAGGGGATGGAATCCTCAATTTATAGGAGAAGATGAGAAGAAATGGAAAGTTAGGATTGATCCAAGATGAAGGGTCAAGATTCCATGTGAGCACACACATGGCCCAAGAGGAGGTGACAAGACACGTGTGGAGACCAAGAGATATGCCTTAAAGACATTTCTTGTCTCCATGCTCCTCAAGGCTCATTGGGAAGACTTCCCAATGTGCCTAGGGAAGAGAAAGGAATAAAATATTCCTTAAGAGATGGGGATGAGGAATTAAAAATTCTTCAAAAAGGATGATCATAGGGATTGGAGGAATAAGGAGGAATTAAAAATTCCTTGGAGGAGGGGATGTCTAGAGTAATGTGAGATTTTGAAAATCCTGCATTCACCTAGGAAAAGGGCATTTAAGGAAGGTTGTTGGATGGAAGGGGCAAGGAGTTGACTTTGTGGCTAATCATGAGGATTATCCATTAGCAACTCATTAAGAGAGGGATTAGAAGAATGATTAGGTGGGATTAGGGCAAATGGGATTTGTAGGAGGATTTGACTAGGGGAGAGAATGAGTGGAGGGAATTCAAAATTAGAAGAATAATGATAAGTGAGATTAGGGGCTTCTAGAAGAATTCATTAGGTTAATGATGGATTAGGAAAAAGGTGATTTCTAGGAATCACCTAGATTAATTAATTAATTGAAATTAATTAATTAAAAGGAGGAATTTGGAGAGAATTAATTTTAGGGATTTTAGAAGAATAAAGGTAGATTTATTTTATTAAATAAATCAATCAAAAGACAATAGTGACAACATTAATTATATTTAATTAATATTGAGAAGGAATAGGAATTGGCACAATTAATAAATTAATTATGTGAGGAATTAAAATAAATAAATTAAAATAATTAATTTAAGTGTCTACACATGGATACGAGGGATTTTGTTTTCTACTAAATCTTGCTAATCAAAAAGATGAAGAAGCTAATATGAATGCTAGAACAATGATGTAAACTATGTTTTTGTTGTTGTTCTATTTTTGTTTTTTTCAAATTTATGCAATAAACTTAAATGATAAATGCACAATGTAAAAATAAAAATTGTTCATGTCGGGTTCACCAAAATGTAACAGAGGAAATTTGCTACCTCAAGGATGATGAACCCTAAAGAACAAATTGACCCTCTGATACCTCACTCAAACTGGCGCTAAGGTGAGCCAAGGGATGAAAATAACAAATTGAAACAATTAACTGTAAACTGAGATTCTTAGATGACTCTACCCAGCCTTTGTCCATAGGATGAGCACGTAGATCTAGGACACCAGAAGGATGCGTTGTCATCCTATACGGATGAGGTATAAAAGTCGTACAAATAGTTCCAAAGGTGATAATTTTATAATATTAATGCAAAAAATGATGAAACTAAACTAGTAATCACAAAATATGAAATAACTAAAATGAAATAGAAGAGAAGAGGTAAAAGAAAACTCACAACTGGTCCACGATTGGAGCCTCTCGCAAAATGACTATTCTCCTACGACTATTCACCAACATACACATGAGAGAAAATGTTGGGGTTGTGTTTTATAGCATGCCTAAGTCAGACCCCCGTTTTGGTGTTTCCACCTCCACAGACAACCCAGATAGAATCATGGGAAATAAATGATAAAGCTAATTGGAAAAGAATGTACGGCAGAAAAATGATAATACGTAAAACAAATGGAGAAGGAAATGAGTAAATTCCCCTTTCGAGATGCTATGAAAATGGTGTCGTGAGCTATCTGGAGAGCTATAACAATGGTAGTCTATGTGAGAGAAACTATGGATGTTGTCCAAAGGGATTGTCGAGAGCTTCAACCTACAAGAAGTGATCTCCAAAAATGAAAAGATCCCCCAAAAATGCCATCAAATGGGAGGGATATAGGCTCTGGACCAAAAATTAACATCGATGGATGCATGCAAGGGTGTTAGATTCCTTTTGGGCACAAGCATAATGTTCAAATAACCACCTATGGACTATCAGAATCGCAGGATGCTAGTGCACCACGTAGACGTCTCCACATCACGCTAGAGTCCCGACGGTGATAGGTCAACAAAGTTGGTGAAACTCCAATTTGAAGGTGACAAGGTGATCCCAATGGACAAAAGGACAAAGATGGCAACACACAACCTCCGATGATGTGGAGGAAAGCGCCATTTGTCACATTAAATTGCATAGGGTATGATTTTTGATAGTATAACCACCCTTCGAGCTAGTTAAGTAACACACACTATCATTAATAATGTATTTCCTTTGTCATAATGGTTTTGCCTTGCGATAACCAGTTATCAGTTGTTAATACTAACTTAAACTGGTCAGATAGAAAATAGGAGAATATTATCCAAGGGTTGCATGCCCTTGCATGGAAACAAAAAATAAATTTTGTTGAATATAGAAAGATAATTACTTTATTAGGTAAAATTACATAACAGGCAGAAAAACACGAACAAGGGTTGTGAGAGGAAATAATTGTGAGAGCAAACCTTGGTAATTAACCCTATATATGACAAGAAAAATGGTGCTCAAAGGGAAAGCTCCAATGGTACAACCTTATGTCGAACATATGTAGGAGGACATCCTCTTCAATTTGAATGACTTTGCTCGAGAATATATACATGATAAAGAGGAATTTGCAATCATTCTCTAGGTAATGATTGAAGAAGAAACAAAGGCAGAGATGATTGAAAATCAAATTACAGGCATAAATCTAGTACCCGATGAAGAAATAGAAAATTAGGATTATTTATGGTACGGGCTTAGTGTAAAAGATTCTTTTTGACAATTTTTGCTTTGCTTAGCTTAATTTTTGAAACAGTCATTTTAAGAACCGTTACCTTCCCAGAAATCATTAGTTTGAAACTGTGAATGGATTTTAGTTATAAAAGGGGATTTTAGACAATAAAAAAAAGGAGGGAGAGAAAGGGGAGGAGGGCAGTGAACTTATCTTTTCATGCAGTATTGTTGTATAGGGAGATGAGTTTGTGAACTCACTTTTGACAGTGAAGAAATGAAGAAGATATTTTAAAAATATTTGAATTTCTTAATGTTTTCTTTAAATTGCAATGAACAATGTTTCTTTGTAGTTATTCTTCATTATTACTCTTTTATAATAAGTTCTATATGTATTTGACTCCAGAGTTTTGAATTCAAATTAAATCATCTATTGAAAAGAATCTATTATCTTTTCCTTTCCTTAGCAATATTTGTGGGTGTGGGATAAATAAACTTTGTTTTATTTATCTATATTCACTCCTTTAAGTTTAATCCTTCGCATCTACTTCCATGATTATGGGTAGGTGTCAGTTTACCTTTTTTTGCTTTCTAGTGAAAACCATACCCTATTTTCATTCATTTCATATCTTTTGAAGGTAGTTGCACCTTGTAAAATAAGTAGAGAGTACTTGCAAATACCATTATAACTGACTCAATTGTTGGTCAGATAGTCATTGATATGGGCAAGAGACTATAAAACTGAAGTGACAAAACCTTTTAACCAACAGAGCTTTTGAGAACTCACCAGTGTCACATTGAAACTTCCCTCTAGGTGGAGAAGACAACCATTCACCCTCCATACAACAAGTCCACCCTGAAAAAGGCAGATCTCATCAAGAAAAGGCCTACAAGGTGTGGATAATTACAAAGGGAACTGAGGAGCCTGAATAGTAGGCTCTTGTAAAGCAGCAACTAGAGTTCCCCTGAAACTTGGGTTTTTGAATTTAGGGCTCTCTTGAATAGGCTCTTCAATAGGCTTGGAAAGTCTCCCCTACCTGAAGCTTGGGACTTTGAATTTGGGAGCTTTAGGTGCAAAATTCTTCTCCTACATGAGTTGATCTCCAGAGCTGCCAACTACCTGATTTCTTCCTTCCTAGTTGTTGGCAGTATATATAAATATTTCCATTCTATATGTCACCTTATTGAGTCATGTCCCTAACTAGTCCTTTGGTGTGTTGTGTGCTTTGAATTCTTCATGTAATCCAGTCTTCGTCGTTTCCTTTGTTTCACTATGTTGAACTTGAACCTTGAACTTGAAACTTTTGGTTCAAGGTTCAAAGTTCAATGGGCGTCATGTTAAAAGTTTGTTTTCCTGTGCGGCCTTAAGTCTTCTTTAGTTTTTGTCGGTGTTTAGCATTGGTTGAACCTTGAACTTCAACCTTTTTGGTTCAAGATTCAAAGTTCAATTTTTGTCATGTTTATGTTTTTGCGTTGCGGTTGATCCTCAGGGTTCAAAGTTTGATGTTTTGGTTTCTTGGAAATCATGTGACTTTTCATGAGGTGGCGGCGCATATTTTAAGATACGGTTGACGACGGAAGAGAAGGGCAATATTCTTTCTTTAATAATTTGAAAGTTGTCATTTATAGAAAGTATGGTGTGAAAATCTGTGTTTTTCAGATATGAAGTGACTTGTTATTCAATGCATGCTTGATCGCAATCATTTCAAAGTAATGTCACATGAGTGAAGAGTAATGATGATAATTTGTCATAATCATGGGTAAGATTTTCTTGGCTTTTTTTTAAATTGAGCAATTGTCTTGTCGAGATTGTCATTTGTGAATAAGTTTTAAGAAGAATTTTTTGGAGCAGGAGGAAAATAGACTGCGACAGGGGTTTTGCAGATGACAGAGAAAGGTATGTTCAATGACTTTCCTAATTGCTACAATTTTAAAAATATCTGGGTATATTGTTTAGCTGCTTATTTTTGTTTTACCTGTTTTCTTCTTTGTCTGCGTTGATTGGGGAAAGATTACCGGTTAAGCATGAGGCCTACTTTGCCTAAATTAATGAACTCTTCTTCCCTTGTAAGTTCCTTACCAGAGTTGGCTGATACAGCTCTAGTCCAATTAGATTTAGATGTTTTCTTAGAAAGAGTAAGGAACCCAGCTGTTGATTCCATGATGAAAGACATTGCACAAAGTGGTTTATTGGAAGCAGGCGCATTTCCCATAGCTACCCCTTGTCCTGAGTTGGTTTTAGAGTGCATGAATCATTATGATAAAGCTAACAGATACATTAGGAAAAATAATGGTGAGGTTTTGTTGTCCATTGATAGAGAGACAGTAATGGCTGCCATGGGTATCCCACATCGGGAACCCTATGAGGATTGGACTATTGGTAAATTGTACGGGGTTTATTATGAGGAAAAGCAATATTATAGAACCGTTATTGCATGAAATTGGCTTTTGAAGTTTCAAAAGGGTGGTTCAAGGTTGCCAAGGCCGTTAACCCGAGAGAAGTTGATTCCTGGAATTAGGGATTTGCTGATAATGTTGAGCAAGGTTAGGGGAAATTCACACTCCTTCTATTGGGAAGACTGGATGTATTTCTTCATCTAGATCACTCTTGACAAAAACTAGTTCATTGACTGGGGCACCGTTATTGCAGAAAGGTTGCATGAGGGTCTGAGCAATTACCTCAGGATGTCAAATTTCTATATGTCTTCATATCTTTTATATATGCTAGCTTGTGTGAGGGAGTGGCCTGGCCTGTCCCATGCAAAATGGGTTCAAGGTATAAAGATTTATGAATACTGCCCTCATTTGACCCAAAAAGGACATGTTGATAATTACCTTCGCTGGAATGACATTTTTGCTGGGAGGTTGAATTTTGACTTACAAGATAATTTGCACAAAAGAATGTCAGTAGAAGTGGTTGAACTAATCAAAATCTATGGTAACTTCTTTACTCAATTTAATCACTTCACTTACATAAGGGTTGGAGGTTTTAAAGGTGAACCCTTTAGGCTACCTAGATATGTTTCAGACTACTGTGTTTTGATTGAAGTTTCCAGGCAGTTAGCCTATATTGTAAAAGATTATGGTGAAGATTCTAGCACAAGTGGAATTTTTCCTATCGATTTAGGCCATTACAGTTGCAAGTCTGTTTCTGATGCACTAAATCTTGAGTTAGAATTTAAGAGATGTCATTTGAAAACCTTTGTGAAAAGAGATAATTTTGACGGTAAAGGTTTTATTGCCCAATATGTGAAAAAGATAATGCCTGATCAACATGTGCCATAGTTGGAAGATTATTGGGAAGACTGCCCAGATGAGTTTGAAGTGAGAAAAAGGAGTTGGTCCAGGTTAACTCTGAAACAGATTCTTGACATGAAATTGCAAATGGATACCTCTGCTCTCACTATTGATAATGAAGATGTACTGGATCCAGAATTCATAAGATAGGTACATAATGAACCCCTTCCAGAAGTTGACTGGAGTAGAAAGATGGAAGATAGCGTACAGGCAAGCACTTTCAATATAATTCGTAGAACAGAGAATTGGCTTAGGAGTTGCAGGTTTCATCTGGCAAAGGCAACCAGTTCGAGAAACAAGAATGGAAAAAGGAAGATTGTAAGCAAAACCATTGTTTTAACTAACATCCATGTTTCTATTGCAGGAAAGAAAAAGGCTAAGATTAAAGAAGAAAAACTTGACTCTGAAGCTGTAGATTCCATTGGTGGCCAAGTGACCAGGTCAAGATACAAGAAGAATTTTCAGCCACCTATCGCTCATCTCATTCTTGATTTGGACGCCGAGGAAGTATAGGGCAATATGACATCCCTATTTCTGATGCTAACAAGGTCTTAACCGATTTAGATGCTACTATCCAGGATTCACAGGTGCTTGATATCCAGTCTAACGCAAACAATGCTACATTGTTGCCTTCAGGAGGTCCTTCCCCCATGCAATCTAAGGAACTGACTGTGGTTCCTAAATGGTTAAGTGATTCAATTACCAGGAAAAGAAATGTGGTGCCTATTTTGGTGTCGATGGAAGATGTTGTGAGTAAATGTTTGGAAAGATCCACGAAGCCTAAGCAACTAAAAATGGAGACCGTGATTGGTTTTGATGAAGGCACAAAACATTGGACTACAGACATTGCCAAACCTACATCTGATAAGGATGTTGCCACTGCCACAGAGGCTGATTATACTATTGAGCGAGTTGATTTGGGGGTAGGAACCAGAGCAGTTGATGTGAAACATTTGGAGACTTCAACCAAAAGGATTATCTCCCGCACTTGGAAGGATGAAAAGGATAAAGCAGAGTTGAAGCAGAATTTAATGCAAATGGCTCAATACATTCATGCTCTGCAAAATAGTCCACTGCCATTGTCCCAAAGCTCTATTCACTTTAGTTCAAAATCCCCTGGTAATCAAAAGTTCTTTGATGAGGTTCAACGAAACAAGATGATTGCAAAGATTTTCTCTGAGTGGCTCACATCGATAGTGCACCAAGGAACTATTTATATATCCGATTTAGTTCAAATTTTCAAAGATGCTAATGAAGTTACCAAGGAATTGGATGTCGACTTAATCTCATGGCAAAAAGAAAAGACTAAATGGGCGGTGATTTCAAAGCAAATGTGTGATATTCAGCGCTATGGCTTGATGAACTTTCTTGTTGAAAGACAAGTGTTAGGGTTAAATGAAGATATAATGTCCATATGCAAAGAAAGCATATAGTGGTGTAACCAAATCATCGAACAAGGTCATAGAGAACATGGTAGTCTATGAGGTGAACTAACAACCCTGAGATCAACCATGCAAAAGGATTTGCGCTGCGTAGAGGTCTAGTTGCTTAAGGAGGATAGCCAGACTTTGGAAGATACTGCAGAAATGATCAATCAATTCAGCAACCACATTAAACAAATTAAAGTGGAGAAATCCTTAGTTGTGGAAGATTTTACGAAGATTTCCAAAGTGGAGTCAATGCTCATAGTTTGCTTAGATCACTTGGATTCGCATAGAGACAAAGTACAGATGGTGAAGAGGAAGAAAGAAATTTGGAAGCAAAGGGTAATACACATCAGTCTGCCTCATGTAGCAGTAATTTAGGAGTTCTCAAAAGTTCATCGGAAGTGGAGCGCAGCAAAAGCAGTTATGGTGTCTGTCCAAAATAACAACCCGGGCAATCTGACTGAGACAAAACCGATAGCATGACTAGCACTATTGGCAGTTGTTTGCCAGTGAGTCTAGTTGTTTCTTATTTTCAGTTATGCAGTTAGGGTAGTTTCTCATTAACTCTTTCGAGTTAATTTTACCTTTGGTTAAAACTATTGGTCTAGTGACCTATTTATATGTTTTGTAATGACTTTGATGGGGTTCACTAAGTTTTTGAAAAACTATCTCTTTAATTTTAGCTGAAAAACTTTGTGTATGTGGGAGGTTGATGATCATCTATAAATGAAAATCAAATGACAGTTATCTTTGACTTTGAATCTGTGTATTTGGTGTTTTGAAATTTGATTTATGTGAGAATCTATTTCAAGAAAGGATCTGTCATAGCTTTCTATGTGTGTAGAAAATTATCAGTGGAATTCATCTTTAAAGCTTTTCATTTTATTTTAGTGTACATGTGAAGTCTATCGGCTTTATACAAAGAGTTATATATGAATCAGTGCTTGCGTTCATTTGGTGTTGATTGGTGAATGCAATTACCTTTCTGTGCTTTCTGGTGAAAAGTATAATATTGGTTGTGTGTAATTTGGAGCTGATTGAATATCTATTAAAGGGAGTTGTACCTTAATTCAGAGGTTAATCAATATAATGATTTTCCAACTATTTGGTGAAATTATTCTTTCATTTTAGGCTAAAGAATATACAAATTAAATAAATTGTGAGAGACAAATCTGTTTACAAACAGATTTTTGGTGACTCTGCTGGGGAGATCGAGAAAATTTGGTTTTTAAAAAAACAAAGTCGTTGTTATGGTGATGCTTTGTTTTTTATAAATGGTGTGGCCTCACAAAGGGTTTTTACCTATTTTACAACCAAATTTAAATTGGGTGCAAGAAGACCAAAGTAACATTATCTCTGAGTTAGATACTCTAGCCTGGAGACATAGAAGAAGTTGAGCTGAATATGATAGAATAAGTGCTTTTCTCGACGAAATAGAAAGACAAAAAGATCATCCTGTGTTAGTTCTTGAGAGGGTGATTGTTCCTAGAATTTTCTTTATTCGAGTCCTTGATAATCAATTACAGAATCCTAGATGCTTGTTACCCTGATCGTTCCACACTGGACTCTAAGTCTTATACTAGATCCCAAAGAAGGGAGGGGGTTTTTTATCTTGTCTTTGAAGAATTGCAAAACTTAAATTCTCAACCTACCTTCTCACCTCAAAGAAAGGCAAGAAGTAGACCTCCTTCCTCATTGCCATCATCACCTGTGTCCTTGGTTTTTCAAGCTTTGACCCTACATGGTGTTGCCTTACCGAATATATTCAACCTGACCCCTCTCAATATCATACTCCTAGTGGCAACAAATAATCCTTGGGGGGATACTGTAGGCCCGTTGAACTTAGGTTTGAATCTTAACCCCTTTCCAAAAGGTGTTAGGGATCATTTGCCAAAATTTAGCAGAGATGGAACGATCACCATTGATGAGCACCTGAATGCCTTCAGTGTAGCCTATGGGGTAATAACGGTTCAACATGAGGACGTTGCTATCAGGTTGTTTGTCCAGACACTAACAAGGGTAGCAGCCGATTGGTTTTATCACTTACCAAATAGTGTGATAACAACCTGGCAAGATCTAAAGACAAGATTTGAAGCAAGATTTAAAGTAGTTGAGGATGAACATTCCCTCTTAGCGCAATTATCCCAGTTAAAGAAAGAAATTCTTCAATCTATAAGGGACTTTGTGGCGAGATTTGATAAGATCTTGCACAAGATTCCAATTAATCAAAAGCCCTCAGATGACAATCTTAAGTGTTTTTTCATTAATTATATGCCTTTTGAAATAGGTTTCCTGATTCGTAGGCAAAGGGTTGCTGATTTAAATGCTGTTAAAACTCTTGCAGTTGAATTAGAAGATGATTTAATCATAGCGGATAAATGGAAAAGAGAAGTACAGACACCTAGTGCTCAACCTTCAACTTCTTTTGATCCTGTCATCCAACGGTTAATGAATGATGTGATTGCCCTAAAGAGACAGGCTCCTAAAGCAAGTACTTCATATTCTCAACCATACCAAGACATTCCTATAAAATATCCTAACCAACAAGGAGGAAATGGAGGAAGACAATTACAATTACCTCCTGTGCAACAAAGACTTTCCATTGAAGCGCCACCTCTTAAGACAAACACATGTGTGTTTCATTTAACTGATGAACATGATGGTTCTTCATGTCTAGAGATGGTCTCTTTGCAAGATTCCTCATACGCAATTCTTACTACAACTAAACAAAATTTGAAGTCTCAAGATGTTGTAACACCCATCCATAGCACTGTTAAAGGTAAGGAAATTTTGACTCGTCATGGAGGTGTTTCAAAAGTTGTTCAAGAAGTTGCTTCTTCAAGTTCTGATTCATTTAATAATTCTTTTGATATCATTGAATTTTGCAAGTCATCCTGTGTTCAGATCACTCCGACTGAGTATCTGAAATTGAACCCTAAGGAGTTAGATAGACTAGTTGAATTCATCAAGGGAAACAATGCTCATGCTTTAGCAAGTGAAACTCAAATGTCGGTGATTGGTAATTCTTTAGCACACGAAAATGTCAGTCATGCTTTATTAATTCCTGAAGTCTCATCAAAAACTGTTCCTCAATAAGCTAAATTGATTGAATCTAACTTTGAAAATAAACCAGAACCTTTCTATGTGTCCTTATATATAAATGGGCATAAATTGAGTAATTGTATAATAGATTCAGGAGCATCAGACAATGTCATGCCCTCAGCAGTAGCAAGAGCTTTAGGCTTAACCTTAACAAAGACCTTTGGCAAATGTTATTCCATGGATTCCAAGCAGGTTCCTTTGTTAGGGCAAATTAAGGATGCACAGGTCACCTTAGTAGCACATCCTGACAAGAGAATCAAGTTGATGATTATGGTGGCTAACATCCCTACTAGTTATGGCATGGTGTTGAGTCACACCTTCTATAAAGATATGGGAGGGGGAAATTAGAATGGATTGGTCTCAGGCAATTATCACGGTTGGAAAACAGAGAGTCATTCTGCATCCTAAAAAAAAAGCTAAATACATAGTCTTTCCCTCAGATGATCCGAAAGCTCAGATTTTGTATCAAGATTATGGTTTTGGAAATTATATGATATCAACTAATCCTCAAGGTGTGGATAAGGCCATAGATTCAAGCATGTCTGATGAACTCTGGTCTATGGAATTTGATGGGAGTTGTTCATCTTCTCGTTCAGGGGCTGGGGTTGTATTAATACCTCCTCGAGGTAAAGTTATTCCTTATGCTTTCAAATTGGAATTCCAAAACACTAATAATATGGTTGAATATGAAGCTCTGTTATTAGGTCTTGTTGAAGCGAGGAGATTGCAAATCAAAATGTTGAAAGTTAGAGGTGATGTTGAACTTATTGTAAAACAAGTGAGAGGTTTATTTGCTGTTAAAAATGAGAGACTAAGACACTACAAAAATCGTGTCTGGGACGAGATTGAAGCATTGAATGCTTTCTCAATTGAAGCGGTACCAAGGGAGTTTAACTCGAAGGCTGATTCTTTGGTGGTATCTGCAGCTTTATTAGTGCCTCATCCTGATTTCACAACTGATACCTACAGGGTAGAATTAGTCTATAGACCCTGCATGCCTGACAATTCCGAGTTCTGACAAGTATTTAAAAATGATAAACAAATTCATAACTTTTTACAATGTGCTGAGATTTTCACATCCTTGTTTTATGAAGAATCAGAGGTGAGTTGTAAAGAGTTTTCTCCTGATACACCGGAGGAACTACATGATGGAGTGTTACAGTTGAAAGGAAATAAGATCCCAAAGGGCTTAGTTTCTCTTGAACATCTTTTTGATAGAAAGGATGGATATGTTAAGCAAGGGGAGAAAGAGACTCATGTAATTCAAAACTTTGGTGAGTATGAGAAAATCAACATTGGTACTAAGGAGGATCCTAAATTTGTTAATTTGGGAAAATGTTGTTTCGAAGAGGAGAAAAGGAGGTTCATCAGCCTGTTGATTGAGTTCAAAGATGTTTTTGCATGGAGCTATGATGATTTAAAGAATTTCAGGGATGGTAATTTCCAACATCACATTCCTTTGAAACCAGGTGTCAATCCTTTCCAGCAGAAGCTAAGGAATTTTAATCCAAAAGTAGCAGAAGCGATCTTTCATGAGGTCAACAAGATGTTGAAAGCCCAAATTATTTATCCTTTACATCATTCCACCTGGATTACTAATATCATCCCTGTTCGGAAGAAAAATAGTGAAATACAAATCTTTGTTGATTTCAGAAACTTAAACCAAGCAAGCTTGAAGGATAATTATCCTCTACCAGCAATGGACCATATTTTACAAACTGTTTCAAGATTAGAGATGATGTCCATGTTGGATGGCTTCTCTGGATATAACCAAATCAGTGTCTCGAAGCAAGATCAACACAAGACAACCTTTATAACTCCCTGGGGTACCTTTGCATATAATAGAATGCCTTTCAGATTGATTAATGCAGGGGAAATGTTTCAGAGGGCGATGGATCTTTCCTTTGGGCATTTGAGGCATAAGATTATTGTGGTGTATTTAGATGATTTGACTATTTTCTCTAGGAAGAGGAAACATCATGTATGTGATTTGAGGAAAGTTCTGATGAGATGCAGAGAGCATGGAGTATCATTAAATCCTAGAAAGTCTATTTTTGGTGTCATAGAAGGAAAACTTCTTGGACATATTGTTTCACAGGAGGGAGTAAAGGTAGATCCACAGAGAGTAAAAGCAATACAACGGCTCAGTCTTCCTTCCAATAGAAATGGAGTGAGGTCCTTCTTTGGATAGGTGAACTTTCTAAGATGTTTTATTCCCGATTTTGCTGAGACTACTAAATATATTATAAATATGATGAGTGAGAAAGTAGTTTTTAAGTGGAATGAGGCAGGTAAAAAAGATTTTGAAGAAATAAAAAGGGCAATTGCACATGCACCTACTCTAGTTAATCTGGATTTTAGTAAAGACTTTATTATTTATTGTTACACATCAGAGCATACTATGTCTAGAATTTTAGTGCAGAAAAGTGAAGATAATGAGGAAGTTCCAATTTCCTTCATGAGTGTACCTCTGAAGAAGCATGAGTTAAAATACTCATAGACAGGAAAGCAAGCTTATGCAGTAGTGAAAGTTGTGAAACAATTCAGGTACTATATACTTCATTCACATGCAATTGTCTTAGTTCTGAACTCTGCAGTAAAAAGTGTTCTAACCCAGCGAGATGTTGGTATCAATAATAGAGCATCTTGGGTTTCCAAGATTCAAGAGTTTAATCTAGATATTAAACCCACTAAGCTAGTCAGAGGACAAGGCCTTTGTAAACTAATGGCAGAGAACAAGTTTGAAGAGGAGGAGAATCTGCCCTTAATTATTTGTTAGTCATTAGGATTCTTGGTTCACCAATGTTGCCTATTATCTCACTTATGGAGACTGTCCAGATCATCTTTCTCCTAGGTAGAAATGGAATTTGAAGTTGAAAGTTGCAAAGTACATTATCTTTGATAATATAATGTACAAGAAAGGTTTGGATGGCACTTTTCTCAGGTGTGTAGATAAGCGGCATCAAGAGGCTTTATTGAAAACCTTTCATGATGAGGCGTGCAGTGGTCATTTCTCTTCCACGGTTACTGCATATAAAATCTTGAGAAACTATTACTACTAGCCAGGAATGTTCAGAGATGCATATGCTTGGGTGGCGAAGTGTGAGAAGTGTAAATTGTTCACAGGTAAACCCCAGTTGGCTGCCTTACCTTTGAGACCTGTAGTGAGTGAGGAACCCTTTAAACAATGGGGATTGGATTTTATTAGTCCTTTGAACCAACTTCCAATGCAAGGCTTACTCACATATTAATAGCAACGGATTATTTCACTAAGTGGGTAGAAGCTATCCCTGTGAAAAAGACCACTACAAAGGTTGTGTGTGCGTTCCTTAAAGACAATATTCTTGTTAGGTTCGGATTTCCTCAAAAAATAGTCATAGATAATACATCAAATTTCTCTTCATCCGAGTTAATTTTATTTTGCTATGATCATGGAATTTCTTTGGCACACGCTTCTGATTATTACCCATAGGGTAATGGTCAAGCAGAATCAAGTAACAAACACTTAATCAACATCATGAGGAAGTTGGTTAGTGAGAGTTTTAGGGACTGGCATAAGAAGTTACATGAAGCACTGTGGGCAGATCGAACTTCACCTAAACGAGCCATAGGGATGTCTCCTTTTGAGTTGGTATATGGCATTGGTGCCCAACTCTCTCTTCCTTTAGAGTTAGTGGCTTCCAGATTACAGACTATAGTAGAAGATGCATTCTTTCATAGCTCATTTGAAAAAAGAATCATGTACTAAACCAAGATTGAGGAAGAGAGGGAAAAGCTAGTTGACAGGATTACAGAACATTAGATGAGAGAAAAATATTTTTGATCAGAAGGCAAGACCCAGGGAGTTCATGAAAGGCGATATGGTGTTATTATGGGATAAAAGGAGAGAGTCGAAAGGCGCTCACGACAAATTTGAGTCACTATGGAAAGGACCTTATGTAATTCATGAGGCTAAAGGTCCCAATTCTTTTAAACGTGCTTATCAGGATGGCTTTGAATTACCTCTATCCTACAATGGCCAAGACTTAAAATTGTATCGATTGTAAGCAGGAGTCCCCTGTCAGTCTGTACATATAGTTTTTGTTGTGTTTAGTTTAGGTGTGCAATTTTTATCGTGAGTCGAGCCTTTGTTTCAAGTCATTTTGCGAAACCAGGGATCCAAAGGTTCTTTGCTTGGTACTTTACAGTTCCAGTCCCCATGCAGAACCACTATTGGTGGTACATATAAAAATTTCCATTCTATATGTCGCCTTATTGAGTCATGTCCCTAACTGGTCCTTTGGTCGCGTTGTGTGCTTTGAATTCTTCATGTAATCCAGTCTTCGCCATTTTCTTTAAGTTTCACTATGTTGAACTTGAACCTTGAACCTGAACCTTTTGGTTCAAGGTTCAAAGTTCAATGGGCGTCATGTTAAAAGTTTGTTTTCCCATGCGGCCTTAAGTCTTCTTTAGTTTTTGTCAGTGTATAGCATTGGTTGAACCTTGAACTTAAACCTTTTTTATTCAAGGTTCAAAGTTCAATTTTTGTCATGTTTATGTTTTTGCGTTGTGGTTGATCCTCAGAGTTCAAAGTTTGATGTTTTGGTTTCTTGGAAATCATGTGACTTTTCATAAAGTGGTGGCAGAGATTTTAAGATATGGTTGACGGCGATAGAGAAGGGGAATATTCTTTCTTTAATAATTTGAAAGTTGTCATTTAGAGCAAGTATGATGTGAAAATCCGTGTTTTCATATATGAAGTGACTTATTATTAAATGCATGCTCGATTGTGATCATTTCAGAGTGATGTCGCATGAGTGAAGAGTAATGATGATAATTTGTGGTAATCATGGGTAAGATTTTCTCGGATTTTTTTTAAATTGAGCAGTTGTCTTGTTGAGATTGTCATTTGTGAATAAGTTTTAAGAAAAAAATTTTGGAGCGGGAGGAAAATAGACTGGGACAGGAGTTTTGCAGATGATAGAGGAAGGTATGTTCAATGACTTTCCTAATTGCTATAGTTTTTAGAAAAAGATTTGGGTACATTGTTTAGCTGTTTGTTTATGTTTTACCTGTTTTCTTCTTTGTCTAGGTTGATTGGGGAAAGATTACCGGTTAAGCATGAGGCCTACTTTGCCTAAATTAATGAACTCTTCTTTCCTTGTAATTTCCTTACTAGAGCTGGCTGATACAACTCTAGTCCAATTAGATTTAGATGTTTTCTTAGAAAGAGTAAGGAACCCAGCTATTGATTCCATGATGAAAGACATTGCACAAAGTGGTTTATTGGAAGTGGGCACATTTCCCACAACTGCCCCTTGTCCTGAGTTGGTTTTAGAGTGCATGAATCACTATGATAAAGCTAACAGATGCATTAGGAAAAATAATGGTGAGGTTTTGTTGTCCATTGATAGAGAGACAATAATGGCTGCCATGGGTATCCCACATCAGGAACTCTATGAGGATTGGACTATTGGTAAATCGTACAGGGTTTATTCTAAGAAAAAGCAGTATTATAGAACCGGTATTGCACGAAATTGGCTTTTGAAGTTTCAAAAGGGCGGTTCAAGGTTGCCAAGGTCGTTAACCCGAGAGCATTTGATTCCTGGAATCACGGATTTGGTGATAATGTTGAGGAGGGTTAGGGGAAATTCACACTCCTTCTATTGGGAAGACTGGATGTATTTCTTCATTCAAGTCACTCTCGACAAAAATCGGTTCATTGACTGGGGCACCGTTATTGCAAAAAGGTTGCATGAGGTTCTGAGCAATTACCTTAGGATGTCAAATTTCTATATGTATTCATATCTTTTATATATGCTAGCTTGTGTGAGGGAGTGGCCTGGCCTGTCCCAAGCAAAATGGGTTCAGGGTATAAATATTTATGAATACCACCCTCATTGGACCCAAAAAGGACATGTTGATAATTACCTTCACTGGAATGACATTTTTGCTGGAAGGTTGACTTTTAAGTTACAAGATAATTTGCACATAAGAATGTGAGTAGAAGTGGTTGAACTAATCAAAATATATGGTAGCTTCTTTACTCAATTTAATCACTTCACTTACATAAGGGTTGGAGGTTTTAAAGGTGAACCCTTTAGGCTACCTAGATATGTTTCAGACTACTATGTTTTAATTGAAGTTTCCAGGCAATTAGCCTATGTTGTAAAGGATTATGGTGAAGATTCTGGCACAAGTGGAATTTTTCCTATCGATTTAGGCCATTACAGTTGCAGGTCTATTTCTGATGCAGTAAATCTTGAGTTAGAATTTAAGAGATGTCATTTGAAAACCTTTGTGAAAAGAGATAATTTTGACAGTAAAGGTTTTATTGCCCAATATGTGAAAAAGATAATGCTTGATCAACATGTGCCATAGTTGGAAGATCTTTGGGAAGACTACCCAGATGAGTTTGAAGTGAGAAAAAGGAGTTGGTCCAGGTTAACTCTAAAACAGATTCTTGACTTGAAATTGCAAATGGATACCTTTGGTGTCACTATTGATAACGAAAATATACTAGACCCATAATTCATGAGATGAGTACACAATAAACCCCTTCTAGAAGTTGACTGGAGTAGAAAGATGGAAGATAGCATACAGGCACGCACTTTCAATATAATTCGTAGAACAGAGAATTGACTTAGGAGTTGCAGGTTTCATCCGGCAAAGGCAACTAGTTCGAGAAACAAGAATGGAAAAAGGAAGATTGTAAGAAAAACCACTATTTTAACTAACATCCCTGGTTCTGTTGCAGGAAAGAAGTAGGCTAAGATTAAAGAAGAAAAAATTGACTCTGAAACTGCACATTCCATTGGTGGCCGAGTGACCAGGTCAAGATATAAGAAGAATTTCCAGCCACTTGCCGCTCATCTCATTCTTGATTTGGACGCCGAGGAAGTACAGGGCAATATGACATCCCCTGTTTCTGATGCTAAGAAGGTCTTAACCGATTCAGATGCTACTATCCAGGATTCATAGGTGCTTGATATCTAGTCTAACGCAGACAATGCTACATTGTCGCCTTCAGGAGGTCCTTCCCCCATGCAATCTAAGGAATTGATTGTGGCTCCTAAATGGTTAAGTGATTCAATTACCAGGAAAAGAAATGTGGTGCCTATTTCAGTGTCGATGGAAGATGTTGTGAGTAAATGTTTGGGAAGATCCACGAAGCCTAAGCGGCTAAAAATGGAGAACATGATTGGTTTTGATGAAGGCACAAAACATTGGACTGCAGACATTGCCAAACCTACATCTGATAAGGATGTTGCCACCACCTCAGAGGCTGATTATACTATTGAGCGAGTTGATTTAGGTGTAGGAACCAGAGCAGTTGACGTGAAACATTTAGAGACTTCAACCAAAAGGATTATCTCCCACACTTGGAAGGACAAAAAAGATAAAGCAGAGTTGAAGCAGAATTTAATGCAAATGGCTAAATACATTCATGCTCTGTAGAATAGTCTGTTGCCATTGTCCCAAAGCTCTGTTTCCTTTAGCTCAAAATCCCCTGGTAATCAGAAGTTCTTTGATGAGGTTCAACGAAACAAGATGATTGCAAAGATTTTCTCTGAGTGGCTCACATCGATAGTGCATCAAGGAACTAATTATATATTCGATTTAGTTCAAATTTTCAAAGATGCTAATGAAGTTACCAAGGAATTGGATGTCGACTTAATCTCGTGGCAAAAAGAAAAGACTAAATGGGCGGTGATTTCAAAGCAAATACACGATATTCAGCGTTATGGCTTGATGAATTTTCTTGCTGAAAGATAAGTGTCAGGGTTAAATGAAGATATAATGTTCATATGCAAAGAAATCATATAGTGGCATAACCAAATCATCTAACAAGGTCATATCGAATCTACCAGTCTACGAGGTGAACTAACAACCTTGAGAACAACCATGCAAAAGGATTTGTGTTGCGTAGATGTCCAGTTGCTTAAGGAGGATAGCCAGACTTTGGAAGATACATCATAAATGATGAATCAATTCAGCAGCCACATTAAAAAAATAAAAGTGGAGAAATCCTCAGCTGTGGAAGATTTTACAAAGATTTCCAAAGTGGAGTCAATGCTCACAGTTTGCTTAGATCGCTTGGATTTGCACAGAGACAAAGTACAGATGGTGAAGAGGAAGAAAGAACTCTTGAAGCAAAGGGTAATACACATCATCCTGCCGCATGTAGCAGTAATTCAGGAGTTCTCAAAAGTTCGTCGGGAGTGGAGCACAGCAAAAGTGGTTATGGTGTTTGTCCAAAATAACAACCCGGGCAATCCGACTGAGACAAAATCGACAACATGACTAGCACTGCTGGCAGTTGTTTGCCAGCGAGTCTAGTTGTTTCTTATTTTTAGTTATGCAGTTAGGGTAGTTTCTCATTAACTCTTTCGAGTTAATTTTACCTTTGGTTAAAACTATTGGTCTGGCGACCTATTTATATGTTTTGTAATGACTTTGATGGGGTTCACTAAGTTTTTGAAAAACTATCTCTTTAATTTTAGCTGAAAAACTTTGTGTATGTGGAAGGTTGACGATCATCTATGAATGAAAATCAAACGACAGTTATCTTTGACTTCGAATGTATGTGTTTGGTGTTTTGAAATTTGATTTATGTGAGAATCTATTTCCAGAAAGGATTTGTCATAACATTCTATGTGTGCAGAAAATTATCAGTGGATTTCATCTTTAAAGCTTTTCATTTTGTTTTAGTGTACATGTGAAGTTTGTCGGCTTTATACAAAGATTTATATATGAATCAGTTCTTGCGTTCATTTGTTGTTGACTGGTGAATGTGTGTGGGAGAAAAAGCGAGACTAGGTCATCATGCCCTAATCCTACCTTTTGACACACATTACGGAATACGAAAGAGCCTAGAGGTATCACACAATTGGCTACTTCTTTTTGTGAAAGAGAGAGCCACGGGCTACCTATTAGGATTTCTATTCCTTTGTTGTAACTGAAAGGTAAAATTATGCAAGTTCAATTCCTAACCCTAAAATGCAAGTATGAACTAATAACAAGATTGCAGAATTGAACTTAAACAATGGAAAGCTGTAAACACAAGGATAAAACAAGAATGCAGATGCGTACCCGGAGTCAAAATCTGATTGGAAATGTTCAGGACGGGGCGCGGGCGCCGCTGTCCTGATTTTGTCCTGGAAACTACACCTGAAACTGTTGCTTTGCACTTTGGAAAATTGTCGGAAATGTTGTCTGTCAGGGGGACCAGGGCGCCCAGCGCCTCTATCCCAGGGACCAGGGCGCCCAGCGCCCCTGTCCTGGCAGGACCAGGGTGCCCCACGCCCCTGTCCTAGTCTTTGGCTCTGCAATTTGGTGTGGAGTGTTGTCTTGACCTATTTTTCCCAGATCTGCAACTTGCGGCGTCGTCCGAGTCCCGAAACCTGCACTTGTATCTAAAAAAGGTGTTTGGGCGACTATATAGGGTTTTGCCTTAGTCAAACCCCTGCTTCGGTGATTTCCACCTCCACGAATACCCAAGTTGTATTGTAAAAGTAATGTGTGTGCAGACCTTGTGTGTGTGCAAGATCTAAAATGCAAGTAAGCAAACTAGAGCAACCTAGAAAGTAAACCCTAATTGCTTGTAAATGATAATGTAAATACTCTAAATCAAGATGCAAAGTGATCTAAAGCATGAATAAATGAGATATTGAAGCTTATGCAAAGACATGAAAACAACATGAAATCATACCCAACCCCCAAGGGAGGGGTACAAGCCAATCTTCAGTCGGTAATCTCCTATTGTTCTTCAATGTCTTCCAAGCCCTAAATGGATGAATGGAATTGATAAATTCTTGATAGAGGGATGTTGAATGTTGTTGAAGTCTTCAAAGATCTGCTCTTTCACTGCATATGAGGTTCCTGAAAACAAAATTCGGATCCTTTCAAATGAAGAAAGAGAGGTCTTATGTATGAACCCTAGGTCGTAATTTCGTCTTTTGGCTGACCTAGAGATTGAATCTCCTGCCAATTTCTTGGGGTTAAGCTTTATTTTATGATTGGATCGTACTCCTAAAATTTCGGGAAAAATGTCCGGGACCGTGTGCACTCCGGGCGCCATGGTCCTGGCAACTTTTCACCAAATTTTCAGGGCCGTCAGATATGATGATTTTAGAGAGAATCCTGAAGTTACAGGTGATTTCGAGATGTTTTGACCCCCGAAATCAAGCCCCCAAGTTCAAAATAGGACTTAATTAGGGTTTTTGATTAGATGATGTATTAGAGGAATAACATGAAAAGGGGCACACTTTAATGAAAGGGCTCGACTTTATGATGTGAAGGATGATGAAATAGGACCTTAGACCTAATTAATTTGATTAATTAAGTGCTAAAGGGGAAATGCAATGCAAAATGCAAAATGCAAACCGCGCCAAGGCGGGTGCTAAACTAGGTGTGAAATTGTACTGCTTTAGCAAGTGCGTACAATTTACGATGCTACATTTAGCCCACACTTTAGCGGTCATATGAGTACTACGTGCATATGCAAGCTAAAGTACAAAAAGTAAACATCATTTGAAAAAGGATATATCCATAAGTTGTCGGACGAAGCCCCCAACGGTATCTGCAGTACACAGTTAGGAACCGCACCCTACAAAACACACGTTAGATCACAAAATCACCTAATTCTTACTAAGGAAAGTGATGAAATTTGTGAGTAGCTATATGCCCCCCCCTGTTTCGACTTGCTTATTAGGGAGGTGAAACAGGGTAGCATGTTTAGTTACGACAAATTGTGTAAGAGAGTATTGATGAGGGATGTTCACTAAAAAGGCTTCATCAAAGCACTTTTTGGAACATCCCGAGAGTAGGGGAATGAAAATACGATTCCTACGCAATGAACGGTTCGAAAATCACATCTCCCAAACTCAAGTTATGATGAAATGAGTGATAGAGGAAAATTAGGGTTTTGAAAGTAAAGGTAAAGGAATGAAAGTATATACCTTGAAAGTGACTATTGCATTTGTCACTTTGTTGATTCTGAGTATTGTTTATTGCAGCGGCGCCCACATAGCCATCATCATGCCTTCACGATGACCGGAGCGTCCCACGAGGATTGAGATCCTGCGACAGGTCGTGATCGACGACAAGCCACTGGACGAGGTGAGTTGATTGAACGTTGACTTTTGATTTTCTGCATTTGACTTTCTGTGATCGTTTGCGGGCCTCGAAATCTGACCGTGGGTCCCACACAGGGTGCCATGGTCCCTGTGGGGCGCCATGGTCCCCTCAGGGTGCCATGGTCCCTGACAGGGTGCCATGGTCCCTTCAGGGCGCCATGGTCCCTTCAGGGCACCATGGTCCCTGACAGGGCGCCATGGTCCCAATCAGGACTTGGCGAGAGATACCAGGGTTAGCATACGATGTTCGATAGTTTGCATGAATGATTTTGATGATTGAGTACTGATTATAGTTATGTTTTTGTGTTGCAGGGTCTCCCATACATGAGAGAGCATACGGCGGGGCAAATTCTTCACAGTTTGCGAGATCAGATTCCCCGGCTGACTCAGGCAGAGAGAGACACATTGTCGATCGTGGGTTTATGGTCTATGATTCTTATGTCGGCCATTTGATTTCATCCCGCGATGCTAATGGCACTCATGGAGCGATGGGATCCTGACACATGCACGTTCCAACTTCCAATAGGGGAGATGACGGTGACACTTGAGGATGTGTACTGCATTCTTTGCCTACCGATCAGAGGAGCTACCGTGACATATGCGACCGATCGGTCAGTAGAGGATCATCAGAGGGAGCAAGTATATTGCATAGGGAGAGTCATGCCGAGTGAGATGAGAGGTCGTATCATGGTCAGCTGGCTCTTACATCCTACAGGAGAGGTGCCCCTCATGAGACGTCTTATGATAGCCATCATTGCACTAGCCGTCTGCCCTAATGGGCGAGGTACGCACATGCATGGGGGTCTCACATGGTGCATCAGGGCTATGGAGAGACACAGGAGAGTATATGCCTGGGGTCGGAGTATGCTTGCACATCTCTATCACGACCTCGAGGAGTATGTTTTTGGACAGGGTTGCAGCTTGATGACATGCACACTTCTGCAGGTGTGGATATTTGAGTACTTTACATGCACCAGGCCTGTCGGCTATCCGATGAGTGCGGCTAGCGAGTGACCTAGGGTATTTTCTTATCCACTTACTAGCGAGTGGAGATTTGGAGATCTACTGTATTGGAGAGTGACATTTGACAGATTGACAGCTAAGGTGACTGTGTGGAGACCATATCTGCGGATGCACAGATGGGATGGGATGGAGAGATAGTTAGCATGTTTACAGAGGAACCACCTACTGAGAGGGCGATATCCACACATCATAGTCCCATTCTACTTTGACTGAGTATGGAGGCAGTTTGGGCTAGAGCAGTGTGTTCCAGCCGATGTGCCCATCTACACTTGACACTCACGAGTCCTTCCCAGACCTAGAGCAGTAGCGAGACCTATGATAGATGATATCGAGATCACAGATATAGAGGGGTCCGACCAGGATGTGGTTACTGATTATGCTGCAGATCCTAAGGCACAACGCAGGTATCTCTCATGGTTTATGAGATCATACCCAGGGCCTATCTTTCCACCAGATCACCCGACAGGCCATCCAGGCCCATGGAGACATGGAGACCGAGATGAGGATCAGGGATCCAGGTCGGAGGAGGGAGAGGGTCATGAGGAGGTAGGAGATCCTGATCCACCCACAGGGGATCAGCCTAGTGCCGAGGAGGAGGAGGATGATGACACAGATATAGATGAGGAGAATGAGGATGCAGGTGAGGATGCGGACGAGGATGAGGATGAGGATGAGGATAGAGATGATGAGGAGGGGTCAGATGCTGCTCCCCACCATTCAGGAGATGATACCATAGCCCTGGATCCTCCTCTTATTCCCCAAAAGGGGGAACATGAGGCGATACGGAGACCTGTTTCTAGTACGAGCCAGCCTACACCCATCGTGCACAGATTATTTGAGCGTGGGGAGCCTAGTAGTTCCCAGTCACAGATGCTACCATATCACGATCCCTACTGGCGTGAGGGAGATCCAGGTATAGTAGGTTTATATTGATTGACTAATATTTTGATGATATAAAATGGTACTAATACATGATCTATTCTACTGCTACAGCTAATGTGCAGGAGTGGTGTTCTCTGATCCAGCAAGCAGTGATAGATATCTCCACGACAGCGCAAATCCCTAGTTCCTCACAGGTTGCTTATAGACCTCAAGGGAACGCGGGTCGGCATGATGATTTGTTTTCCCCATTTCGAGTATAGGTAGAGATATGGAGGGAGAGAGAGAGAGAGAGTTCTATCAGAGGACCTTCAGCGGGCACAGCGTGATCTAGCAGCAGCTCAGGCCGAGGCTACCTCGTCTCGCGCGATCCTTATGGATAGGGATCGTAGGAGTTCCTCTCGGAGCCATTCACGATCTATATCACGGTATACCCCTATGGGTCCACCTGCACGACCGGATCAGGAGGGAGCTTCTAGTCGTCACTCTCCAGTCACCAGCCCTAGGGATAGGAGATGATCTTATGATGTAGGGTAGGTCACATTTTGGATGTGTAGTGACCTACCTTTGTATATTGATCCACATATATATATATATATACATGCTTCTTTGTCTCAAACGTGTTATCTTTAATGTCTAAAAACAATGTGTATTTTGATTAAAGTTAATACATTTGGTAGATGTACATGTATGTTCTGAATTTAATTTCCATGTGATTGATTTCTCAATGCTCCATGATTAAATTGATACATGTGTGACTTAATTAAAATATTTAATCAAGTACTACATCGATGATAGGGAAGAAAAATATGTGTTAAGCCTAAGAATCATATAACTAATGTGATTTAATTTGAATTTAAACACAACATGACACGATTCAACTTAACACATAAAGATATTGTATAATATGTCAACATAATGAAAAATGTAAATCTTTTGCAATTTACATAAAATGAATTCAAGACAAACCATAAAGTAAAGAAACACGCTTGTCAGGAACGAAGCAATATAGATTAAACAAAACATCATTTAATTCTATTTGCTCTAACAAAGATATGCTAACATATTATCCAATTTTGAAGTGAGAAAGGAAATAGATGAATGATAAGGAATGAGGAATTAAGCATAGTATCTACGCAAGTGCATAGCGTTTATAGGGTCTTTAAGAGACGTACCATCTACACCCGCTATTTTGTAAGCACCTGATCCATAATCTTCAATAACAATGTACGGTCCAAGCCAATTAGGACTAAATTTTCCCTTTTCTTCAGGTAAGGCATTCACATTGCGCTAATTCTCATAGAGCACTAAGTCACCCACTGAGAAGGAACGTTGAATTACCTTATCATTATAGCTTCGTTGTAGAGTTTTGTGATACGCTTGAATATGCTCAAGAGCATTTATACGCTGTTCATCAAGCATCTCAAGCTATTGAAGTCTTTGTTCTCTATAAGCGTCATCATCTACTATACCTTTGAGAGAAACTCTAAGTGATGGAATCTCTAATTCTAAAGGCATAATAGCATCAGCACCATAAACAAGATTATAAGGTGTAGTTCTGGTAGCAATTCGTATGCTCGTTCGGTAGGCCCAAAGAGCATAGATTAGCTGAGTACTCCAATCCTTACCATGCTTATTCACAGTTTTACGAAGAATTTGTTCAATTATCTTATTGGATGATTCGGCTTGACCATTTGATTGAGGATAGTATGGTGTAGAAAATCGATGTTTGATATGATACTTCTCAAGGAATTTCTTCATGTCCTTGTTCTTAAATGATGTCCCATTATCAGAGATTATAGTGGAAGGTATCCCAAATCGAGAAATAATGTTTTCTAGAAGAAATCGACAAATCACTTCAGTAGTAGTAGAGCAAAGGGGAACGGCTTCTACCCACTTTGTAAAGTAATCTGTTGCGGTTATAATGAAAGTATGTCCTTGAGATGAAGGAGGGGAGATTTTACCAATAAGATCCAGCCCCTATGCAGAGAAAGGCCAAGAAGCTACATGAGAACGAAGTTCTTGGGCAGGAGCATGAATCAAATTATTGTGTTGTTGACATTGATGACATTTCTTAACAAATGAAAAAGAATCCTGCTGCATAGTTTGCCAATAATATCCCATGCGAAGCAATCTTTGAACCAAGGATTTGCCTCCAAAATGCCCCCCACAGGCACCTGAATGGGCCTCTTCAAGGGCAATAGGGATTTCCAATTTGTTAAGACAACGAAGGAGAAGACCGTTATAACCCCTTCGGTAAAGAACATTAGAAAGAATGATATATCTAGCGGACAGCTTGCGAACTCTAGCCCTAGTGTTCCTATTAGCGGAATCAGGAAAGGTACCATCAGTCAAGTATCTTACGATATGCAAATACCATTCATCTGAGTCTATAAAGTCACAACATGTCACCAAGCTAGAATCATCTACAATAGCTGGAGAAATAAGGTTGTGAATAACAAATTTAAGATCAACCATAGGGTCCTCTAAAGATATCAAAGAAGCCACACATGCCCTTGTGTCCGCATGTCGATTATCTTTTCGAGGAACAGGTTCCATGGTGTAAGAATCAAATTTTTGTAACAAAGAGATAGCAAGGTCTTTATATTGTGATAATTTGTCTTGTTTCGCTTGATATAGTCCTGTTACTTGTCTTATAATCAATTGAGAATCTCCAAAAATATGTATGTGTTTTATATTCAGAGCTAAGGTTGCCTTTATTCCTGCTATAAGAGCCTCATACTCAGCAATGTTATTGGTACATAGGAAATTGAGACGATAAGATAAGGGAATAGACTTCTTTGTAGGAGAAATCAGAACAACACCTGCCCCCGATCCTGTACGACACTTAGAGCCGTCAAAGTATAACTCCCAAGTTTCATCTTTCTCTGTACAAAGAATGAAGTCGTCAGGAAAAGACTCAGGGTTAGGGAAGGAGAAAGGTGAAGGGGCCTCCACTAGGTGATCGGTCAACGCTTGCCCTTTAATTGCTCTTTGTGAAACAAATTTAAGGTCAAATTCAGTTAACATCATAACCCACTTAGCTAGGCGTCCTGATAAATCAGTTTTAGAGAAAAGATGCTTCAAAGGATCAAACTTTACCATGACGCGGACTTCTGAATTGAAGAGATAATGTCTCAATTTTTGAGTCGCAAACACCAAGGCCAAGCATTGTCTTTCTATCGCAGAATATCGGGTCTCATAATCGAGTAAGGTACGACTTATATAATAAACCGGACACTCCTTACCATCTTTATCATGTTGTGCCAATAATGCTGCAAGAGCATGAGAGGAAGCAGCTGTATAAAGAAGGAAGGGTTGAGAAGGTTCGGCCGGTCGAAGGATAGGAGGATTAGCCAGATACACTTTTAAATCTTCAAATGCTTGCTGACAATCTTCATTCCATTGAAACATGATATTCTTTTTGAGAAGCTGAGTAAAAGGAAAAGTGTGATCCGCAAGTTGAGATACAAACCTACGAATAGCTTGAATCTTTCCTTGTAAGCTTTTGAGTTGAGACACATTTCTAGGAGGTGGCATGTTGACAATAGCATCTATTTTCTTAGTATCCACCTCAATCCCATGATGCGAAACTATGAATCCTAATAGTTTTCCACTATCCACACCAAAAACACATTTTCGGGGATTCAAGCGCATGTGATATTTACGAATTCTTTCAAAGATTTGACGAAGGATTTTAATATGATCTATGTGGAGAATGGATTTGGCCAAAATATCATCAACATAATCCTCTAAAATCTTATGCATATAATCATGAAAGATAAGGGTCATCGCTTGTTGATAAGTTGCACCGGCATTTTTAAGTCCAAAAGGCATCATTATCCAACAAAACGTACCCCAAGGAGTGGTGAAAGCAGTTTTGAATTGATCTTGAGGGTTAATGTAAATTTGATTGTATCCTGAAAAACCATCCATGAAGGATAACAAGGCATGTCCTGCCGTAGAATCAACTATCATGTCAATGTTTGGAAGAGGGAAATCATCTTTTAAAGAAGCCTTATTTAAATCTTGGAAATCGGTACACATTCTTATTTTATTATCTGGTTTAGCCACAATGACAATATTTGAAATCCACGGGGAATAATCAATAGGGCGGATAAATCCAGCCTCCAATAACTTTTCAATCTCAGCCTTAACAAGCAGAGCCACCTTAGGATTCATTTTTCAAATCTTTTGTTTCACGGGCTTAGCATCAGGAACTAAGATAATGTTATGAGTAACAATCTTAGGATCTATACCAGGCATGTCAGAGTATGTCCAAGCAAAGATCTCGAGGAATTCATGCAATAAATCTTCATATTGTTTTTGTTCCTCTTCATCCAAACATTTTCCAATTTTAATAACTTTTTCTTCATTGCAAGGATCCATCTTAACATCAATGGTGTCACTTATGAGAAGATTACTTTGTTGAGGAGTATCCTTTAACTGAGGGAATTCTTTCACAATCTCATCATTATCAATCTCTTTTCCAAAATAGGCTTCAGTGTTCAAACAATAAGGGAGTCCCCTATTGTGATGATAACGAGGAAGAGTATCATATGCTCCTAAAAACTCAGCTAAAGCATCATCGGTAGGAAAAACATCCAAAGCACAGGCACACGAAGGATCCTCATCAATATACTCGGGGTGTTGCATTGATAGAGATGTAGAAATAACATTAACACTAATACATGGTCTCTTAGAAGCTTTAGTGCGCTTGCAGGGATTATAGCCAAGTCCAAAGGCATAATTGTGAAGATTATTCTCTAGAGGAACTTTTATCCCTTGTTCGTGAGCGCCACAACCATTTCCATGATACCCATGCTTAGCAAAAATGCGAAAACCATGACCATAACGATCAGCCATTTCAGAAAGAGAAGGCGGTTTTTCATAAGACAAAGAGTCAAACTCTTCAGAATTAGAGGTGTGAGGAGAAGTTTGAGAAGCGACCACAAAATTATTGCTCATAGACTCAGGTAATATTGATTGATTTTTAGCGTCTTCCTTCTTTTCAACTTTAAGCTCTCTAGAAGGAACCTTATATTCACCTACAAAGGTGGGATTAAAATCAAGGGATCCCCAATCGTCGTCTGCGAGAACCTTCTCAGGATCAAAATCCTTCTTATGTGTAGTTTCAAGTGGAGAAGAGTCTTCTTCAGGTGCTCCAGACTCATCCAAAGAATTTTGATCATCAGAGAGCGAGGATTCATTGATAGGTATCTTGTTTAAAGAGTCATCACTAGACGAGGACGGCTTAGAAGAACCCCCTTTGGAAGTAGATGTTTGTAAACAAGCTTGGAAATTAGTATCACCTATCAAGGTATATGTCTTATTGTTATAAATAAATTTAACTTGTCTATGCAATGTAGAGGGGACAGCTTGCATACTGTGAATCCAAGGTCTCCCTAATAACAAGTTGTATGTTAAATTTCCCGACATAACATGGATAGGAGTAGGTAAAGTAATAGGCCCCACTGTGAGGGGTAAGGTGATAATACCTAATGAAGTCTTAGCTACATTGTCAAAGCCTCGAATGGGACGAGAGTCAGGCTCAATGAGGGATGTATCCACATTCATTTTATGCAAAAGATTAATGCTACACACATTAAGACCAGAGCCATTATCTACTAGTGTTCATCTTATAGCAGTGTCTTTCATGATAACCACAATCATCAAGGGATCATATTGATGTTGAATTTCACTAGTAGGCAACTCATCTTGGGTAAACACAATTTGAGCTTTAGGATTCATCACAGAGTTAACCAAAGATGCTATATTACTAGATGTATTCTGTGGAGGAACATTCAAATCTTTCAAGGCATCTTGTAACATTCCATGATGAGCAGAAGAAGTTTGAATCAAATCCCAAAGGGATATCTTAGCAGGGGTAACTTTAAGTTGTTCTATGAGATCATATTCCTTACTAAGAACTTGTGAAATATGTGGAGCTTGCGGAAGAATTGGTTGAGGATTCGGAAGAGAAACTAGAATAACAAGAGGAGGACTAGGCTGCCTATTATTTCTGGTATGATAAGTATGGGCAACCGCATGATAACTCTCTCTAGTTATTTACTTGGCATAACTATAAGGACTTATAGGTTTTCTTCCTTGCACAGTGATGATTGGTTTATTCGGAGTACGAAAGGAATCATGATCATACCCTCCTTGGACAGTAAGGAGAGGTGATTTAGGAACTTGAAAGGTGGGAGAAGGATAAGCACCTTGGACTTCAAAGAGAGGCTTTTTATGCTCATTCAAGTTTATCATGTTAACCAATTTAGAAGTCTTGTTCTTGTTTAAAGATTTTGATAAAGCCACAAAGTCATCAAGAGCATCATCCAACAAAGTATGATCATAGCTATCAAAAGGTTTATCTTTTGGTTCAAAAGGAGATATCTCTTCATAGAGGGGATTGTTGAAAACAACCATGTTACTAGATTTAGTGGAAGATTTGATAGGAATGTACCCTTGAGAGGAATCATTCAACTTATCTTTCTCATCACAACGAAATGGCATAGTAACAAGTTTTATGAGTTTTTGGTAAAATGAAGGTTTGGCATCTTTAGGGTTCAAAAACTCATCTAAAGCTTCATCTAATTCATCTTGGCTATACTCATAATAATCATCATAAGAATGAACATTTTGCAAATAAAAGTCTGACATTTTGAAATAAAAGTTGCATGAAATTTAAACACACAATGCAAAGAAACACACTCTTTTTTTTTTTTTTTTTTTTTTTAATGAAAATGAAATGAAAACACACTAAATCTAGATCTAGATCTAACAAATGCAATGCAAGAGGAAGCAATGATAGATTCACGTCGGGTTCACCAAAATGTGTGGGAGAAAAAGCGAGACTAGGTTATCATGCCCTAATCCTACCTTTTGACACACATTACGGAATACGAAAGAGCCTAGAGGTATCACACAATTGGCTACTTCTTTTTGTGAAAGAGAGAGCCACGGGCTACCTATTAGGATTTCTATTCCTTTGTTGTAACTGAAAGGTAAAATTATGCAAGTTCAATTCCTAACCCTAAAATGCAAGCATGAACTAATAACAAGATTGCAGAATTGAACTTAAACAATGGAAAGCTGTAAACACAAGGATAAAACAAGAATGCAGATGCGTACCCGGAGTCAAAATTTGATTGGAAATGTTCAGGACGGGGGCGCGGGCGCCGCTGTCCTGATTCTGTCCCGGAAACTACACCTGAAACTGCTATTTTGCACTCTGGAAAATTGTCGAAAATGTTGTCTGTTAGGGGGACCAGGGCGCCCAGCGCCCCTATCCTGGTAGGACCACGGTGCCCCACGCCCCTGTCCTGGTCTTTGGCTCTGCAATTTGGTGTGGAGTGCTGTCTTGACCTGCTTTTCCCGGATCTGCAACCTGCGGCGTCGTCCGAGTCCCGAAACCTGCACTTGTATCTGAAAAAGGTGTTTGGGCGGCTATATAGGGTTTTGCCTTAGTCAAACCCCCGCTTCGGTGATTTCTACCTCCACGAATACCCAAGTTGTATTGTAAAAGTAATGTGTGTGCAGACCTTGTGTGTGTGCAAGATCTAAAATGCAAGTAAGCAAACTAGAGCAACCTAGAAAGTAAACCCTAATTGCTTGTAAATGATAATGTAAATACTCTAAATCAAGATGCAAAGTGATCTAAAGCATGAATAAATGAGATATTGAAGCTTATGCAAAGACATGAAAACAACATGAAATCATACCCAACCCCCAAGGGAGGGGTACAAGCCAATCTTCAGTCGGTAATCTCCTATTGTTCTTCAATGTCTTCCAAGCCCTAAATGGATGAATGGAATTGATAAATGCTTGATAGAGGGATATTGAATGTTGTTGAAGTCTTCAAAGATCTGCTCTTTTGCTGCATATGAGGTTCCTGAAAACAAAATTTGGATCCTTTCAAATGAAGAAAGAGAGGTCTTATGTATGAACCCTAGGTCGTAATTTCATCTTTTGGCCGACCTAGAGATTGAATCTCCCGCCAATTTCTTTGGGTTAAGCTTTATTTTATGATTGGATCATGCTCCTAAAATTTCGGGAAAAATGTCCGGGACTGTGTGCACTCCGGGCGCCATGGTCCCGACAACTTTTCACCAAATTTTCAGGGCCGTCAGATATGATGATTTTAGAGAGAATCCCAAAGTTACAGGTGATTTCGAGATGTTTTGACCCCCGAAATCAAGCCCCCAAGTTCAAAATAGGATTTAATTAGGGTTTTTGATTAGATGATGTATTAGAGGAATAACATGAAAAGGGGCACTCTTTAATGAAAGGGCCCGACTTTATGATGTGAAGGATGATGAAATAGGACCTTAGACCTAATTAATTTGATTAATTAAGTGCTAAAGGGGAAATGCAATGCAAAATGCAAACCGCGCCAAGGCGGGTGCTAAACTAGGTGTGAAATTGTACTGCTTTAGCAAGTGCGTACAATTTACGACGCTATAGAATGCAATTACCTTTTTGTGCTTTCTAGTGAAAAGTATAATATTGGTTGTGTGTAATTTGGAGCTGATTGAATATCTATTAAAGGGAGTTGTGCCTTAATTCAGAGGTTAATCAATATAATGATTTTCCAACTATTTGGTGAAATTTGTCTTTCATTTTAGGCTAAAGAATATACAAATTAAATAAATTGTGAGAGACAAATCTGTTTACCAACACTAGCAGAAGCAAGCTTCTTTGCAAGGAAGTCCTCATGTTGTTGTCTTTGGGCCTCCAACTCTTCTTGTTGTTATTGAGCCTAATAAAATATCTCATCCTGTTGTTGAATTTGAGCCTCATTAGCCAACCCCTCCTGGATCTCATTCAGTTGTTTGGTGAAATCAAGCAACATGCTTTTCATCTTTGTAATAAAAGACCTTATGGTTACAAGTGTGGTTGTCGTTGTATCGAAAGATTGACCTGTTAATGCCCGATACAACCACTATACTTATAAAATCTATAGGAGGTGGTTGAGCCATGTCATAAACCCGAGCGCTGAGTTGCACAACACAAGGAGACCAAGGGTGCATACCTTGCAACAATCCCACCCAACGCAAGAGAGGGGTTTGAACTTGTGACCAAGTTCTGATACCACTTGTTACAAGTGTGGTTGTCGTTGCACCAAAATATCAACATGTTAATACCCAATACAACCACTAGACTTATAGAATCCATAGGAGGTGGTTAAGCCATGTCACAAACCTGAGCGTTGCACTGCACAACACAAGGACACCAAGGGTGCACACCTTGCAACACTTTCCTCATTTTGGGGCTGATTGGGCAGGCAAGAAGGTTGAGCAAGGATGGGTGGGTGGTAAACATTAGGAAAATACCCACTTGTTATTGTAGAAAAGTTGTTGGGGTTAAAATTAGGAGCATTCCTAGTTTGGTCTAGTTGGAAATCAAGGGAAAAATGACTTTTATTCTCATAGAATGGGGGTGAATAGAAGTTACACCTGTGATATGAACTCATTAAAGCATTTGAAAGAAATGAATCTTGTTAAACAATATTCTTAAAAGGGCAAAAGGATTTGCCCAACCAGAGAGATAAAATACCATAGATTAACCATATGATTTCAGAGTTGCCAGGTGCTTGAAGATGTTGCCTCCAAAGGCTTGATGAGCTGAAGAACACACTAAATCTTTAGTTGGTTTGGGCTTAGGATTGCTTGACTAGTAGATTTCTTCTTAGAGTCGCTAGGTATGTAAAACGTTGCTTCCAAAGGAAAAACTTGCTGACAAACACACCAACTATTAGCAATTTAGTAAGAAAACTTGAACTATAAATAGTTCAATTGGTCCCACCATGCGTACTAGAAATTGTTGTCACAAAAGTTTTCCCCCTTGTTGAACTCTTGTGCTCAATAACCTTGTGAAACATGGAAACAACCTCCAAGTGTGGAACCTTGCACAATGTGAGGTTGAATTTCCGAAGAAGGTCGACTTCCTTATCAATCAGAGTGCAGTGTTGAACTAACCCAACACTTGTAAAACCTATTCTAATTATTCAAAGGAGAAAAGGGGAGAAAGAATGTTGAAAGTAAAATGTGAGGTGATGCACCTAGGTTGAAATGATCCTTTTCCCTGCCTATGACTGCATAAAACATACATGAAGCAACCCAAAGCATACACAAATTCCTATCCTTAATTAGCTCCTAAGACATATATGAGATCACAACTTAATGAAGAACTGGGAGGAACTAAAATATCCACAAATAGATCCTATAAGAAGAGTTGATACAACATATAAATCAAACAAAACTAACAAGAAAACAAATCCATAACAAAGGAAAGACAATTTTGCACAAGGTAAATGAACTTGAAAAGAGGTAAAACAAGACTAAATTGATTGATGCAAAGGCAAGGTAAATTTACAATTGCAGAATCATAGAATTTTGTAAGAGAAAAAAGGGAGAGAATCCTTCAAAGAAGGCTACAAAATTGCCTTTATAGATCAGGCATAAATCAGCTAGAACACTAGGTTCAGAAACCCTAACTAGTTAGGGTTAGGTTACAAAAAGAGAGGATCGGATCCAAACAGATTGATCTAATGTTTGCGTGCCTGAAGGTATCTCTGAAACTAGGAAAGAGAAACAATCCCTAAAAATAGGGAGACCCTTGCATTGGATAGCATCTGAATGGCTTTTGTCAGACATAAATTGTCTTATGTCCATAATAAATGAGCACAATGGCCTGAAAGAAGCATCTACAGAGTCACGGTGGAGGAATGAAATTCGTCCCTCAGGCCTCTAAGAGTGGTTGGAGCATATCTCTCTTAATTTGGTTCGCCGACGGGGTTAGAAACTGATTTTTGACCCATTAAGTCAGCAAACACTATGCACAACTGTTTGAATTTTAACGTCCACCTCTAGTTTGAATTTGAGCCATTGGATCCTCCTGATCACGTGCGGGTGGATGACTAAGATCGTGCCACAAGGCCTCCAAAAAGGCCCATAAAAGAGTTTAAAATAGGGTTGTCAATCTCCCCCTTAAGTGAAATCGAACAGCTGAGATTACCCTGAAAACCAATCAACCCCACCAGCCTCGTCGCTAGCCTTATTGTTGTTTCATAGTCGGAGATAATGTTGGCATTTTTTATGATTATGTTGTGATTGTCATTGATGGACACACACTTTCTATGAGATCATTTTTTGTATGTATGAGTTATGCTCAGTCGGTATTTGTTTCAAACCGGTATTATGTTATAGTCTTTAGACTATCGGTGTATTGCAGAAAGTGTTTACCAATCTCTAGCGGCTTGAGGACCTCAAGCGGTTCAAGGATCTCAAGCGGAACGGAGAAAAGGAACTAGAAGCGACGGTTATCATTTTCCTAGTCTTCATTTTTGTCAACTGGTAATCTATTTAATAGTTAAACCGGTATTACTCTGAGTTACCAACTGGTAATCGGTAAAGTTGTATAAACTGGTAATACTTTGTGATGAGTTACCAACCGGTATATCTTTGTGATGAGTTACCATCCACCGACACTTTGACAGTGATTTTGTGTCGTGTTACCAAATGTGTCTAGATACAATGAACCTAGGAACTTGCAATGTAATCCTATTGGACCGACATGAAATCAAATTCCTTATAAGGACATCATGTCTAGGGTTTTTGAATGTGTGTGTAGCTGTTAGAGTTTGTGGTGGTTGATGAGTTCTTGTATATGAGATCTTAACAGAAAAGTAAAGTCTGCTTGTCATAACAAAGTGTGGATTTACTGAAGACTGAAGTAATGTTGAAATGCATTAGCAATGAGCTATCATGGATCTAACCAAGCAGACTGTGCTATTTACTAGATCATTCACTTGTTGATTACTCACATCTTTGACAAGTTAGAAACCCTTAACCGGGTAGGCCCAGAAAAGCCTTTGTAAATCCTCTAACAAGGTGATTCACATCTATGGATCTAAAATCCTCTCACAAGGTAGTTTTTAACCGGACTTATCTCCTAACAAAGATTGAGATTCCTAACAGGATCTGTTTTGGTAAAGAACATTGTATGACCTTAACCGATCTAGTTACTATTCTGCAGATAGTTACTTGTGAGTTTCATCTCACTGTGGTTTTTCCCATTTGGGTTTCCACGTCAAAATCTCTTGTGTTATGGTGATTGTGCTTATGTGGGTGAATGCCTTACTTGTTGTTTGGTTTGCATTTGTGTTAACTGATTTGTTAGTTAAACTGTTATACCGGTTTACTGCTAGACTGATAAAGTGTTTGAGTTCAGTAATTTTTGGTATACTAATTCACCCCCCCTCTTAGTATTCATTAGATAATTCTTTGCTTCTGACCGCTATGAAACAACGAAAAGCACTACTTCAACCAACATTTATCACTATATGGCAAGGTTCAAGCAACGACTAGCCATAATCGTTGCGATATATATATTCGCTCCATATACTGCTGGCATTCATTGTTTCACAACCCTAACCGAGTGGTTAGCCTTTACCATTGTGAAAATGCGAAAACCATATTTCCTCTTCATTCGCATCTCTGTTTCACAAGGTGGACCCCGCCAACAGCCTTAACCATTGTAAAACAACGATAAACAATACTTAACATCACCATCGTGGTCCACATCGTTGTTTTGCGGAGGGGACCACGCCATCGGCCCTACCGCTACAAAACAACGAAAACCTAAAGCAATTATCGCCATATCGCAACAAGGACCAAAAGACAAGGTCCAATTGCTGTGAAACACAAAAACCAATATAAAACTCCTGCTAGCCGATAGCAGGTGAAAGGGGCCAATCCCAAGATGAAAAGGGAACCCTCCAGTTGATAACCCTTAAGTGAAATGACCTCCTTAACCGATCAATGACTGAAAATAATAAGGCTAAGAAAGGTTTTAAGGTAAAAGCCTTAGGGTTTAGGGTTTTAAGCCTTAGGGAGAAATACAGGGTTTTTAGCCAATAGATTATTTTCTCATATCGGTTGTCTACATGGCTAAGGTTGACACAAAAATGGTCAACAAGAACCTTGTGGAGGAAGATGAAGATAGACTTGAAATTCAGTTCAACACACCATTCGTGGACTGATGGATAGACAAAAGTAGTAAACAAAAGTTTGGGTAACGTGTTAAGATGTTTAGTAGGTGTAGCGTCCTAAAATTGCACCCCTTGCAAATTTGACCACATTTGGGTCTTCACCTTAGTGTTTGTGCCCCTTGGCCTAATTAAAGACCTAATTATTCTCATACACATCACAAATGCCAAAAAATTGATTTTTTCCTTGTCATACACCTTGATCCTGGCCTAAAATAGGGCAGGACCAGGGTGTGGCGCCCTGGTCCTCCCTAAAATGGGACCTCTCAAAACCCTTTTTCCCATTTCAAATTTGAGTGGGATTTCCCTCTCCGTGTTGGCTCATGTCGAAAAAATAGTCAATTAACCCGACATGCAAGTATATAAAGAGGATTTCCCCTCTTATTTGAACATACACACATATCATGAAAAATCAAGAAGCATTCAAGCACACAAGAGATCAAGCATTCAAGAGAAATTGAGCATTTTCAATCTTCCTTCAAGCCTTGGAGTAGCAATAAAGTCAAGATTCAAGCATTGAAGTGGAGATCAACATCCTATTTCATGAAACCCTAATTCCATGTGGAGGCAAGCAAAACTTCACAAGTGTAATCATTTCAGTTTCAGTTTCAGTCATAATTCAGCATCTCCCTCAAAAGAAGAACATTTCCTTTCAATCATTTCAATTACATTTATCTCAATTTCATGGTTAATTCCAAAACCAGGGTTTGACCAAAAGCAAGCCCCTATTCCTAACCTATTTCCCTTTTCTTTCTATGTGCAGGAAATAGGTGTGCGGTTGTACTTTTGGAAATAAGCTTTAGACATAGAGATGGAACCACCCTTTTTGGTGTGCAAAAAATTCAGAGGACCAAGAGGCCACACCACGGTCCTTGCTTTTTCGGGGCATTTCTGTAGGGCAAATCCGAATCAAATTATATTACTCAGATCTAGGTGCACAACAAAATCATGAACCTGTAGCTCAATATTTTCTCAGTTTTGTCTTCAATTTCGATACTTTACCCTATATCAACATTTTAGCTTACAAAAGAGGGAAAAACACACCATAATATATCAATCCACTTAGTATTTAGTCCTTATCTGATTTATGATTGAATCTAGTGGATTCCTCCCCTCTTTTGAATGTAAAGGAAATCTCCCCCAAAGCAAAAATTGATTTGGTGATTTCTCCTTCTATGTTGTAAATTGCCAAATCAAATTTTCCCCTTTACATTTCGGTGAACCCGACATGTCCTATACTTACTTCTGATTTTTGTATTCAAATTTGAGCATGTATGCAATTTACAATTCAAATTTTTATTTACAAGTTTGATTTCCTTGCAAATTTGAAAAATTTAGAGGTTAATTTCATTAAAACCCTAATTTTCATTTTTGAAATTGAGTTTGTGAATTACATAATTTGGGTTAATTGTTTTAGATCCGAGTGTTATTCAATTTCAAAATTCAAAATTTCACTTGCAAGTCAAAATTCACATTCAAATTTTAAAATTAAGTGGCTACTTACAAAAACCCTAATTTTTTAATTTAAATTAATCTTGTGCATTTCCCAATTTTGGATTAATCATTTCATTAATTTAAACCTTGGATCTATTTTTAAATTTAAAATTAAGAGGTTCCTTTTACAAGGCCCTAATTTTAAATTTCTTGTGGACAATTTCAAATTTAAATTTAAAACTTAAGTGGTTAGTTAAAAGAGCCCTAATTTTTAGATTTAAATTGATTATTTCAATTTCCAAATTTCAACATTACTTCTCAAATTTAAATTTAAAAAAAATTAAGAGGTTATTGTTAGCCCTGATTTTAAATTTTAAATTTTTATCTCCTAGTAGGTAATTTTAAATTTTAAATTTTTATCTCCTAGTAGGTAATTTTAAATTTAAATTAAGAGGTTAATTTTACATAATCCTAATTTTAAATTTCAATTTCCCAGGGGATTGCATCACAATTATTCTCTATCTTTTCAATCCATTTGTTCATTTAATTGAGTAATCATTTTTCCTATAATTTTGCATTATTCAATTATTTTCAACTTAGATTCCAAAATTAAAAATTCAAATTTCAAATTTCAAATTCTTTACCTTAGTGCATGAGTTTTACTACTATTAGTCCAACCTATAATATCCCTATAAGAAGAAGTTGTAGAATTAAGGCTTCCCAAGGTTTAATTATCAAGGAGATGGAGCCTAGTTTGGATAACTTATTCCATGAGGATATTGGTGGTTCTTCCAATCCTACAAATATCCCCGTTTATCCTCATTCTTTAGATAATTCTCATGATGTGGATGAATCACTAACTAGGGTTTCCGTTGACCGATTGGGAAAGATTGAAAATCAATTTGAAGATCTTCAACAATGGATGAGTCGATTATGCCCAGAAAGTGAAGTTCTCCCATTGATTGAAGGATTAAAAAGAATGGTTCAAAGTGATGATCTTGGTGTTGATATATTGTGTGGTATTGCTCATATTGTTGATTCTAATATTATGCCCATGAAGAGTTGTGTTGAAGCCCTAGGTTATACACAACCTCCTAGTCAAGTTAATCATTCTATATCTTTGACTACTTCTATGGCTAGTGTCCCTACATTGACATCAAACATCATGGCTACCTCTACACAAAATGTTATACCTATGATTGTTATTCAAGGAGGCAAGTCATCTTATTTAATTCCTCCTACCATGAGTCTTCCATTTGTTACCCAATCTTCTCCTATACCTATGAATGTTAGTCAAGGGGGCAACTCCTCTTCTTTCATTCCTCCTACCATGATTTTTCCATTTGTTACCCAATCCTATCCCATACCTACCTATCATAATGTTCCACCTCCTTATTCTCAACCCCCTCCTTCCTATAACAATATCCCTCATTAATCTCAACCCCTTCCTTCATTCAACAATGTTACCCCCCCTTCTCAATCCAACATGTCTAATTTCAATCCGTCTACCGAAGCTACCATCAATAATCTAGCCCAAATAATATCTTCCTTACAACAACAAATAGCTTCTATGAATCAATCTAAGTATAATGTGCCCACATTTGATGTAGCGAGCCCATTATCCAATGACACTGTCTGATTTGTCCCTCCTAAACATGTGGAAGTCCCTCAATTGGAGCTTTATAATGGAAAAGGTGATCCCTTGACTCATGTTAAAACATTTCAAACTTTGTGTAGTGACTTTGCTTGTGACCAAAGATTGTTGGGTGGAGTGTTTACTGGAACATTAAGGGATATAGCTTTGCAATTGTATTGTTCTTTGCATCCTTATTCTATTACTTCTTTTCAACAATTGGCTAATGCTTGTATTCAATAATTTCACAATAATATTGGTCCTAAGATCACTTTGACTGATTTGATGCATTGTAAGCCAGGTGTGAAAGAAAAAGTGACTGATTTTATTAGTAGATATAAGCATTTGTATTCTCAATTTTCTTTTCTCGTGCATGATCAAGATATTCAAAATATTTTTATTGATAATTTATAAAAAGATATTAGGGATAAACTTCTCTTATCTAAGTTTACTTCCTTTACACAATTGTGCGCAGTACTTCACAACTATCATCTTACCATGAGTCAATTGGAACAATCATCCTCTTCAATAGTTATGAGTGATAAAAGTGAGAGTGCTCAACAACCTTTTTGAAAGTTCAAACTGAATAAGGGATTCATCAAATTCAATGAAAACAACAACACTCAAGTAGTAACTGCAATAGGTGTGCCTCCTTTGTCCAAATACTTTAGAAAATAATTCACTCCTCTTAATGAATTTTGCATAATATTATGTCTCAGTTGTTACAAAGGAATGTGTTGAAACTTCCCCCTATCAAACCAATTGATCCATCTAAGACATCCTCGCCTTATTTTGATGCCAAAGCCTTTTGCCAATACCATCGTCAACCCGGTCATGACACTGAAAAGTGTTATTTTTAAAAAACTAAGATTGAAGACTTGATTGATAACAATACCATATATGTGGCTGGTGTGAATGATAAAGGAAACAAATCGGTAGCTCCTCCTAATCAAAACCTTCAAATTTTCACTGATCCTTTATCATCCCATTCCACTAATGTGATTGAGACTGATAATCTTGCCTTCTCTCCCAATGATGTTGCCCTTGAATCTAATAATGTGGTGGACCTTGTTGACAAAAATGAAACTCCTAAGGACTTGTCCATTACATTTGATCCTAGTGAGATAATTAAAGCGCCTGATGGCCCATTATATATAACTATGAAAATCAAAGGCATACCTTCTCGAGGAGTGCTTATTGATCCATCTTGCATGGGTAATGTGATAAATGAAGAATTTCTTTATACTTTGCAATTGCATCAAGTAATATATGATGATACTAATATGGTAGTTAAATTTTTTTATGGCTTCTCTTGTCCTTCTATTATTTCTATCACACTTCCTATTGATGTTGGCACTAAATGCTTAAATGTTAAATTTGCTATCATTCCTACATCTGATCAATTTCATGTGAAGTTGGGACATCCTTGGCTCTCTTCCATGAAAGAGATAGTTCCTCCAGTTCATAAGTGTTTGAAATTTACTCATAATGATTAAATCATAAATATTAATCATAGCATATATCAACCTATGGTGAGGTGTGGAGATGTTTGTCTTGATTATTTTTCGTCTGAACAATTCCAACCTCTTCAACCTAGAAGTGATGCTCTCTTTAAATCATATCAAAAATGGAAAAATGAAATGATTTTGTCTTTGAGTAAACTTAGAAATCCAACACTTAGGATGCCTCTTGATGATCATATACCTCTTCTTGAGGATAAGATTATTCTTCCTCCTAAGGAAAGAAATAATCTTCTTCCCAAAGAGGAATCTATTCCTTCTCCTATGGATGAGTCAATTCTTCCTCCCAAGGATATAAATGCTCCTTCTCCCAAGCATCAACCTATTCTACCGAAGGGTAGACCTATTCCTCATCCCCATGATGGACCCAGTCTTCTTCCTACACCTCCCATTCCTCCTTTAAATGGAGAGGTTCCGCCTCCTACATCTTACAAAGGGAAGTGACTGACCTCTCCTATTGTCCAACCTAAAATACCTCCTCCTATTCATCCTTCCTTAAAAGAATAAAACAAGCCTATACCTGATGAACCTAAACCTTCACAACCTATAGCTAAAACTAAACGAAACCGTTGTACACGAGAACACCGACAGAGATGTCGTGCTAGAGCTTGTGAACTTGCTTCTCAAACCATTTCTTCTCCTAAAACACCAACTGTTGATATGATTTCATTTTCTCCTAATGAGGATGTTCAACCTAATTCTCCAAGGCGCAAAATGCTTAAGACAAATGATGGTTCAAGTTCTATTCAAATTAGAGCTCCTATTTTTATTAATCTTGATGAAGAAATAGGTGAGAATATTGTTAATGATGAAAATGTTGATCCTAATATTTCTGATGATGAGTATGAATATGTTGATGTTGACAATGATTTATCTAAGCAATTTTCAAAAGCATTAATCCTAGCTCCTAGTAACGAGCAAAGTGATCCATCATTAGAGCATGGTCCTTGTTTGGAACTTGTGATAGCTCCATCTATTGCGCTCAATGTCTCTCCTCTTGCATGTTGTCCACCTTCCCGAAATAATGATGAGCAAGATCACGGCACAGATGACGTGCATGATTAGCTTCATTAGCATCGTAGATTCTCTCTCTCCTCTATTACTTGTTTGTGACCTTCTATTTCTCTCTCCATTCTTCTATTTGTTGTCCCTAGTGTTGTCTACTTGAGGACAATGCAAAGCGTTGAGATCTCTTTTGGTCTCTTCCATGTTGACTCAAAAGACATGTGTTCCCTTCTTCCATGGTGGTTTCCTTTATTTGGGGGATGAGGACAATTCTATGCATATATATACATGTTTAAAGTGGAAAATTGGGAGCTTTACAAATTCTCCATGAGGGAAGGGAAAATTCCTATGCTCAATTTTTACTTAAAGGGGACTTTACATTCAAAAGAGGGGTTGAATCTACTAGATCCAATCCTAAACGATGTAAGGACTAAATACTAAGTAGATTGATTGTGTTTGGAATGCAATTGACCCTCTTTTGTAAGTTGATTAGTTGAATTAAGTGCTGGAAATGAAGACAAAGTATGAGAAAACAATGAGTTACAAATTCGGGATTCAGTCGTGCACTTGGATCTGAGAAGTTTGAGATGATTTGAAGTTGATCCATGAAATCAAGCAAAAGTTGCAGGGACTGTGTGTCCGGACAAGGGTGCCCTCCTGTCAGTCCTCTGAACTTTCCGCGCGTCAAAAAGGGTTTTTCCATCTCTGTGAATAAAGCTTAATTCTAGAAGTACAATTGTGCGCCTATTTCCTGCACATAGAAAGAAAGGGAAATGTGTTGGGAATAGGGATTTGCCTTCAAGTCAAACCTTGGTTTTGGAATTAACCAAGTGGTTGAATGTAGAAATTCTCCTCTTCGAGGGGATGTTGAATTGATAGAAAATGAAATGCTTATATATACACGTGTGTGTGTGTGTGTGTGTGTGTGTGTGTGTGTGTGTGTGTGTGTGTGTGTGTGTGTGTGTGTGTGTGTGTGTGTGTGTGTGTGTGTGTGTGTGTGTGTGTGTGTGTGTGTGTATTATTTTATTTTATTCTAGTATGCCAACTTAGAAAACTTGGCAACATACATATATATAGGCATCCATATATACAAAGTAATCGCTTAAAAATTTTTGCAGAAAGTCTACATAATTTGAATAGTTTCAGAAGAAAGCTATAAATAATATGCATGCAAAATTGAACAGTTAATAATTTGAACAATTTCTAAAGAAAACTTGGAAAATGTGAATGTATATATATATATATATTCTTCAAGGCCCCCTATACTGAGGACTACAACGAAGATACTAGATTCTATGAAATTATTTTTAGTATTAACTTATGTTGCACATCTACAATTTAGTTTGAATTGGTGCAGTGCAACATAATTCAATACTAAAAAAATTTCAAGTACTTTGTTTCCTCGTTTCTTATAGACATGGCATATCTCATCCAAGGTGGCATCAACAATTTACATGCCAAATGAATAATAATCATAGAATAAACATAAACATACCGAATGAATAATAAATAGAATGAACATAAACTTACCAAATGAATAATAAACACTGGTATCAAAAGTTTATAATGAACAATAGTATCAATAACAAATGAATAATGAACATATTATGAACAGTTTATAAATATACAATTTAGATTACCTTGCAAATATACATATCTTCGAACCTATAAGTGGCGTCTCTCATAAGTCTCCAACAAGTGTATCAGAACAAGTGGACAATTTTATATTGGTGGAGGGTATTTGTATGTGCATGTATGCAAATAATGGAAGAAATGATAGGGATTGTAAAGCGAATGAAGCTATTAAAATTCCACAACCACCCTCTAAAGTTGTTTCAATTCCAATTCAGAGTCTCCACTTGTATTAACATTTTAATTCAAACAAGAAAACCATGTTATACTATGCAATACTAAAGTTCTTACCAGTTCTTTGATCTTCCCAATTATGTCATTTTGAACAACAAGAATGTCTTCCATTTCATTCTCAACGTATTAGTTTCAGTTGACGATTTGTGGGGCATGGGTTGTTAACTACCATCAGAAGTACCGAACCCCACACCACAATCAAGTTCTCTCCCTTATATGTGTGTGTGTGTGTGTGAAATTAAAAAAATAATATAAACATTAATAATAAATATAGAAACATAAACTGACAAAAATTAATAAATTAACATTTTAACACTTTATAAAAAAATGTGTATAGACTTCTGTAAATGTTACACCAAATGCTTCAATTGCCTTCATTCTATCAATGCTTTCTACCTAAGTGAGGTCCTAGAAAAAAGTTGTTTATGGCGGATGTGGTAGAGATTTTACAAGGCAAAGTGGCAATGGTGCTCAAAGTACTGTTTTGTGAGGGGTACCCGATAACGAAGGATACACAGTCGGCCAAAACATAGGTGCACGAAACCCTTAATAGTACAATATGACAAACCCTATATATATATATATATATATATCTGTGTGTGTGTGTGTGTGTGTGTGTGTGTTGCAGGAGCATATATATATATATATATATATATATATATATATATATATATATATATATATATATATATCTGTGTGTGTGTGTGTGTGTGTGTGTGTGTGTGTGTGTGTTGCAGGAGCATCCGGGGTATAGGGGCAATCTTGTATCACCCAAACAAACAAAAAATGTTGTATTTTCCTTTGTTTTGTGGGAACATTAGGTTGGTTGCACTTTATAAATTGTGTAGAAGCTAAAAATAGCAAAAAATAGTAAAAAATAGTCACGTGCTACATTCAGGACTTTTGTTCATTTTTTATCATACAAACATGAAAACTGGTCTGAAGGAGGGAAATTGAAAAATAAGATGATTCGTGAAAGAATCACCTCAATATCCTGAGCGGTTTGGAAGATATCAAAGTTTTCTCTCGAGCAATTTCTCCAATGAAGCTTAAAACTCAAAATTGAAAACCTTAGAGGCCTCGAAAAGGTTCAAAACCCTGACAATAAAACATTTCATGTTGTAGATCTCTTCGTAAACTTTCCAATGATATATTATAATAGCAAATCGGACGCCCGAGTCAAAAGTGATGCCTCTTGGAAGTTGTGCCACCATAACTCTTGAGTGTGATGAAATTCCACCTAGGCGGGAAAAATGAACCAATGGACCGCTGAGCACCAAAAGGGGAAAAATTACACTTCCAGAACATTCTAAGGCAGTTATAAATTCTATATAAAGGGATGAATGAGGGTTACAGAAGACAGTTCCTATAGTGCAGATTCTCTAGCTTTGCAAATTATTGGCTTGTAGATCATTGTAATGGGAATGGCCATGTGGTTGTTGCATGATATTTTTTGAATGTTGTAATTTCATTTCATTGAGATAATAAGAAGCAAGTGTTTTCTCTCTCATATTTTCTATTTATTTCTCTATCGTTGTTGTGTATTGGGTTTATAAGGGGAGTACCCTTCATCAAGTGGCATCAAAGAAGAAGTTCTTGAGTGTGTAAACAGATTGTTGAACATGAGGTAGTTTGCACCAAGACTCTGGTTGTGGGTTTATGAGGAAAGTGATAAAATGCCTCCATGAAGGAACCGTGGTGGAAGAAATGTCAGCATGACAGAAGAGGGTTTTAAAGCCCTCCAGAGACAAGTTCAAGCACTACAAGAGGAGCTACGTAGAGGAGCCGATATCAGGGCAAGAGATGAAAGCGAGGATGAAGAAGAAAACCAATTTTAAGAAGAACAAGAAGTAGTTAGAGATCCTAATGAGGCTAGGTTTTTTAGGGTCATTTCTAAAATTGGACAAAGGCCAAAGATTGAATTTTCCACATATTATGGAAATTTTAATCCAGAAAAGTTGATTGGATCAATGATATGGAGGAATATTTTGAGTATGAATAAGTGGGCGATCCTGAAAGGGTCAAGTTTGCAAAGACCAATCTCAAAGGTCATGCAATTATTTGGGGGAAAAAATTTCAGTTAGATGGAAATAGAAGAGAAAAAAGAGAAAATAACAAGATGGGATCAGATGGTGGACAAACTAAAGAGACAGTTCATTCCTATTGACTATGAGCTTGATTTGCTGAAAAAGATGCAAGGGTTGAAGAAAGCAGTAAAATTTGTCAAAGAGTATACAAAAGAGTTCTATCAAGTCCTGATTAGAACATGCCATTTTGAGGCAAACAAGGAGAGAGTTGCCCATTATATAAATGGGTTAAAGCTGAGTATCCAAGAAGAGTTGAGTTTGGTAAGAATGTCTACCATTAAAGATGCATATCACTTTGCTTTGAAGGTTGAAGAGAAGCTAAATAGAAGATTTAAGAGCAAGCAAAATGGAAGAGGTCATGGTGGAAAGACTGGTGGACAGTCTTATGGAGGTCAAAATGAAGACCAAGAGAAGAATGATGACTCTAGTAGTAGTCAAAATCAGAGGGGAAATAATTCCTATTGTCCTCGCGATCAAAATAATGGAGATCAAAGAGGAAGAGGAAGAGGACCAAGACCAGGAAGAGGAGGCTTTCGTGGAACATGTTTCCAATAAGGAGAAGAAGGGCACAAAGCCTATGAGTGTCCCCAACTTCAAGGGAGAACAAATAGGAGACCTGAGGGTAATGCATGAGTTGCACATGTAGATGAAGATGTTGAGTCTTCGCATTCTGAAGATGCGAAGAGATGAGAGGTTCTTGTTACTAGAAGAGCATTGTTGAATGATGAGAAGGAGCCAACCCAAAGGAAGAATTTGTTTCACACGATATGTAAGTGTAATGGTAAAGTTTGCAATGTCATTATAGCTAGTGGTAGTACTGATAACCTTGTTTCCAAGGAAATGATTAGTAAATTGAAGTTAGAAAGAAGAAGGCACCTGAATCCCTATCATATTGCTTGGTTGCAAAAGGACCATAAGGATTTGGTCAATGAATAATGTCTGGTAAAGTTCAAGATTGGAATTTATCATGATAAGGTATTATGTGATAGTATTCCTATCGATGTTTGTCACATGGTGTTAGGGAGACCATGGCAATTTGATCATTGTGCAGTACATGATGGGTATGCAAATACCTATCCTTTGACAAAGGATGGAGTTCAGCATAAGCTGAAGCCATTGAAGGAGACAAAGGAAAAGGTATGCATTGATGCAAGAATATGTTTAGTTGATGGAAGAAAGTTTCTAGAAGGCATGAAGCATGACCATATGTTTTTTGTTTTAATCCCAAAAGTTGGTAAAGAGGAAGTAGAAGATGTACACATGGAAGTTGTAGATTTGTTGGATGAGTTTCAATATATTGTATTTGATAATGTACTTGATTGATTACCACCAATGAGAAATATTAGTCATCAGATGGACTTGATTCCTGGAGCCAGTTTGCCGAATAACTCCAACAAATAGTGAAGAGTTGAACAAGCAAGTGCAAGAGTTGTTACAAAAAGGGTTGATTAGAGAGAGTTTGGGTCCATGTGCAGTACTTGTAGTAATAGCACCAAAGAAAAATGGAGAATGGAGGATGTGTACAGACTCCCGAGCTATCGATAAGATTACTATCAAGTATTGATTTCCCTTGCCGAGGATGGATGACATTATGGATTGTCTGAGTGGGGCTGAGTACTTCACGAAGATAGATTTGAAGAGTGGCTATCACCAAATTCATATTATAGAAGGAGATGAATGGAATACAACCTTCAAAACAAAGTAGGGCTTGTATGAGTTGCTAGTCATGCCTTTTGGGCTAACAAATGAATGAGGTATTAAAATAATTTTTGGGTAAGTTTGTTATTGTTTAATTAGATGATATTCTAATTTTTAGTAAAACATTGGAGGAGCATATAATGCATATTCTTAGGGTCTTTGAGAAGTTAAGAGAAGAAAAGTTATTGATTAACCTGAAGAAGTGTAGTTTTGTGAAGGAGTTAGTATACCTCGGATTTGTTGTCTCAGTAGATGGTCTTAAAATAGACCCAGAGAAAGTGAAGGCTATCCTTGAATGGCCTACTCCAAGGAGTGCTATTGAGGTGAGATCTTTTCATGGTTTGGCTATTTTTTATAGAAATTTTATCAAAAAATTCAGTAGTATTTGTGGACCCCTAACTAAAACAATGAGAGGGGATAGAAAAGTGTTTAAGTGGACTACAAGAGCAACAAAGAGTTTTGATCTATTGAAAAAAAAACTTACAAAGCAACTTCTTTTAGCACTTCCAGATTTTAACAAGGTATTTTAGGTAGATTGTGATGCTAGTGGCAACGCCATTGGAGTTGTCTTGAGACAGGAAGGAAAACCCATTGCTTATTTTAGCGAAAAGTTGAATGATGCCGAAAGAAGATATTTTGTTTATGATCAAGAGTTTTATGCTATAGTTCAAGCATTGAGAAAGTGGAGACACTGTCTTTTGCCTAAAGAGTTTGTCTTATTCATTGATCATCAAGCTTTGCAATATTTGAATAGTCAAGGAAAGTTGAATCAAAGACACTTGAAATGGGTTAAGTTTTTGTAGATTTACATTTTTGTTTTGAAGCATAGGAGTGGAAAGTCAAATAGGGTTGCAGATGCCTTAAGAGTTTGTATCCAGAAGATCTATTGGCAAATTGGAGGAATTGATTATGTGTTGCATTGATGTTTTATCATTGATGGCAACACCGACTGTTTTGGTTGTTTACCGGTTTCCAATAGGTTCCGGTAGAGTGATTGGATTATGATATTGATCCGATATGCTTTGGTACGCTTTGTTTTGTGGAATTGGTTTGGATCTATCATTCATGCTATTCATATGTGTATCACGATAAGTTGGTTCGAAATTTGATGACTCAAGAGCTATCATTTGTTCTAGTAAGCCTTTTGGTCACCGATAAGGGTTTTACTGACAGAGCTTTGTTCAAGATGTTGTTGCTTATCTTGTTCATGTTCCTGTTGATCGGTGGTGTTGGATTTGGGTCCGGACCTAATGCTATCTTATTCTGTTAGGTTATGGACCAGTTTATGTAACATGTTGGTGGATGATCCTGATGCATTTCCGGTTGGATCTATTGATTGGATTATGTTGTTTCAGTCTTAGGCCGACTTGGTTGATCATTGGATTGCGGGTTTATGTTATGAATTTATTGTATTATCTTTTAGGTGTCCGACCTAATTGTTTAGGTCCTGGGTTGGTATAAATATGATGTAAGATCTCTTTGTAGATCATGGGTTTTTGGGATATAGGATCATCCGTGCGCAAATAAGGTTCTAATCATATGCAGAGGTTTTGGTCGATCATAAGTGATTGAATTGGGTTGGTGAAAGAGGTTTAAGACCTCTGGTACTGAGCTTAACCGAAACTTTATTTAGGGATAGGAGATGCTATTCTTGTAGTTCACTCTTCTTTCCGGATTGTAGTCTGGATTTATTTTGTAGTCAGTGAGGTTCCTTTTGTGATGAGCAGTGCGCTCTAGGCTGTTGGCCTCCCTGCATTGTCAATCCCCTCTATTTGTAATCACATACTTACTGCAGAAGTATTATCTGACTATGGGTAGACTTCCCACCGTGGTTTTTCCCTTTATCGGGGTTTCCACGTACAAATATTGGTGTTATCTTTTGTGGATGGTTGGTAAATGTTCTGTGGTTTATATTTGTGCTTAATTGTTATATCCGCTATTCCAGTAATAAGGTTTTAATGCTTAAAGTTATATAATCTGTTAACTGATTCACCCCCCCCCCCCCCCCCCCCCCGTTCACTGGTTATCTGAGTTGTCTAACAAGATCCTGATTTCGGAGAGGCTTGGAAAGCTTGTATGTAGCCTGTTATTTTGGACATGACCAAGTGGTTGGATTTTACAATCCAATGTGGGATGTTATTCAAAGGAAGTCTCATTCCAAGGAGTTACATGAGGGAGAACCTAATCAAAGAGAAGCATAGTGGAGGACTAGCTAGACACTTTGGTTGAGATAAGACCATTGCTCTTGTTAGTGAGCATTATTATTGGCCATAACTGCAACAAGATGTTAAGAAGTTTGTGCAAAATTGTAGAGTAAGTCAGATGGCAAAAGGCACCAGGTAGAATACAGGGTTGTATTAGCCATTACCCGTACTAGAGAGGCCATGGGAAGATATTAGTATAGATTTTGTTCTTGGTTTACTGAGGACTCAGAGAGGGCATGATTCCATTTTTGTGGTCGTGGATAGATTCTCAAAGATGACACATTTTATTCCTTGTAAGACGACTAATGATGTTTTTCATGTGGTAGAGTTATTTTTCAAAGAGGTGGTAAGACTACATGGTCTACCAAAGAGTATAGTTTCAAATAGAAACACCAAATTCGTTAGGTACTTTTGGAGGACTCTGTGGAAAAAATTGAAAACAGATTTGAAGTTTAGTTCAGTACACCATCCACATATAGATGGGCAGACCGATGAGGTGAATAGGAGTTTGGGTAACCAACTGAGGTGCTTAGAAGGAGATAAGCCCAAGGGATGGGATTTGATTTTACCACAAGCGGAGTTTGCATTCAATAATTCTGTCAATAGGGTAAATCACCATTCCTGATTGTATATGGAAGTAGTCCTAGAAATGCTTCAAAATTAAGGAAGATGGATAAAGGAGAAAAGAGTAGAGTCGAAGCTGAAGACTTTGCAGAGCACTTGAAGGATTTGCATGAACAAGTGAGAAAGAAGATTAATGAGATGAATAATTAGTACAAGACTAAGGTAGATTGGAAAAGGAGATATAAGGAATTTCAAATTGGAGACAAAGTCATGGTTCACTTAAGAAAAGAGAGGTTTCCAATGGGAACATATAATAAGTTAAAGATGAAGAAATTTGGGCCATGCAAAATCTTGAAGAAGCATGATTCAAGGAATGCTTATGAGGTAGACTTGCCAAGTGGACTTAACATTTCACCTGTCTTTAATATTTTGGATTTGATAGAGTATCATGAAGGTGGTATTGAAGATGAAACAACAAAAGCACAATAGAATGTTCCAACAAATACTTCAGAGATTGAGGAGATATAAGACATCTTGGATAGTTGTGTGGGTAGAAGCACAAGAAACAAACAATATGAGGAGTATTTGGTCTTAGTGGAAAGGAAGGCCTATTAAAGATTCTTCACGGTTGTCTAAAGCCGAGGTTGATTGCCTTGGTTTTCCTCTGAACACTTGAGATGTGATAGGGTCACTTCTCAAAATTACCTAGGTTGTTTGATGAAGGAGCATCCAGGGTGTAGGGGCAATCTTGCATCACCCAAAAAAAAAGAAATGTTGCATTTTCCTTTGTTTTGTGGGACCCATTAGGTTGGTTGCACTATATAAATTGTGTAGAAGCTGAAAATAGCAAAAATAGTCACACACTACTTTTCAGGACTTTTGCTCGTTTTTTGTCATACAAACATGAAAACTGGTTTGAAGGAGTGGAATTGAAAAATAAGATGATTGGCGAAAGAATCACCTCAATATCCTGAGCGGTTTGAAAGATATCAAAGTTTTTATCCCGGGCAATTTCTCAAATGAAGCTTAAAACTCAAAATTGAAAACCTTAGAGGCCTCGAAAAGGTTCAAAATACTACTACTAGAATATTTGGCATTGTAGATCTCTTCGCGATCTTTCCAATGATATATTATAATAGCAAATCAGACGCCCAAGTCAAAAGTGATCACTCTCAAAAGTTGTGCCACCAGAACTCAAGTTTCGATGAAATTCCACCTGGGCGGGAAAAATGAACTGATGGATCGATGGGCGCCAAAAGGGGATAAGTTACACTTCCTAAACATTCTAAGGTGGTTATAAATGTTATATAAAGGGATGAATGAGGGTTACAGAAGACAATTCATGTAGTGCAAATTGTGACTCTAGCTTTGCAGATCATTGTAATGGGAATGCCCATGTGGCTGTTGCATGATATTTTTTGAATGTTGTAATTTCATTTCATTGAGATAATAAGAAGCAAGTGTTTTCTCTCTCGCATTTTCTGTTTATTTCTCTATTGTTGTTGTGTATTGGGTTTATAAGGGGAGTACCCTTCATCAAGTGGCATCAGAGCAGAAGTTCCTGAGTGTGTAAACAGATTGCCAAAGGTGAGGCAATCTGCATTAGGACTGTAGTTGTGAGTTTGTGAGGAAAGTCATAAAATGCCTCCATGAAGGAACCATGGTGAAAGAAATGTCGGTGTGACAGAAGAGGGTTTTAGAGCCCTCCAGAGACAAGTTCAAGCATTGCAAGAGGAGTCGATATCAGGGCAAGAGATGAAAGCAAGGATGAAGAAGAAGACCAATTTGAAGAAGAATAGGAAGTAGTTAGAGATGTTGATGAGGCTAGGTTTTTGAGGGTCGTTTCTAAAATTGGACAAAGGCCAAAGATTGAAGTTTCCACATATTTTGGAAATTTTAATCCAGAATAGATGATCGATTAGATCAATGATATGGAGGAATATTTTGAGTATGAAGAAGTGAGTGATCCTAAAAGGGTCAATTTTGCAAAGACCAAACTCAAAGGTCATGCGAGTATTTGGTGGAAAGAAGTTTAGTTAGATAGAAATAGAAGAGGAAAAGAGAAAATAACAAGGTGGGATCAAATGGTGGACAAACTGACTCAGAGACAATTCATTCCTGTTGACTGTGAACTTGATTTGCTGAAAAAGTTGCAAGGGTTGAAGCAAATAGAGAAACATGTCAAGGAGTATATAGAAGAGTTCTATCGAGTCCTAATTAGAACATGCCATTCTTAGGCAAACAAGGAGAAAGTTGCCCGTTATATAAATGGGTTAAAGCCGAGTATCCAAGAATAGTTGATTCTGGTAAGAATGTCTACCATTGAAGATGCATATCAATTTTATTTGAAGGTTGAAGAGAAGCTAAGTATAATATTTGAGAGCAAGCAAAATGGAAGAGGCCATTGTGGAAAGACCAGTGGACAGTCTTATGGAGGCTGAAATGAGGACCGGGAGAAGAATGAGGACTCTAGTTGATCTAAGAAGATATGTTTTGATAGATGATTGATCTCTTCTGAGTGCCTTCCTCTCCCCTTTTTTGCTTATCCATTTTCCTTCCTTTACCCTTTCTATATGGGCCACAATTGAGGGTTTTTGTAGCTATTTGGTTGATGCAGTGAGGCTCCAAAATGTCTAGTTCATCCAATTGATCCTCTTTTGTGTCCTCTATTTCATCTTGTGAGAATTCACTTTTTACATTATCCTTCATTGGTGTTACTTCCTCTTCCAAATTCATATTTGTATTCTTGATGTGTTTGTGTTCTGCCTTTGTTTCTAACATCAGTGCTTGTTTTGTTGTAGTTGCTGTCATATTATCCTTGAATCGTTCTAACGGGATTTCCTCTATTTGCAGATTTTCTTCTTTGCATGTTCAGGCTCTTCCTCTATGTTATTTCCTAAGGTCTGAATTGAAATTTTTTCCACCCTCACATTCAAAATCTCTTTTGTAGCTTTTTTGGATTTTAATATTGCCGCCTTTTCCTATTCCTGCACATATGTAGGGTTAATTGTATTTTCCTTACCCATCGCCTCATTGCTGGTCTATCCTTCATTAAAATTGTGTCGCTTTCTATCGTGATTGACATCCTTGCTTGGATTTTGTTCCATGTGCACTTTATGCCTCCATACTTTTTTTTTTCAAATTTTTAAATTGTTTCGTCCCCTTTCTTTTCTTTAGGGCATCCAGAAGTTGGGTGTGTCTGAGTATTGCAGTTGAGGCAATAAAATTTGGGTTCTTCAATTTCCATGCCCTCCCTCCATATACTGTTACTCGTTTTAAGAATAATTTGATGAGGAATGATTCTGATTGAAATTAATTTAATTCTTGCAAATAAAGCCGAATCGCTTCTCTCCATTTCCAATCCCAGTGCCCTTATCAATTTCGATCCGATGAAACGCAAGCAATCTTCAGACCAATATTCCAGAGGTAAATTATTAAGATGTAGCCAAAAATCCCTTTCTAGTACCGCTACTGCAAGACGTTAAAAAAATTTCTCCCATTTTTGCACATATACTAACCTGTCCTCAAACTACCATGGGGGTATGTTCACTAGCTCATTTCTATGTTTCTCCATCTCTAAGGTTATTGCGAAATTTTTTTTTTTGGCAAGAAATCTATTTCCAAATTTGGTCCCCAGGATTTCTCCACCCATTTCCTTATTTCTTATCTACTTGCCTGAAATCCTATCATCCTTGCTATTACCGTGTGTGTTACCAAGAAATCTACCTCCGCATCTACAAATTTTGCAACATCGATCTCAATGGATGTTTGATTTTTCCCGTCGATAGTGACTTTGGGTTTTGATTGCCACTCAAATGTTTTGTAATGGATTTCTTGAAATTTCGGTAGCCTCCTAGTGGGATTCAGTTAACCCCTTTCACAAATTATGGTGGATAAGTTTTTAGGGAAGCGGTTTTCTACTTTTCTACTCCATGGATCTTGTTATTCGCATCGGAAATACTTTACTCGTGTAAAGTAGAGTGATACTTGTGTTTCACCATTTTATTACCACAAAATTGTTGTTGGTACCTAATTTAAAAAAAGATCATTTAAAGTAATTTTTAATATATAAACATCTTGACATATTATTTTATTATTTTATCTATATGTTGTCGTTTTAGATACAATTAACATAGTAAAAATATAATGAGAAATATATTATAGAAGTGCCTATTGTTCACTATTTTTTTCTAATATAAATATAATAGTTTAATTAACCCACATTTATGTAATTGTATTGTTTGTGAGGAAGACAAACGAGTTGAATGGTTCCAATTTTTTGGTACATTAGGGCCCTGGCTCACTTTAAATACAATATTCCCGCCTTTTGTTTTCCTCTTTGTATGCTAGCAGTAAATGAGAACCATTGCGCAGCTCTTTAGTTTGAGCGGTAGGATTTCATTATTTTGGACAAATGAGCTTAAAACATGTTTCCATGGAGCATTCGACGCAGCATCAAGACGGACCCTCCCTCAGCGGTAAGTACACTAAATTTATAACGGGAGGCATATGAAGAAAACACAACGAGGTTGGGTGGGTGATTCTATTCTCTTCTCTTCGTCACACTCTGTAACTCTTGTTGAAAACCACCTGAATGTCGTTTCATGTGGTCAGTATTTTGATTTTCTTATGAAATTCTGTTCTAAAACTCTTCTTGCTTTTTTCCCACACTACGCTGTATGAAAGCATGTAATATAAGAGAAGTCGTTTTTGAAAAGCTTCAGTATTTGAGAAGCCGGTTTTATTCCATTTTGGAATTAGCCAAGGGCAGTTAGCCCATTTCCTTGTCAGGCCCTTGAACCCTTGTACCTGGCCGGGGTGTCCAGGTGGAGAATAATCTGGGCTTTGGCGGGTGTAGAAACAAGGAGCTGTTCTTGGGTTCCTTACATTTTGGAGCACAATTCTTTTAGAATGCCAGCTCTATGATGATCATGAATCAAGGAAAGATAATGTTTCAGGGGATAAGAACTGCACCATGTTGACATAAAATCAGGAAGGGGTATTGATCTTACTGTTAGAAGGTTAAACTTTGTTAGAGCTAACACTTCGCAAGAGGAATTACAGTCAATTGCATTCTTAATCAGCAGAAAAAAATAGGTTACACATGTTTGCTCTTGACACATACACAATGTCTGTTAATCTCTTTCTCTTTAATTTTCATCTCAATACAATATTTCACTGTTAAATCTACTTTAAGATATCTTCTTAGCTCACATACTCTTATACAAGCATACTCTATCCCTCTTCTCTTATTCTCTCTACTCTTATATTACATGCTTTCTCTTAACCTATAATCATTCACCTCAAAGCATCCACAACCATTCACCTAACTTACACACCACTTCACTCTCCCCGACAGTTGAAGTATCTGCATGACTTTGACCTCGGCTGGTTCGAGGTTACATCTTCCTTTCATAGTATAGAGGGTTCTATAGGTGAGAATGAACGTGGTTACAGGAAAGAGGGAATGTGGATGCAGAGGGTCTCACAGGCGCTAGACATAAAGCGACAAAATGTAAAACAAGGCGATAAACTAGTTGGTGCATTGGCCCTAGGTTGCAGTCCAATGGGAACAGGTTTGCCCCATGCTGCTATTATCTTCTATTTATCACCATTTCTATAAGTTTTTCCTGTTTCCCTTTGCAAACTGGCTAAATCACAATGGACCGAACCATGATTGTTAAACAAGAGAGTTTAAAGAAAAACTTAGTCTTGGTGTGTCAGGATTCCCACCCTTGGGAGCAATGGAGTGTGCAGTGAACAACACTAAAACCACAAGGGGGCCACAAATACACCTGAATGGTCAATTGTTAAGCTTTTTATATCAAGAGGGTTTGAGATCTCCTTGAAATCACACCCTACATTTTTCAAATGGACTTGCAGCTTCTCACCCTAGCACGACCGTGGGGGTTTAATTGGGATTTTGAGCTCTTTCATGACAAGATTTCCTCAAGCAAACACAATGAACATAGATGAAAGGTTGGTCTTAGTGAACACAAAGCAAAATAGAGAGATCCTAAGTCATAGGTAGGCCCAAAAATTGAGGCAAACATATAAGAAAAAAATCACTATGATCTTGCCGAAAGTAACAGCAATAATACAAGTATTTCTAGTAAGATCTTTCAAATAGGAGGAGAACATACAATGCATAATGAGAACAAAGGAAATGAAAAACTCGTAGAAATTTTGGAGAATCCTGAACTAAAATTGAGCAAAACTAAAGTGTTCACAACAAACAAAGGTTTTAGAGAAGAAGTGCCCTTGGCCCCTAAGACAATAAAGGCATATACAGCTTCACATCTACATCGCTAATGTGATCATCAAAGCTACACGTGGATGAGCTCACAAACATGAAAAAGAAAGTTGAGAAGCAAAGGGGTTGTATGAAGACAATAGGGTAAAAGAAATTGTAGAGTCTAGGTGCAAGTTGGAAAGAGCAGATGAAATACTCAAAGAACAAATTTTAAATGTACATAATAACATGGAAAGAGGACAACAAGAATTGGTTTCTTTAAAACAAGAATTGTAACAATTGAAAATAGTCGGAAATAAGAAGCTAGAAATGATGAAGGGAGACGACACTATGTAGATAAAGGAGATTCAATAGGCATTAGTAGACATGGAAATAAAAGAAAATAAGCTAAGAGATCGAATAGAAGAGGCCAAATCATGGTCACAAGTTGTAAGTGGATCATCAAGTGAGCAAAAAGAAAATCATAGAAAAGAAAATCAAGATACCAATAAGAGAAGAAAAAGACAAGCAAGACAAGGCTGAAAATATCATTATCAAAGGTTTGAGGGACTTTGGTGAGGAGAGAACCAACATTTTAGCAAGGGACTTCCTTAAAGACAAATTGAAGTGGACAAGGTATATTTAACAAGCAAACATGATTGGAAAAAAGATAAGATGGAGGAAGGGATAGGCATATAATAGTTATCATGAGAAATAATATGGAGGACAATATTGCAACTCCAAAGAACAAAGAGTTACTTATAGGTACACACATTTACCTAAATGAAGGCATAACCTTTACCCAAAAGGAAGAACAAAGGAAAGAATAGGAGAAAGTGAAAGCAGCAAGAAATGAGGGAAACATGGTATGGTTGAAGAATGGGAAAAGCCCAAATCAATGATCGTTTATCAAACAAGAAATAGGGATTAGGGGCCCCATAGGAATACTTACATGTGTGTTGGAGTTACCCATATAGATGAAGACTTGGTTAGGGCCCTGTTGTGACCATCTCACACATCGCCCCATTGCAAATGGGGACCCCCTCTTTTTGCTCGTTTTTCGCTCGCTTTTCGCTTCGCTTTTAGGGTTTTGTTAGTCAGTCAATTGTCTGGATTTAGGGTCAAGCCTTAGGGTTTTAATTGCCGTCTTTTCAGGCCGGAATCCAGTCAATTTTGAGAGCTTTTGAGCTTCCTTTCGTTGAATGCAAATTTTGAATGCAATGATTTCGCTAGAATGGTCTATTTTCAATTGGAATGTTGAATGCGGAGCTTAAATTTGTTTAAGTATTGAAGATGAAATGTGAATTTTGACCAATTGACCAATTTTGACCAAATTTTGAGTTTTTTGATTTTTGATCCCGGACATTGAGAATGATTTGTTTTCGCCTTGTGAAGTGATAAAATGTATAAAATCATGTTATTTTGGCCTGTAGGAGCAAAATTGCTCCTGTCCCTCAGTGAAGGACAGGAGCTCGTTTTCAAATATCTTACTATTCCTGCAGGGTCAAGATGAGTTACGAATTGGAAGTGATGAAGAAAGGCGTGATCTTTCCGTTGAATATAAATTGAAGATTTTCATGAACACGGAAATGCCTCCAGGGGTCAAGTTCGCTCCTGTCCCTCAGTGAAGGACCGGAGCTACAAATCAAATTTTGCTTTGTCCTTGCAAGATTTCAACGACTTGACGATTTGAAGAGGTCCAAGCGAAGATGTTTTATCAAATGAATATAACTTGAAGAGCAAACATGAAGAAAAATGGTCCAGAATGCCAAAATCGCTCCTGTCCCTCAGGAAGGGACCAAGGCGAAATACATTGTAGCTCCCGTCCCTCTCCAAGGGACCAGAGCGATATTTTTCATAAGGCGAGATTCAGGCAAAGATCAAGTCAAGTTTGTGTTTGAAGGCAAGAAAGACGGTGAAATGAATTCATTGAATACAAATTGAAGATTTTGAAACGTCAACAAGGGTCCCAAAATGCCTAGTTCGCTCCTGTCCCTCAGGAAGGGACCAGAGCGATTTTTGTTATAGATGATTTTCTTGCCAAGTTGCAACCGGCCTCAAGGCATAGATGAATGGAATGGAACATGACGAATCCGTTGAATATAAATTTTGAAGATGACGAAGTGAAATAAGGCCTACAGAGCTAGAATCGCTCCTGTCCCTCTCCAAGGGATCAGGGCGATATGATGGTTATATTGCTTCTTATTCAAGTTCAAGACATTCCAAGACGAGGAACAAGGTGGCAAAGGCGTTTCAAGGCATTTCAATCAAGCACGAAGTTACAAAGGTCGTCACGTTGAAGGAATTTGCACTCAAATCCCCAGTTCGCTCCTGTCCCTCAGGAAGGGACCAGAGCGAAATTTGTATAAGGACATGAAATTTGAAAGTTGATCACGTCCCAAGTATCCAAGGGAATCGAAAAGGGCTTCATTCTACACGATGAAGACAATTGCAAGTTGAACAAGGTAAAGACAAGCTCAAAATGTTGAACTTCGCTCCTGTCCCTCTCCAAGGGACCAGAGCGATGTTGAAGGTATTGACCGATTCATGCAAAAATCACGTTAAGACAAGGCTTCACAAGGTCATACAAGGTTCAAGGCGTCTTTTGAAAGTGATATATCAAAGTTTGGAACGTCCAAATGTTATCAATTAAGCTAAGGAGTCTATATCGCTCCTGTCCTTTGGATAAGGACCAAAGCGATTTCATCAAAAACACTCATGCTCCTTCAAAATCAAGACAATGCAAGGATTGGTGAAGTTAAAGACGACCTTTGGAAGACAATGAACGAAGAACGAAGATCAAATGTTTACAAATTTGAGCCAGGACATGGAGATCGCTCCTGTCCCTCTCCAAGGGACCAGGGCGATATTTGCCAAAACACATGATATCCTTTGAAGATCACGTTAAGATAAAGTCGCACATGGTTTTAAACATCATTTGGAAGGCGATGCAAAGGGAAGTGGACGTTAAATATCACCGATTTGAGCTTAAAATGGAGAAAGACAAGGATCGCTCCTGTCCCTCTCCAAGGGACAAGGGCGATGATCCTTTAAACATCGAAATGTCTTGTGAAAAGCAAGTGGGACGAGCATGGAATGAACAAGCAAGGTTATTATTCACCATACAAGGAAAAGTTGATGTCAAAATGGAAAATTTCAAGTGAAAACATTAGGATCGCTCCTGTCCCTCTCCAAGGGACCAGGGCGATATTACATCCAAGGGCATCCCTTCACACATGCAATTCAATCAAACTCGAAGGACCCGACAAAAATGATGATTTGAACGTGGAAATGCAGAGGTTGAACGTCAAAAATGCAAAAATCAAGACCAACATGATGGATCGCTCCTGCCCCTCTCCAAGGGACCAGGGCGATGAGGTACGTATACTTCATTTTCAAAATATTTTGGCGCTCAAATAAACATTTTTGAATTTATTTAAATGCTAGCAAAATCAATATTTTAATTAAAAATGGCATTTAAATATTGCGCTTGGTATTAATTAATTATTTTTTTTGCCTTGTAAAAAATTGAAGTTTATTAATTAAAAACGATGGCATTTAATAATTGATTATTAAATTAATTAAAAAATTAAAAAGAGCGCTTGGTTTGGAGAGTCGGCCTTGTTATTTTATTAAAAAATCATTTTTAATTGCTATATTTTTTATAAAAGTCGGCCTTGGGGGTGAATGGAGAGGTGAGCGCTATAAAGGGAGAGTGAAATCTTCATTTTCACATCGTCATTTTACCTATCTTACATGCGATTTTGAGGAAGAAGGTGCGAAATTGTGTTTGAAAGTGCGATTTGGAGTTTATTAATCAAAGGTGGTGCGAACTATCAATCCAAGGTGGCGCTAGTAACTTCCAAGGTGGTGCGAATCTATATTGAGCGAATTTGCCAAGGCTTGAAGATCACGTTAAAGGGGAATTTGAAGATCACGTCAAGGACACAAAAGGTGGCGAAATTATTATCTTGAGGAAATCACGTTGAAGACCATCTATACCTCAATTTTGCCTAGGCGAATTTTGTTCTTTTTGCATTCTAGAGTTAGCTCTCTATTGAGGTATGGCGATTTGATTTTATTGTTTTATTTATTCATCGTCATATTTTGAATTTTTGAATTTTGAATTCCTAGCTCAATCGTTATTTTTTAGGAAATGATAACTCTAAAGACTTATCATGAGGTTTCCTAAAATTTATCCTCTAATCTATGTTATTTATTGCAAAATCTAGTTCTCATTATGAAATGTTGTGTAGGTATGGCGACCCCGAAGGCGGGAGCATCCACCAGTCGCTCAGCTCTCATGAAAGAAGATCAGAAGACCGAAGAAGTGGAGACCAAGATCGTGTCGAAGTGGAACAACATTGGAGATACCAACTTGGGGAACTTCAGCACGAAGAAGTTTCGAGAGGTCCCTTACATTGGCAAGCCATCACCTGTCGCCTGGAGAATAATCGAGAGTGGCATCATTAAGGCGGTCAGCTTTCCTCCAGCTGTTCAATGCCACGAGTTGATGATCGAGTGTGCTCGTCACTATGATCCACAGTCCAGGACGATCGTGTCCAATGAGGGAAACACTTTGGCGTACCTTTCAGAGGAAGCTATAAGTGAAGCTTTCCATCTTCCAGAGCACAGGGACATGATATACAAGAGCATAGAAGGAGCCAGATCAATGTACGAAGATGATCCAGATGCTTGTCTAAGCATTATCAATAAGAACTGGCTACTTAAGAGCCGTCCCCGTCTGAGCAAGGTCCCGAACACACCACACAGGATTGATTTCCAGGAGGAGTACAGAGATTTGATTACCATGCTCAACCGAGTTACAGGAGCCCCTCATGCCTTCTATTTTGAGAAGTGGATGTTTTACTTCATCCAGATGATTGTTCAAGGAAAAGGTACGATACATTGGGCTAGGATAATTAGCCATTGCTTGGACGTACAGTTGAGGAGACTCAAGGCTACTAAGTCCTTCCACATGAGTTCATATGTCATTTATGCCTTGATTAGGAGTGTTGAATACGCAGGACTACCTCACAGAGGAGTGATTGGAAGAGGACCCGGCGAGGTCAGAGCTTGTGATTCCTATGCCTACTTGCATCATCCGCCAGGGAGCAACTATAGGTTGGTTAATGATACTTTCATGATGAACATCACCAGGACGTTGCAAGGTGGAATTCACAACAGATTATCTCAGGATGCACAAGAATTCATAAAGAGGTACAGTGCTTGGTTCATTCAGTTTCCGAAGTTCACTTATATTAGAGTGCATGGATGTCCTTTACCTCCATACATGTTGCCGAGATACCCAACAGACAGAATTGTGTTACTTGAAGTAACAAGACAGTTGGCAGCATATGTGAAGGCATTCAGACACAGACATCAGAATGGAGTTCCAGTACCTATCATTTTGGGTAATTCAGTTGAGGTATGTCCTAATGCTTTAGCTATGGATGACGCAGAGAAGGAGTTAGCCTTGTATTCTTTTTCATTTTTTGCTTTGAGAGAAAGCTTTGATCCACATGGACATTTAGAGGAGACAGTCAGCAGGCAGTTTAGACATGAGTATCAGATTGAAGATTTTATCATGAATCTCTTAGATGATCTCGAAGTGAAACGAAAAATGCATTCTAGATTGCCTTTGGATTTCATCAGGAAATGCAAGATTTATAGAGTGGCCGACCAAGCTCAGGACAGTGGCAGACATATCCAGTCTTCCTATGATCGAGAAAGCAAAACAATAAGGTTAGATTGGAATGAGCCCGAGGTCGTGGATTTAGATACTTTGATGGCACCAGTCTTGTCTTGTACTCGCAGATGGGTTGACATTCAGCATCAGAAGTTGAGAGAACAAGGCATAGCTATGTCTTTCACTTTGGAAGAGAAACCAGCCGAAGGTGGAGCTAGTGTGAGTGAAGGCAATCCTAATCCTAGAAATTCAGGTGAAGGTAACCTTCGATGTGCCAGTGAGGGCAATCTCCATTCAAGAGGTTCGAAGAGGAAAGAGAGACCTGGAAAGAGAGAATCTTCCAAGAAGAAACAAGAGGCTAACAGAGATCGATCATCCGGTACTTCTTCTAGACCTGAGAAGAGAACAATTCAAGTGGAAGAATCCATGGAGTCGATGGTACAGAACGATAGGCAGGAAGAAGGACAGGCACAACATGGTTCACCCGATGGATCTCTCCAAGACTATGAGTTAGATGAAGACAAAGAAGACAATGAAATAACATCTCCTCCCAGACAAGAAGAAATAGTGCATAAAGAGATTCAAGTTCAAGAAACCAGATCGATTATCCCAGATTGGTTGAAGGAAAGATTAACCAAGGTGATCGTAGTAGAGGACGAGGACAATGCAATTGATTTAGAGAGCCTTGTTGGACGCTCACATGAAGTAACAGAAAAGAAGAAGGCTACCAAGATGTCCAAGATGATTCGAGATGAGACTGGATCCAGAAAATTGCAGATAGCTACACCGGCAGCAGACAAATATGAAGGTGAGATCCTAGCAGAAGAATATGATATACAGACTTTTGAGTTAGGACCACCCACAGCAGAGCAGACTTTAGATGATGCTACCGATTCATTTGAAGCATTGAAAGACAAGCTCAAAGAAGAAATGGAGAAGAACAGAAAGCTTGAGAGAGAGGTCGGTGCATGGAGGACATATTTCAGTCACATCAATGAACCTTTGGGACGTCAGGATCCAGTTAGATCACCAGTGCAAGCATTGCCGCTTCAATCAATCAATGAAGCAGAAAGATTCAGGAACATGGTCCAACGTACAAGTAATTGGATGGATAGATCTCATACAGTGGCCATAGAGTTTGTAACAAGGATGATGAAGATTATTCATCAAGCTATCCAGGTTCTTGAGATGATCCACAATTTGATGATAACAGTAGCTGCATTCGCCCATACCAAGGATGTTATCATTCCTGTCTTGAAAGTTATTAGACACACATCAAGGAAGATTTTAGCGCAGGAGAGGATCTTGGAGGGAGAACCTCATAGTTTGTTTCATTGGTCAACCTTACTCCATATGAAGAGTGTTTTCTTCGAAGACATCAGTACTAGATGTGGCCAAGTTGAGGAGGTGATCAATCCGATCCAGGACAGAGTATTTGAGGTACTTCGTACCATTCTTGGCAGAAGGATCGAGGTCGAGACAGATGTGGATATGCAGGAACTAGAGGATAGAATCAAGATCATCTTTTGCAAGGACGCAAATGTTACAGATGAGCAATATGATCAGATGTTTGCCACCATGCTCCTGATTGAAAGAACGAAGGAACTTGAACCTTCATGGGACGCAACTCTTCTAGATGCATTCGATCAAGTCATCCACTTAGAAGAGAGTATGAAGAATCTTCCCGAGATTCCAATTGCAGAAATCGAAGGAATCGTGACAAGATTCATTGCATATGCCAAAAAAGAACATTGGAAAGGGAATAAGATTCTAGATGAAAGGTTGTTATAGATGACATGGCATCTTATTTGTCATTGGTTTATGTCTCCTAGGTTTTTTGTGCCAAATTTAATATTTGGCTATGCATTTAATATTGTTCAGTAAAAAGGAGGCCATTTGTAACAAACCCTAATTAGGGTTTAGGTGTCATGATCTTGTCCGTTGATCTACTTTCAATCTGGACCTTTCATTGTAATTGAGGATGCTATTTATACCCTCATTTTTCATTTCATTTGGTAATAGGGAATAGTGTAATAGTCAATAATTGATGTAATAGAGAAGAGAGATTAGAGTTAGAAGCAATTTTATTTTGTAGCAAGATTGAGTTTGAAGAGAGAAATTCAAGCAATTGTTGTATATGATGACTTGGAAATCAATAAAATATTGAAGTTATGGTGTTTTGTTGCAACTTTCTTGGTTATCTTCATGGTTGTTCAATTTACTTGAATCATGCTCAATCAAAGTAGTGTGTTAATTTGAAGGACATAGTGTGAGACTTGATCTTTGGTAGGATTCGTAATCCAAACCACTAGCTTCTTGCTGATTGTAGGAACGCCTTGCGTGGTCGACTGGAGAATACCTTGAATCCCTTAACCTTCAATCATTATTGTATCTTGGATATGTACCTTCGTGGTAGTGTCTTTGATCTTTGATGCATTGAATATCATTTTATTACCTTAGAAGATCGCACTAATTTCAATTGAGTTGTTATCTTATGGCAAAATTGAAGTTGGTTGAATCTTGCCAAGTCTTGTCCATACTAAGTCATTCATAGGGTTAGACTAGATTAGACCTCTTTCAAACCCTACTCTTTTGTTATTTTTGAAAAGTTTTTTAGTTTAGTAAAATCTTGAACTTTCGGAATACGTAAGGCCCCTTGGAGGAAACAACAAATCACATCATACCGCTGGAAGCTTGTCCACACGTAGAGACCCTACTAAAAGAACCTTGGAGTCTACCTAACTGATCCTTTACGCGAATCTTCAGCAGTTAGAGACTATTTTCTCAAGAGAGGATAAGATGCCTATTGGTATTTTATTCTGTGTATGATGGTGTACAAAATACACGTCAACAGGCCCATATCAAAAAGGAAAGGCATTATCATTCTTATGTAAACACTTGATCAATGATGGCTGCAACCTCCAATGTTTTGAAGGATACAAGAAAATTTCAATTAGGAACAATGAGAATGAAGTAGGTAAAGGACATGAGGGGTCTAAGAGAGACGTTCTATGGAATTGTAAAAGTCGAAAAAGAGGACCCAAATAAGCAATACATATGGCTGCAAATAATAGAGAATGTGGCAACTTTTAGATTGGTTGCTTGCTACTTTGCTTTGAAAAATTCAAAGATCTATAAGAAGATAAATTGTCCATATTCTTCATTGAAAAAAGACATTTCTATGTTCAACACCTTAGGGGAAATAGTTCTAATAGGTAACTTTAATGCAAGGACAACTAACAATCAGTCTCTCTAGTTGAGCAATGAAGAAAGAGTGGACAACACTCCTTTATGGTTGGATGAAGGAGAAGGTTAGCCTTGGGGAAGAGCATTGCAAGATGGAAATGTGAGTGTGACACACTTTGGGGCAGAATTATTAGGACTTTGTAGCTTGTTTGGCATGGTTATTTGCAATGGCATGAAAGGCTGGTCAAATTGTGGACTATGTTATTTGCTTCCAAGGTTTTATTTCTAGATTGTTGGAGTTTGATATTGGTGACTTCCTTATTGAGATGAAATTTGATCATGCATTTCTACTTGTTAAGCTCGACATCATCTCAAACAAGCAACATGGCAAGCAAGCCCAACACATGCAAAAGAAAATCCTTCCCAAAGGTAAAATTCTTATGAATAGAAAATAGAGGAATCTTTAGTGCTGCTCTTGAGCAGCATTTTCTTGTTATAAATAATAACATAGGGGAGAAGGCAGTCAATGAGTCAGGTGGTCATGTTTGCAGCAATTTGTCGATTTCTATAATTTAAAGGGCCTCAAGTGTTTGCAAAAAATCTTGCCCCAATTATGGGGCTGTATACACTTTTCCAACAAACTTGTGGTATGATGAAGAGTGTAAGACTACCAAGAGATCATTGAAAGAGAGAGGGATGAACAAAGAAAACAAGAAAATATATGAGAAATTGGTGCAATAAAAAAAAGGAGGGTATGTAAATGCAAGAAGCAAGGAGCTAATATCTCTTGGAAAACACAATCCCAAAGGTTTTTGGAAGGAACTACAACAAAAGAGAAAACAAATTGAAGACAATATCACAGATGCCTAGTTGTTAGACTATGTGAGGATCCTTTACGAGTGGGTCCAATAGAAAGACTCTCCTCCCATAGTTAACACATAAATAGAGTTCTTCTCAATGGAAGACATCAAACAAGGAATAAAGAATTTAGCAAGTGGTAAAGCGCATGACATAGATGGGTTACAGGCTGAATTTTTAAAATGTGGAGTTGAGACGCTTGCCCCTCACATCAAAAGAATGTTCAAAGATATCACTCAAGATAGCTTTCCAATAGAGTTGACAATTAGTGTGGTCATCCCTCTCTTAAAAGTGGTGATATCAATAACCCATCTAACTACCCACTATTATGGTCAATCCTCTGCAAGACAAGATTTTTAGGAGCATGATGGAACATAGAATCACCAAGAGAAAAAGAGCAAAAGGGCAAGTAGGCTTTAGACCAAGACAGAGTACCTTGATCATCGCATCACCCTTAGATACTTGATTGAAAAAATATGGAACACTCAAGGCAAGGAAACTTTTTGTTTTCATTGACTTTAAAATATCCTTTGACACAATGCCTAGAGAAAATTTGTGGAACAAAGGAATTGGGTATCCCAAATGAGTATAGCGTAGTGGTGCATAGACTTTATGAGCAGGGTAGAGCTAAAATCAAAACAAGCAAGGGAATGTTTGAATGTTTTGGTAGCGACATTGGTATTAAATAAGGATGCCCTCTATCCCCCACTTTGTTTGGTTTATACATTGAAAAACTAGAAGAATGGTTAAGCAAAACACATTGGGGGTATCCAGATGGTAGATTATGTGGTGAAGATACTTTTATATGCTGACGATCGTATCCTAATTTCCTAACACCAATTTGAGCAAATGGGACATCAATTTGCATGAATGTAGAACAAATGGTTGAGCAAGTGGGACATCAATTTGCATGAATGTCCTAACACCAATGAGGAAATTAAAAAATATGTGACGAAAAAATTCAAAACTGCCATGTGGACAAGACATAGTGGGCGAAAACAAGCATACTACGTCAAAGAGTTTAATTCAACTTGGGATTGTGATGAAAAAAAATGTTTAGGGGTGGTTATTTAAGGATAACCAAGGTTGTTAATTACATAGTTGAGGATTGGATTGCATCATCTTAGGTGTGAGACATGTAGATGGACTCTACCTAAGGAAGTTTGGGAATAAAGAACTTGCATATTTTGTAGTAAGGGGGTGGTGGAGAGGGAATGACACTTTATCATAGAGTGCACAACTTATGAGGATATTTGTACTTAGTATGAAAATAGCTTAAAAGTTGGCGGCTTGCGCGAGCTATTTGAGGAAGCTAAGATTAGCAAGATTGCTAGCCCCCTAGTCAAGATCCACAGTAGGAGATCTGACATTGAAAGGAGTTTGAAGATAACTTAGGGTTGTGGTTCCTAGTCCCTTAGATTGCTCGGTCTTGTGGACGTCATTAAGATCTTTTATTAACTCATTATATCATACATACTCTATGGCATGAACTATACCTTAATACAATATCAATCCAAAGGACTTGTCCATTCTTCATATGTTGCCTCTTTGTGTGCCATGTCACCTTTGATAGTACTAGCTGTCATGTTGGAAATTATAGTTTCCTAGCAGCAGGTGCATGTTTCTGCAACATTGTTGGATCTTCTGCAATGTCATCCCATAAATTTAATTTATTGAAGAATCCTGACCCTCTAAAGGATAAGTGTTGGCAAACAAACTCAACATTTTACAACTCCATTAAAAAGTTTTACAAAATGTCAAAAATTCTTGGAAGCAGTCTTTCTCTGGTAACTAGGGAAGGATGCTCTTGTATTTCTGAAATTATCATCTCCAAATTCTGCCCTAATTGCATAGTGGAGTATCAAGTTGTTGAAGGTGCTTCATTGACTCGATAGAAATTGATATTGTTCATCCCATTTTCCTTCAAGCCCCTCAAATAAGTTTGATATATGTCAAGGGCATTCTTGAATTTTTCTTAGGTCTCACTAAATTTTCATATTAATCCATATCAATGGTTGTGTCTTGTGCTTCTTGATTTTCCTTGTATTCATCTCCCAAGGTCAATTAACCCCTTCCTTTCAATACTAGTTGGCTCTTGTTATATATCATATTGTGTAGATGTGGTATTCAACTATTTCTTGAAATTGCCCATTTTTGCTTTTGTTTAAAAAATATTCCGGACACCTAACTTAGGGAATAGGTAAAGTATGTTGTAACAATGTATTTGGTTGTATAGACAACCATTTCCTTGCATCTTCTACCTCTCTGTGGTAAGTTGTGAGAGGAGAGAAGTGATTTGTTTTGTTTGATAGGTCATAATGACCTCTTCTTTCATCTTTTGTTGTTGTTCCTCAAAGGGCCCCACATGGGCCAACATGTTCTAGATTGTGGCCTGAAGTTATTTTTCAACAGGCATGCTTGGACTTGGTTCTTATTGGGGACTAACCCAATTGTCACAATCGTTTACCCCATCACCTCTTCCAATTCCACCCACCTACTCATCTAATTAGTCTTGATGTTGTAATACAGGATATCCCCTAGGGTTTGCTTTTGGATGGTGTTGATGTGTTTTTTATGACAGCGTCGAACACAAAATAAAGTTGCCCGACGGTCACTTCACTCTCTCTTGATCAAAGTGTGATTGTGTGCTAAGATTGCAAGAAGACTAGACAATCAACTTGAAGGTTCATATATGCGACGGAGGTGAGTCAGTCAGTTGATGTGATATGTTGGTAATCCAAGGGGACTTACGTTCGAATCATCCTTTCACCTCTTTGCTGTGGTTGGAACTTCATCATCAGATATGGCGATTCTGTGATGCTTCTGCTTTGGATGAACTAAACTGAAATGAACTAAAATAAAAGGGGAAAGGGTTAGAAGGATCTAAATCTACTCCTAAGGGCAATGATATCAATAGATAATGCTTTAGTGGACAAATTCCAAATAAACCAAGCTCTGCTTCGCCAAGTTTAACTACAACTCCACAAGAACTAGTGCAATCTTTTGAGGATGTTGAAGGATTTTCACATTAAGAAAGTGCATTTGAATACCCAACACAACGCAATTCAAATGACTATTCACAATCGAACTTGGCACAAATTTGGTGGCTCAGGGTAACTTTACATTGCAACTTATAATCAACAAGATGCAAAAAGTATGAACCATGGAAATTCATCAAACACCATTACATTCTCCATTGAAATCAAAGCACTATACTACTACTACTCTAAGTGAGGAAGGTGAAACCATGCAAGTTTTGAAAAATAACTTAAGTGGACACCATCAGAGAACAATGTTTCACTGTTATTATCTCAAAACTTATTGCAACAATTTCATACAAATCTCCCTCCCTTTACAAATGAGGGGATCACCCCTTTATATAGGCCTCAAGCCATCATTACATGCAAAACCCTAATTAGGGTTTGCCCTAAAAGATTCCCCACACATGATGCAACAAGGTGGGAGTATTCATTAAATACCCATTAAATCCACTAACAATTAATTCCCGCATGCCCAAAATGGCATCCACTTGTGCATTAAAGGCACCATTTCCTTTCAAATTTGCTCAATACATCATAAATGCAATAAATATTCCTCCATGCAAAAGCCCATGATGCCATAAATGCACCATCATCTCCTGAACGCTTCAGCCACATGCAAATGAATCTGCCATAATGCCTTAAATTTGATGGCTACTTGCAAAAAGATGCTCCATTACCTCAGCATGCGTTGAATCGACTACCACTTGGCGAAAAACCCTTGGAGAGAGAAAACCTCATTTGGGAAGAATTTTCTTAAAGTTTTGAATTTTCCTTGTCCCGGAGGAGATTTTTCAACAATTTTCAACATCTATTTTTTAGGACTTTTTTTCAACTTTGAGTTCCAGGGTCCAAGAGAGAGAAAATTCACTCATGATTCCAAATCTATTATCATTTTGAAATTTGGATGATTTTTGATGCCCGAAAATAGATTGTTCAAAAATTTTCTCGAGGGGAATTTTCTTGTTTAGTTCATCCTTGATTTCACATTTCCATGCCTTGGAATTCATCCTTCAATCTTGGGTGCTCGAATGACCCTGTGGAGGAATTTTCTTTTGGAAGGAAATTCCTTCCCTTCCTTGTTTGGCACTCCTCTTTATCCTTGGGTGCAAATTCCATGCAGTGGAGGAATGTTGACTTTTCCTTGACTCCCCTGTTTTGGCACCCAACTTCCTGTCTGGGTAGAATTTTGGCATGATGAAGGAAAAAGTGGTGTGGAGGAAATTTCCTCCACACCCTTGCTTAAGCGCTCTTCTTCTCCTTTGAGCGCTAAAACACATGGGTGATGGAATTTTAGGGGTGGAGGAAATTCCTCCACCACCCCATTTTAACGCCCTACCTTTGACTTGGGCGCCAAATCCACCATGCTAGGGAATTTTGGATTTTCTCGATCATACTCGCATTCTTCTTCCTTGGCAAGGATTCTGACTTGGTTCCTCATCCATACTTAGTCAATTTTTGACCATTTTCCAGATCAGGATGCCATATCTGGAATTGAAGAGATTTTATGCTAGACTTAGAAGATTTTCGATGCTTTCCACTTCTAGAATGGGTGTCCATACTTAGCTAGTTTTTGATCAGTTAGCCTGCTTTTTGACTTTCTGGATTTAGGAGTGTTTAGGAATGCTCAGTCTTCAGTGTTTGCTTGCGAAGAACCTACCACAAATAGACTTTCCAAAAATAGAAAGTGTTTCAAAATGTTAGAGTTAGAGCAAAATAGAACGCAAAGACACTAAAAATATTAAGTTTGATTTTTGGCCAAATTAGACCAATCCGGGAGGCAATGAAATCCCTAAAAAATAGGAACTTTCTAAAAATAGAAAGTTGCTCAATTTTCGCTCAAATTTCACGGTTAGGTTCCTTAAAGGGTCCTAATTCCAATGCATCATTCATTTTTTTCCAAAACCCTAAAGGAAAGGCCTCAAATCCAAGTCTGAAGGGCAAAACCCTAAAACAGACAAAACAGGCTCCAGACTTGACCAAATTCACTCAAACGAGTTGCAGACTTGATCAAATTGACCCCAAAACACTTGCAAACCGGAGACTGACGAGACTACTGCAAAAAGACCCAGAGAAACACAACCAAAAGACAAAGAGGACCTAAAAAGTAGGGGGTCCCCATTTGCAACGGGGCGATGTGTGAAAATGTTACAACAGATGGGAGTTATCTTTCTAAAGTTGATCTCTTGTCCTCTTGCTATTTGTTGAATTGTTCTTTCAGCTACGATTGGTTAGATCTCTATGTGCTGTTTGGCAAGAAGTGCCTTTAGCCTTTCAAGGTGATTGTATGATGTATTCATCATTGTTGTATCGAAAGTTGTACTTGGTGTTGCATGCCATAATCCCTTATTTGTTTTGGCCCTTTTGCTTATGTATGTATATATGGAAAAAATGGTTAGTTACATGATATATGCATTTTCAAATTCTTCTCTTGTTTGGTAGACTTGAGCCCAAGGAGATGAGTTTAGTGGAGTGGAAGTTGGTTGTGTTGGCACTATATTGAGCCATTAGGAATATCATTTAACATTGTAATTAATTATTTAATGATTTCACATTAGGAATATCATTTAACATTGTAAGTAATTATTTAATAATTGCATAGTTAATTAATGCATGATCATTTCATATTTGTTGTAAGTGACGGTCTTTCATGCTTTTATAAGAAAGTCTCCTATTCATTTGAGAACATGAGTTGATTAGAGGTTTAATCCATTTTTGTAGTGAGTTTGAGGAGAGCTAGAATGCTAGAGGAGTGAAGATTTATTCAGCTACTATGATGTGTTAATGGATCCTTTCAACTATTGTGTGATATTTTTATGTACTTTTGGAATTCGCATCTATCTATATGTGTGTGTGATCTCCATGGTAGGATAAGCATTGTGTTTTTGGATCCTTGTGCACTTTGGGTAAGACAATCCTTCGAGCAAGACAATCCTTCGAGGTTTGTTGTTGTAGGCAGTGTTGTGATGTTTTCACACATCGCACTATTGCAAAAGGGGACTCCCACTTTTTTGCTCGTAGGTTAGTTCTTTTGCTTAGTTTGCTTGGCTTGGCAGTAGTTTCTTTAGTCATGAACCTTTTGCTTGCGAGAGGATACAGTGCCTTGTCATTATAATGCAATCGAGTTAGCATTTCCATGTCTTAGACTAAGATGAGTAATCAACCTCCACCATCCCTTCAGTCAAAAAATGCTTGTGTGTGATGAGAGTCAGGTCTCCCAAGAGGCTAGTTTAGAGCTCAACTTTAGTGCTTAAGTGTTAGATAGGAGTCATGATTTTCACAAGAGGTGATTCACAATGCAACCCATAAGCTTATGAGATAAATTTTATGAATGATGAATGACTCTCAAGCAAGTAGAGCGCTCGAAGGACTAGATGAGGAAGAAAGAATCAATGAAAGTGGATGAAGAATCAATGTCAAAGAAATTGCAAGTGTGGGTGAAAATAAATAATTCCATGAGGTGCTCAAAATCCATGACCTCAAGGAATCCACGACTTGGAAGTCTTGAGGTGCTCAAATTCTGTGACCTCAAGGAATCCACGACTTAAGGGTCTTGATGGCTAGTTTTATCCATGAGTTGCACTATCAGTTGGTTCATCCAGATAAGTGAGTTGGAATGAACAAATCTACCCATGACTTCACGATCAAATGCAAAGATTTACCCATCACTCCCCAAAATCCAAGACTTGAAGGGAGGAGTGCGATTTGTCCTTGAATGCTCAAATTCCTTGACCTCAAGGAATCCACGACTTTAGTGAAGTGGTGTGATAATCAATCTTCCAAGGGTTGGGCGAAATACATAAGTTTGGTGATGCTTAAAATGATTTCAACAAGGAGAGATTACCTCCAATCAATCTTGCAACAACTTCCTTTACTTGGTGAAATCAATGAATTGAACAAGAAGTGATGTTGAAGGAAGTGGGCTATTTATCTGTTGATGTGTTTTTTAGCACAATCGAACACAAAATAAAATACCAAGGTATCTTATCCTCTCTTGAATAAAGTCTCTCAAATGCTATGCTTCGCGATCAAATGAGACAACTCCAAGGTTTCTACTGTCAGGTCTTGGCTTGTAGATAAGCTCAATGGTTGATGTGATTGCTGGTAATCCAAGGGGACTTACGTTGAATACTTGAATGTTGAACATTTGATGTTGCTGGAACTTAAATTCTAACTATTTGATTGGAAAATAAATTGGCAAAAGACACAGGGTTTGAGGAGTTTAATCTAATCCTAAGAATGTGGGAACGATGGACAATCTTAGGTGAAACTCGACTAAGCCTTTCTTTGACATGCAAAGCAACAACTCCACAAAGCTTAGTGTGATTTTGTAAGGAAAGTAGGTGATGTTCAAATCACTATCAACAACAAGGATACCATCAAGGTGATGCATATCAAGGTACGAATAGCAATTGAAGTTAAGCTCATTTAAGGATTCTAGTTGACCACACAAGGCAAACTCACAATCAACCAATTGCTAGTGGTATGGATATATGACTTTCACCATTGATCATGCACAAAGTTCTTTCATTCATCTAAACAACATGAAAATGAATTGAGAAGTAGAGATCATGCAACTTCTTGAAATAACACATTAAGTTCAACATAGCTTCAATGAAATCATATGCTCTTTACAACAAAGTCTTAGTAACAACTTTTGCCTTCTCCTAATCTATCTTCTATTCTAATTGCTAACTATTTTCTATTCTTCTATTATTGTTAACTTGCTATTATTCCTTTACAAATGAGAAAATTTGAGCCTTTTATAGTGCTCTCAATACAATTCAATGGCTCAGATTGATTCACAATCAATGGCCAAGATTACAAGATGGAAACCCTAATTAGGGTTTTTTACAACAAACTCCTCTGACCAATGAGAAAATTACATTTAGGTTCAATATTGATTGTGAACCAATAGAAAATGAGGGTAGGTAGCTCAAAGTTTGTGCCTTCATAGGATGAGTCAGGTGCATTGTATCCGGACATGCTGATGTGGAGCCTCTTGATTGATGGAGTGGTGACTAGGATACCAACTCAGTTTGCACTTGTAGTCTTGATAGATTATCATGAAGGAATGTTGAACAATATCTCTTGATACTCAACATTATTCAGTTTGCTCAATGTGATGATGATACTTGATCTTCTCTTATTCATGATCTAATTGATGAATGATGCACCCAGCTGGATTTGACTCCTCAATGTACTGACTTTGATTCAAGATTGTAAAACATTCTTTCATCATGTAAGTTATCTTTCCTTCATTCTCTAAGGCCTTTACTTTGCTCTTTGCATGACTCGAAGTGGATCTTGATGTTGGACTACCCCTTTGGAGCATTATGCGGATCCTCTACAATTAGATCTGTCCTTGATTTCTTCCCTTGTTACCTGCAAAGCAAACAAAAGGGTGTCAAATACATAGAATACATACTAATTTCACTTACTTTCCACTTTTATATGCCTGATTTTGTGCTTGCTATAGGTCTGATGCAATGTGAATTTTCACACAATTCTGCCCAGGCAGCCCTCAAATTGGACTAAAAAAACCTCTCAAACTAGGACAAAGATCCCTCTAATCAAGTTCGCCTTTCTTGAAAGTGTATTTTGATCAATGAAATGATCAAAATCTGTTGTCCAAATCGCTGATCTTCTCTGTCAAATTGCTATCTTGATGATGAGAATCACTGGTGTTTTGAAATGCAGATCTGATTGTTCGAATGATGTTTTAAAAAATGAAATGGAATACCACTCATATATAAGCGTTAGATTCCAAGAGTCGCCTTTCTTCATTTTAGGCCGACTTGCATTCTCATGTAAAACATTTTATTTAGATTTCCTTTTGTTGAGCGCTCTACCTTATTCAAGGTGGCCGACTTGTCATTGATTGGCATTTGTGAGTTGATTTGCTCTTTGAATCAGCTTTCTTCTCCTCATTTGCATACTTTGATTCAATTGATCCATTTTTTATTTCCTTATTGCAAGTAGGCAAAATCGGTTTTTCATGCTTCATTTGTACTTTGTGCTTTGTAAAATCACTTTGTGAAATTTGTTGATTGATTGTCTATCTTTCCTTGATCAATCTTTTATTCTCATTCACATTTCGCCTCCTTATGCTCATTTGTGCGATCCAATTGAAATGATCAACTTTAAACCATCTTCAATTTATCCTAAATCTATTGTTTGCATTTGTGAATTTCTCCAAGATAATCGCCTATCTCTCTTTCATTTGTATCACCAAATCTTGATCGGTATTTAACTTTGCATTTGTATTTGTAAACTTGGGCGGCAAAATACCATTGGTTTGCACTTAACATCCTTGGTGGCAATTTTGATTTCATTTGTACTTGACAACATGAGCGGCTTTTTTATGTTCATTTGAACTTGAAGGCTTGAGCGGCTTTTTCTCCTTCATTTGGACTTGATGGTCTTGGCGGCTTTTCCTCCTTCATTTGGACTTGATATCTTGAGCGGCTTTTTGGAGTTCATTTGGACCTCTTGAACTTGGCGGCTTTTTGGGTTTCATTTGGACTTGAAGGTTTGGGCGGCTTTCTCATCTTCATTTGGACTCCTTGAACTTGGTGGCTTTTCCTTCTTGATTTGGACTTGAAGGCTTGAGCGGCTTTCTCATCTTCATTTGGACTTGACATCTTGGGCAGCTTTTTAGGATTCATTTGGACTTGATCACTTGGGCGGCTTTTTAGGCTTCATTTGGACTTCTTGAACTTGGCAGCTTTTTCATGTTCATTTGGACTTGACAACCTTGGCGGCAATTTTGAGTTCGTTTGTACTTGATGATCTTGGTGGCTTTTCCATCTTCATTTTGTTCGTACCTCTTTTCTTCATCAATCTCAAACCTGGATGGGGTGGCATTTTGACATCCATTTGTACCAAAATCATCTCATGTTTCATTCACATCATATTCATTTCATCAATCTCAAACTTGATGGGGTGGAATTTTGACCTTTATTCGTACCAAGTTCGTTCCACGTTCCATTTGTACCACCTCCAAGTCTTGAAATCTCCAACTTGAAGGGCAGATTTTTCACCTTCATTCGTACCTTGTCCAAGTCTTGAACTCTCCAACTTGAAGGGTGGAAATTTCACCTTCATTCTTACCTCAATCAAATTGGCATTTCAAGGTTCTCATTTGCACAAACTTGAACTTGCTAAGCAAACACTCGTCAAGGTCACCTTTTTGGAGCAAACTCATGCCCTTGTCCAATTTTCACATCAAAACCCTAGTTCATGCCATTCAAACCCTAAGACTTTTTCTTGCAAATTGACAACTTTCAGCAACACTAACCACCTTAGCAAGGTTGGCAACACAACCTCAATCCTAACTTGACAAGACATATTCACTTCTCATAAGCAAGGGCTAATAGCTACTAAACTTACCAAGCTAAGATGACCTAACTAAACACCTAAGCCTAAGCAAAAAGTGGGGGTGCCCATTTGCAATGGGGCAATGTTTGAAAACATCACAACATTATCCACGAGTGCTTAAATTCCATGACCTCAAGGAATCCACGACCTAATGGGCTTGAGGGTAAGGTTAAGTAAAAGTTGCACTATCAAGTTCGTCCTTAAAGATTTCCAAATTTGCAAACAAAGTATTTTGATGAGGAAGGCAAGAAGAAGTGATCAACTTAATCCGTGAGTTGGAGAGGAAGTGATCTAGAGGTAGATGAACCATAGCAGCATTAATTGTTTGGGGAATTGATCGACAAAACAAAAGTATAAGATTTTGTGAAAAAATCGGGAAAAATTAGATTTACAAAAAAACGTAAAAAATTGCAGAAAAACAATCAAAAACTACTTTTTTCTATATTTAAGGGCATTTCCATAGCATAGAGCTATTGTAGGTAAATAAAATAGAGACTTAAACACATGCATAGTAGAAAATAAATTTTCGTTGTTTATATTCATATCGCTAATTACATTGTACAAAACATACCACAACACAAATAATAACTAGATGGTGACAGTTGTCAAAATGTCGATTACAATATAGTTTGTGACTTTGTACAAAGTCAACGTGTAAACTAATTACAAGATTCCAAAAAATCAACTGTAGCCAATGATAGGCTAGAGGGCAGAAGGCCCTTGTGATGAAGCTTCTGGGCAAAGAAACGAGACTCGGACTCGGCAAGGCCGAATCGGACTCGGAGTCAAACTTGGCTGGACTTGGGAAAGTGAAAAACTCAAGAAATTTAGAGATTTTTAAAGATTTAAAACTTGTTTCATGCACCCTTTATTGAATACACCTTAAAGACACAATAACATCATCAAACTCGGCTCATTTGATTACATACACAAGTATACATCAATCACATAAGCATAAACGCAAATTGTAGCTGAAGGAAATAACAAACATAAATATATAAATATTGTCAAATGTATACAATATTACAAAACTCATGGAATAAAAAATCCATGTCATCATATGATCATCATCAAATGTTCCACACAAATACCAAAGGTAAATACAACTACAAGCCTATGGCTCAGAGGAGCGTGCACCCTCTCGCCCTGGCCCCCTGGGAAGGCGTTTAAGGTAGGTCCTGGATGATTCAGCAACCATAGTCGCTCCTCGTGACACCATGCCATGCTCACCAACATCAAGAACATCTGTGTCACTATCAGTATCTCCTGTCTTTGCTCGTGCTCTCTGCTCCTCCTCTGCCATGGCTACAACCTCAGCCTCTATATCTACTTGGTCAATCCAATCAATGTCATCATCACTAAAGACAGCCGCAGGAATTGCAGGATCTGTCTGACTCTCATTGGCCCACTTTGCTTCAGGATCAACCTCATCTAGAATGATAGGAGAGATGTCAACTAATGCATTCTTTCTCATTCTCAAGCGGAGGTTGTAGTGAACAAAGACGAGATCATTCATCTTCTCCACAGATAATCTCTTGCGCCTCTTGGAGTGTATGTGCTCAAACATACTCCAATTGCGCTGCATGGCTGGCTCAAGATGCGAATGGCCAACTTCTGAATATTTGGTGTCATTGGGCCAAAAAAGCTCCACCAATGATTTGAGTTTGAAATGAGAAAAATAAATAAAATCAGTCTCACTCATGAACTCATTTAACAAGTTACAATATACAATAAAACTAAAATTAAGCCTTACAATTTATTTTTACCTGGCATCATAGTTGTCCTACCGTCTTTGGCAACAGGATGAGAGAAGGTCTCCCCTTGTGCATCTGAGAACAACTGTAGCTCTCGAATAAGCTCTATCTGAGTAGTAACAGTAGGTCCCATCTTCTCCATGATCGAGTATAGCCCATTAAGGACCTCCACATCAGCCTTGAAAGAAAGGATAAAATGGAATGTCGGATTCAAATAATAGGTTGTTGCATGGATGGGCCTATGAAGCTGATGATGCCATCTCCTATCAATGATCTCCCAAATGGGACCATACTTGCTCTCATCTCCTCCATAGACGGATTTGATGCTGTCCTTCGCCCTATCCATGCCCTCATATATGTAGCCCATTGCAGGCTTTTCTTCATCCGCAACTCGCAACAAAACCACCAAGGGCTTAACAAACTGCAAAATTGAAAATATTGTGTAATTTAGAAAAATGAGCAAATAAGAGAATACATATAATAAGTTATAAAACAAAAAGTTAAATTGTAGAATTTATAAAAAATTTACCTTCACTATCTCATCACAAGGGACCCAAAAGTCTCGCTCATCAAAAATGCAGCCTGCCATATCTTTCCTTGCAGGGGTGGCAGCAAAGGATGAGGAAGACCACTCCTCACCAACAATCATACGTCTCAAGGCCGACTTCGAGCTAAGCATGGACTGCAATGTGATGAAGTTTGTGGCAAGTGATTCCTGGACAATGCAACTCCTTCTGCTCTGTGTATTGTCTCATAAGACCCAACACTCGTGAATGATTATATACAAATTTGCACACATTTCTCGCCCTTTCTACACATCTCTTGACCCATGGGAGTTTTCCAATATCCTCCAACATGAGGTCAATGCAATGGGCAGCACATGGAGTCCAAACTATAGATGGGTGCCTCTGCATCAACAGTCTACCTGCAGCAACATAATTTGTTGCATTGTAATTAATGGAGGTACAAAATGGTAATTTGCAAACAAAATTAGTTTGTAATCAAAAGTTTACCCGCAACAACACAATTTGCTGCATTGTCTGTCACCACCTGTACCACGTTCTCCTCACCCACCTCATCAATCACCTCCTCTATCTGCTCACATAGGTACGTGACATTCTTGCAATGGGCGGAGGCATCAATGGACTTGATGAAAACGGTGCCCCCTGAAATAAAAAAATAAAGCTAAATCAATGATCATTCAATAAACCATTAAATAAAAAATAAAAAATTAAAGACTAAATGAAACTAAAATTAATCAATCACTTGTGGAAGAAACAAAAAAATAAGGAGAGTTCTATTTCTCCTATCCGTCCAACCATCAGTCATGATGGTGCAACCTTTAGTGCTCCATATCTGGCGTTGTTCATCTAATTCCTTCTTCACATCATTCACCAATTGAGACAAAATGGGTCCCCTCAAATCACACTCAGTAGGGGCTTTGAACCCCGCTCCGCATATGGTAAGGGCATCAACCATTTCTTGCCAATAAGGAGACCTATCACAAATAAATTCAATGAGATAAGTTAAGTATGTTCTATGTACTATGTAGTATGTACGAGAAAAAATAAAACGAAGAGAATCAAAGTATAAAAATTAAAACAATCAAACATAAAAGTTATAAAACATTCACCTGGCTGTAAAGAATGGAATATTGTTGTAGACCCAAAACCTGCCAACTGCCATTTTAGCGGCATCATGGACCTCCTTGTTCCAACCCATGCCCTCAAGCGACTGTTGGGACCCAGGAGTAGTGCGAGACACAAAGAAGGTATCCAACCTAGATTTACGAATCCTGGGTCCAATGCTAACACTCCCACTACAACTACTAGTGCTAGGAGCATGAGAAGTGGCAAGTGGCACTGCCACTTACAGAAGTAGAAGCGAAAGCACCAACAGTAGCAAACTGAGTGGGACGATATGGAGGTAAGGAAGAAGGGCCTCCAACACAACCTAACTGTGTCCCTCTTCCTAAAGTTGCCTCTCTCCCAATGGCCGCTCGATCCTCCTTTTGTTTCTTTTTCCTTTCAATTTCCTCAACCATTCCATAACAATCATGTACGGCCTCAAGGAGTGCTTTTAGGCATGGTTTAGCATCATGTCCACGCACACTAGAAATATGGTATTTCAGTCTATATTATACCTCCATGGAATATTGTTTTGCAAAATGTACATTTTGTTTGCCCCTTTCATTGCCCTGGAAAATCCTCATGATATTTCCAAGCAGGGTCCTTTCTAATGGGGGGTCTAGAAGCTGAAGTAGACATTGTAGGATAGTTTTGTGAAACTTGAAGTTGAGGCAAATAATAAAGTGAAGTTTGTTGCAATAAAACATAATAAATTTACAAACATACAAAAGATTTTGGAAGAAAATGTAAAACTTTCAAAATAAATGAATAGAAAATGGAATTTACAAGAAACAAAAAAATCTTCAAAAAAATAATCTTATCTTTTACAACAAGCTTGAAATGAGCTGCAAACTCTTCCTATCCAACTCTTGATGCACCAAATCCAAACACAATGCAGCCCCAATGTGATAAATGGAAGAAATCTTGAACTTCCTCCTTGCTGGTTTTTCTTCAATGCACCCTTATTTTTCTTCACAACTCACTTTTCTCCTCCTATTTTTCCGAATGAATGAAATGAAGTTCACTTTTAGGGTTGGAGGATGAATAACATAAAAAAAAAGAAGTTAAAACATGTATTAAAAATGTTTGTTTTTTTTGCCTTTTTGGGCCTTGCCGCTGGCCGAGTCCCAGGCACGGGACTCGCCGAGTTTGGTGAGTTTATGCCAAACTCGCCAACTTGGCAAGTCTAGTGAGTTCGCCCTCTGGACTCAGATGAGTCCGAGTCTGAGCTCGCCAGACTTGGGGGCATGTCTCGTACTTGGACTCGCCGAGATTGGCGAGTTCTAGGCGATTTTTCGATCTCTGCTCCTGGGTGAGAGCCTGTCCTAATTCATTCAATAATATGAGGATCCAAGCGAACCTCCCTCATGATATCAAAATCATCAGGCTCAAGAGAATCATCATCATCAACAGTAATCCACTCAGACTCTAGATCTATCTCATTGAGGTCAATTGGCTCGTCTTCCTTAATAGTTCATAATTTTGCCCATCTAGAAATTAGTCTTTGCCTTACAAGAGAAAAACACGATGAATACAATTTCAACTAACTGCAAATATATATGAATATTCTTACCTTGAGCTTTCTTTAGCTTCAAGTAGAGGTTGTGGTGAACAAACACTAAGTCATTCATCCATTGTTGTGTTAGGCAATTGCGTTTTTTAGAATGTATGTGTTCAAAAACACTCCAATTACTCTCACAAGCGGATGAGCTGCATGGTTGGGTCAAAATGTGCACCGCCATCCACCTAAGATTTTTGCATTTGTCACCAAAACAAGCCTATCATTGAGCTGAAAAACACATTATATGGAGATGATATTGTAAGAATATCTTAAAATCTTAACAAATTTAATGACGATGTTGGCAAAGTAAAGAGACTGTCAAAATTTTATATAGTCTACCAGGTTGGAAGGTCTTTCTGCCTTCCAGAGCAGCCCCAAAAGAGAGAAAACCCCTAGTTTGCTTGTACATTTCCATCTCTAAGATAGCTGCATTAAATTTATCCCGATTTGGAAACATTTGTCCATGCACTTGAAGAAGCCTTGTTTGATCTCAACATCAATATCCATGAATGGAGTCTCGTAGAATAATGATGGATTGATAAAGTATCTCGCAACATGGAGAGGAGAGTGCATTTGTCCATTACATCTCCTATCAATTATGTCTCACAACAACATATACCTCTCCCTGTTATCTGCCAGCCTACTCCTCATCACCTCCTTGCCATGGCCTCATACAAATATCCCATGGGGGATTTTTCCCCATCCATTAGTCTCAAGGCTTTTACTAGAGGCTTTGAAAATTCTACAATTTGTTTAATTGATTTCCAAAAATTGGTAGAATACATGTACTTTGCCACTGCTATGCCATTTGATTGATTTGTGAAGCCAGACTCCATCCACTTAGCTGAAACAAACATTCACCTCAAATTACTTTTTTGTTCACATAGCTTCTGTAATGCAAGGAAGTGTGTTGCAAATCTTGTCACACCTAGTCGAACTAACTCCTTGCGTCCTATGAAAGAGCGCATTATAGACAAAATCTTCATGTAATTATAAATAAATTTGGTAACCTTGTGAGCCTTCTACAATGCCTCCTTAACCCATTCAATTTTTCCAATGTCCTCTAGGGTTAGATCAAGGCAATATGCTGCACATGGTGTAAAAAGTATAGAGGGGTATTTATGTCAGAAGTCTCCCAACAACAATACAAGCAACAACATTGTTTGTGATAAATTGAACCACATTTTGTGGCCCTACATCCATAACTACCATGTCATACATCTCGAACAATGCAACCGTGGATTTTATTATATTAGACGCATCCACAAATCTCAAAAAAATAGTGCCAATCTCACAAGAGACAAGAAAGTTAATGAGAGTTCGGTTCCTTCTATCTGTCCATCCATCTGACATAATGCTGCAACCACTAATAGCCCACTACAACCGATGCTCTTTAACATCTTCAACATCCCTTACTGCATCTTTGAGCATACCAACCCTCAATGACTCATAAGATGGGGCTTGAAACCTAGGACTTGCAACTGAAATAACATCCACCATAGCTTGCCAATATGGATATTTGGAAGCATGGAATGACAAGCTAGAGGAGTAGCAAAAATTAGCAATTTCCTTATTTGTTTGTTCATGGATTCCTCCATCCTATACTCCAATGTGGTTTGTGATCCTAGTGTAGTACGAGGTTGGAAGAAATCATTAATGTTTCCTCCACTTGTGTTTGGTCCACGTGTTGTAGAAGAAGGTGTTGACCTAGATTCCCTAAAATCCCCATCTTCACCACCCTCCTCACACAAACAATTCCTCCTAGCATCTGTAGAATTAGAACCTAGTTCAACCCTAGTTCTCGCCTTTTTGGCCTTATTCTCAGCAATGCCATCAAGAGCTTGTTTTGCTTGATACGAGACATCTGTAGGGCATTTTGGGCAAATGTCAGTGTTATTTCTTCGTTCTTTTGACAAATGCCATTTGAAACAATAAATGTCACCATTGATGTCACTAAGGCACCAATTGCATTTAACCTTTGTGCTACCGGCAATTGGTGTGCAATGTGTCCACGCAAAGTCTTTCAGACGTGGCATTGTGATCAAGAATCAGATCTGCAAAAGCATTTTAATTCAGTATTTCATGGCTCCCCAACAAGTTAGATAAATGATTTCAAATGGGGCATTATTCACATGACAAAGTTCTTTTATTGATTGATTATCACTTGCCAATCCATTTCTTCCCTTGCAATGTTCTATTTCTAAACTCTGTTCATTTCTATGCTACATGTCAATATCCTATTGCATCATTATTGCCTTTCATTTCTAAACTTTGTTATTGGTTTTCAGTCATATTTTTTGTCTTTTTTAAAAATTGAATTTGTGGTGAACACCTACAACCTATTGAACACTGAAACAAAAATACAGCAGCAAATCTCACTGATTTGAAAAATGGATTGATGCCAAAAAAAAATGTAGGTGTATAGCTATGTTCACAACCAGTAAGTATTCAATTCAAAAGTAGTTAACCTGAAGAAGGTAAATTGTTTCACAGGAAAGAGAAGTGTTGTATTTGGTGAGGTCTGAGGTAACATGAAGAAGGAAAATTGTTTCACAGGAAAGAGAAATGTTGTATTTGGTGAGGTCTGAGGTAACATGAAGAAGGAAAATTGTTTCCTCGTAGCAAGTTGATTTGACTTTTGACATTTCTATTCTTTCAAAGCTAGAGCCTAAGAGGCCAAAGAAACAATCTAGATTAAAAAATGCAATGAAAGTAATAGATAACTTGCTGATAGAATTATATTTAGATCTCATTCATTTTCTTTAATGAACAATTCCAAGTTACAATGCATATAGGGAATTGATAAGACTAATGAGCAGATAACATACATGATAACTTTATCCTTTCACTGTCCACAATGCGTACCAACTGAAAGTGGAGCAATTTTCAAAATGGAACAGGCCCGTAGCAACTAAATTATTGAAGATTACAATTAGCAATATTGAATAGAAAATACAAGTTAATTTCTGCAATCACTATTTTTTTACAAAGACTGCAGAAATTAACTTGTATTTTATATTGAATATTAAAAAATATAAACGAACAGAAAATAGAATATATTAATAAAAAATAGAAATTAATTTCATTACTTTCTGCAGTCAATTTAAATTATTTGTATTTTATATTGTATTTTATATTTTTGAATATTTAATAGAAAATAGGAATTACTTTCATTACTTTCTGCAGTCAATTGTTTTTACAAAATTCTGTAAATAAATTTTGTTAAAAAAAACTACAGCAGAATATCTTTCTATTAAATATTAAAAAATATAAACCAACATTAAATATATATAAACATTTGTTTATATTTTTTAATATTTAATAGAAATATAAAATAAATTCTGCAATATTTTTTTATACAAAATTTATTTACAGAAAGAAATTCTGATAAAAAAATATCAAAATATTTATCTTGATAAAAAAAATTTAAAAGAAAATCTTGTTGAAAAAATTTCTCTAAAATTCATTATTCGATTCACATAAAATTTCTAGAAAAATAAATTAGATAACATTTAAAATATGTGTAAACATACAAATTTTTAATAAATTTTTTTGATTAAATTTCAAGGAATTTTTTATTATAAAAACCTGGCTCCAAGGGCCAACCTGTAAATGCACCCTTGACCTAGCTGGCTTCTGTTAAACTGTTAATTTGAATTCTATTTCAACACGATTGATTCAAAGCATGCTCGTTTTTCAGGTTCAAGGCCTGTGGTGGGATGCATGGAGCAGATCAATCACAAAAAGGATTCAGGTTTCATAAGCAACACAAGGAGATTAATTAACATTAAGATTCAAGATCCACGACTTCATAATGCCAACATGAGGAAGTCAAGACTTAAGGGCGTGGAAGGAAGATCACACTTACATACAAGAGGGCAAATCAAGGCATGGATGATGGGCAAGAAACAATAGCAGGTGAAAGGGGATTTATCATCAGCGAGATATCACATCCACATAGGTGAATCAAGCAGCATCAATATGAAGGACGACTGGAGCATCACCATTTCAAGACTACAATCATTACACTAGGGTTTTTTACAATGCTTTAGTAGTCAAGTTGTTCAAGTTCAAAAGCACATACAAGGAAGGAATCACCAATGCAAAGATATGATCCACACATCAAGCAAGTAATCAGTGATAGCGCAACATGAAGAACACTCCAACATTCATCAACATTGCAAGGGAAGAATAAAGACTCATCATCACAAGACGAAGATCAACATCATGAGAGAGCAAACACAAGAGATGAAAGTGCTGAAGGAAGAATAAGATCAATGCATTCAAGGTGAAGAAGGACTACATAACCTTGGTGATGCAATCACTACATGAAGGATTCAACATTGCAAGCCTATTTCCATAGTGCAATGAAGATCTCTAGATATTCAAGACATCATGATAAGGAAGGAAACGTTTTAACAATCTTGAATTTCCTCTGGAAATCCAAGATCATAGTCAAAACGTCAAGGAAATTCCAAGACTAGGTATACATTTGAAGGTGAAGGATTCCAAGGTTGAAAGGTGAAATGCATCATAAGGTGAATTCCCAAGTATGAGAAAGGATAGGTGAAAGTGATCAAATTAGATAAGATGATGCAATTCGGGAATATCTCCCATTATTATCACATTCGTCATGAAGCTTGGATAATGTTGAGAATCAAGAGATATTGCTCCATCACAAACACTTTGTGATGATCTACAAGATAGGCAAGCTGAGGTGGCACCTATTCATCGTCAACCTAATCACATCATTCCAAGTCAAGGTGTCCGAATTCAATGTACTTGACTCATCCAACGAGGAGGATAACTACCACATGTGGAGGCACAAAGTTCAATGTACCTAACCTCAACACTCATTGGTCGACATTCAAAGAAGGACATGTGTCCTATTTATTGTAATTATCTCATTGATCAAGAAAGAGTTGGTTATTACAAACCCTAATTAGGGTTTTATTGTAAATTTTGGCCATTGATTTGAGAATCAATCTAAGCCATGTATTGTATTGAGAGCACTATAAAAGGCTCAATGCTCTTATTTGTAACAGTTAATAGTTAATAGCAAAAAGCAGTTAGTAGTAGAGTAGGAGAAGTCAGAAATTGTTGCCAAGGCATGTAAATAAACATACTTTTCATTGAATTTATGGTGGGTAGTGGTGTTTCTTCTACATACTGCATGGTTTCTTGTTATATCCTCACATTAAGATAAAGTTCATTGATTACGATGGAGGAGTGTGATGATATTCGATGAATCCTTCGGTTCATGCCATTTACACCTTGTTGATTGCAGGTTGTAGTGCATGGTTAGTCTGAACCTAATTATTATTGTGGCTAAGTTCGATTGTGAATACTTAATTTGGATTGTACCAGTATTGGGTATTTGAATGGATTGTTTACAATATGAAGATCTTTCACTACCTTAGGAGATTGCACTCTTGCTATGGCGTTGTGAGCTATCTCTGGTCAAGTAGAAAGTAGATTCATGAAAGATTTGTCTATCAAAGCATCATTCATTATTGTCATTGACCTTAGGAATTAGATTAGTCTTCCTAAACCCCTCCTCTTTTATCTTTTTTTTTTCAGTTCAAGTGAGTTTAGGAGAAGAAGCATCACATGATTGATTCATCCGATGTTCATGTTCCACTTGTAGTTCATAACGTAAGTCCCCTTGGACTACCAACAATCACATCAATACACTGTGTCTATCCACATATAAAGTCAAGACTTGACTATTGGAACCTTGGAGTCGTCTCGTTTGATCACATAGTTTAGCATCCAGAAGGTCTTTGTTCAAGAGAGGATAGAATTCTTGTATTTTATTTTGTGTTCAAGGTGCATTAAAAACACATCAACAAGTAGGCTGGTGCGTTGGCTTCAACAAATGTTGGCCAATGAGATTTGAGTGCACACAGCAAGAAATTGGTCAATATTTTGGTTTCATTGTCAGTACCCAATTGTTTTTTTGTTATTGAGATAGATTTATTAGTAAAGTGTGTTTATGGATCAAATTTAAGATTTATTGAAGAGTTGTTAATTGTAGACATTTAAATGTTTCTTGGTGTTTTTGTGTTTATAGATGAGTTTGCTGATGTAGAACCTAGATATGAAGAATGTAGCAATTTTCTTGATCATGCTAGGGTTTTGCATCTCCTTGATTGTTTGGTATTTTCCTAGATGGCACAATTGTTAGGGGTAATGTATACTTTAGATCAAGATCTTGTTTGTGTGAGAGTTTCACTCACCTTTGTCTTGTATCATGTGGGAAGTATTTGAAGAATACATGTTTTTCAATGGTGACGTGTAATTATACCCTTTTCTTTGTTTGTGGTTTTTTGCTACGATCTTGTATTCATTTTGCTTGGTTGTGCTTAGTATACTTGTGCCTCACACCCATACATCTATACATTTTTTAATCGTATAATGGACAAAGAAAAAGTATAGCACATTTGAGAGTCACGTTTGTAAGATTTGGTGGGAATCCAATTATAGGAGCTTGAATCTAGGTGTATGAAGAAAGTTACAATAGCTGCAAGCATAAAACAAATATTACAATATGCAATAAAATGAGCTATTCCAAAATGAAGGAAATTTACAATGAGATAAAATCAATCAAATTAATCATCAAATGAATGGATGAAGTACATGTGAATAGGTCATTTGAATGCATGCATCAAGGAGATGACAAGTCCAAGAGGTATGCGTTAACTCTCAATCATTCTTAATCAAGAGTAAATTGTCAACTAGTGGATTTTTTCACTCAACTTGACTAAGATGGAAGTGACCTTGACTAAATAGAGTTGGCACCTAACTACCATCAATCATGAGTTGACAAGGTAATGGTGGCACTTGTTTACCTCAAGTCAAAGTGTACACGTCATTATTAGCTTCTTAGTTGAGAATAATTAAATATCCTAAGTTAACTTATTAAATAGTTGCAATGTTACATTTAGGATGTAATATATTTGAGGTGAGTTAAATATTACACCAACACCCCCTATAAATACAACCAAAAAGAAATGAAAAATGGGTTTTGACAACTAGGCTTTATTAGGTACCATGTATAACGATATAAGTCTTCCAAAAGAAGAGAGAGAGTAATGAATGAATTTGTAAGCTACTTGTGTACCTTGACGTCGATGCAAACTAAGATTTAAAATTGATCTATAGGAGCAAGTACCATGAAAATTTAATAACATTAACCATAATTAATGGCTCTCAACTTGAGAAGTGATCCGATGTGAATCAGATGCAAAGCATAGGGCGGACTTCTTACTTGTTTAGGGAATTTTCCTAATGCATAGAGCGGACTTGGTGATAACACAAGGATTTTTCCAAGCATGGGGAGGGCGGACTTTGTGTGAGAACAAGAAATTTCTTAAACATTCCAAGGCGGACTTAGCATTGAAACAAGGATTTTTCACATCTTCCTAGGCGGACTTGGCTTTGAAACAAGGAATTTTCTTCCTTCCTAGGTGTTGTGACGTTTTCACACATCGCCCCATTGCAAATGGGGACCCATGTTTTTTGCTCGTTTTGTTCGTTTTCGCTTTGCTTTTTTAGGGTTTTGTTAGTTTGTTAGTTGTCTGGATTTAGGGTCAAGCCTTAGGGTTTTAATTACCGTCTTTTCAGGCCAGAATCCAGTCACTTTTGAGAGCTTTTTGAATTTCCTTTTCTTGAATGCAAATTTTGAATGCAATGAATTCGCCAGAATGGTCTAATTTTCAATTGGAATGTTGATGCAGAGCTTAAATTTGTCTAAGTGTTGAAGATGAAATGTGAATTTTTGTCCAATAGAATATTTTTGACCAAATTTTGACATTTTTGATTTTTGATCCTAGGCATCTCAAATGATTTGTTTTTGCCTTGTGAAGTGTTAAAATGTGTAAAATCATGTTATTTTGGCCTGTAGGAGCAAAATCGCTCCTGTCCCTCAGTGAAGGACGGGAGCTCGTTTTCAAATATCTTACTATTCCTGCAGAGTCAAGATGAATTTCGAGTTGGAAGTGATGGAGAAAGGCGAGATCTTTCCATTGAATATAAATTGAAGATTTTCATGAGCACAGAAATGCCTCCAGGGGAAAAATCGCTCCTGTCCCTCAGTGAAGGACCGGAGCTACAAATCCGATTTTGCTTTGTCCTTGCAGGATTTTAACGTCTCGACAATGTGAAAAGGTCCAAAGAGGTGCATTTTATCAAATGAATATAACTTGAAGCGCTGTCGGGGAGATCAATAGGGTGGCAAGTCCGGCTTGAGTGAGGTCCTGATCCTGAAATTTGGCTAAGTCTGGAATGTCCTGACCCTGAAATTTGACTAAGTCTGGAAACTGAAAAAACCTCCAAAAACTAGATTTTGCAATATAACTCCTGGAGGTCTGAAACCACTCTCAAACATCCTGAAAGTATATATGGAATATAACTTAAAGTATAAGAAAACTTATACTTAAATGTTATATTCCATAAAAGTTATCCTGATAGAGAGTGCGAAAAGTCAAATTTCGCCCCCGTCCTTCACTAAGGATCCAGAGCGAATTTCGCTCCTGTCCCTCACTGGAGGACCAAGGCGATGCGCTCCTGTCCCTCACCAAGGGACCAGAGCGAAATTCTTCATAAGGTACGATCTAGGCAAAGATCAAGCAAATTTTATGTTCGAAGGAATGAAAGGAGGCATTGCGAATCCGTTGAATATAATTTTCGAAGATGACAAAGTGAGATGGAGCCTACAAGACCAAGATCGCTCCTGTCCCTCTCCAAGGGACCAGGGCGATATGATAAGTATGATGCCGTTCCTCCAAGTTCAGGACCTTCCAAGACAATGAACAAGGAGGCAAAGGACGTTTCAAGGCATTTTCAATCGAACGCAAGCATCAAGGTCGTCGCATTGAAAGGGATTTGCACTCTAAGACCCAGGATCGCTCCTGTCCCTCAGGAAGGGACCAGAGCGATATTTCCATTAAGGCATCGATTTCAAAAGACAAGCAAGTGTTAAGCTACCAAGAGGATCGAAAGGACGTCATTACACGCATTGAAGATAATTGCAAGTTGATAAAACAAGAACAAACTCACAATGTTGAACTTCGCTCCTGTCCCTCAGGAAGAGACCAGAGCGATATTGAGTGTATTGATCAATTCATGCAAAATTACGTTGAGTCAAAGTTTTTTCAAGGTCACACGAGGTTCAAGACATCTTTTTAAAGTGATATTCAAGGGTTTTTAACGTCCAAATGTTATTAATCAAGCTAAGGAGTCTATATCGCTCCTGTCCTTTGGACAAGGACCAAGGCGATTATTGCAAAAACACTCATACTCCTTCAAAGGCAAGTCAAGGCGAGGATGGACGAGGTAAAAAGACATTATTTCGAAGACGATAAACGATGAACCATGGTCAAATGTTACCAACTTGAGCTCAAAATGGAGAAAAAACATGGATCGCTCCTGTCCCTCTCCAAGGGACAAGGGCGATGATCCTTATAACATCCAAACACCTCATGAAAGCAAGTGGGACGTGCATGGAATGGACCAGCAATGATATTATTCGCCTTACAATGGAAGTTCGAAGGTCAAAGATACAAGATGAACGTGAAGACATGGAGATCGCTCCTGTCCCTCTCCAAGGGACAAGGGCGATGTTAGGCAAAACACATGATATTCTTTGAAAATCACGTTAAGACAAGGACGCACAAGGTTTTAAATGGAATTTGGAAGATGATACAAGGAAAGGATCGTATCAAAATGGAGAATTTCAAGCGAAAACCTTAGGATCGCTCCTGTCCCTCTCCAAGGGACCAGGGCGATAATGGTCATGAGATGCACTTGTTCGCACAAGAAAGAAATTCAAGCTTGAAGGACCCAACAAACATCGCAAAATCAACGTGGAGATGAGGACCTTGGACGTAAAAATTGCAAGGATCATGACCAAGGTAATGGATCGCTCCTGTCCCTCAGTCAGGGACCAGGGCGATGAGGTACGTATCTTTCATCTTCAAAATTTGGCGCTCAAACACATTTTTTGAATTTATTTAAATGCTAGAAAAAATCGATATTTAATTAAAAGCATTTAAATAGCGCATGGTATGTATTTATTAATTATTTTTGCCTTTGCAAAAAATCGAAATTTATTAATTAAAAATAAAGGCATTTAATAATTAATTATTAATTTAATAAAAATCAAAAGGGAGCGCTTGGTATTTTAGAGGTCGGCCTTTGTTATTTGTTTTAAAAATCATTTAAATTGCCTTATTTTTACACAAGTCGGCCTATATGGTGGTAAGAGGTATGAGCGCTATAAAGGGAGGGTGAAAATCTTCATTTTCACATCATCATTTTCATCTCTTACATGCGATTTGAGGAAGACAAAGGAGAAATGCGATTTGGAGTATACAAAGGAAGTGCGAAAGTATCATTCAAGAGGAGGAGCGAATTTCAAAGGGAAGGCGCTAGTAACTTCCAAGGTGGTGCGAATCTATATTGGGCGAACTTGCCAAGGTGTTAGAGGATCAAGTCAAGGACATATCAAAGGTGGCGAAGTTGATATTTTGAAGAAGGAGATCACGTTGAAGCCATCTAATTTTGATTTTGCCTAGGCAAATTCCTTCTTTTGCATTTTAGAGTTAGGCTCTCAAGAGAGGTATGGCGATATTGGTTTTATTGTTTTAATTTCGAATTTTGATCGTCATTGCCTTAATTTTGAATTTTGAGATTTTGTTCTCCCTTAGCTCAATCGTTTTTAGGAAATGATTAATAAAGGACTTATCATTAAGTTTCCTAAAATTTGCTCTCTAATTTATGTTATGTATTGCAAAATCATGTTACTAACTTTGAAATGTTGTGTAGGCATCAAATGGAGATCTCTTCAAGGAAAATCAAGTCGGATCAAGGACGGTCTTTGCCAGGACGATCAAGCCAGGACAAGGGCGACCTTTTTCAATCCGGCGTTCCAAGGCGAGGTACATCATCATCCTGCACATCAAGGACACAAGGAGTTAGGACAAGAGTTAATTAAAGATAGCCTCTCAACGACATCAAATTGAATATCTAGCAAGCTACAAGTGTCAGATGAGGTGGCATCCTAGTCATCACGTCTCCAATCAGCGAGGTCCATCTCAGCATGTCCAGATTCAATGTACTTAACTCATGGAAGGTGGCACAAACTCCGATGTACCTACCCCGGCTATCTATTGGTCGATTTTTCTAGAGAGGACATGTGTCCAGGCAATACAATTATTTCATTGGTCGAGCATTAAATGTTATGTAATGGTTGTAACAAACCCTAATTAGGGTTTTCATTGTAAAATCTTGGCCATTGATCTTGAATTGATCTAAGCCATCAAATTGTATTGTGGGCACTATATAAGCCCAGGCATTTCATTTGTAAAGGCTAATAATTAGCAATTAGAGAGAATTGTAAATAGCTAGAGAGATAGTATAGAAATAGTTGAAAGTAGTTAGTAGATAGATAGTAGAATAGGAGGACAAGGCAAGAAATTGTTGCCATTGATTGTAAACAAATTCCATTTTCATTGAAGTAATGGTGAAATATGTCGTTTCTTGCAATTTGCATGGTTTCTTGTTGAGTCTTCAATCCTAGATGGTAAATGATTAGATGAATGGAGGAAATGCGATTGATTAATGGTGGAATTCGTACATCCATACTACTAGCAGTTTGTCGATTGCAGACTTGCCTTGCGTAGTCAACTGGATCATTCAGCCTAAGCTCAATTTCAATTTGTTGCCTCTTCATTGATATGCATCAACTTGGATGGTATCTATGCCTGCGGTGATGATTTGAACATCATAAAGCTCCCTTAGAAGATCGCACTAGTCTTGTGTAGATGTTCCATTGATGTCAAAACAAGACCTAGTTAGAGTTTCATCAAAAATCAAATCATTGCTCCTACATTCTTAGTATTAGGAATAGATCCTCTCTTCACCCCCATCCTTTTTCCATTTTTCAAATCTAAGCTAGTCAGAGCCTGTGTCCAGCAAAGCAGATCGGAAGTTCAATCATCATATGTAAGTCCCCTTGTGATCCCAGCAAATCACATCATACCACTGGAGCTTGTCCACACGTAGAGACCCTACATCAAAGAACCTTGGAGTCTACCTAACTGATCCTTTACGCGAATCTTCAGCAGTTAGAGACTATTTTCTCAAGAGAGGATAAGATGCCTATTGGTATTTTATTCTGTGTATGATTGTGTACAAAACACACGTCAACACTAGGGCGGACTTGTTGTCTAGACAAGGATTTTCTTCCTTGAGAGGGCGGACTTCATGGTTGGCTAAGGAATTTTCATGTTTGCATAGGTGGACTTCATCAAGGAATTTGGAATTCTTTCATGATTGGAGTGGATTTTTTCATGGAAACAAGAAATTTTTCCCATTTATGAAGCGGACCTCATGATTGAATCAAGAAATTCTTTCACACTAGCCGTTTTTCTTGTGATCTTCCATTAAAATTCCTGACAATGAACCCTCTTGGCCTGACATTCCTTCTGACTCAGAAACTACCCATGATCTCGAAAAAAGCAAAAAGCAAATTTCTATTTTTGGAAAAAAGCAGAATGAAAAAGAAAGTTCCCGGATTGGCCCCAAAATGTCAAAAACAAAACTTTCAATTTTTAGAAAAAGCAAAAAAACACAAATTTCCTAAAACTAGGAAGTTGTTAGAACTGATCCCGGAAAATTGCGTTTTTACTTCTTCAACCTATTTGAGCACATCTGTAGCATTAGAACACTCTTTTGAGTCTTTGACCATTCCTTCTCCTTATTGATTTTGATGACTCCTCCAAATTTCGGAAAAGTTGACTCATTTGCAGAGGCGAGAGATCAGAGACAAAACCCTAAGATGCCAAAAAACAACCCTAAAAGCAAAAACAAGGGGGCTCCCCATTTGTGATGGGGCGATGTGTGAAAATGTCACAACACGAAGTGAGGTGTGCTTGTTGTTGTTGGAGCTCTTGCAAAGAGGAGGTTGAGAGCATATTGATGTTGTCAACTGTCGTAGACTATCATTTGTAGATTGTTCTTCTAGTATTTTGAGGATGAAATACATTATTTGCACTGAGAGAATGTAGACACCATAGTTGGGCCATTAGAAAAATCATTTACTATTGTAAGCAGTTATCTAATAATTGCACATTAAGGAAACAATTGAATATATTTTTTTTTAAATATCATGGAGTCAAAATACATAGCTTAGCATCAGAGTATCATCATCAACTTCACAATAATATTATCAGTGATTCAATTGAGAATCGGTTCCTAAAATAAACCAGGAGATAAGTATTACATCATATCAAAAGCTAGCTACTGCAACAAAATTAAATTATCAATTCTCAGGTATATAACAGTTAACTAAAACTAGAAAGCATCATCCTGGACCCTGCTGTTGAGTAAAATATCAGTCCACGCCACCCAACCTAGTGGCCTTTCCTTCCAAACCAATTCCTTGCCATCCTGAAGCTGCTCCAAATAGGGGCGCACAAAGATTTCTGCCACTGGTAGAGCCACCGCTTGCTGCTGTAACTCTGCCTTTGACCTCATTGAGTTCCCTCATGAAGTTATGTAAAGCTGTCTCAAACAGAGTCTTATCACCATCTTGCCTAGCCCAAGAGAAACCATGGGAGACTTCCCATTTAAAGATCCTCACCGAGCCATCTTGCATCAAAACAATTGAATATTTTAAAATACAATTATTAAATAATTGTGTGGGTAATTAATGCTTGCTCAATTAAAATTTGTTGCAAGGGAGGGCCTTGCATGCCTTAATAAGTAAGCCTCCTATTCACTTGAGAGCATGAGTTGATTAGAGGATTGATCCATTTTTTTAGTGAGTTTGAGGGGAGCTAGGAGGTGTTGTGACCATTTCACACATCGCCCCATTGCAAATGGGGACCCCTGCTTTTTGCTTTTTAGGGTTTGTTTTCTAGGTCTTTTAGGGTTTTGTCTGTTAGCCTTTGCGTTTTGAGTGTCGCCAAGGGGATCACCTGGATAGCAGGTTCTGCTTGAGTTAGGTCAAGTTGGTGAGTGATGAAGTCTGGAATGTCCTGAAATTTGGCTAAGTCTGGAATGTCCTGAAATTTGGCTAAGTTTGGAAAGTCCTGATCCTGAAATTTGACTAAGTCTGGAAACTAAAAATCCTCCAAAAACTAGATTTTGCAATATAACTCCTGGAGGTCTGAAACCACTCTCAAACATCCTAAAAGTATATATGGAATATAACTTAAAGTATAAGAAATGTCACTTATACTTAAATGTTATATTCCATAAAATTATCCTGACGGAGAGTTCAAAAGGTCAAATTTCGCTCCTGACCCTTCCTGAAGGTCCAAAGCGAATCTCGCTCCTGACCCTTGCTGAGGGTCTAGAGTGAAAATCATCATAAACTTCATTTGCCACCTTGTTTGAGCTTGAAATCTTGTTCCTGGCTTTGAAAAAGATCTTACCTTGCCCTGTGAAGTGATTTGAAACTTGAAGATCGAGCAGTTTAGTCTAGATTGTGAAATTCGCTCCTGACCCTTGCTGAGGGTCCAGAGCGAAAATCTTGTTTAAGTCATATTTGTCACTGACTTTTCTAATTTGTTTTGTGCAGGGTCTCCCGGGAGGATGATTGGATGTCACTAAAGGCGATTGAAGTTTTGAAGACAGGAAAAGTGATGATTTTTGGAGACTAAAGGAAAAATCGCTCCTGACCCTTGCTGAGGGCCCAGGGCGAAATTTTGAATTTCTCTCATCTTGCAACGAAAAAGGTCAAGTTTTGGACATAGATGAAACAAGGACATCTCCCTTTACCCACCTGAGAAAGTGTCAATTTGAAAAAGTGAAGTATTTTGGTCACAACTGCAAAAATCGCTCCTGACCCTCTCTGAAGGTCCAGAGCGAAATTCTCCATGAAGGTCATCTTTAGCATTGTTGTGGTCAAGTTGAGGTATCAAAGGCAGGATGAGTAGTGAAATGAACATGATGAAGCCCCCAAACTCGTTTTAAGATCAAGAGATGAAGGATTTTTGCTTAGGAAGGACAAAATCGCTCCTGACCCTCTCTGAGGGTCCAGGGCGAACTTCTTGTGGACACACTATTTTACCCCTTGCTGGACATAAAAACCTATTCATAACACAAAACAAGGTGAAGTCTTCCCTAGCAAAGAAGTTTCAAGGAGAAAAGTGAAGAAATTTTGATCTAAATAGCAAAAATCGCTCTTGACCCTCTCTGAAGGTCCAGAGCGAAAATTTCAAAGACACATTTTCTTGCGAGGTCAAAATGATTTTTATGATTGAAATGGATGTGGAAAGGTGTGTTTCACCTATTGAAGATAATTTGGATGGATAACAAGAGGTAGATAAGCTTGAATTTGAAAAGTCACTCCTGACCCTTGTTGAGGGTCCAGGGCGAAAAACCTAAAATCAAACCTTTTCCTCCAAAATTGAATGAAGCTAAGCCTAGACACAAGTTTGAAACGATGTTTGAAATGCCTTGAAGTGGAATTGAGATGCTAAGAGTGCAAATTTTGATGACAATGGGGAAAATCGCTCCTGACCCTCTCTGAAGGTCCAGGGCGAAATTTCCAAGTATGCCCATTTTCCTTGCATTTTGAGATGATATTTTTGTTCTCAAGACTCAGTAGGGAGTGAAGTATGATGTTCTACGCCTTAAGAGTAGTTTGAAGTTGGAATGATCAAGAATTTGTGCAAAAGACTCAAAATCACCCCTGACCCTCTCTGAAGGTCCAAGGCGAAAATCACAAAACCAGCATTTTCCTCCCAAGTTTGTGCTAAGGCAAGGTTGTGCTAAGGTAGAGAAGGTCTTCCAAAACGTGATGAACAAGGATTTGCCTCCAAAGCTTGATGATCCTAGCCTAATTTGCAAAAGTCGCTCTTGACCTTTACTGAGGGCCCAGGGCGAAAATCTTTGGAGAACCTATTTTGCCTTACAAAAACAAATCAAACATGCATGGAATGGATGAAGGAGATCATTGTTTACCCTTATAAGGTGGATTGACATTAGAAAGATGAAGGATTAAGAGCAAAATTGAAAAATCGCTCCTTACCCTCTTTGAGGGTCCAGGGCGAAAAAACCCTAAATACACTTTCCTCCTAAAGATCAAATGAAATCAAATTCAAAACTCCAATGAGAGATGCCATTTAAATGCCTAGATGAAGTTTTGGACAAGAAAAATGAGGTATGCAAGGCCTAAATTGAAAGTTCGCTCTTGACCCTTGCCAAGGGTCCAGGGCGAAGTTAGTGGCATTCTTTATTTTTACCATATTTGAGCATTGATATTCCCCAAATTCCTCAAAATTGCTCACTTCCAAGCCTTTGGAAAGATTAAATCAAATTCGCATTAAATTAAAGGCATTTTAATTTAATAAATTAATTTTGTACCTTGAAATAATCAAAATAAGCATCTTAGAGGTATTAAAATTAATTAAATAAAATAAAAGATTACAAGTTGAGCGCACAAGGCATTATTTTGTCTTTATTTGACAAGTCGGCCTACTCTTTTGAGGTTTTATTTATTATTTCACCTTTTATTTGGCAAGTCGGCCTTGGAGAGAGGAAGGTGAGCGCTCTATATAATAGGAGATGCTTTGTTCAAGTTTTAATCATTCATTCATCCTTTTTCAAACGCAAAGTTCAAGTGCGAATTGGAGGAGCGAAATATAGCATGTTGGAGGCGAAATTCTACTAATTGAGGAGCAATTTGAGGAGCAAAATCCAGAAGATTGGAGGCGAATTTTACTAAGTGTTGGAAGTTAATGGAGGCGTGATTCATCCAAGAGGAGGCTATGATTTAAACTTTGCCTAGTGAAATTCATTTTTCTTGCATCATTTCTTAGAGTTTAATACTCAAGAGGAGGTATGGCGAAATCATCTTAACACCCTTGTTGAAGATTTGATTTTTAGACATTTTTTAGAAAAGTCTAAGTATTGCATAATTAATTAGGAAATGATAACTCTAGATTTATCATGAAGTTTCCTAATTAATATCTTAAAACTTCTTTTTGAGTCTTATTTTCTACCCTTTGATGCTCAAGGACTAATTTTGAAATGCTGTGTAGGTATCAAGATGGCGACTCCTAAGGCTGGAGTATCTACAAGTCGGCAGGCTCACATCAAAGAAGATCCAGTCTAGGACAAAGATGATCTCCTCCAGTCTAGCATCGACAAGGACGACCTTCTTCGGTCAAGCATCATCAAGAATAGCCTCTTCCAATCCAGCATTCCAAGGCAAGATACATCAATCATCCTGCACATCAAAGACAAAATAAGTCAGAGCAAGGGTTCGTTGAAGGAGCAGATAGTTTCAGAAGAGTTAATTAAAGCTAGCTTCTCAGCAACATCAAATTGGCATCAACCAAGTGTCAGACGAGGTGGCATCCCAGTCATCATCTCCAGTCGGTGTGGTCCACCTCAGCATGTCCAGATTCAATGTACCTAACTTATGGGAGGTGGCACAAACTTCGATGTACCTACCCCAACTATCCATTGGTCGAATATTCTAGAGAAGACATGTGTCCAATTAATACAATTTTATCATTGCTCAAGCATTAAATGTTATGTAATGGTTGTAACAAACCCTAATTAGGGTTTTCATTGTAGAATCTTGGCCATTGATCTCAAATTGATCTTAGCCATTGAATTGTATTAAGGGCACTATATAAGCCCCGACTCTTCATTTGTAAAAGGGAATAAAAAAAAGGAGATAGAGAATAGAAGGTAGTTAGTGAATAGTTAGTCAGTTGATAGAATAACAATTAGAGTAGAATAGGAGGACAAGGCAAGAAATTGTTGCCATTGATTGTAAACAAACTCCATTTTCATTGAAGTAATGGTGAAGTGTGTCGTTTCTTGCAATATGCATGGTTTCTTGTTGAATCTTCAATTCTAGATGGTAGATGATTAGATCGAATGAAGGAAATTGTTGAATGCACCTGTGTGGAATCCGTCTAATCCAAACAACTAGCCTCTTGCTGATGGTAAGTGCGCCTTACGTGGTCAACTGGAATAAAATGAGCTTAATCTTAAGTCGTTGCACGTCTATTGTTTCATGCATTATCTTGAATGGTGATCAGTGTCAGATGGTGTACGATTTGAACATATTGGTAGCATCCCTTAGAAGATCGCACTGAGTTGGTGTTGAATTGTTCAGCCTGATGGTGAGACCTAGCCCAGTAGGAATCCACCTAGTCATTCATCCATCTTCTCGCATTCAAGGTAGTAGAGTAGACTTCCTGAACCTTGTATCTTTTGCCATTTGTTTGTCTTCCAATTAGTTAGTAGGACTTGTGATTCCAGCAAATCATACGTTTAGTCGTCAAGTGTAAGTCCCCTTGTGATTCCAGCAAATCACATCATACCACAAAGAGCTTATCCACACATAGAAATCCTACAACGAAGAACCTTGAAGTCACCCTGATTGATCCTTTTCGCGATATCTTCAGCATTTAGAGGCTTTATTCAAGAGAGGATAAGGTACCTTTAGGTATTTTATTCTGTGTTTGGTCGTGTACAAAATACACATCAACAGGAGGCAGGAGTGAAGATCTACTTGGGCAAGGGAGGCCATGAGTATGTATTTACGATGTGACCATGGAAGCTTCCAAGTATATTGTGATAGCTTTGCGTGTTCTTGGTGTTTGCATCTATATGCTTGTGTGTGTGATCTGCATGGCAGGACAAGCATTGGGTTTTCAGATCCTTGAGTCCTTCAAGTGAGATGACCATTGGGGTTTGTTGCCATAGGCAGATTGGTGTGCAAGCTGCAACTAATGCTGGCCAATGAGGTCTGCTTGTATGTAGGAAATGAGGAAGAAATTGGAAAAAGTAGCATCTCTCATCTCGTAGACCTTTAAGGGGTTGGTTTTTCTGTGGAGGAAGATCCCCTCAACATGCTGATTTGTTGATCTCAATTTTATTTGCTGGTTTTGTAAAAGGTATATTGGTAACTTAAAACTTTGATTTAATTATGTAATGTCCTTAACAATCCATGGGCCACCATGCCTTATTATGGAGCAGCTGACATGTGGCTCACACAACATTTGACTTAGTCATATCATACATTCTAGATTTTGTAATTTCTGGATGGTCGGTTCTAGGTTCATCTCAACCTAATATCATCTACATATAAGAACTAGGTAGTTAATTGTTAGGCGTCAAGAGTACTTTTGGGAGTTTGGCTCTTCAAAGCAGCTGCTCTTCATAAGTATTCATCATCTGCTCATCTATATTTCTGATTTCAGATCTGTACACTACATTTAATCAGCTATGTTCAGCTGTTGATATCATGCAAGTCTGCCATCTACTGGATCTGCTGTTGATGTTGGATAAACTTGGTATTCATTTCAGTGAATCTACAATTGCAATCTTATTGAATATAGAAATATCAGAACTCATAACATCTTGTGTACTTCTGTCGTACTCGCCATTGGTCCATTATGGCTGAATAGCTTGATTTGTACTGCATTCTTCTACTTTATTTACATAGCACGGAATGCTAAGAGGGAGTGGACATTGTGTTCATATCAACTTTTAGAGCGGAAGATGACATGAAGGTAAAATTCTCTTTTGTGTGATCTCCAGCCCTGTCTTTATATCCATTGTTATCTCATGCATCATATCGGTAGCCATTTGAAGCTGGCATCTACTCCTGGATGGGTGCATTACGGAGCTCCTTTGCAACTGTAAATTTAATTAATGAATAAACAATAATTTCACTTGATTCAGTAGTATTTCACTTCTGTTGTGATCTATTGATTTGGATGAATGAGTATCTGTTGACAAATAAAAACAAAGTTTTGTATGTTTCATTTGGTAGTAGAAGCTTTTAAGCCATTCTAGCTTGAAATGAGTATGGATGAGTTGTGCATTGTTAGAGAGTATTTTTGTGTGCCTGGAGACTGGAACTCTAGGATGCTCAATATTTCCTGTAGGAAGGGCAACTTTGCAGAGCTTTGGAACTCTGGGTTTCTCTTCTTCTTGATAACCTCATCTAGGGGGCGACTCCTAAAGCCACTTGGATGTCTTTTGATGGAAGAACCTTAATTTTTTTTGACAGTAGTGTGGTTTGTCAACTTTCAGGTGTTTTTAATGACTTTATCATCTTTTTGGTTATAGGTAAGCATGTATAATATACCTAAATGTGTAAGAGAATTATTATAGGAATATATCATTCCAGAACTTTTGGTGTAGATTTAGGTAGCTATTGAATGGCAACAGCAAAAGTAGAATTTGCCAACTTTTGGCAAATTTCAACTAGAAGAAAAGTTCATGGTCCAGTAACCTGGATTACTTGACCAGATATTTCAAAAAAAAAAATGGCAAGGATTTGTTGGAACTTTGCGGTGTTGGATGAAAATTATGATAAACTGTAAAATATAAGGTTGTCCAATAATGATATATACCCTTGCTAAAGGTAGTATGCTTGATGATCTTTAGGTTTACATTCTTTTAAATTTTTAACACAAAGCAATAACTTCTATATAATTGTAAATTTCGTTGCTATATTTGTTTCTATTGCCCAATAGAAAACAAAACATACTAGATTATTCAATTTTTTCGTACAAAATTTTATGTACCTAATAACCGAAGTTAATCTGTTCTTTTTCTCTACTATATATTACCCAGACTGTCACTAAATTAAGTTTACATTTAAATGAATAGAATAAATTATTTTACATGTAAATAAAGAAAATGATCATTTACTAGAGTCTTCAGTCAATTATTTGGCTGACACTCTTATTGAGAGTCATTTGGTTTAAAGCATTAATTTTTTTTGTTGAGTGTAGAACAAGGAATCACGAGGCACACTAATCTCCAATATCCAATTTGAGATGGTACATAGACGGGTCAGCTAGTATGAGGGACAACTACTTTGGAGTCTTTGGCTGTACTCCTGTTCATCAAAATCTGTGTAGTCATCAACTTCATCTGTCTTAGAAGCTGGGAGTCTCCAACTTTCTACTAGCTCTGGGCTCTGCACATCTGTTAGCAGCTGCAGCACCTGAGTTAAAAGGAAACATCATTTCAGGATAACCAGAGAAAAACAAATTTCCTTTAAATGTAGTACTATTTATGAAGCCATATCCCCCCTTTTAAAGCCTTTCAAGGAACGTTCTTTGGAACCATTCTGGGGTAGATAAATGCCTTCTAATGGGTACTGAAAATCTTAAAAAGGATTAGAAATGATTCAGAATTTCTCACCTCACTCATGGATGGACGCCAAATTGCAGACTGCCTTATACAAAGAGATGATGTAAGAACCATTCTTTGCATTTGATGGATATCATATTGACCACCGAGTCGAGGATCTGCTAGCTCTGAAATATTTCCAGACTCCAGAAGAGGTTTTACCTACACCAAATTCAGCACAATTTAGCCCAGAATAGTTGTTTTTAAGATATTTATCTGAGAAATAATTAGCTTTTTTTATTTTAATTTGAAAACAACTAAGCAAAAGCAGAAGCTAGATTAAGATATGAATGAATAAGGTTTTCTAGCTTCTCCAGATGGTGAGAAAATTATTTGGATTGTTTCCACTTGCCTTCCATTTTAGGCACAAGCAACTAATATAAATGTAGGATATTTCAGCTTTAGAGATAGAAGATTGAATTCCTCTTCAAAACTAACCTGCAAGTGCAAATGGTTGTTTTGTATGGCTTTTCAACATGGAGACTAGGCCTTCAAAAAGATTCATGGAAGGAAGTTGAAAAAGAGACAAAAAGTAATCTTATTAAGAAAACTTGGAATCAAGTCCTCACATTATGATGCTAGAGAATACCTTTGAAAGGTGAATTCTATGCCAGTTTATAAATAATGATATATTTGGCCAAACTAAAACATATGGACCTGTTGTGACCCAATTCACACATCGCCCCATCACAGATGGGGACCCCTTGTTTTTGCTTTTTAGGGTTTTGTCTTAGCTCTACATTTTCATAAATCTTCATTTTGAGAGAGTTTAAGAGTTAGAGTTTCGAGGTCATCCCAAGTCAAATTGAGAAATCTTGCTCAAAATTGCATTTGAATGTTGCCAAAGTGCTTAGAAGGTCTGAAGGACAAAGATCGCAATTGCTTTGGATCATTTTTGACAACTTGCTATTTTTAGAAATTTCTGTTTTTATACTTTTTTCTGCTTTTTTGAAAGTGGCATATGGGTTTTGTTCCTCGGGTGATTTCATCTCTGCCCATTTTTTCGGAATTTGAAAATCTTGTCTCTAGGTACAAAAAGGAGGGCTTCAAAATTTTTGCTTTTTTTTTTTGAGATTAGGGTTTTGTTCTTTATGTCATTTCAGTCCTGCCCATGTCTTTAGATTCGAGAAATTTTGCCTCCAAATGTAAAAAGAAGGGTTTTTTTTTTTTTGAGATTAGGGTTTTGATCTCCATGCCAAATTATTCCTACCCATGTTCTCAGATTTTGAAAATCATGTCTTTAAAGGCAAAAAGCAAAATGCAAACCCTAATTAGGGTTTCGTTCCAGAAGAGCAGCCATATTATCAATGCCCATGTCCTTAGATTTCGAAAATGAGGTCTCCAAGTGCAAAAAGCAAAGTGGAAATCCAAATTAGGGTTTTTGTTCCAGATGAACCAACATAGCATTAACGTGACATGAACATTGATGATCAGGTCTGTTGATTAGTGGGAGATGACACATTGTAGTCAAAGTGAAAATTTCGCCTAAGTGGGAGTCAAGTATAAAAAAATGGCTAAGAAAGCTCCAATTCCACCCTTGAATGGAGTCTTCCAAGAAGGCATGACCACGAGTAAATGAGTTTTGTTCAAGCATAATCAAGGTCCGCCTACGCACAACGAAGTTGTCCAATGAATGGTAAACTCCTACCATTGGTTAAATGACTTGTGGCAAGAGTTACTTAAACTCCTACTCGAGGTTAGGCTTATTCATACACAAGAATGTCTGACAATCCTCTAAGTTCGCCTCATGATCAGCAAAAAATGTCAAGCACGTGTTAAACTCCTACCATTGGTCAACTCACTCACGGCAAGAGTTACCTAAGCTCCTACTCAAGGATAAACAAATAAAATTGAGTTGAAAAGAGAAATAAATCTAAGGCATGGAAATGGTTGGCAAAGCCTTTGTCAAGTCCGCTTAGAAGAAGACATGGCACAAAGGAGATGGCATCATGTCTTCCAACTCCGCCCTATGGAAGATGTCACAAGCCACTCAAAGTCCACCCATGGAAGGAAGTTAACAAAGTCCGCCAAGGCACAAGCAAAAATGTCTAAGGCAAATTGAACTTAGTAAAGCATGTATGAAGTTTGCCTAGGAGCCTTTGTCAAAGACATCATTCAAACTTGCCATGTGGGAAGAAGGTTAAATAATTTGGCAATGATATTGGTGACATGGCATCAAGGTTCGCCTAAGCAAGTAAAGAAAGTTGGTGATATGGCACTCAAGAATTTGATTGGCACAAAGTCAAAAGAGACACATAAAGCATGTGACATGTCCAAGCTTCCTAAAAATCGCCTTCTAGAAGAAAACCAATAAAACTCTCCTAAAAATCGCATTCTAGAAGGAAGCAATTAAATCAATAAAACATGACATGTCAAGAATCTTTCTAAAGCATGATAGAAGCTTCCAAGGCTCTCTTCTAGAAGAAAGCAAAGGGTTCGATTTTCTTAAAGACAGAATAAAACAGTAAAGCTTCTAGAAATCGACAAGAAGCTATAAGGCAAGGTTTTATTAACACTTCTCTTTGCCAAGCAAAATTCACATAAGAAGAGCATAAGTCTTTCCAAAATTCGCCAAGGATAAGCAAAGATTGAACAGCTCCAAGCATGAAAGAATCTGATTTCAGACAGAATTCGCCTTGGATATAAGAGGTAAAGCGTATCCAAGGGTTTGAAAGCCAAACAAAGTTGTCTAACTGCTGCAATCCAAGTTCACCATGATCAGCAAGGTTGAAGGCAGAAAATTGAAGGTTCGATTGGCACAAAGACAAATCGATAAAGCATTCATGTCTTAACATATTCTAAGCTTCCCATGATCATCTCTAAGTCCGCCTTGAAAGAGAAAGATTATTCAAGTCTGCACATGTTTTGACAGTCTTCTAATGATCTTCCAAGACAAACTTGTCCAAGAGCGTGTAGACTCTGCCTTGCCAAGAGGAAGGCATCCAAGCATAAAATCTCTCCCATAAAACGTGACATGACACAAGATGATCAAAGTTCGCCTTGAAAAAGAAATAAAAGCTTGTCTTGAATCCTTCCAAGTTCACCATAAAACAAGATCAAAGAAAGTTGGAAAATGAATTGCCTGATCATATTTCTAAATCTGCCAAAGACAAGAAGACATATGACTGTCCAAACTCATTCAGAATTCGCCAAGGCAAGAGGAATGATGTCCAAACCCTGATTAAACCCCAATCTGCAGACGGCATAAGTTAATCAAACTCCTACCTAGGGTTTAAGTAGACAGCATGAAGCATGTTAAAAGTTTGCCTATAAAGCATGAAGATTCATCAAAGGATGACTGTCTAAAGATCCTTCCAAAATCTGATCCAAGACACAAGACAAACAAGATTCAAGTTTGCCTAGAGGAAAAGAAATAAAACACAAATTGAAACTTGTCCAATGGACTGAGAACTCCGCCTTGCCAAGATGAAGGCATTCAAGCATGATAAAACCTTTTAAGTTCGTCCAAGGTGAATAAAGCAGCATGTCTGAACACCTTCCAAATCCATGAATACATAAGGAAGGAATGAATATTAAAATCTATCCTCCGAGACTGCCAAAGCAAACATGTCCAATACCATCTCAAGATCGTCCAAGGTGAATAAAGCAAAGCCTAGAACATAAACTGGCAACCCAAGACATAAGACAAAATTGGAAAATAAATTGTCCAAACCCTTGAAGGATTAATCAAAAAAGTTTGATCAATCACAGACATAAATAGAATATGTGAAGATGCCTAACAAGAGATGAAAATTGACCCATGGATCAAACATGAAGACAATCAATTTGACGAATTTCACAATTCACATGAAATCGGACCAGCAAGTTGAAAAATAATTTTTATTTTCAAAATTATTTCTTAAAATTAAAATTATTTTGAACACAGAGAAAATTTTCAAAGAAATTCAAGAATTTTGGAAAATTCTAGAAGATTCTTTGCTTTTTTGGCAAAGGATGAAATTTTGAGAGGAAAATAAACTTTCCATTTTGGAAAGACTTAAAACGAAAAAAAACACAAAAAAATAATAAAATAATTAAAAAAATAAAACTAAGTTTAAGAATCCTAAATTCTATATATTCTCAACTAATTCACTATTTAAGTTGAGAATTTAGAGAGCAATTGAGAAGAAGTTTTCTCTCAAGTTTGTGAAATTTTTTATTTTCAAGAAGTGAAAATCTTCTAAGTGTTGGAGGTCAAGAAATTAAGTACTTTCTCTGGTTATAAGACAGATTTTCAGAATCAAAGGTAAATTTCAGTCATAAAGAGAATTCAAAAACTCAATTTGATTGGATTTCCTTCACTTCCTGTCTTATTTTTCTCAATTTCTTGACCAAACCCTTCACTTTCAATCTGCTTTTTCATGGAAACTTAATCATTCATTAGGCTGAAAGTGAAACTTTTAGGAAAAGGGTTTGAAAATCAGGATCAAAATCTGAAAATAATATTAAGTTTTCATGTGTTTTGCAGGGAACACCATTCAGGAAGCATCAATGAAGTTTGCAATCCAAGATCAAGTCTAAATGGAAGAATGTCATAGATACTGATCTTGAAGAGTTCAAGAAAAGAATGTATGGTCTTGATGGACACCTACCAACACCCATAGCCTGCCGGATGATGAGGAATGGCATCGTCCAAGCAGCCGGATTTCCTTTGGCCAAGCAATGTGCTAAGCTAATGGTCGAATGTGCTAGACGCTACAATGCATAGTCAAGGGAAATCATTGCACCTGATGGAAGAGTTTTAGCCAACCTTTCAGAGTTGTCCATCCAAGAAACATTCGGAATTTCAAAATACAATAAGACCACCTACAAGACAAAAGAGGATACTAGAAGGATTTATGATGCTTAGTCTGAGATATGTGCTACCAATGTTAATAAATCCTGGTTGGAAAAGAAGAGACCCCAAGGGAAAGTGCCTAAGGTCCTGCTGCGCTCGTACTTCAAGGAAGAATATGGAGACATTATTCTACTCCTGAATAGGCTAATGGGCAGCCCTAAGGGTACACCATTCGAAACATGGATGTATTACTTCATGGATGAGATCACCTCAGGAGTCAGGACGTTTAATTGGTCTCGCATAATTAGCAATAACCTTCATGAACAACTAACAAATTTGGAGAAGACAAAATCATTCTACATGAGTTCTTACATTGTCTATCTGCTAGCTGCAACCTATAGACATTCTGGATTAATTTGTAGAGGCATAGTTGGCAATGGGGAGAATGAGTTTTGGTCCTATGATTTTTACCTGCAACTGTAGCTTAAGGAGAAAAGCTATCGAGCACATGATGCATTCTTGATGTACATTACAAGGATGTTGCAAGGAGGAACTCACCAGAGGTTGTCTCTTGAAGCTAAAAGTTTGATCAACAGATATGGATCCTGGTTTATCCAGTTTCCAAAATTTACATACATTAGGGTCCAAGGCTTTGAAGGTCATCCTTACAAGCTTCCAATTTACCCAACCAATCAGACGATTCTCCTTGAAGTTCTTAGGCAACTTGAGACATATCAAAATTTCAAAAGAATAAGGCAGAAGGCAGCAATCACATTTCCATTCTTTATTGGAAATATGGAAGAGTATTGTCCGACAACGCAAGCAGCCGAGAGTGCCAGGCAAGAGATGCAGTGGTACCCTTTCACGTTCTATCGACCTAGAGCAAATTATGATCCTCATAACAATTTCAGATCAGCAAATGAAGGAAGATTCAGACACAGGGTAGACATAGAAGATTTTTGGGCTAATGTTGCAGAAGAATTTGATATCAGGAAAAGGTTGTTTTCCAGACTGTTAGTAAAGAATGATTGAACCTTTTCTTGTGCCAGATCAGTTGGAAGATAATGGAGAACATATTCAGCCCGACTTTGATGAGCATGCACCCGTTCCTCCTATCAAATGGTCAGAGCTAGAGCATGTGGATTTAACCACTTTGATATAGATAGTTATGCAGTCTACCAGGTGGTGGGTTGATCAGCAGTGTCACAGGCTAAAGAGGAAAAATGTAACTTTGACGTATACCCTGATGGGAGCGGCAAAAGGATATTCCTCAAATGAAGAAGCAACTCAAAGTGTTAGTGCTAAAAGAAAGGGGAAAGTAGTTGTAAATGAGGAGCCTGCTCAGAAGAAGCAAAGGGTAGAACCCTCTCGTTCTGCCACATCTAAGAATGAAAAATATATATTAACTGTTGATGAGTCATTGATGAAGATAGACATTCCTTCAATTCACGAGGAGAATGCAGAATCAGTCCGCCAAGAAGATGAACAACCACCGTCTCCTACTGGCACATAGATAATAGAATCAGAAAATGAAATGGATGTTGAAGAAGGAGAGTTTCAAGAAGGAATGATTTCCACCCTTCAAGGTATTGGATTTGAAGAAGGCAATCAAGAGATGGAAGGCATTGAGGAGCCCACTGTTCCTGATTGGCTGAAGGAGAGTTTGAAAATAAACACACTAGTAATAGAGGATTCAGAAGAGGATGATATGGCAGATTTCTTGGCCAGACTAGAAGGTTGTTGTGAAAAAACCAGCCAAGAGATTTTCCACCATCCAGAGAGATGAGGCAGGCAACCGTACAGTGCAGATAGCCGTGCCAAAGGTAAACAAAGCAAAGGGAGACATTGCTCCTCATGAGTATGAGATCACCACTTTTGACTTAGGCCCAAGCACAAAGACCCAAGTAAAAGAGGACTTAGACAATTCAGTTGCTTCCATGAAGGCAAAGCTGGATGAAGAGACAAAAAAGAAGAATGAGCATAAGAAAGAAGTTGAGCGCTTAAAAGAATATATTCGGCATTTGACTACTAAGCTACTTGATCAAGCAAATCCAAAGGTTCTCCCACTTTTGAATTCACAACAGGTAGTCAAAGGTTCTGAGGAAGATGCAGTAACAGCCAATGAAACTAGAGATTGGATGGAAAGTATAAGAGAAGAAGCAACCAAGTTTATGGAAGGAATATCATCAACATACGAACAAACTTCTTCTTTACTTTCTAGGATTGCGAACATGGCAGAAGTATGGATTGACTTCCAGGATATCCAAGATAGAATCATCCCATGCCTTAGAGAGCTGAAAGGAGTCTCGCTTCGAGAGTTGGTTGATCAAAATATAATTGAAGCAGGGGCTGCCTATGACTTCAACAGTTGGCACTAGACGCTACTTGCACATAATGAAGTCTTGGAAAAAGTGAAAGTTGATGCTGATAGAATAGAAGGACAGATAAGGGCAATTCAGGACAAGATTTTCCTTAAAGTTGCAGAGATGCTTGGGAAAGAGACTATCTGGGAAAGTGATATGCAGTTGGAGAATTTGAAGGTCAAAGTTCAAGATATCTTCTTTGCCGTCACAGGACCAGTCTTGAAAAGTAATTTGGCTAAGGTGTTGAACCTCCTGTCCATCATAGATGCCTTTCAGAAGCAGGAATTAGACTGGGAGATCACCTTTGCTCTGTGTGCAGATGACCTGGAAGGGTTAGAGTTTAGGGTCAACATGTTGCCACATGTGACAATGGAGGAAGTTGACCAGATTGTGTAAAGGTTCATCGAATGTCAGAAGAAGGGGGTGCAATCCTAAAAGATAGCATCTTGTGCCACTTGTCTCATTTGCAGTTAATCTTTGATCTTATTTTGGGAAACTTTGATTAGGGTTAGGTTGTCTTAATCTGGACCGTTGATCTTAGATTGATCTCGGCCATTCATTTGTTTTTAGAAATCTATATAAATTCATTCTCTCATTTCATTTCAGTGTGGAGAGATTTATGAAATTGTTGCTTAGAGCTATTTGAGTAATAAAAGTTCATTATCAGTATTGTCTTGAAATCTTTTTATTGCTAAATGGTTGCATGGTTGCATATTCCCTTCAACACTTAGATTAAATTTGCTTAAGTTATTTGCTTTGAAATTGTTAGATGAATGAAGGATTGATAGTTTAGATTGGTGAAATTTTGCTTGTACTTTTGTTGGATGGATGATTTTCATTCAATGTGTAAAGTTAGCTTGAGCTTTTAAATGTGGATGCTTAACTTCTACTTTGAGTAATATTGTTCAATTGTTGGTATTATTCATGAGTGTGAAAATCTTAAGCACAACCCTAGAAGATTGCACCCGCTTTGCGTAGTTGTCCGAGTGTGGCAAAACAAAGCGTCGTTACCAGTTTCACTCAGTCTTTTACCGTCTCTTGAGTTCATAGGAATAGCTTAGAAGTAGTTAGAATTCCTAAACCCTCATCCTTTTTATTCTTTTTGAAGTCCTAAACCAGAAAACCCAAAAACATAGAACATAAATTGTTAAATCTGCCTAAGTTCAACTTGAATGATATCAGTTGATAAGCGTAAGTCCCCCTTGATATTTTCAGCATACACTACCTAAGAAGCTATCCCACTAAAGTCGCTTGTTCGCACATATAGACCTTGGAGTCGCTTTGTGGTCTTTCTCGCAATCTTGGCACAAGTAGTGATTCTGTTCAGGAGAGGATAGAATATCCTTGAGGTATTTTATTCTAACGTACACCAACAGGACCCAAATTGGATCACAAATAGGGAGAGGTGATAAGCCACGACCTATGGAACAAGTAATAGAAGGGGATTGAGCTAAAACAACATTGGTCATTAGACATTTGATACAAATGATGTTGAAGTCTTGGCAGAAAGTTAACAATAAGATCACATTCTGTAAACCATAAGATTGATCTCGTGATCGCATATTTGACCAACAACACCTTCAAGAGTAAATTTCCTTACAGGGTAAATTCACGACATCTAGTACCAAAGGGACATAATGAGATAGAAAGTTTATGTATGTCCTTGTGATGGACTTGCAAACAATGATATTCGAAGATGAGAAGCTTCATTATTATTAAAATAAAGATTGATGTCCTAAATAAACCAAGAAATTTTGAGGAACCTATATATTTCAAGCAGGCACTGCTAAAAATATATGTTTAATAATCTAGAATGTAGATGTCTTGAAAATTTGTGCAACTATCAATTTACTGTGGTGTTGAAAATGGAAAATTTGTGTAAATTCCAGTTGAGTTACAACGTAAAACATTTTTTTTGTCAACAGATCCTATGGGGTATTTTCAAAATCGTTTTTGGGATTTAATTCCAGGGATCTACTAAGAGGCTCCAACCAAGGAACTAAAAACAGAAAGCATAAAAAAAACAAATACTAAATAGCCTGTTTAAAGTTAAACAACCCCTAAAGGAGTGAAACAGGTAGAAAGCTGTAGAACAGGCTAGTCAACCTCGTACCAATCAATAGAGAAGAATTGTCTCAAAATGGGAACAAGCCCGAAAAAGAGCTACACTACACCCCTTCTTTAGGATCAAAGGATCATTTAACTAGAATTCCTTTTCCTAGATGCAACCTTCTTGTTCAAAACAAGAGTACCCAACCAACACTATCATCCTCGAGAGAGTGTTGTGGAGAGAGATTTGCTTCCATAAACAGCTGCTACAACACATAATCAACAAAACCGTCTTGGAATTCAAGTAAAACCGTAGTGGTCTTTGCACTTGATGCATCAATGAGGTTAGACAGAGGAGGAGAAATCAAGACAATAGGGGGCTCCTCTACGACTAGAGTCTTAGATCATATCTCTTTAGAGGAAAGAGGTGGTGACCTAGTAGGAGAAGACCAGACCACACCACCTTAAAGAATAATGGAGGTGAGCGGGAAAGTGCCTAAGGAGAACAAATAGTTGCAAAATGGACCTCTTTGTTAGAGGAAGGGTGAGAATGAGGAGTGGAAACATTATAGATATAAGGGTGCCTAGGAGCATCTTATGAAACTCCACAAACTTGCAAATTCAATAGTTGAGCATCTTTCCACCATTAATCATGCCTTTGGATCTTAGGTTTGTCCTTCAAACAATCCACAACTAAATGGATCACCCAAAAGCAGTTTCGAAATTGAAAATCTATTTTTCAAATGATTGATCTATTGTTGCTAGATGCAATCCTGAACTTGCAGCCAAATTTCAACAAGTAACCCTTTTGAGATATCAATCTCTATTTGAATTCAAGAAAAAGTATGATGGGTAAGAGCATCTGCCTTTGGAGAAAGAGCCAAGAAGGTTCTCAACGTATTTTTGATCCCCTAAAAACATGAATTTACCCAAACTTCTTATATTAGATAAGGCAACCTGACCCACACAAGAAGCATTGAGAAGGATTCAATGAGAGGGTTGGATGCTAGATACCAAGGCTTAAGAAGTAGAACAACCTTTCCCCCAAAAAATAGACCTTTTTCTAAAATACTTGCCCCTTCTTCCACCAATTTGCAAAAGAGAACAAAAAGCCCTGTGTAAAAAGGGCTTCCAATATAGAGAAATCCATGAATGCAAATATGGCAAATTGGGCAACAGATTATTAAATATTCATATTAAACCTGTATTGGAATATTTTGCCTTTTTTGCTAAACATCATTACCTAAGAGTATCAAATGGGGGAATTGTAGAGCAAGGAATCAAGCAAGGTCATTTTTGACTAATAGCCTCAACCTTCATAATAGACTTAGACAACTTAAGCCTACCCATTGTGGTACCCAATGAAGTAGAATGCCTCCATAGGTTATAATTCCTATTCGCTTGCCCCACTGGACATGTGGCACTGAACAACAACACTTGATCTTCCACAACCAAGGGTTATTGGAGCCTCAACCCCACAAAACAACCTTATGCTAATAGTGATTGATGAAGTCTCCTTTGAGCCATTGTGAGAAGAAGAAAACCCAACCTTAGATTTTAATGTAGGATCTACAACCAAAGAAGTCTCCATTACATAGGTCACCAAAAGTAGGCCTTCCTATTTTGGATTAGTCATCGAAGAACTTGAGCCAACCTCAAACATAGCCAATGGCTAATTAGAAGAGGAGCTGCAACATGGAAACCTTAAAGCATTCACAACACTTGTGGTTACCATCACTGCCAACGACATCTGAAAAATTTCTAGTTATTTTTAAGATGTTAATAAGTTAATACAAATAATAATGTTTTTTTTTTCAGTCCAACTCAATTGTACAAAAGCACTTGTTACTATGTATTTCTATTACTTGCTTTAATCTGGCATCATTTGTGATTGTCTAATGTGTTGGATGTGTTGTTTAATTTTGCATGATTAACACCTAAGTTACTGGTTTCAGTATGGGTATTGTAACTTGGTAAGACAGTACAACAATTTTTTCCCCTTGGGTATGGTTATGGGAAGATATATGTGTGCGTTCAATATTATAAATCAAAAGAACAATGATGCTCATAACTGCCAATAAATAGAATATTTAAATACCTCGTATTCATAATTTGCAAAGGTGAAAATACTCAAGTCTTAAAATGTCATTACATAATGAAAATTCAAAATTCCAATTAATATTTAATAGTCTTTATATTCTTCTTCATCAAAAGCATCAATGCAATTTTGAACCATGATGAAGGTGAATATGAAGACTATTGAATGTAGGCTCATTTTGTTTATAAAAAATGGTTTTTGGGCAGCCCTTGGTTCCCCTTAGGTTCGGTCCAAGTTTGACCAATGTCCCTCTTGGGCATGGGAGAGGGACCTTCAGTGAACCCAATGAAGAACCAACTCATGACCCGGACTCGAACCATACCCATATGGGTATAGGGGGTTTTAGAGGAATTTGGTAACATAGTTTTACACCCTACCATACCTAGTGGGATCTAGCACCATGCCTTGACTAGGGAATATGAGGGGTCATGCATAGAAATTTTTGGGGCCATTATAGGTGCCTTTTGGCCTTTGGTTTATATCCATTGTTTGGTAATATTGCTTGGTGATTTCCTCAAGTAAGTGCCTATGAATACTTGCACATGGATTAGGGTTAAGTTCAAGTGAGAAATATTTTATTATATTGTGAAAGGTTGAGTTAAGACAATGAGTGAGTATTGTTTTTGCTAGATATTTTTCATGGAAGGGTTTCACAAGGTAAATAATTGAGTTATTTTGTTAGCATTGCTTCTCTTGCATAAGTTTATTGATATTATCTCTCTTCATTTGGTATAAGAGCTATAGTTTAGCTAGGGCATATTGGTTCTGTGATAATCTTTTCTTGAGCGGAATTTCTACATAGGTGAATCTAGTGTGCAAAGGAGAATGATGAGCACTTAAAAGATGGAGGTAGAGAAATTATATAGTTTGAACATTTGAGTTTTAGGATGGAAAATCTTCTTGTGGATAGAAATCAATGGATTGTTATGTTCAGAAAGAAGCCCTCGAGTATGTGGCAAAAGACTAAATGAAGATTAAGAGGAAGGTGAAAAGTTCAGTCTTGTTGTTCCTTTAAAATTAGTGTTATTGAATGTCTCAAGAGAAGCCAAGGATAAGGAATATTTGGGATAAGATTGGTTCTATGCATAAGACAAAGTCCATAGTAAACAAAACCTATTCTTCAAAAAAAGTTGTAATCTCTTAGAATGAGTGATGGTGGCTTTATGACAAAGCATTTGAATGCTTTTCACATTGGGTAAGTTATTTAGCCTCAATTGATGTTAAAATGGACGAACAAGATAAATGTATTAATTTGTTACATTCTTTGCCAAATTATGAGATAATCTTGTTGTGGCCATTAGTGCTACCTCATCTCACTCAAAGCTTGAGGAGGTAGTTGCAGCCTTATACAAAAATAAGATAGGAGATTTGGTCAAGTTGCTTATTAGAAGAAAATTTGTTGGTTGCAACTGGCTGTTTAAGAAGTTCAATGCAGAAGGTAAAGTAGAGAAGTACAAAGCTTGTTTGGTGGTAAGGAATATTCCCAAGTGGAGGGAATTGATTTTGTTGAGTTTTTTTTTCTATTGCCAAGTTACTTTATATTAGAATTTTTTTGGTTATTGTTGTTATATTTGATCTTGAAGTATAAAAGATGGATTTGTATTCAACTTTTTTACATGGGGATATTAAAGAAGAGATCTGTCACAACTTGACAATTTATAGTTAAAAGGAAAAAAGGCTTGATTTGCAAGTTGAAGGAGCCCTTTTATTGTCTAAAACAATCACCAATGACGTGGTATCAAAAGTTTCCTAATTATGTATTGGGACTTGGATTTGTACGAAGTGAAGTTGATCATCATGTATATTTCAAAGAGATTGGTGACCATTTTGTTATTGTAGTGTTACATGTTAATTGGCAAAATTAAAGGAATGACCAAGGATGTTCAATCTCAACTGTCATCAAAGTTGATATGAAGAATCTTGGTGCTGCAGGGTTTATTTGGGCGTAGAATTTAAAAGGAACCATTAGAACAAGAATTTAGGTTGAGTTAGAGGCAATATATTGAGACTATACAATAAAGGTTGAGAATGCAAGAACACAGACTTGTTAATGTTCCTGTTTCTGCTGGTTTAACTTTATCTATAGAACAGTGTCGCAATGCACAAGAGAATATTAAGGGCACACGTTATGTTCCTTATGCATGTGTTATTGGAACCTACTGTATTCCATGATATGTACCAGACCAAATACTGTGCACACAGTGAGAGTATTGAGCAGATATATGTCAAACCCATAGACAGAACATAGGACTACAGTAAAGAGGGTCTTCAGATATTTGCATAGCACTTTTGGTTATGCAATCTGCTATGAAGGAAAACTTGAGATAGACAAATGAGAAGATGTACAAGGATTTGTCGATGTTGATTGGGCTACAAACATTGATCGCCAAAGATCTACAAGTCGTTATAGGTTTTCTTTCTTTCAGTTAGATGGTTGAGCAAGAGTAGGAAATTGTTGCATTGTCATTTACAAAATTGAGTACATGGCAACCTTTCACAAACGGAAGGAAGCTGTATGGTTATAGAGGTGTTCAAATGTTGGTTTTACAAAAAAGTTACACGGGTTTATTGTGATAGTCAAAGTGGAATTTGTGTAGCAAAGAACTCATTGATGTGCAATATCATTTGTTAGATACATGGATGAAGAGTAAAGACAAAAAACTAAAAGGTATTGTTGGAGAAGGTTGATATACCTTGGGAGAATGCTGTTCACTCGTTGATGAAATCCATTAGAATTTAGAAGTTTTTTTGCATAGGAAATGAATGGGTGTATCTGCTATTATTAGTTGTCTATGTATGCATGGCCACTAGTAAATTTTTCAACAAGTGGGAGAATTGTTGGATATGTGTTCTATACTTTGCATGTTCTACAACCCACCATATCTAGTGGGCCCTCAGTCTGTAGCCTGGCTGGGGGGTGGGTCATCTGGCGAAAAAAGGGTTGTTATAGGTGGTTTTGGCCCATGGTTTATATCCATTGTTTTATAATGCTGCTTAGCATTTTCCTGCAGTGACGTGCCTGTAAATAGACACACATGGAGTAGGGTTTAGCATGAGCAAGAAGTATCTTACTATGTTGTGAATGGTCGGATTAATACAGCAAGTGTTGTTTTTGCTGGGTTTTCTTTCTGAAAGAGTTTCCCAAGTTAAATAATTGTGTTATACCGTATGAGTGCTATCGTTTTCTTTCTATTGCATTTAAGATTTTGTTAGCATTGCTTCTGCATAGTTTCATCACTATTATTTCTCTTCGTGCTGTGGTGTGTTTACTTACCCAGAATACAAAGTTCTGCTCAGAGATATCAGAAGGCTTCCTCCCAGTAATGATCTCTAACAAGAGCACTCCAAAGGCATACACATCTGTTTTCTCGTCAACTATTCCGTGCAGAAAATACTCAGGTGCCAAATACCTGCATAAGATATTCTAGGATTAAGTTGTTTTCATGCAAATTGGTGACATTGCATACTCGGAAAATTTGAAGATGTCAATAAATATTATTTACCCAAAAGTTCCTTCAATAGGTGTTATAGAGTGATGTGTCCATTGCCTTGGAAGCCATTTTGCCAGTCCAAAGTCTGAAATCTGCAACAGACAAATCAGGAAATATATGAAAACAAAAACAGAGTATCGTGCACGTGGCTTGTCAAAACCTAAAACTTGGATCCCTTTCACAATGATTGGTTCAATAAATAACACCTAGACAATGTTTATAAGAGTCCAGACCTCATTCCACATTGAGAAAGTCATCTTTCAGGAAAAACTTTTTAAGTTTCTATGATAAAACTTGGGAATGCAATTTGGTCTGCTTTAGAAAATCCTGGAAGGACATTGGTGTTTCTATTCCAACTAGAAACAATATGTATTCATAAAAAACAGCTCCAATATGCAATGCAAATATTATTTTTAATGCAGTGGAGATCCGAGATAAAGAACTGCTTGCAAAATATTCAATCTATCTTCTATTCTATCATGGCATAGCCATCTCAACTTATACATAAATCTAAGAAGAGGAATAGAATTATTCTAAGTGCATTTCAGACACTTTGAGCTCCAAACCTTAGAATAGGTCAAAACCTGATCTTCAGAGATTTAGTGTTTAGAAGTACTATTTTCTAACTAAATAAGAAGAAACTGTGGAACTCCAAATTGGAAAAAAAAGCAGTTTGAGAAACAATAACTCCTGAAGGTTGAAACCCATTGGAACAACGTCCCAAGCTGGTGAAAAAGCTAGACAAATGTAAACTGTTCAGTCTCAACAGAAGCAACATGTTATCAGCATTGATTGCATGCACATGCTAACCTGTGGCTTAACCTCTGGGCAGAGCAGAACATTCACAAAGTCCCTTATGAATTGTTCACTTTATACAAAAGCATCATATTATCAGCATTTAAGGCATCTTCTTGCATACCTGTGGCTCAAAATCTGGACCAAGCAAAACATTCGAGGCCTTGATATCTCTGTGAATAATCCGCCGTGGGCAGCATTTGTGAAGATAATGAAGCCCTCTTGCTGTGCCAATTGCAACCTTGTATCTGATTGGCCATTCCAGAAGTTGGGCATTTGGTCCTAATAAAACTTTTAGTTAGAGATTTTAATTCTCTTGTTTCAATATTGAGATCCCAAGGTCAGTATTCAGAACACAAGAAATATTTCAGCAAGGAAATAACATGAAGGTCAACCTCTAATTATATTCTATACTTTCACTGTTTCACATATATTATGCTTTGCATCTCCACCAAATTTAATTTTATATTTGAACTTGTACTATATGCCCATATCAGACAAAGTCATTCTCTTTGAAATACTTGGTAGCCACAGCCTTGTGATTGTTGTCATTGCTGTGTATAACATGCTTTTAAGTCTGTTTGTATTTTGTTGACATCATCCTGAAAATGATTGCTCTCAATCAATTGCAGATCAAATGCCATGAGGTTGTCAGGAAATGTAAAATTGTTCAAGTTGCACATTAGAAGAGCTTTTGAAATGAATATAACGAAGAAAGAGGTGAATTTCCTTTTGGCTGGCCTTTGAGGTCGGCAAAAGAGTTGAAAATTATAAGATAAAATGGATTTCAAAGACAAAGTTGTAGACCAGGGTATGAAGATAAAAATATCTAATTCCCAACCTCCACTGTGGTCGGGCAATTCAATATGTTTGTGATTTTTAAAATGAAATTCATTTTAGTAGAAAAGAAAGTTATAAAGAGAAGGAGACAGGCAATCTGACAAAATTATACCCTATTGGATTAATACTTATGCAGCATATGCAATATAAAAGACATGGTTTTGGAAAAAGTAAATACTTTTGCATATGCACAGCTGCTCAGTACCAATAACTCTATAGTTTTATCATTAGAGAGATAATACAAAGTTGTAAAATTTTATGGAGCTGCCATATATTAAATTGCTTTAAAATATTACATTGCACAATAGATGGCACTTTATCCCAAGCCAATAAGGCGACATCTTTCAAGTTAAATTTAAACTTTTGCTTCATTTCTTTAAGTGGCATGCATATAAATTATAATACTACACTAAGGTTTCTTTTGTTCAAATTGATAAGACTCAAAAAGAATCCTAAAAACATGGAATTCAACATGCATTGCAGCTTACCATGCAAAGCAGAAGCCAAGCTACCATAGGGTGAAAAGTCAAAGATGAGATGCAGGCCATTCTCAATGCAGCAACCAATTAATGAAGCAGTATTTGAATGGCAAACATGACCAATTATACCCAGTTCTGTGAGAAAATCTTTCTCCTTTTGTTCGTCTGTGCTTCCACTGGCCAATCTCTTCACCGCTATCATCTGCCCATCCTGGAGATCTCCTCTGTAAACCTCTGCATACCCACCTCTGCCAACAATGTTATCTGCCATAAACAAGGCTTCAGAATGATAAATTATCAATGAAACATTTGGAAACATGTTGGAATTTGTATAATAATAAAGTCATTGTGTATGAATTCTCTATGTTACAAATATTATGATAATCAAGTTGTAAGTTTAAGTATTACACATTAAAATGTACCAGGATTAAAATTGTTGGTTGCCTGAGCAATTTCTTCATATGTAAAGCACCTCCAGGATGGTTTTGGTATGCTAGGTGTGGCGTTTCTTCCTTTTGTTCCATGTGGATGATAGGTTTCTGAATTATACTTCTCATTGCCTTTTAGTGAATGGCGGCCAAATGATGAAGAGAAAAGTGGTGGAAATGTCAAATTGACATTCCTCAGAATGCTCAAGCAATTCTGCTGATGCAATCCAGATACAAATTCTTCATCACAATCTGAAGATGCTTGATGAAAGACGCCTCTTTTGGAGATTGAATGAGAGGACACATCATGGTCCTGTTCCAAAGCTTGTCTTGGTGAGATCTTTTCCTTTGACTGGAGAAAAATGTTAGATCTTTTGTTGGTAAATGTGACTTCTGTGTTTCCAGAAGCAATCTTTGAGAGAAGTCGTTTCTGTAGAGACACAATTGTTTTGCTAAGATCCATTGGCGGCCATTTGAGGTTCAACTTGTGAATTCCTGCTACAAAGTTAAATCAAATGAGAATGCAAATCCATCCATGGTTTAATATATATATATATATTTCTAGCGGACAATCATTTAGGATACAAATTTAGATTATTGAGATGATGGTATTTCTAGTTAACTTCATCTCTGAAATTTCAACCTTTTTTGTTCGGAGGCTTATGAGGACCTACAATGTGGACTATGACAGATTTGTAATTTATAAATGACTTTTTTAGTTATTAGCGTGCTTTTAACAGTATGATTCATTAATTAGCTTTTCTTTAAATCTGTATTAGTCGCAGCTCCTATTTCTATAAAGCCATGTAATACAGTGACTCTTGAGGATTCAACCTTTATTGCCTACTTTTGAAATTCATTACCTTTGATAATCCTTCCATAATGACACACTCAAACTGCATTCTACAGAGGGTCCTGCTTATGCCATTTTTCATCTAGCAGCTATGAAATTTAAAATTATATGACTAGTTTTCAATGCATTATGTTTTACCGCAATGGTTGGAAGCTTATGAGAAAAGACGTTGGAAAATCTAATTCTTGTGATTGTATGATTCTAGAAAAAACTATAAATAGGACATGCATAAGAACAAGTGATAAGTCTTGAAAAATATAATGAAAACATTGTATGCTTACAAAACATCAGTAATGAACATGTAAAATAAAAGATCGAGAAGCACCACATAGCCTACAAAAATTATTAGAAGACAACAATGAGATGCAAAGTCCACATACCCTCATCAAGAATATCTAAATTGTTATAGATTTTTGGAAAGTTTTCTGTCTGGTTTGGAATTCTTCTGCTCTTCACTGTAATGACAGAACATCTTGCGGGAGCATGCTGAATGCAATACTTTGTCACTCCTAGTGTAGGCCTGCATAACAAGAATTAATATTAAACAACTGCAAATAAATGGATGGGCTCTATATTGAATCAGACATTTTGATCCAATAAGAACTATGGTTTTCTATACTATAGAAAATCCAAATTTCATGTCTGCTCTTATGGGGATATAAAGTCAATATTCCAGTCTTACGAAGACTGAGGTTGCCAGTCTGATCCAAGTTTACCATATTGTTTTTCCATGTTAATAATTTTAATACAGTTATATATCCGTTACTGTAAATGTTATTCTAAAATTCCTTATCTAATTTAATTTTTGGTAAAAAATAACAAATTGGGCAGTATAACATTAAGCAGAAAACCTGTCTACAGTAAATATTTCGTATACCTTCCTATGCACCCAGCAGGCTTTCTTGTAACCTGATGATTTGCCAATTAGTCCAATTTCAAGTGCATCAATGTAGCAAATTGGGTTGTGATTGAGGAAAACACTGCTAAGGATATAAGAAATTCATGTTGCTTGACAAGAGAGTGATCATATCTAACCACATACATAGATTTGTGATAGTCAAAATAATAATTTAGTGGAAACCAACTCGTTTCATGAAGATTTTTAAAAAAAAATACATCATATTAAACATGATCAGAACCTCAGTTATTTGGCTTGCTTTTAAAGTTACTCATTGCGCACTTAGAAGTGTAAAAGGATTTTGGTGTTGGTTCTCCAATCCAATTTTATTTAAGAAAAAAATTTCAGATACAGGTTTATGCAAGACACTCTTAGGGTGGGGTCCCATGAGGAGGGACGGGAGGTCCCATGAAGTCAATTTTTTTTGCTAAGGATTAATTGGAATCTTTCTCTAAAAACTAGCAGCCCCTATGCAAGACACTCTTAGGGTGGGGTCCCATGAGGGGGGCTTCATGATCTATTTTTAAGGGGCGGGAGGTTCCATGAAGTCAATTTTTTTTTGCTAAGGATTAATTGGAATCTTTCCCTATAAACTAGCAGCCCCTACTTTTTAGGGCTGCAGGTTGGGTGGAAAAGGTGGTTGGCTAGAAATTGCTCCACCAGCTTAGCCTTTTTCCTGCCACTTGTCAACTATCTGCAATTATTTACAATTTTTCAATTTTTATCATTTAACTTTTTTTATTTTGTTTACTCGTGAATTGAATATGCTAAATAACAAAATGACTGAGATGACCAACTTCCTTAAATTTCGGAGCTTAAACTTTTTAAGCCTGAACTACACTACAAAATTCATGGGACTCCCTGCTTTAAAATAATCCTAAAAAATCTCAGCAGCATCCACCGAATTTTTTTACGAAGCTCCCCTCTATGGGACACCACCCTTAGTTTGGATAGCTTAGAACATTTACTATACCATCTTTGGGTACCTTAGAACATTCACTTTACCGTCTTAACTGCAAGATTATTAAGAAAAATACAAAAACCTAAAAAAGAGGAGAGGAATTTAACAGAATTTTAAGCAGCATGTACCTCTTTATTTGATCTGTTGAATACTTCTAAGGGTATAGGAAAACTTATGTTGCCTGACAACCGAGTGAACTTATCTAACCACCATACGTAGAATTGCAATAATCAAAATAATATCTTTGTGGAAACAACCCGTTTCACGAGGAAAATTTGTTGAAATACTTCATTGTAAACATGATCGGAGCCTAATTTACTTGGCTTGTATTTAAAGTTAATGTCGTTGAAAAGGTTCTAGGTTACTCCAATCCACATTTTTGTTTTTTGGCCAGATTTACGTTTATGCAAGACACTTCCTCAACTGCAAGATTATTAAGCAAAATACATTTTAACCAAAAACAGAGGTGAGAAATTTAGTCAAGTATTAAGCCGAGTATACCTCTTCATTTGATCTGTTGAAGCTCCAAGAATGAGAAATGAAGCCTTCGAAGCAGCTGCCTCATCAACCAAACCTTTCTCCACACTAGAGTGAACCAGCACCTTTGCTTCAACCTTCACCTGCCATCAAATTGTGGTGTGAAAAACTGTAAACGTGATATAGTATAAAAGTTTAATTTTGAAAGAAGCTGATTAGCTACCTACCTGTTTGGCCTGGCAGAGGTCTGTGAATGCCCCTAACAAATTGATAGTAAATGCATTTGCTCTGTCCATCTTGTTCTGTGTTGACTCAAGCTTCTTATCATCCTTCACAACTGCACATTTGCTAAATCAATCAGTCCCGAAAGCAACGTATAGATTATGTCAAAATACTATCTCTTATTTACACAAATATCATGGAGAAGATTGCACTTCGTATAGACAGAGCCCTGTCTTTTGCAATAAATTCATTATTCTTGGAATGACATTATTCTTGTGAAAGTATTCAGAGTAAAATAATTGTTATAGACCCCCCTACAGCTATGAACAGCTTGTAGAGCTAAAAAACCAAGCTGGATTTGGTAAGGATGAAAGTTAATGATAGCTCTAAAAAGCTTATTGTTGTTGAGTCTACTACGTAAATGCAATCAATAGTACCATGTTACAGTCTCCGTAAATGCAGGGGTAACACTAAACAGGGCAAACATGTTAGCGCTTCCTGGGATACTTTCTGCTGCACCGTTATATTGGTACCAGTAGTTATAATGATGTAATTAATAGGTGTCTCAAGCATACAGGGTATGGTAGGAAAGGCAAAAGACGCCCTATAGAACTCAAGGGTGCAATACACAGATCATTTGCCTATGACCGGCTTGTATTTCATAGAATCCAATAAAAAAAAAATCTAGGCGCGTAGATCTTGTCAAGGAGTTGACAAGTCTCAATTTTCTGTAGACTTGACATGTAAAACTACCATTGTTTTGGCCTTCCTTTTAATTTTTAAGTACATTGGTAGATTAATGCTTATTTTTTCCCCAATTAGAGCTTTTCCAATTTATGTTTTGAAATCATCAAAGTTTGAAAGATTGTTTCTAGAATCAGTTGGGTATATATATATATATATATATATATATATTTAAAGTTTCAGATTACACTCAACAATCCATCATCAGAGAGAGAAATCCAAAACATCCATCCATGCAGTGAATTCCAGAAACAATCTTTCAACTCCAACATGAACTCTGAAATTTTTGCCAACTATGGTATCAAGCTTCCCTGGTCATATTCTCTGAAATAATAAAAATTCTACAGAGAAACTGCGCACAGAATTTAAAAGCACTGATATTCCGGTCCATTAAAGAATGCTAAACCCCAATATTTCAAGTCATTAAAGATTGTTGGGTTTTACCTAGTACATGAAGTGCAAGCACAGTGTCCCCTGGTCGAGCTGCTACACTGATAGCCCATGACAACAGTTCTCTGCTCTCTTCTTCCTCTAACATAGATATTCCCACTACTATTATCTCCATCTTTGAACTTCAAACAACCTTTCCTCCTCTTCACCAACCCCTGTCAAATATTACAGTCTGCCATAATTGGAAGTAGCCCACTACCGTCAAATTGGTCTTCAAGACATAATAAATAACAATCTATCTCATTACAATGCCACTGGAATGTCCATTTCAGTGCAACAGAATCTCGTGATTCTAGTTTTTACCATAATTGCACCCGGAATTTCCTAACACTTCCTTTCCGTCAACTTTCAGTTGAAGTGAACAGACAATTAGATTCTTTTCGATAAAATGAGAATCTTTTAGTTTGGGGATTAGTTAATATGGCGCGGAAGATGGAAGCAAAGCGTGGAGTAGAATGATAAAAACTCCATCATTTCTCTTTATGTCAAAGCAATGGCGAAGTCACCAATTGGTTGTAATCTTTACTGCTATCATTGCAGTTGTCCTGTGTGTGTATTTATATTCGTATGTGATTATAGTTAATTGTGTAAGCGGCAAGAAAAGCCTTTATTTCAAATCAAACTGTGATATTTTTTTAAAAGCTTATCGGCTTTATAGGATTTGGGATGCACAGGTGCCGTGATATTTTTTTAAAAGCTTATCGGCTTTATAGGATTTGGGATGCACAGGTGCCTTGATGACATGGAAAATTGCAATTCAATATCCATTCAAAATTCAGTTTCTTTAAAGTAAGGTGCATGTTTGGGAGAGTTGAGGATATATATATCACACAAAGATATGAATTCAAGTAGGAACATTTAATTACTATCAATAATTTTTTTCTAAGATCAAGTAGGGTTCTAGTAATGATAGATTGTTACAAATGAAATTGTTACAAACAATCCATTTTCATGTGAAAATGTGTATTTATGTTATACAGTGAAGACAATAGAATTACAATTAGGAGTAGCAACATGCTTGCTTAGACCACAAGTGTATCCACCCTCTGTTGAAAATGAACCCTTTGTCTATGGAATAAACCTTGTGAAATGCATCAACTAGTTGAGTGTGATGTAAATGACCACCAACACTATATTTTCTCTAAGTCTTGTACTTCATGCTACATTTCCAAGCATTCAAAATGCCTCATGTTGCCCATGCATTAATTTAGAAAATCAAATCATACATGATAAAGAGAACAAATTAATTGTAAGGAATTGTGTTTAGACTTGCCTTACTATGATTATATGTTGGGTTTGACAAGATATGTTTACAAGGTGCTAACCTTTATTTGATGTGATTGGTATATTCTTATTTGATTCATGTGTTGATGTTATAGCCTCATAGATCAATTTTTGGCTAATGTATGACTATGCTGAATGTTTATGAAATTGATTTGGAAACTACTCATGTTTAAATTTAAATGATTAAGTGATATTAGTTCATTTAAATTACATTGTAATCTATTTCTCTTACATTCATTATCGACTTCATGATCTTGATGTCATTTATCCTATTTTATTTTGAAAAGGAAAGATGGTAGTAGATTGGATTAATATGGAGGTTTGGAATTCATGATACTTGTAAGAGGGTTAAAATTGATGCATGTAATTGCATCTTGTATTCTTGTAATTATTGAAAGTTTAAGTGAGATCTTTATGTTGAAAGCATATTGATCTTTCTAGTTTATTATGAAACCTTGCTCAAACTTATTTCATCTTGAGGGGTGGTTTGTTTAATTGATATATGTTGCCTTGGTTGTGGAAATATTATTAACTTATTAGGCTTGATAATACACTTAAAACCCTTGTTATTCTAACTATACTTGTGGCATAAATTTATAGGCTTTGTTATTTCCAAAAACTCTTGTTCAGACTTCATGAAGCTATTTGTAATTGCATACCTTGTTGATTTTTTATGATGCCTTCATTTGCCTTTAGCATGGGTTTGTAGTGAGTCGTAAACTATGTTGAATCTTGTTTAAAATATTTGAGGTAAGGTACTTGTAGCTTGTTTTGGTTATGTGATGAAGGCTATATATGGATCCATATGACTCTTCTTTATGCAAAGGGATGCCTAGAGTAGTGTGGTACTCGTGCATGCACTCATAGATGTTATTATAATCGCGTGGTAACTTAGTTGTGGATTCTTGGGTGTTGTGAAAGTCTATATTTGGATATGAATATTATTTTATTGATATGTGGATTCATGACTCCTCTATAGTAGGGGGATGCCTAGGGTATTGTGGTGCGTGCACACACACACACACCTAGCTTGTGAGACCTCTTTGCCTCTCTAGGTTTCCCTCTCATGGAAATTAGGTGTTTTTTTAAATAGATTGGAATCTAAATTCTTGGTTTTGAAATGACATTAATGTGCTTATATTGTGTATTTATGCTATTATGTTCAATATCTTTACCTCCTTAGAAAACCTTGTCACATAGCTTACTTGTTAATACATGAATGAATGAAGTCTTGTAGAATGAAAGGATTAGTAGATGAAAATATCTAATTTGCATGCATAAAATAAAATAGTTTTGTGAAATAATTGTTATCATTGTTATGTATGTGAAAATGTTTATATGTAATTCTCTCTACTTTCATAGTTTAAAAGATGTAATCCTATAAGATACCCTATTAGGTAGATATTGATTTCTATATCTTAACCATGTATGGACATAAGTTTAAGTCCAAGAGAAAAATAATTGATTGTAGGTGTTCAAACCATCTCTCTATTTTGATGTTGTTCATGTACTTGGAATAATCTAGTATCACAATATCTTGTTGTGCTTCCTATCTAGCCTTGGATTATGTCTCGAGATCAATAGATGTAAATATGAACCCTCTATCTTATCCTATCACTATTGAAAAAGTACATTCATGCACATGCTTGTTTATTCTATTGAGAGAGATTAATCTTAAGCATATTTCTTTATGATCTAATTCTTGTGGAGTGGAATGCATTCTCTAGGTGTTAATAATAAACTTATCTTTCTCTCATTTCTTAATTATGCTCATTGCTATGGTAAAATTGAAAGGTAACTTTCTAAAATAGGCTATACTCTATTCTTATCTACTTATGAATGCCATCTTGTGTAGAGATTGATTCAATTGTGAGGTGGTTAATATCTTTGTTTCTATTATGAGTTGTTCAATAAATTAAAGGTTTTATGAAGTAAGATTAGTGAATAAATTCTCACTCCTTGTTAAAGTTAGTCTTTATTGTAGATTGAAAATGATTTCAATACTATATTTAAAAGATATTAGGTCTTACTCAAGATTGATACAAAGCACATGGTAATTGTATTACTTCCCCTTTAAGTCCTTAGTTAGGTACCCAATTTGAAAATTTCCAAGGCTTCTAGTTGCTTCTCGTCCAAGTGTTATGTCATGCCCATACTTTTGGGCAAAAACGCAACAACAATTTTTTTTTTTAAACAACATAAAAATAATAAATACTCTATGATAAGGATGAGATAAATAAGTTTGTCTAAGCTATAGGTTAACTCATGCATTAAAAGAATGGCTTCCTAAAGTTAATTTCATTAACTCAACCATTATATCATTTTCATCTTTAACATTGAAATAATTTCCCTAAGGAGTCATCACAACTTTATTAATTAATAAATTAATTTGCCTAATTAATTCTTCAATTTTAAATCAAGGGATAATAATCATCCCTAATAGTATTTAATTATTTCCGATGCTAATGAAATAAAGGTTAATACATATTCAATTGAATTCGAAAATAAATAATCGAGCAAATGCAATAATGTTTTTAAATTCGCCTATTAAAGATAATAAAATCAAATATAATAATTTCCTAACAAAGAACTTCACATTAATGTCGAATTAAATCCCCCTTAAATATTAAATATTAAAATATCTAGTATTCGACCAATATTTACTCCCTTAGCCTAAAATTAAACATTTTACTTTTAATAATGCCCACTAATAAAAATTTACAAAAAGGAATTCAACTTAAACACACACACACACACACACACACACACACAATTGCCTAAATATATATTATATTTAAAGCTAATTAACCCAATATCAATTATAGAAATTATTATTCTAAACAAATAACTAAATGGGATTTTCCCATTTCAAAATTTAAAATGGATTCCCACCCCCTTTTTATTATTTTATTACTATTTACATTTTATAACGCTAACTATGGTTTATTTATCTATATAACTTAATCTTATTTTATCTTTACCATATGCTAACCCTAACCGGAAATTGGGTTAGGGTTTCTTTAATCCTAACATTTTTTTTTGGACTGTGTGTGTGTGTGCAGGTGTGGAGGGGTCAGGAGCCATGGCGGTCGAAGCTCAACCGAGGGCATCGTACAGGGTTTGGCGAAGAGAACGACGACTATGTTGGCGGCGGGGGTGAGACTGTGGGTCTCGACCCACAGTGCGGCCCAAGTCGCCCTGTGGGTTTGAACCCACAGTGCATGGGCACCGAACACTCAGCCCTGGTTATTTTGCATAGTCTTTTTTTTATTTACTTTTAAAAAAAATAAAATAAATTATATATATATATATATATATATATATATATATACACACACACACACTTATATCTGCATTTTCCATTACTTAGACCAGGTTATATTTTCAATAAAACAGAATAAAATAATTTTATTTTCTTTCAATAACATATAATTTTCTTTTGATTTAAAATAACAATACCTATATTAATCTATTTTCCACTACACATGCATTTTCAGAATAGTAAAAAAAATAGCAGAAATGATTTTATTTACAGTTGCAACTAACCTTTTCTAAAATCCATTTAATCAATATACAACAAGATGCGATGCAAGATTAAAACTAACTCTAAGACGTCTATTAATTTTTGTGTTTAAACCATAGACAAAAATAAATGTTTCTTTCCTTTTATAAATAACTACACTACTAACATTTAACTATTTTCATTTCTTTTTCAATAGCTAATAAGACAGAAATAAATTTCATTCCTATTTTATTTCAAGTAACAAATGTCTATAAGGAAAATTCTTCTTTTATTTTATTTGTTGAAATGAAACTATTCAAACAAATATGCTTATTACGTCATGATTTCTTTCACTAAAAAGAGGGAGATTACAAGGTCAAGCCTCTCATTTCTACCAAATGAGGGCTTTCCAAATACATTTATTTTCTTGCAACTAAATACATTAAAAAATATAGGATCATGCCATAGCTTCCCTTCCAATCTTTATTCCCAAGCAAACCCACAATAAAGTTTGTAGGTTGTGACCATGGAGGCTCACCTCCCAACCTAGGCTTACATGAAGCCACCCCTGAGCTAGGAGAACCAAGGCTAAATGGGTTACACACAAACATAAACACACAAGCTAGAAGAACTCACAACACAAGCACTCCCAACCCAAGGATAAACAAATTAACTTAAGTGACTATTTCTTGTGGAGTGAAGATGGACCAAGTACCTAGAGGAGAAATCTGCAAGTAAGAGAACATAATGCCTTTGCAAGGCTACCAAGTAGAATATCCACAAGTTCAAACTTGACCCAACAATACCCTTATGTCCCCCATGGCATACAAGTCCAAATCTCCCATTATGACTTCCATTGCATAGACATAAAACACTATGCAGCAAGGGTCCATTAACCCTTGTGTATCACTCTCTTCTCTACACTCTTAGGCTGTCAAACAACCCTTCACCCCAAGGCTACTCTACCCTCCCAAGGGTGAGTATGGCCTTGAAACACCCCAAACAATAAACATGATACAAGCAATGTAAAAGAAACACAAGAAGAACTCAAACATCTTCCACGACTACAAAGAAACAACCAAAGAAGAGCACAATCAATCTTTCAACAATTTACAAAACAACACATAAAGAAAGTATTTCCACCAACCTTAAAACCTACAAATGGGATGAGTAGAAGTTGTAGGAGAGCTGCCCAATCCACTATTCTTTTTCCTTCTCAAGACTTAGCCAAAACTCCAACTCAAGAACTAGAACCAAAAACTTGAGCAAAATTTCTATGTCTCCAAAAATGGAGAGTGGGTGATCAAAATTCTCCCTCTCAAACCATTCCTTAAGAAGACACTCCTCACTCTTTCCAATCCTCTTGAGAAGGGTGAGGGATTTTCATAGGTTGGTCTTCCCAACACCTTACAAGCTCTCTATACAAGGCACCCTAAACAGGGTAAAAGAAAATGGGGAAGACCAAATATCACTCATTAGGAAGGTTGTCTAACGTAGGTAAGATCCTCAAAAGTTGAAATTCAGCCATCTTGGAAAACTCAACTTTTGAGGTGACTAGACAGTCACTAGGGAGTGGACACATGGCTAAAATTGGCCTTCACCCATAGGTATAACATATGACCCATTAAAAATGTCCCTAACCTAATCTTAGGAGTTAGTTTAACCCTCTAGAAACTCACCCAAAGTTTACCTACGGGTCAACCTTGAGTTGACCTTTCTAATGTCTTTCTATCCAAGACTTTCTTGGGACCATACTAGGGTATTTGAAAAAAATGCATTGGTAAAACAATTCCTTCCAAGGGACATGTCACTGCCAACTCACTTTACAACACATGTGTCAAGTGACACCACAAAATTACACATTACTTAAATACACATGGCAATATCCCTTTTTGGAATTAATAAATTTAACAATTTCAAATTAAACACACATCCAAGCATAAACATTTACAAATATAAACACATTTACACACGAGGTGTTGTCTCTCCAAGTAGACAACTCTTGGCTTCGCAAACGCACATAAGTTTAGGCTTGATTCTCCGAATAGTTTCCATGGTCACATGGATTAGTTTTCCTGCACATCTCACTTTGCACATTAGTAATTCCAAAAATCACATATAATATTATCATATGAAAAGAATACAATTCAGACATTTGCACACAATTTCAATTATAATAATCAAGTTTCCAATTATCCAATAAAATCCACATAAAATAATCTACTAAATGGCACCATCATAATCATCATGAAATTTAATCATTTATAAAGAATGCATCCATAATTTCTAGCATCAAAATAAAGTACTGCAAATCAAAGATAAATGACATACACCATATCAATGTTATGCAATCACTGGATCATATAGAATCTATGTCCATAATACATCAAAATAAAGTATCAATAATAGGTCGAACATGAAAATAACTGAAATGCTATGATGGCTCGGGGTAGGGCCTCACACCCTCCCCCTCTAGGCATGAACTTCCTCTTGGAGTTCATAAAAAAGATGGGGGTACTGAGATCTCATCCGTGCTACATCCTCCCATGATTCCGTAACCTCGTCATAACAATCCCACTGGACCCTAACCTGGTCCATCTCTCGACCTCGAAGAGCCAGCGTCCAGCGAGCCAAAATGCAAATGGGCTCCAAAGCTAGTTGCCCGTTCGACTCCACCTGCAAGGCATCCCAATCTAGAATATGAGACTCATCATAAATATATTTCCTCGCAAGAATACCTGTGCCACTGCTGGTGCTATGAAGGTAGTCTGAAGTGGGCCACTTTGGTCAACTTGTCAATTGTCACCATGATGGCATCATGACAACGCGATGACATAGGAAGACCAATGACAAAATCCATCGATATAGTATCTCACTTCCACTTTGGTATCGCATGAGACTGGAGCAACCCACCTGGATGGTGGTGCTCCACCTTGACTCTCTAGCACTCAAGGCATCAGGCTACTAGTACAACAATGAATTGCCGCATACCTGGCTAATGATATAACTGTCTCAAATCTGCATGCATCTTCTTAACTCTAGGATGTGTTGCGTAAGGAGCTCTATGAGCCTCCATCACAATGAAATCACGCAATCCTCCAGGAGAAGGTACATAGATGCGCCCTCTATGGCGTAGTAGTCCATCAAACTCTAATGAATAGTCTACATACTTCCCTTCCAAGGTCTCCTAAGATCGCACTACTTGACAAACCTCTAAATACCACTCATCCTCTGACAATTGTTGCAATATACGATCTCTCAAATCTGTGTCTATAGACATGGAGCATATCTCATGACGTCTCCTACTCAGAAGTTTAACAACTTGAGGAGATCCAATGTCTTCTAACTATTTCAGGAAGGACAATCCTAACTTGATGGAACCAACTATGGCATATGGAAGATCAGGATGGAGACACTTGAATTGCATTGGAAAATACATATGGGATTTTACAAAGAATGGTTATACTGCTCCTACTCAAGGTCAACCTAATCCACCAACCTTGGCTAAAGATGAGGAAAATGATTACAAAGCAAGAGAAGCACTTTTGAGTGCATTGTCAAATCAACAAATCATGGGATTATCAGATAGATCTACTGCTAAATCTATTTGGGACAAGTTGGAAACATTGAATGAAGGATATTCCACAGTCAAAATTGCAAAACTTGAATGCTTCCGGGTCAGGTATGAAAATCTGAAAAATGGAAGAAGATGAAAGGATTTCTGCTTTTATCGAAAGAGTAAATAAAATTGTTTTGGGTATACAATGTTGTGGAGGAACCTTAAGTGAAGATGAAATTGTTTCTAAAGTTTTAAGAGCATTGCCACCGGCATATAAAATGAAAGTTACTGCTATAAATGAATTTAGAACAATGCCTAATACATCAATATCTAGAGACACTTTGGTTGGAAAACTTTCAGCTTTTGAACTTGAGGAATTTGGTCCTATTGCTACTATTAAGACAAATTTAGCTTTCAAGGCATCATCATCATCTGTAGCATCATCATCATCTGAGAAATCTAATTAGAAATCCTTTTATGCAAGAGAACTCGAAGAAATTAGAAAGGAGAATGAAGAACTGGAAGAGCTTGAAGCACTATTTGCAAGGAAAATGCCTAAAGGTCCAGTTGGAAGTAAGTATGAAGGTAAAGCACCCTTTAAATGTTTCAATTGCAATAAAATTGGTCACATGGCTTCTAGGTGTCCTGATAGACATGCAAGATTGAAAGAAGAAGCTAAAAGAACATATAAGCCTAACCCTGAATATCAGAGATACAAGTTTAAGAAGAATAGAGACAAATCTTGTTACTATGCTGATGAAGGAGTTACTGATGATTCTGATGAGGATCCAATAGAAAATGGATGGGATTTTATTGCTATAACAGAAGATCAACCAATACCTAGTGTTCAATCGGTAGAGCAGGCCCTAGCAGCTAAAATTGAAGATAAGGATGTGTTAGGCCCAATATGGAAAGCTAATGTACTGAGAGGGGAGGGGTGAATCAGTACTTCAAATCCTTTTATCAACAATAACTTTACTGTTATGCATAAACCAAAAACTATTGTAACATAACATAAAGCTAAAACAAATAAATAACAATCATACATGATTCACTCCATAACACATATATTTTGGTTATGCAAAAACTCTTGGTTAGAGAGAAAAACTGTGGTGGGGATGACACCCACAACTTCACTACTACAATAATAAAGATTGCTCGGTTAGAGCTACATGTTTAGCTATTTCTGATAGCTTACCCTATTAGGAGTATCAAGATCTATTAGATCTACCTTGCTAAAGGATTTTACAACACTTAAACTAAATGTTGTACCTGGTTAGAGGCTTTACAATTTATAGACTTAGTTAGAGTCTTTTACCCTGTTAAAGGTTTCTCTTACAACTTCAAAATATTTCAATAAAATCTTTACAAATATCTGCAACTTTACATCTGGAATGTTATAGCAGATTCTATGTGCTCAAAATAAGATTACCTTGCTTATAGCATACCTTGGTAACCCATAAAGTAACTCGGTAAACCCTTCTGTTTACTCTATTCTTTGACTGTTCTCTGAAATCCTTCTCGGTGACCTCTGTGTCTCTGTAATAGTCATAATACTTAGTGCTTTCTTATGTATCACATATGTCTTGCTTCATACACTTATGTATATCCCTGTTTGTCACACTTTTATCCTTAATCCATGCTATATAAATAGATCTCTTATGTCGGTGATCTGATTCATTGCTTCGATCTTACAAACATGATTTATCGAATGAATAACTATATAAAATATTTCATTGGATAAATGACCTCGAAATCATACACAATCTTTAAGTGCAATTTCCAATGTGATAACAGTTCTATGTTCCTCGATCTTGTAACATGTTTTCATATGTGTGTCCAGGTTCAATGAATCTGGTAACATGTTTCACTTGGTGTATATCAACTTGGTGTATCATCTTTGCTGCTCGGTGGACATGGAATGATACTCGGTAGACAGCTCGGTGTATATTGGGCTTTGTGAATACTTTCTTCTTTAACCGACTGTTCTGTGCATACTGACTAAATATTTCGGTAGTAGTAACCGACTAGAGTATATAGAATGACTTTGGATATAAAACTAATGACAACTTGATAAGTAGTAACAATCTCCCCTTTTGACATTAGTTGAGATGTTTGACAAAACTACTTTCAAAGTCATAACTCAATAATCTATATACTTACAAAATTTGACTAAACACACAGTATATACTTTAGTCAATGAAATAGTATATTCAGATATACTCCCCTTATCACTATACTATACAAAACTCTGATTTTGTATGCTTGGTGATCAATTTTATGTGATAATTGTTCGATTCACTGCTCTGTTCTCTGTTCTCTGTTTTGCTCGGTATACTCCCCCTATATACTACATTCCTTTTGTTTGATACTTTGATGCTTTGATGCTATATCACTCCCCCTTTTGAACAAATATCAAAATTTAGTTACCATTCGGTGGTGGCAACTGGTCAAAAATGGATTTGTACTTTGTTCGGGCATCGGTGAGAGTGGCAAAGAGGGCATCTTTAACATTGTCCATGAGTGAATTCTGAGTTGTAGTGTCAGCTAACAGTGAAATGAGTCCATCTAATGTGCTTCCCTCTTGTTGAGTGGATAGGGATGTAGCCTTGTTGATCTCCTCTTGGACGAATGAAAGATGAGGAAGGAATAATGTCTGAAGTGTCATTATGTTCATCCTTAGCTTGTGTTCTTCATTCCTTAGTTCCAATTGTTGAGCCATGAGCTGTTGTAGCTTGGTATAAATTTTTTGAATGGAATTAGGCTGAGTGGTCAACTTATTAGAGAGATCGGTGATCTCTTTCTCAATCACTTCAGTTTTATTGTTGATGTCTTTAATAAATAAAGAGAATGTACAGAGTTTCTGAAATAAATAAAGAATGTGCTTGAGTTGAGGGGTCAACTCAACAATAAATTTGACAAGTTTAACTTTTCCAATAGCAATAGCTTTCTATACTTCTTCAATCATTTTTGCAGTGAGCTCCTTGTCTTTTAGCTTGCTTAAATATTTGGATGCATCTACTCTAGATGTCTCTATCTTGGTTAGGAGTTCATCCAGTTGAATGTGGATGGCTGCATCTTTGGTTATTGTAGCTTCAGGTAGCATATCGGTTAAGAGTGCTTTCACCTTCTGAAGTACTTTATTTTTCTTTTGAATAGCCATTTGCTTCTCTTGTTCGGCTTTGGCTTTGCATAGTTCATCGAAATCAATGAGTGCTTGCCCCTTTAATTTGGATATATCAACACTGGGCAACACTATTGGTTTTGACAAATCTACTTTGAAACTACGCTTTTTCATCTTCTTTTCTTTACCTTTCATCGATTGAACTAAGACAATGGCTTGTGAGGCTTGATGACCCTTGGTAGGTTGCTCGGTAGAGGCAACACTTTGGTCGGTTTCTTTAGCCTCTGTAGTGTCCTTTGGTGTCTCTATACTTCGTGACTCGGTTGCAATATTTTCAGTGCTAGAAGGTGCTTTTGAGGTCTATTTTTGATACCTTCTCCTGCTATAGACTTGTGACCTTCGGTGTCTTGTTCCGTATCCTGAGGGGCCTCGGTTGAGACAGATTGACCAGAGGATAGGGCTAAACTTGTTCCAAAACTGATTCACTGGATACAAGTTGGGCATAAGCGTTCCCTTCTATCATTTCCTATTTAGGTGCCTCTGTATCCATGATATCTTCATCTACTTGTATGGTGTCAGTAGGGTCTTGCTCGGTGACATCAGGATCTTGCTTGGTGACATCAACTATTTCAACTGCAGCTTGCTCACCAGCATCCTTGATGCGAAAGATTTTCTACCACTTTTCCTTGGTCTCTTTCTCTACTTCCAGATAAAGTCCATTCATCAATTTTAAAACTTTTTGCTTGACTAGGAAGTTTTTGTGGTAGTTTGTTAGATTTTCTTTGATTTCATCTACCGACATGTCTGGAAAGAGATGTACCAGACTTCTTTCTCTAATCTATTTTTTTGAGTCCATTGCATATTTCCACCTGTTATCAATATGCACATACAATTCTTTTGGAAGAGAATTGGATACTTCCAATGGGACCAATAAAATTTTTAGAAGTGTACAGATGACAACTTCTTCTATTTGTCTCTTTTCGGCATCATTTCTAGATTCATACTTAACATATCTGAATGATCCAAATCCACTATATTGCTTTAGATTAGCACAAAAAATTTGAACACTATGTACATTTACCTTCTTGCTCTTGACAATTTGAAATTTGCTTGCATCTTCAGATTCGGTGTCACTAGACTCTTTTGCCAAAATGAGTCTCCGAGTAGATTTCTTGTAAGTTTTTGTTACCTTGGGTGCGGCAACACTCTTTGTTTTCTTACTCGGTGAAGCTGCAAATGCTCTTGTGTTAGGTCGATTTGCTGGAGGAGTCGGTGAGGCCTTTGATGTATCCTGTTTCTTTCTTTTCAACACTTTTCCCTTAGGCAATTCGGTGCTCAGTGTTATAGCTGCCTCTTGGGCTTCAGATTCCTCTTCAGTAATGGCTATAGTGCCTTTGACAGATGTGGAGGAAGAATCTTCTCCAAATTTCTCTGTTAATGCCTTTATCATCTTTGTTGCCTTCCTTGTAGCTTTGGGTACTACAATGCTCATTTTTACTTTTTCCTTCACTTCTTCATATGTTCCATACCTCAGCTCGGTAGCATGCCTTGGTAATGTAAGAAATACATCTATTTGCTGTTGTGTGATTTCAAAATCAATCTCGTAACCCATAGGTGGCAAAGATTGAGTTCTTGGTTCCACGACATTCACATAACAGTAATCGGTGTCCACTTCAAAACATATGTCATCTTTGTATTTCTCCACTAGCTTGGGTGGAATCCAGTACCTGTTATGCATCCTTTCCTGAAACTTGCTGAAATAATCATTCATAATATCATTAAAATTATCACCTAGCTTCTTGATGAAGTGATTGATCTGATGGGTGATTGGTCGGTGTAGTTCCCAAACAACTTTACCAACTGATGGAAAGAAGTTTTCAAAATAGAAAAACATGCATATTAACAGTGATCCAAACTTTAGTGTATTGGCCAAATTGTTCTTCTTTGGCTTCCTTATGGTGTTCAGATTCTCAAATAGGTTTTTCAGCAACACCTCACATAAATCAATTTTCATGCCTTTCTTCACAACTATATATGCTAAGTCAACTGCTGCACGGGGTACATTGTTTTCCCTTGCCGATTGGAAGAAATAGTAACCTATTACTCTAATGGCAAACTTTAGTTCTGTATCAGTGACATTGTTCAATTTTAGTCCTCTGCAATCTGATTCTACTCCGGTTAAACTGATCAATTCCTTCTGTGATATCTTTTTCTGAGCTAGGGCATGATCATAAATAGGGTAACCGGTGATCAAATGAATGATTTCCTTGGTGATCTTAAATGGTTGCTCTTCTAGCCACATGAAGTCATCATGAACTCTGCTCAGAACAAACTTGACCCACTGGGGTTTGAATACACAGGGATAGGTTAAGGCTTCAGTCAATCCCTTGATCTTAATGTGCTCATACTTGCTATCTATTTTACCATCGATGTATAGTTCATCATATGTGTCTTTGATTTCAACGTGACCTAGTTCTTCAACTCAAAATTTGGTGAAGAATCTCACATCCTCGACTAATAAAACTCTATCCCGGATGAGTGAAAATGCGATTTTGTCATCCGGTTCAGATGCAATTTAGGGAGTTAAAGAGTATTTCAGTGAGGGCTTTTCAATGTTCTCAACAACAACGAGATTCTGGATCTTAGGTGCCATTGCAGATTTTAGATAAGAATTAACAAAATATCCTTAGGGTTTGAAGATTTTCAAACGACAGACGCTTCACACTTAGTAGATAATAACAACTTGATATGATCGGTAAACCAGCTTAACAATGCATTGAGATTGATGTAAATACCTTGAATTTTGCTTTGGAGGAGGTTTGATCACCTTTGATTCGCTTTGCTCTGCTCTCTTGAAAACTTGGTGAGTGAAAAATGACCGTGTAAATACTTTAAGTACACAATATACCTTATCGGGCTCTGTGCAGGTTAGGTCAAAAACATTAAATGCACTCGGTTCCACTAAACTTTCTTTCCTTTTTGTGCTTTAACCGAGTAGCCAGACTTTCTTCATTTACCGACTTGACAGGCTTCCTGTATTCACCAACTTGACAGTCTTCCTGTATATTGCTGCAAAAGACTTTGATAGAATTTCAAACTTACGAATACATCTTAGCTATGCAGATTTTGAATTAAGTACATAACAAAATAGGAACCATTAAGAGTTGACCTTTGAGAGAATGCAGTTCCTTCATACCTTTACCGATTAATTTGGAATAGGTGCACCTAACTTGGTAGGTAAGGTGCTTTCTTCATTTGACACAATTTCCTTCTTTTTCCAAATCATCTGTAATTTTTCTTTTATTTCCTCAGTGTCTCCTCTAGGTTGATCTCTACAATCTCTAGCCAAGTGTCCAATTTTGTGACAATGAAAATATGTCATACCAGGATTTCTCCATGATCTTCGGTTGTTCATTCCAAACCTTATAAAGAAGTTGGCACTTATATGTCCATATCTTACACAACATTCACACCATATCCTTGTATTGTAATCCCATGGTACTGTAGAATATTGTCAGTAAGGATCTGTGTGAGTTTGATAACCTCTAGTATTTGCTCGGTGTGCAGACCACATATAGTTCTTTTGCTTAAGCCAACACTTCTTGGTACTATGTCCATATCTATTGCAGTTTTTACAAAACCCTTTGAATTTTGCCTTCTGATAATTGTTAACAAACTTTGTCCTACATTGGTTAAATGTGTGACCATATTTATTGCAATTGTAACAATAACCATTAGATTTAGTGACATTCTATTGCTTACCTTTTCTGATTTGGCACATGTTAGCAGTATGACCTTGATTTCCACAGTAGTTGCAAATAGGCTTCTTTACTTTGATATTCTTCTTATTTCCAGCTTGCTTTGATGATTCTCCTCTCTCGGCTGTATGAATCCCCTTCTCGGTAGAGTCTTTTCCTTTGTAACCGAGTCCTGCTTCTTTGTTGGGTCTTCTTGTATTCAACTGCTCATCCAACATCTTTGATGCTTCATAGCTCTTCTTCAACGTTTCCTTGGATTTCTTTTCTGTTTCAAGTTCATTGGTCAACCTTGATATTTCAAGTTTCAATGCTTGATTCTCATCATCTTTCAGATTTGCTTCATGGTGTGCATAACCTAATTGATCTGACAGATTTTGTTGAATCCCAGTCAACCTTATGATTTCATCATTCTTTTTAGATACTAATGCTTCAAGTTGTTGTTTTTCTCTTTCTGGATCTCTTACTTTATCCTTAGCTGTCCTCAATGCATCAAGATTCTCAGTCATCTGTGTGCTGAAATGTTCGTGTCCTCTTTTCATTGCTTTTAGCTGATCAGCCAGTGCTTTGTTCTTTTCTTTCAATACTCCAATCATTTCTTCAGTCTCTTCAGATATACTGTTCTCAAATGATGTCTCAGTTTGTTCCACTAACTCTTGAGAGTCCTGCAAATCATCAGATAATCTTCTTTTCACTTTCAATGATTTTTGCATTTGTCTTTGCATGTCTATAATCACTTGATTAGCATGATCCAACTCTTCTTGCAGATACACAATTCTCCGAGATTGTTTATAGCCTTCCATTGATAAGATCTTTCTTTTTAGGTTGTTAAACCCGTTTTCAAAACTCAAGCTCTGATACCAATTGTTAGGCCCAATATGGAAAGCTAATGTACTGAGAGGGGAGGGGTGAATCAGTACTTCAAATCCTTTTATCAGCAATAACTTTACTGTTATGCATAAACCAAAAACTGCTATAACATAACATAAAGCTAAAACAAATAAATAATAATCATACATGGTTCACTCCATAACACATATATTTTGGTTACGCAGAAACTCTTGGTTAGAGAGAAAAACTGCAGTGGGGATGGCACCCACAACTTCACTACTGCAATAATAAAGATTGCTCACTTAAAGCTACATGTTTAGCTATTTCTGATAGCTTACCTTGTTAGGAGTATCAAGATCTGTTAGATCTACCTTGCTAAAGGATTTTACAACACTTAAACTAAATGTTGTACCTGGTTAGAGGCTTTACAATTTATAGACTTAGTTAGAGTCTTTTACCCTGTTAAAGATTTCTCTTACAACTTCAAAATATTTCAATAAAATCTTTACAAATATCTGCAACTTTACATCTGGAATGTTATAGTAGATTCTATGTGCTCAAAATAAGATTACCTTGCTTATAGCATACCTCGGTAACCCATAAAGTAATTCGGTAAACCCTTTTGTTTACTCTGTTCTTTGACTGTTCTCTGAAATCCTTCTCGGTGACCTCTGTGTCTCTATAACAGTCATAACACTTAGTGCTTTCTTATGTATCACACATGTCTTGCTTCATACACTTATGTATATCCCTGTCTGTCACACTTTTATCCTTAATCCATGCTGTATAAATAGATCTCTTATGTCGGTGATCTGATTCATTGCTTCGATCTTACAAACATGATTTATCGAATGAATAACTATACAAAATATTTCATTGGATAAATGACCTTGAAATCATACACAATCTTTAAGTGCAATTTCTAATGTGATAACAGTTCTATGTTCCTTGATCTTATAACACGTTTTCATATGTGTGTCCAGGTTCAATGAATCTGGTAACATGTTTCACTCGGTGTATATCAACTCGGTGTATCATCTTTGTTGCTCGGTAGACATGGAATGATACTCGGTAGACAGCTCGGTGTATACTGGTCTTTGTGAATACTTTCTTCTTTAACCAACTGTTCTGTGCATACTGACTAAATATTTCAGTAGTAGTAACTGACTAGAGTATATAGAATGGCTTTGGATATAAAACTAATGACAACTTGATAAGTAGTAACATTGGTTACCCTTCTAGTGGGGTTTCTGAAACCCAAAAGACTGAGGTGTAGGGTTTCGGTTTGGATACCAATCTCGCGTGTCCTAAGGTCTACCCTAAATTTCCTCTAATATCAAGATCTTCTCCACGGCAACCCAAAGGCTTCCTGGAGCTGCCATCCTAACTGGTCCTGCTATACAGACATTCAATCATCTAATAAACCGTTTGACAAGTAGCTTCTCATCCTTTAGGTAGTCAACATAGGGTAAGAGCTCAAAGAACTTGCTCTCGTACTAGGACACTGAGAGACTCTTCTGCTAAAGGTCATGAAACTCATCAATCCTGCACTGCCTAAAGTGCTCTGATGGGTATATGTCTCTGAATCTCTCCGTAAAGATGTCCCAAGTAATGGTGTCAACAACTATGTCATTCTTATACTCCTCCTGCCTCCACCATGTGGAAGTTGTCCCTCTCAAAAGGTGAATAGCAATTCGTGCCTTCAAATTGCTCTCATAGGGACGCAATATGAAGCACCTCTCAAGACTCAATAGTCAAGCTTCAACCTCTACCCCATCGGTAGATCCTGCAAATGATGGTGGCTGAAGATGTAAAATATCTTTGATCTGATCCCCTGGATCACGGTGTGCTCTCTCAAAATTACTAGTGTCACAACTAGAGGTGGTTCAGGTAGATGGACTTACTCAGGCTCATGCTTAGCATGGGCCTCTATATGGTTAGGAGGTGGAATCCTACTCCGCTCCCAAGTTGCAGATCTATGACTCTCAGAAATATGGTGCTCTGCCTGACGATCTACTACTGGGAGTCTATCCTGAACTATTCCTATCAGGTTTTGAAGTGCAACCAAAATGTCTCGGTTAGCATCATTTAGTTGTTTGAGGAGATTCCTGATCCTTGTCTGGGACCGCTCATCCTGCACAACATCTTCGTGTGCCCTGTGAGCACATCTAGGACCCCTACCGTACCTACGAGCTTGTTCCGTAATCGGCAACATCCTTAATGATTAATAAAATAAAATAAAGTAAATAAATAAATAATTAATTAAATAATATTTAAAGCGAAACATGATGGAGAAAGGTTCCTAGTGTCGGAAACCTTGCTCTGATACCAAAATGTCATGCCCATACTTTTGGGCAAAAACGCAACAACAATTATTTTTTTAAACAACATAAAAATGCTAAATACTCTACGATAAAAATGAGATAAATAAGTTTGTCTAATCTATAAGTTAGCTCATGCATTAAAAGAATGGGTTCCTAAAGTTAATTTAATTAACTCAACCATTATATCATTTTCATCTTTAACATTGAAATAATTTCCCTAAGGAGTCATCACAACTTTATTAATTAATAAATTAATTTATCCAATTAATTCTTCAATTTTAAATTGAGAGATAATAATCATCCCTAATAGTATTTAATTATTTCCAATACTAATGAAATAAAGGTTAATACATATTCCATTGAATTTGAAAATAAATAACCAAGCAAATGCAATAATGTTTTTAAATTTGCCTATTAAACATAATTAAATCAAATATAATAATTTCCTAACAAAGAACTTCACATTAATGTCGAATTAAATCTCCCTTAAATATTAAATATTAAAATAATCTATATAACTTAATCTTATCTTATCTTTACCATATGCTAACCATAACCCGAAATTGGGTTAGGGTTTCTTTATTCCTAACATAGTTTTTTTTGGATTGTGTGTGTGTGTAAGTGTGGAGGGGTCGGCAGCCATAGCGGCTGAAGCTCAACCGAGGGCATCGCATAGGGTTTGGCGAAGAAAACAATGACTGCGTTGGTGACGAGGGTGAGACTGTGGGTCTTGACCCATAGTGTGGCCGAGACCGCTCTTGTGGGTCGCGACCCACAGTGCGGCCCAAGCCGCCCTATGCGTTCGAACCCATAGTGCATGGGCACCGAACACTCAGCCCTAGTTATTTTGTATAGTCTTTTTTTTAAATAAAATATATATATATATATATATATATATGACTGTAAAAGAAAACATGCACAAATATTGAATGAACCAGAATATTAAATACAAGTATTTCATTTTCAGATTAACAATATATTTATATACTTATTTTTTTAAAAAATGTAGCATACATGATTATTTCATTTTTCTTAAAAGAAAAACAACAACTTAGTTTAGATTTAGAACAATATATATATACTTAAATTTGCATTTTCCATTACTTAGAGCAGGTTATATTTTCAAAAAAACAAAATAGAATAAATTTAATTTTCTTTCAATAACATATAGTTTTCTTTTGATTTAAAATAACAATACCTAGATTAATCTATTTTCCACTACACATGCATTTTCAGAATAGTAAAAAAAGTAGCAGAAATGATTTTATTTACAACTGCAACTAACCTTTTCTAAAATCCATTTAATCAATATACAACAAGATGCAATGCAAGATTAAAACTAACTTTAAGACGTCTATTACTTTTTGTGTTTAAACCATAGACAAAAATAAATGTTTCTTTCCTTTTATAAATAACTACACTACTAACATTTAACTATTTTCATTTTTTTTTCAATAGCTAATAAGGCAAAAATAAATTCCATTCCTATTTTATTTCAAGTAACAAATGTCTATAATGAAATATCTCAAATTCTTCTTTTATTTTATTTCTTGAAATGAAACTATTCAAACAAATATGCTTATTACATCACAATTTCTTTCACTACAAATAGGGAGATTACAAGGTCAAGTCTCTCATTTCTACCAAATGAGGGCTTGCCAAATACATTTATTTTCTTGCAACTAAATACATTAAAAAATATAGGATCATGCCATAGCTTCCCTTCCAATCTTTATTCCCAAGCAAACCTACAATAAAAGTTTGTAGGTTGTGACCATGGAGGCTTACCTCCCAACCTAGGCTTACATGAAGCCACCCCCGAGCTAGGAGAACCAAGGCTAAACGGGTTACACACAAACATAAACACACAAGCTAGAAGAACTCACAACACAAACACTCCCAACCCAAGGATAAACAAAGTCACTTAAGTGACTATTTCTTGTGGGGTGAAGGTGGACCAAGTACCTAGAGGATGAATCTGCAAGTAGGAGAACATAATGCCTTTGCAAGGCTACCAAGTAGAATATACACAAGTTCAAACTTGACCCAACAATACCCTTATGTCCCCAATGGCATACAAGCCCAAATCTCCCCTTATGACCCCCATTGCATAAACATAAAACACTATGTAGCAAGGGTTCCATAACCCTTGTGTGTCACTCTCTTCCAAAGAGAGTCTCTACACTCTTAGGCTGTCAAACAACCCTTCACCTCAAGTCTACTCTACCCTCCCAAAGGTGAGTATGGCCTTGAAACACCCCAAACAATAAACATGATACAAGCAATGTAAAAGAAACACAAGAAGAACTCAAACATCTTCCATGACTACAAAGAAACAACCAAAGAAGAGCACAATCAATCTTTCAACAATTTACAAAACAACACATAAATAAGGTATTTCCACCAACCTTAAAACCTACAAATGGGATGAGTAGAAGTTGTAGGATCTGCCCAATCCACTATTCTTTTTCCTTCTCAAGACTTAGCCAAAAATCCAACTCAAAAACTAGAACCAAAAACTTGAGAAAAATTTCTATGTCTCCAAAAATGGAGAGTGGGTGATTAAAATTCTCCCTCTCAAACCATTCCCTAGGAAGACACTCCTCACTCTTTCCAATCCTCTTGGGAAGGGTGAGGATTTTCATAGGCTGGTCATCCCAACACCTTACAAGCTCTCTATACAAGGCACCCTAAAAAGGGTAAAAGAAAATGGGGAAGACCAAATATCACTCATTAGGAAGGTTGTCTAACGTAGGTAAGATCCTCAAAAGTTGAAATTCGGCCATCTTGAAAAACTCAACTTTTGAGGTGACTAGACAGTCACTAGGGAGTGGTCACATGGCTAAAATTGGCCTTCACCCATAGGTATAACATATGACCCATTAAAAATGTCCCTAACCTAACCTTAGGAGTTAGTTTAACCCTCTAGAAATTCGCCCAAAGTTTACCTACAGGTCAACCTTGAGTTGACCTTTCTAATGTCTCCCTATCCAAGACTTTCTTGGGACCATACTAGGGTATTTGAAAAAAATGCATTGGTAAAACAAATTCCTTCCGAGGAACATGTCACTGTCAACTCACTTTACAACACGTATGTCAAGTGACACCACAAAGTTACACATTACTTAAATACACATGGCAATGTCCCTATTTGGAATTAATAAATTTAACAATTTCAAATTAAACACACATCCAAGCATAAACATTTACAAATTAAAACACATTTATACACGAGGTGTTGTCTCTCCAAATAGGCAACCCTTGGCTTCACAAATGCACATAGGTTTAGGCTTGATTCTCCGAATAGTTTCCATGGTCACATGGATCACTTTTCCTACACATCTCACTTTGTAGATTAGTAATTCCAAAAATCACATATAATATTATCATATGAAAAGAATACAATTCAGATATTTGCACACAATTTCAATTGTAATAATCAAGTTTCCAATTATCCAATAAAATCCACATAAAATAATCTACTAAATGACATCATCATAATCATCATGAAATTTAATCATTTATAAAGCATGCATCCATAATTTCTAGCATCAAAATGAAGTATTGCAAATCATAGATAAATGACATACACCATATCAATGTTATCCGATCACTGGATTATATAGAATCTATGTCCATAATGCATCAAAATAAAGTATCAATAATAGGTCCAACATCAAAATAACTTAAATGCTATGACGGCTCGGGGTAGGGCCTCACATGTTGTCTTCATCTTGTTAAGAAGCATAATGGTGCTTGTGTTTCTATTTTGGTGGATTTGGGAATAAAATTATGCAACTTATAGAGCTACATGTTTTTAACACGTATCTGGATGTTACAAAACTTTTGGAGTGATCTAGATCTTTATTAGATCCCTATAGTGCCTACAAATTATATTTTCCTACATATATTTTCATGTTAGGATTTATCCCAATACCTATTGCAGTTTCAGAATAACCCTTTCCCCCTCATTTTTCTATGGCATCCATACACCTTAAGTTCTTGCCACACCTCTCTCCGATGGGGATATATCCTTAGGACCCTTAAAATTTTACTATATCCTTGTTGTCCTGGTTTCCCTACATTATCACTTGTTTTTATTGGGCTTAGAAGGTCTTCACTTGTGGGAATTTGTTGCATGTTTGGATATATCTTCATCTACTTCAAATCCTCATAGCTTATCACTGCCTTTTATTTTCCCACTAAGTCATTCTATCCCTATAAGAATTTCATTACTTCCAAAATATGGAACTTTCCAACATATTAGTATATATCCCATTCCATCCCATGATCTCGCAATTATCAACACCATCAATTTATTTGCAATTCTCCATTGACCTTACTGTCTCGTAGTGACTTTCTTCAAGTCACATTTGTGAAACTTCCATGTATTCCCCATATTATCCTATTTGCCCCAAATTTTAGCAACCACCTTGAATGTATGAAAAAATGACAAGATGTTGATTATCTCATCTTACTCAATGTATCCTAAAGATCTAGTCAATGAGTGCCATGTGTCCTATGGATCTCGAACCTAAAATCACACCAAAACTAGTTTTTGTTAAGTATTGCAAAAGATTCCTATGTTGTAGAGGAGCCAATTATGTATCTCCATATTAATTTTTCAAGAAAATGGGCAAAAATTGAAGAAGTTATGGACTATTAGGAAAAGAGCAGCAAACATACATGGGTTTGTTGCTTAAGGTTTTCTTATGGTAATTATATTACTTCCCCTTTAAGTCCTTATTTGGGTACCCAATTTAGAAAAAATCAAGGCTTGCAGTTGATTCTCGACCAAGTGTTACCCTCATCTTGTTAAGAAGCATAATGAGTGTGTATTTCAATTCTAGTGGAGTTTGGTAAAAAATTATGGAACTTATGGAGTTGCATATTTTTCCCACTTGTCTAGATGTTGCAAAACTTTTGGAGTGATCTAGATCCCTAACAAATTCTTGTAGTACCTAGAAATTGGAGTTTCCTACACAAATTTTCATGTTGTGATAATTTATCTTAATACCTATTATAGCTCCGCAATAAGTCTTACCCCCTCATTTTTTGATGGCATCCATACACCTTGAGTTCCCACCATACCTTTTTCCCTTACTTTTATATTAAAGCTTCCTTTGTGGAATTCTAGCATCAATGAGGATATATCCTTAGGACCCTTAAACTTCTACTATATCCTTGTTGTCTTGGTTTCCCTACATTGTCACTTGTTTTTATTGGGCTTGTGAGGTCTTCGTCCATTGTGGGAATTCGTTACATGTTTGGATATATCATCATCCACTTCAAATCCTCGTAACTTCCCACTACCTTTCACTTTACCACTAAGTCATATGCCCCTACAAGAATTGCATTATTTTCAAAATTATGGAACTTTCCAACATATTATGATATATAACATTTCATCCCATTGTCTCACAATTCCAAAAACCATTCATTTATTTGTAATTCTCCATTGACCTTGCCATCATGTAGTGACTTTCTTCTACTCACATTTGTGAAACGTTCATGTGTTCCTCACATTATCCTAATTGCCCCAAATTTTAGCAACCACCTTGAATGTATGGAAAAGTGACAAGATGGTGATTATCTCATCTTACTTATGGATCCTAAAGAGTCAATCAAGGAGTGCCATGTGTCCTATGGAGCTCGAACCTAAGATCACACCAAAAATCTAGATTTTAGCTGAGTATAAAATTGAAAAATCTTACTATGTTATAGAGGAGCCAACCGGGTATCTCCATATCATTTTTTAAGGAAAATGGGAAGAAATTTAAGAAGTTATGGCATATCAAAGGTATTTCTAGTTCCAATAACCTCCATCGACATTGATGGTGGTTCCTGGACCATCGAAACTACCAATGGGTTCCCAATTCTTTCTATCATCAACCACTGACTCCTCTTCTATGCGTTAGCCAATTTTCAAGTGAATTTTGTTAGAGCTTGGTGTTGGATTTAAAGCCTTTTTTGACCCTTGACATGGTTCTTAGAACTACCTCCTATGTCCTATTATTCCCTATGAGATAAGAATTGTTGATTTGGGAATATGAGCAAGGTATGCACAGTTTCAAGGTTTTGTTTGAAGAAGAGTTCAGTGGGTGTTCTCAATTTCAAGTTGGTGGTATTTTGTATTGTAGTGTCTTTACTTGTATTTGCATACAGTTTTTTCCTCACCTAGACCTCACCTTGGTGCTTCATCTTTCGATGCCCAATGACTATTTTTTATTCTACTCACACCACCTACAAACCTGTAAATAAAAACCTTCCCTACCTTCTCCCCAAATATCAGCCATGTTTCTCAGAGCTAGGGCGTCGAGCTCCCTGGTCCTCTCAATCAAGACCCATATTTGGTCGTCACAACGGTCACATCAAGTGAGTGAGAAATTGGATCCCATGTCGACCTACTCCAGAAATTAAAATATTTTTTGGGCAGTCAAGTATAAAAGAAGGTCTACCCCTCTCATTTGAAATCCTAATGAAACCTAAGTCGTCTAATGATCCCAATTACAAATTCTATTCAAGTGAGAAAGCGATCAAACATTCATCAAGCATTGGAGAAGAAGTGAAGTAAGTTCAAGCATTCAATATGGCATCCATGATCAACCTTCTATGAAGACATTCTACAAGACATCCTAAAACCCTTGCATGAGGATTCAATCAAACTTCATCAAGATATACATTTCAATACAAGCATTTTATTTCAGATCTAGCCTTTCCCTCAAAAGGAAAGCATCTTGTTGTAATTTTCCATTACAATTATCATTTCAATTTCAAGGTTAATTCATAAACTAGGGTTTGACCCAAGGAAAACCCCTATCCACAACCTTTTTCCTCTCTTTCTGTGTGCATTGAATTGACTTAGGAGTTTTACTAAGAGATTTTGACATAGTTGGCAACGACGAACAAGTTCAGCTTTCGACGAAGTGAAAATCAAAGGACCATGCAAATCTCTACAACCCAATCCAAGAAAATCAACCCGAACTTTTGGGAGCAGGTGGTGTTTCTCTTCTTATGCCTAGATCCCTATTTATGGCTTTGTCGAGTATCTACAACATTCTGTTTTCATCTATTTACTTCAAATTCTCAAATACTTGCCCTAAATTCAACTTTACAATTTCAATTACATTTTCAACTCAAACAAAAGGGGAATAAGGCTTGAATCAACATTCAAACCTCTTCCTAATAGAATTGAGGTTTGATCTATTCATTTTATCCTCCTTTCAATGTGATGTATGTAAAAGTTAGGTTATTTCCTAGTTTACAAAGCATAACTTTTGAAACCCTAATTTTCCATGCAAAACATATTGGTGAACCCAACTTCTTTCATGCTTGTTTCTGATTTATCATCTCAGATCTGATTTGTATGCACTTTAATATTAAGGTTTTCACACATAAATCTTATTTACAATTGAATTACATTAATTTAGTCATTAATTTCATTAAATTCCTAATTTATTATTCTAAAATTAACTTGTGGGTTGCATAATTTTTCAGTTGTGTTTTCAGATCTGATTATTATGATATATTATATTTAGATTTAGATGCATCCAATATCCAATATCATGATTCACATTGTTTAATTTACTGGTTAATCAATCATTTTTACAAAGTATTGCATTTCTTAATCATAGTTGGCATTCAATTTATCCTTCTTTGTGCATGAGTTTTGTTACCCTTAGTCCTACATCCAATATTCCAGTGAGAAGAATTTGCGGACTTAAGGATTTCGAAGGTTTAAACATTAAGGATATGGAGCCTCAGTTGGATAACTTGTTCCATTTAAATGTTGGTGCTTCCTCTAATCCAACAAATGACATCACTTATCCCCATTCTCCTCATACTTCTCATGATGTAGATGAATCAATAACTAGGGTTACTATTGACCAATTGGAGAAGATTGATAATAAATTTGAGAATATTCAACAATGAATGGGTCAACAATATCTAGATAGTGAGGCAATCCCCTTGATTGAAAGATTGAAAATAATGGTACAAAATGAAAAGATAGGTGTGGATTTGTTGCATGGCCTTGCTCATATTGTTGATACTAATATTATGCCAGTCAAAAGTTGTACCGAAGCTCTTATTTATTCTCAACCCACTAGCTAAGTTAACCATTCCATTCCTATGCCTACATCCTTGCCTAGTTTGCCTACATTTACATTTTCTATCATGACTACTCCCACACAAAATGTTAATCCTACACATGTTAGTCATGGGGGAAATCCTATTAATCAATATTCTTACATACCTCCTTTCATGAGTCTTCCATTTATTTCATAACCATCTCCTATACCAACATACCACAGTGTTCCCCCTGCTTATTCTCAACCTCCACCTACTTACAACAAGATTAATCCTCCATCACAATCTAATATGTCCAATTTTAATCCATCCATCGAAGAAACTATCAATAACCTAGCTAGAACTATTACATCTTTACAACATCAATTGACCTCCATAACTCAATCCAATTTCAATGTTCCCACATTTGATGTAGTGAGCCCACTATTCGATGAAATTGTTCGTGTATTTCCTCCTAAGCATATAGAAATTCCTCAATTGGATTTGTATAATGGAAAAGGTGACCCCTTGAATCATATAAAAATATTTCAAACTTTGTGTAGTGATTTTGATTATGACCAAAGACTTATGACTAAACTTCTTACTAGAACCTTTAGAGATAAAGCTTTGCAATGGTATTGTTCTTTGTCTCCTTATTCTTGTTGGGAAAATAGGTGTTGTACACCTTGCATAATAATATTTATAATTGTAATATTTGTTTATTATGTGAGTTTCCCATGGACATGTAATGTAATATTTATTTATTTGATGTTGCACATGGACGTGTAACATGTAGAGATTCCTTGGGAATATTCTCAGGACCACTTGATGAGCTGTATTGTAACATTGGGATATATCATATTGTATTTTTTAATATTGGAGAAATAAATTTAATAAAGTACCCAATATTAGATGTGGCGTTGTTGGTGTAATTATTTATTCTTATAGGATATAATTACACTTTACTTAAGTTAACTTAGGATAATGCATCTCATCTTAGTTTGGATATGAGACACTTAGGGAAGTGTGCACATAGGGATGTAGCTTGTAGGAGAAATTCCACCTTTTGTGGTCTTATCTTGTTGTTACACTCCACATTCGGTGGGCCATCCACCTCTTGTGGAATATTATATTATTTCTCCTACCTACCCCTACTTTTTCTTACCTACCCTTGTTTCTCATTGAGCCACATGTCATGATTGTGTGCTCACATATCCATTTGGCCTTGCCTATATATGCAGACCTATATTTATTGTATTGGTTAATCTAGTTGATCATTTATATATTGATGAGAATACAGTTTTTTCTTGTCATACTTTGTCTCTCTTTTGTTCTTTACATTGTGCCCTTGATCTTGGCAAAATCTCACATGGTATTAGAGTCATTGGGGCTTCATTGATTGGTTTTGGGAGACATCTTGGAAGGCTTTTATTTTTGGATCTGAGGTACTACGCATTTTGGAGGCATCCTAGAGTGTTTTCGACCTCACCACTGCGTCCGGGAGGCCATTTCCATAAAAATCGAGTATAAACTCGACCTATTTTGGCGAAAGTCGTATTTTGGGTGTTGGAGGAATTTTTTACCTAATTCGGGTAGTATGGTACGGATTTTTAGAAAATATTTTTTTATTCTACGGAATTTTTTCATTTATGGGGGGAGTTCCCCCCGCCTGTACCTGCTACTCATACCACCCGTTGAACACTTGTCGATCGACGCGTGCTGTTCTACGGCGTCGCTGCTGCCGGCATCGACCCGACACCTGCATTCACCTCTTGACACTATTCCACCATCCGCAGCTCCGGCCATCAGTGACAGCGGCCTAGACACCGCCACCGACCACCAACGATAGTGCCGCCTCCTGCCAGTCCCTGCTGCGACCTCCCACCAACATTTCACCGTCGACTCCGGCCATTGACTTGACCGCTGCAACACATCACCTCCCTCGACGAAGCCATGTCTGCCATGTGGTAGGTGGCCACTAGCCCATGGGCAAGACATGTCATCTCTATCGTACAATATGGTCATCGCCCAGTCAGCCACCACATCAACATTTCTGTACGGTCAGCCAGGGGGTGCGATGACCGTTTTGATGGTCATACAGCCGTCAAATTTAACATAGCAAATTGTTGACGTCAGCCTGCGTCAGCACCTTTTTGAAAATTTTAGACCCCTCTCCGTTGAGCAATTTGGTTTTTTGGGTCAACTTTGGAGGCTCATAACTTGCTTAATTTTGCTCCTTTTTGGGTGCAATTTTTGTTTGATTTGGACTAATTTTTTGTGCTCTCCGCAATGGTGTGGTTATTTTCTGATTTTGGCGCACAGGTTTTTCAAAATTTTCAAATTCTCTCAGCTATACCTGTCCAATCCTCAGTTTTACAACTTCAAAGGCTTCGTTTGGGCTCATACAACCTCCTTTTCAGGTGCCATTTTTTTTGAAAGTGCATATTTTTTTGTCTACTTTCATAATCTATGATCCGTTTTCAGATATTTTGAGTGGATATTGTACTTTCATATATTGGTCATTTTTGGCCTACTTGGTACTTGTAATTTTCTTGGATCTTAGTTTAGATCTCTTGCATTTTCAGTTTAGATCTCTTGCATTTTCAGTTTGAGTCTCCTTTGGCCTCTTTGAGGTAGTTGTAAAGTTGAAATCAGAACTCCACTTTGCCATTTTTTGCAAGTGGCCCATTGTACATGTGCTAAGTATAAAGTGCCAAATCATCATTTTTTTTTGGGGGGGGGTGGGTTCTTTGATTGAGTGAATTTGGGGTGGTGTCTTGTGTGATTGTGCCTCTTTTTCCTTGTGCTCTTTCATTTTTGTTTCTATGAATCCTCATAAATTTCCACCTTTAACTCCTCATAATTATGCATCTTGGAAAATTAAAGAATGGAGCAAACTAATGGAAAAAGAGCTCACACATTACATAGATGGAATAATAGTAGCACCACCAGATCCTAAGGTTGATCCTAATGCTCAGTTAGAATGACTCACTAAATATTGCATGGCTCTTGGAACTTTGCGTAAGTATGTATCAGATGACCTCATTTTTTACATTGAGAAGTGTTCTACAATCAAAGAGGCTTGGGACATCTTTCAAAAATTGTATGGTCAAGTTGATGAAATCAAAGGTTACAAGATTGACAATGAGCTCACCAACTTGGATCCCAAGAGTTTTGATACAATCCAAGATTATGTCACCAAAGCAAATGAGCTAAGAGCAAAGCTTAAGAATTGTGGAATTGACAAAAAGGATGCTCAGTTGATATTCAACTTGTTGGACAAGCTTTCACTTGAATATGTAGCATTTGTTTCTAGCTTCCAAACTCATCGTTTGACAGTGGGGAGTTCCTACACTATGCCTTCATTTGATGCTTTCACAAAAGTGTTGATGTTGGAACAATCTAAGTTGTTGAACATGGGGATTCTCAAGTCTTCAAAGTCCAAGGCTTTTGTGTTGGCTAATCAAGGGAGTCAAGGCAAAGATTCCAACAAGAAGAAGAAGCAGTCTAAGTCAAAGCCAAAACAGGAAAAAGGACAATCATCCTCTCCATCATAAGGAGATTTTTCATCCTCTTCGAAGAAGGGGACTCCACCTTAGAGGATAAACCAACTTGTGCTTATTGAAAGAAGTATGGTCATGATGAGCATCGATGTCACACCAAGCAAGTTGATGAGTTGATAAATCTTCTTAAGAAGAACAACATCAATTTCCGCCTACAACAAGAAGGGTTCATCTCCTTCCACTTCCTCATAGTCTAAGGGAAAAGGACAAGCATTTGTGGATAAAACAAGTTCTTCACAGCAATGGATACTTGACTCGGGTGCCTCTTATCACATGGGTTCTACAAAGGAGAAGTTTTATTCATTGGAGCGATCAAAGGTACCTCACATTTACATAGGTGATGATACACAAGTTGAGGTTGAAGGGAAAGGTTTGGTTGACATGGATGATGTAACATTTAAGAATGTTCTTTATGTTCCTAACTTTTCTACCAATCTTCTCTCTATCTACCAAATCATTCACTATGGGAATGGGAAAAAGATTGAGTTTACACTTGATTCAGTTGTGGTAAAGGAACTTGATAATGATGCCTTGGTAGTAGTGGGACAAGTCAATGACAACTCAAGACTTTATTCATTCTCCCACTTTTTTGCCAAGTTCTCCTTCTAGGGCCTTGCTTACTCATTCAAATAAAAAAGTAAGCTATGGCATGAGCGGTTTGGTCACCTCAACTATCACTATCTTTAGCAGCTTAGCACTAAGGACATGGTCACAGATCTACCTTGAATCAGTTTTTCAGAGGGTGTATGTTCAAGATGTTCGATGGGCAAGCATCCCAAGGAGAAGTTTGATAAGGGGAAAGCTTGGAGAGCTTTGGAATTTCTTCAACTTGTTCACAATGATGTAGAAGGTCCATTTCCATAACCTTTGTTTAGTAGGGCCCACTATGTCCTCACCTTCATTGATGACTACTCCCTCTTCACTTGGGTCTATTTTCTTATTCATAAGAGTGAAGTGTTTGAAAAATTTCTAGACTTCAAGGCTCATGTGGATAAGCAATCAAGGAAAGTGGTCAAGATTCTTCGTACAGATAATGGAAGGGAATATGTGAACAAAAGACTTGAGTATTTTTGTATATTTGAGGGGATTGATCTTTAGCATTCAGTTGCAGAACACAAGAATAGAACTCTCAAAGAAATGGCTAGTTGTATTATACATGCACGTTCTCTTGATCCCACCTTTTTGGCAGAGGTTATCAGTTGTGCCACACACATCCAAAATCGGGTTCCTCACAAAGCTTTGACAGGTATTACTCCTTTTGAGGCTTGGACTGGTAGGAAACCAATTGTGAGACATTTCAAAGTCATTGGGTGTCCAGCAAGGGCTCGCATTCCTCCGCAAAAATGCAAGGCATTGGAACCTCAAAGTCAGCCTTGTATTTTTGTTGGATATCTCGAGGGTGTTAAGGCATATCGATTGATGGATCCTGAGACACATGAGGTGTTTATTGAGAGGACTATTCATTTTGAAGAAAAATCACCTATCTTAGCCTCTCTTCCTCCTCTACCTTCCTCCATTATGGATAGTGATAAGAGTGATTCAGATGGTGAGACTCCTTCAACTCTGACTCGCAGGGTTACACCTCTGTAGGGTCCACTTGCAATTGAGGAGCCTCGTTCTCCACCTCCACCTAGACCTCGTTGGGCTCGACAGACACTTGAGTCAGCGAGTTCTCTTGTTGGGGATCCTTCAGATATACAGAGGACTTGATCACAACATTAGGACCTTCCACATGATTACATTGCTACCGCTTCTGATCCATAGACATTTCAGGAAGCAACAGAGGTTCCCGAGTGGGACCAAGGTATGGAGGAAGAGTATAGTTCCTTGATGAGGAACACCACATGGGAGTTAGTCCCTCTCCCTAAGGGGAGAAAGATGGTTCGATTTAAGTGGATCTATCATACCAAGTTTGCAGCGGATGGTAGTATGGATAAGTATAAGGCTCGACTTATTGCGAAAGGTTTCTCTCAGGTTCCAGGTGTTGACTATACTGAGACCTTTGCACCCGTAGCCAAGATGAACTCCATTCGCTTGACACTTGCTATTGATGGAGCTCATGGTTGGGTTGTACATCAGATGGATGTGAAGAATGCTTTTCTTTATGGGGATCTTGATGAAGAGATATATATGGAGCAACCATAGGGTTTCATCCAGGATTCTTCCTTGGTTTGCAGATTGATGAAATCTCTCTATGGCCTTAAGTAGGCCCCTAGGGCTTGGTACGCCAATATGGATTCCTTTCTTCTCTTAGAAGGGTTCACTAGGTGTCATTCTAATCTGAATGTCTATATTTTATGATAAGATGAATCACACTTGATACTTGTGCTCTATGTTGATGATTTGATCATTATTGGGAGCACTACATCCATCATTAGCAGTTTCAAATCTGCTTTGCATGACAAATTTGTTATGACTGACTTGGGTATTTTGCATTACTTTCTCGGGATAGAGATTTCACAGTCATCTTCTGGGATTACTCTTTGACATCCCAAGTATGATTTTGATCTACTTGCATGCTTTCATATGATTGATTGTAAGCCTGCATCGACTCACTTTTTTTTAGGAGTCAAGCTTGAGGCTAAGTGCTCTTCTCCACCAGTTGATGCCATATTGTATCGTCAACTTGTGGGTAGACTCATCTATTTGACTCACACATGCCCTGACATTTCATTTGCTGTTGGCATTGTTTCCTGCTTCATGCAGGAACCACATGAGCTTCATTGGAAAGCCACCAAACACATCCTACACTACATCCAGGGTACACTTCATTATGGGATTCACTATGCAGCAGGCACAAGACTTCGCTTGGTTGGTTACATAGACACTGATTGGGCTAACGATCTTGATGATCGTAAGTCTACTTCTGGTTACAACTTCCACCTTTGTTCGGGCCCCATTTGTTGGCAGAGAAAGAAGCAACATGTTATTTCTCTTTCTTCAACTGAGGCTAAGTATCGAGGGGTTGTTAACGCAACGACTGAGACTATTTGGCTTTAGCATATTCTCATAGAGTTTGGGTTTTCCACTCCATGATCGACAGTTCTACATTGTGACAATCAGAGTGCTATTGCAATCTTGAAGAACCCTGTTCAACATCAGTAGACCAAACACATCGAGATTCATATGCACTACATCCGAGAGTTGATTCAGGAGCAGTTCATTGATTTGTAGTATTGTCCTACAACGAAGCAGGTTGCAGAAACATTCACCAAACTCTTCACCGAGAGTAAGTTCCAGCAGTTGCGAGCTCTCTTGGGGGTGCGGGATGTCTCATTAGGGGGGGTCAAATGACTTCTCCTTCCTCTCTTAAGGGGGGGACTTTTTCCTCTTTGATGTTTTTTCCTTCGAGAGTCTTTTGTACTTTTATCTCTCTTTTGGGGGGGAGTTTTTTCCCACTGGGTTTTCTCCCTTTCTCCATTTGTGAGAGATTGCATTGCATAGGTTTGCTTGCATTTTCATATTGTACATGGGTACCTATCATGGCCTAGTAGCCGGGACCCATCTTGCATTGTTGACTTGAGTCTTCATTCCCCTAAGTTGCACTTAAGAGGGGGTGTTGGTGTAATTATTTATCCTTATAGGATATAATTACACTTTACTTAAGTTAACTTAGGATAATGCATCTCATCATAGTTTGGATATGATACACTTAGGGAAGTGTGCACATAGGGATGTAGCTTGTAGGAGAAATTCAACCTTTTGTGGTCTTATCTTGTTGTTACACTCCACATTCGGTGGGTCATCCACTCTTGTAGAATATTATATTATTTCTCCTACTTATCCCTACTTTTTCTTACCTACCCTTATTTCTCATTGAGCCACATGTAATGATTGTGTGCTCACATATCCATTTGGCCTTGCCTATATATGCAGGTCTGCATTCATTGTATTGGTTAATCCAGTTGATCATTTGTATATTGATGAGAATACAGTTTGTTCTTGTCATACTTTTGTCTCTCTTTTGTGCTTTTCATTGTGCCCTTGATCTTGGCAAAATCTCATGGGGGTCAATGGGGTAGTTAGCCCATGGTATTTGCATGTGGTTTTGTAGCACGTGGTTTTGATGTAATATCACTTGGTGGTTTTGTGGGAGCTTGTGTCTATAAAAGCAACCACAAGGGTAGTTGTTTGGGTTAGAGCTAGTTAGCCAAGTTTAGCATTTGTGGAGGTTGGAAGCATGGCATGGGATGTGTGGATACATGGAGTGCTTGTTGATGACTAGGTTTTGAATGCTTTCATGAATGTATTGTAATGGTTGCATTGTTGAATAATACATGGTGATGGATGCTTTTGGAGGCTAGGTTTTTCCCTCATGAGGGTTTTGCCAGGATATATCTTGTGTCATCTTTGATGGGTATGTTCTCTATTCTTTGCATGTGGATTCTATGTGATTATTTTGTTGAAATCTCAATTGGGTTATGTGGAAATTATCATAAAGTTGGGTGCAAGTTTCCTTACAATTCTATTATTTCATTTCAACAATTGGCTAATGCTTCCATTCAACAATTTGAAAATAACACTAGTCCTAAGATTACTTTAATTGATTCGGTTCATTGTAAGTAAGGAGTTAAAGAAAAAGTGACTAATTTTATTGGTAGATATAAACATTTGCATTCACGAATTGCTTATCATGTGCCAAATCATGATGTTCAAAGAATTTTTATTTCTAATTGGTTGATGAATACTAATGTGTTGAAAATTCCTCCCATCAAACCAATTGACAATTATAAACCATTGACAGCTTACCATGATCCTAAAGCTTTTTGTCAATATAACCATCAACTTGGCCATGATACTAAGAAGTGTTACTCGTTGAAAACTAAGATCCTATACTTTATTGATAAGAATACTATATTTTTAGTTGGTGTCAATGACAAAGGAAATAAATATGTATCTCCTCATGAAAATCTCCAAATCTTTTCCAATCCATTTCTTGATTTCATTCTATCAATGTTGTTGAGTTGAGTCCAAGTCTCTTGCTTTTTCTCCTAATGACCTTAGCACATAATTTAATAATGTTGTGAACCTTGTTGACAAACCTACACCTTCAAAAGACTTATGTATTGCTTTCGATCCTAGTGAGACTATTGTACCTGATGGCCAATTATATATCACTGCAAAGATCAAAGACAAACTCTCATGAGGGGTGCTCATTGATCCAATGTGTATGGTGAATGTGATTAATTAAGAACATCTTTATACTTAACAATTTCATCTAATAACATATGATAAATCTGATGTTATGGTTAAGGTGTGTGATGGTTTCTCTTGTCCTACTATTGGTTCTATCATCCTTCCCATTGAGGTTGGTACTAAGCGCTTAAACGCCACTTTTTCTAATATTCCTACATCGGATCAATTTCGTGTGAGCTCTTCCATAAAAACTATCCCTTCGACAATTCACAAATGTTTAAAATATCCTCATAATGGTACACTATTATAACAATTAATCATAGGTAAGTTCACAATAATGGTTCCCACTTTCACCCATGAAGGAAAAATGAGATGGAAGGAAAAAAAATTCAGAGGGGGTTCAAGCGAAGTGGGGGTGTTCGAATGAACTACCCTTTGGGGTTTGAGTGAGTCCCCCACTTTGCTCGAACCCCCTTTTTCGAGCGAAGCACCTTTAATGCTTGTTTATGTCATTTTTTAATTATATTGGGGGGTTCACTCAAACCCCCCTTCATTCGAACTCCCCTAAAAAGGGGGGGTTCACTCGAACCCCCCTTCATTCGAACCCCCTTTTTACACTTCTCTGAAGCTTTCTACATTTTTTTGCAGACTTTTGGCCTTCAAACCTCTGGTTGAAGGCTCAAATGGAATGATCTTGATAACCCAAAATATAGTATGGTATTTTATGAAGCAAGCTTTCCAATGACTGTAATTTTATTATATCTTGAGTTTATTATGAACTTGTTTTTTTAATTTTACCTAACATAAGTTTTTCACTGAACATGAACTTCTATGTTCAACACATTGCGAAAAATAAAAAACTAATTCAAACAAATTTTGAAAAATATCTATGCCCCAGGTATTTATGTCTTTCTAACAAAAAAAATAAAATTGAATTTCGATATATATATATATATATATATATATATATATATATATATATATATATATATATATATATATATATATATATATATATATATATATATATATATATATATATATATATACAAGTTATGTGTTCAAACTCAAACCTATGTATGAATTATGACTAGTCGGACTTCAAAACTTAATAAAATGAAAAATATTTAAGATATCACTATCAAACCAACTGCAAGCCCTGGATATTGATGTTACAAACCAAAATTCGAAATAATTGATTTTTAATAATTTATAGAAAAAAAGTTATGTGTTTTGGGAGGCACATCACTCTTAAAAAATGTAGTTTGCTGTAAAAAAACTACTTTTCGAGGGAGATGGAATTTTTTTTTTTTAAATCCTTCAAAAAAATTTTAAAAAAATATATATAGAATCTACAGACAAAATGCTACAAATCGCTAATTTACATCATCTTCAAATTCTTAATAGTTTAAATTTTATAGTTCTCAGAAGTTGAAGATTATTTTAAAAATGTTCATCTCAGTGTCAAAAGTGGCAAAAAAGTGGGAACCATTATTGTGAGTTCACCCCATAGCCTTTATCAACCCACTGTGAAGTGTGGAAATTTCACTCTTGAATATTTTTTGCCTAAACAACTGGAGCCTCTTAAGCCTCTAAATGACATCCTTTTCTTATCTTATCAAAAGTTTAAAAATGAGATGATTTGCTTGACTAGCTTCATTTGTGTCGTAGATTCTCTTTTGTGTGTTTTCTTGCTTGTAATGTGATTCCCTCGTGATGTGCTTCTTGACATGTTTTTCTGCTATTGTAGGTTCTCTTTGGATGACCCTTGTTACTCCATTGGTGAAAGGTAATAAAGAGGATGAATCTTTTGTGACATTCTTCTATTTGTATCTCAATTATTCTATATGTTGTTTCTATGTTATGTTGTGCATGTGCTATTGTTCGTAAATGTACCTTGTGTCATCTACTTGGGGACGATGTAAATCGTTGAGATCACTTTTTGGTTACTTTCATGTGGACTCAAAAATACATTTGTTCATTATCTCTTGTGCTTGTCTTCCATTGTGTTTGTAGTTCCAATACCTTGGGAGATGAGGGCAATTCAATACAAATATTCTTGATATGCATTATTTATCATAAGAGCATACTGACCTCAAATTTAGTGGATCCCTTATGTGCTCTTTCCTATATATTTTTGTACCATTATCCTTTGATTTGTCCTTTCTTGGGGGAATCTCATTGTGGTAATGTTCTTTTTTTTGGATGCATGCTACCTTAAAGCAATTGCTCTTGATAAAGTGTATGCAATCGCTTTAACATGGGGGCATACACTCTGCTTAATGTTACATTTTATGTACGCACCTATGACATAATTTTGATACTCAAGTTACTTTGAAGACTGAGAATTTTTCTTTATAATTTGGTTTTTTTCTTTTTAAATGTAAGCAAATATTATTAGGCTAGTGTAGTCATGCTCTCCCTTTCCCTTTCATGTGTTGTCTCTTTTATCTTGATATTCGAGTAGTAAGACCCTAAAGTCCCTAGGGGCTTGGTGTGTCTTTTCTCTTTGATATCTTGGTGGAATTTTTTCAATATGACTTTAAACTTTACTGTGAGTATGTTTAGTCTCATACTCCTGCTAAAGTGGGGGCTAAATGTAGTATCATAAATTGTATTTGCATATAATTTCATCCTCACCTAGACCTCACCTTGGTGCTTTGTCTTTTGATGACCAGTGACTATTTTGTATTTTGGCTACACCACTTACAAACCTACAATTTCATCACCTTCTCCCCAAATCCAAGTCCTGATTCTGAGAACCAAAGTGCCTAGCATCATGGTCCTCTCAATCATGACACAAATTTGGTCCTCACAATGGTTGCATCAAGTGAGAAGGAAATTGGATCCCATGTCTGCCTACTCTGGAAATTCAAATAATTTTTGGGCGGTCAAGTATAAAAGGAGGTCTACCCCTCTCATTTGAAATCCTAACAAAACCTAAGTTGTCTAATGATCCTAATTGCAAATTCAATTCAAGTGAGCAAGCAATCAAACATTCATCAAGCATTGGAGAAGAAGTGAAGTCAAGTTCAAGCATTCAAGATGACATCCATGATCAACCTTCTATGAATACATTCTACATGACATCCTTGTTAGATATCAGATAACTAGAGGACAACTGAGAGGGGGGGGGAGGTGGGGGGTGAATCAGTTGTCACCAGATTAAAGAACTTTAAACATTTAAATCCTTATTACCGAAACACATAAACTTAATACTAGAATGCATAAACCAAATACCAGAATGACTGATAAAGCATTTAAACATAGACATAAATCACAAAATAGTTACCACCCATCCATAACACATGACACCAAGATTTGTAAGTGGAAAACCCGGTAAAGGGAAAAACCACAGTGGGAAGCCTACCTATAGTCAGATAATACTTCTACAGTAAGTATGTGATTACAATATGAGGGGCCTGCCCATGTAAGAAGGCCAACAACCTAGAGTGTACTGCTCATCACAAAAAGGAGCCTCACTGACTATATAAACATCGAACTACAATCCGAAAAGAAGAGTGAAATACAAGTATATCATCTCCTATGTCTGAGTACAGTTTTGGTTAAGCTCAATACCAGAGGCCTTAAACCTCTCTTGCAAACCCAATTTGATCACCTATGACCAACCAAAACTTCTGCATATTATTACAACATTATTCGCACACAGATCATCCCATAACCTTGACCTATCAAAACCTTGATCTATAGAGAGATCTTACATCATATTTATACCAACCTAAGACCTAAACAGTTAGGTCGGCCACCTAAAAGATAATACAATAAATTCATAACATAAACCCATAATCCAATGATCAACCAAGTCGGCTTAGGCCAAAAACAATGTAAACCAATCATTAAATCTTGTCGGTAATGCATCAGGAACATCCTCCAACACATTACAGAAACCGGTCCATAACCTACATAACACCGAACCCAAAATAGGTCGCCATAAACCAAATCCAACACCACCGATGAACTAGAACACAAACAAGATAACCAACAACATCCTGAAATCCATTTAGAAGCTGCACCAACACCACTTATCACGTGCATCAAAAGTTCTTCAACAAAGCTCTTGCAGTAAACCCTTATCGGTGACCAAAAGGCTTACTAGAACAAATGATAGCTCTTGAGTCATCAAATCCCAAACCAACTGATCATGATACACATCTTAATATAATGAATGATAGATCCAAACCAATTCCACAAACCAAAGCATATTGGATCCTACCAGATCAATATCATAATCAACCACTCTACCGGAACCAATCAAAAACCGGTAAACAACCAAAACAACCGGTGTTTCCATAAATGAAAAAACATCAATGCAACACATAATCAATTCCAAATTGCCAACAATCTCCCCCTTTGGCCGAGAAAACTTTAAGAACCCCCCCCCCCCCTCGGACAAGGTATAAAAACCTAGTGAAAGGTGTATAATTGTCGAGGAAAATATTAATTTTACTGGCGAAATTTTGTGGTTTACGAAGAAAAATAATAATCTCCATTGGCGAATCATTCGTGATCGCTCAAAGTTTGTGAAAAATCCTGGCGAATTGTAATGTTATTAAAACCAAAAAAAAAAATTTCATCAGCGAATTGTAATGTTTTCAAACCAAAAAATATATTTGCATTGGCGATTTCAACCTATTTTCAAGCCATTAAAAAAAATATATTAGCGATTTCAACCTATTTTCAAACCATAAAAAACAATATTGGCGATTTCAACCTATTTTCAAACCATAAAAAAAAATATATTGGTGATTTCAACTTTTTTCCAAAATGTAAAAAAAATATATTGGCATCTCAGCAGTCCCTGTCAAGACATTAAAACACGTGGCACACAGTCATCAACCCTCTTCTTGAAAGACTGCCCATTTGAAAATATCGCGACCTAGCGACAAACCCTTATGACTCTATCTCTAGCTCACAAGATAAAAATGCTAAGCCTTCATAACCTTGAGAGCTAGCGACTAAGGGCAACTGAACTGCCACTCTCCAATTATTGACCACAAAATGTTAAGTCCTCGTCACCACAACGACCTGGAGATAGTGGTAACTTTAACCCTTGTCGTGTACTCGCTAACATAAAATTGTTTATCTCTTAACTGCTATCACTTCGCTCACAAGCTCGTGGTTTGATCACGTCTTCAGACATTTAACCTCACAAGATGGCGATAACCATAAAACTTAACCACAAACTGTCTAGTTGCTAGCTCACGACCTAAAAATGCTAACATTAAACAAACATGAGAGCTAGCGACAACTTTATGAAATGACTTACTCGCGGCTATAATGCATGACATCAGACCAACTCTATACCTCACGACCAAAGCAATTTCATTAACAATATCTTGTTCACTAACATTAGACACTAACACCCAAAAAGCTAGACCTCGAGATTTAAACCCAAACCAACTTGTCGCCATCTCACAGCTTGATCACATCTTCAGATATTTAACCTCGCGAGCTGGCGATAACCATAAAACTTAATCACAAACTGTCTAGTCACTATCTCGAGACCTAAAAATGCTAACATTAAACAAACATGAGAGCTAGCGACAATTGTATGAAATGAGTTACTCGCTAACTCTCACGGCTATTATGCATGACATCAGACCAACTTGAGACCTCGTGACCAAAGCAATTTCATTAACAATCTCCAGCTCGCTAACATAAAACACTAACACCCAAAAAGCTAGAGACCTTGCGATGTAAACTCAAACCAACTTGTCACCAGCTCACGGCTTGGTTACCTCTTCAGACATTAAACCTCGCGAGCTGACGATAACCATAAAACTTAACCACAAACTATCTATTCGCTAGCTCGCGACCTAAAAATGCTAACATTAAACAAACATGAGAGCTAGCGACAACTGTATGAAATGACTTACTCGCTAACTCTTGCGGCTATAATGCATGACATCAGACCAACTCTAGACCTTGTGACCAAAGAAATTTCATTAACAATATGCAGCTTGCTAACATAAAACGCTAAAACCCAATAAGTTAGAGACCTCGAGATTTAAACCCAAACCAACTTGTCGCCAGCTCACGACTTGATCACATCTTCAAACATTTAACCTCGCAAGCTGGTAATAACCATAAAACATAAACACAAACTTTCTAGTCGCTATCTCGTAAACTAAAAATGCTAATATTAAACAAACATGAGAGCTAGCGACAACTGTATGAAATGAGTTACTCGCTAACTCTCACGGCTATAATGCATGACATCAGACCAACTCGTGACCTCGCGATCAAAGCAATTTCATTAACAATCTCCAGCTCGCTAACATAAAATGCTAACACCCAAAAAGATAGAGACCTCGCGATGTAAACCCAAACCAACTTGTCGCCATCTCATGGCTTGATCACCTCTTCAGACATTTAACCTCACGAGCTAGCGATAACCATAAAACTTAACCACAAACTATCTAGTCACTAGCTTGCGACCTAAAAATGCTAACATTAAAAAAACATGAGAGCTAGAGACAACTGTATGAAATGACTTACTTGCTAACTCTCATGGCTATAATGCATGACATTAGACCAACTCGAAACCTCGCGACCAAAGCAATTTCATTAACAATATCCAGCTTGCTAACATAAAATGCTAACACCCAAAAAGCTAGAGACCTCGAGATTTAAACCCAAACCAACTTGTCGCTAGCTCGCGGCTTGATCACGTCTTTAGACATTTAACCTCACGAGCTGGCGATAACCATAAAACATAAACACAAACTTTCTAGTCGCTATCTCACGACCTAAAAATGCTAATATTAAACAAACATGAGAGCTAGTGACAACTGTATGAAATGAGTTACTCGCTAACTCTCATGGCTATAATGCATGACATCAGACCAACTCGAGACCTCGCGACCAAAGCAATTTCATTAACAATCTCCAGCTTGCTAACATAAAACACTAACACCCAAAAAGATAGAGACCTTGCAATGTAAACCCAAACCAACTTGTCGCCATCTCACGGCTTGATTACCTCTTCAAACATTTAACCTCACGAGATAGCGCTAACCATAAAACTTAACCACAAACTTTCTAGTCACTAGCTCGCGACCTAAAAATGCTTACATTAAACAAACATGAGAGCTAGTGACAACTATATTAAATGACTTACTTGCTAACTCTTGCGGCTATAATGTATGACATTAGACCAACTCGAAACCTCACGACCAAAGCAATTTCATTAATAATATCCAACTCGCTAACATAAAACACTAACACCCAAAAAGCTAGAGACCTCGAGATTTAAACCCAAACCAACTTGTCGGTAGCTCGCAGCTTGATCACGTCTTCAGACATTGAACCTCACGAGCTGGCGATAACCATAAAACTTAATTACAAATTGTCTGGTCGCTAGCTCGTGACCTAAAAATGCTATAAACATTAAACAAACATGAGAGCTAGCGATAACTGTATGAAATGGGTTACTCGCTAACTCTCATGGCTATAATGCATGACATCAGACCAACTCAAGACCTCATGACCAAAGCAATTTCATTAACAATCTCCAGCTCGCTAACATAAAACACTAACACCCATAAAGCTAGAGACCTCGTGACGTAGACCCAAACCAACTTGTCACCAGCTCGTGGCTTGATCACCTCTTCAGACATTTAACCTCACGAGCTGGCGATAACCATAAAACTCAACCACAAACTATCTAGTTGCTATCTCACAACCTAAATATGATATCATTAAACAAACATGAGAGCTAGCAACAACTGTATGAAATGACTTACTCGCTAACTCTCATGGCTATAATGCATGACATTAGACCAACTCGAGACCTCGTGACCAAAGCAATTTCATTAACAATATCTAGCTTGCCAACATAAAATGCTAACACCCAAAAAGCTAGAGACATCGCGATTCAAACCCAAACCAACTTGTCGCCATCTCGCGGCTTGATCACGTCTTCAGACATTTAACCTTGCAAGCTGGCAATAACCATAAAACTTAACCACAAACTATCTAGTCACTAGCTTGTGACCTAAAAATTCTAACATTAAACAAACATGAGATCTAGTGACAACTGTATGAAATGAGTTACTCGCTAACTCTCATGGCTATAATGTTGGAAACCAATAACACTAAGAGGGGGGGATGAATCAGTGTTATACCGGAATAGTAGATTTTAGCCTTAACAAAACATTCATGCACCAACCGGTATACCGGTATAAACGGAATTGAAAGAAGTAAAGAAACCAATATGCCAAACACATAAATGAGAACCATAACGCACAAATTTCTACGTGGAAAACCTCAATGAGGAAAAACCATGGTGGGATTTGTGACGCACAATATCAATTCACTATCCACATGAAGAGATATTACAATCTTTGATGGGCTTGCACTTGCAGGAAGGCTTATAGCCTAGAGCACACTGCTCAATCACAATAGGAGCCTCACTGACTACATAAAATTATAGACAAAAATCTAGAGAAATGGGAACTGCTAAGATAGCATCTTCTATGCCAAAATATAGTTCTGGTTTAAGCTCTGTTTGTTCCGATTGAAACCCTAAACCCCTTTAACCAGAATAACCCTTACAATAAATTCCTCACATACATAATCTCTCTGATATATTTTGCATCATATTACATTTACATATCCATTATATTACATCCCTATCATCATTCTTCTTATTCAAAATGATCTAATCAATCTGCCCTATATACCCTATACAAATTTATGCCTTATGTCATCTTAAAAAGATATACACAATATCAGATTACATGTCGGTTAGATAACATAAATGTATAAACATTAAAACAAGTTGCCGATGTCAGATCCAAGATAGGTCGGGCTCCAATACTGATAACCTTTTCTATACCGTCGGCCTGTATTGTTGGTGACCAAAGAAATCTGTCTGTCTTGTCGATGTTGGTGCCAATGTAGAATCTGTGAAGTGCCTGTCGGTACACCATATGAAGTCGGAACCCAAAATCATGTTGTCATCAATGACAACATAGTGAAACCAACCAATAGAGTTTTAATTTGCCAACATATAATGCATGACATCAGACCAACTCGAGACCTTGCGACCAAAGCAATTTCATTAACAATCTCCAACTCGCTAACATAAAATGCTAACACTCAAAAAGATAGAGACCTCGCAATGTAAACCCAAACCAACTTGTCTCCATCTTGCGGCTTGATCATCTCTTCAGACATTTAACCTCGTGAGCTAGCAATAACCATAAAACTTAACCACAAATTGTCTAGTGGCTAGCTCGCAACCTAAAAATGCTAATATTAAACAAACATGAGAGCTAGCGACAACTGTATGAAATGACTTACTCGCTAACTCTCGCGGCTATAATGCAAGACATAAGACCAACTCGAGACCTCACGACCAAAGCAATTTGATTAACAATATCCAACTCGCTAATATAAAACACTAACACCCAAAAAGATAGAGACCTCAAGATTTAAACCCAAACCAACTTTTCACTAGCTCGTGGCTTGATCACATCTTCAAACATTTAACCTCGCGAGCTAGCGATAACCATAAAACTTAACCACAAACTATCTAGTCGCTACCTCACGACCTAAAAATGCTAACATTAGACAAACATGAGAGCTAGCGACAACTTTATGAAATAAGTTACTCGCTAACTCTCATGGCTATAATGCATGACATCAGACCAACTCGAGACCTTGCACCCAAAGCAATTTTATTAACAATCTCCATCTCACTAACATAAAATGTTAACACCCAAAAAGATAGAGACCTCACGATATAAACCCAAACCAACTTGTCACCAAATTGTGGCTTGATCATCTCTTCAGACATTTAACCTCGCAAGCTGGCGATAACCATAAAACTTAACCACAAACTGTCTAGTCGTTAGCTCGTGACCTAAAAATGCTAACATTAAACAAACGTGAGAGCTAGTGACAACCGTATGAAATGACTTACTTGCTAACTCTCATAGCTATAATGCATGACATCAGACCAACTCGAGACCTCGCAAAGAAATAAATTTCATTAAAAATATCCAGCTCGCCAACATAAAATGCTAACACCCAAAAAGCTAGAGACCTCGCGATTCAAACCCAAACCAACACTTGCTAACCTTTCACTTAAAATGTTAAACATGAAATTGATCCATGAGTTAGAGATGAAACATAAAACATGTTTGACCAACTATTTGACCACCCTTCACATTGATAAGGACAAATAAAGAGAGGACAACTTAAATTTACAATGCACGACAACTAGCCAACGAACGCAAAAAACAAACACAAAAACCTAATCGCCATGAACATGACTAGAACTTGAGAAAAGACACTTCCATAAAACTAGAGGATAAACCCACGAAATGAATCGAAGCTAGACATGACTTAGCCAAAAAAAAGGCATTCCTAACAGGTGTGACCCTTGAAGTCAGACAGACTTTGTCTCGTCTTCCTAATATGAACGGTATTGGGGATTTTTGAATTTGGACAATTTGAAGAAGGGAATATATCATATTTTAAGACAAAGATTATTATCACAGAGAATATTTTGAGCCTTGGAGTTGGTATTTTGGAAAAATGGAAAAAAAATTTGTTCTAACATCATGTTAAGCATTTAATGTAGAAAGGTTCTAACAGTTATGCAATATAAATAATTGTATAGATCTCGTGACACAAATTGTTGTATTTCATGTTAAGCATAATGTGGAACCAATTTACCAAAGATAATATATATTCAAGAATCAAACTTCATGCATAACTAAATATATTCTCTTAGCTCTAAGAGTCAAGACTCTAAATTTCTTAAACTAGAACTAAAATATATAGTAACAGTCAACATGCAGTTACAAACAACTATCAGAAACCAAATTCTAATTGTTTACTAATAACTCAAATTCACAATTAAAAATATGAAATAAGTATCCGTTCTGATTGACAATTTCAAGGAATGCAATATAAAAAATCATCAACAACAACTATAGTTTTGTTACACACAGCCTCAAGACTATACAAAGATGGTGGTGGGGGCTTTTGTTCATCATGCACTATTTTCTTGGGAGGATTTGAATCTGCAGTTGGAGAAGTATGATTTGTTTACTGGAGAGGTGTGGTGGGGAGGTTTTTAAAATAGATATATCTTTGTTTTTTGACTCAGTGCCAAGATCTGTTTTCCTCTCCTTCATCTATGGCTTGGGATACACATCTCCTCACACTTTTCTACATTGTGTTCAACAATTTGTAGTTCAAGTCGGGGAGCCATTGGCTTCAATTGTAATGGCTAAATTTAGGGTTGTGTGGCAAATATGTGATCATTCTCTGGTTGACCCTCACAGGTATCCCTCATCTTTCCCAACTCCAATGGAGGCCGCTTCATCTCAAGAATCAAGAATTGGAATATGATATTTCTCTAGCTAGGGTGGTAGGTTAAAGGTGGTAGAATTTGGGTTGATCCAAGTTTGGCATTTTTAAACATGTATTCTCTTTGTCCTTTTTTGATAATCTCGCTTCATCGATTGTACGGATTTAGTTTTGTTGTTGTCCATATCGGGAAAGGGTTTGTCTCTCTCAATCTCCATCTAGGGCTTTTTTCAAATGACCCCATGTCTACTTCTAGGGGGCCTCTCTTTCAGAATTGTATCTATTAGGGGGATGGAGATAGTGTAATTTTATTGTACCTAAGTATATGTAAATCTTCAATTATTATTAATATATTATAGGCCATGGCCTTTTACTCAAAAAAAACAAAAAAACTATAGTTTTGTTACTTGTAAATTGTAATAACTAATATGACTCAAGAAGTGTAGTATAAATACCTAAAAATTGGCTGCTAATTCACTTCAGTGACTCAATCTGGACTCTGAGGCTTCTATATCCCAAATCGACTCAAGATCTTGAACCTGACTAGTACTAATAGGTCCATCTTCATTCTAAGTCGAGTATTCAAAAATTTCTTCGTCTTCAATTTCACGTTGACTCTAAGATCGATCATTTGTCTCAGCACTAGTAGTAGCACCACCATCTTTTGAAGTGTTGTACAACCCTCATCTTTCGTGCATGGAATTCCAGATTGCTAGTGCCCTATCATAAGGAAAATCTCTGACATTATACTGAGTTACAAACAACCTCAAGCAAGTTTCCAAATTTTTGTCTAGTTTGTTTCTAATCTTTGATTTCAAAAGCCCTAATGCACTGAAAACTCTCTCATCTCCCACCGACCCCAATATCATTGTTTGACATAAATCAACAAGTTTAAAATATTCTAGTATTGAAGTATGCAATACTTCACTATGATCTATCATTTTCCAAAGCCTTGTTATTGATCCAACTTCAAATGGATTCTCGAAGTTTTCCAACCGTTGTTTCAAACACAATGCAAAGCGTTTACATTGGTTTTTAAGATATATTTGAATTTAAAATTCCTTCTATTGGTTGTCCATTGCAATATGCATCTTTTGAAAATGTCAATATCAATTCCTCTAGTTTTTTTATGAAACACCTTTGCGTCATTTGGATTATCTCCAAATGAATGTCAAAATTGAGGATACACACAACCCATGGCTTCAAGTATTTCTTCTTGAGGAAATATTTCATGAATCTCAATTGAAAGTTCATATGCAATAGACTTCAAATTATCACTAACAGATTTAACAATCCTGTCAAAATCTTCCTTTTTAATTGGTAGTGCTCTGCCTCGCTTGCCTATCTTAGATTGGTGCATTGGTATCTAAAATCCTTTTACAAAGACACATAACTCATTTTTTGCATTGAAATGTAAAAACAATTTAGCATGATTCAAATCTATAATTGTCTGCCACCTAAAAAAATTTGGGCTTCGCCCTGTTAGATTTGAATATAGACCATCCAGGGCCAAGCATGTCATTTTTCGTAGAGTGTTATACTCATTGATATACATAGTTCTATCTTGGGATTTCTTAACAAGTTTTTTCATTGAATCCAACATGGGGAGAAGACTAGCTAAAGTTAACAGAGTCTCTATATCACTTAACTTATGTAAGAGATCAGGGGCTTTGTCTACTGTGAGGCATTGCTCGTGCATTAGTCTGATCAAGGATTGATATCCCATTAGAACTCGTTCCATTGGTCCATGCAAGAAGATCTATCTAGTCTCAACGTCCCTGAGAAGCTTGTTTCCTATTGTTACTCCCTCAACAAAAATCTAAAATTCTGCAAAATGTTAGGACTTCGACAGAAGTATGAGTGGAGCTTGTGGACCAGATCTTCAACTTTTGATAGTGTAGGGAAACTGCTTACAATTATATATGCTAAATTCATTTGATGGACCATGCAGTGAATTCCAAGCATGTATGGTGATATACTAGTTTGTAATCTTGCGCAAAGACCGGTCCTTTGACCTTGCATTACTGCAACTCCATCAGCTCCAACACACGCCAACTTCTTGGAAATTGTCAAGTCATCCATACTAGCAATTTCATTCAAAGCTTTCTTAACTTCCAAATATAAATTTCCTGTTGTTGAGTTGCCCCTTATTTTATGAACACATAGTAGATGAGCTCAATGGACATGTTCTTTTACGGTATACACATGCATACAGACCCAAGCAGTGTTATCTACCACAATAACTTCATCTATGGATAATGAAATGAATTTTGACTCTTTTACACTCTCCTGTAAATTTTGCTTTTCCACCTCGGCAAGACAGTTTGCCATTTCCCATCCAACTTTTATTAACCAATGTGACATAGGATAGTGAGGAAAATTCAAAAAAGATAATAAATTACTATATTCTAGGAAATCTTTCATAGGATGCCCTCTTGACAGAATATGAAAAATAACACTCATCTAAATAGTCTTTTCTAGGTTTGTGGCTTTCACTGCATGTTCAATCCCAGCCTTGATTGTATTTCCACTATTACCAATCAATGTCATTTTTTGGTTATGTCCTTCATATTCTGCGTCGTACTTAACATGAAGACATTCTTCCTTTGATTTCCATCTTACTACTAGTGTTTCCTTTCTATCTATGATCTGTTTTTCATAAGCCTTACCAATATGCTTTTCTATGGTGTCAAGCTTTAGCTGCAACTTCTTCTCTCTTTTAGTTTTCCAGCTACAAATCTTACACCTGCATTTTGTTGGTTGTTCATCATTGTTTGGGACTAGTTCAATGAATGGGTACTTTTCTACCCAATCAAGCTTAAAGCTCCTTGTCATTTCCCACTCTCGACCCATTTTTACTTTTCGTTTTCTTTTCTTCCTACCAACATCATCTTTAGTGTTAGCATTTTGATCCAAGGGAATTATCTCATTATGGGTATCCCTTACAACATCTTCTCCCATGTCGATATTGTCATCCTCATTTGACGCATTTAACTCAATGACAATCCCACCTTGTGGTAGTGGTGAGCTACTATGAATGGCTTTTGCAACTGTAGAAGTTGATGGACCAGAAACTTTGCCAATTCCAAAGTAAGACTTTATGGTAGTATCTCTAAGTTTTGGGCATTTTGATGGCCTCCCAATCCCTTCACCGCCCTGAGGAGTCTTACCCTTGTATGGCCTCCCAATCCCTTGACCATCCTGAGGATTCTTACCCTTGTTTGGCCTCCCAATCCCTTCATTTCCCTGAGGAGTCTCACCCTTGTCTGACATCTCAATCCCTTCACCACCCTGAGGAGTCTCATTGTTGTCTAACATCTTGACCTCTCACTACGAATTAAAACTAATACTATGAAGTATGAAGAAATGATTACTCACCTTTACGCTTTCTCAATTCTCTGAATAAGGAATCAAGAATGCCTAGACCTGTGTTGTAGGATTGCAACTCTGGCCCTTCGCCCTACAATCAACTTCAAGGTTCCAATTCAAATTGCGCAATGTGAATTGAGAGCTCCCAAATTTACTAATCAGACATGAAAAAATTGTAAGGAAGACTATTTCAAACTTTCAATTGTATTTATATCAATCCATGATTCCATTTTTGGCGAATTCTGTGGGCTTTTCAAAATGCATCTTATTGGCCCTCCGATTTGTATGTAGGTGTCATACTCTATATGCATTGGAAATTTGGAATTTGGTGAAATGAGTCCTCGAATGCTTATAATGTTTTATTGGCCCTCCGATTTGTATGTAGGTGTCATACTCTATATGCATTGGAATTTGGTGAAATGGGTCCTCGAATGCTTATAATGTTTTAATTGTTATTGCTGAATTGGGTCTCATTATGCTTAACGTAAAATTTAACAATTGACAAAATGGCTAGGTGCATGAAATGAAGATTTAATTAACCATTGGCAAAATAGGTCATGGGTACAATGTCGTGTTACTATTTATGGTGAATAAGGGAGGTGATCTAATACCCACATCCGAGTGATTCCAGGCAAATATAATGGGTATCCACGTGAAATGGTATATGGTCAATGGTGAATCTAAAATACATTGGACCGCTAATGCCAAAATTCTGGGTGATTTGCCCACCGTGTTGTCCAATACTATTCGCCAATTTCAGGAAAATAGAATCGTTGAATTCACCAAAAGGCGAAGATTCACCACTAAAAAACGCTCTGCCCTTTGGTATTGATGGCAACACTAGATGTGAAAAACATCCAAGTGCCAAGAAATGCCAAACAGGTCTCCCCCAATGGAAGACAACTGACAATCTCCCACAAAATGATATAGCAATGAAGTTTTGAACCAAACTCACTTTTGACTAATATTTTGTTAAGCTCTGGTTTTCACATATATCTCTCACCCTTTGACATCAATGCCAAAGATCTGGCATAAAACATCAAAGAAAAATTATAAATCCTCTGAATCAAACAGCTGATTAGTCCCCTTGAGTAGTAGCACCACCACGTCAATCCGGAATGAGTATTAACTCTGATAATGCATACCAGACTGATGCCAATAAACATCACTCAGGTCTCCATCGGAGGGGCAGAAACCCCCAACCTGTCTCTGAAGTACTCAAATGATTCTTTAGGCAAATGTTTAGTGAAAATGTCTGCAATCTGCTCTTTAGTGTTCACATAAACCAGTTTGACTTCATTTGCTTGCACCTTCTCCTTCAAAAATTTATACTTGATAGATATGTGCTTTGTCTTAGAATGAAATATCGGATTTTTTGATATATCAATAGCAACAGAGTTATCACAGTGAATAACTATCAAATCATTACAATCCACCTTTATATCCTTCAACATTTGCTTCATCCATAGAACTTGTGTACAGTTAGTAGCAACAACAACATACCCAGCTTCAATAGTAGATAAAGAAGTGCATGACTGTTTCTTGCCGATCCATGAAACAAGTTTCTTTCCAAGAAAGAAAGCTCCATCGGATGTGCTCTTCTGGTCATCAGCATCTCCAGCCCAATCTGCATATGTATATGCACATAATGTAAAGTCATCATTTTTAGGATACAACAAATCATATTTAGTTGATCCCTGCAAATACCTAAAAATCCTTTTCACTGCACTCTCATGATTTTCTCTAGGATCACTATGATATCTTGATACAATACAAACTACATTCATTATATCCAGTCTAGTCTAAGTCAGATATAACAAAACACCAATCATAGATTTGTACCTAGTAGGATTTACTGATGTAGATGCATCTTTCTTTGTCAATTTCTCACTTGTAACCATAGAAGTACTAATCGGTTTACAATTTTCCATACCAAAATTCTTCAACATCTCTCTAGCATACTTAGTTTGACAAATGAAAATACCTTTATTAGTTTGATTAATTTGCAAACCTAAGAAAAATCTCATCTCCCCAATCATAGACATCTCGAATTCATTCTTCATATTGTTAGAGAATTGCATACACAACTTATCTTCACCTCCAAAGATGATATCATCAACAAAGACCTCAATAATCAATATGTCATCATCAATGATCTTATAATATAAATTACTATCATCATTACCTTTAGTGAAATCAACCTTCAAAAGATATTTATCCAGTCTTGCATACCAAGCTCTAGGGGCTTGTTTCAATCCATATAAAGCTTTCCTTAACCTGCAAACCATGTTTTTGTCATCTGAAAATGAAAATCCATTAGGTTGCTCAATATAAACTTCCTCTTCAAGATCTCCATTCAAAAATGCACACTTAACATCCATCTAATAAACCTTGTAATTCTTATGAGCAGCATAAGCAAGAAATAATCTCACAGCTTCAATCCTAGCTACCGGTGCAAATGTTTCATCATAATCAATTCCTTCCTTCTGAGAATATCCTTTACAAACCAATCTAGCTTTATTCCTCACAAATTGTCCTTCCTCATTCAATTTATCCCTGAAAACTCATTTAGTTCTAATAACATTCTTATTTATAGGCCAGGGAACTAAAGTCCATGTGTTATTCTTTTCTATCTGATCTAATTCTTCTTCCATAGCTTTCATCCAATATTAATCTTTACAAACTTCAATTATTGATTCCAGTTCAACTTGAGAAATAAAACATACCTCATCATTTGCCAACCTTATTCTTGTCATCACTCCTTTTCTTTTGTCTCCAATGTGATAACTCAATGATGAACCACTAGTACCAAACTGATACTGAGAGGCGGGGGGGGTGAATCAGTACAAACACCAATATAGTCCAAAATTGGTTTGACAACAAATACTCCAAAAGACTAACAAACAAGGATACCGGTAAAACAGAGTGCAACTGGCAACATCCAGTATAGCTTAACCAGTCATGAACTGGTCACTCAATAAGCTTTCCTCTTGGCTCAATACCACGGTATCATTATATTCTCATGCATAAACAAGTAAACTTAACCATCAGATCTACACAATAGTGAGTTCAATATGTTTTATAGACAGACATAAAACATAGAACCTTCATGTGCTTAACAGGTAAAACAAAGCATCACAAGACAAAAGCATTTCACATGACACACATATTTTTCACGTGGAAACCCAACTGGGAAAAACCACAGTGGGGATGAATACCCACAAGCTACTTTTTGAACTCTTTAGAAGTCCGCTCTGTTAGGAGCCTTGTCCGGTTAAGGACACTACAATAGGTTCTGGTAGGAACCAATCTTGTTAGGGATCACCCGATTAAGGGTTAAACCCGGTAGGGTCACCTTGTTAGAGGATTTCAAGAACTCAATAGCTGAAAGGATCTCCTAAGCTTCTCAATCTTCTCAGAACTCATTAGCCTCGAGTTACCTGGTTAAAGGATTTGAAACAAGCCAGTTAAGACCACCCAATTTAAGGGATTTTGAATCAAGCTAGTTAAGGCTACCCTGTTAGGGGATTTTACAACTATTGAAGTGGTTAGAGATCAACAGGTATTACAATGATTTGTTAACAACACTCAATGCTAATGCAGATCTATTTTGGCTCCTCTTCACCTTCTACACATTCACTTTGCAGATATCTCTTCTCTCCTTTGGTCTGGCAAGAATCACGTATCACTTCCCTTGGATACACACTCACAAATTTTGCCAACAACCTCAAAAAGAAACACAACATCGACCTTATAGGAAACATACAGGCCGGTATCAAAAACCCTAAATTCTAAACCTATTAGGTTAAGCAATTCAAATGGTTAGATCCTGACCATTGAATCATATTGCATTAAATGCAACAATCTTGAATTGATCTCAAGACATTCTCCATCGTCCATTATCCACCATTTTCATGGTGACTGATAACCCATCACGCATTATCACCGTTTGACAGACTTCGCACTTTCCCGAGGTGGATAGGAATGGTCTTCTTCATGCAAGATCCTTCACGTGCATAGAGCTTACGTGGCAACACGATCTATCCTCCATCATATTACTAACTCATCACATGAAGATTACCGATTGAGTCACTTGAGTTGCTCCAACCGGAAACCCTGAAGTGGAAGCTACCTACCAACCGGTAACCATACAATGCTTCCATGTGCTGGTTCACATAACTACATGTCGATTCACCTTGAACAAATGTGCCGCTTCACTTTGGCATATAAACCGGTTCATACATATACTGGTTCCTCTCTCTTCACCTATCACATGTGCTGGTTCTCACCATGTCTCATATTGACATCAATGACAACATACAATATCATTATGTCTTCATGCTGGTTCACATAATGCCAACAATCTCCCCCTTTGGCATTGATGGCAATATACAAAAGATATCTTCTTTGCTTCACATCTTCTCCCCATTTGCTGCAGATATCTTTTCGCTTCACTCCTTCTCCCCTTTGACAACAATGCCAAAGTGGAGGTACAAACATTTCTATTTCATCATGTTGCTCCCCCTGAGGAGTAGCATCCTTCAACACACCAATCAACCAAAACTTTGTCTTTCCAGTACCTGACTGATGTGGAACAATCACTTTTAGTTTACCTCCTGAAGGGGTAATACCCCTAATTCACCTCTCCAATGCACAAATGTTGTTTTTGGGAGAGGCTTGGTGAATATATCTGTTAACTGCTCCTTACTGGACACATGCTCCAGTGCAATCTCTTTATTCTGAACCTTTTCCCTCAAGAAATGATACTTAAGCTCAAAATGCTTGGTTCTAGAATGTAAAACCAGATTCTTTGATATATTGATAGCACTTGTGTTATCACAGAATATAATTACCGGTTCAGATACAGGGATCTTGAAGCCTTCCAGTACATGCTTCATCCAGATTGTCTGAGTGCAGTTCATGAAAGCTACAACATACTCCGCTTCTGCTAGAGACTGAGAGATGCAACTTTTTTTTTTACTCATCCATGAGACCAGTCTACCACCGAGAAAGAATGCACCACCGGTTGTGCTCTTCCGGCCATCCACATTACCGGCCCAATCAGCATCTGTGAATACTTTCAGATTGAAATTATTGTTGTATGGGTACCACAATCCATAGTCAACTGTTCCCTTCAGATACCTAAGAATCCGCTTGACTTCACTTAAGTGAGACTCTCTTGGACTCTTCTGGAACCTTGCAGTGATGCCAACTACATGGGCAATATCTGGTCTACTATGCACTACATAATGCAACTTACCAATCATTGATTGGTATTCCTTCTCATCAACCAGTGCGGAATCATCTTCCTTTGTCAATTTGCAACCGGTCACCATCGGTGTACCAACCGGTTTGCTATCTTCCATGCCAAAAGTCTTCAACACCTCTTTTACATATTCAGACTGAGTGATGAAGATTCCATCTTCCATCTACTGGATCTATAGTCCATTGAAGAACTTAATCTCCCCTATGAGTGACATCTCAAACTCTTTCTTCATCTCATCAACAAACTCATGACTCGTCTTATCATCTCCACCAAAGATGATGTCATCAACAAAAACTTCATAGATCAGGATCTGATCTCCTTCAGATTTCAAGTAGATGTTGTTGTCTTCACTTGTTCTCTCAAATCCAATCTTCACAAGATGGGAATGTAGGCACTCATACCATGCCCTAGGTGCTTGCTTTAGACCATATAATGCTTTATGTAGCCTACATACCATGTCACTATCTTCAGATAGGGCAAACCCATCTGGTTGCTCAATATACACCTCCTCTTCAAGTACACCATTTAGAAATGCAGATTTTACATCCATTTGATATACCTTGAATCTCTTAAAAGCTACATATGCAAGAATCATACGAACTCCTTCCAGTTTGGCTATAGGAGCAAAGGTTTCCCCATAGTCTTCACCTTCTTCTTGAGCATATCCTTTGCATACCTATCTGGCTTTATTCCTAATCACCGTGCCATCCTCATTCAACTTATTTCTGAACACCCATTTGGTGCCAATGACATTTTTATGCTCTAGTCTGGGTACCAAGGACCATGTACCATTTTTCTCTATCTGGTCAAGTTCTTCTTCCATTGCCTTGATCCAATCTTCATCTTTATGAGCCTCTTTGAATGACTTAGGCTCAAGTTCAGAGATCATACATAAGTTTTCTCTGATCTTTCTTCTAGTAAGGATTCCTGCATCCTTATCACCTATGATCTGCTTGGGATCATGATTCAACTTGACATACTGAGGAATGGTCTTAATTGGTTCTTCTTGCTTTTCTTCTTCATCCTCATCTTCATCAGTATCAGCATTCACCGGGTCAGGAACACTGTTATTGGTACTAGGTTGACTGACAACCGATTCCCAGAAGGTTACAACTAGTTCATTTACAACTTGCTCACTGCCTGTTTCCTCAGTCTTCTCAGAGGATTCATCAACTTTTACATTGATACTTTCCATAATTCTCTAAGTCCTATTGTTATAGCACTTGTAAGCTTTACTCTTGGTGGAATATCCTAGAAATATTCCCTCATCACATTTAGCTTCAAATTTACCCTGATGATCACTCCTCTTGATGTAACATTTGCTACCAAATACCTTAAATTAGTTAAACACAGGTGTCTTACCGGTCCAATACTCATAAGGAGTTTTGTCCTTACTCTTTTTGATGAGTACTCAGTTCATAGTGTAGACTGCAGTGCTCACCACTTCTCTCCAGAAGGTGTGAGCAACCTTTCCTTGGATCAACATGGTTCTAGCTTCTTCAACCACAGTCTGGTTATTCCTCTCTGCTAGGCCATTCTGCTGTGGAGTCCGGGGGGCAGACAGCTGTCTCTTGATGTCAAATTCTTCACAATACTTGTTGAATTCACTGGAAGTGAATTCCCCTCCTTGATCAGTTCTAAGACATTTGATCCTTTTACTGCTTTCCTTCTCCACTAATGCTCTGAATGCTTTGAATTTCCCAAAAGCTTCAGACTTGTCTTTCAAGAATGTGACCCACATCATTCTTGAGCAGTCATCAGTGAGAATCATGAAGTACCTATCACCCTGCACACTTCTAGTTTTCATAGGACCACATAGATCAGTATGCACAAGATCAAGCAAGTTGTCAGTAGTGAAAGATTTACCTTTAAAGGTTGAGGAAGACATTTTCCCCAATTGACATTCTCTACACAAGGTATTATCCAGTTTTCTCAGCACCGGCAACCCTCTAACTGCTTTGATCTTACTAGCCTTCACAATGTTGTCAAAGTTCACATGACAGAATCTCCTATGCCATATCCAGCTATCATCAAGCTTAGCCATAAGACATGTACTTATATTAGCATTTAGATGAAATAGGTTACCTTTAGTCTGCATGTCGGTGGCTACCAATTTACCATCTTTACCTTTGATTCTGCAAATTCCATTCTTGAATTGCAGAGTGAGACCACTGTCATTTAGCTGGGCAACACTTAGAAGGTTGTGTCTGAGACCATCAACCCAGTACACATTGTCAGCACTACTCTTTCCATTCAAAGAGATGGACCCTCTGCCTTTGACCATACATGGTGCATCATTGCCAAAGCGAACCACACCACCATCATACTCCTCTAAGGATAGAAACTTGCTCCGATCACCAGTCATATGGTGAGAACAGTTGCTGTCAATGATCCACTCATTGGAATCATCAAACCGGGAGACAAGAGCCTTCTTGTCTGCCACATCTTCCTTTACAGCAACAAACACAATGTCTTCATTCTCTTCATCTTCTGATTCCTCATCTGTGACACCTTCATCAACTACCACAAAACAATTTCTCTGGTTTATCCTTGTTGTCACTATTAGGACAGTTCATAGCAATATGTCCTATCTGGTTACAGGAGAAACATTTCAAAGGAAGCTTACCTTTGTACTTACCAGTCCCTTTTGGGAATCTCCTGGCTAGAAGAGCTTCAAATTCCATCAGAAACTCTTCATCCTTCATTTCTCTGTTCTGACTGGGTTCCCCACTAGTGCTAGCCTCTTTTCCTTTTCTGGATGGTATGGCAGAAGCTTTAAAAGCTGATTCTAATTTTTGAACACTACCATCAAAACTATTCAGCTCATAGGCTGTCAACTTGGCTATGATGGAGTCCAAGGATGCCTTAGACTTGTCTATTGATCTCAGCTCCTGAATAGCAGCAACCCTTATTGCATAGACCAACAATAGGGATCTCAAGACTTTACTTACCACAGTGGAATCTTCTATTTTGCCACCTGCACTCTTTATTTCTCCAACAACTATTTTGATTCTTATTCCATACTGCTGAATGGTCTCTCCTTCAACCATCTGCATGTCTTCAAATTTCCCTCTCAAGCTTTCTTCCTTAGCCTGTTTTACATTCTCATCGCCACCATAGATATTTTCAAGAGCATCCCATACCTCTTTGGGGTTTGCCTTGTCTTAAACATCAATAAACTCAATGTCAGATAAACTACTGATGAGAGCTTCCATGACTTGCCCATTTTATTGTATCTCTCTCTTTTGGTAATCGGTGAGAGTACTGGTAGGCACAACATATACATTTTCAACATAACTCCAGTGTTGAACACCCATGCTTTTGATGAATATCTTCATCCTGTCTTTCCATATACCAAAATTTTCCCTGTTAAACTTTGGACCTTCCCTCTTCATCATTTGTCTAGGATCTTTTCCTCAAGCCGTTAGGCTTACAGCACAGAGGACCTGGAGGAGCTTTGATACCAATTGATAACTCAATGATAAACCACTAGTACCAAACCGGTACTGAGAGGGGGGGTGAATCAGTACAAACACCAATATAGTCCAAAATTGGTTTGACAACAAATACTCCAAAAGACTAACAAACAGGGATACCGGTAAAACAGAGTGCAACTGGCAACATCCAATATAGTTCAACCAGTCATGAACCGGTCACTCAATTAGCTTTCCTCTTGGATCAATACCACAGTATCATTATATTCTCATGCATAAACAAGTAAACTTAACCATCAGATCTTCACAACAGTGAGTTCAATATGTTTTATAGACAGGCATAAAACATAGAACCTTCATGTGCTTAACAGGTAAAACAAAGCATCACAAGACAAAAGCATTTCACATGACACACATATTTTTCACGTGGAAACCCAACTGGGAAAAACCACGGTGGGGATGAATACCCACAAGCTTCTTTTTGAACTCTTTAGAAGTCCACTCTGTTAGGAGCCTTGTCCGATTAAGGACATTACAATAGGTTCTGGTAGGAACCGATCCTGTTAGGGATCACCTGGTTAAGGGATACCCGGTTAAGGGTTAAACCCGGTAGGGTCACCTTGTTAGAGGATTTCAAGAACTCAATAGCTGAAAGGATCTCCTAAGCTTCTCAAGCTTCTCAGAACTCATTAGCCTCAAGTTACCCAGTTAAGGGATTTGAAACAAGCTGGTTAAGACCACTCGATTTAAGGGATTTTGAATCAAGCTAGTTAAGGCTTCCCTGTTAGGGGATTTTACAACTGTTGAAGTGGTTAGAGATCAATAGGTATTACAATGATCTGTTAACAACACTCAATGCTAATGCAGATCCATTTTGGCTCCTCTTCACCTTCTACACATTCACTTTGCATATATCTCTTCTCTCCTTTGGTTTGGCAAGAATCACGTATCACTTCCCTTGGATACACACTCACAACTTTTGCCAACAACTTCAGAAAGAAACACAACGTTGACCTTATAGGAAACATACAGGTCGGTAACAAAAACCCTAAACCCTAAACCTGTTAGGTTAAGAAATTCAAATGGTTCGATCCTGACCATTGAATCATACTGCATTAAATGCAACAATCTTGAATCAATCTCAAGACATTCTCCATCGTCCATTATCTACCGTTTTCATGGTGGCTGATAACCCATCACGCATTATCACCATTTGACAGACTTTGCACTTTCCCGAGGTGGATAGGAATAATCCTCTTCATGCAAGATCCTTCACGCGCATAGAGCTTACATGGCAACACGATCTGTCCTCCATCATACAGCTAACTCATCACACGAAGATTACCGATTGAGTCACTTGAGTTACTCCAATCGGAAACCCTGAAGTGGAAGCTACCTACCAACCGGTAACCATACAATGCTTCCATGTGCCGATTCACCTTGGACAAATGTACCGCTTCACTTTGGCATATAAACTGGTTCGTACATATACCGATTCCTCTCTCTTCACCTATCACATGTGCTGGTTCTCACCATGTCTCATATTGACATCAATGACAACATACAATATCATTATGTCTTCATGTCGGTTCACATAATGCCAACAATCTCCCCCTTTGGCATTGATGGCAATATACAAAAGATATCTTCTCTGCTTCACATCTTCTCCCCATTTGCTGCAGATATCTTTTCGCTTCACTCCTTCTCCCCCTTTGACAACAATGCCAAAGTGGAGGTACAAACATTTATGTTTCATCATGTTGCTCTCCCTGAGGAGTAGCATCCTTCAACACACCAATCAACCAAAACTTTGTCTTTCTAGTACTTGACTGATGTGGAACAATCACTTTTAGTTCACCTCCTGAAGGGGCAATACCCCTAATTCACCTCTCAAATGCACAAATGTTGTTTTTGGGAGAGGCTTGGTGAATATATCTGCTAACTGCTCCTTACTGGACACATGCTCTAGTGCAATCTCTTTATTTTGAACCTTTTCCCTCAAGAAATGATACTTAAGCTCAAAATGCTCGGTTCTAGAATGTAAAACTAGATTCTTTGATATATTGATAGCACTTGTGTTATCATAGAATATATTTACTGGTTCAGATAGAGGCATCTTGAATCCTTCTAGTACATGCTTCATCCAGATTGTCTGAGTGCAGTTCATGAAAGCTGCAACATACTCCGCTTCCGTTGTAGACTGAGAGATGCAACACTATTTTTTACTCATCCATGAGACCAGTCTACCACCGAGAAAGAATGCACCACCAGTTGTGTTCTTTCGGTCATCCACATTACCAGCCCAATCAGCATCTGTGAATACTTTTAGATTGAAATTATTGTTGTATGGGTACCACAATCCATAGTCAACTGTTCCCTTCAGATACCTAAGAATCCACTTAACTTCACTTAAGTGAGACTCTCTTGGACTCTTCTGAAACCTTGCATATTATTACAACATTATTCACACACAGATCATCCTAGAACCTTGACCTATCAAAACCATGATCTACAAAGAGATCTCACATCATATTTATACCAACCCAAGACCTAAATAGTTAGGTCGGCCACCTATAAGATAATACAATAAATTCATAACATAAACCCATAATCCAATGATCAACCAAGTCGACTTAGGCCAAAAAAAATGTAAACCAATCATTAAATCTCATCGGTAATGCATCAGGAACATCCTCCAACACGTTACAGAAACTAGTCCATAACCTAGATAACACCATACCCAAAATAGGTCACCACAAACCAAATCCAACACCACCGATGAATTGGAACATGAACAAGATAACCAACAACTTCCTAAAATCCATCTAGAAGCCACACCAACACCACTTATCACATGCATAAAAAGATCTTCAACAAAGCTCTTCCGGTAAAACCCTTACCGGTGACCAAAAGGCTTACTAGAACAAATGATAGCTCTTGAGTCATCAAAACCTGAAACTATTGATAGTGATACACATCTGAATAGAATGAATGGCAGATCCAAACCAATTCCACAAACCAAAGCATACCAGATCCTACCAGATCAATATCATAATCAACCACTCTACCAGAACCAATCGGAAACTGGTAAACAACCAAAACAACCGATGTTGCCATCAATGACAAAACATCAATGCAACACATAATCAATTCCAAATTGCCAACAATCCGAAAACCCTTGCGTGAGGATTCAAGCAAGCTTCATCAAGGTATACATTTCAATCACAAGCATTTCATTTAAGATATATCCTTTCCCTCAAAAGGAAAGCATCTTGTTGCAATTTTCCATTACAATTATCATTTCAATTTCAAGGTTCTAACTTTGAGTATGGCCATTTTCGCATTGTAATAGCTTGAATTTATCCCAAATGTGTAACAATGCATGTGCCTATTGTACATTGAATTAATAATGGCATATTTGACCTTTATTGAGTGTCACCATTCGCGTGGTGTATTTTTTTACATGTCTATCTAACTAGTTAGCAAGCTAGAAAACTATTAAATTCTTGCAAAGCTTTTGTAAGATATCTTTTCATAATATTGAAAGAGGTGTATAGGTATGCACATAGATTACTAAGTAGACTCATTTAATAATTTGTAACTGTAGTCACACAAATCTGTCCATTTTAATTAAATGAATATTTCGTATTTATTTGATTAAAAATCCACTAGCCACCAATTAATTAAATTAATATTTAATTAATTCATCCCCAAACATTCTTCTATTAATTAAATAAATTATTCAATTTATTTTAATTAATTCATTAAAATCAAATTCCCATTAATTAAATAAATAAATCAATTTATTTAATTAAATCCCTTTTTCCTTTTTTAAATAAATTAACATTTATTTAAATCATTATCCTCCCCCCCACTTGCATTTTCCTACAAATGCAACTTGCACACATTTTGAAATAAATGAATTTTTATTTTAATAAAATCCTATTTTCCCTCACCCACCAAATCCACTTGCAAAATCTAATCCCCTTCTAGATTCTTCTAACCCCTTCCTAATTAACTTAATCCATCCCCTAATTATTGTCACATTCCTAAGCAAAATGGAGTCACTTCTCAAATGGCCCAAAGTCTTGGATAACCATTGAAGGTTTTCAACCTTCAACCACCAAAAACCCCGAAGTCTTTGAAAACCATTAAAGGCTTCCAACTTTCAACCACTTAATCCACAAAGTCTCCAATAACCATTAATGGTTAACCCAAACCCTCCCACATGGTTAAAACATTTGTTTTGACTCAACCTCTATCCAACCCAAGGGTCTCATCAAGCATTTAATGCTTTGACCATGATTATCTCTTAATCATTTGCACAAAGGTTTATCCTTGCATTAACTCCTAATCCAGTGGGTAATCCTAATTTAGGCTTGACTCTTAGCCTTTAGATAACCATGAGGTCTTCTCAGGCCTTTAATGCCTCCAACCTCTTCTCTCAACCCAATCTTATGTTGACATTTGTCACCATTTCATTGGTGCCAATTGTGCACATGGATCCCCAACTTTCAAGCTTGACCCTTGATTAAACCTTTCAATCCTGGCCATCCATTGCTCCATTTTTCCTATAAATAGAGCCCATTCTTTCATAATCCAGATCCTGAAAACTTGTAAGCATTTAGACTATAGCCATTTTAGAGAGCATTTTAGCATAAACAATCTAATCTTTTGTCTTTTGGTTAAAATATATCATTTTAGCATTAAAATAGCTTTTCATTTCATGTTTGGAGCTATTCTACAATCTCAATCCTCCATAAGCATCCATAGTGCAAAAAGATGCTGAGAGCTACACTATTTTGGAACTTGGAGAGGAGAGGAACAAGGGAGAAGGAACTAATATCATGCTGAGAGATAGTTGGAGATATCTCATTGTCTTACTTCTTTAGTTAGATTCATTAGCATGTGTTTTTAGTATCTCTCTTGGAATGCCTTCATGTGTTTGGTTTTTGATTGACTAACTCTAACGTCTTGTGTGTTTTGTGTTGTTTGATCTTAAACTAACCTTGTGCCATTTAGGAGGGCATCATTTGGTGAACCCGACGTGAATCGAACATGCAACCTTCTGATCATTTTTTTTTTGAAATTAACATTTTGCTTGTTGAAATTGCCACACAGGTCGCGCTTCGGCGCTATTGAACTCGTTTTAGCGCTATTGAAAAATTTCTTTTAGCGCTATTGACCCTAAAGTAGCGCTATTGAAAATGTTTCAGCGCTATTGACAACATTCCAGCGCTATTGTCCCAGTTTCAACGCTATTGACACACTTATAGCGCTTTTGTCTTCTCGGGATTTTCTTTTCTTTCAGCGCTACTATTTAAATTAGTGCTTCTGCTCACTCAGACTAGCGCTGTTGTATTAATCAGCGCTTCTGTAAAAACACAGAATAGCGCTATTGCGACAGAGTGTCGCCCAAATGGACTTGTAACCCAAAAATCAAAACTTAGGCTTGTGGAAGCCCCCCCTTGAGCATTGATTTAATTAACTCGTTTCTTTTCTTTGTGCAGGTTAACAACACAACAAAAATCACAAAAATTTTCATTTAGTGCTTAAAAAGAACTTAAAAACACAAAAAAAAAAAAAAAAGAGTTTTTCATTGTTTTCTAGTTAGGCCTCATTTTCTTTGGTGCTTAAAATTAACAAAATTTGATTTCATTGCATCAATTCGGACCTAAAATTTACAATCCACACTTCAAAATTTTGGTGCAAATAAAATTCACAATCAACTTGTCTCAATTTTGCAAGCAAATTTTCCTTCAAAGAAAAACGTGTTTTTCATTAAGTTGACTAGGATTTCCCAATTCTAGATTACAAAACACATTGCCTTTGAAGTTAAAAAGAACACCATGACTGTTGGAGCAACATCTCCAAATAGTTAGATCATCTTTGCAAAATGTGGGATTAAAAAGAATAAGTGTTTTTACGTATTTGGCACGCTTGTGCAAACAGTCAGTCGAGTGGACCTACTTCTAACACACACTATCCTCTCCCTTGGCTCTCGTGGTCCTAGGTGCAAGAGAAAAGTGTTAGTGACACTCAAAATTTTATCTTTTTTAAGAGAGGTCTGCCAAGGGATCGATACTCTTGGGAACGACCTCGAGCGGTAAATCCTTTGAGCCGCTATAGAAATCAGGTGAGAGCGAAAGCTGTAGCCTTGGGTATAGCTGTTCCTACAGTGTAACTGGCCGAAAGGACAAATGGGCCCCACCACCAGTTACAAGGCTCTTAAGTGAGTCACTGCAGAATGAACTTATGTCCAAAGCCATCAAACATGACTAAACACCTTTAAGTAGTAGCTCACCTGTTCTATTGATTGAGGATATTTGAGGTATAATTTAGTGCAAGAGCATAGATGGTTTTGCTCCCAAGATACTCACCATACATATTTCCTTGAGTAGAAACATAGCTTTTTGAAAAGTCACTTGTGGCTTGATAAAAGTGGTGACTCCCCCATCATAGGGATCATCTATTTGTTATGCTCATGCAAGACTTAGTATATCACATCCTTACCTGCCACGGCGGGATTCATAAGGTATGTAGTACCAAAGTCGAAGAAATATCAAGATGTGGGCTAAATTTATCACAACTGGCCATCTGACCATAGGGATAAAGAGTGTTTGAAGTGTGTTCATTTTACAGACCTAGTGCAAATTGAGCCGACTTCAGGCTTTGGAAATACACCTTAAAATAAATCTAAAGGAAGGGTCAAAAAACAAGTCCAAGGATTGGGTTGATCTAGACCCATACTCATTTGTGCCTTTGAGGCTACAATTTTGTGTTTGTGTGCTTGCTTTGTTTTCTTGTCAAAGAAAAATCAGAAAATCAATCCCAAAAACAAAGTATTCATCCAACATTTGTCAACACAACTAAAAATACCAAAAACACAGTGCAAACAACAAAGAATCACATTTTATGACCATTCTTCACATCTTGCGAAAGAAGAAGTGTCATCAGAATATCACCTTGAAAAGGAGACCACTAAGCTCAAAGACTTTGATCAAAAGGAGGAAATTCTTCTATATCAATCGACAAATCTTTGTCTCCCATAGAGTCTTTCTACATCGCATGCGTCTATACCTTCAAGGTAAAACAAACGAGTTTGATTCAGAATCATTGAACCGCAAAGCTTTTATGCAATATAGAGCTTTGAGTTATCACAAAAATCAAGGAGGAAAGATTAATCCCAACTTCTTCCCAAACATCTGTATCACCTACAACACAGCTCGAGAAGTGCCACCAACGCCTGAAAGGGAAGAGATAGAGTTTGTCCCATTTGTAACACAAAGTTTTTATTGAAGTTGAAAAAAAATTTCATCCATCATCTCACTCATACATCATCACTTCATCATCAATCCGTCCCAATTCTCAAAACATTAAGAGGTTCTTGTCCCAAGTCTCTTTTAGATATTGCTTGAAATCAAACATATCACATCACTTTTTAGATTGTTTCTACATCTAGGATAAGCTCATCCTAAGAGACACATCTACGCAGGTTAAAACTAGTTCATGAGTGAATCCTCTCATTGCTAGGTAGTTAAATCTGTAACACATCTCAGATTTCTCTGCACCTTATCACATCAAAACTTATCAAAACAAGCAAGCAATTCAAAGAAGGAATTTCGGTTACATCTACCTTAAAGTGCTAGAGATCCACATACAACACAAATCACCAACCAATCAATCTTTCATTTCATCACCACTCATCATCATCTTCAATCAACTTCAAAACAAACTTGCAAACAAAATGGCTCAAACCCGATCACGATCAAGGCAACGAGAAATAGAAATTGAGGAAGAAGAGGACAACCTCAATGAATTTCAAGAAGCACTTGGAGGAAATGGGAATGATGAAAACCCAGGTACACCCACTCCTTCAACAATCGAAAGGGTTCAGCATAATCCTCATTTTAACAGATTATTTGATGAAATACTAAGGAGCAATGCGGATGCTCACTTTTTAAGAATCGCTCAAGAAGGAGCCAAACTCCCCTCAGACTTTGATCTTGCCCAATTAAGACAAGCATCAGAAAGACAAAGTCGCCATGAGGAGGAAAGGCGTCGAGATCCCATCAGATATAACATCCCTCGAGGTAACCCACCACCTCCTCCTCCTAATGAAATGGAGATGTGCGGCAACAAGTTGAGAATCTCGCCCAACAACTTCATAGTGGTGTTAAGACCAATCAATTCTCACTTAACGACATCTGTCCCTATCCGTTTGATAGGAATCTTTATATGCCACCCTTTCCATGCGGGTTCGAAACACCAAAATTTGAAAAATATAGAGGAAAGGGAGATCCCCGCGATCATGTCCGAGAATTTCATTCCGCTTGTCTCGAAGTTGCATATGAAGACACATACTTAATGCGCCTTTTTCCCCAAAGCTTGGGAGGAACAACCACATCATGGTTTTCCCGACTACCAGGTGGCATAAGAACATTTGAGGAACTCATCCAGAAGTTCCTATCTCATTACTCTTATAATATTGAACGCGACATCACCATGGCTGATCTATGCAACACCAAACAAAAACCAGGTGAATTATTCTCAGTATTCTTGCAACGATGGCGCCAAATGTCTAGCAGACGTTCTCTTCAGTTACCTGAACGAGAACTAGTGGAAATTTTCATTTCCAACTTAAACGAAGAAATGGAATTTCACCTGGATGTCAAAGATACAGATTCTTTTAACGATATGATCACCAAAGGTATAAAGTGTGAACGGGCACTCATCAAGAAAGGACTCATCAAAATCTTTAATGAACCAAAAGATGGTCCTCGCCCGCGCTTCAATAGCGATAAACCGAACTTCTGGAACAAGAACAAAAATATCGTCAACGATGGAGTTGTGGATGCTCGGACTATCCAAAATGCACAACCTGTGGTTCGGTTTGCAGGACAAAATCCTCCACCTCAAAATAACACAAATGTTCCTCTTAATCAAGGTCGCATCACATCTCATGATGAACCAAGACCGCGTCCACAAAAACAAAAACGCACATACACTCCCTTAGGGGAACCCATTGAAACAGTGATGCGACAACTCATTTCTCAGAATTTGATCACTCTACCTAAGTTATCAAATTATGAGCCTCAGGTCAAACCGGCATGGTGGAGAGATACTGAACATTGTGAATTCCATCAAGGAAGAGGACACAAGACAAGTAATTGTCATCGATTGAAAGATCTCATTCAGGATCTTATTGACCGAGGAGAAATTGAAATTGAAGGGCATGATCCAAAAACAACCAATAATGATCATCAGATGTTCAAAAATCCACTTCCATCGCAAGATCAAAGGGGTCCTTCCACGTCCAGACGAGGTCCTGATACCACTGATTATACGCAAGCTGCGTATAATTACACTGTCAATCACCTGTATGATGCCAGTGAACAAATTGCAACTATCACCTTCAAAAATCCCACCTCAAATTGCAATGTTGTTACGCGTCGCGGCAAAGTTACCATCAAGGCAGCTCCACAAGGCACCACCTCCATCCCAAAGCAGTACAATCTTGTGGAACAATTAGACAAAACGCCTGCGCTTATATCCATTTTAGAGCTATTACGCCTGTCACCATCTCATAAAACTATCTTGGATCAAGCACTCCAAGAGGCGTCAGTCCCTGCAAACCTGAACACGGACCAATTTCAAGCCATGGTTGGAAATCTAAAGTCATCACCTTGTCTCACTTTTTCCGAAAGTGACAACTCTTCGTTCCAACAACCTCATAACGCCTCACTCCACATTGAAGGCTTTGTCAACCAACACAGGATCAAGCGAGTCTTGATCGATAATGGAGCAGGCCTAAACATTTGCACACTACAATTGGTCACAGCATTGGGATATGCAATAGAATCAGTGGATCCTCGCAAGAAGATCACCATCAAGGCCTATGATGATGCAGAGCGTTCATCCAAAGGAGCTGTGGTACTACCAATCCGAGTGGGCCCTGTGGTAAAGCACATCATTTGTCAGGTTTTGGACCTTCCTCTGCCATATAATCTATTGTTAGGTAGACCTTGGATACATGCCATGCAAGCTGTTCCATCTACCTACCATCAATGTATCAAGTTCCCACATAATGGTGCAGAGGTCACAATCCTGGGCGACGCAAATCCCTTTGTATTTTGCCATAATATCAGCCATCAACCAGAGATTACTGTTCCTAATAATAGGGAAGCCATTTCCTCCACATCATATGTAAATCCCGCCTCTCTTGCCAATTCAAACACCCCTATACCCAAGCAAGAAAAGCTTAAAATGAAAATCGCAGAGGAAGGTCCTGGAGAATACAACTTGAGTCAACTCTTTTGTGTGGGACAAATGCCCACTTCTCCTAGAACACATGGTAAACCACAGCAGTTACTCCAACAACCACTAATCACGCCAGCATGTGCCTTAACGCCTTTCATCCTTGGAAAGAGTCAAGAGGAAGAAACACAAGATGAGGACCTAGCGGACTGGATCTATAAAGATCCCATCACCACTGACAAACCGCAAGTTACACTTCCTACGGAACAGTATGGCAAAGGCCTCCTCATTATGCAAAGAATGGGGTATGATGGTCAGAGTGCTTTGGGATACTGCAAACAAGGACGACATGAACCTCTGCTACCAGAATTCAAGCCCAAAGGTAATACTGGCCTAGGCTTTGAAAAAGAGATCCTTCCTAAACTCAGATTCAAAGGAAAACCTAGCAAACCATTTTGCCCACCTATTGCAAAGAGGACACCTTTCATAATCAAAGCACCATCAAAAACTATCCCCACTGCCCCATCAAGGCTCACAACTCCACCGCAACCATCACCAATGTCACTCATCCCATCAAACGAATCAGTAATCCCATCAGCAGCACCCATAGCAGCCGCAACTATCTCCGAACCCGTAGCGACATCTATGGCACCAGTAGTTCCAGCAAAAGCCACTGAGTCACCATTACCAATACTTCCAGTGACAGATCCTTTAAATCCCATCACGGTTCCTGCAGCACCGATCACTACAAAGATACATAAACCAATCATGCCTGCTGTGTTCAACTCCAAAGACATCCCAGTATGGTATAGCAATCGGATGTTGGAAAGTGATTCAGAGACCGACTCACATGAGTGGGAATTTGATTCTATACAACTTAACACTTCAGATGAGGAAGACACATCACCACCTCCACCATGCAAAGACATCCCTGTTTACGGAGAAGCACAGATAAAGACCACTTGGGTACCTGAGCTGGAAACATCTTCCATAGACCCTACGTCTCATCCTACGCCTGATTCTGACAGGGAGAGTACTATCAACGACCTTCACCACACTGTCTTAACCCTCACTGATACCTCTAACGCACTTAACTTAATCGATGAAGTAATGCCCATTATCCACCCTGAACTCATCGAATGGAACCAACCAAATCCCCCATGTCTTGACCTCTTCCAGAACGATGAGGCTATCATTGAATTTTTAGAATTAAGGGATAATCTACCAAGCGGGGATCACAAAGCTGGATTCGCCATTGAACTTAATAGCGCAACATACTTCGGGGCGGATGCCAAACCCTTCAGCTGCAAAAGCATAACAATAAAACATGGATCTACCAGTGAAAACCACACTGTGGCGCTGTTTGATCCGACAAAAGTAAAAAGAAAGAGCGTATCCAACGGTGAAAACCTCTCTGAGGCGCCTGAGGATGAAGGGTTTGACATTCTCCCTGCTAGTACACAACAGGAACGATCAACGATTCTTATCGAGGAAACCAAAGAATACAATGTGGGGACTCCTAAAAATCCTCATATCATACATCTGGCATCTCTTCTCACTCCAGAGGAACAACCTAAATTTATAGAGTTCTTCCAGAAGCGTCAGATCAACTTTGCATGGTCATATGCAGACATGCCTGGGCTTGATCCTGATTTAGTCATGCATCACCTCACCGTAGCAGAAGGAGCCAAACCTGTCAAGCAGAAGCTTCGTAAGATGCATCCTCAAATTGCAGTGCTAGTCAAAACAGAACTCAAGAAACTCCTAGATGTTGGTTTCATTAGGCCAATTGATTATGCAGAATGGATCTCCAATATTGTGCCAGTCGGCAAACCAAAAGGGGGCATCCGCATTTGTACTGACTTCAGAGATCTGAATAAGGCATGTCCTAAGGATGACTTCCCTCTACCAAATATCGACATCATAGTGGATCTAACAGCAGGACATGCCATGCTTTCACTCATGGATGGCTTTTCAGGATACAATCAAATAAAGATCGCACCAGAGGACCAACATAAGACAGCCTTCACATGTCCATGGGGCACATATTGCTGGAATGTAATGCCTTTTGGTCTAAAGAATGCAGGAGCGACCTATCAAAGAGCAATGACCACCATCTTCCATGACATGATGCATACTATGATGGAAGATTATGTGGATGATTTACTAGCAAAATCACTCACAAGAGAAGGACATCTCCATATCTTAGATCAAATCTTTGATAGACTGGAACAATATCATGTTCGACTCAACCCAAAGAAATGTGTCTTCGGAGTGACCTCCGGGAAGCTTCTAGGATACATTGTCTCAAGCAAAGGCATTGAGGTCGATCCAGCAAAGGTTAAGGCAATCATGGACATGCCACCTCCAAAGAATATCAGTCAGCGAAGGACACTACAAGGGCGGCTTCAATCCATCCGAAGATTCATTGCACAATTGGCTGATAAATGTCACCCATTCACACACCTACTACACAAGAACATCCGCTTTCAATGGGATGACAAATGCCAGCAAGCATTTCAGGAACTTAAAGACTATCTCATGAATCCACCATTGTTGATGCCACCAGATCCAAGTAGACCGTTGTTACTCTATATCTCAGCAACAAGTACATCATTGGGTGTACTACTAGCACAACATAATGCAGAAGGTAAAGAGTGTGCTGTATACTTCATCTCTCGCACACTGGTTGGCTATGAACTCAATTACACACCTATTGAGCGAGCTTGCCTAGCAGTAATCTTAGCAGCCACAAAATTGAGACACTATCTGTTAACACACAAGGTACAACTCATTGCAAAGATTGATCCACTCAAGTATTTACTTAACAAAGCAGCATTGACAGGTCGCTTGGCCAAATGGGTAATGATTCTAAGTGAATTTGACATCGAGTATGTGGACCGTAAGGCTATCAAAGGGCAAGTTATTGCAGATCAGTTGGCCGATGCACCACTCATAGGCGATCATCCTCTCATTTCCAATTTTCCAGATGAAGAGATATTCATGATCACAGAAGCACAGCCATGGAAACTATATTTTGATGGTTCATACACTAGGCACGGCTCAGGGGCAGGCATTCTGTTTATCACACCTCAAGGTGATAGCATCCCGAAGTCTTACAGGCTCACATTTCCATGCACAAACAACATAGCAGAGTATGAAGCCTTGATCACAGGACTCAGATTAGCCATACAATGGAAATTACAAGAACTACAAGTATATGGCGACTCACAACTGGTCATTCGACAAGCAACAGATGAATATCAAACCAAAGATGATAAACTCATGCCATACAAGCAAATGGTGGACACTCTAAAGACATCATTTACTACTATCACTTTTGAGCAGATACCAAGAGATCAGAATCGAGTTGCTGATGCTATGGCTACTATCGCATCTCTCCTAGATCTTCCACAGAATTCAACACGCTACGAGTTCTTGGTAGAACAGCTTTGGATCCCCGCTTATGATATCCCTGAATCTGAAATGAAAGGTCACCTTGTTGGTTCCGAATCCCCATGGTACGGTGCGTTCTACACCTATCTTCGCGATCATACCCTTCCTCCCAACCAATCGAATAACCAACGTAAAACCTTCATTCGCCAAACTGCTCGATATACCATTATTGCCGAAACCCTATACCGACGTAGTCTTGATGGTACTCTCCTTCGATGTCTGGAACAAGATGAGATAACAAAGGCTTTGGAAGAAGTACATGAAGGAATTTGCGGGACTCACTCAAGTGGTCCATCACTAGCCAAGAAGATCATGCGAGCTGGATACTATTGGCCATCTATGGAAAAGGATTCCTACTACTTTGTCAGGAAATGCAAGAAATGCCAAGTTCATGGCGACCTGATACATGCACCAGCACAGGAATTGCAACCAATCACAACACCGTGGCCTTTTTGTCAATGGGGTCTTGATCTTGTGGGTAAAATCCATCCATCTTCATCCAACGGCCATAAGTTCATTATTACCGCCACCGAATATTTCACCAAGTGGATCGAAGCTGTTCCACTTACCCAAGTCACCGGCAAGCAGATCGCCTCATTCATCCTCAATTACATCATCTGCCGGTATGGTGTACCCATGTCCATCGTCACAGATAACGGTCTTCCTTTTAAAAATCAGGATGTCCGTGAGCTTTGTGAGAAATTTCATATCCAACACCGCTTTTCCACTCCCTATTACCCACAAGGCAATGGTCAGGCCGAAGCATCCAATAAAAACATATTGAGGATCCTCAAGAAGACAGTCAATGATGTCGGTCGTGATTGGCATATTCAATTGAATCCAGCATTATGGGCATATCGCACTAGCATTCGAACCCCTACAGGTGCAACTCCTTATTCATTGGTCTATGGTGCAGAAGCTATCTTACCTATTGAGGTTGAGATACCATCATTACGAGTTTCCTTGCATAATCTCATCGATGATGAAACCTACAGATTATCCCGTCTTCAGGACTTAGAGTTACTTGATGAGAAACGACAAGCTGCATACAATCACCTCAAAGCCTATCAGCAGCGCATGAGCAGAAGCTACAATCATCGAGTTAGATCTCGTACATTTGAGGTAGGTGATCTTGTTCTACGAGAGAATCCTCGCAACCAACCAAACAAAGAACATCAGGGTAAGTTTGAATCAAACTGGCTGGGCCCATATGTTGTCATTGCTGTGTTCGGGTCCGGGGCATATCAGTTGGCTACTTCAGAAGGAGAACCGCTCGCAGATCCAATCAATAGCATGCACCTCAAACGGTTTTATACCTAAGGTGTATAGAGCATCAGGCTCCCCTGCATACCAGAAAATACCAAAAACATTCACAAAAACATCAAAAATACCAAAAACATTCAGAAAATGTCCTGAAGAAAATACAAAAACATTCAAAAAAGTCAAGAAAAATCATGCATCCAAACGGTGAACAACCACTCCGGTGGCACCTTGGGTAAGTGCGATGGTGAAAACCTGGCAAACAGGCGCCACTCGTAAAGGCTATGGCTCCAGTATCTTTCAGGCTCATTGCGATCACATTCATGCACACACACATCCATCCATCCCAACCATGGCTTGTTATTTGATCTGCAATTAAGAAAGTACTCCATGTGTCTAGCATCCCACCTTTTCATAGTCCGGTCTACAAACTGGGGGCAATACCCTTACTCTCGTGATGGAAGTGGATTCTACATTGTCTTATGTGTAAATACGCTCTTCATTTAGGCAATCATCAGAAAATATCAAAAACATTCAAAAATGACTCTCGAAAATATCAAAAACATTCAAAAATGATTCACAAAATCCAAAAAACATCGGAAAACCCATCAAAAATCACACAAAAACATGGCAACACCTTGTACATATTTATCCAATCAGATACAAAATAAACATTGACAAACATTACTCACACAAATGACCACTTATCACTCGACCACACAATCCACATCAACAACCAAACCTGTCTTTCAAACAAGGATGCATCCTTCCTTACCAAAACAAAGACAAAAGTGACGTTTTCTTTGACAAGAAAATTATGTTAAGCTATCAAATACTTGGTTGATTTGTGAGTACAATCGTTTGTTTATCAGTATCAGGATCTTTCAGCATGGTTTTGTATCGTTTGCGCATTATTTCCGATGAAGTTCTGGGGCATGCACTAATGGTGTCTACGTGGGAAGTTCACTAAGCTACGTGATCTTATGCAAAATGCAGTCATAGATCACTACGGCTTGCTGACTACAGCGTATACCTCGACCATATGGGCATGAGCCATTACCAAGGATCCTTATTCTTTATTCTTTATGTAAATATGTTGTTTGGTTGCAGGTACAATGCTCATTCTTTGGTTCCTCTTCCTCCAAATTGGATAAAGGTTTTATTTTCTTAGTACGGTATGAGCTTGTCTCAGGATCTGATCAGCCTAAAGGTCAAGGAGGACGATCCAAGTCATGCACGAAAGGAGATAATCCTTGTCTGTTCCGCAAGCAAAACTCTGGTCGACTTGACCCTTATATCAAGTTGTTTGTATTAACTTGCTATATTAAAATCCATGAAAGAAATACTCAGGTCATCTTGAATTATTGTGTCAAGATGCTTGTATTCTCTTCCAACATTTTAAAGCTCAATGATGAAAATAGAGCACTATGGATCGTCATTTCACCTCATCTGTTTATATATTGCATTCCGTTGCATATCACCCATCCACTCATTCATTCATATGTAGGCTTTTACATGCAAAAATGACTAATAAAAACTGGTCTTGGATACAATCACGACCGAGTACTCTGATACATCATCAATGCATCATGCAAAGTCTTAAAAACCTTGCATTCCTCATGATCATATCATCCTTGCATTTAGGTGCATCTTGCATTACGTCCATTCATGTCATTTTTCAAAAACATTGCATATAGTTCATTATTGACATTACTTTTCATTTAAAAATCATTTTCATCAATCATAAATAATTAGATTCATTCATGGGATCAACTTGTCTTTGGTTGTATTGCATCATTTAATAAGCATTCATTTCATATCAATTATCCATTATCATTTTATTAACCTTTTCACCATTTATCATTTGCATACATTTCTTTGTAGTAAAAAGATGCATTCATTCATTACTAAGTATCTTCTTATGCTCATTGTAAGATTCATTCACATTGCATTCATTATCATTACATTAAGGTGCAGTTATTATACTCATTAGTTATAGTATCATCCCATTATCATTTGTACTTACAAACATATTTTAAACACATTTTAGATTCATAAGACCATTTGTTTACAAAACATTGGTTCATACCATTTCATATATCCATTTTACGTAGGCATTCATTTTAATATCATTTTATAAACATTTGTACTTTACATTTTGTTTATCCATATGCATTCATTTAACATTTTGTTTATCATGTAAACATTTACACTTAAACATTTTGTTTATCCATATTACATTTATCTAAAAACACATCTAGATGCATTTTTATACATATATATCATTCATTCAAAACCATTGCATTGACATCATCACATAAATCATCTTATCATTGCATCGCAATAGGAAACACCATCAAAATCCTGTTCATAAAATCCAGCATACACATATATCATCATCGCATTCCATACATAAAGCATTACATCTCAAATCACATACAACAAATACATCTAACCCTGCATTCATATGTCAGTATACAACATCCTAAATCATCATAAAAACATGCATCAAAGAAACATCTTATCAAATGCATACATATACACATATCCATCTACGCAAGCAAACATAATCATGCATACACATCCATACATCATCACATGCATAATCATCACAATATGGGATCCCCTCATATATATCATCTCATATATCAGAGTACAATGAAGTCTACAAAAATCGGCTACCAACGAGCCATCCAAGATACAGTCCAAAAAATAGACAAAGATACAATACATGTATGCAAAAATGCTCTCTCAAATACCACTCTGGCCAGATGTTGTACCACCACCACCCCTACCTGCTCCACCACTGGTACCGGCACCACCTGATCCATCTCTCCGTGGAGGCCTCATCGAACCCCCACTCCCTCCTGCATCCCCTGATCTCTCCTGCCGTAGAGGACCCATCACACCACCACTGCTCTACATCCTCTGTGATCGCTCAGATCTGGCCTGCCGCATCTGTGAGTAACTGAGTGCTCGCTGGCTAATCGGTACCACCTGCTCATATAACCCCCGCCAATACTCTATCTCCGCCTGATCTCGTCGCATCTCCCTCATAATCTCCCCTGACGGCCCCTGTGCACCAGTCCGGACTCTCTCCTACAACTCGGCCAATCTCTCCACCACCGTATCTCTCTCCCGCAGCACCACTGTCAGCTCTGACTCACGTGCAAATAGCTGCACATCCCTAGCTGCTACCTCTGCCTCTAATCTCTCCACCCGGGTCTGCAAATAACCTATCATGTGCTCCCGCAGATCCCCAGTAGCTCCCTCCCCCATGTCCATGGCTGCCGCACCTGTATCATCCCCTCCACTAGGTCCCTCCCCTGCACCACCCTCTCCTGCACCTGTATCCATAGGGATCTCTCTCTCCATCCCCCTCCCACTCAGCTGCACTCCTCCCTGCATCAAAGGACCCTGTGATATCTGCAGTGGTAACCCCCCTCTCCCTCTCCGCTGTCTCGGAATCCCCATCCCTCCTCCACCTCCTCCACCACCACCACCTCCTCCTCCTCCTCCTCCTCTCCATCCTCGTCCCCTCTCATCCTCAAACGATGGGATCGGCTCCGCTGGATCTGATATCCGTCGAATCGGGTGCGCCACCCGATACTGGGTATACTCTGCTGTAACCCCTGCATCAACGACCCTCGGTCGTAGATCCCATGGCCTCGCCTGCAGTGTCTGGAACTCTGCCAATGCCTGATCATACGGTAGCACTGGACCCCATGCATACCGCTCTCGAATAACTCGAGCATACTCTCCCGATCCGCTCGACAGTCCCTGCTGCCGTCCAAACTGCCTCATCACCCATCCTGGCACCTGTCTCTCTACGTGATAAGCGGTCCTCCCAATGAGGAATCGGGTCATAAAGCAATACGGCAGTGCCTCTGCATCATCCTCCCATGGCTCACACTCCAAGTATGGCCGCCAGATCACTGCATCCAAATCATCCAATGCCCGCCGCCACCACTCTAACTTCCCCAAGTGGGGCTGACTCATCATACCACTATACATAAACATATAGGACTGGTCTACGGCTCGGAATCTCAGACTCACTGATCGAGTCACTGGTAAGTGCTCCCATGCCCACACATGTAGCAACGTCATGCCCACTGCTAGAGACCCCCGCCCTCTGTACACTACCTCGTGCAACTCCTGATACATGTGCGCTAGCACGCACGGCCCCCAGGCATATCGGGTCCCCTCTGTCACCATCATCTCTATCACTTGTCCCCATCCGACCGCCAATCCATGTGACCGCCTGTCTGGACACAGAAGTCCTCCCACGATCCCTGACAAAACTGCTGGAAGGGGCTCATATAGTGCCGCTATATCCTCCCAGTCAATCGACCCATCATCAATGAATACGTCCTCATCAAAAATCCTCTGGCAAGACACTGTCCCCCAGGATCGATCATATGTGACCAGCTCTCCCCGAATCAGAATCCGGAGGATACACCACACGTCCTCCAATGTCACCGTCATCTCTCCCTGAGCCAGATGGAACGTGCAAGTCTCACTGTGCCATCGCTCTGCTAATGCTGTAATCAGGCCGTGATTCATCTGAATCACGGGCATATGCATCACCTCATAGAGCCCAGTAGCCGCAATACAATCTATCTCTAGCTGTGTCAAACGATCTCGCAACCCCTATGTCACGGGGTGGCGCTCGCGTAACTGCAACACGCGTAGATCCTCCTGCACATAGACGTTCATCCAAACACCATCAGTTGTTTTGTTATCAAACTTTCTTAAGTTTAAACCTAGACTATCATCAGATACTTTGATCAAGTATCTTCGGGTCTCAACAGGTAAGCAATCATGGCCGCCTAGACTTCAACAGGCATTTATCCTAACAAATGACCTAAGTCTCATCGGGCTGCTATGGTTCAAAACAACTCCCACTTCACCTCGTCATCCATCAATCGCTAGGCATCAGGAGATTTGTTTTGTCCGAAACTGGGGCATCTTGTTATCCTAAGGCAAAAGCACTATTTAATCTACAATAGCGCTCATTCTGAACAATAGCGCTACAACAACATCACTAGCGCTCAAACAGCCCTACAATAGCGCTACAAAAACAAACGCGCTAAAACCACTCTACAATAGCGCTATTACGAGTCAATAGCGCTCAATTAACTATACCGTAGCGCTAATTTATCAAACGCGCTAAAACTTGCCTACAAAAGCGCTAAATACATGTAAAAGTGCTAAAACTAGCCTACAAAAGCGCTATTGCAGCACAATAGCGCTAATTCATGGAGCAAAAGTGCTAAAAACCTAGTTCCAGCGCTCTTGCTCCGACTTGACTTGGACTCAGCTAAAAACATACCAAAAATGCATAAAAAGTGAGTTTTCAAATTTGCGTACCGTTGGTCCATAGTCGGCTGGGCGCTGGTACCCGGCGGACTCGCTCAAATCGGTGCTCGGTGATCGAAAACGGCATTGTAGCTCCTCCTTGCTCCTCCAAATGTCATTGTCAGAGCTATAGTTTTCAACTGGTTGCGGTCACAAATGATCCTATTTTCATCCCTTTCACTCCATTTATACCCCCCGCCGTCACCGTAACTTCGCCCCGCTCATCGCCGTGGTCCCCGTGAACTTCCCAAGCCCACTTCTTCTATTTTTAACCAGTATACCTAACTTCTTCTCTTCTATCACCCTGCCAATTTTCATTCTTTTTTGAGAGATCGCCCGATTTTTCGAAATTTTTCGGCCCATCTCTCGAGGGGGCATACCACCCATTAAATTTACATTTTATGGGGCATTTCTTCACACCAATTTTTCTTTCTTTGAAACGATGCGATAAACTGCACCGTCTCAAAGAGGGGCAAATGTAGTCACACAAATCTGTCCATTTTAATTAAATGAATATTTCGTATTTATTTGATTAAAAATCCACTAGCCACCAATTAATTAAATTAATATTTAATTAATTCATCCCCAAACATTCTTCTATTAATTAAATAAATTATTCAATTTATTTTAATTCATTCATTAAAATCAAATTCCCATTAATTAAATAAATAAATCAATTTATTTAATTAAATCCCTTTTTCCTCTTTTAAATAAATTAACATTTATTTAAATCATTATCCTCCCCCCCACTTGCATTTTCCTACAAATGCAACTTGCACACATTTTGAAATAAATGAATTTTTATTTTAATAAAATCCTATTTTCCCTCACCCACCAAATCCACTTGCAAAATCTAATCCCCTTCTAGATTCTTCTAACCCCTTCCTAATTAACTTAATCCATCCCCTAATTATTGTCACATTCCTAAGCAAAATGGAGTCACTTCTCAAATGGCCCAAAGTCTTGGATAACCATTGAAGGTTTTCAACCTTCAACCACCAAAAACCCCGAAGTCTTTGAAAACCATTTAAAGGCTTCCAACTTTCAACCACTTAATCCACAAAGTCTCCAATAACCATTAATGGTTAACCCAAACCCTCCCACATGGTTAAAACATTTGTTTTGACTCAACCTCTATCCAACCCAAGGGTCTCATCAAGCATTTAATGCTTTGACCATGATTATCTCTTAATCATTTGCACAAAGGTTTATCCTTGCATTAACTCCTAATCCAGTGGGTAATCCTAATTTAGGCTTGACTCTTAGCCTTTAGATAACCATGAGGTCTTCTCAGGCCTTTAATGCCTCCAACCTCTTCTCTCAACCCAATCTTATGTTGACATTTGTCACCATTTCATTGGTGCCAATTGTGCACATGGATCCCCAACTTTCAAGCTTGACCCTTGATTAAACCTTTCAATCCTGGCCATCCATTGCTCCATTTTTCCTATAAATAGAGCCCATTCCTTCATAATCCAGATCCTGAAAACTTGTAAGCATTTAGACTATAGCCATTTTAGAGAGCATTTTAGCATAAACAATCTAATCTTTTGTCTTTTGGTTAAAATATATCATTTTAGCATTAAAATAGCTTTTCATTTCATGTTTGGAGCTATTCTACAATCTCAATCCTCCATAAGCATCCATAGTGCAAAAAGCTGCTGAGAGCTACACTATTTTGGAACTTGGAGAGGAGAGGAACAAGGGAGAAGGAACTAATATCATGCTGAGAGATAGTTGGAGATATCTCAATGTCTTACTTCTTTAGTTAGATTCATTAGCATGTGTTTTTAGTATCTCTCTTGGAATGCCTTCATGTGTTTGGTTTTTGATTGACTAACTCTAATGTCTTGTGTGTTTTGTGTTGTTTGATCTTAAACTAACCTTGTGCCATTTAGGAGGGCATCAGTAACTATCTATGGTTTTTCTCAATTCATATATAGAGTCTATCTTGCTTGTGTATTCTAAAGAGCCTAGTCTTTTGTGTTGTATTGATTAAAGCATCACCTTAGTTTCAATTCTTACATATTTGATTAGACTCAGAGGCTTTATTTCCCAAATAAATTAAATCTCTAATTTGTTACTTATTCTCTCTCCCCACCTTCTCAACACACTTCAAATCAATCAAATTAAACATCTTTTTATTTTTTTAGTTTGTATGTTCCTACTACCATGTTTGAACGTGTATAACATATAAGGGTTATTAGAAAGCGCATTCTTATAAAAGTATATGGAAATTTATATGTTAATATGGTGCTTACCCTTACTGTTCCAAGCTAGCACATAAGCATATTGTGATATCAATATTGGGATACACTGTAGTGGGTATAGTTTTTTGTAGGGAAGTATTAAATATTTCAATCATCTATCCATTACCTTGAGGAAACCTCTCTTGGTAGATTATAGATATAGAGGTGAAGGAGGTATTACCCACCTCAATGCATCATCAACTTCCCAACCTGAATATATGTTTGTGATGATCTTCCTAGATTTGACACGCTTAACACTTGGAAGATTACTAGGCCTTAAATATTTAAGGCCACTTACCAACAGTTTATAAGAAAACCTCTAATATTGAGCATTTGACTCTTTGTAATATTTTCATTGAATTGTTGGAAAAACTAATAAAGGTAAAGAAAGAGAGAACTAACAAAATGTAGAAAATAATTGATTCACTAGATGTTATGACTATTTTCTAATCATAATAATTGTGCAACAATAATCACAATTGTAACTTAAGCATTCACAACATAAGAAAAAGGATATCCAAATGAACAAATAGAATAGGGATAAATTGGAGGGAAAATATAGATGTATGAATAACTCAATCAAAGTCAAACACATGAATGTCGCTAAAATTGGAAAATACATAAGAAAATAATAATTTTGTAGAGTTAACAAAGCATGAGAATTCCTAGAAAGTTCAACCTACTAAATGAGAATAAAGCTCTTATTTACACTAAATAATTTTTCCCAAGAAGACAAGGATCGACATGGGAAATAAATTCCATGACATGAAGAGTGGAGTGGTCATAAGTTTTGCATGCAAATTTATGATTACAACTATATAGTTTTTCTCTCCATATTGGCCTTCAAATCATATTTTGACATCAAGCTATCAAGTTCCAAAAGTAGTTTGAAGATAGGAAGTCAAGGTCATATATGAAGATATTCCAATGTTTAAATGTTCTTAGGTCTAACAAGTTTAAACATTGCATCATTTATAGTTGAATTCAAGTCAACAACTAGTGGGACCCACATTTTGAGAGGTCAATGTGAAATATAACTATTTTAGGTGAACTGTTAGTATTTTAGTGCAAGTATTCTTCATGGCTTCATTTCACAAAATATGTAAGTAGTAGGTTTGACAATTGTTAGCCATTACCCATATATGAAATTTAACTAAAGATGATAAAAATTATGCTTTAATAATAAAGTCTAAATATCTCCAAAATCATGAAGCTATTGAGTTTTTAAATTTAATAAATCTTCCTAAGGCATCCATTATTTGGAATAATTTGTTAAAGGATGGACAGGTGTTAAATAAGGGCATAAGATGGGAAGTGGGAATTGATAATAAAATCAAGTTTTGGGAGGGTATTTGGTTTGATTTGAGGCCTCTTTTTCCATCAATAGTTAAATAATGTGTTAATTCTACCTTTTTTTTATCTTTATGAGATATTTTTGGAAGAGTACACTGATAATATGGGTTATATCCAAAAGTGAAAGATATATCAATACTTCTTCGCCAATGACAATGTCCTTGTTGATTTTATTGCTAATTTTCAAAATTACCTTAATGAATTCCATCTTTTAAACTAACATGGAAAAGTTGAATTTATTTGGGCCCCTTACTTCATTGGCAACTACACAATTGCCTCAAGATATGACTTGATTCTCAATCTCCTAGGATTCCATTCTAACTAAAGGTTCATTTAGAATCAAAGATTAATACCAAAAATTAACTACTTTTGGTGGGGAACTAATGAGAATGTAATTCTCACTCAAGGCAATCTACTAGAAAGGGGGTTCTAGTTTCCTAATAGGTGCCCTTTATGTCCATCTCAAGAAGAAATTGTTAATCATTGTTCTTTCATTGCAATTAATCTGGGGGGGTTTGTAAGGCAATCTTCACTAAATTTGGGATCCAACTGGTTATGCTTGAGGATCTTAGTACTTTTGTGGATAGTTGGAACTATAACTCTCTATTCAAGCATCCTATCATAAAGAAACATTGGAAACAAAATTCTCATGTGGCTTGGAGTATATGGAAAGAACAAAACAACAAAAAAATTTAGAAATATTTGAAAAATGTGATGAATGCCATCCACAATATTTTATCTTCAATCCATGATAATATTAATGTAAGTGACACTAAAAATCTAAAAGTCAATCCTTCAATTTAGGAAGTTAGAATAAGTTATAACTAGGGCATAAACAAAGACTTGTTCATTGTTGATCTTAACAAGGCTTTCATTAGAAAACATACAAAGTGTAAATGTCTTGAAGTTAGATGGGTGAAACTCAATTTTGATAGTTTTTATAAAGGAAATTCTAGTTTGGTTGGGACAAGGGGAATCATCAGGGATGAAAAAGATAAAATGTTGTAAAGATATGCTACTTGTAGTAGAATTAAAACTATTAATGAAGCAGAGGTTATATCAGCTTGGTGGGGGGTTAAAAGAGCCTTATCCAAAGGAATACAATGGTTACAAATAGAAAGGGGTCTTAGAGTTATTATAGACCTTATAAAGAATGGGGAATCATGGGCATGTAACATAATGATTATATTTGGGAGCTTATATTCCTATTTAAATTGTGAGATTATGCTTGAAGAAACCAAGATCAAAGGGACCAATAGGTAGCACAATAAAGAGAGAATAAAATATAACAAGAATAAATTGTATTCCTATCAAGATGCAAAAGAGATCAATTGGATCATTAAAATTGCATACAATGTAGATGAGCCTACTTATAAAGGCAAGGCTAAGAGACAAGAGAGCACACAATGATGACGTGTGGCTCAATGAGATGCAAGGGTAGGTAGGCGACATAGTAAAATATTCCACGTGAGGTGGATCACCCACCAAAGGTGGAATTATCATCCCACAATAAGTGGATATGATAAAGTAACAACAAGATCACACGATAAAAGGTGGAAATTCTCCTACATACACACTCCCAATCTATGCACATCTCCCTAAGTGTCTCATATGAAAACTATAATGTTATGCATGTACCTAAGCAAACTTAAGTAAAATGTAATTATATCCAACATGAATAAATAATTACACCAACACCCCATGTTAAGTGCAACTTAGGGGAAGGCACTTAAGTCTACAATGCAACTAAGCAATGCAATATGGATCCCGGCTACAAGGCCATGTTAGGTACCCATGTAAAAATAAAAATGAAAAAGGTGGGAAAAGAGAGAAAAACCCAATGGGAAACCCCCCCCCCCCCCCCCCCCAAAAAAAAAAAAAAAAAAAAAAAGAGAGATGAAAACTATACAAAGAACTCTCAAAGAAGTATGTGAAGGACAAAACCCTATGTGAGGATAAATTCCCCCCCATATGAGAGAAGAAGAGAATCCATGAATCCCCCCCTCAATGTAGAATCTGCACCAATGGTAGAAGCTCAAAAATGAATGAAGAAATTGCTCCACGATCGTCGAACAACGTTCCTCCCCTTAGGAAGAAACACAACCAAATGTGTATCCATGAAGTCACCCAATCATGAAGGGAAGATGTAAGAAAAAAGCTCATGATGTATGAAGTCTCTGAAAAACTGCTCAAGTGTCCCCATGTCAATGTTGAAAGTGACCCACTCCAAAGGTGGTTTACTCATCCACACTGCTGAAAAAGGAACTCCAAGATCTAGTGGAGATGAATTTAGAACAAGATCCAAATAATCGCATGTCTCCTCTAAGGATAAAGAGACCTCCTCCAAATGTTGTACATAAGTATCCACAATCATATCAACATCGAAAGAATAATCAAGTAGAGAATGAACAAGAGGGTCAGATTTTTCCCTCGCAACAATCAAAGAAGGATTATCTTTATCAAAGTGAAGATGAATATCATCAATGATGTTTCCCAAATCTGCAATGTAGGACTCCACAAACAAACTTGCAATGTTTGTCAAGTACTCATCCCAATAAACTGAAACTGGAAGACAAGATATATCATGTTGCATTGAATCACAAGAAGGAAAAACTGTCGCATCATCTACATCATCATGTGCAATAGGCGATGTGATATCAAGAGGAGGAGATGAAATGAAAGGCTCAAGAACGGGGTCACATGTGAGAATCCCCAAGTTCAAGTACCCAAAGTTCTCCTCAAAATTTGAATCATCACAAGAAGTGTGATCATCATATGTAAAATCATCCTCATCAATAGGAACAAAATCTGAAAAGGAATATAATTGAGATGTATGATCCACAACCCCAGTAACAATGATAGCTCTACTCTCCAAGTCTCTAATGATAACTGACTCAGGTGTGAACTCCACAGTTTTTCGTGTAGCCCCATGTGTGATTTGATAGATGAAAAGAATATTGTTTGTCAAATGGGGTACACACAACACATCATTGAAGGAGTTATCCCCAATGGCAATAGATCCTTTCCCAATCACATCCATATATGTATGATTGCCCATCAAAATCTGCGGCATGGTGTAAGGCTCAAATGAAGAGAATATAGACTGTGAAGATGTCATATGATGAGAAGCGCCTGAATCTAGAAGCCATCTCCTTGAATCGTGACTTGTAGTAGCACAAAGAGCTTGTCCTTTTCTTGTGCCATAAGAGTGAGTCTTCCTGCATGTTGCTGCCATAAATGTTTGTGCTTTCCCCTTTGATTGTGAGGAAGTGGAAGGTGACGAATCCTCCTTCTTGTAGGCATTAGTCAAATCGATGTCATTATTTTTGAGGATATGGAGGAGCTCATCAATCTTCTTAGAATGGCAACAATGCTCCTCATGACCAACTTTTTTACAATAGGCACAAGTTGGTCTCTCCTTCTTTGGTGAATTTTCCTTCTTGGAAGAGGATGAATCTCCTTGTTGTGGAGAAGGTGGTTCTTTGTCCTTAGGCTTTTATTGCCCTTTCTTCTTGTTGGAGTTGTCCTTTCCTTGATTTCCTTTGTTCCCTTGAGTTGCCACATATGCTTGAGACTTAGAAGTCTTAAGAATTCCCATGCTTATCAACTTAGTTTGTTCCATCATCAACATATCTATGAAAGCATCAAATGTAGGCATTTTTAGTTTGAACCCATTTTCATCCTATGGGTTTGGAAACTAGAAACAATGTTGCATATTCTTGTGGAAGTTTGCCCATCAAATTGTAGATCAATTGAGTATCCTTCTTATCAATGCCACAATATTTCAGTTGTGCCCTCAACTCATTTTTTTTAGTGACATAATCTTGTATTGTATCAAAGTTCTTGGGATCTAACATGGTGAGGTCAATCTCAATTTGATATCCCCTAATCTCATCAACTTGACCATACAAGTCTTGAAACTTTTGCCAAGCATCCTTAATTAAAGTACATTTCTCTATATGAAAGATCAGATCTTTTGATACATAATTTCTTAAGGTACCAATTGTCATGATGTTCTTCATGAGCCAATCCAAGTGACCATTGGGATCAGCCTTAAGATCAGTGGGAGCAACAATAGTTCCATCGATGTAATGAGTTAATCCTTTTTTCATTAGTTTACTCCATGCATCAATTTTTGAAGTAGCATAATTATGTGGAGTTAAGAGAGGAAACTTAGGAGAACCCATAGCAGCAAAATGAAAGAACACAAGAGCACAAGAGACACCCCCCCAAATTCACTCAATCAAAGTACCCCCCCCCCCCCCCCCGCCCCCCACAAAAAAAAGAAAAAAAAAAAGAGAATGATTTTGGCACTTTATATGTAGTGCGTGTACAATAGGCCACTTGAAAACAATGAAAAAGTAGACTTATGATTTTGTTTTATAACTTGCCCAAATAGGCTAAGAACTACAATGCAAAAGACCAAAATGATAGATCTATGTAATACAGGTGCCAAATTGGCCAAAAAGGACCATATGCTAAAAGTACAATTTCTACTCAAAATAACTACAAAATTATAGCATATTATGAAAGTAGACGAAAATCATGCACTTTAAAAAAAAAATGACACCTAAAAAGGAGTTCGTATGAGCCCGAACGAAGTCCCAAAAGTTGCAGAAATGGGGATTGGATAGGTACAGTTACCAAAAACTAAATTTTCTAAAAAATCTATCCACCCAAATTAGAAATTAACACCACCACATGAAAGTACACAAAAATTGCACTAACAAAGGAGCCAAAATGAGCAAGATATGGGCCTTCAAAGTTGGGCCAAAAATCAAAACTGCTCAATGAAGAAGGGTCTGAAATTTTCAAAAAGTGATGTCAACAAACTGCGAGGTTAAATTTGACGGTTGTCAAACCATCGCACTCTTTTTGCTGACCGTACAGATGATGATGTCAGTTGTATGAATGATGACACATGGTAGCAATTAATTGGTTATGTACAGTATAGAATCTGACGTGGCACTATTGGTTGGGCGTTGACTGGATGTTGACGTGGCAATCAACTGGGCTGCTAACTATGCAGTTCGTACACCTGCGTAGATGACGTGGTGTATGTATGCTAATTATGCGGCTAACTGTGCATCACGTGTGACTGTGTTGGTCGGCTGACTGGGCAAAATACGTATGTTGATTGAGCATGTACGAGCCAATAATATTCTACCGCATGGCAGACTGCGTGTCACATAATGTTAGTCGCGAGCCAGTGGCCACCTGCCACATGGTGGACACAAGATCGCCTAACTGCAGTCGGAGGTTGCAGTGCCAAGGTTGGTTGGGCAAGTGAAGCAGCGCATGAGAAGAAGAAGCAAGGCCGACAGTGGGTGGTCGTTGGTGGTCTTGGAGTAGCTGCCAAAAGAAAATGGAGATGTCAGCGGGAATGTGTAGAGCATCGGTGGGAGAACAGCCGACAGCAGCCCTGGTACGAGTAGTGGCAGGTACAACGCCTACAACTTTTAAAGCCCAGTACAGTGTCAGGGGGTTGAAAACCCCTTGTAACAATTTTTTTTTTTTTTTTTCAAATTAAATTTTACAAATATTTAGTTTTTCAAAAAAACTGTGAAAATATAAAATATGGAATTTAAAAAAAAATCACAAAAAATATGATAAAAAAAATTAATTTTTTTTTAAATCATACCGTACTGCCCAAATTGGGCAAAAACTTTCCTCCAAGCCCTTAAATTGATTTTCTCCAAAATAGGTCGATTTATACTCAAAATTTAAGGAAAAGACTACCCAGACACAATGGTGAGGTCAAATCTGGTCTAGGATGCCTTTATAAGATGTTGCTCCTCAGATCTGCCTCTTGACCTCCTTCAAAAATGCAATAAAATTTCTCCAAAGGTTATGCAATGGTGCTCCAACCACTCTGATACCATGTGAGATTATGCTTGAAGCAACCAAGATCAAAGAGACCAATAAATAGCACAATAAAGAGAATAAAATATGACAAGAATAAATTGTATTCTTATCAAGATGCAAAAGAGATCAACTGGATCATTAAAATTGCATACAATGTAGATGAGTCTGCTTATAAAGGCAAGGCTAAGAGACAAGAGAGCACACAATGATGACATGTGGCTCAATGAGATGCAAGGGTAGGTAGGGGTAGGTAGCAGAAATAGAAAATATTCCACATGAGGTGGATCACCCATCGAAGGTGGAATTGTCATCCCACAACAAGTGGATGTGATAAAGTAACAACAAGATCACACCATAAAAGTGGAAATTCTCCTACATACACACTCCCAATCTATGCACATCTCCCTAAGTGTCTCATATGCAAATTACAATGTTATGCATGTATGTAAGTAAACTTAAGAAAAGTGTAATTATATCCAACATGAATAAATAATTACACCAACAGAAATAGATTAAATGTTTTAATATTGAGCATGTGTATTAGGAGAGTAACATTGTTGTTGATATCATGGCTAATGCAAGGCTCGACAATAAAAATTAGACTTGTTGGATAGTTGTCACTAACTTTTCAAGCTCAATTATCAACCTTCTAATGAAAGATGATGTGGTTTTTTTATTAATAGTACTCCTTCAAACATGGATAAGATGAGGTGTAGCATCTTTTATATGCAATTATTAAACATTCTAATGTGCCATAATTGTTATTTCAATATGGGATTTGATTATAGTCTAGAATGGAGCATAAAAAGAAACTGTGTATGGATTAATAATGATTTAGAGTGTAGTTTTAAAGCCATTTACAAAGGAGTTCATTTCCTCATGAGTTGTAGTTTTAATCTCCTCCCTAACTCATATGAGATGTTTTATCAAACCTTCATCTATCAACATCTCCTTCCAAGTTGGAGATAAATGTCTTGATTTATTGTTTATTTCCATTGTCACCTTTAATATTATTTGCAAACAAACCTTTCTTTGCATTCATCTTGTGCAGTGTTATATAGGTATGTTATTTGTGGGAGGGCATAAGGTATCTATTCAGCCTTCCTCTTGTGTGAAAGTATAGAGACACAAAGCTATTTGGAATATCTTTATTCAAGAAGGTATGCACCATACTTCTAGGGTATGTAGGGACACAATGAATTTCTCATAGATTAACTTGTGATTTCTTGGAAAAAGAGATTGGGGGTTGTGGGAGGAACAAGATTTGTAGTCACAGAACCCATGATAAGTCAAGCCATGAAGGTGATTTGTCAAAGTAAAAAGGTATCAAGGCTAGGTAGTAGTAAGGAAAATGATTTCATTGACTCTTTTCTCAAAGAGGATGAAGTTTTTATCAAGCACCAAAATAGTTACAAAAGGGTTTTTATACCAATCCATGGGATGATGTAAATTAGTATATTATCAAATACTTAATTTAGAGCATAGGTTTTATACCATGCACAACTATCATTTCCCTCTTCTTTATCACATAAAACATGAGATCATTATTAGCTTCCCTTTTTATCCATTATCCTCCTTAGAAAATTTATTAACAATGGTGCCCCACCTTATTTACATATATCATTTCCCTCTTCATCATGACCTAAGACATAAAATCATTATTAGCTTCTCCTTTTATCTATTATCCTCCTTAGAACAATTATTAACAATGGCACTTCACCTTATTTGAATCAAACCTTGATTAATGCAATCTAACCCTAACCCTTTCTTTACTTCCTAATGGGTTGTCAATGTTACACCAACCATTACTAATAATCCTTTTTCTATAAACCCTAAGGGAAAAAACAAGGAAAAGGAGAAGGTTTCTCAAACCCTTGATCATACTAAGGAAATTATTTTTAATCTACTCTCAATCCAGAATTTTAATGTTATAAATAATGCTACCCCTACCATTAACACTCTTGAGAAAACATCCAAGGATAACACCAACATCAAGAAGAAACATTCTTTTACCCCTAAGAATAGTAGGTTTGTTCATTGAAAGGAACATTTTATGGGATCTCCTTCTAGAGTTGATGAAATGAAATGAAAGAGTATTAGGATTAAAATAATTACTACCAAAATAGCTATAGATTCTACCTTTGTTCCTCAATGCAGGAGGTTGATAATCCTAAAATGGATAGTCAACCTAAGGCTATCATAGGTGGGAGAAGGTCAACCAAACTACCTAGTAGTATAAAATTACAATGGTGCCAACAATAGGAGGAAGTCTACAAGGTTAACTATCAATTTGAGTTAACTAGGGAAGGGTGATCATTTGGATGGAGATACTAACAAAACCCCCAAGGATGCGGAAGAAATTGTTACAGATTTAGATTTTTTTTCCCTCTTATAATGTCAAAGTATTAAGGATGACTCTTCTGCTAAGGAAGTTGAAGAAGAAGCACCCCAAAAGACTCTATTAATGTTTTGTGCGATTAACTTATTAAATTTAACAAGGACAATGATGTTAGGTCCCGGAGACAATTGAGAGGGGGGGGGGGGGGGGGTGAATCAGTTGTCCAATAAATTCAAACCAAAATTAACTTAACCAAAACTTAATGCTTAATACCGGTAAACCAAACTTTATACCGGTAGACAGTTTTATCAGTTAATTGCAGTACCAGTAAAGATTAATGCATGAAACAAAAAGACAATAACATCCACAACACATAACACATATATTTGTACGTGGAAACCTTGTAAGGGGAAAAACCACAGTGGGAAGCCTTACCCACAAGCAAATGATACTACTACAGATAGTATGTGTGTAAAAGATGGATTTTGCACATGCAAAAAGGCCAACTGCCTAGAGCTCACTGCTCAATCACAAAATGGGAGTCACACTAACTACAATTGGATGGTTAAATCCAATGATAATGTACTACTCAAAATAGCATCTTCATATGTTGGATTCAGTACTGATTTAGCTCTGATATGCCTTCTTCAAACCTTCCTTCAATCTTGAATGATGTCTACGTGTATAGCTCTGCTTATTTTGGCAAATACCTTATTCACACTTACTTACATTCCCATATCAATCTCACAAATGAGATCTTACATGTATACCATAACCTAAGACCAATTGAGTAGGTCAACTCACTAAAGATATTACAATAAAATCATTTACAAATGAATCAATATCTGATGCATCATGTCGGCTCAATGCATTTACAATAATAACAAATCATCTTCATAACGTGTCGTGCTGATATGGAATAGATATTCTTGCCGGTGCATATCCTGGACCTATTTGTCGGTAACGAAAAATATGCAAACCTGAATAGACCAATGAACAAATCACAATAACAAAGTGTCCAAACAATGTCTTCGACATAACCAAGTATTCTCCAAGTCATTCTAAGTGTTGGTGAACAATATAACCTATCGGTGAACCAAATACCCATGACTGTGCATAAGTCACCGACTTTCCGGTGAACATAACCAAAGATCTCCAAGTGTTGATAAGTTTTGACAAGTGTTAACAAGTGTTGACATCAACGACAAAACCATATCAGCATATCCAAAATACCAACAATCTCCCGCTTTGGCATTGATGACAACACAAGATGGAAAAACCATCTAGGTGCCAAAGCAGAAATGCCAAAAATAAAAAACCAACAATCTCCCAAAGAGATCATTAACCAGAAATAAAAAATACATAATATATCTCCCCCTAGGAATAATCTCTCCCAAAAGATAATGTGTTTTTCCATAGATATCTCTCCCCCTTTGACATCAAATGCCAAAGCAATACAAAAACCAGATTCCAATACAAAATACCAACTCATTACAAAATACCAACTACTCCCCCTGAGAAGTAGCTCTCCTCATCAAAGCCGGAATAAAATATTTCTCTGTTAATTGTGTTGGTTGATGACAAACATCAACTATCTAAGTCTCTACCGGTGGGGGTAGAACCCCAAGTTTCTCTCTAAGATATTCAAAAGTCTCCTTAGGCAAAGGCTTAGTAAAAATATCTACAATATGCTCTTTAGTATTCACATAAACCAATTTCACTTCTTTTGCTTCAACATTCTCTTTTAGAAAATTGAATTTGATAGAAATATGTTTGGTCTTTGAGTGAAATACCAGGTTCTTAGATATATCAATTGCTGCCATATTATCATAGTAAATAGTTATAGGTTCCTTGCATTTTACCTTTATGTCCTTCAACATTTGTTTAATCCATAATACATGTGTGCAATTAGTTGTTGCTGCAACATATTCCGATTCAGTTGTTGATAAACATGTGCAACTTTGTTTCTTGCTCAACCAAGAATTTAATCTGCTACCAAGAAAAAATGCTCCGTCGGTGGTGCTTTTTTTGTCATCTACATCTCCTGCCCAATTTGCATTTGTGTATGTACATAAATCAAAGTTTTCATCTCTGGGATACCATAAGCCAAGATTTGTAGTGCCTTGTAGTTACCGGAAAATCCTTTTTTACTGTTGATTCATGATTTTCTTTAGGATTACTCTGAAATCTTGAGACAATACATACTGCATTCATAATATCAGGTCTTGTTTGTGTCAAATACAGTAAACCTCATATCATAGACTTCTATCTAGTTGGATTAATAGGTGTTGATTCATCCTTCAATGATAATTTATCAGTTGTAGTCATAGGTGTGCTTATCGGTTTAGAGTTTTCCATGCCAAATTTCTTTAGTAATTCCTTGAAGTACTTAGATTGACATAAGAATATACCTTTATCAGTCTATGAAATCTGCAATCATAAAAATAATTTTATCTCCCCAATCATAGATATTTCAAATTCTTGATGTATTTTATTAGAAAAGTCTTTACATAATCCATCTTCTCTTCCAAAGATTATATCATCAACAAAAACTTCAATAACCAAGACGTCATCATTAGTCACTTTGTAGTATAGATTGTTGTCTACATTACCTTTAGTGTATCCAATCTTCAAAAGATATTTGTCCAATCTAGCATACCAAGCTCTAGGAGCTTGCTTTAGTCCATACAAAGTTGTCCTTAACCTGCAAAACACGTCTTTGTCATTTGTCAATGAAAATCCATCAGGTTGTTCAATATAAACTTCTTCTTCAAGATCTCCATTCATAAATGCACATTTAACATCCATTTGATATACTTTATAGTTCTTGATGGACCACATAAATTAGTATGAATTAAGTCAAGATCATTATTGGATTTATCTGGTATACTCTGAAAAGATGCTCTAACTTTCTTTCCAAATTGACATTCCTTACATACTGGATTGTGAGGTTTAACAATCTTAGGTAAATCTCTTACTGCCTTAGTTGTACTGATTTTCACAATGCAATCAAAATTTGCATGTCAAAGTGGTGCAGGAGCACCCTTTCAGACTCTTTCTCTTTCTTTGTCTTGTTGGTGTTATGCTTCTTATGAAGCCATTGTATATAAAATAATGAGCCAAGTGCTCATAGGTCCTAGGTAGGGTCCTGGAGGGGATCTTAGGGGTCATGAGTCATGATTGTGATTTTCTTGTAAATGGAGGGTAGGTGTGTCCTGGAGGTGTTTAGGGGTCTTTTATATCATGGTGGTGTCTTTAGGTTGGCCCATTGTGGATCTAGGAGTCAGGAAGAGCAACATTGGGAAAGTTGCTCAAAAGTTTCAAAAGTTGCATGACAACTTTTAAAAGTTGTCAAGCAACTTTTCCACCATGTTGTCAAAATCGTTAGGTTGTTGTGGACAACCCTAAATGTGGCACACCAACTAAGGTATGAGTAGTATAAGATGTTACAAACCCTAAGTTAAAGGGTTGGTGGTCAGAGGTTGTACGGCTCAAGCAAACTGGATTGACTGTGACTGTTTTTGAGTTACCAGTCTGTGTTGAATGAAGTTACCGAGAAAGCAAATGGATTGATTTGTGATCAAACCTATGTGGAACATTTTATTTGATGTATATAACTTCATTTTGAGTGATTATTTTAGCCTTTTTATTATCGGTAGAGTGTGTTTGTAAATAGTTTGTGAATTGCAGTCTTATTGTCTAGTTTTGGACTGGTTTGAGGAAATGAAGGCTGTTATCACTATTTTTAAAATTGGGTTCTTTTCCCATAATTGGCTATGGTTCTTTGAAAATATTCGTAGGGTGTGGCCCCAGGTGTTTCAGCTTTGTTCTAAACCTAGGGGGTTTAAGGTTTTTCTAAGTTTTAGGCTTTATCTTTTGTATTAAGTCCCCTGGTTTCTATTCCGACGTTACTTTATTTCACTTAAGTCATGGGTCGCGGGGTCGTAAGAAGTGTCCCCCCTTGCTATTTACCTAGGCGGTCATTGTCTAGTTTTGGACTGGTTTGAGGAAATGAAGGTTGTTATCACTATTTTTAAAATTGGGTTCTTTTCCCATAATTGGCTATGGTTCTTTGAAAATATTCGTAGGATGTGGCCCCAGGTGTTTCAGCTTTGTTCTAAACCTAGGGGGTTTAAGGTTTTTCTAAGTTTTAGGCTTTATCTTTTGTATTAAGTCCCCTGGTTTCTATTCCGACGTTACTTTATTTCACTTAAGTCATGGGTCACGGGGTCGTAAGAAGTGTCCCCCCTTGCTATTTACCTAGGCGGTCATGTTGATTATTTGAAAAAAATTTCGCCTTTTATTATTTCCTTCTAAAGTACCAGGCCCAGTAAACACTGATCAACTTGGGGAAAGATCCGACGGTTGGCGCTATTTCGCAAGGGATAAGTGTTCACCCTTTAAGGCTGCGAAATAGCGAGGATGAATATCAGCCGTCCATGTGTCATGCGGAGGAAGTAAAGGTTGCGGCCGTCAAAGAAGGTAGGGCCCCCCTTACGTGGTCTTCTTTGGCGTATTAGAGGGCAGCATGTGGCACAGGTCGCCACAGTCAGCATTTTAAGATTAAGGATCAAAGTGGGCCCCACAGATGAGTCAGCTCACAGGTGGAGGTGACCTGGCAGGGATAGCTCTTACAATTCATTGAGACCCCGTGGCTCCTTCCAGCGAATGAAAAGTCGACAGGTCAGCTTCGAAGATGACAGGGCGCCAGGTGTCCGTGGCGTGTCAGTGGGCCCACCTCTTCTGAAAGCTCCTAACAGGGTTTAAATGCCGATCAACTTGAGAAAGGATCCGACGGTCAGCGCTATTTCGCAAGGGTTAAGTGCTCACCCTTTAAGGCTGCGAAATAGCGAGAATGAATATCGGTCGTCCATGTGTCACGACGGGGTAAGTGGAAGGCATAGCTGTCAGAGATAGCTGGAGCCCCGTGGCTTTCTTCTGGCGTATTATAAGGTAACACGTGGCACAGGCCGCCACAGTCAGCAGGACAGGGCGCCAGGTGTCCGTGGCGTGTCCGTGGGCCCACCACCTCTGAGAGCTCCTAACAGGGTTTAAATGCCGAGCAAGTCGAGATAAGATCTAACGGCTCGTGCTATTTTGCAAGGGTAAGATGCTCACCTTTTAAGGCTGCGAAATAGTGAAAGTTAACCTGGACTGTCCACGTGTCTTGATGACACGCGGTCTAAAAGGAAGCTGTGGGTCCCTATAGTGTATGCTTGACAAATGAAAATGTGACAGGTCGGCTCCGAAGATAACGAGGAGCCAGGTGTCCATGGCGTGTCCGTGGGCCCACCATTTCTGAGATAGACCTGTCGAGACTGAAGTGGGGCCCCCATGGTTCTTCTTCCGGCAAGTGACAGAGTGACAAATCAGCACAGTGGATGACTAGATGCCAGATGTCACTGATGACTCAGCGGGCCCACCATTCCTGAGGACCTGTTCGAAGGATTAAAAGGTGATTAACTTGAAAGATAATCCAACGGCCCGCGCTATTTCGCAAGGGTTAAGTGCTCACCCTTTAAGGCTGCGAAATAGAGAGAATGAATATCGGTCGTCCACGTGTCATGATGATGACATGGCAAAAAGAGAAAGACACGGGCCCGCCATAGTATAAAGGGCGACATTCAGCCAGTATCAAAATAGAATGTGAGGGGATTTTCTAAGCCAATGGTCGGATGCCGCGTGGTATTATGTAGCCAATAAAAAGATAGGACTTAGACTAAGGACAAAGCCGTCAAAATGAAATTCACAGAGAGACACTTGCAGAAAGACTGCGACCCGTTGGAGCTAAAATATGAATTCTCGTATGAATTCGATTTTGAAGGGACGGCCGAAGCATGCGGAATCAATGTTACAGTTAAGGCCCAGAGTACAAGCATTTGATTTCCTAACAACCAAGTAAGGATACCTCTTAAAAGGATTTTTGCAGAGGAGGCAAATGCAGAGTTATCTTTTACAAATACAGAGAAGGCAAACTGGTTGCAGAGCGAATTTCTTCAAGCAAGCATCAGGTTTTTTCTTATTTTGCAGCCATTGTTGTGTTGTAATAAGTGAAATTGTTCTCGTATAACAGAAGTGTTTTCAGAAGTGATATTCATCTGGTTGTATTGCAAATGGCTCCTAAAAGGGACTTTTCTGGTAAAGTTGATTATCTGGAAAGAAGTGTATGTGATGAATTTTTAGAGCAGTTGACGCTGTCAACTAACCAGGCGTCTAAGGCTAAAGAGTTAGTACCCAGGGCTCCCCGACTGAAAATTGGAGAAGGATTATATGACAAGGGTAATTGGTTGAGAGACCCGCAGGTGGGATTGTCTGGGTTGGGGTTATTTAAAGTCGGTTTTGGAATGAGGAATTCTCCTGCTCCTCAAAATAGCATTTGGGAATTAGATGTTGGGAGATTGGTAGTCCCAGGGGTGTTCATGGATACAGATTTGTTAACCCAAATGGCATTGAATTATGATTCAGTTACCAGGTGTATCCGGGATGTGAATGGAAAAACCCTCGTGGAGATAAATGCAGAAGAGTTGAGAACAACGTTCGGGCTTAGTGAGGCTACCAACTTCTTGGAACCTATAAACTTCACACAATTAGCTCAGGTATACAGGGCACAGAGGACTCGTCTCAGGAATGGGCCTCTCAAAGAACTTTTTCTGAAAGTGGGAGGGTTAGCAGTTGTAGGGCCCAATACACAAGAGCCTTTTTCACTAAGTATGTTTACCTCGAGGGAAAAAGGGATGTACTGGGCACTTTGCCAAGTTCTAGGAGAGGATGCTGAATCTAATATGCCAAATCATTATCTGTTAATGATTGTTCAAATTCTGAATCCTTCTCTTGCTATTACATTTGATTATGCTTCGTATATTGCTGATGCTATTCATGGAGGATTGATAGGGATAAAGAATGGAAAGGTGGATAGGCCATTTGGGTGGTATTCACTATTGATGCACCTCTTCCTCTTCAAAGGTGGAGATTATTTCGCCAGTAGAATGGACCTGGTAAAAGAAAAGGAGGGAGAAAAGATGCCGGTGCAATTATGGAGTACTGTATTGTCATGGGATAGAGAGGATGCAAGTTTTCTAAAGTTTGATAAATATTTTGCATCCAAGATAAGGACTCTCCTTTGCTCTGACAATCCAAGAATCCCCAAGGTTCTTCTGGAATTCTTAAGACCAAAAGAATTCGTAGAGAGTATCAAGATAGTTCATAACTGGGGTGATATGTACTTGTATCCAGTCTCCACAGTTTTTAGGGTCTTTGGTTTCAGAGGCACCCCATTTTTGTTACCATACCAGGTCCCCCTCAAAGTGGGAATAGCTGAGATTCTCAGACAAATTGGTGACTTGCAAGAGGCAGAGTTAACCGGCAGAGGTAAAGGGACTATTTTCCCTACAGCTACAGTAGCCCACCAATTTGTAATCACCAAGGGAGGCTGGAAATGTTTTGAGGATTTCCTCAAACCCTACCATTTGTCCACTGCAGTGTCTAGATGTGCTGATCCAGAGGACTTCTACAATCGTGTATTCCGGAAGAAAGTAGCATGCAGAGGTAGGCCCCATCAATTCCACTTTCCTAAAGACCTCATCAGGAATGAATTTGATTTGGATGAACAGGAGTTGAGGAAGGAAAAATGGGTAGCTTACAGGAAGGCCCTGGATTTTGTGCATCAATTTGATGCTAGCTATGACCCATTGTCTAGCTTCTTCCCATTGGAAGAAAAGATAAAATTTTTGATTATTTGTTTTGAGGATGTGATGCAGACAATAAAGGAGAAAAGGGAAGTTGTAATTAAAAACAACCCTGAGAAAGCAAGAATGATTTTGGGGAAATCAGCTCCTATTAAAGCCATCCCTCCTGGTGATTACACCCTGCATAAGAAAGCAGGTTACAGTGTGTTGGTTTCTGCAAGAGGGGAACCCTCTTCATCCAAAGGGAAGAGGAAAGCACATGAAGTCATTCACATACAAGACAGCCCAAAGAAGCAGAGGGTGGGGAAGGAGGTGCAATCAGATACACCCTTATATTCCCCATCCCAATCCCCTCTCCACATTGGAGATGAACAAGCAGCAACTGAATACCTCTCTCAGTTGGGCAGCTTGGGGGAGATTGCGTATACATATGATGAAGTGGAAGAAGGGATGCCAGAAGAGCCCATTGAAGCACAAATGGACATCACTTCAACTGAACTCAAAGGCCAGGAGTGGGATCCTAAGATAAAGAAGGCCACTAGTGCCTTTCTAGCGGATGATAGTTTTGTCACATCTGAAGCATTTGTGCAGTTTATCTGGAAACAACATATAGATAAGTATAATGCTAGATGTGAAACAAGAAAGGTAGAACAACCTGATAAAGATCTAGCCTTAGTGGAGGAAGAAATAAAACAGGAGATGATGGAAGAATTCAAAACCATCACTCCTGAACAGGGAAGAGATTTAGTAGCACAAGCTGGAGTGCTCATTCTACCAGAATGGAATATTGCTAATGCTCTGGTGCTGGATGCAGTGAGAAAAGAAACCAAACCCATGGAAGGGGTTACATTCAGTAAAGACAATGCTACTCTAGTCATGTGGTCCCTTAAGAGAAATGAGAACAAGAAGGGTAAAGACACCACAGGGACAAGTCACATTGGTGGATTAATGGTCAAGAGAGTAGAGAGTACAGGGGTAGTAGAGGCCGCTAGCACAGTGTTGGAGACTGCCAAATTTAGTGTTGCAGTAGCTGAGAAGGATGCTAAAGAAAAGGAAGCCCTCCAGCTCAAATTGGAAACAGTCTTGAAGGCTTATGACAGTGCCAAGGAGGAAATAAGAGGCAAGGAGAGTATTTTTGCCAGATTGCAGTGCCAATTAGCAGGACAACGTCAACAGGGTGAGTCTTCAACATTAATGATCACCTCTTCTCCTGCAAGACCTCCACCTACTAGCCCCATTATTGAGCTCCCACCATCTCCTGCACCTTCCAGCTCTCAGATGATAGAGATAACTCCCCAAGAATTGGAGAGTCTTAAGCAAACTCAGGCCTATTATGCAGGGAAGTATGAAGAAAAGATCAAGGCCACAGTCTCCAGTTTTGCAGACACTATAAATGCTTCACTCCTTCACAATAGTGTAGGAAAAGTCATGGAGATATGGACTGAGTTGAGAAGAGATAAGGCCATCTTGACACCCATTTTTGACAGATGGAGGCCTAGGGAGCAGGATTTGGATTTCATGTGTGTTTCCTGTGATGAAGCAAGAGCTAACCCTATTATCAAATCCACTTCTGATATCACTAAGAGTTTATTGCAATTGGCAACAGAGGTGGATAATGTGGAAAGAAGGGTTAAATTGCTTAAAAAGGAATACACTGATCAGGTTTGTGAGTTACTCCCAGGAATTTTTGCCAATCCAAATCAGCTGAAAGATAAGCAGATATGGCTCAATGAGATAAATGTCAAATTGTCAGCAAGGGTCAAGGGAATTATTGATCTGGATGATACCTCATTTTTTGTTATAACCATACAGGAAATAGAGAGAATTAAATCACACTACAGTTTTCTTAACTCAGAAGTCAACAAACTGAGGAATTCTTGGAAAGGGTTGACTAAGGTTAAAAGTGATGTGATTAATTTTGTATGGCCGACCGAGAAGACGTATAGTGAGTGGGGAGTTAAATATTCCACTCGAGATCTGGAGCAGTTAGAGAGCGTCCCCGAAGAGCCAGAAGAGGTTGCAACTGAACAACCCGTCCAACAGACTGCTGAAGAAGCTGAAAAGAGCGCATAACTGAAATTGTAACTTCTTCAATTTTTGAAGTAATTGTAACAAACTTTCCTCAAGAAGTCCGAAGCTTTGTGCATCCATATTGTTATAAATGGATACCAGGACTAGAGAGAAAGGGATCACAAAATTTTTGTAAGAAAACGCTGCAGAAATGTTATCTAAGCTTTTCCAAAGTTTAATGGAGAGTCAGACTTTTGTAAAATCTTTTTCAAATGAATATCAATATACAGACCGTCAGTTTTGAGTAAAGCTCTGTGTCGTCTTCAAATTTGTCCTTAATTGTATTTATTCTTTCATTCAGAATAGTCTAGGATTTTTCTGTTTGAATGGAATTGTAAGGCAATCTCAGTATGGGTGTTTCTAGCTTTTCTCTTTAGGAGGGAAATTAAACATGCATGACCATTCTACCAGTAAATACTTTAGGATAAACTTTGAATTTTGAGGACCATAGCTTATTTTGAAGTGATTAAATTCTTGTTGATGCTAGGCATTTACAAGGATAAATGGAGACCAAGTTGATGGGAAGTATAGAGATGTTTTATTTCAGGAGTTTTATTTGAGTTTGAGTGACTCTGTAGCCTTGGATAGAGCACTGGTACTCATCGAAGCTGTTTATTGCATGCTTTGTTGATCAAATATGCTGAAGTTGAGTATTGTTTCATTCTTTGTTTTCAGTTGTTTTTCAAGGTGAATAAACTCACTGGTTTTCTGGACTGGTTTGCTGTGGGTTTGTTGCTTAAGAATGTTAAGTTAATTCACAAAGGGTATACCCGCCCGGGCTTAAGGAAGAGCCCGAAGTGTAGAAGGTCTAACCAAACCTTGTCATATGTTGTCTCTGAAATCCCTTTATCCTTGATGTCTTCTCGGCACCCATTTTAGATTATATTATTAAAGGCATTGAAGGGGAATCAGATTTTGAGAACAACAAAAGTGGCGACTCTGCTGGGGAGTAAATGAAATGTCAAGAGCCTCTGGTTAAGAAAGAATTAATTCATATAAGGTTGAGATTATCCCATCCAAGTCACCACAACAAAAGTGGCGACTCTGCTGGGGACAGTTATCACAAAGATATAGACACAGAATCTGTGCCAAGCTTGTGGAAAGTATTGTTGTGTTTGTGAGTAAGACTGCTTGCGTTTATATTTCCCATAGTTTTGTGGGTGGCGACTCTGTTATTTTTGAACCAGTCCTTGTGAGATATAAGCTTTCTAAAAATAAAGACAAACAAGATGCAAGGAAATAAGCATACAGGATCATTCATGAAGAAACATCCTCATGAAACCCTGCAAGAAGGTCTGCCAGAGCAATCACGAAGAGGCCAGAAGAGATCTGTGATGCATGAGCCATCAAACACTGCATGGGTGCAGAAAAACAACAATACTGGTAAGATGCCTGACCGACCTGTTTATGCAAAGTCAAATTCATCCTCAAGAGATTCGGATCAGGATATTTTAGGTTTTCATTCAGGATTGTTTGGAAATATTGATGATATGCCTATTTGAAGTCGAGATTTATCACATGTTAGTGTTTCTGCAAAAGATAGAACTAGCTCAAATGCAATTAGGCACTCTGTTCCTAGGACAATAGATGGGAACATTAGTTTGATTGATATAGATCAAATTAATGCATCGGATTCTGAAGAAAACTATCCTGATGAGGATAAGTTGTCTCAAGAAATTGAAGAATTAAATAGAAGAGTTCATCATTTAATATCCTTGAGGGCCCAAAAGGAGGCAAATAAGGAGAAGGAAGTTAAAGCCAAGATGATGGAGAGAGATAGGCTTCTTAGACAGATAGCTGATCTTGAAGTGCTTGCCAAGGACAAAGAAAAGAGTGATCAAGAAGGCCCGGTGATCAGGGAGATCTTAATCCCTAAGATTCGACCAGTTCCTAAGTCAGTAGCCCAGCCAAGTAAAGAAATTCCTAATGATTCCCAGCCCCCTAAAGTTAATTTAGACAAAGGGAAACAGATATGGGTAGATGATGAAGTAGAGTCTAAAACTGCAGAAGGGATTTCTCATAGGATCATAGCACATGAGAAAGAGATGGAAAGGATGAGGAAGGAAAAGGAAGATCTACAAATGGAGTTGGAAAAGGCTGAGTTAGAAGCTGCAAATCAGGAAGTTAAAAGAAAGATTAACTACCTAAAAGCTCCCCCTATTATATTCCCATCGGAAGATCTTTGCAAGCCTAATCCTCAACATATCTCTCTTCCTCAGGTTAATATCCAACCAGCAGTACACACTAACATTGCTTCAGTAAGCCACATACCTTCAAATAAGCAGTACACCCAAACATCTCAATCCCCAATCCCAAAAGCTAAGATGATTGTGGGGAATAATAATACTGTTTCCCCTTTTCAAAGAAGGCCGATTAATCTAGAACAATATAAGCAATTGTTTTTCGATGGGATCCCAGGACATCCAAATCATGTTCCCACTGAGTTAAGAGACAAACTCCATAAATTTGCCGGGAACAATGCAGTCAGTGCTGAGGAACATCTCAAATCTTTTGGGGATTTGATAAATGATTATGAGATAGTTGATGAAGATGTGATTATGAAACTGTTTGTTCAATCCCTGGTTGATGATGCAAGAGATTGGTACAGAGGTCTTCCAGTAGCTAGCATAGGTTCATGGAAGGAGTTCAAAAATTGCTTTCAAGAACAGTATGGTGATAAGACTAATGTGAGTTTCATGCTGAATGAGTTCAATAATATTAGAAAATCTGAAAATGAAACAGTCACTGATTTCAATGCTAGGTTCCAAAAAGCTATGCATAGATTGTATCAGGTAATGAGGTTAGATGACAATATGTGCCTTAATACATATTATAATGCATTTGATTCCAAGATGGCTTATATCCTGAGAGATAAAAATCCTCATAACCTGAGGGATGCCTTTAGAATTGCCATAAATGTTGAAAGTAATAGAAAGGCATCTGGAAAATTAGGAAGGAGGACAGATGGAAGATTATGGCATGAAACCAAACAGCAACCTAACAAAGTTGCTAAAGAAGAGGATAAAATAGAAAAACTGGTTACTGCTATGAAAGATTTGACTGCTAAGGTTAACAAAAATGATAAACCTCATTACAACTGGCAAGATAGACCTCCTAGATTACATGATATGCCATACAATACAAATTGGAAGGATGGTAAGCCCCAAGTTGAGAAGCCTAAGATTGCCCAAAGCCAAGATACACCAGATCCTTTGAAAGGGAAAATTGTTAATAACATAGAAAATACTCCCTGGTGTATTGCTTGTGATGGACCACATTCTCCTCATCAGTGTGCAGTAGCTCAAGCTCTGGAAGAATCCATGAGACCAGAAGCAGAGCTTGATATTAATATGTTCGAAACTATCATAGAAAGTGATGAGGAATCTATGCAAAATGAATGTAGTGATATGTTAGATAATGAAAGATTAGTACAAGGGCAATTAGCCTTAGGCTGGCACCCTACATTGAATGTGGTAACAATTGAAGATGAAGAAGTTCATCTTAGGAGGCCTAGTGAAGAAGAGGTTAGAAATCTCACTAAGGCTGCAATTGCCAAAGCAAGACATAATTACAACCTGAGAAGTACCAAGAGAGATACTGATCGAGGTGAGCCAGGTTCCATGTTTGTAAAAGAGGTCACAAAGAAAGGGGCATCAAGCAGTGTTACTGCTACTGTTAAAGCTAGTCAAGAAAAAGAGGAACAAGTTAAAGACTTCCCTAGAACCACAGATGCCAAAAATGCTGGTGATGTACAAAAGGTGGAAGTAGTAAAAAAGGCCAATCAGTTCAAAGTAGAAAAGGTTAAGGCTAATACTGAACAGTGTAATTATTCCACATTTAATATGGCCCAAGCTTTAACTCAAATGAAGGTCACTGTCCCATTAGTGGAGTTACTAAAGATTAAGGAACACAAGGATGCAGCTTTGTCTCTATTCTCTAGTATATCTGATGGTGATTCAGTATTACCCACTGGTTCAGATAAAATCGGGAAGGATCAAGAGTTCCAAACTCCAGAGGTATATGTTGGAACCACTATCACTCAGGAGCCTTCTCAGGTGGACCCTTTCTATGTTACCCTGCTGGTAAATAACCGGTTAATTAAAAACTGCATGATAGATTCAGGAGCAGCTGCTAATGTGATGCCCTATGGTGTCATGAAAGAATTAGGATTGTCAGTGACTACTGTGTATGGGAAATTCTATGCCATGGATAACAGAGAAGTACCTGTGATAGGTACAATGAAAGATGTAGAAGTAAAAATAGCTGCATTTCCTGAAGCTACTTACAAAATGGATGTTATTGTCACAGATACTAAACCCCACTATGGCATGTTACTTTCTAGGCAGTGGGCCGCAGCAGTGGGGGGAAATGTTCAATTGGATTTGTCTTATGCTACTATTCCTGTTGGTGGCAATAAGGTCAAACTATACAGGGAGCCACGAGCTCCTAAGGTAGTTGAAAATGTGGACCCTAGTATGCTTAACTGTATGATTGATGTGGATTTAGATAATTTCAGAATTCAGCCAGTATCACCTCAGTTGAAGAACACTGACCCAATTGTAGTTGAACTACAAGCACAGTAGTATGGATTGTGGCAAATGTATTTTGATGGAGCTTGTTCCAAAGAAGGGTCAGGAGCAGGGGTTCTTTTTGTATCCCCATCAGGTATAACCTTTAAATATTCATTCTTATTGGCATTCCAATGCACGAATAATACTGCAGAGTATGAAGCTCTGTTATTAGGACTTGAGGTTGCAAAAAGGCATGGAATCCGATTATTGAAAGTGATGGGTGATTCTGAGCTGGTTGTCTCTCAAGTAAGATCTAAGTACGCATCTAAGAATGATAAATTGAAGCAATATAAGCATGCTGTTTGGGATATTATTGAATATTTTGATTCCTTTTCTATCAGTTGGATAGAGCGAGCAAAAAATATTATGGCAGATTTCCTAGCTAATGTTGCTTTAAAAAATGACGATGCAACACTAACTGGTATCTCCACTGTGGAAATAAAAGCTAGGCCTGCTATCCCTGATAATGTATATAACTGGCAAGTTTTTGCTGATGATGATGATATTCTTAGGTTCATCCAATGTGTTGATGATTATGATGGACAAAAAATTGATTGTAATGCATTGGTGGAAGTAGTGGATGGCAGAGAGACAGTGTTTGGAAATGATATTGTCCAATTGGAAACCAACGAGATACCTAAAGGGTTGGTGGAGTTAGAAAGCATGTTTAGTTATAATGACAGTCATCTACACCAGCAATCTACCACCAAGTTAGAAGAATTAGAGGAGGTCAACTTGGGGACAGAATCATCCCCCAAGTTGGTATATATTGGAAAGAAGCTACCTCCTCATGTTAGGACTAACCTAATCAGTTTACTGAAAAGGTATAAACATGTTTTTGCTTGGTCTTATGAAGATCTAAAGGCGTATAGACAAGATCTTTTTCAGCATGAAATTCCCTTACTTCCAGATGCTAAGCCTTTTAGATAGAAACAGAGACCTATTAACCCCTTGTTAGAAACAAAAATGCAACAAGAGTTGACTAAATTGAGAGAAGGGGGGATTATCAAACCAATCAGACATTCTTCATGGGTTTCTAATTTGGTCCCAGTGAGAAAAAAGAATGGAGACATCAGATTGTGTGTGGATTTTAGGAATCTGAATGTTGCTTCCCTAAAAGATAATTATTCATCTCCAAACATGGAAGCAATGCTACAAAGAGTGACAGGTTGTGATCTTTTGTCCATGATGGATGGTTTCTCGGGATACAATCAAGTGCTTGTAAAGGAGTCTGAACAGTTTAAAACAGCCTTTACTACTCCATGGGGAACCTATGTATATGTGAGAATGCCATTTGGATTAAAAAACGCAGGGGCTACATTTCAGAGAGCTATGGATGTGGCTTTTAAGGAATTCATTAATATTATTATGGTGGTTTACCAAGATGATTTAACTTGCTTCTCAAAGAAAGCTGATGATCACTGTGGACATTTAGAGAAGGTGTTTGATAAAGCCTTGGAATTTGGTGTATCACTGAATCCCAAAAAATGTCATTTTGGGGTCACTGAAGGAAAATTATTGGGACATATAGTTTCCAAGGAAGGAGTAAGAATAGACCCTGAAAGAATTGAAGCAATCAATAAGGTGTCTGAACCAAAAAATGTGAAAGGAATTCAGTCCTTTCTAAGCAAAGTGAATTTTGTCAGGAGATTCATTGCAAACTTTGCTGAGATAGTAAAGCCTATTGTCAAGTTGCTCAAGAAGGACACCAAGTTTCACTGGGATCAAGAAGCCTCAAAAGCTTTTAATGAGATTAAGAAAGCAATCCAGGAAGCACCAGTGTTGAAGTCCCTGGATTATGGTAAGCCTTTTTCTCTGTTTTCTTTTGCTTCATATCACACAGTGGCTACAGTATTATTGCAAAAGGATAATGAGGGATATGATCATCCCATAGCTTTCTATAGCAAATCTTTGCAAGCAACAAAATTAAAATATGAAACCATGGAGAAACAAGCTTATGCCTTGGTTAAAGCTGTTAAAGCCTTTAGGCCATATTTGGTGAATGCAATTGTCACTGCCTATGTTCCACATGCTGCAATTAAAGATATTTTGTCTCAATCTGAGGTCACCGGGAAGAGATGTAGGTGGATCAATAGAATTCAAGAATTTAATCTGGAGATAAAGATTACTAAACTGGTGAGAGGGTTAGGTTTGGCTAAGCTCATGACTGAGTCAAATCTTATGAATGTTGAAGTACACAATGTTGAGATTAAAGATACTTTGGTTACTAGTATTGAGAGACAACCATGGTACACAGAGATAGTCCAAGTATTGAGGGGTAATATGCTGCCAGAAGGAATGACTCACAACCAGAAGAGAACTTTAAAGCTCAAATCCCAAAAGTATGTCCTCATTCAGGGTGATCTTTTTTGGAGAAAAAGAGATGGGGAGCTACTACTGTGTTTGGATGAATTTCAAGCTAAACAGATGTTGAATGAAATGCATGATGGAGTGTGTGGAGGTCATTACTCTGCTAAGACTACAGCTGGTAAGATAATACGGGCTGGGTATTATTGGCCTACTTTGTTTAAAGATACCCATGCATATGTTCGAAGATGTGATTCATGTCAGAGATTTTCTTCTAAGCTCAAGTATGAAGGAGCCTTACCACTAAATCCAGTTTCTGTAGAAGCTCCTTTTGTCCAATGGGGTATTGATTTTATTGGAGAGATTGTTGAAAAGTCAGGAAGAGGCCATGGATGGATTATAGTGGCTACAGATTATTTTACCAAATGGACAGAAGCTATTCCCACAAGAAGAGCTACTAGTAAAATTGTCATTGATTTCCTGATGGATAATATTGTGACTAGATTTGGAACACCTGCAAAATTGGTAATGGATAATGCTATGTGTTTCAGATCAGAAGAATTTGTAGGCTTTTGCAATAGTCATGGTATACTTATGTCATACTCATCACCTTATCACCCTCAAGGAAACGGACAAGCAGAATCTAGCAACAAAAGCTTGTTGAATATCATCAAGAAGATCTTAGAAGAAAACAAGAGGTCTTGGGATCAAAAGTTGAAATTAGCTCTGTGGGCGGATAGAATAACAGTTAAAAAATCCATTGGAATGTCACCTTTTGAGTTGGTTTATGGTACCCAAGCTAGATTGCTAGTAAATAACCTTCTTCCAGTGTATAAGTTTTTGCAGGAAGAGGACATGGAAATATCTGAACCAATGGAAAGCAGGATGATCCAAATTGTAGAGGTGGAAGAGCTTAGAACCTCTGCTCATAAGAAAAATCAAAAGCTCCAGCTACAGTCAAAGTATCTTTTTGATAAAAGAACATCGTTAAGGAAGTTTCAAATTGATGACATGGTTCTTCAGTGGCATGCAAAAGGGCAGGATAAAGGAAAGCATAAGAAATTTGAATCACTCTGGATTGGCCCTTTTGTAATTTGTGATTTGAATGGTAAGGATTCATATTTTTTGAAGAATATGAATGATGAGATGCAGGAATTTCCAGTGCATGGACAATTCCTGAAGCACTATTTCTCTTAATGTCCATGCACAGTAGGTCCTTGGTTTGTATATATTTTGTTTTCTTTCCTGTTTTCCTAGTTTTGGTCTGTGTTTTGTTCTGTTTCTCCAGAATTTCTGAGTTTTCTTGTGTTGATCTCGCAATCAACCATCCCCAGTCAGAGCCGCTGTTATCACTGTTTTTAAAATTGGTTTCTTTTCCCATAATTGGCTATGGTTCTTTGAAAATATTCATAGGGTGTGGCCCCAGGTGTTTCAGCTTTGTTCTAAACCTAGGGGGTTTAAGGTTTTTCTAAGTTTTAGGCTTTATCTTTTGTATTAAGTCCCCTGGTTTCTATTCCGACGTTACTTTATTTCACTTAAGTCATGGGTCGCGAGGTCGTAAGAAGTGTCCCCCCTTGCTATTTACCTAGGCGGTCATGTTGATTATTTGAAAAAAATTTCGCCTTTTATTATTTCCTTCTAAAGTACCGGGCCCAGTAAACACTGATCAACTTGGGGAAAGATCCGACGGTTGGCGCTATTTCGCAAGGGATAAGTGTTCACCCTTTAAGGCTGCGAAATAGCGAGGATGAATATCAGCCGTCCATGTGTCATGCGGAGGAAGTAAAGGTTGCGGCCGTCAAAGAAGGTAGGGCCCCCCTTACGTGGTCTTCTCTGGCGTATTAGAGGGTAGCACGTGGCACAGGTCGCCACAGTCAGCATTTTAAGATTAAGGATCAAAGTGGGCCCCAAAGATGAGTCAGCTCACAGGTGGAGGTGACCTAGCAGGGATAGCTCTTACAATTCATTGAGACCCCGTGGCTCCTTCCAGCGAATGAAAAGTCGACAGGTCAGCTTCGAAGATGACAGGGCGCCAGGTGTCCATGGCGTGTCCGTGGGCCCACCTCTTCTGAAAGCTCCTAACAGGGTTTAAATGTCGATCAACTTGAGAAAGGATCCGACGGTCAGCGCTATTTCGCAAGGGTTAAGTGCTCACCCTTTAAGGCTGCGAAATAGCGAGAATGAATATCGGTCGTCCATGTGTCACGACGGGGTAAGTGGAAGGCATAGCTGTCAGAGATAGCTGGAGCCCCGTGGCTTTCTTCTGGCGTATTATAAGGTAACACGTGGCACAGGCCGCCACAGTCAGCAGGACAGGGCGCCAGGTGTCCGTGGCGTGTCCGTGGGCCCACCACCTCTGAGAGCTCCTAACAGGGTTTAAATGCCGAGCAAGTCGAGATAAGATCTAACGGCTCGCGCTATTTCGCAAGGGTAAGATGCTCACCTTTTAAGGCTGCGAAATAGCGAAGGTTAACCTGGACTGTCCACGTGTCTTGATGACACGCGGTCTAAAAGGAAGTTGTGGGTCCCTATAGTGTATGCTTGACAAATGAAAATGTGACAGGTCGGCTCCGAAGATAACGAGGAGCCAGGTGTCCATGGCGTGTCCGTGGGCCCACCATTTCTGACATAGACCTGTCGAGACTGAAGTGGGGCCCCCATGGTTCTTCTTCCGACAAGTGACATAGCGACAAATCAGCACAGTGGATGACTAGATGCCAGATGTCACTGATGACTCAGCGGGCCCACCATTCCTGAGGACCTGTTCGAAGGATTAAAAGATGATTAACTTGAAAGATAATCCAACGGCCCGCGCTATTTCGCAAGGGTTAAGTGCTCACCCTTTAAGGCTGCGAAATAGCGAGAATGAATATCGGCCGTCCACGTGTCATGATGATGACATGGCAAAAAAAGAAAGACACGGGCCCGCCATAGTATAAAGGGCGACATTCAGCCAGTATCAAAATAGAATGTGAGGGGATTTTCTAAGCCAATGGTCGGATGCCGCGTGGTATTATGTAGCCAATAAAAAGATAGGACTTAGACTAAGGACAAAGCCGTCAAAATGAAATTCAAGGAGAGACACTTGCAGAAAGACTGCGACCCGTTGGAGCTAAAATATGAATTCTCGTATGAATTCGATTTTGAAAGGACGGCCGAAGCATGCGGAATCAATGTTACAGTTAAGGCCCACAGTACAAGCATTTGATTTCCTAACAACCAAGTAAGGATACCTCTTAAAAAGATTTTTGCAGAGGAGGCAAACGCAGAGTTATCTTTTACAAATACAGAGAAGGCAAACTGGTTCCAGAGCGAATTTCTTCAAGCAAGCATCAGGTTTTTTCTTATTTTGCAGCCATTGTTGTGTTGTAATAAGTGAAATTGTTCTCGTATAACAGAAGTGTTTTCAGAAGTGATATTCATCTGGTTGTATTGCAAATGGCTCCTAAAAGGGAATTTTCTGGTAAAGTTGATTATCTGGAAAGAAGTGTATGTGATGAATTTTTAGAGCAGTTGACGCTATCAATTAAGCAGGCGTCTAAGGCCAAAGAGTTAGTACCCAGGGCTCCCCGACTGAAAATTGGAGAAGGATTATATGACAAGGGTAATTGGTTGAGAGACCCGCAGGTGGGATTGTCTGGGTTGGGGTTATTTAAAGTCGGTTTTGGAATGAGGAATTCTCCCGCTCCTCAAAATAGCATTTGGGAATTAGATGTTGGGAGATTGGTAGTCCCAGGGGTGTTCATGGATACAGATTTGTTAACCCAAATGGCATTGAATTATGATTCAGTTACCAGGTGTATCCGGGATGTGAATGGAAAAACCCTCGTAGAGATAAATGCAGAAGAGTTGAGAACAGCGTTCGGGCTTAGTGAGGCTACCAACTTCTTGGAACCTATAAACTTCACACAATTAGCTCAGGTATACAGGGCACAGAGGACTCATCTCAGGAATGGGCCTCTCAAAGAACTTTTTCTAAAAGTGGGAGGGTTAGCAGTTGTAGGGCCCAATACACAAGAGCCTTTTTCACTAAGTATGTTTACCTCGAGGGCAAAAGGGATGTACTGGGCACTTTGCCAAGTTCTAGGAGAGGATGCTGAATCTAATATGCCAAATCATTATCTGTTAATGATTGTTCAAATTCTGAATCCTTCTCTTGCTATTACATTTGATTATGCTTCGTATATTGCTGATGCTATTCATGGAGGATTGATAGGGATAAAGAATGGAAAGGTGGATAGGCCATTTGGGTGGTATTCACTAGTGATGCACCTCTTCCTCTTCAAAGGTGGAGATTATTTCGCCAGTGGAATGGACCTGGTAAAAGAAAAGGAGGGAGAAAAGATGCCGGTGCAATTATGGAGTACTGTATTGTCATGGGATAGAGAGGATGCAAGTTTTCTAAAGTTTGATAAATATTTTGCATCTAAGATAAGGACTCTCCTTTGCTCTGACAATCCAAGAATCCCCAAGGTTCTTCTGGAATTCTTAAGACCAAAAGAATTCGTAGAGAGTATCAAGATAGTTCATAACTGGGGTGATATGTACTTGTATCCAGTCTCCACAGTTTTTAGGGTCTTTGGTTTCAGAGGCACCCCATTTTTGTTACCATACCAGGTCCCCCTCAAAGTGGGAATAGCTGAGATTCTCAGACAAATTGGTGACTTGCAAGAGGCAGAGTTAACCGGCAGAGGTAAAGGGACTATTTTCCCTACAGCTACAGTAGCCCACCAATTTGTAATCACCAAGGGAGGCTGGAAATGTTTTGAGGATTTCCTCAAACCCTACCATTTGTCCACAGCAGTGTCTAGATGTGCTGATCCGGAGGACTTCTACAATGGTGTATTCCGGAAGAAAGTAGCATGCAGAGGTAGGCCCCATCAATTCCACTTTCTTGAAGACCTCATCAGGAATGAATTTGATTTGGATGAACAGGAGTTGAGGAAGGAAAAATGGGTAGCTTACAGGAAGGCCCTGGATTTTGTGCATCAATTTGATGCTAGCTATGACCCATTGTCTAGCTTCTTCCCATTGGAAGAAAAGATAAAAATTTTGATTATTTGTTTTGAGGATGTGATGCAGACAATAAAGGAGAAAAGGGAAGTTGTAATTAAAAACAACCCTGAGAAAGCAAGAATGATTTTGGGGAAATCAGCTCCTATTAAAGCCATCCCTCCTGGTGATTACACCCTGCATAAGAAAGCAGGTTACAGTGTGTTGGTTTCTGCAAGAGGGGAACCCTCTTCATCCAAAGGGAAGAGGAAAGCACATGAAGTCATTCACATACAAGACAGCCCAAAGAAGCAGAGGGTGGGGAAGGAGGTGCAATCAGATACACCCTTATATTCCCCATCCCAATCCCCTCTCCACATTGGAGATGAACAAGCAGCAACTGAATACCTCTCTCAGTTGGGCAGCTTGGGGGAGATTGCGTATACATATGATGAAGTGGAAGAAGGGATGCCAGAAGAGCCCATTGAAGCACAAATGGACATCACTTCAACTGAACTCAAAGGCCAGGAGTGGGATCCTGAGATAAAGAAGGCCACTAGTGCCTTTCTAGCGGATGATAGTTTTGTCACATCTGAAGCATTTGTGCAGTTTATCTGGAAACAACATATACATAAGTATAATGCTAGATGTGAAACAAGAAAGGTAGAACAACCTGATAAAGATCTAGCCTTAGTGGAGGAAGAAATAAAACAGGAGATGATGGAAGAATTCAAAACCATCACTCCTGAACAGGGAAGAGATTTAGTAGCACAAGCTGGAGTGCTCATTCTACCAGAATGGAATATTGCTGATGCTCTGGTGCTGGATGCAGTTAGAAAAGAAACCAAACCCATGGAAGGGGTTACATTCAGTAAAGACAATGCTGCTCTAGTCATGTGGTCCCTTAAGAGAAATGAGGACAAGAAGGGTAAAGACACCACAGGGACAAGTCACATTGGTGGATTAATGGTCAAGAGAGTAGAGAGTACAGGGGTAGTAGAGGCCGCTAGCACAGTGTTGGAGACTGCCAAATTTAGTGTTGCAGTAGCTGAGAAGGATGCTAAAGAAAAGGAAGCCCTCCAGCTCAAATTGGAAACAGTCTTGAAGGCTTATGACAGTGCCAAGGAGGAAATAAGAGGCAAGGAGAGTATTATTGCCAGATTGCAGAGCCAATTAGCAGGACAACGTCAACAGGGTGAGTCTTCAACATTAATGATCACCTCTTCTCCTGCAAGACCTCCACCTACTAGCCCCATTATTGAGCTCCCACCATCTCCTGCACCTTCCAGCTCTCAGATGATAGAGATAACTCCCCAAGAATTGGAGAGTCTTAAGCAAACTCAGGCCTATTATGCAGGGAAGTATGAAGAAAAGATCAAGGCCACAGTCTCCAGTTTTGCAGACACTATAAATGCTTCACTCCTTCACAATAGTGTAGGAAAAGTCATGGAGATATGGACTGAGTTGAGAAGAGATAAGGCCATCTTGACACCCATTTTTGACAGATGGAGGCCTAGGGAGCAGGATTTGGATTTCATGTGTGTTTCCTGTGATGAAGCAAGAGCTAACCCTATTATCAAATCCACTTCTGATATCACTAAGAGTTTATTGCAATTGGCAACAGAGGTGGATAATGTGGAAAGAAGGGTTAAATTGCTTAAAAAGGAATACACTGATCAGGTTTGTGAGTTACTCCCAGGAATTTTTGCCAATCCAAATCAGCTGAAAGATAAGCAGATATGGCTCAATGAGATAAATGTCAAATTGTCAGCAAGGGTCAAGGGAATTATTGATCTGGATGATACCTCATTTTTTGTTATAACCATACAGGAAATAGAGAGAATTAAATCACACTACAGTTTTCTTAACTCAGAAGTCAACAAACTGAGGAATTCTTGGAAAGGGTTGACTAAGGTTAAAAGTGATGTGATTAATTTTGTATGGCCGACCGAGGAGACGTATAGTGAGTGGGGAGTTAAATATTCCACTCGAGATCCGAAGCAGTTAGAGAGCGTCCCCGAAGAGCCAGAAGAGGTTGCAACTGAACAACCCGTCCAACAGACTGCTGAAGAAGCTGAAAAGAGCGCATAACTGAAATTGTAACTTCTTCAATTTTTGAAGTAATTGTAACAAACTTTCCTCAAGAAGTCCGAAGCTTTGTGCATCCATATTGTTATAAATGGATACCAGGACTAGAGAGAAAGGGATCACAAAATTTTTGTAAGAAAACGCTGCAGAAATGTTATCTGAGCTTTTCCAAAGTTTAATGGAGAGTCAGACTTTTGTAAAATCTTTTTCAAATGAATATCAATATACAGACCGTCAGTTTTGAGTAAAGCTCTGTGTCGTCTTCAAATTTGTCCTTAATTGTATTTATTCTTTCATTCAGAATAGTCTAGGATTTTTCTGTTTGAATGGAATTGTAAGGCAATCTCAGTATGGGTGTTTCTAGCTTTTCTCTTTAGGAGGGAAATTAAACATGCATGACCACTCTACCAGTAAATACTTTAGGATAAACTTTGAATTTTGAGGACCATAGCTTATTTTGAAGTGATTAAATTCTTGTTGATGCTAGGCATTTACAGGGATAAATGGAGACCAAGTTGATGGGAAGTATAGAGATGTTTTATTTCAGGAGTTTTATTTGAGTTTGAGTGACTCTGTAGCCTTGGATAGAGCACTGGTACTCATCAAAGCTGTTTATTGCATGCTTTGTTGATCAAATATGCTGAAGTTGAGTATTGTTTCATTCTTTGTTTTCAGTTGTTTTTCAAGGTGAATAAACTCACTGGTTTTCTGGACTGGTTTGCTGTGGGTTTGTTGCTTAAGAATGTGAAGTTAATTCACAAAGGGTATATCCGCCTGGGCTTAAGGAAGAGCCCGAAGTGTAGAAGGTCTAACCAAACCTTGTCATATGTTGTCTCTGAAATCCCTTTATCCTTGATGTCTTCTCGGCACCCATTTTAGATTATATTATTAAAGGCATTGAAGGGGAATCAGATTTTGAGAACAACAAAGTCTTGACTCCATTCCCCATTGTGGAACCACCATGAAACCATGGGGAATGGATGTGGAGACTCTGTACTATAGTCCCAAGCAAGAAAGGCCCTTGGAAATGCAAGGAGGCCAAGCATATACCCATTCCTAGGCGAGACTGGATAGTGCCCGGTTAGGAATGGTTGTTGGTGCAGAGGTCTTGGAGAGCAAGGTTGTATAGTGGGGAGTGAATCCTTTGGAGGAAGTGCAGAGGAGTGAGTGAAGAATCATTGGTGTGAAGGAGGAGCCTCCACCAATCCAAACAAGGTGGCTAGAATTCGAAACCTTCACTGTGACCCAGACAGACTTAAAAAACCCTCACATAAACCCTTAAAAACCTTAAAATCCACCAAGGATAGAGTACGGACACTTGGAGGCCTAAAACCTTGAAAATCCTTGATTCCTTGCCAAATGAATGGCATTCCTTTTTGGGAGATTGGGTTGTTTGTGCATCGTTTGTGAGAGGGAGCCCTAGAAGACCGGTTAGGAGGCCTAATTGGTCCTAATCCTTGTAGCCCTTTCTGAAGGCAAAAACACTAAATTGTGAAATCGGTAAGGGATTAAAGTTTTGAAACCTCTTGGGGGCTCATGAATGGGTGGAAAAACCTTGAAAAAGATCAGAAACAACCTTGATAAGACCTTGGAAGGTGAAGAACAAGATTAGCCCTTATTAGCCATAGTAAGGGAACTCGAGTCTCGTGGGTAGATGAGACCTTTGGAGTGGCATTGCAACTCATTGGTGGGTGGATTGGGAAACGTCAAGGGATTCCTCAAGAAAAGGGAAGTCCTAGAGACCCTAGGGTGTGTAGAGAACACCAGGTGATCCAAGGAAAGGATCCAAGAGCATAGACTAGGCTAGTATATCCCATACCCCATCCCATCAAATTGGTATCAGAGCAAGTTAAAGACTTGTTGGGCTATGTATGTCTCTATATACTGGTGAATCAGTAGGGGAGAGCAAAATGGTTACTAATACAAAGCTGGCTAGAGAGGTGGAAGAACAAAAGGAGAAAAATAAACTCCTTGAAGAAGCTGTGAGTGAGATGAGGGATAAACTGCAGGAAGTGGTGGATCAGAGGACACAAGGACCTTGGGATGAAGACAACAAGGGTAAAGGCAAGAAGACTTTAGACATAGATGACATTGTCCCTGAACCAGATCCCTTGTTCAATGAAGAACCTTTTGTGAAAGCTATTAAGGCCTTGAACACCAAAGCCTTTGAAGGATTACCGCATTTCTGTGGAAGAATGGATATAGACACTGTTATGGAATGGATTGAGGGCATGGAAACCACTTTGAGTGTGAAGGAGTGAAAAAGGCTCAGAAGGTTAAAGTTGCCAAATCAAGATTGAGGGGAGCAACTTTGACATGGTGGAAGTACCTGCAAGAAGAAAGAGTTAGTATGGGGAAGCTACCTATTGCAAATTGGAAAGCTATGGTGGGTAAGATTAAGGAGAACTACTTACCAGAGGATTATGAAGTCCAACTTCATAAGAATAGACAAGGATTGAAGTAGAAGGATCTTGATGTGGCCTCCTACACAGAGGAGTTTCAAAAGCTATGCCTTAGGTCCAAAGTCGAAAAAGATGAATCCATTAAGGTGGCTAGGTATCTAAGCGGCCTAAAGTGGAATATTCAAGAGGAGATAAGCCTATGGACTCCTAATACTGTCCAGAAGTGTCATTAGCTTGCTGCCAAGGTAGAAGAGAGGAACAAAAGGAAAGGAGACTCCAATAATAGGAGTAGAGGCAGAGGTAGAGATCAAGTGAACCATCGACGTGGTTACCAAAGCAAGTCAAGTGAGCAAAGGAACCAAGGAGAAGCCAAGTTGACTGAACATGGCAGTGAAACCAATCCTAGAGGTGGACATTCTAGAGGAAGAGGTGCACAAGGTGTTCCAAATAGGGGTAGAGGTACCGGTAGAGGTAACTCCTATTTTGCAGCTATGAAGTTTTACAATTGTGGACAATTGGGACACTCGGCATATAGATGCCCTGACAAGCCTACATCATCAAACAGTGGAAAGAGGGTTGCTTATGCACATGAAGACTCCTCAAGTAGCAAAACACCTGAGGTGGATCATATTGAATCAGAAAGTGGAGAAAATTTGATGTTCAATAGGGTCTTGATAAGGAAGCCAGTCAAGAGTGAACCTAAGCATAGGAGAGCATTGTTTAGGGTAAGGTGCAAGATTCTTGGTAAAGTGTGCAAGGTGATAGTTGATTTAGGCTCAACTGATAATATCATATCAGAAGAGGTAGTTAGGAAGTTGAAACTCACAAGGATACCCCACACTAACCCATACAAGGTGACATGGTTGAATCATGAGCAGAGTGTGTTGGTCAATGAATAGACTTGGGTAGAGTTTTCCATTGGAGGATACAAGGATAGAATCCTTTGTGATGTGTTACCAATGGATGCATGTCACTTGTTTCTAGGCAGACCCTAGAAACTTGATAGGAAGGTGATCTATGATGGAGAGGAGAACTCCATTTTCTTTAAGAAGGACAGCAAAAACTTTAAAGTTCAGTCTTTGACAGAGAATGAAGAAGGAACTTCAAAGACACCTAGTGTCTTAATGGCTACCAGTAAAGAGTTTTTGAACTTGCTACATGAGGAGGAGATAGTGAAGTGTGCCATATTTGTAAAACCAAAGGAGGAAGAAGACAAGTTGCCAACAGAAATACCCAAGGAGGCAAAGCAAATGTTGCAAGAGCATAAGGACATAGTGAGTGATGGGACACCTGCAACACTCCCACCTAGAAGGTCTATAAGTCATCAGATAGACTTTGTTCCCAGTGCATCCTTACCTAACAAGGCTGCATATAAGCTCACACCTGATCAGAATAAGGAGGTAGCAAGGCAAGTGCAGGAGTTATTGGAACAAGGACTGATTAAGAAGAGCATCAGCCCATGTGTAGTCTCGGTAGTGCTAGCATCAAAAAAAGGAGGTAAGTGGAGACTTTGCACTGACTCAAGAGCAATTAATAGGATTACCATAAGGTATAGGTTTCCTATTCCTAGAATAGAGGATCTAATGGATTGTTTAGGAGGGGCTATGTATTTTACTAAGCTAGACCTTAAAAGTGGTTATCACCAGATAAGAATTAAGGAGGGTGATGAGTGGAAGACTGCTTTTAAAACCACAGATGGATTGTATGAATGGCTTGTAATGCCATTTGGACTCACCAATGCTCCAAGCACCTTCATGAGGTTGATGAATGAAGTGTTGAAGGATTTCACATGCAGATTTATGGTGGTGTATTTAGATGACATTCTCATCTATAGCAGAACCAAATAAGAGCACCTTGAGCATTTGAGGTTGGTATTAGAGAGGTTGCATGAGGAGAAGCTATCCATCAACCTAGAGAAGTGTGACTTCTTGAAGCAAGAGCTAGTTTACTTAGGATTTGTGGTGTCTAAGGGAACCTTGAAGATGGATCCAAGTAAAGTGGAGGCAATCATGAATTGGCCTGCACCTAAAATAGGGACTAAGGTAAGAAGTTTCCATGGATTAGCTCATTTCTATAGGAAGTTTGTGAGGAATTTTAGTGGTATATGTGCACAAGTCCTTGACATCATCAAAGGAGGTCTTAAAATTAAGTTTAAATGGACAGAGCAGGCTGATAAAGCATTTCAATTGTTGAAGCAAGAAATAGCCACAAAACCTATTCTTCTTTTACCTATGTTTGATAAGCTATTTACTTTGGAGTGTGATGCAAGTGGAATTGCAGTAGGCGGTGTGTTGAGTCAAGAGGGAAGACCTGTGGCATTTTTTAGTGAGAAGATTAATGAAGAAAAGAAGAAGTACTCAGCCTATGACCTAGAGCTATATGCATTAGCGCAGTCTCTAAAGAAGTGGAGACATTATCTACTCCTAAAGGAATTTGTAGTGTTCACATACAATCAAGCATTGAGTTACATCAACACTCAAGAGAAGCTAAGCAATAGGCTTCTGAAATGGATGGAATATCTCCAATCCTTCACCTTCACCATCAAGCATAAGAAGGGGCAACTTAATAAGGTGGCAGATGCATTAAGCAGGAAGTTGTTGACTGTTCAAGAATTACAGTTGCAGAGCATAGGCATAGAAGGTTTCAAAGACCTCTATGAAGGAGATGAAGACTTCTCATCATCTTACAAGGTTTGCAAAGAGTTTGAGAACCATTTCCATGGTGAGTATGCAGACTACACTCTCCAAAATGGTCTCTTGTTCAAGGGTAACCAGTTGTGTGTACCTAGAAGATCTATGAGGGAGAACCTCATCCAAGAGAAACATAATGGCAGTTTGAGTGGACACTTTGGGATTAATAAAACCTTAGATTTAGTACAGAGGTACTACTATTGGCCAAAGTTTCCGAGAGATGTGAAGAGACATGTAGAGCAGTGTGGTGTTTGCCAAAGAGCCAAAGGTGGATCAAGCAATGCTGGTTTGTATCAACCATTTCCAGTCCCTAACAGACCTTGGGAATGTATAAGCATGGACTTTGTAGTAGGACTTCCCAAGACTAAAACAGGTATGGACAACATCTATGTGGTAGTAGATAGATTTTCCAAAATGAGGCATTTCATACCATGCAAGACTACACATGATGCTAGCTATGTTGCACATCTCTTCTTCAAAGAGATTGTTAGGATTCATGGACTCCCTTTAAGCATTGTTTCAGACAAGGAAAACAAGTTCATGGGTCATTTTTGGAAAACGTTATGGAGGAGACTAAGAACTAACTTGTCATTTAGCTCAGCTTACCATCCACAAACAGATGGTCAAACTGAAGTCTTCAATAGAGTGTTAGGCAATTTGTTGAGATGTCTAACTAAGGAATATGGTCAGACATGGGACCTTATCATTCCCCAAGAAGAGTATGCATATAATGATAGTGTGAATAGAACCACTAGTAGAAGCCCATTTGAGGTTGTGTATGGTAGACATCCAAGGGGAGTATGTGAGTTGAGAGATCTGAGTAGTTTGGAGATGAAGAGTGGAAAAGCAGAGGACTTCACCCAAACCATCAAGGAAGTACAAGAGAAAGTTAAGAAGGCCATCCTTGAATCCACTCACAAATTGAAAGCCAAGGTGGATGAGAAAAGAAGAGAAGTTCAGTTCAAGGTGGGTGACTATGTGATGGTCCATTTGAGCAAAGCAAGGATGTAAAGTGGTAAGCCTACCAAACTGCAGATGAAGAGGGTAGGACCTTGTCCAATTCTGGCAAAATATGGTGAGAACGCATATAAGGTTGATTTACCTTTAGACTTAGCCATTTCACCAGTCTTCAATGTTGCTGATCTGGTAATGTACAAGGGAGAGATAGTAGAGCAGACTGAGAACCAAGCCAAGGTGTTACCAGACTTGGATATAAACACTTTACCTCAAGTAAAGAAGCCTAAAGCAGTGGAGATCTTGGAATCAAGAGTGAAGAAGTCTACCAGACACCAGATCTACATGGAGCACTTAGTGAAGTGGGCAGATCAACCAGTATCTGAAGCTACATGGGTGGAGGAGAGCAGGTTCAAGACACTTGGAATAGACCCGGCTCTCATCACTTCTTCTATTTCTTAGTTGTGTGCAGAGGGGGAGTATGGTGCAAGAGCACCATTTCAAACTCTTTCTCTTTCTTTGTCTTGTTGGTGTTATGCTTCTTATGAAGCCATTGTATATAAAATAATGACCCATGTGCTCATAGGTCCTAGGTAGGGTCCTAGAGGGGATCTTAGGGGTCATGAGTCATGATTGTGATTTTCTTGTAAATGGAGGGTAGGTGTGTCCTAGAGGTGTTTAGAAGTCTTTTATATCATGGTGATGTCTTTAGGTTGGCCCATTGTGGGTCTAGGAGTCAGGAAGAGCAACATTGGGAAAGTTGCATGACAACTTTTAGAAGTTGTCAAGCAACTTTTCCACCATGTTGTCAAAATCATTAGGTTGGTGTGGACAACCCTAAATGTGGCACACTGACCGAGGTATGAGTAGTATAAGATGTTACAAACCCTAAGTTAAAGGGTTGGTGGTCAGAGATTGTACGGCTCAAGCAAACTGGATTGACTGTGACTATTTTTGAGTTACTAGTTTGTGTTGAATGAAGTTAACGAGAAAGAAAATGGATTGATCTGTGATCAAACCTGTGTGGAACATTTTCTTTGATGTATATAACTTCATTTTGAGTGATTAGTTTAGCATTTTGATTATCGGTAGAGTGTGTTTGTAAATAGTTTGTGAATTGCAGTCTTACTGTCCAGTTTTGGACCGGTTTGAGGAAATGAAGTCTTGACTCCATTCCCCATTGTGGAACCACCATGAAACCATGGGTAATGGATGTGGAGACTCAAAGGTCACCGAGAAGGATTTCAGAGAACAGTCAAAGAACAAAGTAAACAAAAGGGTTTACAGAGTTACTTTATGGGTTACCGAGGTATGCTATAAGCAAGGTAATCTTATTTTGAGCACATAGAATCTGCTATAACATTCTAGATGTAAAGTTGCAGATATTTGTAAAGATTTTATTGAAATATTTTGAAGTTGTAAGAGAAACCTTTAACAGGGTAAAAGACTCTAACTAAGTCTATAAATTGTAAAACCTCTAACCAGGTACAACATTTGGTTTAAGTGTTGTAAAATCCTTTAGCAAGGTAGATCTAATAGATCTTGATACTCCTAATAGGGTAAGATATCAAAAATAGCTAAACATGTAGCTCTAACTGAGCAACCTTTATTATTGCAGTAGTGAAGTTGTGGGTCCCATCCCCACCGCAGTTTTTCTCTCTAACCAAGAGATTCTGCGTAACCAAAATATATGTGTTATGGAGTGAATCATGTATGATTGTTATTTATTTGTTTTAGCTTTATGTTATGTTACAATAGTTTTTGGTTTATGCATAACAGTAAAGTTATTGTTGATAAAAGGATTTGAAGTACTGATTCACCCCTCCCCTCTCATTACATTAGCTTTCCATATTGGGCCTAACAATTGGTATTAGAGCTTGATTCTTGAAAAAGGGTTTGACAACCTAAAGAGAAAGATCTTATCAATGGAAGGCTATAAACAATCTCGGAGAATTGTGTATCTGCAAGAAGAGTTGGATCATGCTAATCAAGTGATTGCAGACATGCAAAGACAAATGCAAAAATCATTGAAAGTGAGAAGAAGATTATTTGATGATTTGCAGGACTCTCAAGAGTTAGTGGAACAAATTGAGACATCATCTGAGAACAGTATATCTGAAGAGACTGAAGAAATGATTGGAGTATTGAAAGAAAAGAACAAAGCACTGGTTGATAAGCTAAAAGTAATGAAAAGAGGACCTGAACATTTCAGCACATACATGACTGAGGATCTTGATGCATTGAGGACAGCTGAGGATAAAGTAAGAGATCTATAAAGAGAAAAACAACATCATGAAGCATTAGTATCTGAAAAGAATGATGAAATCATAAGGTTGACTGGGATTCAACAAAATCTGTCAGATCAATTAGGTTATGCACATCATGAAGCAAATCTGAAAGATGATGAGAATCAAGCATTGAAACTTGAAATATCAAGGTTGACCAATGAACTTGAAACAGAAAAGAAATCCAAGGAAACACTGAAGAAGAGCTATGAAGCATCAAAGATGTTGGATGAGCAGTTGAATACAAGAAGACCCAACAAAGAAGCACGACTCAGTTACAAAGGAAAAGACTCTACCGAGAAGGGAATTCATACAACCGAGAGAGGAGAATCCTCAAAGCAAGCTGGAAATAAGAAGAATATCAAAGTAAAGAAGCCTATTTGCAACTACTGTGGAAATCAAGGTCATATTGCTAACATGTGCCAAATCAGAAAAGGTAAGTAACTGAATGTCACTAAGTCTAATGGTTATTGTTACAATTGCAATAAATATGGTCACACATTTAACCAATGTAGGAAAAAGTCTGTTAACAATTATTAGAAGGCAAAATTCAAAGGGTTTTGTAAAAACTGCAATAGATATGGACATAGTACCGAGAAGTGTTGGCTTAAGAAAAAGAACTATATGTGGTCTGCACACCGAGCAAATACTAGAGGTTACCGAACTCACATAGATCCTTACCGACAATATTCTGCAGTACCATGGGATTGCAATACAAGGATATGGTGTGAATGTTGTGGAAGATATGGACATATAAGTGCCAACTACTTTATAAGGTTTGGAATGAACAACCGAAGATCATGGAGAAATTTTGGTATGGCATGTTTTCATTGTCACAAAATTGGACACTTGGCTAGAGATTGTAGAGATCAACCTAGAGGAGACACTGGGGAAATAAAAGAAAAATTATAGATGATTTGGAAAAAGAAGAAAATTGTGTCAAATGAAGAAAGCACCTTACCTACCGAGTTAGGTGCACCTATTCCAAATTAATCGGTAAAGATATGAAGGGACTACATTTTCTCAAAGGTCAAATCTTAATAGTTCCTATTTTGTTACGTACTTAATTCAAAATATGCATAGCTAAGATGTATTTGTAAGTTTGAAATTCTATCAAAGTCTTTTGGAGCACTATACAGGAAGACTGCCAAGTCGGTGAATACAGGAAGCCTGTCAAGTCGGTAAATGAAGAAAGTCTGGTTACTCGGTTAAAGCGCAAAAAGGAAAGAAAATTTAGTGGAACCGAGTGCATTTAATGTTTTTGACCTAACCTGCACAAAGCCCAATAAGGTATATTGTGTACTTAAAGTATTTACGCAGTCATTTTTCACTCACCAAGTTTAAGAGAGCATAGCAAAGTGAATCAAAGGCGATCAAACCTCCTCCAAAGCAAAATTCAAGGTATTTACATCAATCTCAACACATTGTTATGTTGGTTTACCGATCATATCAAATTGTTATTATCTACTAAGTGTGAAGCATCTGCTGTTTGAAAATCTTCAAACCCTAAGGATTTTTTGTTAATTCGTATCTGAAATCTGCAATGGCACCTAAGATCCAAAATCTTGTTGTTGTTGAGAACATCAAAAAGCCCTCACTAAAATACTCTTTAACTCCCAAAATTGCATCAAAACTGGATGACAAAACCGCATTTTCACTCATTCTGAATAGAGTTTTATTAGTCGAGGATGTGAGATTCTTCACCAAATGTCGAGTTGAAGAACTAGGTCATGTTGAAATCAAAGACACATATGATGAATTGTGCACCGATGGTAAAATAGATAGCAAGTATGAGCACATTAAGATCAAGGGATTGACTAAAGCCCTAACCTATCCCCATGTATTCAAACCCCAGTGGGTCAAGTTTGTTCTGAGCAGAGTTCATGATGACTTCATGTGGCTAGAAGAGAAACTGTTTAAGATCACCAAGGAAATCATTCATTTGATCACCAGTTACCCTATTTATGATCATGCCCGAGCTCAAAAAATGATATCACAAAAGGAATTGATCAGTTTAACCAGAGTAGAATCAGATTGCAGAGGACTGAATTGAACAATGTCACTGATGCAGAACTAAAGTTTGCCATTAGATTAATAGGTTACTGTTTCTTCCAATCGGCAAGGGAAAATAGTGTACCTTGTGCAGCAGTTGACTTAGCATATAAAATTGTGAAGAAAGGCATGAAAATTGATTTATGTGAGGTGTTGCTGAAAAACCTGTTTGAGAATCTGAACACCATAAGGAAGCCAAAGAAGAACAATTTGGCCAATACACTAAAGTTTGGATCACTGTTAATATGCATGTTTTTCTATTTTGAAAAAAAATTTCCAGCAGTCGGTAAAGTTGTTTGGGAACTACACCGACCAATCACCCATCACATCAATGACTTCATCAAGAGGCTAGGTGATAATTTTAATGATATTATGGATGATTATTTCAGCAAGTTTCAGGAAAGGATGCATAACAGGTACTGGATTCCACCCAAGCTAGTGGAGAAATACAAAGATGACATATGTTTTGAAGTGGACACCGATTACTATTATGTGAATGTTGTGGAACCAAGAACTCAATCTTTGCCACCTATGGGTTACGAGATTGATTTTGAAATCACACAATAGCAAATAGATGCATTTCTTACATTAACAAGGCATGCTACCGAGTTGAGGTATGGAACATATGAAGAAGTGAAGGAAAAAGTAAAAATGAGCATTGTAGTACCCAAAGCTACAAGGAAGGAAACAAAGATGATAAAGGCATTAATGGAGAAATTTTGAGAAGATTCTTCCTCCACACCTGTCAAAGGCACTATAGCCATTACCGAAGAGGAATCTGAAGCCCAAGAGGCAGCTATAACACTAAGCACCGAATTGCCTAAGGGAAAAGTGTTGAAAAGAAAGAAACAAGATACATCAAAGGCCTCACTGACTCCTCCAGCAAAGCGACCTAACACAAGAGCATCTGTAGCTTCACCGAGTAAGAAAACAAAGAGTGTTGCCGCACCCAAGGTAACAAAAACTTACAAGAAATCTACTCAGAGACTCATTTTGGCAAAAGAGTCTAGTGACACTGAATCTGAAGATGCAAGCAAATTTTAGATTGTTAAGAGCAAGAAGGTAAATGTACATAGTGTTGAAAAATTTTGTGCTAATCTGAAGCAATATGGTGGATTTGGATCATTCAGATATGTTAAGTATGAATCCAGAAATTATGCCGAAAAGAGACAAATAGAAGAAGCTGTCATTTGCACACTTCTGAAATTCCGATTGGTCCCATTGGAAGTATCCAATTCTCTTCCAAAAGAATTGTATGTGCATATTGATAACAGGTGGAAATATGCAATGGACTCAGAAAAATAGATTAGAGAAAGAAGTCCGGTACATCTCTTTCCAGACATGTCGGTAGATGAAATCAAAGAAAATCTAACAAACTACCACAAAAACTTCCTAGTCAAGCAAAAAGCTTTAAAATTGATGAATGGACTTTATCTGGAAGTAGAGAAAGAGACCAAGGAAAAGTGGCAGGAAATATTTCACATCAAGGATGCTGGTGAGCAAGCTACAATTGAAATAGTTGATGTCACCGAGCAAGATCCTGATGTCACCGAGCAAGACCCTGCTAACACCATACAAGTAGATGAAGATATCATGGATACAGAGGCACCTGAATAGGAAATGATAGAAGGGAACGCTTATGCCCAACTTGTATCCAAAGAATCAGTTTTGTAACAAGTTCAGCCCTATCCTCCGATCAATCAACCTGTCTCAACCGAGACCCCTTAGGATATGCAACAAGGCACCGAAGGTCACAAGTCTACAGTGGGAGAAGGTACTTCTCAAGAACAGACATCACAAGCACCTTCTAGCACTGAAAATGTTGCAACCGAGACACCAAGTACAAAGACACCAAAGGGCACTACAGAGGCTAAAGAAACCAACCAAAGCGTTGCCTCTATCAAGCAACCTACTGAGGGTCATCAAGCCTCACAAGCCATTGTCTTAGTTCAATCAGTGAAAGGTAAAGAAAAGAAGATGAAAAAGCATAGTTTCAAAGTAGATTTGTCAAAACCAATAGTGTTGCCCAATGTTGATATATCCAAATTAAAGGGGCAAGCACTCATTGATTTCGGTGAACTATGCAAAGCCAAAGCCAAACAAGAGAAGCAAATGGCTATTCAAAAGAAAAATAAAGTACTTCAGAAGGTGAAAGCACTCTTAACCGATATGCTACCTAAAGCTACAATAACCAAAGATGCAGCCATCCACATTCAACTGGATGAACTCCTAACCAAGACAGATACATCTGGAGTAGATGCATTCAAATATTTGAGCAAGCTAAAAGATAAGGAGCTCACTACAAAAATGATTGAAGAAGTACAGAAAGCTATTGCCATTGGCAAAGTTAAATTTGTCAAATTTATTGCTGAGTTGACCCCTCAACTCAAGCACATTCTTTATTTATTTCAGAAACTCTATACATTCTCTTTATATATTAAAGACATCAAGAATAAAACTGAAGTGATTGAGAAAGAGATCACCGAACTCTCTAATAAGTTGACCACTGAGCCTAATTCCATTCAGAATTTTTATACCAAGCTACAATAGCTCATGGCTCAATAATTGGAACTAAGGAATGAAGAACACAAGATAAGGATGGACATAATGACACTTCAGACATTATTCCTTCCTCATCTTTCATTCGTCCAAGAGCAGATCAACAAGGCTACATCCCTATCCACTCAACAAGAGGGAAGCACATTAGATGGACTCATTTCACTGTTAGCTGACATTACAGCTCAGAATTCACTCATGGACAGTGTTAAAGATGCCCTCTCTGCTGCTCTCATCGATGCCCGAACAAAGTACAAATCCATTTTTGACCAGTTGCCACCACCGAATGGTAACTAAATTTTGATTTTTGTCAAAAAGGGGGAGTGATATAGCATCAAAGCATCAAAGTATCAAACAAAAGGAGTGTACTATACAGGGGGAGTATACCGAGCAAAACAAAGAACAGAGAACAGAGCAGTGAACCAAACAGTTATCATAGAAAATTGATCACCGAGCATACAAAATCAGAGTTTTGTACAATATAATGATAAGGGGAGTATATTTGAATATACTATTTCATTGACTAAAGTATATACTGTGTGTTTAGTCAAATTTTGTAAGTATATAGATTATTGAGTTATGACTTTGAAAGTAGTTTTGTCAAACATCTCAACTAATGTCAAAAGGGGAGATTGTTACTACTTATCAAGTTGTCATTAGTTTTATATCCAAAGTCATTCTATATACTCTAGTCGGTTACTACTACCAAAATATTCAGTCGGTATGCACAAAACAGTCGGTTAAAGAAGAAAGTATTCACAAAGCCCAGTATGCACCGAGCTGTCTACCGAGTATCATTCCATGTCTACTGAGCAGCAAAGATGATACACTGAGTGAAACGTGTTACCAGATTCATTGAACTTGGACACACATATGAAAACGTGTTACAAGATCAAGGAACATAGAACCGTTATCACATTGGAAATTGCACTTAAAGATTGTGTATGATTTTGAGGTCATTTATCCAATGAAATATTTTGTATAGTTATTCATTCGATAAATCATGTTTGTAAGGTCGAAGCAATGAATCAGATCACCGACATAAGAGATCTATTTATACAGCATGGATTAAGGATAAAAGTGTGACAGACAGGGATATACATAAGTGTATGAAGCAAGACATGTGTGATACATAAGAAAGCACTAAGTGTTATGACTGTTACAGAGACACAGAGGTCACCGAGAAGGATTTCAGAGAACAGTCAAAGAACAGAGTAAACAGAAGGGTTTACCGAGTTACTTTATGGGTTACCAAGGTATGCTATAAGCAAGGTAATCTTATTTTGAGCATATAGAATCTGCTATAACATTCCAGATGTAAAGTTGCAGATATTTGTAAAGATTTTAATGAAATATTTTGAAGTTGTAAGAGAAACCTTTAACAAGGTAAAAGACTCTAACTAAGTCTATAAATTGTAAAGCCTCTAACCAGGTACAACATTTAGTTTAAGTGTTGTAAAATCCTTTAGCAAGGTAGATCTAATAGATCTTGATACTCCTAATAGGGTAAGCTATCAGAAATAGCTAAACATGTAGCTCTAACCGAACAATCTTTATTATTGTAGTAGTGAAGTTGTGGGTGCCATCCCCACCGCAGTTTTTCTCTCTAACCAAGAGTTTTTGCATAACCAAAATATATGTGTTATGGAGTGAATCATGTATGATTGTTATTTATTTGTTTTAGCTTTATGTTATGTTACAGTAGTTTTTGGTTTATGCATAATAGTAAAGTTATTGTTGATAAAAGGATTTGAAGTACTAATTCACCCCTCCCCTCTCAGTACATTAGCTTTCCATATTGGGCCTAACACATCCTTATCTTCAATTTTAGCTGCTAGGGCCTTCTCTACCGGTTGAACAGTAGGTATTGGTTGATCTTCTATTATAGCAATAAAATCCCATCCATTGTCTATTGGATCCTCATCAGAATCATCAGTAACTCCTTCATCAGCATAGTAACAAGATTTGTCTCTATTCTTCTTAAACTTGTATCTCTGATATTCAGGGTTAGGCTTATATGTTCTTTTAGCTTCTTCTTTCAATCTTGCATGTCTATCAAGACACCTAGAATCCATGTGACCAATTTTATTGCAATTGAAACATTTAAAGGGTGCTTTACCTTCATACTTACTTCCAACTGGACCTTTAGGCATTTTCCTTGCAAATAGTGCTTCAAGCTCTTCCAGTTCTTCATTCTCCTTTCTGATTTCTTCGAGTTCTCTTGCATAAAAGGCTTTCCAATCAGATTTCTCAGATGATGATGATGCTGCAGGTGATGATGATGCCTTGAAAGCTAAATTTTTCTTAATAGTAGCAATAGGACCAAATTCCTCAAGTTCAAAAGCTGAAAGTTTTCCAACCAAAGTGTCTCTAGATATTGATGTATTAGGCATTGTTCTCAATTCATTTATAGCAGTAAATTTCATTTTATATGCCGGTGGCAATGCTCTTAAAACTTTAGAAACAATTTCATCTTCACTTAAGGTTCCTCCACAACATTGTATACCCAAAACAATCTTATTTACTCTTTCCATAAAAGCAGAAATCCTTTCATCTTCTTCCATTTTCAGATTTTCATACCTGACTCGGAAGCATTCAAGTTTTGCAATTTTGATTGTGGAATATTCCTCATTCAATGTTTCCAACTTGTCCCAAATAGATTTAGCAGTAGATCTATCTGATAATCCCATGATTTGTTGATCTGACAATGCACTCAAAAGTGCTTCTCTTGCTTTGCATTCATTTTCCTCATCTTTAGCCAAGGTTGGTGGATTAGGTTGACATTGAGTAGGAGTAGTATAACCTTTCTTTGTAACATCCCATATGTATTTTCCAATGCAATTCAAGTGTCTCCATCCTAATCTTCCATATGCCATAGTTGGTTCCATCAAGTTTAGGATTGTCCTTCCTGAAATAGTTAGAAGACATTGGATCTCCTCAAGCTGTTAAACTTCTGCAAAAAGAGGACTAGGCTCTGATACCAATTGTTAGGTCCCGAAGACAACTGAGAGGGGGGGGTGAATTAGTTGTCCAATAAATTCAAACCAAAATTAACTTAACCAAAACTTAATGCTTAATACCAGTAAACCAAACTTTATGCTGGTAGATAGTTTTATCAGTTAATTGCAGTACCGGTAAAGATTAATACATGACACAGAAAGACAATAACATCCACAACACATAACACAGATATTTGTACGTGGAAACCTTGTATGGGGAAAAACCACGGTGGGAAGCCTTACCCACAATCAGATGATACTACTGCAGATAGTATGTGTGTACAATATGGAGTCTGCACATGCAGAAAGGCCAGTTACCTAGATCTCACTACTCAATCACAAAATGGGAAACACACTAACTACAATTGGATGGTTAAATCCAATGATAATGTACTTCTCAAAATAACATCTTCATATGCTAGATTTAGTACCGGTTTAGCTCTGATATGCCTTCTTCAAACCTTCCTTCAATCTTGAATGATGTCTATGTGTATAGCTCTGCTTATTTTCGCATATACCTTATTCACACTTACTTACATTCCCATATCAATCTCACAAATGAGATCTTACATTTATACCATAACCTAAGACCAATTGAGTAGGTCGAATCACTAAAGATATTACAATAAAATCATTTACAAATGAATCAATATCTGATACATCATGTTGGCTCAATGCATTTACAATAATAACAAATCATCTTCATAACGTGTCGTGCTGATCTAGAATAGATATTCTTTTTGGTGCATATCCTGGACCTATTTGCCGGTAACAACAAATATGCAAACCCAAATAGACCAATAAACAAATCACCATAACAAAGTGTCCAAGCAATGTCTTCGACATAACCAAGTAGTCTCCAAGTCATTCTCTAAGTGTCGGTGAACAATATAACTTGTCGGTGAACCAAATACCGATGATTGTGCATAAGTCATTGACTTACCGGTGAACATAACCAAAGATCTCCAAGTGCTGATAAGTGTTGACAAATGTTAACAAGTTTTGACATCAATGACAAAACCATATCAACATATCCAAACTACCAACAAATGAGGGCGTTAGTGTAATTAACGTTCATAGTTGTGAAGATTGTAATGTAAAATGGGTTGAGCTTTAAGATAGATTAGATATTGTTCAAAATAGGATTAGTAAAATTAAAGAAGCTATGTGAAAAATGGTAAATCTTAATGATAACATGATAAGGCCATTGGCATATGTGAATCGGTATGAAGACATGATGACATTGAATGTTGTCATTGATGTATATATGTTGAAGAGTGAACCGGTATATGGAAGTAAGCAACTGGCAAGAGAACCGGTATGATAGTAAGAGTTGGTATATGAGAGAACCGATATATGTGAAAAGGTGAACCGGCATTTTGGTATGAGAACCGGTCTATGGAAGTTTTGCATGACTACCGATTGGTAGTCTCAACCTCAGGGTTTTTGGTTGAAGTGTTCCAAGCATGTGTGACTCAATTATGACATTGTGTGATGAGTTAGCATTGTAATGAAGATCTGATCATGTTGCCACGTCTTCTTGAGCATGTGAAGGATCTTGCATGAAGGAGATCGATCCTATCTACCTTGGGAATATGTAAAGTCTCTGTAACCGGTGGAGAACGCATGATGGGTTACAAGCCACCATGAAAGCGGTGAAGAATGAATGATGGAGAATGTCTTGAGATATGTTCAAGACCTTTGTATTCAAATGCAAAGTGTTCAATAGCCAGGATTGAACTGCCTAAATTGCTTAACCTAAATGTTTAGGGTTTAGGGTTTAGGGTTTATGCTACCAACCTATATGTTTCCTATAAGGTCGATGTTGTGTTTCTTTCTGAGGTTGTTGGCAAATGGTGTGTGTGTATCTAAGTGAAGAGATACGTGATTCTTGCCAGACCAGATGAGATAAGAGGATTGATTCCTGCATTGTGTGTGTGCAGGAGGAAGGAACTTAAGCGGATCTGCATTAGGCATTGAGTGCTATTATCAGATCATTGTAATACCTGTTGATCTTTAACCACTTCAACAGTTGGAAAATCCCTTAACCGGGTAGCTTTAATCAGCTTGTTGTAAATCCTTTAATAGGGTGACTCAAATTAATTGAGTTCTTGAAATCCTCTAACAAGGTAACCTCTAACAGGGTTTAACCCTTAACCGGGTATTTAGCCATCCCTTAACCGGGTGATCTCTAACAGGATCATTTCCTAGCAGAACTTGTTGTAACAGTCTTTAACCAGACTAGGCTCCTAACAGAGCAAACTTCTAAATAGTTCAAAAGTAGCTTGTGGGTATTCATCCCCACCGTGGTTTTTCCCAGTTGGGTTTCCACGTGAAAAATGTGTGTGTCATGTGTAGTATTATTCATGTGATGATTTAAGTGATTTGTGTCTGAAGGTAAATCATGTTGAGCTAGCTATTATTATATTTCTGATGATAGATTACCTATTCATGCATAAAGGTGAAATGGAAGTGTAGCATTAAGTTGAGTGGAAAACTAAGTGATTAACCGATTAATGCTTGTCATAGTCATTCCTAGCCTTACCAGTTGCATTCTATTTCAAACCGGTGTTATTGTCTGTCAGACATTTGCAATGTTTGCAGTCAAACCGATTCAGGAAAAGATTTTGTGACTGTACTGATTCACCCGTCCCCCACCTCTCAGTACTGATTTGGTACATATTGTTCATCATTGAGTTATCAATTGGTATCAGAGTGTCCTCCAGGTCCTCTATGTTGTAAGCTTAACCGCTTGAGGGAAAGATCCTATTGTAATGATGAAAAGAGAAGGTCCAAAGTTCAACAGAGATAACTTCAAAATTTGGAAGGACGGAATGAAGATTTGCATCAGAAGCATGGGTGCTCAACACTGGAGCTATATTGAGAATGTTTTTGTTATTCCTATCGGTACTCTCACCGATGATCAAAAGAGAGAAATACAAGAGAATGGCCAAGTCATGGAAGCCCTAATCAGCAGCTTATCTGACATTGAGTTTATTGATGTCCAGGATAAAGATAATCCCAAAGAAGTATGGGACACTCTTGAGAATATCTATGGTGGTGATGAGCATGTAAAACAAGCTAAGGAAGAAAGCCTTAGAGGGAAGTTTGAAGACATGCAGATGGTTTAAGGTGAGACCATTCAACAGTATGGAATAAGGATCTAAACTGTTGTTGGAGATATCAAGAGTGCAGGTGGTAAAATGGAAGATTCCACTATGGTAAGCAAAGTTCTGAGATCCTTATTACCAATCTATGCAATAAGGGTTGCTTCTATTCAGGAGTTGAGATCAATAGACAAGACTAAGGTATCCCTAGACTCCATCATTGCAAAGTTGACAGCCTATGAGCTAAATAGTTTTGATGGCAGTGTTCAAAAGACTAAATCAACTTTTAGAGATTCTGTTGTACCATCCAGAAAAGGAAAAGAAGCAAGCACCAGTGGTAAACCAAGACAGAGAAAATAAATGGATGATGAGGAGATCCTGATGGAATTTGAATCTCTTCTTGCCAGGAAACATCCTAAAGGAACCAGTAAATACAGAGGTAAGCTCCCTTTGAAATGTTTTTCTTGTAATAGGATAGGATATATTGCTATAAACTCTCCTAATGGTGACAGCAAGGAAAAACCGGAGAGGTTCAAGAAATTCAAAGGAGGAAACCGGAGAAACTATTTTGTTGCAGTTGATGAAGGTGTCACAGATGAGGAATCAGAAGATGAAGAGAATGAAGATATTGTGTTTGTTGCAGTAAAGGAAGATGTGTTAGACAAGAAGGCTCTTGTCTCCCGCTTTGATAATTCCAATGAGTGGATTATTGACAGTGGTTGTTCTCACCATATGATTGGTGACCAGAGAAAGTTTCTATCTTTGGAAGAATGTGATGGTGGTGTGGTTCGCTTTGGTAATGATGCACCATGTATGGTTAAATGAAGAGGGTTCATCTCTCTGAATGGAAAGAGCAGTGTTGATAATGTGTATTGGATGGAAGGTCTCAGACACAATCTATTGAGTGTTGCCCAGCTGAATGATAGTGGACTCATTCTGGAATTCAAAAATGGTGTGTGCAAAATCAAAGGAAATAATGGCGAATTGATGGCCACCGGTATGCAGACCAAAGGTAACTTATTTCAGCTGAATGCAAATGTAAGTACATGTCTTATGGCTAAATTTGATGATAGCTGGATATGGAATAGGAAACTCTGCCATGTAAACTTTGATAACATTGTGAATGCCAGTAAGACCAAGGCAGTCAGAGGATTGCCGGTGCTGAGCAAACCGGAAAATCCTTTGTGCAGAGAATGTCAACTAGGGAAAATGTCTTCCTCAACCTTCAAAGGTAAATCCTTCACAGCTGACAACTTACTCGATCTTGTGCATACTAATTTGTGTGGTCCTATGAAAACTAGGAGTGTGTAGGGAGATAGGTATTTTATGATTCTTACAGATGATTGCTCAAGAATGATGTGGGTCACATTCTTAAAGGACAAGTCTGAAACCTTTGGAAAGTTCAAAGCTTTCAGAGCATTGGTAGAAAAGGAAAGTGGTAGAAGAATCAAATGCCTTAGAACTGATCAAGGAGGGGAATTCACTTCTGGTGAATTCAACGAATATTGTGAAGAGAATGGTATCAAGAGGCAATTGTCTGCCCCCCGGACTCCACAACAAAATGGCTTAGCAGAGAGAAACAACTAGACTGTGGTTGAAGCAGCTAGAACTATGTTGATCCAAGGAAAAGTTGCTCACACCTTTTGGAGAGAAGCGGTGAGCACTACAGTATAAACAATGAACCGGGTACTCATCAAGAAAGGAAAGGATAAGACTCCTTATGAGTATTGGACTGGTAAGACACCAGTGGTAAGCTACTTTAGAATGTTTGGTAGCAGATGTTATATCAAGAGAAGTGAACATTAGAGCAAGTTCGATGCAAAATGTGATGAAGGAATATTCCTAGGATATTCCACCAAGAGGAAATCTCTCAAATGTTTCAACAATAGGACTTGGAGAATTGTTGAAAGCATCAATGTTAGAGTTGATGAAAATTCTGAAAAACCTTAAGAAATCGGCAATAAGCAAGTAAGAGATGAACCGATAGTAACCTTCTGGGAACCGGTTGCTAATCAGCCAAGTACCGGTAAGAGTGTTCCTACACTGGTAGATGCTAATGCTGATGAAGATGAGGATGAAGAAGAAAAGCAGGAGGAATCAGTCAAGAGCATTCCTCGATATGTCAAACTGAATCATGATCCAAAGCAAATCATAGGAGATAAGGATACAGGAATCCTTACAAGAAGAAAGGTCAAAGAGAATTCTTGTATGATCTCTGAATTTGAGCCTAAATAATTCAAAGAGGCACATAAAGATGAAGATTGGATCAAGGCAATGGAGGAGGAACTTGACCAGATAAAGAAGAATGGTACATGGTCTTTGGTACCTAGATCGGAGCATAAAAATGTCATTGGTACCAAATGGGTTTTCAGAAACAAGCTGAATGAGGATGGCACAATGGTAAGGAACAAAGACAGACTAGTATGTAAAGGATATGCTCAAGAAGAAGGAGAAGACTATGGAGAAACCTTTGCCCCAGTAGACAGATTAGAAGGAGTTCGTATGCTTCTTGCATATGCAGCTTTTAAGGGATTCAAGGTATGCCAAATGGATGTAAAATTTGCATTCCTAAATGGAATACTTGAAGAGGAGGTGTATATAGAGTAACCAGATGGGTTTGCCCTATCAGAAGACAATGACATGGTGTGTAGGCTACATAAAGCCTTGTATGGACTAAAGCAGGCACCGAGAGCATGGTATGAATGCTTGCACTCCCATCTTGTGAAGATTGGATTTGAAAGAACAAGTGAAGATAGAAATATCTACTTGAAATTAGAAGGAGATCAGATTTTGATCTGTGAAGTATTTGTTGATGACATCATCTTTGGAGGTGATGACAAGATGAGTCATGAATTTGATGATGAGATGAAAAAGGAGTTTGAATTGTCACTCATAGGGGAGATTAAGTTCTTCATTGGACTACAGATTCAACAAATGAAAGATGAAATCTTTATTACTCAGTCCAAGTATGTCAAAGAGGTGTTGAAGACCTTTGGCATGGAAGATAGTAAACCGGTTGGTACACCAATGGTGACTGGTTGTAAGCTATCAAAAGAACATGACTCAGTGGTGGTAAATAAGAAGGATTACCGATTAATGATTGGTAAGTTGTATTATGTAGTGCATAGCAGATCGGACATTGCACATGTAATGGGTATTCCACTCGGTTTCAGCAAAGCCCTAGAGAATCCCCCTTGGTAGCAGTCAAGCGGATTCTTAGATATCTGAAGGGAACTATTGACTATGGGTTATGGTATCCATACAATAATAATTTCAACCTGAAAGTCTTCACAGATGCTGATTGGGTTGGTAATGTAGATGACCAAAAGAGCACAACCGGTGGTCCATTCTTTCTTAGTGGTAGACTGGTCTCATGGATGAGTAAAAAGTAGAGTTGTATCTCTTAGTCTATAGCAGAAGCGGAGTATGTTGTAGCTTTTATGAACTGCACCCAGACTATTTGGATGAAGCATGTATTGAATGGCTTTAAAGTTCCTGTATCTGAACCGGTAAGCATATTTTGTGACAATACAAGTGCAATTAACATTTCCAAGAATCCAGTTTTGCATGCTAGAACCAAGCACTTTGAGCTCAAGTATCATTTCTTAAGGGAGAAGGTTCAGAACAAGGAGGTTGTGTTGGAACATGTTTCCAGTAAGGAGCAGTTAGCAGACATATTCACCAAGCCTCTACCAAAGGCTATATTTACCTATTTGAGAGGTAAATTAGGGGTGTTGCCCCTTCAAGAGGTGAACTGAAAATATGTGCTCCACATCAGTAAGGTATGGCAATGTCCAATATTTTTCAGGATTGATGTGTTGAAGGATGCTACTCCTCAGGGGGAGCAGCATAACAGAACAAGGAAGTTTGTGCCTCCACTTTGGCATTGTTGTCAAAGGGGAGAAGATGTGAAGCGGAGAAGATATCCGCAGCAATGGGGAGAAGATGTGATGCAGAAAGAGAGATCTTTGTATATTGCCATCAATGCCAAAGGGGGAGATTGTTGGCATATGTGAACCGGTATGAAGACATGATGACATTGAATGTTGTCATTGATGTCAATATGCTGAAGAGTGAACCGGTATATGGAAGTAAGCAACTGGCAAGAGAAGCAACTGGCAAGAGAACTGGTATGATACTAAGAGCTGGAATATGAGAGAACTGGTATAATTGTGAACTGGTATATGTGAAAAGGTGAACCGGCATGTTGGTATGAGAACCGGTCTATGGAAGTTTTGCATGACTACCAGTTGGTAGTCTCAACCTCAGGGTTTTCAGTTGAAGTGTTCCAAGCCTGTGTGACTCAACCGATGACATTGTGTGATGAGTTAGCATTGTAATGAAGATTTGATTGTGTTGCCACGTCTGCTTGAGCACGTGAAGGATCTTGCATGAAGGAGATCGATCCTATCTACCTCGGGAATATGCGAAGTCTCTGTAAGCGATGGAGAATGTGTGATGGGTTACAAGCCACCATGAAAGCGGTGAAGAATGAACGATGGAGAATATCTTGAGAAATGTTCAAGACCTTTGTATTCAAATGCAAAGTGTTCAATGGCCAAGATTGAACCGACTGAATTGCTTAACCTAAATGTTTAGGGTTTAGGGTTTATGCTACCGACCTATCTGTTTCCTATAAGGTCGATGTTGTGTTTCTTTCTGAGGTTGTTGGCAAATGGTGTGTGTTTATCTAAGTGAAGAGATACATGATTCTTGCCATACCAGATGAGATAAGAGGATTGATTCTTGCATTGTGTGTGTGCAGAAGGAATGAACTTAAGCAGATCTGCATTAGGCATTGAGTGCTATTATCAGATCATTGTAATACGTATTGATCTTTAACCACTTCAACAGTTGGAAAATCCCTTAACCGGGTAGCTTTAATCAGCTTGCTATAAATCCTTTAACAGGGTGACTCAAACTAATTGAGTTCTTGAAATCCTCTAACAAGGTAACCTCTAACAAGGTTTAACCCTTAACCGGGTATTTAGCCATCCCTTAACCGGGTGATCTCTAACAGGATCGTTTCCTAGCAGAACTTGTTGTAACAGTCTTTAACCAGACTAGGCTCCTAACAGAGCAGACTTCTAAATAGTTCAAAAGTAGCTTGTGGGTATTCATCCCCACCGTGGTTTTTCCCAGTTGGGTTTCCACGTGAAAAATCTATGTGTCATGTGTAGTATTTTTCATGTGATGATTTAAGTGATTTGTGTCTGAAGGTAAATCATGTTGAGCTAGCTGTTATTATATTTCTGATGATAGATTACCTATTCATGCATAAAGGTGAAATGGAAGTGTAGTATTAAGTTGAGTGGAAAACTAAGTGATTAACCGGTTAATGCTTGTCACAGTCATTCCTAGCCTTCTCGGTTGCATTATGTTTCAGATTGGTGTTACTTCTGTCAAACATTTGCAATGTTTGCAGTCAAACCGGTTCAGGAAAAGATTTTGTGACTATACTGATTCACCCCCCCTCTCAGTACCGGTTTGGTACATATTGTTCATCATTGAGTTATCAAAGGCACTCTACTTCTAATATAGCAATTTTGTAGGTAAAACTAAGAGTACGCAAATGCAAGGAAGCATGGTAGATAAAACCAAGAAAAAATAGAAATAGGTTGTCATGCAAGTGAAGAGTTACAAAAATGCCCCCTAGGAGGAGAAATTAAACACTATGCAAGGATTGGAGGGATTTAATTTCTTGACAGTGGGTTTAATTAGTTATTTTTCATTGTCATGTATTTTTTTCTCTTTCCATACTATTTTTCTATTACTATGCAGGTTACTAGTGTTTAGTCAATATGTTGTTCCTATTCTTTTTATATCTTTCTATATAAATGTTGTGTTGTAAGGAGTCCTTGATTCTTTGTTTATGTTGTCAAAAATATTCTCCACTCATAAAGAATATTTTTGGAATTGATGAATATGATCCTTAACTATATTTATTTTCTTTAACTTGGTAAGTTGGTTGAAGTAGCTATCCATAAGATTATCACCAATACTTCCCTGTAGGCACCAACATACCATGAATATCCTCAAATAGAATCAATTAGATCTAGGAAGAGTTTCAAACACCCATAAGCATGCATGAAGCCCTCTAGGGAATTACCCATTGATTGCTAATGAAATAGACGTGGGCAACCTAGACATGATTGTATGCAATGTCTTCTTTGTAGTGCTACACATTGGTATTGGATGACTTGTACATGGAGATGATATTCCTCAACCACAAGATAGAAATCAATTTATTTCTTCTGTATTTGGTTGTAGTAAAAGGTTATGTGTTGGTTGCAAACAACCCCTACAACTTTACCCATGAAATTGAATGAATTGTAATGCTATATAAACATGTAAAAAATGAAAAATGTTGTTAGTATTTTATCTTTGAGCCACTCGTATGTAGAATTTCCCAAAATTTAAAATCTAGGGCATCAATGATACAAGTCATGTTCTTACAAGGGATGTGAATGTGCTTGTAAAAGATAAGGAGTAGTCAAGTAAGGGTCTATCTACAAATGAATGCATCAATGCCAATCTATAACATTTTAGAGGAGCTTTTGAGCCTAGCTGTTAGCTCTCTCTTGCACATTAGCTAGCTTTATGTAATGATAATAGGTTAATGTATCACAACAATAAATAGATTACAAACTATTTTGTGATGATTTCTTTTTATTGCATGTGGGGTACTATTGATTCGAGAAAAAATACTTGAAGTATATTTTGTTTTGGATGTATTTAAACTTTGATTTGTATACATATGCAAATCGAATTCCATTGTTGGTTTACTAGTGTGTTCTCGTCCTCCTCATAGGCACTAACTTTGTTGCCCAATGGACTAGGCACCAATCCTGGTGGTGAGATATCATCTAACTCCAAACATTCAAAAACATATTTAATTTATCATAACCTCGGTAGGGTAGGTGTAATTAGGTTTTATATGCTCTCATGATTCGACACTATCACTTATGTCATTTTTTTAACAAGAATAAATTAAAAAAATTCAAGGGATCATGTCAATAAGCTTACAAGTTGCACATATGTATTGAACAATGTAAGGCGACTCATGTGTCAGAATGCAAAAACATTGCATCTTTTGGTACACATGCAATGTTTTCTTTATTTACTTTTTGGAGGTCTTCTAAGTATTGTTATAGTCAATACTGACATAAGATTAGTGATATATTTTAAGATTTATAATACATTGCATATGGTTGTTGATTTTCTTGTGTTTTAACACTTACCTTATTTTCCATACTATTAACCTCAAGGAGTACACCTATTGATCCCCAACCTTGTAAAGCCTAAATAATGAGATTACCCACTGTCATGCATTGGCCAAAGTTGTATGTTGTTTGATCGCAAGTATTGGTGTAGTCCTAATTTGACCTTCCTTGAGCTTGGAATTATTTTGTCTCTAGGGTGAAGGAAACATATAACTTTGATTGCTAACAAGTTTACATTTTTATAAAATGCCCTTGCAATTTCACACTATGTTTTATGTCCACTTTGGTGTCCATTCCCTTAGTGTTTTTGTAGGTTCATTTCAGTCCTTGCATTAGCCTTTTTCCTTCTCAAGGTGCTCAAATTTTTCTTTTTGTGGTCTCATTTTACTATCATATTTAAGTTTCCTTTATGTGCTTTTACTATCTCATTATTTTTAAGTTCAAATTGTTTAGACATGCTAGTGCATCACACATATGCCTGCATGTTGCACTAGTGTCCTGCTATAATTTTTCATTTAGTGGTTGTCTCCAAGTATTTTTTTCACTTGTCACCTTCCCAAATAAATAGAAATAGTTGAAGATGAATTTAAATGGCTCATTAACAACCTTCTCTTGGCTCTTCTCATTTTTTAATCTATTTTTTTAATAACATTCTCTCCCGGACTCTTCTTTTTGGCTTTCTCAAGCTTCTCATTTCTTATTTTTATTGCAAACATTTCTTTTATTTGTGGTCCCAAGAACCTTGAGATTATCAATCTCTCATTTTAGTCATTATTCTTATTCTAAATGCACTTAGAGTAAGAACACCCTATTTTTCTCTCTATCAATCTTGGCTATTGCAAAGGTAGAAATATCAAAGCAAGAATTACAACTTCAAACACTTTTCCCTTTCTTTTGTGTTTGTGAGTTTTGTGAGAACACTCAATTGCACAGAGGTTTGCAAGTGTTTTCTTGTTTGTAAACTTATTTACATTGTTCATTTAAAACTTTACATCTTATTATTTAGTTTATTTATTTATTATTTGTATTGTATAGTATTTGTTGCTAGTTTGTTGTTTCTAGTTTTGCAGACTAGATGAACAACAAAGTCATTTTTAAATATTTTTTAGAAATTTTTACACGCTATATGTACAAACAATAAACAATAACGCAATGTGTGAAGATCCATGTGACGCACTGGAGTCCTAGGTGGATGCTTCCAAATCCTTGCCCTAAGTTCCTTATCCTCTATATTTTCCATTTCTATAATTAGTTAGTGATATTTTTTTTTGTTTCTAATTATTTTTGCCAGTTAATTTTTCTTAAGCATTTTAATTAGTTTTTTTTCCGTTTAAGATCATACCTCTAAAAAATGAATAATCAATATAATTTTGAATAAAATTAAAAATGTTTCTTTATCCTAATGTAATCTGTGAGATAACTCAAACAAATCTAGTTTCTTTTTATTGGATTCAATTTTCATCTTTTATAATAGGGCCAACTTTATGGACCATTATCAAGATGAAGGGTGTTATAACAAATTGGAGATATGAAATGATTACAGACAATAAGGAGTAAAACATTTGATGCATGTTAAACAATGAATTGTAGCATTCCTTATTTTTCGCAATATTCTTCAAATTTGTGATGATGACTGTTGAAAATATTAGGCCATTTCTCATAGATATAGATACACACCTCTAGTGACATTACATTCCAAAAAAAATTATCTTGAAAAGGTTTGAACATGTACACCAAGTGGCACTAACGAGTAATATAATTTTCAAAGCCCTCTTTGAACCATCCAATGATGGTGTATGATTGTAACTACATCATCATCTACAAATTTGGTTTTTGAATTATTTTAAAATAGATCAAATTCTTTTGGCTACCATTATCAACAATGAATTGAAGAGGTTGTCCTTTAGCAACATTTGAGAATGGAACAATCATTGTGCTTCTTCTAGACTTGAGTTGGAAGATGACGCAATGTTTATAATCTCTACCATAGCTCTCAACTCATGGTCCATGGTTTCCTTATCCCTAGATTTTGTTGTTGCAATATTATTGAGTGTTTCTACCTATGCAAGTAAATTTTGGCAAGCATAACACTTTTCACTAGGCTAGTGTAAAGTGCATCACTTGCTTGATTTAGATTGTTTCTTTTGATCTTAAAGGTAGTGTGCCCTATGGTTAATGCAAAGGTCTTGTACCTTGTTTCAAAGTCTCTCATTAGGCTCTAAGCTTAAATTCTTATCATATTATTTATCTTGGGTTGGAAATCTTCATTTTTAGAGTTATAATTGACTTTCAGTTCAAAATGTGCATACATACATGATGGCTCTCATAAAGAGAAAATTTGATGAAGGTTCATTTCGACTTGCATGTAGAGCCTTGAGCCTAGGAAACCTATACTTCGAAATGAGATTTTATCTCAATTTTTTAAAGTTCAATTACAAAGTCAAAGTAGGATATATTAGTATATTATTAAATATTGTGGTCACAAACTTGATAATACTGAGAATACTTACTGTATTGATTGTCAATTTCCAACAAGATAGTCATTTGAGGAATCTATGGGTGTAATGTCTTCCTCGTGGGTGGTGCAATAGTTATTTCACCATATCTAATATAAAGGAAACCCATTAGTGCAATAGAATTTTTTTTATTTACTGCATGATAAATTTATTAGCCAATAGGCTATTATAGGTGGGAACTCTTACGGGATTTGTCTCCTTTCTAATGCTTTTTGTTGCATTGTTGAGAATTTAGGCAGAAAATACTATCTTGATCTTACGACGCTCAATGTAGCTATTCTTTAGTACACTTGACAGGTGCTAATAGAATGCAAGTTGTAGGTTGGTCAACGTCTTGACTACAAGGAAGGAGCTCTATTGTACCGAGTCAACCATGAGCAAGCGTGGAATCCCATTCTATTTGACAATCTCCTATGTGACGGTAGTGGTATTAATGAATGCATCTAATATGTTTATTATTTATCCCAAGTATTAGAGTTAATATTAGGATTAGAATCATAGGTGGAATTAAAATCAGAGTTATAATTAAATTTACATAAATTTGATTTAAATAATATGTTTATTATAATAATAATTAACAATTATGTCTATGAGTAAACTAATTATTTATAATTAAAATTAGGATTAGTATTATAAACAGAATTAAGATTATCATCATTATTATGGTTAGGATCAAAATAGATTAAGAGTTATAATTAAGATTAGGGTTGCAAGTAGAGTAGAATAAGGGTTATAGGATTGGGGTTAGAATGAAATTAGGGTTATAATCAGTTTTACAATTACAATTAGGATTAGGATCACAATCAAGATTATGATTATAATTATGATTAGTGTTAGAATTAAGGTTACACTTAAGGTTAGGGTTAGGGTTAGGGTTAGACTAAAATTTGGATTACATTTAGAATGAGGGTTAGGTTTACAATTAGAGTTATAATAAACGTTAGAGTTAGGGTTAGAATTAAGATTAGTGTTAGTGTTAGAATTAGCATTATGATTACAATTAGGGTTAAAGTTAGAATTAGGGTACAATTAGAACTAGGTTTTGGATGAAGGTTATTTAGGGTTGAATTAAGGTGAGGATGCAGCTTAGAGTTAGAAATAGAGTTAGAGTTAGGGCCAGATATAGGATTAGAAGTAAAGTTAGAGATACAATTATGATTAAGTTTAGTATTAGGGTTATAATTACAGTTAGAGTTAGGGCTAGATATAGGATTAGAAGTAAAGTTAGAGATACAATTATGATTAAGTTTAGTATTAGGGTTATAATTGTTGGCATTCTACACTCTTATGAGAATAGTTGATGTTGTCATTGATGGCAACCAACTGGCAAACTTATGTCAACCCACCGGTAGTTACCGACACTGACAATAGACTTCTATATACACCGGCAGTGGCAATAATGCATACCGGCACTCAAGACGACATGGAATAAACTTTGTTTATTGTTTTATATTGTAATTATCTTTTGTAAAAGTCGACATGGCATATTGTAAAAGACTCATATATATGTATGAGATCTTATAGGTCATTTTGTAAAAGAGAGAGGGTGATATTTTGATATTGTTGATAGCGAAGGTTTTAGTAATAGACTGAGCTTAAACCGATACTGAACCTGGCATAGTTGATGTTGATCTGAAGCAGTACATTGTATTGGATTTTGATAATCCATTTTGTAAGTCAGTGAGACTTATGTTTTGTGATTGAACAGTGAGCTCTAGGTTGCTAGCCTTCCTGCATGTGCAAGCCCCCTCATTGTAAGTAATATTTATTCATTGGCCAGTGAGTGAATATTGTGGGTCACAAATCCCACTAAGGTTTTTCCCACACCGAGCTTCCTCGTTAAATATCTTGTGTTGTGGTGTGTTCTTTATGCTATCTCTGTTATTCTTATTTGTTGCATTCATTATTATTTATCGGTACATTGTTGTCAGATACAAAGTTCTTAATAAATTTAAATATTCTGGAAAACGGTAAGACACTGATTCACCCCCCCCCCCCCCCCTCTCTCAGGGTCTTTGGGACTGTCATTGATTTTAACAATTGGTATCAGAGCCTGGTCCTCTATTTTCAAAAGCCTAATAGCTTGAGGAAGATTCTGACACCAGTACAAATGGAGAACTTAAGAAAACAATTGGAAGCAGCTCTTGTAAATTATGATGCAGAGAAATTGAAGAATATCAAACTTGAAGATGATCTAAGGATTGCACAGGAATTCATTAAAGGACTTCAGGAGAACCTTGTTATAACACAAAATAAAATAAAAGAACTTCATGAGAAGATGCAGAAAGATGATGATGAAAAAGAAACTCTTAATGAACTTGCAAACAAGTTGAGACAGGAAAACAATAATATGAAGAATGAAATGCAAGATATGACTATGAGGTTATGTAAAGACATTGAAGATGGGAAGAAGAATGAAGAAGATTTGACTAGGAGACTCAATGATGCTGGAAATGAAAATCTAAGACTTAGTCATGAAAATGATATGTTGAAGACAGATTTGATTCACATGCAACATGATATAGCTGAGCTTGTGAGACAAAAGGAAATTCTGAAAAATGAGTTGGCTACTACAAATCAACACAAAGAGAAATTCAAGAAAAGTTCAGAGTGTTAGGTCTTAGAGACAACTGAGAGGGGGGGCGGGGGGGGGTGGATCAGTTGTCTAATAAATTCAAACCAAAAACAAATTAACCAACTTAATGCTTAATATCGGTAAACCAGTTAAGTATGCCGGTAGACAGTGTTAACAGTAAATTGTTATACCGGTAAGGATTAATGCATGAAACATAAACATAAAGTCATCCACAACACATAACACCAATATTTGTACGTGGAAACCCTGTAAGGGGAAAAACCACGGTGGGAAACCTTACCCACAATCAGATGATACTACTGCAGACAGTAAGTGTACATAAATGGGGTCTGCACATGCAGAAAGGCCAACAACCTAGAGCTCACTGCTCAATCACAAAATGGGAGTCACACTGACTACAGTTGGATGGTTAAATCCAATAAGAATGTACTGCACAAAATAGCATCTTCATATGCTGGATTCGGTACCGGTGTAATGCTGATATGCTTATACAAAAACCTAGCTTCACCTTCAAATGATGTCTTCGTGTATATCCCTACTTGATCTCGCATATACCTTCACTCAATTCTTTTTCGCATTCCACACTTGATCTTACAAATAAGATCTTACATTTATACCATACCCTAAGACAAATTTTAGTAGGTCGGCTCTACAAGATATTACAATAAAATCATTTTACAAACAATATAATATATGATGCAATAACCGATTGAACATGTCGGCTTAATGCATTTACATCAATAATAAATCATCTCCATAGCATGCCATGCTGATCTAGAAAAGATAAACCTGCCAGAGTAACCCTAGATAACCTGGACCTATTTGTCGGTAAAAGCAAATATGCAAATATGAATATACCAATGATTAATTCTTCAAAACAAAGTGTCCACACGATGTCTTTGACATTACTAAGTGTCTTCCATATTATTCCAAGTACCGGTGAACAATATATCCTGTCGGTGAACCATATACCAGTAACTGTTGCACAGTTTACTTGCTTGCCGGTGAATGTATTCAGTAGGTGTTGATATCAATGACAAAACCATACCAAAATACCAACAATCTCCCCCTTTGGCATTGATGGCAACACAAGATGGAAAAACCATCAAAGTGCCAAAACAGAAATGCCAAATACAAAAACAACTATCTCCATTTCTCCCCCTGGGAGCAACATGTGTTTTTCCATAGATATCTCTCCCCCTTTGACATCAAATGCCAAAGTCAAGTTTATACAAAATACCAACTACTCCCCCTGAGAAGTAGCTTCCTCATCAAATACCGGAATAAAGATTTGTCTTTTTAATTATGTCGGTTGATGACAATCATCAATTGTCTAAGTCTCTACCGGTGGTGGTATGACTCCAAGTTGATCTCTAAGATATTCAAAAGTCTCCTTAGGCAAAGGTTTTGTGAAAATGTCTACAAGCTGTTCTTTAGTATTCACATAAACCAGTTTTATCTCCTTTTCTTCAACTTTTTCCCTTAGAAAATTTAGTTTGATAGAAACATGTTTAGTTTTAGAATGTAATACCGGATTCTTAGATATATCAATTGTTGCAGTGTTATCACAGTATATAGTAATGGGTTCCTTGCATTTTACCTTTATGTCTTTCAACATTTGCTTAAGCCATAATACCTGTGTACAGTTAGTTGCTGCTGCAACATATTCTGATTCTGTTGTTGATAAAGATGTACAACTCTGTTTCTTACTCAACCAAGAAACTAATCTCTTTCCAAGAAAGAATGCTTCTCTAGTGGTGCTCTTTCTATCATCCACATCTCCTGCCCAATTTGCATCTGTGTATGCACATAGGTCAAAATTTTCATCTCTAGGATACCATAATCCAAGATTTGTTGTGCCTTGTAAGTACCGGAAAATCCTTTTTACTACTGATTCATGATTTTCCCTAAGATTACTCTGAAATCTAGAAACAATACATACTACATTCATAATATGATGCTGGAAATGAAAATCTAAGACTTAGTCATGAAAATGATATGTTGAAGACAGATTTGATTCACATGCAACATGATATAATTGAGCTTGTGAGACAAAAGGAAATTCTGGAAAATGAGTTGGCTACTACAAATCAACACAAAGAGAAATTCAAGAAAAGTTCAGAGGAGCTTGGTGACATGCTAAAAAGTCAAAAACCTAATGGAGATACAAATGGACTTGTATTTGAAGTTGGAGAAAGTTTCGGTACTACAAACAATCTAGAACAGAACAAACTGGTAAGACAACCTAATGCTTATAAGTTTAATGGAAAATGTTTCAATTGCAACAAATATGGTCACAGAGCAAATCAGTGTAGATTTAAAAACAAACAGAATATTAATGCACCCACCGGTCAATGTTCTAAATGCAACAAAGTTGGTCATAATTCAGAAAATTGTAGAATGAATGTGAAATGTTATGTTTGTGGAAGATATGGACATCTATCTAATCAATGCAGAACACAAACCAGCGTAGGATATGGAAAGGCTATTCAGAGGAATAATGTGACTTGTTATGCTTGTAACAAAATTGTACATATTGCCAAATTTTGTAGAAGCAAGACTTCACCAGCGAACAATAAAGGATTCAGTTTGAAAGGCAAAGAAAAGGTAGATGAGGTAAAACAAGAATTTTCAAAACAATGGATTAGGAAGAGAGATCAGAATGTTGATGAAACTATCTCTATACCGGTCGAACAGAGTAATCCTCCACCGGCAGGAGACTCTTCGTCCAACTAAGAAGTAACCCTTTGGGGGTATTGCAGTAAGTTTAAAATCATACAGATTACCTTCAATCGATGGTGAGAAGATAAATTTCTTCTTTACTGGCAGATGTGTTAAGTTTTCACTTAACCGGCGAGCATTTAATGCGGTTGGTAAGAGAAATGTCGTTATAAATCAGCTAATTTCCCTCTTTTTGAACTCACCAAGCATTCAAATTAGCAGAGAGCGCGAAAACAGAGCGAAGGCATTCAAGGCGAAGGTGCAGACTGATTTCTTTCAAGCATTCAGAATACTTTAAGGCAACTAAAGGTATTTTTCAATGGCTTCTTCTTCTTCTCCCAAATTTATTTTAAACCCTACTATTGTGGAAAATGTGAAACGCCCTAGGCCCGTATTTAAAATAATTCTCGAGATTGCCAAGCAAGATGACTCTGTAGGAGCATTTTCGAAAATTCCTAAAGGTGTAGCTTTTGTAGAAGACCCTAGGATTTATATACATTGCAATATAGAAGAGCTAGGTTCTGAAGAATTGATGAAAATGTATACTAAGGTGATTTGTGATGAAAATGGTGCTATCAAACCCGAACACAAGATTATAGAAACTCTAGGTTTTGTGGAAATACTGAACATTCCCTAATTTCCGGAAGTAGTAAGAATTGTCTTGAGTAGAGCACATGGAGAATTTCTATGGTTGGATTATGTCTGCAAAATTACCCAACAAGCAATTAGGGTAGTAACTGGTTTACCCTCAACCGGAAGCACACCTAACAAAACAAAGAAGATCCCTAACAACAAAGGATGACCCTAACCGGATCAACATCTGATAATAGATCACTGAGAGTGAATGATATCAAAGACATCAATGTGAGATTTGTGAGTATGGTGCTAGATTACAAGACTACACATGCTAACAGACTAAATTCGATTTCTAGTCTTTGTATAAACAATGCTTATGAGATGGTCAACAACAATGCAATGATAGATGTGTGTGAATGGCTAAAAGATGAACTCGTTGATAATTTGAAGAAAATTAAAGGAGATAAGAAAGGGACATTTTGATTTGGAAATCTTTTGGTATGTTTAATGTTGTATTTCACTAAGGAAATCCCGGTACAGGACCTAAAGACTTTGATGTGATATACCGGTAGGAAAACAATTACAGGAAGCTTTTACCGGCATAGGAACTGCTAGAGATGACAACATAATTGAATATTTCAAAACTTTCCAGGCTAAAATGAAAACTAGAGAAAGACTATTATAGAGTGTAGTGGACAAGTATGACAAAGAAATCTATTTTGTTATCAAGAGAGATGAGATATGGAAGGAAGTTGTACTCCCTAGGACTATATGGGTAACTGAAATGGGATATGAGGTAGATCTTAACATTTTGGAAACATATGCTAAAGCATTATTGGATGCACCGAGAGACCCATCAGATTAAGTTTTTGGTAGTGTTGAGACTATTGAAAATGATGTAAAAACATTGAAGCAAAGGAAGAAAAGAGAAAAATTTATTAGAGATGCTTCTAAGAAAGTTAAGGAAATCAAAGAAAATGTAATGAACATCAGTGGCATATTGGCTACAAAGCTTGAAGGACTTCAACCAGAGGCACACATTTCACCGATTGGCACATCTTCTGGAACCGACAGTGACAAGGCAGCTAAGTTTAAAAGAGTAGAAAGGAGGAAGAGAAAACCTTCACTGGTACCCTCTCCTTCACCCAAGAGAACAAGGACTTTAAGGAAGAAACAACAAGCAGTAAGGGGACCACCAAAGAAATTAACACCAAAGAAGAAACAACAACATGTTACTCCTTCTTTAGATGATTTATTGAATGAGATAATTGATGATGGAAATTTGGCCAATGTACACCAACTGTATAACACATTTAATGATTCAGACAAGGAAAGCATTGAGAACAATATAATTTTACATTTGGACATATATAAAAAGGTTTTAATTGAAGTTGTGGATGACTTACCCAATGATCTATATAGGAGATTGGAAGCAAAAAGGATTGCAATAATGGAATTAGTTAAGAAACTAAAAGTTGAGAAACTTCTAGTTGTACAACCTGTGAATTCAAAAGAAGAAATTGATGAATTAATCTCTGAGGCTAACCGATCTATTTTTGCCAGTGGATATCGGCAAGTAAGTTTAATGGCAGGAAGAGTAAAAGAGATTGCAGATGAAACTGCTGATAACTAGGATATTTTCTTTGTGGAGAAAGAAAAACAAGAGGAAATGAACCGGCCAAAGAAAACATTTAAAGTGTATCAAAAGGATAAGGACAAGGGCAAAGGTAAAATTGGCGGTATTCTGAACATCAAGATCACTGACAATTTACCGCCACCTTTGGATACTGCACCGGTACATACTGATGATCCATCGGTTATTAACACTGAAGGTGTTACACATGATGACACTAATCCTGAATCTGAGATATTATTCACCATGAATGTGGATACTTAGGAAGTGAATATTGTTGTAGATAAGGACAATGCAGAGGTTAAGGAAGACAATGTTGACTGTGGCAACATGGCTGAGAAACCGGTAGAGACTGTTGAAGTTGAGATACCAACCCAAACAGAGCAATCATTAGAAACAGAGAAACCTACTGAAGGAATAGATGCTGGTACAGGGCCACCAGAGACTGAGATACCGACAGAACTTACAGAGAAACCTACTAAGGCAGAGGTACATATTGAGACAAAGAAACCGACATTAACTGAGACATCAAAACAGTCTGTGAAACCCTTGCTAGTTGAGATGCAAACACAGACTGATCCACCGGAGGTAAACACAAGTAAAATGGTTACAATTAATGGAAGCACATAGGTAATAAAGGCAATTGGTGAGACTTCTCGCACTTCAAGTGAATTCAGACCTACAAATGTTACAGAGGTACTCTTGGATTCAATCAAAAAGATAACAGATTGCAATGTTTTGGCCTACAAGGCAATTGATAACATTGTACCTATTCTTAAATTGATTGCACCCAATTGTAACATAGATCGTATTAAGGATTCTTTAGGCAAATTGGACACATTGTCCAAATTTATTGTTGACAATGTAATAACGGTTGATAAAGTGAATGAGGACACAATAAAGGACAGCGTTGAAAAGGAAAAGAACAAATTCTTTGATGACACCATAAAGAAGTGCACTGAACACCTGAATACATTATTACCGGCACTGAACTCTACTATTTTGGAGTACAAAGAGCTATACAGGGAAACATGCAAACCTCACCTTCTCACAGAGGACATAGACAAGGAGGTCAGTAACACACAAAAGGAAATTGATGACATAGCAGATAACATAATTGGTTCATCTGGTCACATATCAATTGTTGAGCAAGAAATGGCAGGTTTTGAAGAAAAATTAGAGAAACTTGAAAGAGAAAAGGCAAGGATAAGGTCTAATGTCAGAGAGCTTAAAAATAAGCTTGGTCCTAAGTTGGACAATCTTATTTCCCAGAGAATAGAAATATCTAAGGCATTACTTCAGGGAGAACGATCACCGGAAGATCACATGCATTATCTCACCGGCACGATCCAACAAACTGAGGCAACTTTGAAAGACAGCAAAAGGTTTATGCAGAGTTTGAATTTGGTTTTGGCAGATATCTTTCAGATTGTAACCAACTGTTACAGACTTTGAGGTGAATTTTTGCACTCATTTGACTATTTTTGACAACCTTTGTCATTGGTGTCAAAGGGGGAGTAGTGGAGAGAAAAATACTTCTTCAGAGGAGATCATTTGCTCAGGGGAAGCACATCTTTTTGGAAACTTTTTTTTGGAACAGTTTTTTTTAATTTTTCTCATGAGTGTTGTCATTAATGTCAAAGGGGGAGATTGTTGGCATTCTACACTCTTATGAGAATAGTTGATGTTGTCATTGATGGCAACTAACTGGCAAACTTCTGTCAAGCCACCGGCAGTGACCGGCACTGGCAATAGACTTCTATATACACCGGTAGGCACTTCACCGGCAGTGGCAATAATGCATATCGGCACTCAAGCCAACATGGAATAAACTTTGTTTATTATTTTATATTGTAATTATCTTTTGTAAAAGCCGACATGGCATATTGTAAAAGACTCATATATATGCATGAGATCTTATAGGTCATTTTGTAAGAGAGGATGATATTTTGATATAGTTGATAGCGAAGGTTTTGGTAATAGACTAAGCTTAAACCGGTACTGAATCTAACATAGTTGATGTTGATCTGAAGCAGTACATTGTATTGGATTTTGATAATCCATTTTGTAAGTCAATGAGACTTTTGTTTTGTGATTGAGCAATGAGCTCTAGGTTGCTAGCCTTCCTACATGTGCATGCCCCTCATTGTAAGTAATATTTATTCATTGGCCAGTGAGTGAATATTGTGGGTCACAAATCCCACCGAGGTTTTTCCCACACCGGGTTTCCTCGTTAAATATCTTGTGTTATGGTGTGTTCTCTATGTTGTCTCTATTATTCTTATTTGCTGCATTAATTCTTATTTACCGGTACACTGTTGTGGGATACAAAGTTAATAAATTTAAATATTCTGGAAACCAGTAAGACACTGATTCGATTAGAATTAGGGATAAAGTTAGAGTTAGACTTAGACTTAGAATTAGGATAAGGGTTAAGTTTAGGGATAGAGGTAGATTTAGGGTGAATTAGAGGTATAGTTCGAGTTAAGAGTTTGGGAGGCAATTAGGATTAGGTTTAGATTATTATTATAGTTAACATTAGGGAACACTTAAGGTTAAGATAGATTTAGGGTTAATTATATGAGAGGAAAAGAAAATTTGGAGGAAAAGACATGTTAGGGATGAGAAGTCCAACATGCATATTATGATTAAAAAGTTTGAAACTTCAAAAAAGGGCTTAGAAAAAAGTGCATTTTTGCTAAAGTATGTCAAAGATGACAAATCTAACAGGGTTGCCAAGATGAGAAATACTAACATTTTAAAAAAAAAATAGTGGGAAAAAGTGGACTTTAAGTAAAATGCATGCTAGGGATAACAAGTCAGGCATAGATGTCACAATGAGAAATTTAAACTTTGGAAGAGGTTGAGAGGGGAAGAGTTGACTTTGAGGGAAAGACATACCTTGTATGGAAAATTTTAATAAACACGTCAAGATAAGAAATGTTGAAACGCTAAAAAAGGGGCTTAGAAGGAAAAAGTAGAGTTCCAATGATAGGCATGCAAAACCAACACAAGAAATTCTAACATTCTGAATTAATTTCTATTCATTTGTATTTAGATTTTTATATTTTTTAATCAATTCATTTACATTAAAAAAAGTTATCACTAATAAATGCAATTTTTACATTATGTGATTTTGTACCTCCAATAGATCATTCAAAGTATACATTACTATCGACATTACTATTGCACCTTGTTTTGGTGCAAGTGCTAGTTTTTATAGAATAGTGATGTGTTTTATAGGGACTCACTCCTGAGAGTTGAATAACAAAATATAGATTGCTAAAGCCGACATCAAAAAGCTACCGAGCAGCATCACAAAAAGGAATATAACAAAAGAAAACAACTGCTCAGCTACTAACCAGCCATAGAGCATATTGAGCTGCCATGGCTCCCAAGTCATTCACGATGAGACAAATGCCAATCTCCACGGAATCCTTTAAGCGCAATCCAGAAGATAATATGAAGGGTAAGAGTTTTGTGACCTAACTCTTTGTACTATGATCTCATGTGAGTGGGCATACAAACTGTTGTTAAGGTTTTAGACATTTGTTCTAATGACACCAATTCAAGACTCAAGGATGCCTCAGAAGACACCACGACTACTTTTAAGTTTATTATGAACAAAACAAATTACAAGAAAGATGGTAACAGTGCATAAAATCACTTTACTTTAAGTACATTAGACAAGAATGACTCAAAAAAGATAAGGCACCAAGACACCATGTTAGAAACTATAATATTGTATCACAAAACTGAATCTGAGAAGTTGGATGTGTTAATAGATATCTATCCGATGATCTCTCATTATCAACCTATCCTATGACAGAATAATCACAGTACACTAATGTAAAAGTGTGGAAGAGAAAGGGACATCTTGGCTGTGCGAAGTAGCATAATCATTTGTCTTCATTCAACTCATTTCCTTTGTTTTAAACATTCTTAATAAATGTTACATAACAGCTATGCAATACAAAGCTGACAATGTGATGAGATAGAAAATAATGTGAAGTAATGCCAATCATTTGCCTTCATTCTAACTCATTTCCTTTGTTTTGAACATTCTTAATAAATGCTACCGAACAGCTATACAATATAAAGCTGGCAACGTGATGAAGATACAATATAACGTTAAGTAATACCACTGCGCCATGAGCAAAGTGGATGATTCTACTAGATTATTTGGAGAAGCTGACCGTCCCTCTAGATGCCTATTTCTCAAAAAGAAAAAATAACTAACGACATTTTGAAAAAATAACTAAGTGATGAATATTAACTTTTATTGTACTTTTTTTTATCATTTTTTTTACCACTAAAATTGTGTTGAACTTTCGGCAGGTTCTAGCCCTGAAGCATTAATTATTATTAAATATGCAAAATGAAATTTTCATTTTTTTTTTTACAGTTGTCTCATTTTTCTTAGCAATTTGAGAGTGCCTCTAGTCGTCCTCTTTTTAGTATTCAAATGAATTCTACATCATATACCAACAAGGACACTTGAAAACGTTTCAGCTGTGTGTTGTACCCAAAACTTCATTACCTTCCAATTGCATTGTTAAACGCCATTTTCCAATAATAATGAACCAAAAAACATATCATTTATAAGTCAGAGTAAGCTCTATTAATTACAATTAGAATTGCTGTCATCGTCTACTGACAGCCTCAGACTTATCTCCATTTTGTAAAGGATTACTTGAACTGACTTCTACCTCTGTCGTTGACCCTAAACCAACTGAAAAAGAAACTGATGAAGGAATGCTACCAAGTTCAGCCACATGTAACACCTTGCCAAGATGAGAAACAGGCTCAGTCTGCTGGGTTGTTTTCATCGACATTGCTGCCTCTTTTGAATACTGCATGGCTGTTAAGATAAGGGAATGCCGCTGAGATAAGTTCCTTCAAGAAAAAACACATGAACTTGCATGACAACTTTGTAAGAACAGAAATCAATCCAATGAAAACATCTCAAAATACAAACCTCTTGCTTGTCCCACATCAATAATTGTCTTGAGACAGTCACGAAACTCTGACAATATCACTCGTTCTTGTTCAGCAAAACATTGGGTTGGATGATGACTATAAGTCCTCCTACAACCATTTAACGGTGAAGATGGAGCCGTAAAGAAAGCATCTTGTTCATCACACATCAAAGCCAAAGTGCCAGGGGACATGGCCCTTTGTTTATGACAATTTTCACTATCAAATTTTGCATTCTCAACCCCATCACAGGACGATATTCCAGGATCTACCTTATCTCCTTGATTGCACTCGAATCTATCATCTCCATTTTGTTCTTTGGGGTTCTCATCTTTACTCGATGATGCAGAGAACACTTTTTTGTTTGTCAGATTGCATCCTCCTTGCTTATCCAAAATCCCACTTTCCATACTTGTTTGAGCTGTTAATTCAAACATCAAATCCATTATGACAGCAAGAACTCCAATTTAACCACCAAAAAAATTAAAAAACAAAATCAAACTATGCAACCTCCATAGAACAGCATACATTGTGTTTAAAACGAACATAGTAAAATTAAGTCAAAAAAGAATTACACTCTCAGACAGCATCTATTAAATTTTGGATTGTGTTCAAACTTCAAACCAAGTAAGTTAAAATTAAGTTTAAGAAAGAATATGCTTTTTTTCAGACAGGACTCTGGATTTTGAAGAAACCCACAAAACTTTAAACTACTCTTTAGAAATGATGAGGCATGAGATTACCTCCACAAGCATTAGCAGCTTCTCTGGAAGCTATGACCAGAAGTTTACAGAGACCTTTAACAGTCTCTGGCTGAACAACATCAGCCAAAAGAGACCTTCACAACATGACCTTAAATTCTGTTAGTATTCTAACTTACAAAGCATGGTTCTAAAATATATTTGGTCAACCAAACAAGATCAACCATGACATGCACCTGTAAATGATTTTAGATGACGGAATCCCAAAAGCTGCAGCATCATTGTGGTTTGAATGAGAAGAATTTGAAGTATTTCCTGTAGGAGAGATTTTTTTTACAGTGCTGACCTGTTAAATTACACGAAAAAATAACTATCAAGTGAGTGAAGGCCACTTTGTGTTCCATATCATGTGACAAGTGCAGCAATGAGATAAATCTGGCATCCAAAAAGCAACTTCTATCACAATGCTCCTCCATACAAAGGTCTCATCAAAATGCTCAAAAAAGGAGTAAATCAGACATTTTTACCTGTACAGCTTCATAAGAAGCATGCTCTGCTGCTTGTCCACACTGAAATTCCAGAGTTTTCCTCTTTTTGCTAGGAGAAGGAAGCGAAGACCCTATAGATCTGTTTGTTCCAGCAATAGAAGCACTGAATGGCAGTTGTGTACAGTTTAAGCTTGCAGCACTATCTCTGAGATAGTGAGCCCTTTGTTTTTCACAGCTTTCATTATTCTTACAATCCATGCATTTACAAATTTCTGAGCAGAAATTATTTTGTTGGAAACATTCACAATAGTTCTTCAAGCATCCAGTTTTCTTGCAATGACACCCTTTATTATATTTACTTGGACTGGATTGCTCTCCCATAATTACCTGATTTTAAAAGACAAGCATTCGGGGGTACAAGCATTAGGAATGCCCTAAGAAAACAAAAACAAATAAAAGGCATAAGAAGATTCCCCACTGATGCATTTCTTTTAAAACAAGAACTTCAGCTACTCTATTGACTTCAGACCCATTTTTAGCCAGTTAGCTTTCAGGCATACTTAGAAGAAAAAGTATGGAACCCTTTTAACTGTTTACTGTACCGAATAGTTCTGGTTAACAACTGTCGACTAGATTATCAACCAATCAATGAGCTATATTATACACCTAGACGTTATAAAACGTGAAATGCTCAAGTATTGAGGCATTTTTGGCAATGCAATTTTATATTTTCAGATCAAGTATGCCTTCACAGATATTGGAAAACAGCATTAGGGGTATCTCTGCCAAAGAAAACTCCAAAATTTGACTGAAATTGGGAAACTATTGAGTCCATAATACTGCCAGCCTTTCATTTGTGTGCATTGTCATGCAGTATATGCAATTTATGAAAACACAAACAGCAACTCTCCATCAGAACTACTAGTATAAAAGGATTAAGACACTTTGTATGAGAAATTTAAATAAACTTCCTCAATCACACCCATGTACCAGGGGATATGGAAACTATTATTCATTCTGCCACCTTCACAAGAACTACGAAACACTGGGCCACAGCTGCCTCATCCACAGTAAGTCTTCCCAACATTGTAACTCCACATTGGCTATGCTCATGAAGATGGATTTAACTTTGTTGCAGATGATCACCATTCCCACAAGCTGGATAAAGCCTTGGCATTCCTTGAATTTACCAACCCAGCAAGTCCTTCCAAAACGCAATTTTCTGTTGTATAGGCCTGGCTGCATAAGTCCTTCTAGATAGGCATCCAACTTAATTGATCAAAGACATCAGATTTCCACAGTCCGCAATGATTAGTGCAAGTTATTTCTGGATTCCACTTCATAGTATTTGTTTTGCATCGATGTTTTGGATCACACTGTGATCCATCATCAGGATGATAGAGAGCTGTATGAGAAAAATGGTTGTTTGCAAGCCAAGAGAAGATAAGAAGAGAGGGGGGAGGTAGCACAGCTTTCAAATTTTCAATTTAAAAACCAAGACAAAATATAAGATATAAATACAAATAACAAATAAAATAAGACAATTAAAAATAATATAAATACATATGCATAGCATGACTTATATTTAATGTCCAATAATATGCTGAAGGATAAGATATACCAATGGTAATACCATGTAAGTATAAACAATAAAACTGCTTAATCATCTTATATATCTGTACATAAATATTATTTTATAGAAATGTGAATTTAGCAAAAGCAAAATAACTATAAAATTAGGCAGCATATTTATGTATATGACCTATAAATATGTGACTTCTTTTGCTTTATAGGTCATATACATAAATATGTTGTTACTTCTATTTCTTTTGTTAATTCCACATTTCTGAAAAGTTATGTGCATGTACAGATATATAAGATGCATATGCATTTTTATAGTTGTCATTTACATGGTATTACCATTTTGTATATCTTACCCTTAAGCATATTATTAGACATTAAATATAAGTCATATTTTATTATGCATATGCATATGGATTCATAATATTTTTAGTTGTCTTATTTTATTTGTTATTTGTATTTATATATCATATTTTGTCTTAGTTTTTAAATCTAAACGTTGAATCTCATATTATGCCCAACGGTGCCTTTACTTTTGCTGCTGCATGCTATGAGGTCACATGAGTGACTAGCCACTGGAGATTTGAGCCCCTTGGTGCCTAAGAGGACCCCCTATGTGCCTATAAGGGGGGATGTTTTTTTTCTTTTTGGCATAACTTTCTCATATGGAGGTATTTTTTGCAAACAAGATATTGCCAAAAAGCTGGCTCTATGAATTTTGCAGTGGTGTATGTATTTTCCAGAAATTTTGCTGTTTGTGCCTTTTTTTCAGGGTTGAAGCCAAATCTCATTTTTGTACCTCCGAGCTCATAACTTTGTTGCTCTGGACTCTGATTTTCACGATTCAAGCGGCATCAAGAAGGTATTCAAAAGCACTACGGTTTTGTACATGCACTTTTTGCAGATTTGTTTCCAGAATTTCATTTTGAAGCCAGATTGGTACTTTTCGATACATTATTGTAAATTTGCAAAAAAAATATCAACTTCTCTTGAACAAAGGGGTTAATTGCTTGAATTGTGGGGAGTATTTTGCTGTTCCTCTATTGTACTCTCTAACATTATCATGGATTTGCCCAAAAATGTACTAACTCCATATAACTATCATTAATGGAAATCAAAAATGAAAATTTTGTTGTTGAAATTGACATTGCATAGAATCACATTCGGCACAAATTCAAAATCCACAGGTGCTACAAAAAGAAAAAATGGCTTGATAGAAGAGATGAAGCTCATGGTACTCTCATCATGTTTATTTCTCCTGATTTTAGATATCATGTTGTATCTTGTAAACATCCTAATGGAATTTGGACTACCTTAGAGAGTCTCTCTGGTAAGCTAGATAAGATGAGGAAATTTAAGTTGGAGAATGAACTTATGAGTCTTAATCCTTCAAATTTTGACAATATTCGGGACTTCTTCACAAAATGGTTCTATGGATGCCTTAGGAAGTGCACACAAAATGCCTTCTCTTGATGGTTTTATAGTTCAACTCACAAGGGAACAAGCAAAGTTGGCACACATGGGCACATTGAAGTCTCTAAGGTCACAGGTTCTTCTTGCAAAAGATCCTAATCCAAAGGCTTCAAGTGGCAAAGGTAAGAAACAAAATAAAGATTCTTGAGTCTAATGAACAAGCTAAGAATTCTCCTTCATAACATATCCTAGAGTCCGCATCCTCCTCCATAGGGGAATCATTTAAAAAAAAGTTGAAATGTGCTTATTGTAAAAGACAAGGACATGATGGGCATAGGTGTTATGATAAGGAGGTTGATGAACTTACGCACCTTCAAAAGAACAACATCCCGCTGCCCTCATCATTGTCTCCTCCTTCAACATCACAATCAACAACATCTTCATCATCACAATCAAGGACCATAGGAGCTTCACATGGCTTTCATAAAATGAAAGGTAAAGCACTCTTGGCCTCTACAATTCTTGAACATGGGAGATAGCTTCTTGATTCAAGAGCATCATATGGCATCTTCTAAGGATATGTTTTCTTTTGAGCCTTGTAATTCTCCTAATCTATTGATGAGTAACAACACATAAATGAAGGTTTGTGGGAAAGGTTCTATTGATATGGGAGAGGGAACCTTTAATGATGTACTTTGTGTACCCTCCTCGCCATCTATAATCTCCTTTCTGTTTATCAAATTGCTCATTGTGGACAAGGTAAACCAATTGAGTTCACTTCTGATTATGTATACATTAGGGACATAGAGACTAGAGAGATCATTGCTACAAGGGTGGTTGATCATTCATCCCAGCTGTATTATTTTTCTCATTTTGCTCCTAATGATGATAATGTTCTTTTGACTGATTTACACACCCTTTCATCAAGAGTGAATCATGTTTGTGAGAAGAAGTCCGGTCACTTGAATCTTGGCATTCTTGAGACTAGTGTTGAGCTTCCTACTCTCTACCTCCTGCTTCTTCAGCTTTCAGTGCTTCTCTTCTGCAGATTGATCATAGAGTTTCAGATCTTGCTTTGTTGGACGAGTACTTGACAGGTTTTTCAGACTGGTTTGTGGAGTCTCATACTGCAGATTTGGGAGACACACTTGAGGGGTGTTCCCTCCTCTTTGATGACAGTTCAGCACAACTGTTATTGCATCTCGATTTTCTTTGGAGATTGAAATTCACGAGATTTCTCCTTCTCTTGATTTGTCACATTACTTGGTTGAGTTTGACCATGATTATGTTGTAACTTATTCAAGCTTGGAGACTCCTAATCAATTTTCAAAGACACATGTTTGGTGACTTACTTCCTCCTTTCAGTTGGACATGGAGTGGCTTCTTCATCATCCTATGGACTTGTTTCTTCCTAAGGGAAGATGTGTTGCTCGTAGGCATTGGATCATCTTTTATTTTCAGACATACTTCATCAATATTGGAGCTTCTTCATTATGGGGTGATATCTTTTCTCTCTCTTTCCTTCCTATGGGGGGATTCTTGATTGTATATTCATGATGGATGTGATCCTTGGGGGGTATCATTGAGTCTTCCATGCATCATCATTTGTTTGCATCTTTTCTCTCTTTTGGAGGGGAGTTTTGTCCCAATGGTTTTTTTACTTTTCTCCTTTTGTAAGAGATTGCATTTGCATTTTACATGAGGTGCCTAACATGGCCTAGTAGCCAGGACCCATCACCATAATAATCTTGCATATTTGCATAATAATCTACTCCCCAAGTTGCACTTAAGTGGGGGAGTTGGTGTGAATAAGGTTTTGGACCTGCTAAGGTCTTGTGTTTTTGCTAGTGCTTAGCAAGGGACTTATTCACATGACTTGAGTTTACTTAGGTCCTAGGTGTCCTCCTAGAAGATTGATTAGTTGTCACGTGATATTATCTCATGACAACTACTTTTAGTTACCTAGGTCAACACTTAGTTGTCTCATTGCATAGGATTGTGACACAATCTTGTCTAATCCTACCTCTCACCTTGCCTTTATAAGCAAGACCTCTCATAAACATTTTAATGTCCATTGTAATATTCAATCAATCTTGCATCGTTGAAGCAAGCTATCCTTGCCATTCACTCTTGTGGAAGTTACTTTGGTCTTGCAAGGATTCTGGGGGTGTTGAAGAGTCACCTATCTACTCCTACATAGAAGACCAAACTTCTCCTTAGAAGACCAAACTTCTCCTCAAAAACATGATTCACACTTGATGATTTGAGTATGAAAATCAATCAATGAACATTATCATCATTAAGAGCAAAATGAGAAAAAGAATACAAACCAAATGAATGATCAATCATCCCAATGGCAGTGATTTCTTTGGTCTCCAAATCCCTAATGTATATGGAATCAAGTGTGAACTCAATTGTTTTACCTTGTCCACTGCAATTTGATAGACAAAAAGGAGATTCGATGACAAGGATGGAACTCAAAGCACATCATTAAAAGTGCCTTCTCCTATGTTAATGGAACTTTTCCCTCACACACGCATGTACGTCTTGTTACCCATCAAAATGTTAGGTCAATTACAAGGCTCAAAAGAACACAACATTCTCATGGATGATGCCATATGATGAAATGCTCCTGAACCAAGAAGCCACCTCCTAGATTCAAAACTTGTAAAGGCCAAGAGTGCTTTACTCATGCTGAACTATGTAGCTATAGGTGGTGCAGATTGTGATATTGAAGAAGGGGACATTGATGAAGGTAATGGAATGTTGTGCTTCTAAAGAAGATTAGTCAACTCGTCAATCTTGTTTCCATAGCACTAGTGCTCACTATGTCCAATCCTTTTGCAATATGCACATTTTAACATCTTCTTAGATGATTCCCTTTAGAAGAGGAAGTGGACTCAAGGGTGCTATGTGAAAATGATTCCTTTGCTTGCTCATTTCACTTGGAGTCCTTATTATTCTGCTTCTTACCTTTGCCCCCTGAAGCCTTTGGATCTTTTGCAAGAAGAGCTTGAGATTTGGAAGACTTCCGTTTGCCCATGTGTACCAACTTGGCTTATTCTCTTGTGAGTTGAGCTGCAAATCCATCAAAAGAAGGCATTTTGTGTGCAGTACCTAAAGCATCCAAAGTAGCATAAAATGTAGAAACAAAAACTGAATAATTAGGACCTAGATTAAGCAAGTATGAAAAGAATCAATTGTTCATCCTCTTTGTTAACTCCAAATCAGAAAATTATAGTCTAATAGGATTGAGCTTGGTGAAAAAGTCTTGAATATTGTCAAAATCTAAAGGATTAAGACCCATAAGTTCATTCAACAACTTAAATCTTCTCATTTTAACTGGCTTACAAAAGGGACTTTCCAAGGTAGTTCAAATTTCATTAGGTGTAGTACAATATGCAACATGATACCTAAGATTTGAAGAAATGGACAAAATTAGAGTACCGAGGGCTTCATTTCTCCTATCAAACCATTTTCTTTTTTTCTGCAGCTCCTGTTGGTTGTGGATCTGTCAAAGGTGAATCTTTGCAACTTCAATTTTGACAATAAACCTGCATTTGTGATTTAAATTCATGATAGTTATATGGAGTAAAAAGTACAATTTTTGCCAGATACATGATTAAATCAGAAAGTACAATAGAGGAACAACAAATTACCACTCACAATACAAGCAATTAACACCTTTTTTCAAGAGAAAATTCTAATTTTTTATAGCTTAACAATAAGATATGCCAAATTACCAAATCTGACTTCAAACTAAAATTCTAAGTATCTAGAAAAAAATCTACAAAAAGTGCATGTGTAAATCTAAAGTGCTCCTAAATACCTTTTTGATGCCGCAAGAATCACAAAAAACGAAGTTTGGAGCAAAACAATATGAGCTCGAAGGCTTAAAAGCTTGATCTAACTTCAAACTGGAAAAAACAAGTATCAATTGACAAATTTTGAAAGAATAATCTATACCACTGTAAAATTCATATTTCATTTTCAAAAAATGGCCTCTATTAGTGAAATTTATTGCAATTTGAGAAAAATAGCCTATTTGTTTATTGGGGGCAAAAATTTAGGTACTTGAGTTATCAATCCCCAGTTGCAAATGTAACCATTGCTGCAAATAGAGGGAAAAAAAGCGCCACCGCTTGGGCAACGAGTAGCAACAATGGTGATGATGAGCTAGCGAGGGTAGTGGTGGCAGACAACAGCTCCCATGCATCACTCAACCAAACCTCGAGGCTTCCACTTGCTTTAAGTCCTCGCCGCTAGCTAATAAGACCACGAACTCAAAACCTAGAGCCCAACAAAAAAATTTAAACAACAATTTTAAAAAAATATTAGAATATTTGTGACCTACTAGTTTTGCAAGCAATGACGTGACTGATACACCCTTATTTGCCCATTAATTTCTACGACTAGCTTTTTCCGACCGTTAGCATCTATTTTTCCTATGCATTTATTGTACATTACCATGTCACAAAGGTTATAGCTTATGTTGGCTCAATCTTATGATCATTATCCCCAATGTTGTGTCGATCCACTTATGGTTTTGTGCCATTGTTAGGGTTTTCCATGCTAGGCTATCAATTGCATCTGGTTAGTATAATCCCTATTTTGGCTTGAGTTGTGTACTTGGATATGTATTTTATAGGTCACCTGAATTTGCCAAGGTCCAATGTACTGTTGTTTGGTTAATGTGTAAGTTGGTTTCTTTGTAGTTTGAATAAAAGACACTTCCAATTTCTTCTGTGTGTAGGACTTGGTTTAGTTTGTATTAAAAATGCTCTCCAGAATCCATATACTCTCCAAGATGTCACTTCAAGCTCACTCTGCATCCAAGCTTCTAGTACTCTTTTGCCCTTGTAACTATACCAATCTGCATTTGCCTACTTCCCCCATCTATGTGTCTTTGAGCCCCTGCCTTTTTTCAGCTATGATCCATTTCTTTTTTTCCAAATATTAAAAGAGCTATTTTCATTTACATAAGGGTTAATTTATTTACCTAAGAATTATTTTATAGTTAAACTTACTTGAGTTATTTTATGTTACTTTAGAACTATATAAGACTCAAAATTATTTTTATTTACTTAAGACACATTTTACAGCTATAGTTTTTTTTTAAATATACGTCACTGTGTTTTAGTTTTTTGTTGACATGATCACACCATTCCAGCCCACCCCTTCTTGCCAGTATACTTATGCCTCTCAGCATAATAAAATTGACAAATATTTTTGAAACTTAGGATTAAGAAGTTATTCTAATCCCAATCTCTACATCAAAATTAATAATGATGACACAGTTATCCTGATTATCTATGTTAATAATCTTGCCATCACCAAAAGCAGGGCCAATAACATCCACTAGGTGAAATCTTGATGTCCTCCATTATTGTTTAGGTTTAGAATTTTGGCAACTTGATCGTGTTATTTTATTTTGCAATGTAAGTGTGCCAAAGCATTTTTGGGAAAGCTCAGGATGACCAAGTGTAATACAACATCTGCACTTAGGAAGTTGGGATAAACCTCTCAACTGACACTAAGTCACCACCAATCAATAAATAAATGTATTTTCGGTGGTAGTTTGATTCACAAAAGCAATTATTATCAGGAAAAAATCACAATCAAATCTAAAATCACAATCAAATCTAAAACCAATGTTTTCCCATCTAGAATCACTGATTTTTCAATAGATCACAAAATGTGGTTTTTTTAACCTATTTTTACTGACAAAATCATGATTTTTTTATGATAAAATCTGCAACAAATTGAATATTCCAAATTTCTAGTAATTTATTCCAATTGTTTCTGTGGCACATCTTTTTGTTTACATAGCAATTTTTTTGTCATTTACAGGGATGTTTTAGAGATTTCAGAGCTTTTTTCAGGCTCCACAACCCATGCAAGACCATACACATTGAGCAGCAGCTATGTCTTCACACCTCTACCATTTGTCTTCCCCATGACGCTGCCACATGCGCTGTTCTCCACCTTTTAATCAACACCATTAATGACTTAATTGCAGAACACCTTGGCCTCATTATCTTCAAATTTCTTTAAAAAGACTCCAATTAAATCAATTAAAGAATTCGCAATGGCTATATTTCTCAAACTAAAGATCTCAGCACGCCTGTGCCTTTATTACTGCTATGGAAATTTTAAACCGGTAAACTAATAAATACTTGTAAATCGTAGATCGACCAAACTGCCATCTGTCTTTTTCTATAGATTACAATTAGTAGTACTGATGTTTGCAGCTGAAACTAATACGAATTAATTTGCCATTGCTTAAAGATGGTGTTTTGTGGTTTATTTTCTTGAATTGACACCAGACCTCAAATTTGGCATGGACAATGTCTGTCAAATAAAAAGTTATGGCTGTCAAAACACAATTATTGTCGTTTTATATGTTGATCAGAATTTTGAACTATTGTACAAACTGAATTTCTAATTATTACGAAACTATACACTTTCTATATGCATTACTTGTGTTAATATCAGCACTTTATTAAAATAAATAAATATTACAGATTACACTGCAACACTAAAATCTGTATGTCATGTTTTATGTCCTTTTTTTTTTTAACGCCAGTGGTATCCTCACGACCCAGCCCAGCACCCAATGTGCCTTACCTTGGGCTTACTTATTGCCAAGTTGGGGTCAGGAAGGGGCGAGCTGAGGCGAGACTAGTCCATTGGGGATGTACCAAGCCGCCCGCAAGTCAGGTGCATCGGGTGAGTCCGGGCCTCGGAGTCGAACCCAAGACCAATGGGGAGGAAACCCACAGCCCAAGCCAACTCCGCTACCCGTGCAGGCATGTTTTATGTCCTACTTAAAACAATGTCTCTGTAAACGTTTACAAAGAGTTTGAAAAAATTAATTGTAAACAGGCTTAAACAGTATAAATACAGAGGCAGTTAATCAGCAACCTGAAAATGTCCCAAAATTCATGGTGTAAGCTCTCATTTCTCTTGTTTTTCTTTTTTGTGCATTTTTTGGATTCTTGATTAGATCCCCCAGCTTTTTCATTAAATTAAATTTTGGTTTGCCAAGTTATCGATGAAAAAGATTTTTGCTACTATAGTTTGTCTTCTCTTACTTCCACTCAACCAAATGCATGTTTTGCAATAAGTTATCTTTTAACATTGGCAAGCTGTAAAACAAGTTCTTCTCTTCATTCAAGGATCAGCTTTGGCATTCTATTCTGCAGATTCTAGGTATAGTGGCTATGGTTGAACTGGTTCAATTGATACTTGCAAATGTATCACTAAATATGTTTTATATTTTTGGTTAATGAGAAAGTTCTGGGCACACCAAGTTACAACATATAAGTACCTTATCTTTCACCGAGACAAAATATAAGGCAGCCATCAATACAAGTTGTGAAGCAATTTAGTTACAAAGGATACTTGCCAATCTTCAACTTAACCAAACTGCACTAACTTCACTCTTATGTGACAATCAAAGTGTGCTCAATATGGTGAAGAACCTAGTTTATCATGCTAGAACCAAGCATATTGCAGACCATCACTATTATTATTGTTCTGCAATAGATCAATAATGAAGACATTTGTCTTTATTATTGTTCTATAGAATGGCATCTGCCAACAAGATGGAAAACTTCACGGTAGAAATTAATTTGTCATAGTTTGTGATAATCTTGGAATTGTATCTGGTTTAGCTATTATGGTACTTGAGCCAAATAGTTGTTTGAGTTTGTTGAAGAATAGGCAATTTGTTATGCCCACTAGAAGCTTGTTATTATCTTGTTGCTAGTAATTGTTTTCTGGTATGTAACTGCCAGCTTATATATAGTGGCATGTTATACAATGCAAATTCACAGCTTGTAATCAAAGTCAAACACATGAAATTGCTTGGTTAAGTGCCATGAAAGAACTCCATATTCTTGTGTTTATGGTAGTTGTAGGAAGTAACCACCCAAGGGTACACCACATTGTCATCTTGAGGATGTCACTCAAAGGTCAGGCATTGGCTACATAACCTTTGACATTCTTATATATCTATGAATATGTGCAACAATTTATGCCACCGCACATGGCCCTAAGGCCAATTTATCAAGAATGTTCTTGGTTTGACTTTGGTATACTCGGTTTCCTTATTAGGCTTAAAACTTTTCTTGTTGAGTTCTTGTGTAAGTATTTTCATCCAAACTTTTTTCTATTGTTTATTGGTGCACTGGAACTTTACCAGCCATGCCAGTAACCTTGATAGGAGAACAGAGGCAGAGTACCCTGTTACCTCCATCCTACAATATGTGGGGGATACACCTTTAGTGGGGATGAAGAGGTTGCTTTTCAAGGCTGCGGCCCATTTATCAGACCACCTCACCCCTCAAATCCCAGGGGTCACCCAGCTATGGCAGCCATAGCCACAACTACATACCCATTGGCCAACTGTAAGTTGTTGTAGCTGCTTCTGGATTAGATTGCATGTATATTTTTCCATCAATGTTTCAGATCACACTCCATGATCCATCATCAGGATGAGGAAGAGCATAAAGAGATTATAATTGGGTTGGTTGCAGACCTGAGCAGCACAAAAAGAAAGGGGAAGGGTGGAGGTAGAAGGTGCACAGAGTACGAGGCTAGGTCAAGAGGGGAGATTTGACCTACACAGAAGAACTAGAAAATAATAAACTAATTAATAGATGAAAGATAAAATAAATTAAAAAGACAAAAAGATCCTGATGATAATAAATTATATTTCTTGACCAAATACACAACACTGTCCTGAACTATACAAACTTCTTAAAAACTTCTCTAACCAAATTGACATTGACAATTTTAAAGTGAGCATTGAAATAATATTCTTCAGAAAATAGCTTGCTGATTTATGGAGATATTTTGACTTGGCAAACAACTGTGGTTATTGAATATCTTTAAAGTTTAAACTCTAAGTCTCTAGCAACAGTAACATGCACAATAGGCTACTTTAAATATAACCCCACTCTATTACAAACAAACAAAAAAATTCACAGTAGAGTTATAACAATACATTATATTTATACCCCTCTTTTAAAAAAAAAAAACATTATATTTATAAGTTTTAACTTTAACCAAATAAGCATGAAATGGAAAAGACCCTTACAATTTCAAGCAGCTGGAATTTTTGCAGCTACACTGCTTTGATTTCTTTCTATAATTGACCTTGTAATCAATCACTGACCCTGACAATGACTCTCTTGGAGAGCCTTGCTTTCTGATCAAATTCAACAGAAAAACAAGGAGTTATGAAAAGAAAAATGCAAAACAAGAAAATTCTTCAGCTGCTATTTAGCCTCAAAATTCAATGGGAATTATGGTAAAAGCTGCATCATATACAGAGTCAAAAAGAAAGTAACCCCATAATCCAACTCTTTAAACATGCCCTTTAATAAAAAATAATCTTCCACATCAGTCGAAAACAATTACATTAGAAGCAGATTGACATAGTGATAATACCAACAGTATCCAAACTAGCATAACTGACCTACGCAAACTTAAAAACTGCATATGTACTGGCTCTGATGAGAATACTGTCACTTTTAATAGCACATTCAATGGTATCTAGAGTTATGAGCCTGACATGTCCAGTAAGAACAGTAAAGTAAGTAATTGTCACTAGATTTTGATGTTTTGCAGTTTTACAAGTCCAAAAAAGAACAAGCTTCCTCAAAATACAAGTAATTAAATCCTAATTCCTCCAATTTTATGTCACAAAATTCTAAGCAATTATAACTTGTCAGTTGTCCAATATCAAGGTATTTTCAAGATACTTAAAACTTTCCTAGTAATATGAATGCTACATTCTACATGGCAACTTTGTCCATATTGTACATGAGGTTTTCACAACCCGTTAGATTGAACAGAAGAGCTTCTGGAAAAACTGTGTATCTTGTTTTTATCATCATTTTGGATCTCATGCTGTTGATGAATCACAGAGTGTGATCTGAAATGAGATACACAGTTTTTTCCAGAAGCTCTTCCTTTCAACTTTGTCCCTTGTTATTGCTTCCATGTATTTTCAAGAAATTCCCTATCTGATATTGACATTGACATAAACTCATAAGTGCCAAAGAATTGTGGCATTATAATTTTCAGAATACAATTGGGTTCAAGGAAAGAAAGTACATCATACTGTAGAAACCTCAAAGAGAATCGTACGTACCCCTAGTTATTTTAACTATCAAGATAAGCGACTCTTAAAGCACAGGATTTCTTATACTTCACCTAGTAGCTATATCACAAAACAGTAAATTTAGTTCAAATTTTAACAATATATTTCATAAAACTATCTCATAAGAAATTTAAATGAATGAACTTGCAATACTTGTAACAGTTAATCACTTACTTCTATCTTACCCCTTCCTGCCCGTTAACCGTGCCCTATTTGGAGACCACTAGCAGTTTGACCCCTACGGTTTCCCAAACCTGCAGTGAATCCACAAGGGTTCTGTTATCCCAAAAGCTTGCACCCTTGCTGAGCTATCAACTCAGCAATCTTGTGAAACATGGAAACAACCCCAAAGTGTGGGACCTTGCGCAAGGGGGTTGAATCTCCGGAGAAGGCCGGCTTCCTTCTCAATCCAAGTGCAAGTGTTGAACCAACTCAACATTCCAAATCTTACTTCTAAACCTATCCAAACAGCTTGCAGAGGAAAAGGGAAGAAAGAAATGCTTAAAATGAAAGGAGGTGATGCACCAAGATAAGAGATGTTTCTCTCCCCACCCAGAGATGACACAAAGAATCAATAGAAATACCTAGGAGAGACACAAAGAATCAATAGAAATGACCCCAAAGCATGTATGGAGGTTAGAATTTGCTAAATGTCAAAGGGGAGAAGATTTCCCACAAGTCACACTCAAAAATAAATTAACACAGCATATATGAGAGAAGAGCCACAAAACATACACCTATGATGAAGGTAAGGAAACATACACAGCATGCATAAGTTGAAGGAAGGTGTTGACGTGTTTTTTGACAGTGTCGAACAAAGAATAAAGTTACCAACGGTCACCTTACCCTCTCTTGATCAAAATTAGTCCGTAAGCTAAGATTGCACAAAAGTTCAAATGGCTAATTCCAAGGTTCCTCCAATGCGTGGACGTGACTCAGTTGATTGATGGGTTTGCTGTTAACCCAAGGGGCCTTACGTGTGTTCAATTGAAGATAATAAACTCATGCAAGCTCAAGGATTTCTATAAGGATGATTTGCAATGAAAACCCTAATTTTGGATTTTTTGATTTTCGAATTATGCAAAAAGTAAATGAGAGTAGGGTAGAGAGAACTATGCTAAAGCTAATCTAATCCTAAGAACAGGAGACGGGATCACTATTATTCCACCGTCATTGAGTTTCCTTACGAACAATGCCTCAATTGCACTGATGATTTCCTCCTACACCCCTCTGATGGAATCTTTCAAAGTTAAGGACTCTATGCACTCGTGTGGAATCCGCCTAGTCCATACCACTAGCCTCTTACTGATTGTAAGTGTGCCCTGTGTGGTCAACTGGCATTGAATGAGCTTAATCTCAAATTGTTATGCGTCTATTGTTCATGCATTAACTTGAATGTTGATCAGTGTCTGATGGTGTAACGATTTGAACATATTCGAAGCATCCCTTAGAAGATTGCACTGAGTTGGTGTCGGATTGTTCAACTTGATGGTGAGACCCAACCCAGTAGGAGTCCACCTAGTCGTTCATCTACCTTCTTACATTCTAGGTCTTAGATTAGATTCTCTAAACCCTGTATCTTTTGATATTTCTTTATTTCTCAGTGAGTAGTTAGGACTCAAAATCCAGCAGATTAAACGTTCAAGCAATCAAATGTAAGTCCCCTTGTGATTCCAGCATAATCACATCACACCAACAAAGCTTATCCACACGTAGAGACCCTACATATGAGAACCTTCGAGTTATTTCGATTGATCCTTAGGCAAATCTTCAGCATTCGAATAACTTTGTTCAAGAGAGAATAAGATACCTTGGTATTTTATTCTATGTTCGCATGTGCATAAAAAACACATCAACACTCGGTTGGATCAATTTCTCTTTCTGGTTCCCTCCTCAGCCTTCCTATCAACCAATCTGGAGCGGGAATGGAGTGACTATGAACTTCTACGTGTTCCTGCTCCTGTGATTCTTCTTCCATTTCGCCAAGGATGACTTCCACGAAGCTATCCTGACGAGTCTCTTCCTGGTGGGGGAGACTTTCTTGTCTTTGACTTCTTGGCTGATTGGTCCATGTGAAGCATTGATGCTGATTATATCTGGTGCCAGAGTGTTTTCTGGAGGTGGACCTGCTGGATGTGCAAACATCTCTACTTCCTGTAAACTCGAGGAACTCGCTGGTGAATGCTCCCTTTCTAACCTTGCCCTCTTTTGCAAAGGTTCTTCCTGTTGGACTTCTTGTTGAACCTCCTGTGGAACTTCTTGCTGAATATCTTTCTTCCTTGCCGTCCTTGGTCTCTTTGGGGCACTTTTCCCTTTATCAATCCGGACTTCCCCTCCTGCCTAGGCCTGTGAAGAGCGTTCGGTTGCTTCACTGTGGGAATCTAGACTTCCCATTAGCTGATATGTCAAATGAGCATTCCTTTCTGCCAACTTCCTTCTCTGTCGGTCAATCCAATGCGTAGTGAATTTCAGCACTGGTCTAGCCAAGACATTCAAATTATCAATTTCTGGCTCTAACCAATCTGGCAACTAAATGGGCTGATCTTTTACTTTCTCAAATTCAGGTTGCACCAAATCTAAATCCTCCTTCACCTGATCTGGCACCTGGTAAATTTCACTTAACCTGACGGTGTCAAGGAGCAATCTGGAATGCATTTTCTTCCAGACCACAAGGTCATCCTCGGCACCTGCCCAATAATCTTCTAAGTGAAACTTGTGTATGAATTTCACGCCACCAACCTTCCTGATTTGGCGGTAAGGATCATACTGGGCCCTGGATGTATAAAATGGCAGGCGATAGAATGGCAATTCCCCTGCTGTACTCTCAACGGCCTCCAAGCCTGGGCATATTTCCATGAAGTCACCTAGGACAACTGGGAATTCAATTGATTGCTTCTTCTTCTGTAATTGATCATAGGTTGTTAACTGTCTCATGAGCTCCAGCAATATGAGCTTGTCTGATGGATACCTTGGCAACTTGTATGACTGGAATGAGAATCCTTGCGTCCTGATGTAGGTGAATTTAGGAAATTGCAAGAACGTAGCTCCATACTTGTGGACCAAGGCACTTGCTTGTGGCGACACCCTTACATGCAACTTTTGATGTATAAGCCGTGTCAAGTACATAGTGAAGGTGTCATTCGCCAACTCGTAAGAACTAACATTGTGAAGATGCAGCTGGGTATAACACTCATGTACTTTCAGTTGTGCTGGTCGGCAACCCATGATTCCACTTGCTGGCAAGCCATCAAATCCTCCCCTTCGCGCAAGCATATAGATTAAGTAGGAGCTCATGAAGAAGGACTGGGACTTTCTTTCTTTTAAGTTTTTTAGCTATTCGTGCAAGTAATGACTAATCAATCTGGCCCAATCAACTAGCCCATTTGCATTCATGATCTCGCCTATGTAGAAGAACATCCAAGTTTCAAAGTTCACGAAATGTGAACACCCCATTACTCTGCTCACCATCTTTATCAAGTCCACATACTCCTGCTTGAACTCAAAGATAGTGAGAGTCTTTGGCATCTTGGAGGCATGCATCCTAGGCTTCAGCAACCACTGTTTATTAATCAAATCAGCACACCTGGCAGGACTTGCTTCATATACTGCCTTAGCTTCGTTGCTGGTCCTGTATGTCATGGAATAGTGTGAAGGAATTCCGAAAGCCTCACCAATTGACTCCGGAGTCAAAGTCGCTAGCAACTTGCCATCTGACGTTGAAATTGTCTTCCGCTCCGGATTATAATGTTCTACACACTCCAGAATCAAGTCTGGATACTGAATAGCAAGGGGAAAACCAGCTACCGCAACAATTCCGCTCTTGACAATTTTGACAACTGTTGGTGATGGACTATGCCTTGCTGTCCCGAACATTCTGATCTTGAATGTGCTCAAATTTGTATCGCTGATTTCCTCCCATCTGGAATTCATCTGGGAACGAGGAAGGAAACCTCTCATCTCTGCCTGGAGAGGGTGGCTGCCTTGCTTGATTCTGCCTTGAGCCTTGCTTGACTCCGCCATCCTGAAAAGTACCTAGGAAATGATGAAAAGACTAAGTATGACCTCTCTTCACTTCTCCAATTCTTTTTTCTTGAATCCTGCACGTGACAAATGAAATGCCTCTCCATGTTTATATAGAATCCTTCAAATCGTACTGCTAAGTTAGGAGGCATCAATTTTAGCAATTGAATTTATGATGCATCATACTTTCCCAATCACTGCGCCATGCAAAAGAAACTTCCCTTGTGAGTGAGTTCGAATTTGGAAGTTTCATTAAATGCACTAAGTTATGCGTCATACTTGGAAGATTCTCTTCGCCAACTCATTAACTTCCACTCTTTCAAATTTTGGAGGGAAATTGAAAGATTCTTTAATATTTGCTTGATTTTCATTCTAACTTGTTGTCTTCTGCTTCTGAAGGAATTTTCACGCCCTTTTCAACATCCCCTATTTTTTAGGGATCCTCCTAAAATTTTGGAGCCAAGTTCATTGGATAGAGAAATTCCCCACGATTCTGAATCTATTAAATTTTCCACATTCTGATAAGACTCGATGTCAAAAAAAATAGAAAATTCAAGAATTTTCCCGGGGGGATTTTTACTTTTCATTCCTCCTTGACCCCTAGACCTTCATGCCTTAGACAAATTTTCAATTTTCAGGCTTAAGCATGGAATTCACTGTCTTGGAATTTGATCATTTTCCATGCCTTAATCATTTAGGAGCACATCTATGCATGGGCCTGGATTCCACTTGGGAAGAAAAATTCATGCTTTTCACACTTTCCATGACTAGCTAGGCCTGGCGCCTTCATCATGCCTTGGGCGGAATTGCACTGAAGGCAAGGAATTCACAATTTTGTCCATTTTCCATGACACTTCACTCCTAGCACCCTCCTTTCATCTTGGGCGCTAACTTGCACTGCAAGAGGAATTTCTCATTTTGGAGTTCTTCCTTGACTCCTTGGGTTTGGCGCCATGACCTCCTCCTAGGCGCTAATTCTTCATGAGGGAGGAATTCACACTTTTTTCCTTCCTTCCAATCATTCTTCAATTTGGCGCCTTCCTTTACTTCCAAGCGGTATTTGGACTTGATCAAGGATTCACTAATTTCCCTACGCATTCCAAGAACTCTTCAATCTGGCGCCCTTCATAGTGTCCAAGCGCCATATCACCTAGGAGGAGGAATTCACAATTTTGTCCATTTTCCATGACACTTCACTCCGAACGCCTTCCTTTCATCTTAGGTGCTAACTTGCACTGAGGGAGGAATTTCATTGAATGTTGAATCCTCCATGAGACTTCCATTTTGGCGCCCTCCTGAGGATTTGGGCGGAATTTGACTATGGCCAAGGATTTCATCACTTGTCCTATTTTCCATGCTCATGCCATTTTAGTGCCTATCCTTGACCTAGGGTGCAAATTTGCCTTAGAGGAGGAATTCAAGAGTTTTTGTGAATTCCAAGGCAACCTGATTTCAGCACCCAACTCCATTTCATAGCGCTATTTCACCTTTGGCATGTATTCTCGCAATTTTCCATCTCTCCATGCATGTTTCATTTTGGCCCCTGATCTTGGCTTGGGGCGGATTTTTACTGTGAAGGAGGAATTCAACCTTTTATGCTTCTTCCGGACTTGGATTGAGTTTTTGAGTTTCTTCCGGATTTGGGATGATTTCTCAGACTTAGACAAAATTCTCGAGCTTTCCACTTCAGGAATGGCCTTCCAGCACTTAACCATTTTCTGACTCTCCTTGTTTGCTTTCTAACTTTCCGAAATTAGAAGTAGTCGCAAATGCTTGATCTTTGTCACCTTGCCCGAATAGTCCTGTCAGAACAAACTTTCCAAAAATAACCATGGTAAGTTTGATTTTTGGCAAAATGACGACATTTCGAGACTCAATAAAATCCCTAAAAAATAGGAACTTTCTAAAAATAGAAAGTTGCTCCATTTTGGCTCAAATTTTACTGGGAGGTTCCTTGAAGGGTCCTGATTCCAGTTGTATGTTTAGTTTCTTCAAAACCCTAACAGAAACCCCTAAAATCTAGGACAAAAGGCAGAAACCCTAAAAAAGACAAAACAAGCCCTAGACCAAATTCGCTCAAACGAAAAGTAGACCAAATCAAAATTACCCTCAAACACTTGCAAAGCGGAGAGACTGATATGAAGTCTTCATTCAAGGTGAAGATGTTTCTTTTGGCATTAGGGATGATGTGCCTGAGCTTGAATGTTTCACTTGGGACCAACATACCAAGTTTGATGACGTTGAGCAACAACATGTTGGTCATGACAACAGTCTTTTGGTTGCTCAACTTGACCATATACCCGAGCTTCAAAGTTTCCAATTTGATGTGTCTGAAGAGCCCCCTTGTGGTGGCCAAGACGGAGATATGGTATACTTCTCATCACCATGTGAATTCGAGTCCTTTTCTTTTGGTTTCAACTCACGCCAAGAGGAGGTTGGCTATTGTGGAAAAAACGATGCCCCCTTGTATAAAAGAGATGCCTTCTCTTTTGCAAGGAATAGTTCTTTTGATGATAGCCAACTCCTAAAATACTCCCCCCTTGCTACTATGTGTATGCTTCATGCATCCCTGGATGTCTCAGGTGGCTATTTTCTATGGCTTCCCTATGATGGCAAGGTGAATGGCGAAGTGTTCTTTCAGCACATGAGTAGTATGTGTGATCTAATGCATGCATACAAGAGATTTTAACAATTGCAGCTAGATGATGAAGGTAACAATGGTATGAGGGGGACGAGCTCCTTCAAAAAGTTCCTCTTTGACAAAGGCAAAAGCATCAGTTGCCTCTTATCGTAACAATGTAAATATTAGTTAGGTTTCTTGTTTTCCAAGAAGTGCATGAGCATAGGCTGTTCCCCTTCAGAATGGCTGATCTTGATCCTTTGCAGGTTACAAAGGAGAGAGTTTTCTTCTTTCTTGCAGTAGTGACTCTGTGCCCAATGGATGCTCAAGCTTCTGGACTTCATGCTTAGCACGCAAGCATCCAGCAAAGGTCGCCAAAAATGTTGTCATTTTATGACACCCTTGGTCCATCAGTGAGAACCGATCAGAGATGCTATCCATGGACCAGTGCTGCCCCAATTGATCAAAGAGAAAAGCAGTAGAATTATGAAGTGTGAAGTGTTGTCTTGCTGGAACTCCGGAGCCCCCAAGTTCCCACGTTCCTAAGTCTTCTATTCCTCTTCCCCAGAACTCCGGAACCCCTAGGTTCCCAAGTTCCTAAGTCTTCTCTTCCTCAATCCCAGAACTTCAGAACCCCCAGATTCCCAAGTTCCTAAGTCCTCTTCCTCAACCCCGTAACTCTGGAACCCCCAGGTTCCCAAATTCCCAAGTCCTCAACCTCAAAACTCTGGAACCCTGTTGTGACCATTTCACACATCGCCCCATTAGAATGGGGACCCCCTCTTCTTGCTTTAGGTTTTGCTTTCCTTTTGCTTGTTTTTCTCTCTGCTTTCTGGGTTTTTGAGTGAGTGAGTGGTTTGACTGGGGAAGGCTAGATTAAGGCTAATCTCTGGAGCTAGTTTTAGGGTTTCTTTCAAGCTGAGTCTAGCCTTGTTTTTGGGAGTTGTTAGTCGTCTGCCTGGAGCCTTAAGTTTGCCATAATGAAGCATGCTTTTCAGGAGAGTCAAGTGGGTTAGATCAGCGAACAGGGTGAATAGGTCTCAGGTCAGGTCAGGTCTAGATTGAAGATTTTCTTGTCAGAGTCCTATTTGTTTCCAGGTCTGAGTCAGTTAAGCAGAGTCAGTTAAGCAAGGGAGTTGATATGATCAAGTTTGATGGAGAATGAAGTAAACCAAGGTAAGACCTGGCCTGGAATCTCAATTTCGCTCCTGACCCTTCCAAAGGGTCCAGGGCGAAAATCCTTATAGACCTCCTTTTTCTTCTCATTTTTGGCTAAGTAGGGCATGTTTGAAGGTGAATTGATATGTTCTTGCCTGGGGAAGGAGTTCATGGATTTTGAAGAACAAGATTGATGCCTAAATGAAAATTTCGCTCCTGACCCTTCCAAAGGGTCCAGAGTGAAATTCCTTATAAACCTATTTTTTAGCCTTTCTTGGACATGAAACTTTATTCCTAGCACAATGAAATATGAAATCTTACCTTGCAAAGAAGTTTTCAAGTTGAAAAAATGAAGATTTTTGGTCAAGATTGAGATTTTCGCTCCTGACCCTTCCAAAGGGTCCAGAGCGAATTTTCTCAAAAACACTCTTTGCTATCAAGTTTTGCTAGGTCAAGTGTGGGATAAGGTAAAACCAAGAAAGAATTGCACCTGGGAGTGACTTGAAGTGCTAAGAAATCATTGAAAAGTGAAAGAATTGAGCCAAATAGTGAATTTCACTCCTGACCCTTCCAAAGGGTCCAGAGCAAAATTCCTAAAAACACCTATTTTCCTTGCAAGGTCAAGACAAATTTTTGGTTTTTATGGCTTGAATGGGTGTGAGGTGGTGTGTTTTTGCCTTTTGAAGATGATTGAGGTTGAAAAGATGAAGGAATTGAGCCTAAGAGAGATTTTCGCTCCTGACCCTTCCAAAGGGTCCAGAGCGAAAATCCTAAAACCAATATGTTTGTAGGATTTTGCCAAGATCAAGGGCACAATGAAAGCATAAAAAGAGAGAGAATAGAATGACAAGAACAAACTGTATTCTCATCAATATGCAAATGATCAACTGGATTAACCAATACAATGAATATAGGCCTGCTTATATAGGCAAGGCCATATGGATGTACGAGCACACAATTATGACATGTGGCTCAATGAGAAACAAGGGTAGGTAAGAAATACTAGGGGTAGGTAGGAGAAATAATATAATATTCCACAAGAAGTGGATGACCCACCGAATGTGGAGTGTAACAGCAAAATAAGACCACAAAAGGTGGAATTTCTCCTACAAGCTCTATCCCTATGTGCACACTTCCCTAAGTGTCTCAAATCCAAACTACGAAGAGATGCATTATCCTAAGTTAACTTAAGTAAAGTGTAATAATATCCAAAATGAATATTTATTTACACCAACAATGTTCCTTTCAAGTTTGTGCTAAGACAAGACTAGACCAAGGTAGAAATTGCCCTTGAGACCAACTTTGAGAGGATGTTTGTTTCAAAAAATGATGATTCTAGGTCAGAGAAAGATTTTCGCTTCTGACCCTTCCAAAGGGTCCAGGGCGAAAATCCTAAAATCCCCTATTTTGCCTTGCAAGAACAAATCAAACTTGGATTGGGTGAATGAAGAAGACAATTTCCTAACCTTGTGAGGTGGATTGAAGTTAAAATGATGGAGGAGTAAGCCCAAGCAAAGAAAATCGCTCCTGACCGTTCCAAAGGGTCCAGGGCGAAAAACATCAAAGCCACCTTTTCTTCCAAAGTTTAAGTAAAACTAGGCCTGGACTACAGTGATAGGACCCATTTAGAATGCCTTGGAAAGATTTGGATTTTCAAAAAATGAGAATTTTGAGCTCAGGAGAGAATTTCGCTCCTGACCCTTCCAAAGGGTCCAGAGCGAAATTCCCAAAAAAGCAGTGTTTCCTTCAAAATATTGATGAGCCAACTTAGTGGTTGAGATGGATATACCCTGGAGATTGCCTTGGAGGAGGTCAATGATCAAGCCAAGGTGAATTTTGACCTAAAAAGTGAAAATCGCTCTTGACCAAATTCACATTATCACCTAATTTGCTCATGTGAAATGCTAAAATTTGAAATGCAAGACTTTGATTAGGTCAAAACAAACATGAGCTTGCCTTCCGGAAGATTTTGGAGTCAAGAAAACAAGGTATTCAAGTCCTAATTTGAAAAATCGCTCCTAACCCTTCCAAAGGGTCCAGGGTGAAATCATCAAAAAGCCTATCATTCAACCTTGTTAGAGTGAGTCAAGGGTAAATTGCAAGATTGTGAAGACAAGGGCATGGGAATTTGCAAATCTAGGTTGTGAAAATTTTGACTCATGAAGTAAACAAGCCTGGATGTGAGGTTCAAACAAGCTTTGAAAGTAATTTAGACCTTCATCACTTTGGATATTTCAATGCCTAAGGAGGAAAGAAGCTTCATTAAGCCTTGATCAAACCTTAATATTCCTCAGTTTTCACTAAATTTGCCAAATTCAGGACATTTGGGCGAGGCTAAAGCAAGTTCGCATGAATTAAGGCATTTGCAATTGAATTAATTAATTTCAAGCCTTAAAATAAATATAAAATTCACCTTGGAAGCCTTGTATTTAATTTTAAAATTAAAAAAAATTAAGGTGAGCGCTCAAGCCTTTTATTTTGTCTTTTTAGGCAAGTCGACCTCCTTTTAAGTGGGATTTTATTGTATTTTATTGCTAATTGACCTAAGTCGGTAATTGACCTAAGTCGGCCTCATGAGGAATTAGGGTGAGCGCCCTATATAAGGGAGGTGTATTGTGGACAAAATGCAAATCATTCATTCATTATTCACATGCGAATTTGAGGAGCAGATTAGAGGAGCGAATTTTTATTAAGTTGGAGGCTAATTTCCAGAATTTGCTAAGTGTTTGGAGGCTGGTGGAAAGCAAAGTTCTTTTGAAGGCTGATTGAGGCATAATTCATCCAAAGGAAGACCAGAAATTCAGTCCTTATCCAGTGAATTTTGATCTCCTTTTCTTCATTTTCCAAGGTTGATAGTTAAGCTTTCAAAGAAGAGGTATGAAGAATCAATTTTTTTTTGTTCTTATTCAAGATTTATTTTGATTTCCATAGCAATCTTTTAAAATCTAAGTCTTGTAAAATCTGATTTACATTCATAATTAATTTGAAAATTTATAATTCTTGGATTTATCTTGTCATTTTCAAATTAATATCTAAATTATTCCCTTGAAAGGTCTTAGATCCTATGCTTTAAGATATTATACTCAAAGACTAACTTTAATCTTTTGTGTAGGCATCAAATGACGACCCCCAAAGCCGGAGGATCAACTACTTGGCAGACTCTCATCAAAGAAGATCAAGCTAGGACAAGGACAATCTCCTCCAGTCCAACATCATTAAGGACGACCTCCTCCAGTCCAGCATCATTAAGGACGACCTTCTCCATCTATCTTCCAGTCCAGCATTTGAAGGAAAGCATCACCAAATTGAGCATCAACCAAGTGTTAGACAAGGTAGCATCCCAGTCATCACTCCTCCAGTCGGGTTGGTCCACCTCAGCATGTTCAGATTCAATGTACCTGACTCATTAAAGATGGCACAAACTTCGATGTACCTACTCCAGCTATCCATTGGTCGAATATTCTAGAGAAGACATGTGTCCAAATAATGCAATTATTTCATTGGTCAGAATTAAGTTTGTTGTAACAAACCCTAATTAGGGTTTCATTGTAAAATCTTGGCCATTGGTCTCGAATTGATCCAAGCCATTCATTGTATTTGAGGATGCTATATATGCCCTCACTCATTTTCATTTTTAAGAGTTAGAGAGTTTAGAGTGAAGAAAGTTAGAAAGTTGGAGAGAAATAAGTTATTGTTGTAGAAAATTGAGTAGTGAAGAGAGAAATTTGAACAATTGTTGTCCATTTGGTTATGAGATCAATAAAATATTGAAGTTATGGTATTTTATTGCAATACTTGTGGCTATCTTCATGATTGTTTATCTTCTTGAATCACTTTCAATTGAAATAGCATTTAAATTTTTAGTTTGAAGGATGAATTGTTGTGCTTGATCTTTGATAAGATTCATATTCCAAACCACTAGCTTCTTACTGATTGTAAGAACGCCTTGTGTGGTCAACTGGAAACACTGAGATTGATTAAGAATTCAATCATCATTAGAAGTATTGATATGTATCTCCTTGATAGTATCTATATCCTTGATGATTTGAAAGTTATTGAATCCCCTTAGAAGATCGCATCAATTCCAGTAGAGTTGTAATCTCTTGGCGATACTGAAATTGGTAGAATTTTATCAAGTCTAGCCTTCATTGAGTCATTCTTAGGAATAGTTTAAGTATCTCTTCCTTGAAACCCTTATCTTTTGATATTTTTTGAAAATCTGTTAGCATTAGGAAAATCCTGTTCCCTCATTTGAAAGGAAGTAGCACGGACAAGCTTTCTCTAAAAGTACATAAGGCCCCTTGAAGAAACAGCAAACACAACGACCACTGGTGCTTATCCACAAGTAGAGATCCTACAAAGCAGAACCTTGAAGTCATCCCGATTGATCCTTTTGCGACATCTTCAGCATTCGGAGACTTTATTCAAGAGAGGATAAGATACCTCTGGGTATTTTATTCTGTGTTTAGTCGTGTACAAAATACACATCAACAAACCCCCAGGTTCCCAAGTTCCTAAGTCTTCTCTTCCTCAACCCCGAAACCCCCAGGTTTCTAAGTTCCTAAGTCTTCTCTTCCTCAACCCCGGAACTCCGGAACCCCCAGGTTCCCAAGTTCCTAAGTCCTCAACCTCGGAACTCTGGAACCCCTAGGTTCCCAAGTTCCTAAGTCTTCTCTTCCTCAACCCCAGAACTCCGGAATCCCCAGGTTTCTAAGTTCCTAAGTCCTTGACCCCGGAATCCTGGAATCTCAAGCCTAAGTCTTCCCAACTTCGGTGACTTGTGTTTCCGAAGTCTTCCAAACTCCTTCCGGCTTGCAACACTTCTAGATGGTGTGATCAACACTCAAGGTTTTTAATGCTCCAACAACTCTTGCAACCAGTTTTCTATATAAGGTTGTTAGGCCTCATTGTAAAGGGTTCTCCCTGCTGGCTTGAACTATTCTATGAACTTTCACTTCTCTTAAGACTTGTATTTATCTTGCATTTCTGCAACTGTAATTTGGCCATTGGCTTTTGAATGAATTGAAATTATCATTCTTGCCTTCTGTTGTGACCTAATCACACATCACCCCATCCCAGATAGGGACCCCCTAACTTTTAGGCCCTTTTGGCCGTTATCACTTTCAGGGACAAGGGAGAACCAGCATACATCATAATCACATGTGCTGATATCCAACTCATCAACACAAATCTCAGGTTTATGAGACACCTCACAAGAAGATCTAAAATCTTCAGATTGTCTCTTTGTTTTTGTTTCCTCCTCCTAGCAACATGATGCAACAACCTCAGGTTCATGGCACGATCCACCCCCCATGCAATCTAGAGCAAAACTATTACCCCCTGTGCCCCCCCTCAACATTAGCTTGTTGCTCCAAAGCTACCACCAAGGGAGGTGTAGACATATCCTTCTCCTCATGATCAATAAAGAAAGGAAGATTGTCAAATGAGAGGACAACGTCCTCCTCTTTACCTTCACACTCCTCTTGTTCAATGACCTGCTGCTGCAACTGATTATTCTCAATATCTTCCTCCAACATCGCCGATTCTTCCTCCTTTAGAGCATATGAAGACTCACCAATGGCTGATTGAACCCCTTCCTCATGATGAGGATGGGAACCATTCGTCCTCCATACAATAGGTCCGCCCTTAAAAAGGGAGATAACATCAGGAAAGGGCCTAGGTGGTGAGGTGTTTTGCAAAAGGCACTGTGGAGAAGGCCCTTGTATAACAACAACTGGAGCTCCCTTGAAACTTGGAATTTTAAAACTAGGGGAGTTAGTTGAAGGCTTGGGAGGTCTCCCCTGCCTGAAGCTTAGGATTTCAAACTTAGGAACCTTAGGGGCAGAAACCTCCTCCTGTATGAGCCGCATCTCTATGGCTGCTAGTTGCTTAATTTCTTTCTTCCTAGCAGAGGCAAGATACCTTGCAAGGAACTCCTCATGTTGTCTTTGGGCTCACATCTGTTGTTGTTGAAGCTGAACCTGATAAGCAAGCTAACTCTGCTGCAAATCCCACTCTTGTTGCCTCTTGAACTCCTCCAGCTGCTTGGTGAAATCAAGCAACACACTTTTGAGTTCTGCAATTTGCATTTTTTCACCATCTTGGGGTTGGTTGGGCTGCCAAGAAGGTTGAGCAAGGGTGGGTGGGTGGCAAGCATTAGGAAAATACCCACCTATTGCTCAAGTGAACTTATTTGGGTTGAAACGAGGAGCAGTCCTAGTTCAGTCCTGTTGGTAAGGAGGGGAAAAATGGCTGGCATTCTCATAGAATGGGCGTGAATAGAAGTTACACCCATGATATAAACTCATTTTAAAGCATTTGAAAGAGATGGAGCTTGTTTAACAAAATGCTTAAAAGAGCAAACGGACCCTCTCAACCAGAGACTGATAACATACCACAGATCCACCAAATGGTTGCAGAGTCGCCAGGTGCTTGAAAGATGTTGCCTCCAAAGGCTTGATGAACTGAAGAACACACCAAATCTTCAGTTGGCTTGGGCTTAGGACTACATGACCAATAGATTTCTTCTTAGAATCGCCAGGTGTGTGAAATGTTGCCTCCAAGGCTGAATACACCGAAAAACACACCAAATCTTCAGCTTGATGAAGGATGAGTCCCATCGGGCATGCCAAAAATTGTTATCACAAAAGTGTGCACCTTTGCTGAGCTATCAACTCAGCAACCTTGTGAAACATGGAAACAACCCCGAAGTGTGGGACCTTGCGCAAGGGGGTTGAATCTCCGGAGAAGGTCGGCTTGCAGAGGAAAAGGGAAGAGAGAAATGCTTAAAATGAAAGGAGGTGATGCACCAAGATAAAAGATGTTTCTCTCCCCACCCAGAGATGACACAAAGAATCAATCGAAATACCTAGGAGATGCACAAACTTCAGTTGCATGAATGACCCCAATGCATGTATGGAGGTTAGAATTTGCTAAATGTCAAAGGGGAGAAGATTTCCCACAAGTGACACTCAGAAATATATGAGAGAAGAGCCACAAAACATACACCTATGATGAAGGTAAGGAAACATACACAGCATGCATAAGTTGAAGTAAGGCAAGAATGATGATTTCAATTCATTCAAAAGCCAATGGCCAAACTTACAGTTGCAGAAATGCAAGATAAATACAAGTCTTTAAGAAAAGTGAAAGAGCATATATGAGAGAAGAGCCACAAAACATACACCTATGATGAAGGTAAGGAAACATACACAGCATGCATAAGTTGAAGGAAGGCAAGAATGATAATTTCAATTCATTCAAAAGCCAATGGCCAAACTTACAGTTGCAGAAATGCAAGATAAATACAAGTCTTTAAGAGAAGTGAAAGAGCATAGAATAGCTCAAGCTAGCAGGGAGAGAACCCTTTACAATGAGGCCTAACAGCCTTATATATAAAATTGGTTGCAAGAGTTGTTGGAGCATTAAAAACCTTGAGTGTTGATCACACCATCTAGAAGTGTTGCAAGCCAGAAGGAGTTTGGAAGACTTCGGAAACACAAGTCACCGAAGTTGGGAAGACTTAGGCTTGAGATTTCGAGATTCTGGAGTTCCAAGGTCAAAGACTTAGGAACTTGGGAACATGGGGGTTCCGGAATTCTGGGGATGAGGAAGAGAAGACTTAGGAACTTGGGAACCTAGGAGTTCCGGAGTTCCGGGGTTGAGGACTTAGGAACTTGGGAACTGTTGTGACGTATTCACACATCGCCCCATTGCAAATGGGGACCCCTACTTTTTATTTTCTAAGGTTTGTTTTTTTAGGTCTTTTAGGTTCTTGTCTATTAGCCTTTGCACTTTGAGAGTTGTGAGAGGGATCATTAAGATAGCAGGCTCTGCTTGAGCTAGGGTGAGTCAGTAGATGGTGCAGGTCAGGGTTTCTTTGAGACCCTTCCCCAGGTCAAGTTTTGCTCTTATTTCTAGGTGTGACTAGCCTGAGTTTGAAGAGGTCAGTGAAGTTTTGTGAGTGAGTGTCATCTTTGAGAGTTTAAGATTGATCCAATAGGTGAAAGATGAAGCCCAAGGCATGATTTGGTGTGAAGATGACTTATTTATCCACTGGGAATGCCTTGTGCAAGGCCAGACTTGGTGAGATAAGCGGAAAAGGTCAAGAAACTTGAGCTAATCTTGAAATTCGCTCCTGACCCTTCCAAAGGGTCCAGAGCGAAATTTCACAAGGGACCTAAGATTTGACCTAAGTCATTGAGTGGTTGAGCAAATTTGCAAAGATATGAAAGGAAATGCATCAAAGGGTTGAGTCTAGGGCGAAGTCAAGTCAAATTCAAGGTAAATTGAGCCAAGAATAGGAATTTCGCAACTGAACCTTCCAAAGGGTCCAAAGCAAATTCCTCTATAGGACACTCTACATTGACCAAAACTATGAACTAATCCATGTCCCAGGTATTATTGAAGGCAATTCACTTGTTTGGATGAAGAATGTGAAATGAAGTCAAGATTTGAGCCAAAGGGTGAATTTCGCTCTTGACCCTTCCAAAGGGTCTAGAGCGAAATTCATATAAGACCCTATTTTTTCACAAAATCTTGAAGAGAATGCCAATTTGAATTGGATGATGATGGAAGGAGGCCTAACAAGTTGTATCCAAGCCAAGGAAAGGAGAAAGGAAGTAAGAAATGAGCCTAAAATGAAAATTTCGCTCCTGACCCTTCCAAAGGGTCCAGAGCGAAATTCACATTTCCTCTATTTTGCTCCTTGTTATGACCAAATTTGTTGACTTCTAAGGCGTGTTGGAAGGGCTTTGATGCATGTTTGCCTTTGAAAAGTGAATTGAGGTGATGGAATAGTGAAAATCAACCCAAGATAGGAAGTTCGCTCCTGACCCTTCCAAAGGGTCCAGAGCGAAATCCTCATATTTTGACCCTCTATTTTGCCTTAAGCACTAGAAGGACCTTGTTTTGAGCTAAATTGGTGGTGGATTGCCTTGATTATGGTGAAAGGAGGTTGGATAAATCAAGTTTGAAGTGAATTGAGGAGAGAAGAAATGTGAAATCAACCCAAAGTGTGAATTTCGCGTGAATTTCGCTCCTGACCCTTCCAAAGGGTCCAGAGCGAAATTCTCTATAAACACTATTTTCTTCCTTGTTTGGGCCAACATCCTTGTTCCTTGGACATGGTGGGGATAGATGGACATGTTCTTGCCTTAGGAAGTGAATGAAAGCATTGAAAAGTGAGGATTTTGTCCAAGATTGGGAATTTCGCTCCTGACCCTTCCAAAGGGTCGAAAGCGAAATTCTCCATAAACCTCATTTTCTTCCTTGTTTGGACCAACATCTTAGTTCCTTGGGCATATTTGGAAGTGGATTGACATGGTTTTGCCTTAGGAAGTGATTAGAAGTGAAGGAGTGAAGGATTTTGTCCTAAATCATGAATTTCGCTCCTGACTCTTCCAAAGGGTCCAGAGCAAAATTCTTGAAAACACCTATTTTTCCCTTTGATAAGGTCAAATCCTTAGTTTCTATGGCGTGGTTGAAGGTGGATTGGTTTATATTGACTTTGCAATGGAGATTGGAGTTCAAAAGATGAAGAGTCAAGCCTAGAATGTGAATTTCGCTCCTGACCCTTCCAAAGGGTCCAGAGCGAAATTCCCAAAATCTCCTTTTTCTCTCAATTTTGTGTCAAGCCAAGTGTGGATCAAGGTGAATTAACATTGAAGATGTCCTTAAGCATGCCTTTAAATGGCTTGTGACCACCAAAAATAAAGGTTTTTGAGCTAAATCTTGAATTTCGCCCCTGACCCTTCCAAAGGGTCTAGAGCGAAATCCTAAATAGGTCATGTCCCTAGCCATGGTTTTGAGCGAATTTCTCCTTTCAGGCCATTTTGAGGTCAAACAAGTGTTGTCTTCGTGAGAGGGGGATCCAAAGTTCAGAGTCAAAGGAAAGCAAGGTATGAAGAATGAATCTAGGTGAAGGAAAACAAGCAAATCTTGGATTTCACTCCTGACCCTTCCAGAGGGTCCAGAGCGAAATTCTCAAAATCACCTAGTTTGCTCATGATTGAGATCAAGAGATGGATTCCTAGGCCTTGGTGGAGAGAAGACTAGTGTATGCTTGACTTGGGAGGCATTTTGGAGTAGAGAAATGATGGAATTTGGACTTAATCATGAATTTCGCTCTTGACCCTTCCAAAGGGTCCAGAGCGAAATTCTTAAAACCTCTATTTTGCTCCCAATTTTGCATCAAGCCTAGTGTTGATTGAGATTAAAAACATCCTTAGACATGCATTTGAGTAAGTTGCGGTCGCAAAATGTGAAGAATTTGTCCTAAAATGCAAGTTTCGCTCCTGACCCTTCCAAAGGGTCCAGAGCGAAATTCCTAGGAGGTCTAATATTTTGCCTAGGGTTCTTGAGCAAAACCTATTCCTTGGCAATTTTGGAGGTGAATGACCTGATCTTGATAAGGTAATGTTGAAAATGAGGTCTAATTGAGCAACTTTGCAAATTTTGCTCCTGACCCTTCCAAAGGGTCCGGAGCGAAATTCTTATAGGGCTTGTCCTTGGGGAGGATCCTACAGCAAATTCCATTTTGATCCCTTTTCGTTAATGATTTAAGGTAAAAGTGCTATGACCAGGATAAATATATCATGTGTGCTTAATCATCTTTTGGTTTGTTTTGCAGATGGAAGAAGGTCAGGTCAGGACAAGGACGACCTATTCCAGTCCCATCATCATCAAGGACATTCCAAATGCATAGAGGAGGACTCAAGGTGTTTTGAAGCATTGGAAGACTACAAGTGTTCGAAGAGTTGCAAGCTATCTCCAAAACCTTCATTTCTCCACATAAAGGAACCACATGATGACAGAGAAGAAGGATCTTACAAATACTTCAAGGCAAAGTATGCTATCAGAGAAAGAAATGACTTGACCATGTGAAGGCCTCATCAAGCACATGGAAGTTAAAGAGGTACATCATTCATCACATCAAAGACAGAGGAGGATCAACCAAGACACAAACGTCAAACAAGGTGGCATCCCAGTCACTTTTCCTCCAGTTGGATTGGTCCACCTCAGCATGTCCAGATTCAATGTATCCGACTCATCGAGGACGGCACAAACTTCGATGTACCTACCCCTGCTTCCTATTGTTAAGTTCTTTCAAAATTTTGTGATCAAAATAGAAGAGATGGAGATATGATCTGAAAGTTGTATTTTATCTGCTATAGCGTGTTTTAAAGATGCACCACACTAATCAATTTCGGTGTGTGCATCCTCAATGTAAGCATGATATATAAGTGGATGAGGGGTTACGTAGGGAAGAGATGTGTCTTCCCATCGAGGATGGCACAAACTTCGATGTACCTACCCTTGCTTCCTATTGTTAAGTTCTTTCAAAATTTTGTGATCAAAATAGAAGAGATGGAGATATGATCTGAAAGTTGTATTTTATCTGCTATAGCGTGTTTTAAAGATGCACCACACTAATCAATTTCGGTGTGTGCATCCTCAATGTAAGCATGCTATATAAGTGGATGAGGGGTTACCTAGTGAAGAGATATGTCTTCACTAGGTAACCCCAGTTAACGTTAACTGATGATAAATAAAACCAAAGTTAACTTATCGCATTTTACCAACGGTTACACCGTTCATGGTATCGGGTGGTAAAGCGATTCTCAAACAAGTCGCACTCCTTCCGATCGGGTAAGTAAATGGTGACTAGTTTATATACTGTGGTGAGAGGTACGTAGGGAAGAGATGTGTACGTACCTCTCACCACAGTATATAAACTAGTCACCATTTACTTACCCGATCGGAAGGAGTGCGACTTGTTTGAGAATCGCTTTACCACCCAATACCATGAACAGTGTAACCGTTGGTAAAATGCGATAAGTTAACTTTGGTTTTATTTATCATTAGTTAACGTTAACATATTAGTATATGTATTCAAATTAATATATATATATATATATATATATTGGATGCATGAAATAGTACGACCGACGTTACAAAATTAACACTCCCTCTTAACTAGGGAGGACACATTTCACGTTAGAGAAAACATCACAATTCATCCATTGATTGTGAAGAGAGGAGATATCACACCATAGTGATATTCAGAGATATGGTTCAACAATGAATATCAATTCTCATGATACTCACCATAACTCATAGTTATCAAGTAAGGTATGTGCACTGGCATCAAGTCACATGATGCCTACCATACTGATAATGATTTCATGGCATGTCCATGAATATTATGTTCATAATATTCACCATGAAGATCTCTATCATAATTATGGTTTATTAAATGATATCAACCAACAGATATCTACCATAATGTCTCAAAGATATATATGCTATCATGACATGTCCACAGATATCAAGTCACATGATATCCATCAAGATAGTTAAATTGATAATTGTAAAATCGTCACCTTACAATATCAATTTGAAACAAGTGTTTTTTATTGAAAAGTCGTCACCCTTCAATAATGTTCACAGAAGGCCCATGCAATCATGGAGTCACACACATGACAAATAAAAGAGTTTACACACTAAACATCTTTAAATATATTAGTATATCAGAATAAATGAGACTCTATCTCAAAATTAAATAACATTTTCAACCATACCATGTTTATCTCTAAAGTGTTCAATCTTGATCCTGGAGAGAGGCTTGGTAAGAATGTCTGCAATCTAATCACCTGTACTAATATAATTTAGTCGGATCACATTCCTTTCCACCATATCTCGAACATAGTGATAAGGAATCTCAATGTGTTTAGACCTGTCATGAAATACTGGATTCATTGAAAGCTTGATGCAACTCTGATTGTCACAGTAGATGACAATAGGATTTAAGGGCTGACCAAACAGCCCTACAAGCAATTTCTGGAGCCATACAACTTCTCTTGCTCCCATGGAGGCTGCAATGTATTCAGCTTCTGTAGAACTCTGTGATAACTCAATGATGAACGGATAGTATCAAACCGGTACTGAGAGGGGGGGGTGAATCAGTACAGACAAAAACGCAATCCTAAACCGGTTTGTCAGCAAACACTGTGCTTTGACAGACAAACAGTAACACCAGTCTTAAACAGAGTACAACCGGCAAAACCCAGAATAACTGAGACAAGCATAAACCGGTTGACACTTATCTTTTCATACAATCTAATACTTCATTTCCATTTCACCCTATTGCATGAACAGGTAATCTATCATCAAAGATATATAAACAGCTAGATTAACATGATTTACCTTCAGACACAAATCACTTAAACCATCACATGAATAACACCACACATGACACAGATTTTTTTCACGTGGAAACCCAACTGGGAAAAACCATGATGGGGATGAATACCCACAAGCTGTTTTTGAACTCTTTAGAAGTCCGCTCTGTTAGGAGCCTTGTCCGGTTAAAGACTGATACAATAGGTTCTCTTAGGAACCGATCCTGTTAGGGATCACCCAGTTAAGGGATGGCTAGAATACCCGGTAAGGGTTAAACCCTGTTAAAGGTTACCTTGTTAGAGGATTTCAAGAACTCAATGGTTTTGAGCCACCCTGTTAAAAGATTTACCAAAAGCCGGTTAAAGCTACCCTGTTAAGGGATTTCCCAACTGTTGAAGTGGTTAGAGATCAACAGGTATTACAATGATCTGGTAACAGCACTCAATGCCAATGCAGATCCTCTGTAGCTCCTCTTCACCTTCTGCACTTACACTCTGCAGGTATCACTTCTCTCTTTTGGTCTGGCAAGAATCACGTATCTCTTCACTTGGATACTTACACACAACTTTTGCCAACAACTTCAAAAAGAAACACAACATCGACCTTATAGGAAACAGATAGGTCGGCAGCATAAACCCTAAACCTGTTAGATTGAGCAATTCAAACGGTTCAATCCTGACCATTGAGCATATTGCATTAAATGCAACAGTCTTGAACCAATCTCAAGACGTTCTCCATCGTTCGTTTTCCACCGATTTCATGGAGGCTGATAACCCATCACGCGTTATCATCGTTTACAGACTTCGCACATTCCCGAGGTAGATAGGGACAATCTCCTTCATACAAGATCCTTCATGCGCACAAGGCTGTCGTGGCAACACGATCTGTTCTTCGTTACAATGCTAACTCATCACACAAAGTCACCGATTGAGTCACACAGGCTTGAGGCACTTCAACCGGAAACCCTGAAGTTGAGACTACCAACCGATAGTCATACAAAGCTTCCATGTACCGGTTCCCATAACCACATGCCGGTTCACCTTGAACAAACACACCGCTTCACTTTGGCACATATACCGGTTCACAATGTTATACCGGTTCTTGGTAACATACCGGTTCTCTCTTCTTCAGCATATTGACATCAATGACAACATACAATGTCATCATGTCCTCATACGGGTTCACATAATGCCAACAATCTCCCCCTTTGGCATTGATGGCAATATACAAAGATATCTCTCCGCTTCACATCTTCTCCCCCAATTTCTGCAGATATCTTCTCCGCTTCACTTCTTCTCCCCCTTTGACAACAATGCCAAAGTGGAGGCACAAGCTTCCCTGTTCCATTATGCTGCTCCCCCTCAGGAGTAGCATCTATCAACACATCAATCCTGAAGAAAAATTTGACTATGCAATACTTGACTGATGTGGAGCATATACCTTTAGTTTACCTCCTGAAGGGGCAGCACCCCTAATTCACCTCTTAAGTAAATAAATGTAGCCTTTGGGAGAGGCTTGGTGAATATGTCTGCTAACTGCTCCTTACTGGAAACATGTTCCAGTACAATCTCTTTGTTCTGAACCTTTTCCCTCAAGAAATGATACTTAAGCTCAAAGTGCTTGGTTCTAGAATGTAAAACCAGATTCTTGGAGATGTTAATTGCACTAGTATTGTCACAAAATATACTTACCGGTTTAGATATAGAAACTTTGAAGCCATTTAATACATGCTTCATCCAAATTGTCTGAGTGCAGTTCATGAAATCTGCAACATACTCTGCTTCCGCTATAGACTGAGAGATACAACTCTGCTTCTTACTCATCCATGAGACCAGTCTACCACCGAGAAAGAATGCACCACCGGTTGTGCTCTTCCGATCATCCACATTACCTGCCCAATCAACATCTGTGAATACTTTCAGGTTGAAATCCTTGCTATATGGATACCACAATCCATAATCAATAGTTCCCTTCAGATACCTAAGAATCCGCTTGATTGCAACCAAGTGGGATTCTCTTGGACTTTTCTGGAACCTTACAGTAATGCCAACTGCATGTGCAATATCTAGTCTGCTATGCACTACATAATGCAACTTACCAATCATTGATCGATATTCCTTCTCATCAACCAATGCTGAGTCATCCTCCTTGGATAGTTTACAACCGGTCACCATCGGTATACCAACCGGTTTGCTATCTTCCATGCCAAAGGTCTTCAACACCTCTTTGACATACTTGGACTGAGTGATAAAGATTCCATCTTTCATCTACTGAATCTGCAATCCAATGAAGAACTTAATCTCCCCTATGAGTGACATCTCAAACTCTTTCTTCATCTCATCTACAAACTCATGACTCATCTTGTCATCTCCACCAAAGATAATGTCATCAACAAATACCTCACAGATCGGGATTTGATCTCCTTCAGACTTCAAGTAGATATTGCTATCTTCGCTTGTTCTCTCAAATCCAATCTTCACAAGATGGGAGTCCAGGCGTTCATACCATGCTCTAGGTGCCTGCTTTAGACCATATAAGGCTTTATGTAGCCTACACATCATGTCACTGTCTTCAAATAGGGCAAACCCATCTGGTTGCTCTATATACACCTCCTCTTCAAGTACACCATTTAGGAATGCAGATTTTACATCCATTTGATATACTTTGAATCCTTTAAAAGCTGCATATGCAAGAAGCATACGAACTCCTTCCAATCTAGCTACAGGAGCAAAGGTTTCTCCATAGTCTTCTCCTTCTTCTTGAGCATATCCTTTACACACCAGTCTGGCTTTGTTTCTAATCACTGTGCCATCCTCATTCAGCTTATTTCTGAAAAACCATTTGGTACCAATGACATTTTTATGCTCCGGTCTAGGTAGCAAAGACCATGTACCATTTTTCTCTATCTGGTCAAGTTCCTCTTCCATTGCCTTGAACCAGTCTTCATCTTTATGTGCCTCTTTGAATGATTTCGGCTCAAATTTAGAGATCATACATGAGTTTTCTCTGGCCTTTCTTCTTGTAAGGATTCTGCATCCTTATCTCCTATGATATGCTTAGGATCATGATTTAGCTTGACATACCGAGGAATGGTCTTGATAGATTCCTCTTGCTTTTCTTCTTCATCCTCATCTCCATGAGTATCAGCATCTACATCTACCGGTGTAGGAACACTGTTACTGGTACCTGGTTGACTGGCAACCGGTTCCCAGAAGGTTACAACCGGTTCATTTACCGCTTGCTTACTGCCGGTTTCCTCAGTTTTCTCAGAGGTTTCATCAACTCTTACATTGATGCTTTCCATAATTCTCTGAGTCCTATTATTGAAACACTTGAAAGCTTTGCTCTTGGTGGAATACCTATTGTGACCTAATCACACATCACCCCATTCCAGATGGGGACCCCCTTTGCTTTTAGGCCCTTTTGATCGTTTGGCTTTCGTTTTGTGTGTGTTAGTGGCAATCTCTTCAATCTCTCCGCGTTACGGGTGTTTGGGAGTCAGTTGGGGTTAATCTGCTTCTCTGTCAAGCAAATTCTGTGAAGTCTAAAGCCTGTTTTGTCCTTTTTCTCGGGTTTTGCCTTTTGTCCTAGATTTTAGGGGACCCTGTTAGGGTTTCGGGGAAACTGAGCATACGACTGGAGTCGGAACCCTTCAGGGCACCTCCCAACAAAATTTGAGCCCAAACGGAACAACTTTCTAGTTTAGAAAGTCCCTATTTTTTAGGGATTTTTTCGAGTCCCGGAATGTTGCCATTTTGCCAAAAATCAAACTTACTATTTTTAGTAATTTCTATTTTTTAGTAAGTTTCTATTTATAGTAAGTCATTATTGCACCCGGTTTGGGGATCTAACACTGATACCTGGAGAGTTTCTATTTTTGGGAAGTTATTACAAGCAGGGTCAGTCAACCAAGGCAACAAGGATTAGGCATTCACAGGCATTTCTAATTCCGAAAAGTCAGATAGCAGACAAAGGTGGCCAGAAATGGGTCAAGTGTTGGAAATCCATGCCTAAAATGGAAAGCTCAGGAAAGCACTCTAAAAGCACGGAGGGTCAAAATATTCTAAGTCTGGAAGTCATCCACAAGTGGAAAAATCCACCTCTCCATGGGCATGTGGAAAATGCGCCCAAATCAGGGCTAGGGCGCTGAAACCAAGGATGAATTCACAAGTGCAATAATCCACCTCTCCATGGACATGTGGAAAATGCACCCAGGTAAACGCTGGGGCGCTGAAACCAAGGAGGCATTCACAAGTGCAAAATTCCGCCTCTCCATGGACAGAGCCAAAATGCGCCCAAGTCTGGTCTGGGGCGCTGAAACCAAGAATGAATTCACAAGTGCAATAATCCACCTCTCCATGGACATGTTCAAAATACACCCAGGTCTGGGCTGGGGCGTTGAATCCAAGAAGTCAATTCACAGAGGGAAAATTCATGAATCCTTGGCGTGGTAAAATTTCACCCAAGCAAAAAATTTGAAATTTTGCCTAAGGCACGGAATCCAAGGAGTCAAGGAGGAATAAAAAGCAGAAATTCCCCTCGGGCGAATTTTCAGTTATGCTATTTTTAGACATCAAATCCCGGCCAAATATGGAAATTTTTATAGATTCCGAATCAAGACGAAATTCCCCATCCAATGAACCTAACTCCTAAAATTTAGGAAGATCCCTAAAAAACAGGGATATGGAGAAAGGCCAGGAAAGTTCCTTCGACAGCAGGAGATGACAAGTCGGAGTGGAATTGAGCAAATCCCAAGAAAGATCCTGCAATCTCCCTCCAAAATTGGAAAGTATGAAATCAATGAGTTGGCAGGAGGAATCTTCCAAGTATGATGCATGACTTGGAGCATTTAAGGAAAGTTCTAAATTCGAACTCACACACATGGGAAATTGCCTTGCATGGCATAGTAATTAAGGAAAGTATGACGCGCCATAAATGCAATTACTAATTTGATGCCTCTTGGGAATTCTATATAAGTTGGAAAAAACATTTCATTTTTCACGTGCAAGATTCAAGAAAGAAAGAGTAAAGAAACAGAGAGTTTTTCATACTTAGTCTCTATTTTCATCATTTCGAAGTATTCCCAAGATGGCGGAACCTAGCAAGGCAGCTACTATCTCCAGGCAGGCATTGATCAAAGCAGAGATGAAAGGTTTTCTTCCCCATTCTCGGTTGAATTCAAGATGGGAAGAGATCAGCGATACCAACTTCGGCACGTTCAACTGGGCTGCATTCAAGATAAGAATGTTCGGAACTGCAAGACACAATCCATCTCCAACAGCTGTCAAAATTGTGAGAAGTGGGAATAGTTGCAGCAGCCGGCTTTCCTCCCGCCATTCAATGCCCAGATCTAGTCTTGGAATGTGCAACACATTACAATCTGGAGCGGAAGACAATCTCAACGCCAGACAGCAAATTACTGGCAACATTGACTCCAGAGGCAATTGGTGAAGCCTTCGGAATCCCTTCACATTACTCCATGACGTACAGGACTAGCAGCGGAGCTCAAGCAGTCTATGAAGCAGGCCCCACCAGATGTGCTGATTTGATCAACAAGCAGTGGTTGCTGAAGCCTATAGTACACATTTCCAAGATGCCCAAAACTCTCACAATCTTCGAGTTCAAGGAGGAGTAAGTGGATATGATGAAGATGCTGAGCAGAGTAATGGGATGCTCACACTCGGTGAACTTCGAGCCTTGGATGTTCTTCTACATAGGCGAGGTCATGAATTCGAATACACTAATCGACTGGGCTAGATTGATCAGCCACTACTTGCATGAACAATTGAAGAACCTGCAGGAGAAAAGATCTCAGTCCTTTTCCATGAGTTCCTACCTGTTCTATATGCTTGCACGAAGGGGAGGATTCGATGGGCTGCCAACAAGAGGAGTCATGGGCTACGGGCCAGCTCAGCTGAAGGTGCATGAATGTTATCCTCAACTATATCTCCACAACCTGAATTCTTACAAGTTGGCGAATGACACCTTTACCATGTACCTGACACGACTTATGCAAAATAAGTTGCACATGAGGTTGTCTCCACAGGCAAGTCTTTGGTCCAGAAGTATGACACCATGTTCCTACAGTTCCCCAAGTTCACCTACGTCAGGACGCAGGGCTTCTCCTTCCAGTCTTACAAATTACCCAGATATCCATCCGATAAGCTTATATTGCTTGAGCTCATGAGGCAGTTGACTGCCTACGATCAGCTGCAGAAGAAGAAGAAGCAATCTATTGAATTTCCAATTGTCTTGGGAGATTTCATGGAGATATGCCCAAGATTGGAGGCCGCTGAAAGTGCAGCAGGCGAATTGGCGTTCTATGGCCTACCATTTTACACTTCCGGGGCCCAATATGACCCGTACAGCCAGATTAGGAAGGTTGCCGGTGTCAAATTCATAAATAAATTTCACTTGGAGGATTACTGGGCAGGTGTCAAGGATGATTTCGAAGTCCGAAGAAGAATGCACTCCAGACTGCCCCTCGACACCATCAGAATAAGTGAGATTCATCAAGTACCAGACCAGGTGAAGGAAGACTCAGATTTGATGCAACCCGAATTCGAGAGGATAAAGGATCAACCTATCCTATTGCCAGATTGGTCGGAGCCTGAGGTAGATGATTTGAACATTTTGGCTAGGCCAGTGCTAAAATTCACTAAGCACTGGATTGACAGGCAGACAAGAAAGTTGGTGGAAAACCATGTCCATCTGACATACCAGCTGATGGGAAATCTGGATTCTCACAGCGAGGCAACTGAAGGCTCTTCACAGGGTCAGGCAGGAAGAGAGGCCCGAGTGGACAAAGGAAAAAGTGCCCCGAAGAGGCCAAGGGTAACAAAGACAAAGGATACCCAACAGGAAATCCCGCGCGAGGTTCAGCAGGAAGCCCAGCAGGTGGAGCCTCCACAAAAGAGAACGAGGACAGGAAGGGAACATTCACCAGTCAGCTCCGCAAGCGTACAAGAAGTAGAAATGTTCCCACATCCCACAGGCCCACTTCCAGGGAACGTTCCAACACCTGATATGCTTAGCATCAATGCTTCACAGGGTCATCATCAGCCAAGAAGTCAGAGACAAGAAGTTTCCCCGCACCTGGAAGAAGTTCGCCAGGATAATTTCGTAGAGACTATCCTTGGCAAAATGGAAGAGGAATCTCAAGTACGGGAGCATGCAGAGGATTACAGCCATTCCATTCCCGCGCCAGATTGGTTGGTAGGCAGATTGGGAAATGAAGCAGAAGGAGGGACCAATCCTGCTCAGGAATTAGAAGAATTATTTAAGAGGATGGATCAGCCACCGGAAAGAAAAGCCCCCCGGAAGTTTTCCAAGGTAGTCGGAAGAATCCGGAGCCCAGACCTTGCACATTGTTGAACCTGCAGTGGATAAGGATAGGAGTGAGATTAGGTAGGAAGATTACGTCATCAGACAGGTGGATCTTGGCCATGCTTCCATTGGTCAAGTAATGGGAGATTTCGACGATTCTTCCTTTGCCATGAAGGAGAAATTGCTGAAGTCAAAGGCAAAATGCAAGCGGTTGAAGGAGGAAAACGAACTTCTATGCGAGTATGTCAAGAGTTTCAAGAAACCCCTCAGGGAAGCGGGTCCTTCATCCACTCCCCCTCCTTTCCTTCCCAAGGAAGTAATTGATGATGCAGAACTTACAAAGGCAATGGCACAGAATTCCCGAGAATGGGTAGAAGATGTTTATGCTGAGGCAAGGAAATTTGTAGAAGATCTAGCTCAACTCCATTTGAGGTTCATGGCCCTCCTAAGTAGGTTGGAAACGACAGAAGGACTATGGGAAGATGTTGATGTCTACCAAGACTTAACCATTTCTCGACTCAGGGCTCTGACGAAGACTCCAAGGCAAACACTAGTGGACGGGAAAGTGATCCAAGAGAATGAAACCTATGACTTTCCCCGATGGTTCTACGCCATCTATTCAGGGAAGAACACCCTTGATAAATTCAGCATTGATTCCATCACCTTGAAGGAGTCTATCAGAGGGATACAGGAAGAAATCCTCAGTGCCATGGAAGCTTTATTTTCAAGGAAACTTAGCGACGGAGGAATAACAGTGAATTCCTTGAAATCCCAATTGCATGATTTCTTCTTAGTCGGTTCATTTCCTAAGGAACACTTTGCAAACGTTTCTTCATTCTCCGGTATGATGAAGAAAACACAGGAAGCCATGGCAGAGTGGGAAGGTTTCTTTTCCAGAAGCGAAGAGGAGATTGCCTTGATGGAATTCAACATCGAGAATGTGCCAAGTGTCTCCATCGGAGAACTAGAGGCCGTCGTCGGTAGGTTCATCGCATACGCCATTAATGAACGAGATAATGGTCGTCCATTTTTGGACGAAAGTCTTTTGACTGAATAGTGATGGCGTATTTATGGCTGAAGGAACATTGACTAAGGCGTGGGACCGGTCAACGCATGCCACCGCAGGATAAGGAATCTTCTTGCATGTCGTCCTCTCATTATGGTTTTATTACGGATTCTTCTTGCATGTCGTCGTCGCTTGGAGAGTGGTAGGCATTTATGACGACGTCAATTATATTCCAGGCATGATCATCACCATGGGCGCTATTTTTGGTCCTTTTAAATTTATTGTAAGTGAGCGTAATGGGTTATTTAATGCAGATTCCCACCTTGTTGCACCTTGAGTGGGGAATCTTTAGGGCAAACGCTAATTAGGGTTTTGCATGTAATCTGGGCTTGAGGCCTATATAAGGGGGTGACCCCCTCATTTGTAAAGGGGAGAGACTATCGTTAGAGATTGTTGCTAAGAGTTTTTGAAGCAAACACTTAATACATTGTTCAATTGTTGGTGTGTTCTTGTGTTGTTTTAGAACTCGCATGGTCTCGTTCTCTTCAGAGATTATATTTGTTTTCATGCTATTAGATGAATTGGATTTGATAGGATCGCTTGTTGCCAAATTCGTGCTCATACTTTTGGTGTGTAGCTGATTGTTGCATACCGTGCAAAGTTAGTTTGAGCCTCGTTATATGTGTATGTTCAACTTCGATTGTTAGAAGAGATTGTTCTATCTGATGGTTTCTTTTGACGATTTGAAAAACTTTAGCACTCCCCCTGAAGATTGCACCACCTTCGTGTAGTTGTGCGTTGCTGGCAAAGCGAAGCGCGGTTGGATTTTGCACAGTTATCCCATCTCCTTGTTCCTAGGATTAGATTACCTTTAGTTTAGTTTCCCTCTACCCTATCCCTATTTACTTTTTGCATATTTCAAAGTCCAAAAATCTAAAACTTAGAGCTTCATTGCAAATCATCCGTGTCAATAAATTCTCGAGCTTGCATAAATTTCTTCAACATACGTAAGGCCCCTTGGATTACCAGCAATCACATCAGCCAACTGAGTCACATCCGTAGCATAAAGGAACCTTGGAGTCGGTTGTCTGATTCTCCTACTATATCAGCGTGCAATCGTACTTTGATCAAGAGAGAGTGAAGTGACCGTTAGGCAACTTTATTCTGTGTTAGACGCTGTCATAAAAAACATGTCAACAGAATTGGCACTAGAAGGAGGGCTTGATTTCATTTGAAGAAGAAATTTTATTGTTCGAAGAAGAAGTTATGACTCAAGATGGTGCTACCTGGCACTAGAAGTTCACCTCCTGTTCTACAGCCTGGTTTGCGATTTCACGATCATCGGGAAGATATCATTGCTGACTTAGCTAATTTTGCTTAGAAGATAAGTAGAAGCAAAGAACAGTACAACGAAATCCGGCTGGTATTACAAAGAGAACAAGAGAAGGCTATTGAGATCGCTGTTGAGATTGAAAGAGATTTGCTCAACCAAAGGTTTCCGCTTGCTCCACGTGCTCCTCGTCTCTGGTAATCCAAGAAGCTGGAGCGTATCAATTCATTCTCACCAGAAAGACATCAAAGGATTCTGCGATCTACCCCAGAAGCAAAGGAATTCCAAGAGCTTACATTCAAGCCCAAACGTGGGAATAAGGAAACCACATCCTCAAGTCAAGGTTCACCAAGTGTTGAAGATCTTACCCATTTGTTCCAGACCCCACCATCACAGCGGACAATAATAAGAGTGGCTGGTGCGGGTATTCAGCAAGGATTCATTCGAGCACCAACACCACCAGTTGTTCAGCAGCAATCGACACCTGTAGTGGTGCACCAGCAGCAACAACAACAACAACAAGCCCTGAGACTGAATTGGCGCCCTATGAATGCCTCACCGCTCGCCTCTTTCACCGCGTATCACGACATGCCAAAGAATCCGGAGCATTTTTGCACCAAGTTCTACATTAATGATGCTAACCGTACTGCTGAAGAACATATTAAAGTATTTGAAGATACTCTCCAAAATCGGGATATCCAGCACGAGGATGTCGCCTGCCGGCTATTTCCATATTCTTTGGGCAAAGAGGCGTTCTATTGGTATATCAACTTGTCGGTGGATTCTATTGGAACTTGGCAACAAATAAAAGACACATTCTTGGCCAAATTCAGATTGCCCGTCTCCCCAGCAGAAGTGTACCGGCAATTTATCGAAGTAAGGAGACAAGAGCGGGAGCCAATCGGCGCCTTTGATAACAGATTCCAGAGAGCCTACTCCAGACTTCACTCCCCTTACAATGTGAATGAGGAAGCCGCCCGAAATATATACTATGCGGCACTGGACTGTTTCACCTCTATGTTTGTCCAGCAAACTAACCCCGCTAATCTGAAGATAGCCTATGATGAAGCTTTCAAGATTAGCCTACGATCACCGACGACTGCTGCAGGAACAATGCCTTATAATCCACAAGTTGGCGGAGCAAATTATCTCCCTGCCATTAACCCAATTCCTACACCAGCGAATCAGTTAGTGCCACACCCGGGGGCCCCAATGTCACAGGCCCCACCATTACAGCCAGTCTATCTGCAGAACACAGCCACTCCATCCAGAACTCAGGAGGAAAGGGATGACATGAAAGAACTGATAGAGCAAGTGAAAAAGCTGTCTACTGAAATGACTTATCTCACAAATCAAAACAACCAAATGCAAAGCATGCAGAGAAATTATCAGCCATACCAAGGAGGCAACAGAGGGTACCATAATAACCCTTCGAATCATCATGAGAACCATCAAGGACATAGTGTCGGGCATCAAAATAACAATCATGGTTTTCAGAATAACAGTAATAACCAAGGTTTCCATAAGAAAGCATGGAACACGGCACCAAATAATGGAGGTGTGCCTTCACCGCTGGACAATCCGCCACCCTCCGACAGTAGACCTGCAGATAAGATATTCCTCGCAGAAGCTGCCCTGTCAACTTGGTGTAGGCTACACAACACCAGCCAACACTCTGAGCTACAGTGTCATGAATTCCAGGTAGCTGCTGATATTTTCCGACAAGAAATGAGGAATTCTGAAGGTCCTAAAAACCCTCCGACAACGGGATATGAGATAGTCCCGACACAAAGATATGACCAGGCTCTTATCCTAGAGGATTTCAGATTCCCACTTGAATTTGAAGATTACACACCACCACAGGGATCTTACAGATTCCCACCAGCATCGGCAAATGGCCCCATGAAGGCCCCAAGGTACCATGGATCCTCAAAGGTCTCGCCTAACAAACCTCGGGTTAAAGATGGATACATCTTTCCTCCATTAAATAACAGTGTTTTGGTGGAAGCGGTCGGCGAAGTTCAGGCATTTCAACAAACGAATGGAAATTCCGCCTCAAGGGCATATCAGAGAAATTATCGGAACCATGAGCCCCTCGCGTCTTCTATCCCTCCGAATAATTTTTCAACTCCGCCTAATCCCAACGCCAGCAACGTTCCTGGTCCACCGAAGGATTCGCCACAGTATAGACAAGTAGCCGCTCCTCAGAATGAACGAGCCCCACCATCCGCTCAACCTGCAAAAAGGAGACAACAAGAGAATCCTCCCAGGGAGGAATTGAAAAGATTAAGCTCTTACGTTCTGGAAGAGTTCAAGAAGATTAAGATAAGCTTGCCTCTGTTCGAGCTAATGAAAATCTCTGAGGTGAGAGAGTCATTGTTGGGGAGCCTGAGCGATGCTCCAGTACCTAGGAGTGTCCCGCAAGCCATGACGAATGTTCAAAGGAATACGCCCAGCAATTCAAACCTAGCATCAAACACGAACGTTGTTCAAAATGGGCCACCAGTCTTCCCCAATGCATTTGATGCTTCGCAGCAGCCCCCGAGCTTTATCAGAATGGTGCAAAACTCTCCTCATGATCCACAAGAGCAGAATCCTGCGACGACTCAGCCAGCCCTGCAAAATACCCCTGTAGCAAGGGAAGAAGAAACAACTCAGAAAGTAAGTGAACCTGTAAAGCCAACCTTTACGAAGATCATCCAGGCACTAGCCACAGGTCAAGATTCACAGCCAGAGGCGAGGAACCAAGAAGTTATCAACGGCGGTGAACAGAAAAGGAAGCCCACAATTTGTTACACAGGCAGGGACGAGCTTGTTCCTTTCCTGGTCTCTGTCAGGATCTTTGGCAAACTCTTACACAATTGTCTGATAGACTCTGGTGCTTCAAGCAACGTAATGCCATTGGCAGTGTGTCAGAAACTCGGGATAATGCCTTTACATACAAACAAGAAGGTCACACAGCTGGACAAGACTGAAGTAACCGTTGTTGGAGAGCTTAACAACATCCACATGCAATTGGTCGCCGACCCTAGGGTGCAGAGCTGTATTGATATTTCAGTGGTGGACATCCCAAACGGATATGGCATGTTGCTAAGTAGAGATTGGTCAAGGAAGTTAAATGGATATATCTCTACCGACTTTTCCCACATGTGGCTTCCATGGAAGGGCATTCCCAACCAAATCAGAATTGATAGCACGCCCAAATTGCGCCTGACAATCACTGAATATGGAGAAGGCAATGAGATCCTGTTTCTAGAAACTGACTTGGGTACCTACAGGCCCAAGGTTGAGGAAGTTCTGATGCTGCATGGCTCAACTAAGACAGAACGGAGAGAAGAAATGCTTGACTCCACGGAAATTCTTATTGAAGATGACCCTGAAGAACAACCAAGTGGAGGTAAGGATATGTTTGACAGTTTCAGAGAATTCGTCATGAGGATTATGGAGCAAGAAGCCCAGTTGGGCAAAGGCATTGGCACCCGAGATCTGTTGCTTCCCAATTGGTGCAGAATCCATAATGCCTTCCATTCAGAGCTCACCTGCGAAATGTGTAAACTTGCTATTGAGCAAGAAGTAAAGGTGGTTCCCTCAGACCCACCAATAGCAAATTTTGTAGAAACCATTAATCCTAAAGCCCCTTCCAAAGCAGTTCTGGATCACAAGGATTCTAAAAAGGGGGAAAAGAAGAAAGCCATCCAGCTACCCCAAATTCAAAATGCTGATCAAATATGGACTCTAAGGTTTGATGGGTCCAAATCCAAGAATGGGAGTGGCGCTGGAATTGAATCGATTAGTCCAACCGGAGAAGCTTACCTGGCAACATACAGGCTACAATTCCCTTGCACTAACAATGTAGCCGAGTACGAATCATTGGTCCATGGATTGCTCCTTGCAATCCAGAAGGACGCAAAATCCTTGCACATACTGGGAGATTCACAGATTGTGGTGCGGCAAATAAGAAAGTTATATGCTTGTCATGACAGAAGGCTATGCCGCTACCGTAACAGAGTATGGGACCTGATTGAGAGTTTTGATGCGTTCAACATCAAGACGATACACAGAGGTGACAATGAGGCCGCTAATGCATTGGCTCAAGCAGCCAGTTCCCTGGAGCCCCTCGCCATGGAAGGTTTGAAGAAGTTTACAGTAGAATTAACTTCGGTCCCCTCCGTGCTAGATAATGTTATGAACTTCCAAGTCTTCGAAGATGATAAACACATCCTGGATTTTCTTACAAACTCAGATGTGTTTATGGCACAAATCATTGATGAAGAAGAGCTTCAAGAAGCAGAATTTGATGCCGACGGAATAATGAACTTGAGGACAAATACTATCCCTCGTGGAATGATTGAGTTGGAAAGACTCTTCGATCCTGATAGGTTCAGCAGGAACCAGACTACAGAAGGAAGCGAATGTGAAGCATTGAACCTGGGAGAAGATGGACAAACAAGGAATGTATTTATTGGGAAAGTCTACACCCCACAAGAAAAGGAAGGAGTTTTAAAGAACCTGAAAGAATTCTCTGATGTTATCACATGGGGATATGAAGATTTGAAAACTTATGATACTTCCCTTTTTACCCACACAATTCCATTGAAGCCAGGAAGCAAGCCCTTTCGGCAAAGACAGAGGCTTATGAATCCATTGCTGGAGCTACTGATTTACCAAGAAGTTAAGAAATTGCTCTCAGCAAGAATTATAATATTTCCTATCAGGCACTCGATGTGGGTCGCTAATCTGGTTCCGGTAAGGAAGAAAAATGGAGAAATAAGGTTATGTATAGACTTCTAGAATCTAAATAGGGCTTCTGAGAAGGATAATTACCCCCTGCCATCTCTGGGCGAGGTATGACAAATCATCAATGGATCTCAAATGATGTCATTCCTGGACGGGTACTCTGGATACAACCAAGTTCTGGTGGAGGAAGAAGACAAACTGAAGACAGCTTTTACCACCAAGTGGGGCACCTTCGCCTACAGAAGAATGCCATTTGGCTTGATCAATGCAGGAGCCACCTTCCAGAGGGCAATGGACATAGCATTCCGTGACTTAGTGGGAAAATGCATAATAATTTACATGGATGACCTCACGGTATTTTCCAAAAGAAGGGAGGATCATGTTGATGATCTCAGGAAAATCTTTCAACGCTACAAAAGGTACGGGATATCTTTGAATCCCAAAAAATGTATGTTTGGCGTTACTGAGGGGAAACTTCTTGGACATGTTATCTCCGAGAAAGGGATCTCTATTGATCCAAAGCGCATTGAAGCCATTTCAAGGATCGGCCTGCCCGCCAACCAAAGAGAATTGAAATCATTCTTTGGTAAGATTAACTTTGTCGAGAAGTTTATTACTGGATTTGCTGAAATCATGAAGCCATTAAATGACATGCTGAAGAAAGGGGCAAAGATCGAGTGGACAGCTCCAACAAAGCAAGCATTCGAAGAGATAAAGCAAGCAATTGTCAATGCCCCGATCCTGGTCAGCCCCGCTTATACCAGACCTTTCTATTTGTATTCCTTTGCCTCGGAACATACCTGCGCGGCAATCCTCACCCAAAGGAACGAAGAGAAAGATGAACATCCGATTGCTTTTATGAGTTCTCCACTGAAAGACGCAGAGTTGAGGTACCCAAACACGGAGAAACAGGCCTATGCACTAGTCAAGAGTATTAAGAAGTTCAGACATTATTTATTGAGAAGCAAGGTGTTTGCCATTGTTCCTGATGCGGCTGTAAAGACTCTATTAATGCAGAATGAATTGGGTGAACGAAGAGGCAAGTGGGTCGCCACGATCCAAGAATATGATATCGAGATACAACCAATGAAGATAGTTCAAGGACAAGCACTAGCACAGACAATTGCCACAACTAGGCCTGGACTTATACAACAGACTTATATTCTGGAGTAGGTGTCTCCCGGAGAGTGGTACGATGAAGTCGTTTTCTATCTACTTAACCACAGATGCCCTCCACGGTTGAACCCTGTCCAGAAGAGGGCATTGAGAATGAAGAGCCAGAAATACATGTTGCAAGGAGTTGTCCTATATAGGAAGAACCACGAAGGAATATACTTGAGATGTGTAGGCAAGGAAGAGGCCAAGCAAATTATGGAACAATTTCATGGTAGATTTGGAACCAGCCACAGAGGCAGTTTGGCTACAGCACATCAGATTGCCCAAGCAGGATATTATTGGCCCACACTATACAAAGATGCATACCAACATGTGAGGGCATGTCATACATGTCAAACGACCGCTGTTCGGGAAAAGAATCCTACTATGACGCTCCAGCTAGTTATTGAAGAAAGGCCATTTGCTCAATGGGGATTGGATTTTATTGGAGCAATCAACCCCCCTTCTTCAGCCCAGCACAAATACATCCTTACTGCCACAGACTATTGTACCAGGTGGTCCCAGGCCCAAGCCCTGAAACTATGCACCTCTGATGTGGTAATCAAATTCCTTGAAGAGAACATTATCACAAGATTTGGATGTCCACGCGCCTTAAGTGTGCGACAATGGCCCCGCTTTCTCCTCATTAAAGTTTTCTAACTGGGCCTTCGAATACGAAATCACACTGAAATTCTCCTCGAATTACTATCCCCAGGGAAATGGGCTGGCCGAGTCAACAAATAAAAATCTGCTGAGTGCTATCAAGAAGCTGTTAGACAAAAATCCCAAGGACTGGCATACACAGCTAAGGTTTGCTCTTTGGGCGGACAGAACGCGAGTGAAGAACTCCTTGGGAACATCTCCCTATCATCTAGTCTACGGGCAAGACCCAGTGTTTCCCATCCAGCTAAGAATCCCAACTCTACAGTTTTTGCAAGAATATATGGATGGTGAAGATGGGATTCAGACACGCCTCTCACAGTTGCTGCACCCGGAGGACAAGGGAGACCAAGCATTAGACAACTTCGCAAAGCATCAGGGGGTGGTCAAACGATGGTTTGACAAACAAGCCAAGGTCAAATGTTTCCGGATTTCTGACTTGGTTTTGTACTGGGACAAGGCTCATGAGAGGAGAGGTGATCATGACAAATTCGACAAGCTATGGATGGGTCCTTATCAGATTTCCGAGCTCCTCGGGGATAATGCATTCAGATTAAAGGCTTTGACCGAAGAGGACATCCCGTTGCCCGTCAATGGACAGTTCCTTAAGCATTATTTCCAATCATAGGCCTTTCTGTGTGGCCTTCTTTGTACCATTTTATTTAGGGTTTTGGGTTCTTTCTTTTGGTGTGTTTTGCTTGCTTTGCTTTGGTTTTGGTTTTCGGCCTTCGATGCCGGTCTCCCTCGAGCTTGTCCGCTCGTGTGGTTTTGTTTAGGTTTAGGGTTTTGAGTGGCCTTAAAGTATTGGAGTCTCTGTCTGTTGGTGGGGTGGTGTATTATTTGGCCTATCTTTTCCACGGTACCCAGACCTTTGTCCTGGGTCATTCAGATCTTTTAGGAGAAGTTATGGTTGGTGAAAATTTTACATCTTGCTTCAGTGCCACTGGAATCTCCAAACCCATAGTAGACTTCACCGCAGGAGCAAAATGAAATACCAAAAGAAAAGAAAAGAAAGATGAAAAGTAAAAGAAATATCGAAATATTGGCTATGGGAATATGCTGATAACTCCACCAGGGCTATGGACGCCCGGCCGGCAGTGGAGCTATGTTCGTGGAATTCCAGAGACAACCTCGTCGAGGCTATGGACGCCTGACTGGCAGCGAGGCAATGTCCCGGATGCTTTTGAAGTACAGATACCACTACCCTGCCATAACTAATTCTAAGAGCTCTCGATGATCTCCTGGAACAAGGTTGATACCTACGTACTTCAATTTTACTCTGGGTTCAGACCCTGAAGTGTTTCTCAACACTCGGAGTGTTTTTCAACACTTCACCCGTGGAGTCAAAATTGTGAGAAGTGGAATAGTTGCAGCAGCCGGCTTTCCTCCCGTCATTCAATGCCCAGATCTAGTCTTGGAATGTGCAGCACATTACAATCTGGAGCGGAAGACAATCTCAACGCCAGACGGCAAATTACTGGCAACATTGACTCCAGAGGCAATTGGTGAAGCCTTCGGAATCCCTTCACATTACTCCATGACGTACAGAACCAACAGCGGAGCTCAAGCAGTCTATGAAGCAGGCCCCGCCAAATGTGCTGATTTGATCAACAAGCAGTGGTTGCTGAAGCCTAGAGTACACATTTCCAAGATGCCCAAAACTCTCACAATCTTCGAGTTCAAGCAAGAGTATGTGGACATGATAAAGATGCTGAGCAAAGTAATGGGATGCTCACACTCGGTGAACTTCGAGCCTTGGATGTTCTTCTACATAGGCGAGGTCATGAATTCGAATACACTAATCGACTGGGCTAGATTGATCAGCCACTACTTGCATGAACAATTGAAGAACCTGCAGGAGAAAAGATCTCAGTCCTTTTCCATGAGTTCCTACCTGTTCTATATGCTTGCACGAAGGGGAGGATTCGATGGGCTACCAGCAAGAGGAGTCATGGGCTGCGGGCCAGCTCAGCTGAAGGTGCATGAATGTTATCCTCAATTACATCTCCACAACCTGAATTCTTACAAGTTGGCGAATGACACCTTTACCATGTACCTGACACGACTTATGCAAAATAAGTTGCACATGAGGTTGTCTCCACAGGCAAGTGCTTTGGTCCAGAAGTATGGCGTCGTGTTCCTGCAGTTCCCCAAGTTCACCTACGTCAAGATGCAGGGCTTCTCCTTCCAGTCTTACAAATTGCCCAGATATCCATCAGATAAGCTTATATTGCTCGAGCTCATGAGGCAGTTGATTGCCTATGATCAGCTACAGAAGAAGAAGAAGAAGCAATCTATTGAATTTCCTACAATATCAACATGCAATCGTACTTTGATCAAGAGAGAGTGAAGTGACCGTTAGGCAACTTTATTCTGTGTTAGACACTATCATAAAAAACACGTCAACAATACCCTAAGAATATTCCCTCATCACATTTCGCATCAAATTTGCTCTGGTGTTCGCTCCTCTTGATGTAACATTTGCTACCAAACACTCTAAAGTAGCTAACCACAAGTGTCTTACCGGTCCAATACTCATAAGGAGTTTTATCCTTGCCTTTCTTGATGAGTACCCAATTCATTGTGTAGACTGCAGTGCTCACCGCTTCTCTCCAAAAGGTGCGAGCGACTTTTCCTTGAATTAACATAGTTCTAGCTGCTTCAACCACAGTCCGGTTATTCCTCTCTACTAGGCCATTTTGCTGTGGAGTCGGGGGGGGCAGACAGTTGCCTCTTGATGCCATGTTCTTCACAGTACTTGTTGAATTCACGGGAAGTGAATTCCCCTCCTTGATCAGTTCTCAGGCACTTGATCCTTTTACCGCTTTCCTTCTCCACTAATGCTCTAAAAGCTTTGAACTTTACAAAAGCTTCAGACTTATCTTTCAAGAATGTGACCCACATCATTCTTGAGCAGTCATCAGTGAGAATCATGAAATACCTTTCACCCTGCACACTCCTAGTTTTCATAGGACCACACAAATCAGTATGCACAAGATCAAGCAAATTGTCAACAGTGAAAGGTTTACCTTTAAAGGTTGAGGAAGACATTTTCCCCAGTTGACACTCTCTGCACAAGGTATTTTCCGGTTTGCTCAGCACCGGCAACCCTCTAACTGCCTTGATCTTACTGGCCTTCACAATGTTATCAAAGTTTACATGGCAGAGTCTCCTATGCCATATCCAGCTATCATCAAATTTAGCCATAAGACATGTACTTATATTTTCATTCAGCTAAAATAGGTTACCTTTGGTTTGCATGCCGGTAGCCACCAATTCACCATTCTTTCCTTTGATTCTGCACACTCCATTCTTGAATTCCAAAGTGAGACCACTATCATTCAGTTGGGCAACACTCAGAAGGTTGTGTCTTAGACCATCAACCCAATACACATTGTCAGCACTACTCTTTCCATTCAGAGAGATGGACCTTCTGCCTTTGACCATACATGGTGCATCATTACCAAAGCGAACCACACCACCATCATACTCTTCCAAGTAGAAACTTGCTCCGGTCACCAGTCATATGGTGAGAACAGCCACTGTCAATAATCCACTCATTGGAATTATCAAAGCGGGAGACAAGAGCCTTCTTGTCTGACACATCTTCCTTGACAGCAACAAACACAATATCTTCATTTTCTTCATCTTCTGACTCCTCATCTGTGACACCTTCATCAACTGCCACAAAATAGTTTCTCCTATTTCCTCCTTTGAATTTCTTGAACCTTTCCGGTTTGTCCTTGTTGTCACCATTAGGACAGTTTACAGCAATATGTCCTATCCGGTTACAAGAAAAGCATTTCAAAGGGAGCTTACCTTTGTATTTACCGGTTCCTTTAGGAAGTTTCCTGGCAAGAAGAGCTTCAAATGCCATCAGAATCTCCTCATCATCCATTTCTCTGCTCTATCTTGGTTAACCACTAGTGCTAGCTTCTTTTCCTTTTCTGGATGGTATAGCAGAAGCTTTAAAAGCTGATTCAGTCTTTTGAACACTGCCATCAAAACTATTTAGCTCATAGGCTGTCAACTTTGCAATGATGGAGTCTAGGGATACCTTGGTCTTGTCTATTGATCTCAACTCCTGAATAGCAGCAACCCTTATTGCATAGACCGGTAATAAGGATCTCAGGACTTTGCTTACCACAATGGAATCTTCCATTTTACCACCAGCACTCTTGATATCTCCAACAATAGTTTTGATTCTTATTCCACACTGTTGAATGGTCTCACCTTCAACCATCCGCATGTCTTCAAACTTCCCTCTAAGGCTTTCTTCCTTAGCTTGTTTTACATGTTCATCACTACCATAGATATTTTCAAGAGTATCCCATACTTCTTTCGGATTTACTTTGTCTTGGACATCAATAAACTCAATGTCAAATAAATTGCTAATTAGGGCTTCCATGACTTGCCCATTCTCCTGCACCTCTCTCTTTTGGTCATCGGTGAGAGTACCGGTAGGGGCAACATAAGCATTCTCAACATAGCTCCAGTGTTGAGCACCCATGCTTCTGATGTATATCTTCATTCTGTCTTTCCATTTACTGAAATTACAGTGTTCCACGGATGTTGGGGACAGGGAGATGGGGGGACGCGGGGACGGGCTTCAGGGACGGGGGGACAAAGGGAAAAAGTTTCAGGGAAGGGGGGACTTGGGCCTGGGAGGGGGAAACGCGTTTCCGTGGAACACAGTGAAATTATCCCTGTTGAACTTTGGTCCTTCCCTCTTCATCATTAGACTGGGATCTTTTCCTCAAGCGGTTAAGCTTATAACACAAAGGACCTGGAGGATGCTCTGATACCAATTGATAACTCAATGATGAACGGATAATACCAAACCGGTACTGAGAGGGGGGGGGTGAATCAGTACAGACAAAAACGCAATCCTAAACCGGTTTTTCAGCAGACACTGTGCTTTGACAGACAAACAATAACACCGGTCTTAAACAGAGTACAACCGGCAAATCCCAGAATAACTAAGACAATCATAAACCGGTTGACACTTATCTTTTCATACAATCTAATACTTCATTTCCATTTCACCCTAGTGCATGAACAGTTAATCTATCATCAAGGATATATAAACAGCTAGATTAACATGATTTACCTTCAAACACAAATCACTTAAACCATCACATGAATAACACCACACATGACACAGATTTTTTTCACGAGGAAACCCAACTGGGAAAAACCACGATGGGGATGAATACCCACAAGCTGTTTTTGAACTCTTTGGAAGTCCGCTCTGTTAGGAGCCTTGTCCAGTTAAAGACTAATACAATAGGTTCTCTTAGGAACCGATCCTGTTAGGGATCACCCGGTTAAGGGATGGCTAGAATACCTGGTAAGGGTTAAACCCTGTTAAAGGTTACCTTGTTAGAGGATTTCAAGAACTCAATGGTTTTGAGCCACCCTGTTAAAAGATTTACCAAAAGCCGGTTAAAGCTACCCTGTTAAGGGATTTCCCAACTGTTGAAGTGGTTAGAGATCAACAGGTATTACAATGATCTGGTAACAGCACTCAATGCCAATGCAGATCCGCTGTAGCTCCTCTTCACCTTCTGCACTTACACTCTGCAGGTATCACTTCTCTCTTTTGGTCTGGCAAGAATCACGTATCTCTTCACTTGGATACTTACACACAACTTTTGCCAACAACTTCAAAAAGAAACACAATATCGACCTTATAGGAAACAAATAGGTCGGCAGCATAAACCCTAAACTGTTAGATTAAGCAATTCAAACGGTTCAATCCTGACCATTGAGCATATTGCATTAAATGCAACAGTCTTGAACCAATCTCAAGACGTTCTCCATCGTTCGTTTTCCACCGATTTCATGGAGGCTAATAACCCATCACGCGTTATCATCGTTTACAGACTTCGCACATTCCCGAGGTAGATAGGGACAATCTCCTTCATACAAGATCCTTCATGCGCACAAGGCTGTCGTGGCAACACGATCTGTTCTTCGTTACAATGCTAACTCATCACACAAAGTCACCGATTGAGTCACACAAGCTTGAGGCACTTCAACCGGAAACTCTGAAGTTGAGACTACCAACCGATAGTCATACAAAGCTTCCATGTACCGGTTCCCATAACCACATGCCGGTTCACCTTGAACAAACACACCGCTTCACTTTGGCACATATACCAGTTCACAATGTTATACCGGTTCTTGGTAACATACCGGTTCTCTCTTCTTCAGCATATTGACATCAATGACAACATACAATGTCATCATGTCCTCATACCGGTTCACATAATGCCAACACTCTGAGCAATTGAAGACTGTTTTCTACATATCCATGAGATCATTCCTGATCCTAAATTGAAGCAACATCCTGATGTGCTTTTCCTGTCAACTATGCTTCCAGCCTAATCAGAATCAGTGAATCCATGTAGGTCAAGTTCTACATGTTTATATTTCAAACCAGAACCAATAGTTCCTCAAAGATATCTCAGAATATGCTTTGCAGCAACCAGATGTATTTCCCTGGGTTCACACATGAACTAACTTAGTGCATTTACAGTATAACATATATCTGGTCTTGTGTTTACCAAATACATCAGAGATCCAATAATCTGTCTGTAGAGTGTAGGATCTGCAAACTCTGATTCTGCAGTTGTTTCCTTTAGTCTCCATAGGTGTGGTCATAGATCTACAATCCAACATTCTAAATCTCTTGGGTATATCAATAGTGTATTTTCCTTGATTAAGGATTATACCATCTGCCTGCTGCTAAACTTCCAATCCAAGGAAGTAGTGAAGAATTCCTAAATCTTTCATATCAAACTCAGAGGCTAATTCTTTCTTACATAGAGAAATACAATTATCCTCTCCATGCTCTGGGGGCCTGTTTCAATCCATAAAGAGCTTTCTTTAATCTGCAAACATGTGATTCGGCCTTATGAATCACAAAACCTTCAGGTTGCTCCAAATAAACTTCTTCTTCAATCTTACCATTCAGAAAAGCAGTCTTGACATCCATTTGATGGACTTTCCATCCTTTAGATGCTGCAATAGCCAAAACTGCTCGGACGGAAGTGTATCTGGCAACAGGAGCAAATGTCTCTTCATAGTCAATACCTTCTTTCTCTGAGAAACCTCTGGCAACAAACCTTGCTTTGTGCTTCTCAATGCTGCCATCTGCTGCATGTTTGATTTTGAAGAGCCATTTAGAAGATACCACAAATTTGCTATTAGGCCTAGGCACAATATCCCAGACATCATTTTTCCGAATTGACTGATACTCTTCTGACATAGCATCTTTCCAAACTTGATGCTTGAGCGCATCTCCAACACAAGAAGGTTCTGCATCAATGATCTCACTCATCAAGGCAATATAACTAGAAAATAGGTTTGGTCTCTTACTTTCTCTGAAGGTCCCCTTTGGAGCAGCATAATTTTCAGCTTCTTGAAGCATCTTTTTAGCCCAAAGCGGTCTCTTCCTAGTTTCGGGATAATTTTCTTCTAAAGGTAAGCCTTGAACTTCATGTTCAGCATCTTCAAGGGTTTCCCTCTGAATCTCAGGGGTGGAATCCTCATCCAAGCTTGTAGGAGGATCTTGGTGTTCTAATTCATTAGAGCTTTTGGACCTCCTGAATGCTATGTCTTCCTCAAAGATGACATCTCTGCTTAGTTCAATTTGTCTTTGACCAGGTATGTATATTATGTAGGCTTTAGAGGTTTCACTGTACCCAACAAATACTCCTTTCTTTCGAGAAGGTTCTAACTTTGACCTCTTTTCTTTGGGGACAGGAATATAGGCTGGACACCCAAAGATCCGGAAATGACTTATGTCAGGTTTGTTGCCAGTAAAGGCTTCTTCAAGGGTTTTATTGTCAAGAAGAGAATGAGGACATCTATTTTGAATGTACACAACTGTCCTAGATGCTTCAGCCCAAAATGAGGTTTCTATATTTTGGTCAAACAACATAGCCCTAGCAGCTTCTACTATAGTCCTATTCTTTCTTTCAGCCACCCCATTTTGTTGTGGGTTATAAGGTACAGTTAACTCCCTCTTAATCCCAGCATTTATACAATAATCTTTAACCATATCAGAAGTGTATTCCCCCCCCCATTGTCTGTTCTTAAGGTTATGATTTTCTTACCTATCATATTTTCTGCAAGAGCTTTGAATTCCTTAAATTTAGAAAGGATTTCTTCAGACTCTTTGTACCTCAGAAAATATATCCAGGTCTTCCTAGAATAATCATCTACAAATATTACATAATATAAAAAATCCCCCTAATGAGGGTACAGACATGGGTCCACATAAATCAGAATGAACTAATTCTAATACATTTTTGGATTTACTGTTGCTAGAATTAAAAGACCCTTTAGTATTCTTTCCCAAGGCACACCCTTTGCAGGCTCCTTCAGATTTTTGACTTAGCTTGGGTAAGTCGATCACCATCTTCTCTATCTTAGGTAGGGCATGGAAATGAAGGTGCCCTAATCTTCTGTGCCAAAGTTCATTCGAATCTGGGGTCTCATGAATCAAGGCTAGAGGTGGAGTGGTGCAAAGTCTGTAGAGGCTCCCTTGTCTTACTCCAATGGTGTGGGCTTTCTTGATGGTGGAATTCTTTGGCCAAGCAAGTACCTTTCCTTCCATAAAGGTTAATCTGTAAACCTTATCTTCAAGTGCAGAAACTGAGACAAGGTTTCTCTTTATACCAGGTACAAATAGAACTCCAGTCAGTGTAGGGATATGCCTGACTTTAGGTTGATATTGCAGGTTCCTATTCCCATAACTGGATAATTTGAGTCATCACCAATTGTCACTTCTTCATTTGAACTTTCCACAAGTGTATCTAGGTGCTCACGAAATCTAGTGATGTGTCAAGATGCTCCGCTATCAATCACCCATGTGTTCAAACTGGAGGTGACTTGACTAGAGAGGGCTGAGTAGAAGACTAGGTTCTCGAAATTACTCCCTTTCTTAATTTTTGTCATTGAAGCTTGTTGTTTGATCCTGTCTGGACACTTCATTGCATAGTGCCCATATTGGTCACATTTGAAACATTGTACTTTAGAAATGTCTCTCTTCTTCTTTGAAGACCTCTTCCCATTTGAGTTGTTGTCCCTCTTTCTCTTAAAGTTCTTCTTTCCTTTCTTGTGGGATTACCATTATTTTGTTTTATTCCTCTTGTGACAAGCCGAGATTCCTCTTGAATGCAATCGGTTTCCAATCTATCAAACTTAGGAAATTTAGAATGAGCACTGATTCCTTGAATGAACGATTCCCATGAGGTAGGAAGTCCATTTAGGGCCATCATAGCAAGTTCTTTGTTGTCTACTAGATGTCCAATAGTGGATAGTTGATCCCTAAGCTCAGTGATCCTCAAGAAATAGGATGTAACTGTTTCTCCTTTATTCATCTTTATATGGTGTAGTTGACTCTTTAGGGTGAGAACCCTGCTAGTGTTGTTGATTTCATAAATGTTAGCTAGTGCTTTGAACATCTGAAAGGCCGTCTCATATTTAGAAATGACTGGTACAATGTGGTCTCTTACTGAATCCACAATTATCTTAAGGGCCTTCTCACTGTCCTTGCTCCACTGAATTTTCTCTGTATCATCAGAGGGTTCAGGAATTTCACTTTTGACATGGGAGTCAATTTTATTTTCTTTCAAAACAAGCATGATCCTTAATTTCCAAGATAGAAAATTTGATGCTCCATCTAATCTATCTTCAAACCTAACTCCGGTTGCCATTAGGATTATGGGAATGTGATCTTAGCAAGAGCCTGGTGAAAGTTTATGAGATCGTTACAGAATTTTAATATGATCTTCCTTACCTTCGCTTTGCTACCATGTTAAGTTCTTTCAAAATTTTGTGATCAAAATAGAAGAGATGGAGATATGATCTGAAAGTTGTATTTTATCTGCTATAGCGTGTTTTAAAGATGCACCACACTTATCAATTTTGGTGTGTGCATCCTCCTCAATGTAAGCATGCTATATAAGTGGATGAGGGGTTACGTAGTGAAGAGATATGTCTTCCCACGTGAGAAGACACATCTCTTCCCTACGTACCTCTCACCACAATATATAAACTAGTCACCATTTACTTACCCGATCGGAAGGAGTGCGACTTGTTTGAGAATCGCTTTACCACCCGATACCATGAACGGTGTAACCGTTGGTCAAACGCGATAAGTTAACTTTGGTTTTATTTATCATTAGTTAACGTTAACATATTAGTATATGTAATCAAATTAATATATATATATTGGAAGCATGAAATAGTACGACCGACATTACAAAATTAACACCTATTGGTCCTCATTCCTTGAATGTAATTATTTCATTGGCTAAAGGAGTTTGTTGTAACAAACCCTAATTAGGGTTTTTCATCTTGAAATCCTAGCCATTGATTCTAAGTCAATCAGAGCCATCAATTTGTAAAGGGCTCTCTATATAAAGCCCTGGCTCTTCATTTGTAAAGGTTAATAGTTAGGAGTTAGCAAAAGAGAGATAGTCAATAATTAGTAGCTCAATAGTAGATAGCATTTTAAAGTAAAGTAGAAAAAGAAGGCAAAGATTGTTGTCAAGACATTGTTGCAAAAGACATGTAAACTTCATTGAAAGAATGGTGAATTCTATGTATTGATTCTACAATTTGCATGGTCTCTATACTTCTCAAATTTAATTTCATGTTATTAGATGAATGGAAGAAATTTGTATGATCAATGGTGAAATTTGTATATCCATACTATTAGCGGTTTGTTGATTGCAAACTTGCCTTGCGTAGTCAATTGGAATCATTCAACTTAAGCTTAACTTCAATTATCGCTTCTTCATCGATATGCATCAACCTAACGGTGTCTATGCTTGTAGCGGTGATCTGAACATCATAAAGCTATCCTTAGAAGATCGCACTAACCTTGTGGAGATGATCATAGCATGTCAAAGCAAGACTTAGTTAGAGTTTCATCAAAGGTCATCCATTGCTCCTACATTCTTAGTGTTAGAATTGGATTCCTCTCCAACCCTTATCCTTTTTTAACTTTTTTTTAAAATCAAGGATCAATGAAGACCCACGTTCCAGTGATATCCAAAGTAAATCAGACGCTCAAGTCATCAAATGTAAGTCCCCTTGTGATTCCAGCAAAATCACATCATACCGCAAGAGCTTATCCACACGTAGAGGCCCTACATATCAGAACCTTGGAGTTGCTCCGATTGATCCTTCGGCGAGATCTTTAGTAGTCGGGGAAGCTTTGTTCAAGAGAGGATAAGATACCTTGGTATTTTATTCTGTGTTCGCATGTGCATGAAAAACACATCAACAGGAACCTGGGGGTTCCGCAGTTCCAGGGTTGAGGAAGAGAAGACTTAGGAACCTGGGGGTTCCAGAGTTCCGGGGTTGAGGAATAGAAGACTTGGGAACCTGGGGGTTCCAAAGTTCTGGGGTTAAGGACTTAGGAACTTGGGAACCTAGGGGTTCCAGAGTTCCAGGGTTGAAGACTTAGGAACTTGGGAACCTGGGGGTTCCGAAGTTCCGGGATTGAGGAAGAGAAGACTTAGGAACTTGGGAACTTGGGGGTGCCAGAGTTCCGGGGAAGAGGAAGAGAAGACTTAGGAACTTGGAAACCTGGGGGTTCCAGAGTTCTGGCAAGACAACACTTCACACTTCATAATTCCACTGCTTTTCTCTTTGATCAACTGGAGCAGCGCTGGTCCATGGATTGTATCTCTGATCGGTTCTCACTAATGGACCAAGGGTTTTATAAAATGACAATAGGTTCTCCTTTAGGTCCAGGGCACATTTGTCTATACTTCTGTATTTAACACTTATGTATATCCAGTGAAAACTGATTGGATGAATATATAACCATATCCTGTAAACTAAAACACCTTTTAGTCTAAACAATTACAATAAAACCCCTTGTTCTCAAGCTGTTGCTCTTACTATTGCTCAATCTATCACTCTCCTAGCACACTACAGCTTACATGTTGGTGTTTTTGGACCATTTCAGCAATCTTCTACAAGTCTTTTATCATGCTCTTACACACCTCTACAGCATTCTACCAAGTTTGCATGGATATTCTTCTAGGCTTACCAGTAGGAATCAGTCAAAGTTTTGATAAACATTTTTTCCTGTTGCACACCCCTTCCTCCAAATTATATTGATTCATAGCCTTTGAATCTTGGAAATGATGTTTAGCACCTATACTTTCTCTGGGCAGACATGAGGACCCCACACTAGTAGAATGAAATATCTTTTGATATCCATTCTTATCTTTGCATATTGAGTATCCAAGCTCATATTTTGTCTCCAAAATCTCAGATCTGTACTAGCGCTTACTTTTTATAGTGGAATCATATATTATCGTTCACGCACATAACAAGAAGTTGCAAATGGTGCATTCTCTAACCATACACTTTGTATTACTGAAAAAATACACAAATAAAAGATTAAATTTAGATGTTTCCTCGTTAGTTATTGTTGCAAGTAGTGTATTATTATTTCTTATCAATTGGAACAACACCCTTACAAGCCCCATATCTCTTATTTCACAATTTCTTTGTCAGATACCTGATCTCCCAATGAGTAGTGGTACACCGTATCACAACAGATCTTAAATCATTACACATTTTGTGAACCCCCAATTACTTCTTGTCCTATTCTTTACCTCCTCATCCGCAACATCTAACAAGACTGGCTTTCACAACTACATTTGGGCATGCCCAGTAGGACACTCAATCCTAGTCATTTTATGTTCAACCTATCCACCAACTGCTATGCTCGTGTTTGTTTCTCTAAGCCCTTTGATATATGTATTTTGATCTCTATCTATGCATCCTGAGTCTTGTCAATGGTCTCACAAGGTTGGAGCCCATGCAATACTAGCAACTCCTACTAAGCTCATCCAAGAGGACCAAGCTGTTCGAGAATTGAACTACCCCAGTTTCATAAGCAATTCCTGCACAAGGCATTAGCAGCAGAAACACAATTGAAATATATATAGATAGCAGTATAATATAAACAAGGAATGTCAACTGCAAGAGAATGTTGAGACAAGCTGGCACAAACAGTCACTTTATTAATTAAAAAAACTAGCATGCACTAGAAGTAACACAGGAAAGGTTGCTAGAATGGACCACACAAACATTGAAAGATGTCACAAACGTAATGAAGTTGGGAAAACATGCACTAGAAGTGCATTCAAATCTAGACAACAATAAAAAGTCCCTAGACAATATTCAAAATAAACTAGAAAAACTTACCGTGGCAAGGCACTCAAAAGAAGAACTCAATATTACTTTTGATTCAAAACCAACTTCCTTCAAACAAGCTGAAAAGCTTAATGCATGGAGAAAGCAATGAAAATTAAATATGATGCGTTGGTCAAGAATGGCGCTTGAGAGTTGATTGATCCTCCACTAAATGATAAACCCACAAGCAGGATTTTCGAAACAAAAACAAAGCAGATGGCTCCCTTGAAAAACACAAAGCAAGGCTTGTCACAAAGGGATATGCTCAAAAATAAGGTATAGACTATGAGGAGACCTTTGCACAAACAATGAAATGGACCACCATTTGGGTTTTCTTGGCTTTGGTGGCACAAAATGGATAAAAAGTTCATTAGATGGAATTGTAAACTGCTTTTTTTGAACTGTGATCTCAAAGAAATAAATTACACGACCTAACCAAAAGGTTTTACAGTTGAAGGTGAAGAACACAAAGTGTGTAGGTTGTTAAAATCATGTATGGTTTGAAACAATCCCCAAGAACTTTGTACAAAAAAATCACTAAGCACCTCTTGAGCATGAAATTCAAGAATTCTGAATTTGATGAATTTGAAGATGCAACTCTTTTTGTGAAGTCAGTTGACAAAAGAGTTGTATATGTGGATGATTTGCTCATGACAAGAAATAATGAAAGGTACAACGCAAAAGTAACAGCAGAATCAATGAAAGGTTTTTAAATGACAGATTTGGAACGTCTTCATTACCATTTGGGTATTGAAGTGACTCCAAAATCCAAGTATATTTTCATCACACAATAGAAGTGTATTGGTGAAATTCTAAGCAAATTTGGAATAACAGACTATTTATCATTTAGTATGCCCATGGAACAATATATAAAGTTGATATTAGATTATAATGCAAATTTTGAAGGTGCAACTAAGTATACAAAGCTCATTGAAAGTCTGATCTATGTAACCACAACTAGACCAAATATTTATTTTATCATTGCCATTCTCTCTAAATTCATGCAACAATGGAGAGAAAGTCACCGGGTAGCAGCAAAGAGGGTTCTTTGATATTCAAGGGAACTCAGGATTTTGGGCTAAAATACTCCAAAGTAGCAGATTTCAAACTAGTTGGATATTTAGATTCAGACCATGCATGTGATTTTGAAGATGGGAATCTACTTTAGGTTTCCTGGTGAATTTAAGATCAACAATCATGACTTGGAAGTCAAAAAACCTTTCTTTAGCAAAAGCAAGAATATATGACAGCTTCAATGCAACAAGGAAAATATTGCAGCTGAAAAGGATTCTTGAGGATTTGCAAGCAAAATAGATTTCACCATCACTCATGGTTAACACTTCTGCAATCAAAATGGCAAGAAATCCAATATTCTACAGTCAGACTAAGCAGATCAACACCAAATTCTATTCGAGTTAGCTCTATGTAAAGATGGTAGTGTCAAACTGCAAAGCAATTAGCTGATATGCTAACAAAAGTGTTTGGAAAAGAGAGATTTAAAAAATTCAAAGGCATACTTAGTCTCAATATAGCCCCTGATTGAGGGGTAATGTAATATTATGTATATAATCCTAGGTTATAGTTCAATAAAAAAAAAATTTGTAGAATCTAAACAGTCATGCAGAAGAGGATTGAAAAATCATCTAGGAAATGAATTGAATGGTCACTCTTTGTTGATAAATATGTACATTGTATCTCTTTTGAAATGAATACAATTTTCAGGTTTGCATTTCCATTTTGGTTTTCATTTTCAAAGTCCAATTTTCTTGCCTGACGGATTTGCTTTCAAAAATAATGATTGGAGGGTGCTTTGGATTAGATTATCTTCTTTGAGATGTAACAATATTTTCCACTCAGAAAAATTACCAAATAAGTAGTTGTCAATATCCTTAGAATTGTAAAGTAACTTATGATCCCCTTGCAAGTTGACTAGGTTGTTATATAGCCCACTTTAAATTTTGTTCCAAGAGAAGACTATGCCCTAATATAGATAAACATATGAGGTTTGAAAGAGGCCCAACTAAATTTTGGCAAAATAGTCACCTCCAAAAAACTTGTCATTAATCTGAGAAGAAGCATGATTATTCATACAATCCCTTATAAGGCTTGTCTTATAAAAGCTTCATCAATCCATATATATTTAAGCAACCATCAAGGAAATAATTATGTATATATGATGTCTTATCAAGATTCGACTAAATTGTTTATGAGCCAAACTCACTCACCCATATTTCATTAGTTGTTCATACAAACCCATCTCTAATGAGCACGAATAGTCCACTCGGCACTCATTACATCTAGGTAATGTTCACAGAAGTGAAACATCGAAACTTCTGAAGACTTCACCCATCCCAATACTATTTTGATTCAAGCACAATTAACCATGGAGTCTAACCCAAGATCAAGCCTACTTAGCTTGCTAACTCATCTGCAAAACCTTATGCAAGTGTTGTGCCTTATGAACCGCTCATTATAGAGCCCCTTTAGCTCCTTCACCCCTAACTTCAGTTAAATGTAATTAGTGCTAAGTGGACCATTGATGCTCCTAAGAGATGGGTTTGTGTGAATCACTACCCATAAAATATAGGTCAAGGATTTCGACGCATAAACTAAGCAGTTGAACCCTGATAAATATCAGATTTTGACACACTGGAAAAATATCTCTTACTTGTCAATTATGTATATGTGCACATGCCCAAGAATAGGGTTGGTTTAATTAGGCCCAAGAAGCATTTGATTTAATAACACCCAACTCATGATAGGATTAACAATTTAAATTATGATAGAACTGCAAAAAGCAACCCATGTTTTTTGGCTGCATATTAGGAGATAGCAAAGGCCATTCAGTTGTTGCAAACATGCTGCATATAGAAAATTCTAACAAGAATATAACTCAGGGAATAGCACTGTGAATGGTGCCTGAAAATTGCCCTTGACAGAGGTAAGAAGTTGATCTTTGTTGAAGGCAGCTCACTAAATTTAACTGAAGCGGTAAAGGAAACCTAGTAGAAAGCTTAGCATATAAATTTGAAGTCAAGGGGGTTAAGACATGCCAAACCAAACTGGACAGCTCTGACTAAATCGTGTCCAACAAAACAGAAACAAGATAACAAATTTGGTCAACAATCAACAATCAAATCATGGAAGGATGAGAAGAGCATGGAAGAGATCATGATGTTCTTGCTCCCTTGATGAAATGCAAGGTCTTATATCCAAGAACCATGACCAGTAATGTTATTTCTTCATAAGTGTGGGTAACTTTGACATAAATTTCTTATGCATGTTAAGGAAAATATTATGTATTTAAGACCAAAAATTTAAACCTCATTTTCTCTACGACTAGCATAGCAGCACTAATGTATTGAATGGAGCATTTTGCAGTCATGGGTAGGAGGTTCACATGTCTAAGTTTTAGTGGGGGCATTAGTACCAAACCCTTATCGATAGCTCCAACAGTTCCTCTGATCTAGACTGTTTAAAGACAGCAAAAAATGGGGAGCGGTATGTCCAAGGCCAGTGCCCAGGCAGTGATCTCTTCTGCTAACATTGGATCCTGTTTTCTTTGTTAATGGAGAATTCAAATATACTTGTGATCAGGTTAGTTTCAAGTGAAGGGTGATAAATACCCTATGCATGCATGTTGATACGACTTTGCAACAGCACTAGGGCACACATTTTTAATTAACTGTTGTCCTTGACAGATTCAATATAAATTTGCAACAGCCAAGGCACAGATTCAATCAACAGTTACCTAAATAGATCCTTAAATATGACTGAAAGAAAAGAAAATAAAGAGGTACCTTGAGAATCTAAATGTGACTGAACTCTGACTGAACTCGGTCATAGAATTTCTGGTCAATGCATTCTTGGATATCCTTCAGTAAGTATGGTGTAACTGTATATGGCTTGAGCGTCACATATGATTTCAGTATTCAGGACAGATTAAGCTCTGATGAACATAAGTATGTGCATGTCTGTGTATTAAAATTTGATTAGTGCATAATTTATAAAAGGTATATGGTCTGATGACATGTTGTTTGAAAATGAGAACTTTGTGATTTATCCTCAATGCATGAAACTAAGTTAAAAATAAAAGGGTAACAAAAGAAAACATAATGTTTGGTTATGATATCCTATGAGATTAAGTTTTAACAATGCTAAATTTCTCGCTAGGGTAAAACTTCATCCCAGTTTTGATTAAAATGCTGTAAATTGAAATGTCATGTAAGCATAATGCATATCTGATTTACTGCCTTTAGTGTAACATCATTTTATAAAGATTATTAGTCTAGGTGAAGTCAAGAGATAAGCTTTCAATCAAGAATACGTAACAATAACATACAATTTTTCTAATTCAAGTGTTTTGTTCTTTGTTACTCCCTGGATTGTTCAGCCATGACTCAGCAACAGCTCTTTCAAAGTGGTCAACAAGGATTTCATCCTTCTTTGTCTCTTTACTTTGACGCAAACTAGAGCCATGTTCTCCACCAGCTCCTTTGTCATGATGTTTTTATTGATTCATTTCAATGGGAACCTTCCTTTTACATGGCCATTTCTTATTGCATCATCTTTCTATAGTAAGATAAAGGTAACATTAAATAAAGGTAACATTAATTTTAAGCTCAAAACCTAGCTAGCGTAACTAATGCTAGAATTCACATTTTAAACCCCTTAGGTTTTCAAACAAAATGAGGCTCATCAATCTACCTACCGACATATCAAGGATTTTCATATTTGCACCCACCCCACTTCATTTTACACATTGTTTCTTCTTAGCTTCGGATTTAGATACTTGTTCTACAGTCCATCGTAATGCATGCAAGTGCTTCTGGCTTTAACTGCACAAAGATTTAGATAATTCGTTTCTATTAATCGGGGTTCCTTTCAGCACTTCTAATTGACTTTATGACTTGTTTTACCGTTATGCATGGTAGCCAGCTTTGGAATCATCTCAGACTTGACAAGACAATATGTCAATCTAACTTGAAAATGGCCAAAAATGGATGAAAACTCAAGCTCGTCAAAATGAGGCCTTTGACCTACAAATGGAGGATTCCATATATTATCAAGGAGGTCAAGTCTTAGGCTTAAACTCAGAATATCATTAAAATTTCAGCCTAGCAAGTAACAGAGAAGTCATGTTCAAGCAAAAGCACAATCAGTAATGGCTTTACCATTTTCTGACTTGGGGTGATTTATAGTGCCAATAGATAAATTACCTGAAGCACCAGCCTTGGCTTGCCCAGAAAAATTGTTGATTAAACCTTACTGGGGCATTTATCCGCAAGGGAGCTTAGAACTCAGACTCCCTAATAAGTGTGAATCAGCTTTTAAACCTAAGCTTCATCAGGTTAAGATAAAAAAATATATAACAATAAGGCAAAGTGAATACTATCATAATGACATAGGTTCAATTCTTCAAGCCCTGACATAACCTTCTAATAATAAAAGGGCTACGTAAATGCATGTAAAAACCTCAGAAGACTCAATGCATGTTTTGCAGAACATTTTGAAAATATGCATATCATTAAAGACATAATATTTCCACAGTTTATAACGTATTGTAAAGCTTCTGGAAACAACTGTGTATAGCTCTTTTTTAAATCAATTTGCATAGTACAATTGTTTCAAGAAGCTTTACAATTTACATTATGCATATTCTCAATTATAATTTATAAACTGTCGTAGTTACAAACTACATTATCCCCATGCGTTAAAAAGGGGGTAAAAAAGACAACAGGTGAACATGCACTAATTTGCCATGAAGTGAATTTTTAAAAGAGAAAGTAACAAACCAGCTGTATCACGATAGGTTTCCCATTGATAATAAACTAAGTAACTAAAACTCATGAGCACCCGACAATATGACTATTACACTGGCACTACACAGTGAAGAAAGAAAGTCACATTTCAATTAACAACAAACACCAAAAGAACAAGTAATAATAGAATTTGAAGGAAAAGATTTCATACTATAAGCGGCAGAGCAACCCCTTACTATGGCCAAGCCTCTAAAAATATTTGTTTCTAAAATGACGTTACTGAAATAAACTTACAACATCTGAAAAATAAAGCAATTTGTCATCTTTTACATTCCATTTTAACAACTCAGAGGATTGTTCAAAAATTCTTTGAAAACAGTAAATGACTACAAACAAAAAAAACTTACAGAGAAGACGTTTGATTGGAAGAATCCCCACACATTGAAGTGGTGGCGAAATGGAACTGCCTTGCAGCAGAGGATTGCTGAGGAAACATCGACCGACTCCAACTAACGCATAATCAAATTGCCGTCAACTGACAGTCATTAAAATTGCAGATAAGTAGGGAAGAAGATGAAAGATAAGACCCGAATCTTTTTTTTTTACCTGAGCGGTCAGGGAAAGATAACAATTTATGTAAATCCTTGTAAATTCAGCTGACAGATTTCTGAAAATTGACGCCCAAATTGACGGGAATGCGAAAGAGCGTTGAGAGATGGCGGAATTGTATTTCAGAGAAGCCCTGCTCTCCTCCCGCGATCCTCTTCAGTGAAATCGAAGGCCCAAATTGTTTGCTTGCACGCCTCTCCGCCGTTCGATTTCTTAGGTTTTTTTATTCGAATTGTAAGATTGCTAAAATTTTAACGTAGCACTACCTAGGCGCTGACGAGTGGCCTTAAAAATATCAAGATACCAAGTCCTTTCGCACTCCAGAGATTTTTTTTTTTTTTTTTTTCTCAAATTATAGGAAAAAAGTTACAACTTGTCAAATTTAAAAATAATCAATAATTGGATTAAAGCTATAAGATTTCCACAACCCATTCAAATCTTATATGCAAGAGAGTTTAAAGAGTTGAATCCGGGAGTGTGATTCGAAGATGCAAGGGAGTTTAAGGACTCCATGACATCATCAGGATGCAAGTGAGTTTAAGGAGTTGAATCACGAAGTCATCAGGATGCAAGAGAGTTTAAGGAGTTGAATCAGGGAGTGTGATTGGAAACGTTGATGGTTAAAAAAAATTCACACAATCAAATGCGGAAACTGCATACAAGGCAAAAAATAATTAGATTATAGAGATATCCATTTCAATTTTATTTTGAGATTATAATATTTTTTGAATATTATGAAGAGAAGAGTATGTAATTAAGACAATTAAAATCATTACAGATTGTGCAAATTAAAATAATTAGGACAATTAAATTAGAAGTCATTCTTCCACAAAGATTTAATCAATCAAATCATTTAGAAGTCAAACCTAGTCCAAAGAATGTAATGATGGATAGATAGTATTTTTTTTTAATTTATCAAAAAGTTTTCATTTAATTTTTTTTATATGGAATAATGTATTAATAAATAAAATTATATTGATGAAGGGCAATCATGGACTCCCAAAAAGACACATCAGCAGCCTAAACCAACATCAAGACTCAAAACTAGCTAAATAACAATTGGTCTACCAACAAGACAATTGAAAGTAGTGCTATAATATTAACTTGAAAAAAGTATGCAACACACAAACTCTTTGTTGTACTGCTAGAAAGTTCCCATTTAACTGGTAAGGATGATGGTGTATTTTTTAATCATGATGTCCATGAAAGTTTATATTCTTTGGAGGTAGGACTGGACAAGGTTTGACTATTGTATGATGTGATGAATTGAATCTTCCTACTCTCCACTTCATCCAAAATCCCTCCTATAAAATACAAATACAAATCTATATACTCTATCATAATATTCACATAATATTTAATAAAATTTATATTGATAAAAGTAATATTATCATACACCTTTTTTTATTGGAGATACTATTTCCATTTAAATTATAAATCTAAAAAAAAAAATGCTTTCAAAATAACATCTCTCACCTTATTTTACATAAATTTTATATGTGTAATAGTACTTCCATTCATATTGAAGGGATATATATGCAGCAGTTACAACAAAAGAGAATCAGATGCAAGAGTTTGCAAATTCGGAATAAAACAATAATTTATACATTTATCGAATTTATACATATAATAAAAATAATGTATAATATGTAAATAATTTTATTTACTAAAGTGAATAGTTATTTACTTGCACTCTTGTCGTAATTCGATCGTAGTGTTTGATTAAAATGTTGGCAACATCAATACGGTCAAATTCAAAAGAATATAAAGCAAATAATTTTATTTACTAAAGTGAATAGTTATTTATTATTTTATTTACTAAAGTATATAGTTATTTCACTAAAATTATTTTATAAATTATTAAACTTTTTTATGTATATCATGTATTTTAATTGCTTTGTATTTTTATTATTTTTATATATGTGACATTCTTTAATATTTTTGTTAACATCTCCTCATATCACATTCCAACTCCTACACTTCACCCATTCTATGACTCTTAATTTTTTTTGTGTATATACATATATGTAACAAATAAAATAAAATAATTCAAATATAATTATACTTACATACATAATAATGCTTTATATATAATATATATAAATAGATAAAAGTAATATTACTATACATATATATTATTATATAATATAATAAAATTAATTTGTATATAGATAATATATGTGATGTTATATTTTATACATTTTATGCACACATTTTATAGGGAATGTAATGTGTGAGGATGCTAATAAACTAGCATACTTCTATGGGAATATCATTATGAAGACGCTTATTTTTATTTGTTTACATTGCACTTTCTTTATTGACTTTATTTTTATTGCAAGAGAGTTCAAGGAGTAGTAAGATGGATTGCAATTTGAAACGTTGATGGTTAAAAGTTTCTCACACAATCAAATTAAGAAACTACAAACAATATTTGAATGGATTGTGGAAATCTTATAGCTTTGACACAAAGATTGATTTTACTATTTGTGTACTTTATGCACTTTATGACCTAATTTACCTATACATGTTCCGTATGAATCCTATATAGCCCTAATTAAATCTTGTAATGTCCCATTTTGGTAGCTAAGTAAAATTAAATAATTAATTAATTAAACTATAAAATCCCTTAAGTATTTGAGCCAAATTTTCAACTTTCCAATCTTATAATTTTATCAAATAGTTGGAATGAAAACCATGATGTAGAGTTTCATATTTTAAACATGTTTGGTTGCTTCTTAATTTAATTTGAGATTTAAACATAACATTTTCTAGACTTGAAAGGTTTATACATAAACAAGAACAAAGACTTGAAAGGTTTATACATAAACAAGAACAGAGGCAATATGACAATATCTCAACAATCTTTTCTACAACTAGAACAAAATTTCAACTTTAAATTTAGAACAAAGATTCAAATTGTTCATATGCTAACCTTGATGGCCAATATACTTCTACCTTGTTTGAAGTCAAACAACAACATAGCAATCTAGACATGAATAAGGTATGCTTGTCTTCCAAGTAATACTTAAAACACACCCAAATATGGTTTCTTGCAACAAGGTTAGTACTGCAATTAGGGTGTGCACAGGATCATGGGGGTCCAAACTAGGCCCTCAAGTGGCAATTAAATTTCAAAAAATCTTAGGCAACTTGACATAAAAATTTGAATAGTTTATTAACATAATTTGAAATAAATGTAAGAAAAAAATTTGTAGTAAATTAAATCTAGTTTATAGGCTACTAGATGTTTTTTGGAAAAAAATTAAATCTATTTGGTGAAAATTGAACTTTCAATGCAGTAGTACTAAAATTTCAAGAAAAAAATAAAAAGTAGGTGTATGTCTGCAAAACACGTAAGTACAATCAAAACATAATATTTTTTCTAAAATTTTCAATATAAGTAAAGGACACATGTCTAAACGTGTCACATTTTTTTAATAATATTTTGGCAAGTAAATAATTAATTATAAATTTTTTATTTGAACTTTTTAAAAATAAAAAAATGTGTTTGTCTGCAGACCATAACTTGGTAAAAAAACCCATGAAATTCATTTTTTTATTTATTCATGTAGTAGATGAAGCATAGAATGTGCAACATTTTTCAGATTTGAAAAATGTTTGACCATGTTAAAGTTGTAGATGTTTTTCAATCAGCCTATAAATAAGGACTTTAGACATAATGTGTGTAAATAATCAATAATAATTATTTATTAAATTCAAAATCATCAACCACATGGGCGAAATCTAGAAAACCAAGGAAAACTTGAAAACATGTTTTTTGTGTTGTCTTTCTAGGTTTGGCACTTCCAAGTCAAATCCCAAAGCAATCCTGAGGGAAATTCCAAGGTTGCAGATTTTTTTCAAAGAAACAAATCTGTTAATGATGAATATCTGTTACTAACAGATATCCGTTTAGAGCACTAGTTATTTAACTTTGTTTTTAATAACTAATTTGTTATGTCAGCTAAATATTTTGATAATTATTTTGTTAGTCTATAATATATAATATAGTTTAATATCATATATAATAAATGATATTAATATATAATATATATTAATTATCATATATGCTTGATATAACATTCTATTTTATAAATATATTTTTATATCTCTAAACCTCTCTCCCCTAGGCTCTCTCTCTCACACACACACACACACCTAGATCTCTCCTCTCACTTTCTCCCTCTCTCATTCTCTCTCCCACACACACACCTAGATTTCTCTTCTTCTCTCACTTTCTTCCTCCCTACGTCTCTACCTCTCTCTCTCTTTATATATGGCTCCCTCCCCCCTTCTCTCTCACTTTCTCTCTTAGCTCACTATCTCTCTTAGCTTTATATGTATTACTAATATATAAAGATATTATTATATATTAACAATTTAAAAAATATTTACAATATGAAATAATGAATGTTTGTTATGTATTTCATTTTTTTGGGCAAAAAACCTTTTTGGTGCCCTTCATGCTGCCTTTGGTGTCAAAATTGATTAAAAATGAATAATTGTTACTAACGAATATTCATTTGTTGCTCCATATAAAGAGGGATAAATTGATTGTTTTGAGCATTTCAACAGTCCTCACATTCTTTTCTTTGTCGAAAAACTCATTATCTTTATCTATATCAAACAAAATTAACCTTTTGGAGCACTTGTTTACACAAATCTCAAGCATACAATCATTTTTTGAATCTATTTGGCAAGTGTAATGGGGGGCAACAGTCATCGAAAATAAAAACACAAGATAAAACCTACAATAGGAGAATTTGAAGCTTATAGAGAAAAAGGAAGAAAGAGAAATTGAAAATTGAACACATTCAAGAACCCCAAAATGGTTAGTTGAAATTGATGAGAATATAATTGAAAATCTTGACGAAAAAAAGGTCAACTCAAACCATTCGATTGTGAGCTACAATTTTTTTTATGAACACTTTAGCAATAAGACATTGACTGGACAATGTCAGCTTTCTGTGTAATTGCTAAAGAAACGATATATGAGACCTTTGCTAAATAAGTTAAAGATTCGTGTGAATAAAAAATATGAGAAAATGTTATTATTGTTAAAAATATGTTCAATGCACTCGATTCTATTGAAAAGAATATTAAGGTAAAAGACAAAAGAGTTTCCCAAAGAGTAATCACAACCTCACTAGTAAGCCATCATTTAAGGAAGGCTCATTTAATGAGGCAAACTTGTCTTGATATGAACCTAAATCATAAAACATTATTTAGAGCACTCAGAAGAAAAACAAGAGTAGATGGTCCTCTTCAAAACGATACATGGTATTTTACTGGGAGGCTTTCGCGTGTTGACAAGAAGCTAATCAAGAACATAAAGGATGAAATTCAACAATTTTGGCACTCTAATTCCAGATTATCGCCCAATGTGAAGGATGTTTTAAAGATGAGAATTGGTAAGAAATATCGCGCACCACATCGTAAACATTTCTTAGAATGCAGCTAAACAATTTTATATAAATAATTTTGTGAAAAATACCCAACTTTGCAAATCTCTCAAAGGGCTTTTGAATCTTGTAGGTCATTTTATTGTATACCTCTTGAAGTTCATAATACATGTTGTAATTACCATGTAGATTTTTCAATGTATCATTATTTATTATGCTATATCCATTCTACTTTGCATACTAACAAAATGTTGCAGGAGCATGGTGCAACGCAACATCCTATTTCATCTAGGGACTTGTTAGATTTTTTGATTTTTTTTATCAATAATGGGCATACGCCAATAATATATTAAGTTTCAAAAAGAGATTACATCAGACAAATAACCAAGTCGAGCTCTGCTCCATACCCAAATACATGTTACAAACCAAATAAATGAGGCTATGTTAGCCATTAACCCCACTGAAAAAGTCTAGATATTACTATTTAGCCTATTTGCAAAAACAAGACTTTATCATTTGCAAAATGACCTTATAGACCATCCATAAACTAGAGAAAAAGATTGTATATATGACCAAATCGAAGACACATATTCATTACAGACTATTACTTAATTCAAGGGATGAAAACAAAATCCTCGCAAATAGACTATATCTATATCTATATGAACTAGAGCTTCATGCCACCACCAAGCCCTCATGGGAAATCCTGAGATTTACCTTTTTTCTTTCCTTTCTAGTCACATAACCTTTGATCCACAAACTCACACTCCTTGTGTAGAGGAAGCTTGGGTTTTGGTGCAGAGGAACAACCCACCTTGTCCTTAGCCATCCTAGGAGGATTTGTTGCCATCATGGCAGAAGACTGTGGTCTTCCCCTTTTCCTAGAAGATTGTGATACTTCCTCATTCTAAGTGACATTAGCACTGGTATCGGCCACAAAGGGTTCTTAAACCTCTTCCCATAGATAATTCTTCCACCACTCATCCCCAGATGTTGTCTTCTGATTCAACCACTTCTAAAGAAAGTCAATATTTTTTGTCATGGCCGACTTCCTCTCCTCAAAGGCGTGTTTTTCCTTCATCAAAAGCAATGGGCGCTTTGCTACCACCCTCTTGTTGCCACGATTATCCCTTTGCCCTGTCTTTATATGATATTCCTTAGGGTAAGGAATCATAAACTCCTCATGCACATTTTTTACGACATCATTCAAATCACCAAGAAGCTCTTTCTAAAAAATTCCTCGGCACAATTTCAAATCCTCATATTTTGGCATACCCATAACCAAAAGAATAGAAATCAAAATAGTAGGGATATCATTGTCGATTCTAAACCTATGTTCTATATGGATGCATTCATCCCCAAGAATTTGTATAACTGCCTGAATAGCCAAATCATCCAAGTCATTAGTAATCCTGCACCGCCGCTTAGGGATTATTTCACCTAGAAATGTCATTTGCCACATTTCATTTCTCTGACTTGAGATGCATAGAAAACTCCATCCTTGGAAGACCCTAGCTGCTTCCTTTGGCTTCAAGAATGCTTTGAGAATTGAAGACTCAAAACACTCCTTTGTAGCTCCATTGTCCTTCGATGAATTTATTTCACATGTGTTATTCTAGATCACCATCCTTCCTCGTTTTTCCATGATGGCCCAAAATCTTTAAACAATTGGTGAATTTGCATCTTCACACAAGTCTAGATCATATCAAATTCCATAAATAATTTCCTTACTTTGATGCACTGCCTTTTCAGAAGATGATCTATGCCAAGATTGCAATCATTAATTACCATGCTTAGAGTAATATGATGTCTCATTAGATTTGCTAGTTTTGTGGCCCAACTTGTAACATCATGAATATCTAATGAAGTTAATGCCTTTTCTTTCCACTAGTCTAATCATCTCTGAGATGCCAAGTGTCAACCGATACCCTACTTATGTGGCTAATCTAATTAGCATATGCTCTTATAATCCTTCCCATGTGCACCCAAATTAGCCAGCCTGTCTGCCTCTTGATTAATTTCTTGATAGATGCGGTTTATAGTGAAATCTTCAAATCTCTCAATTGCTTTTAGAGCTCTATCCAAAAGGCCTTTTAACTTCCAATTGGGAATGTTTGTGGTCTTGACAACATTAACTACTAATGTCAAACTGCCTTCGATATCAATTTTTGAAATGCCTAACTAGTGACAAAGGTCTAGTCCATTGGTAAGGGCCTGAAATTCAACTTCATTATTAGTTGATGAGCCCAATGACGAAGCCCATTCTGCAATTGCCTTACCCATCCAATTATGAATCATGCATCTTGCCCTAGCAAACCCGAGGTTCCCATGAGATGCCATATCAAAATTCAATTTGAACCAACCATATTTGGATGGATTCCATTTAGCCTTAGATCTTGCCAATTTGCTTTTTGAACCTCTGCCCTAAGAAAAGGAGGTAATTTTAGATCAAACCAATTTTTTTTGACTTGATTGTCCCGTTCTAGAAATGTGGATTTTTTCTTAATATGGTTGAGGTTTTTGTTGTTTACCACTTGTACGATCGAGGCTTCAATCTTCATCCATACTTGTTCACTTTCCATGAAGGACTCCTTGAATATTTGTCTGTTTCTCTCCTTCCAAAGTTCCCACACCACTATTGAGGGGCTACATATCCATAAATTATGAAAAAGACTATTCTTGTATAGATCTGGCTAGCTAGAGAATAATATTAAAATGTCACTAGGAAGTGTCGAGGACCAATCAAGCTTAGCACATAGCCACGACCATCATTGTTGGGCATAAGGGCACCGGAAAAGAATGTGGTTGATGGATTCTTCTACTTTCATGCATAAGCTAAATCTTGAAGGACCCTCATAACCCATTCTTCTGAAAGTTTATGTTGTCAAAATCCTTTCCTGGGAGTCTACCCATGCAAAACCCTCACCTTTGGTAGACATTGTTTATTCCAGCATAATTTTATAGGGAGACGAAGTGCCTCTAATTGGTATTCTTTTCTTATGGTTTTGTATCCATATTTAGTATTATACTGGTCTATTTTAGATATATTGACCAAATCAACTGATTTTAACCTTCTCTAATATTGATTTTCATGTCCTTCAACACTTGATGTAGTTGTTCTAGCTCAACAACATTCATCTGCATACCATTCGTGTCTCTCCACTTCCATCCTCCAGATATGGAGCCAATCTCTACTTCTATGTAGTCCCTAACACAAGCTCCCTGGTGCTACTTGAGATAGGGCTTGAGTCTATATGTATTCATCAACTTATCAATGGTAGGGTACCCCCTAGGAATTTCCCAGAACAATGTTGAACGTCCATCAAAAATATCCCAAGAAAGGTGTTTGAAGATGATTAGTTTGCAATCTAGAATAAAATTTCATACCTTTGAGACCCTAGGAGGATAGGCCGATATGAAAATACCACTTTGCTCTTCACTAGATAGGTATTTTCTACGTAAGATCCTTGCCCTTTTAAGATGTGAGTGTGTATACATTTTACATGCAAGCTTTGCTCCCAAAGCTTTATTATGCTGAAGCTGATTCCTGAGATCCATTCCTCCGTCTTCTTTTGCTCTACACATCTTTTTTCATGAAATCATGGTAAACTTATTTTTCTCTTCCAACCCTTGCCTAAAAATCCTTCTCATGCATTGAACCAAGCTCTTGTTTACTCCATTGGGAAGGGCCAAGAAAGAAGGCAAATAGATAGGTAATGTTGAAGGATCTGATTTTAGGAGTACTATTTGTCTTGCCCATGACAACCATTGGCCCCTCCATGAAGACAATCTTATCTCTATCTTTTCCTTAAGGGGATCCCATAGCTTTGTGTTTCTTATTCCTTTGTCTAATGGGATGCCTAATTATGGACATGACAACTTGCCTACTTTACATCCCAGAATCATGGTAATGTCTAATTTTGTTCTTTCATCCAGATTGAAGAAGTAGATTGTTGACTTTTCTTTGCTTACTATTTGCCTTGATGTATTTTCATACTTCTCTCGCAACATGTTGAATTGTCTAGCCTCCTTTCTCTTTCTTGCACGTAGGAGCAAATTGTCATTTGCAAACTGTTGATGAGCTAGAGGGTCTAGGCCCCTTGCAACCTTGATTCCATCCAATTGTCCTCTGATCCTGGCCTAAGTGATAGATCTACCCAATGCCTCAACCATTATAATGAAAAGGAAAGGGGATAATGGGCCCCCTACCTCAATCCTCTAGTTATCTCAAAGTAACCCTCTGGGATTCGTTTATTAGGATTGATATCCTTGGACATGAAATGCAGTTGTAAATCCAATTATATCACTACCTACTGAATCCAAAAGCCTATGGGCATTTACAGAGGAATCTCCAATCTACCTTGTCAGAGGCTTTTTTGATGTCTAGCTTGATAATCATATTGGGCGTCCTATTAAGTTGAATTGAATGGATCGTTTCTTGGGCTGTGATGACAAATCTTGTTTACTCTTCTAAAATTATCATGTGCAAGACTTTTTTGAGTTTGTTAGTTGTGATTTTGGTTATTAGTTTGTATAATTTGTTGCATAATGAAATTGGTCTGAAATCATCCCAACTTTCGAGATCCTCCTTCTTTGGGATCAAGGTTAAGAATGTGTTATTCACTTCTTTGAGAATTTTGCCTAAGTGTCTAGCTACCTCCAATGCCTTTGTCACCTCTTCACTAGTTATGTACCAACACTTCTAAAAAAAAATGTCGGGAACCCATTGAGCCCTGAGCTTTGTCCAAGTGCATTTGAGATAGAGCCTACTCCACTTCTAGTTTAGTGGTTTTCTCATTAAGCATCTGATTTTGGTCTTCCTATACCATTGTTGAGATGTTTCTCATTAAATCTTCTTGATTTCTCAAATCCGATCCCTCCTAGTTGTTGAGTAGATTTTGAAAGTACTTGACCATGCACTATTTGCAATTTTCTTTGGATCTTCAATGAAGTTTTCATCCCCTTTTGATATTTTGAGGATTTTGTTTACAAATCATCTTTTCTCTGTGGTGTTATGGAAGAATTTTGTGTTGTTGTCCTCTTCATCCAACCAGAATTCCTGAGATTTTTTGTCTCCAATGAGTTTCTTCCTTCACCAATATGTCCTCATATTCTGAGAGGAGTCTTTTCTCTTCCAAATATCTAGATTCATCCATTCCTTCTACAATAACTTGTTCTTTCAGTAGACTTGTCTCCTCCTCAATCCTGATTTTCTCAAAGAAAATATCCTTGAAGTGTACTCTATTCCACTCTAGGAACTTTAGTTTAATTAGTTTCAGTCTTGATATTACACAAAATAGCTTAGAGTCTGCAAACTGGCCTTCTAACCACTATTGATTGACGAGATAGAAGAAGTCCTTGTCCTTCATCCACATTTTCTCAAATCTAAAAGCGCTTCTCATTGGTTTGACTTCCCCTATGGTGTCTAAAATTACTAGATAGTGATCTGAACCTAAGTAGGGGTGTATAGAATCTTTCAAGTCCTAGTTAAATTTTGTTAGGTCCCCAAACAGAAAGAACATGTCTAACTTTTCAGCAATGTAGTTGAATCCCAATCTTTTGTTATTCCATGTGAACTGTCCTTGTTCGACAGGAATCTCCATTAGCATGTTTCTACTTACCCACACTTTGAAATCAATATGAGATTGACCTAGCCTAGAATGACCACCAAACTTGTTTGATGGGTGCAAAATCGCATTGAAGTCATCTCCAATGATTATTTGTGCTAATGAATTATTTGAGATAAAACTATCTAACTCTCCCCATACTTCTCTATTCTCCAATGTCTAGGTAGGGCCATAGACATTGATTTGAATGAATCTTAGATTTGAGTTAACACTTTGAATCCAACTAGCCATCCAAGACCTTCTTGCTTCTAGCAAACTAAAGGCCATTAAACTGTATTTCCAAATTATGTCCAAACCACCTAACACACCCTCATCTTGCACTGCTTCTCCTTTCTAATTACCTAACTTCTTTATGTATGACTGTAAATCTTCTTTGAAAATTTTAGTCTCCTAAATTAACATTATATCAACATTAATCACAGAACATTGGCGCTGACTAAGCACCACTTGTTAGGGGCACGAAGGCCCCTAACATTCCATGTTAAGAGCCTCATGGCATCTGGGGGTGGGGGATCCCCTTCCCTGTTGCTAACAGTGTTGTGATTTTTATCTATCCTTCTAATAACCCATCTATCAATCTCAATTCCTACAAAGATTCCCGCCCTCTTTTGTTCCTCAAATTTTTCCCACGATCTGGCATTTTGAGACCATCTTCGTTTTGTAGAATGCCAAGATCCATATCCAATGGCTCATACTCCTTTTCACCCCAATCTCAAACCAAATCTAGAAAACCTTCCACTCTATCATTAGCCTCTTGCTCATCCAACTCCAAAATGTTTTGGATCAGACTATGTTTTTCTTCAATATCCTCATTATAGACACCTAAAATTAATATTTAATTAATTTAAGCTCGTCAACATAATTAATTTATTTAATTGTCTTATCCTTATTCCTCTTAGTGTTAATTAAATCCAATTTAATTAATCTTGTCACTATTAATTAATTTATCAAATAAATTAATTATTCCCCTATTCTTCTAATGTCCCTCCAATAATTATTTCCTCTAAACCCACTTAGTTAATTAATTTAAATTAATTAACCTATTCATGTGATTCCTACAAATCACTTATCTTAATCCCACTCAACCTAACTAATCCTTTTAGAATCTCTCATAATCATGCTTATCATTATTTCTCCAATTTTATATTCCCACTCATGTCACATCAACATTGAGTCTCTCAAAGAAATTCAAAAATCCCTCCATGCATCCTTATTTTGGAATTTTTAATTCCTCATTTTAAATTCAAATTTCCTTTCCCCTCTCTTCTCAAGGAATTTTATATTCTTGTTTATTTTACCAAAGCACCCTTGATCCATGCCATCTATTTCAAATCAATCTCAACCCTCCATAAGAAAATCGATCTTGGCCCTTCATTGGCCTCCTCCATAGCATTCTCATGCTGCTCATTTCTCTTCTATCTTCTTCCTTCAATCTTCCAATCCAAATCCATCAAAAATTCTATCAAATCTTATCAAATCCAATCCCTATTGTTGAGAAAAGGAGAGCAATCCACATCCCCATCAAGGACCAATCCAATCAAGCGAAGAAGGGGCGCATTCTTCACTTCACCGAAGGAGAAGGAAAGATAGGAAGGTATAAGTGTTTTTATTATATGTTTGAATATTTTATTTGAATACTAACCACATCAATCCTACATTTTCTCATTTTCCCCTCTTCATTTTGGCACGCTCGATGGGACTCATGTCCCTAGAATTTAATCTTTTTTGGAGTTTTTGTAAGTTTTTTTAATCACAGGTGTCGAAACAGCGCGATCGACCGCCACATGATCAACGAGAGTGTTGCGGGAATAGCACATCCACCAGCAATGTCATCTTATTTCTTCTTCTCTCTTCTATTCTTCAACCTTTTGTTTTTATTCTTGATTTAGTACTAGAAAACACACTAAAAAGTAGAAAAACTTAAAAAATAAAAATAAAATTAGTTAGTTTTGTTTTTAGCTATCCTTTTTATTTTGGAAGTGTCATTTCAACGTGAGTGCTTCGCGGATAGCGCAGGCACTCTAACAGAATCTCGCCCATTTTAAATTTGAAAATTTGAATTTTTTTGTTTGACTAACTTGTTTCAGCGTGAGTGCACGCACTTCAATGCGACCGCCATCAAAATAGCACATCTGCCTCAGGTATATTCTGCATTTGTTTGAATTTTGTGTCTTTTATGCATTTTCCATTTTTCCTCTTCTTGAACCCCCTTTAGCACGTACGCAGACGTTTCAGCGGTTGTGCAAGTACTTCAACGTGGGTGTCTACAAAACAACGCAAGCGATGTTTCTGCAAAATTTTGTTTATTAATCAATTTTTTGAGTTTTATAGGTCCTGCTCGAGCGATCAAAGACATGATAAAAAACTACTAATCTGATTTTCTGCAGGTTGCCTAAGGAAATCCAACCAAACATTGTGTTTTTCTTAATCTTTTATTCTAGGCACCTAGATTCAATTAGGGGTAAAATAACCCTTGCTTTTTGTGTTTGAGGAAAGTGCAGAGGTAGGAGAGTATGCTCTTGTCTATATAGACAATCAGAAATCCTGACCCTCGAACCTTTTCTTGTTCTCTTGCATGTTTTTACCCTTAGCGGGCCTGCCCTCCCGATTTGCTTAGGCATTGGTGAGAGGGGAACAACCCAAGTGAGTATGGCTAAAACCCAATCATTCCAACTCACTATAATAAATAGGCCTCTTGGGATGAAAATTCAGGAGGATAGAGCTATTTGAGAGTTCACTCTCATATTGAGCACTTTGTAGGGCTCCTTGAGGTCTCAATCACACTTGCATGACTACATCTTGCTTAGTACTTTGTAGGGCTATAGGCCTCAATTGCGCTTGTGCAACTACAAGGAGTAGTCTTCGAATGAAAATCCATACTAAAACCCCTAGAAATAGAAGCCACATGATTCACCTCTGAAACGTGGATAATCTTTGTGCAAAAGAGATAGTAACTCCTCGAAGAGACTTGTCATATCATGCCCCGTTAGCATTTGGAGTCGGCTAATATGGTGTTAGGAATCCATTGTGTGAGACCCAACGACCGTATTCTGATTAGCTATTGGGTGTGTACCTGAGTCAGCAAGCAAAGGTTTTCATCCTCATCCAACTTCCTAAGATAACATGTTGTGTTTGGATTCTCTATGTGCCTCAAAGGCCAACGTGTATTCATTGCTTGATATCTTTTGCCAAGTCCATCATTCCTCCAACCAATCAATCCTCCCTCTTTCCAAGTTCCATCTTGTCACCATAAAATCCTTAATTCATTTCTCTCTATCCAAGTAATTCTCCAATCCCCAATCCACTTTCATCCATCCAAACAATCATCCTTCCTCAACCAATATTTTTGTCCAAATGATTCATCCAACTTTGGGTAACCTTCCCCTTTCTCATTATATATCCATTCTTTCATAATCATTCTTCTTCTAATCCAATCAATTCTCCAAAATTCCAATCAATCAAATTAATCCATCTTTCTAATCTGGTTATCCAATCCCTCATCAATCAATCATCCAATCCAATCTAATCCAATTCAATCCAATTTAATCCAATCCAATACAATCCAATCAAGTCCTAATCCAAGGACCAATCCCATCAAATCAAGTCCTAATCCAAGGACCAATCCAATCAAATCAAGTCCTAATCCAAGGACTAATCCAATCAAATCAAGTCCAATCCAAATCTAATACAATCAAATTCAATCCATTATCATTCGAAGCCAAGCCCTAATCCTCATATTCATCCAATTCTAATCTAATCCTTCATTCTCAACATGACTACCCATAATTTCAAAGCTTGGTATGAGCAGATGCTCATGGAAGTTCATGAACCACCTCAACTTTCCTACCAAGTCAATCCCATAATCTCTCATCCACCTATCGTACGTTCATCCATCCCACCTCAACACATTGCACCTAATCCCAATCCATATCATATCTCTTATCCTTCCTCTACCTTTGACAAGGGAAATCCATCTTATTCCCCATCTGTATCTCCATATTATCCCTCATCCACATATATACCTTCATCTCTCCTCCCATCTACATCCCAATCCCCATCCTTTTACAACACATTCATTACCTCTACTCCCCATCCAAATCCTTTACTCCATAGTCCTCCAAGCCATTATCCCAATCCTCCATCCAATCCTTATTCTCCATCTAATCCCCATCCTCCATCTAATCCTAATCCTCCACAATTCGTATTATCCACGTCCTCCAAATCCATCATCCATAATCTTATCCAAGACATGATAGCAAAGGAGACAAAATCCTTACCTCAAAACAAAGTTGCCAAGTCTCCTCAAGTCCTCCATCCATCCCAATCACCTCCACCTCAAAACAAATCGCAATACCCCACACTTCATGATACCCCCATTCCTCCATGTACTCACATCGAAGCTTTCGTATCCTCCTCCATCACACAATCCCCGCAACTCCAAACATGTCAAAATCTTGTTCCAAAGCATGCTAGCATAGAATCCTCCCCATATCATGGTGCATCTCCCTCCACTCCATCTAATGATCCCATCCCCTCCACTTCCTCTCATGATCACATGATCCCTACATCCAATCCTCTCTCACTATCGCATGATCCTCTTCCATCTCATGATCCAATCACCCCTCCCACTCCATCTCATAGTACCCTCCCAATCAAGATCAAAGTATCCCTTCATATCCATGTCATGATCCCAATTCATCTAAAGATCCTAATCTTCCTTCCACATCTCATCCCCTTCAAAATGGTCTCGCATCTTGTTTCTGAAATAATAAGGGTCCTCAAGCTAATGCTCAAGATGTTTCTACATCCTCTATTCCTCCTAAATCCAGAAGTCCTTCATGCAAATCAAAATCTCATCATCCCCCGTCATCCACATCCATTTTGGGACCCTGTATTCCAAAGCTAAATCCTACATTCCTTCCATCCATTTTGGGTCCTTACGTCCCTCCATTCACCGCTCCATCACCTCAAGTAATCCCTAAGCAATATCAAAAAAGGCACACATCATTGAATGTCTCCCAACACTCTCCTTCCATCATCCCACCATCCATAAAATCCTTAAGTCATTCGTCCTCATTCACCTATCCCATTGCCATTGGAAGCAATTTGGATGCCCAGTCTAAAAAGCATAAAGTTCAAAATCCACAAAAATCAAGGGATCAACATGTCCCCTCAAAACAACATGCTCAAAAGAAAAATATGATCCAAAAGAAAGAAAAATAAAAAAGGCCACAAATGCCCCAAAAGAAAAAATAAAAAACTATGGGGATTCCCAAACTACTCAAAGAAGCAACGCATCCCAAAGTAAAATTAAAATTGGCATCCAAACTTGCTAATCCAAAAGCTCCATCCATTCATAAATCAAACACTCCTCCAACTTCAAAATCCATTTTGGGTCCTTATGTCCCAAAATCCACCATCCCAACCCCATCATCCCCTTCTCCTATTTTAGGTCCTCATTTCCCAAAATCCACACTTTATCCTCCATCTAATCTAAAACACTCTCCTCCACTACCCCACCACCATTCAAGGTGTGTGCTAATGTTGATCTTCCACAAATTCTTCAAAACCCCATCCATTATCCGCCATCCATTTTTCACAATCCCATTTCGTTAGACTAATTCTTTGCAAATCCTTATCTTCCATCCCCTATCTATTTTATTGTTACCAACATTTGTGAGCATACCCTCAGTTCAAATAAATACTAAGGGATATCATCCATGGAGCTATATGCTTGAGTCTGTTGGCATTCTACACTCTAATGAGAATTGTCGATGTTGTCATTGATGACAACCAACTGGCAACCAATCGGAAACAAGTTTCTACTCATGCATCAGCAGGCACCGACACCGACATCCAGATCACACCAGAAATGAAGTATATCGACACTCAGGCCGACATGGGATAAAGTTTTTTTTATATGAATTATATTGTAATTATAATTAATTATTTGTAAGCCGACTTGGTATATTGTAAAGACTCATATATGTATGAGATCTCATAGGTCATTTTGTATGATGGTTGAATGTAATGAATAGGAAATTATTGTATGAGGTGATATAGTGGAGAAAGAAGGTTTTGGTTAAGGTATTTGACTGAGCTTAAACCGGTACTGAACTAGGCATTTGAGATGCTATTTTGAGCAGTATATTGTATTGGATTTAATTATCCATATTGTAGTCAGTGAGACTCTTTTGAGCAGTGCGCTCCTGGCAGTTGGCCTTCCTGCATGTGCAGGCCCCGATTGTAAGTAGTATTTATTTATATTGGACAGTGAGTAAATATTGTGGGTCATAAATCCCATCGATGTTTTTCCCACACCAGGTTTCCTCATTAAAATATCTTGTGTTATGGTGTGCATTTATGTTGTCTCTGTTATTTCTCTTTACTGCACTATTTCTTGTTTACCGGTACATTGTTTTGGGTTGCAAAGTTATAAATAAGTTCAAATATTTAACTAACTGGTTAGACACTGATTCACCCCCCCCCTCTCAATGTCTTTGGGATTGTCATTGAATCTAACAGAGTCCTCCCGTCCTCCTTCATGCATCCACTATCCACTCATCCTCATCCCCATCCATCAAAACCATTCCAAAAAAAAAAAGAGAAAGTAAAGAAAAATAATTTTATCCAATGGTTAAAACCACTCCTTGTGGCACCTTGGGTAATTACCACAATGAAAACTTGGAAAATAAGTGTCATGTGTAAATCCCTCATCATCTTGCACTCTACACTTGGGGGCAAGCTTCATCTATGCAATCGGCCCATTCATCTGCATCCTATCTAAGCTCATTCTCCTTTCCTATCTTTGATCTTGATTTTCCTATCTGTAGCGTCCTAAAATTGTGACACTTGCAATTTCGACTGCATTTCGGTCTTCACGATGACGACGCAACACGCAACTTGAATGGAGACCCCGAAACTTGCTCACGACACTGAAAACTGCATTTTTCAAGCACCCTGGCTTGAACCTCCTTGCACCCTGCTGTCCCGGGAGGTGGGACCAGGGCGCCCAGCGCCCTGGTCCCTGGGTCCTATTTTGGGCCCGGTCTCCTAAGGGGTCTTGGGTCTTTTTGTTTGCAATTTGGAAATTAACTTTCCTGGTCGGCCTAAGGTCGGGAAAATCAGTCTATCAGCCCTAAATGACAAGTATATAAACTACATTTTCCTCTTTCATTCGACATGATGGAAAAAGCGTGGAAACTATACTCAAGTATTCAAGCATTCAAGCATTCAAGCATTCCTTCAAGCAATTGATCATTTCAAGTCTCCATTCAAGGCTAAGTGTTGCATTCAAGTCAAGGATTCAACCATTGAAGAGGAGATCACATACTACATGCTACAACATACAACATACAACATCTCTACCTTCGCACATAAGGATACAAACATCCTTAGAACAAGGTATTAGTACTTGTTTTACAGTCATTTACATTTACAGCACTTGCTCATTTCTTGGTTAATTCCAAAACCGGGGTTTGACCTAAAGGCAAACCCCTAATCCCTAACCCCCCAATCGTCTTCGCTTTTCTGTGTGTAGGTTGCAGGTACGCGGCTGAAATTGAAGATCTGGAATCCTTGTGCAAAGACGAACAGATCCCCCTTCGTTTCGCGGATTTTTCGGAGGACCGTGGCGCCGGGTGCCATCGTCCTGACAACTTTTGCTCAAATTTGCAGGACAGCGCCGTATCGACATTTTAATGCTAATTCCAGGTCCGCAGCTTCATACTGTATTCCTATCTCAGTTTATAAGCGAATCTTTATCACTTTCTATGCATGCTTAGCTTAATTCTTCTATCAACATTCTTTACAAAAGAGGGTAGCCTTGCTGTCTTAACCCTTGAAACACATTTAGCATCCAATCTTGCATTGCGTGGGATTGGATCTTGTGGGTTTCAACCCCTCTTTTGAATGTAAAGTCTCTCCCCTAAGTGAAAACCATCGAATCCTAGCGAACCTCCCTTCTCTCTCCTCGAAGTTGGAAGAGGGGAGAACAACTAGGGTTCGATCGCGATTTTCCGCTTTACATTTTGGTGAACCCGACGTGAACATCCTTTCTGATTTTTCATGCTTAGATCTGAAAAAATTGATTACATTTCCATGTTTGATCTTTTGCAAAATTTTAGAGGTGATTGCATAAAAACCCTAAATTTTCTTTTTAGTAATTGAACTTGCGAAATGTCTAAATGTTAATGCCTGTTTCAGATCTGCCCTTCTATTACAAATTTTCAATTCATATTTGTGCTTTAATTCTGAAAATTAAGTGGTTAAGTGTCAAAACCCTAATTTTTGAAACCCTCTTGATTCAACCTTTGTCCGACAATTTCACTGATCAAAACATCTCCAAATCAGCTGTAACTTTGGATTCCGCAATAAAATCACAATATCTTTCATCCCTGAAAATTTGGAAAAAAGTTGTGAGGACCGTGGCGCCGAGCGCCATCGTCCCCGACATTTTTTCCGAAATTTCGGGAGCGAGATCTTACTGTGTTTTTCTACTAAAATTCAGAATTTTGGCTGATTTCATCAATTATAACACCTTCAAAATTACAGTCAAAGTTGGTCTTGTGATTGCTTGGATTAAGGCTTCTAAACATTTAAAAATCATTGAAATTGAAATTTTGTGTCAAAATTGTGTTCTTACTGTCCTAAATCTGAAAAGTGTGTTATCATTCATTAAAAATTTCAGTGCTTTATTCAAATTCTTGCAATTTGTGACTTTTGAAATTAAGTGCTTAATTACAACAACTTTGATTTCCGCTTTCAAAATTGAATTTTGCGTGAAATTGAGTCAATTTTCAAATTTCAAAATTTGCATTGCTCTTGACATTCCCTCTAAAATCATAAAATTCAAAATTTCAGTTTCCCTCTCTTTTTCAAAATTCAAATTTTGCATTTTTCGACAATCTTGGTAGGGTTCAATTTATCGAGATTGCAACTTTAATTTGGCCTATCTACAGATCGTAAAATCACTCAATTTTTTCAGATTAGCTCTAAAATCATCATACCTTTCATCCCTACAAATTTCGAAAAAAGTTGCAAGGACCGTGTTGCACTCCGGGCGCCACGGTCCCGGACATTTTTTCTGAAATTTTGGGAGACTGTTGTGATTGCATTTAACAGCTTAAATCCAGAAGATTGGCTGATTTTACTGAAAATTGCTACCTCTAAATTCAAAATCTTCTCTCTCTTTCTAGTGCATGAGTTTTACAACAATAAGCCCTACTTACACTATTCCTGTTAGACGAAGCCGTAGAATTAAGTTTTTCCGAGGTTTAACTACTGAGGAGATGGAACCTAATTTGAATGGTCTTTTTAACGAGGACATGGGTAATTCCTCTAATCCTCTTAATGATGAAGAAGCTCTCCATGAGGTTTCTGTAGAACAACTTTCAAAATTGGATAACCAATTTGATGATTTTCGACAGTGGATGTCTCAAGAATACCCTGATAGTCAAGCTCTTCCTTTAATTAAGGGTCTAAAACGTATGCTTCAAAGTGATAAGAATGGAATTGATATTTTGCGTGGTATTGCACACATTGTGGATTCAAATGTGATTCCTATGAAGAGTTGTGCTGAAAATTTGGGTTATACACAACCTCCTACACAAGTCAATCATTCTATTCCTTTGACAACTTCTATTGCTAGCATACCTACTTTTACATCAAACATAATGGCTACTTCTACACAAGACATTCCTCCTATGATCACCAGTCATGGGGGCAACCCTTCTTCTTCAATTAACCCTCTTCCTTCATTCAATCCGACTTCTTCATTCATTCCTTCAATGAGTGTGCCTATTACATCTCCACAAATGAACATGACGCAAGGGGGCAATTCATTCAATCATTCTATTCCTCCTTGTAGTGTTCCTCCTGTCCAATCATCTCCCATGACTAATTATCATAGAGTCCCACCACCTTACTCTTTACCTTCTTTCAATAACATAACACCTCCATCTCAATCTAACACATCCAATATGAATTCTTCGACTGAAGCGACCATTAACAATCTAGCACAAACTGTCTCTTCTTTACAGCAACAAATTGCCTCTATGAATCAATCTAAGTTTAGTGTGCCCACATTTGATGTTGCGAGCCCACTTTCTCTTGACATTGTTCAAGCTATCCCTCCTAAACATGTTGAAATCCCGCATTTGGAACTTTATAATGGTAAAGGAGATCCTCTAACACATGTTAAGACTTTTCAAACAATATGTACCGATTTTGCTTATGACCAAAGGTTGCTTGCAAAACTGTTTACTAGAACATTAAGAGACAAAGACCTACAATGGTATTGCTCGTTGCCTTCCTATTCTATTACTTCTTTCGAACAACTTGCAAATGCTTTCATTCAACAATTTCAAAACAATATAAGTCCTAAAGTTACTTTGATTGATTTAATGCATTGTAAACAAGGTGTTAAAGAAAAAGTGACTAATTTCATTGGTAGATATAAGCATTTGCATGCTCAAATTTCTTTTCCAGTGCCTGACAATGATATTCAAAGAATCTTTATTTCTAATTTACAAAAAGATATTCAAGACAAACTTCTATTTTCTGAGTTTACTTCTTTCCAACAGTTGTGTGCAACTCTTCACAATTATCAACTGACTGTGAGTCAAATGGAACAATCACATCCTATGGCTCCGAGTGATAAGGGTGATAGCAGTCAACAACCATGTGGGAAGTTTAAACCGAACAGAGATTTCATCAAATTCAATGAAAACATCATCAACAACAATGTGAATGCAGCATCAGGTGTGCCTCCTATTTCTAAATTTTTCAAGAAAGAAAGAAAGTATACTCCTTTGAATGAATCATTGCATAGTATTATGAATAAGTTATTGGAACAAAATGTGCTTACTCTTCCTCCTATAAGACAGATTGATCCTGCAAAGATTACTTCACCTTATTTTGATAACAAATCTTTTTGTCAATTTCACCGTCAACCTGAGCATGATACTGAAAAATGTTTTTCTTTAAAGGGTAAAATTCAAGATTTGATTGATAACAATACTATCTCTGTTTCTGGAGTGAATGATAAAGGCAACACATCTGTAGCTCCTCCTAACCAAAATCTTCAGATTTTCACTGATCCATTGCCTTCTCATACCTCTAATGCAATTGAGGCTAATGATTCCTCTCTCTCATCTGATGGTCTTGTGTCTATGACTCCGAATGTGATTAACTTTGTAGAGCAGCAAGAAATCCCTAAAGAACCTTCCATCACATTTGATTCCAGTGAAACCATTAGGGCACCTGATGGTCCTTTATACATAGTTGCAAAAGTTAAGAATACACCTTGCCGTGGAGTGCTTATTGATCCTTCGTGCATGATTAATGTGATTACTGAAGAATTCCTTTTTACTTTGCAATTGAATCAAGTGATATATGACAAAACAGATGTGATTGTGAAATTATTTGATGCATTTTCTTCTCCTGCAATTGGTTCTATTACATTGCCTATTGAGGTCCATAACAAATCTCTTGATGTGAACTTTGCTATTATTCCATCTGCCGAACAATTTTGTGTGAAGCTTGGCTATCCTTGGCTATCTTCCATGAAAGCTATTGCTTCTCCTATTCATAAGTGTTTGAAATTTCCCCATAATGGTGAAGTTGTTACTGTCAATCATAGTCTCTTTAAACCAGCTGAAAGAACTTCTAGCGTTCCTATTGATTACTTTTGGCCTAAACAATTCCAATCTCTTCCTCCGCGAAGTGATCATCTTTTCAAATCTTATCAAAAGTGGAAAACAGATATGATCCTATCTCTAAGTGAACCTAGAACACCTAAACTTGATATTCCTATCATTCTTGAGAAGGAAGTTCTTCCTTTGAAAGATAAAACTAATGTCTTTCCTCAAGAAGATTCCCAACCCATCCCTATGGATGTGACTATGTCTATGCCTAATAAACTTCCTAAGAGTAGACCTATACCTCCTCGTCATGATGGACTTGGGCTTCTCCCTAAACCAAAAATTCCTCCTTTATATGGAGCAGTTCCTCCTCCTTCTTTTTATAGAGAGAAGAGACCTTCTTCTTCTCCTATTATCCAGCCTAAGAGACCACAACCTAAACACCCAAGTGCTAAGGATGAGAACATTCCTCCTCCTCAATCTTCTCCACTTCCTACTAAGACTAGACGAAATCGTTCTGCACGTGAACGCCGGCGAAAGCGTCGTCTTAGAGCTCAAACTTTGCAATCTCCAAAAACACCTTCAACAAGCATTATTCCATTTTCTCCTCAGCCGGACATTGAGCCTAAATCTCCTAAACATAAGATGCATGATGGTCTTGATCCGGTGCGAGTTAAAGATCCTATTTTTATAAATCTTGATGATGATATGGATGAAAATGTTATTCATGATGAAAATGTTACTCCTCTTGCTTCTGATAGTGAATATGAACTTGTTGATGTTGATAACCATTTATCTAATGAATTTTCTAAAGCACTTATCCTAGCTCCTAAACAAGAACAATGTGGCTCGGAACATGAACATAGCCCTTGTTTGGATCTTGTGATAGCTCCATTTGCTGTGTTGGATGTTCCTCCTCTAGCATGTTCCCTGCCTTCCCGAAACATTGATCAGCAAGATCGGGGGGTAGATGACGTGCTAGACTAGTTTCATTAGCATAGCAGATTCTCTCCCCCTCTCTTTTGTTACTTCTTCTATATGTTATTCTCATTCTTCTATTTGTTGTCCTTAGTGTTGTTTACTTGAGGACGATGCAAAGCATTGAGATCTCTCGATCTCTCTCATGTTGACTCAAAAGACACATGTGTTCCCTTCTTCTAGGTGACCTTCCTTGATTGGGGAATGAAGAACAATTATACATACATATGATATATATACATGAATTATCATACAACATACTGACCCTGAGGAAAGCGAAGTCACCTCGTGCTTTGTGTTTTGTTTCTATTATCCTTGGGTTTATCTCACACTGGGGGGCTAAATCCTTGCGATAACGTGCTCCTTTCCTTTCTCATTTCTTATGTGTATCACTACATTAAAACAATCACCCCCGGTGAGGCGTGTACGATCGCTTTAACGTAGGGGGGCATACATCCCGTTCATATCTTTTCAAGATACTTGAAAATTTCTTGGTAAATTTAGCCTTGCCTTGAAAATTTTTGATATCTTTCTTGCATGACTCATAGTGAGGGAACCTTACTACTGACAGTCATGGTTCTTCCTCGTGATCTTCCCTTTTACTTTGTCAATCGAAGTCGTAAGATCCTTAGTCCACTGGGGGCTTGGTGTATCTTGCCTCCTTGACGTGGTGAAAGTCTTTCAATATTGTTTCCTTGTACTTTACCAGAAGTATGAGCATACATACTCCCGCTAAAGTGGGGGCTAAATGTAGCGTCCTAAAATTGCGACACTTGCAATTTCGATTGCATTTCGGTCTTCACGATGGCGACGCAACACGCAACCTGAATGGAGACCCCGAAACTTGCTCACGACACTGAAAACTGCATTTTTCAAGCACCCTGGCCTGAACCTCCTTGCACCCTGCTGTCCCGGGAGGTGGGACCAGAGCGCCCAGCGCCCTGGTCCCTGGGTCCTATTTTGGGCCCGGTCTTCTAAGGGGTCTCGGGTCTTTTTGTTTGCAATTTGGAAATTAACTTTCCTGGTCGGCCTAAGGTCGGGAAAATCAGTCTATCAGCCCTAAATGAAAAGTATATAAACTACATTTTCCTCTTTCATTCGACATGATGGAAAAAGCGTGGAAACTATACTCAAGTATTCAAGCATTCAAGCATTCAAGCATTCCTTCAAGCAATTGATCATTTCAAGTCTCCATTCAAGGCTAAGTGTTGCATTCAAGTCAAGGATTCAACCATTGAAGAGGAGATCACATACTACATGCTACAACATTCAACATCTCTACCTTCGCACATAAGGATACAAACATCCTTAGAACAAGGTATTAGTACTTGTTTTACAGTCATTTACATTTACAGCACTTGCTCATTTCTTGGTTAATTCCAAAACCGGGGTTTGACCTAAAGGCAAACCCCTAATCCCTAACCCCCCAATCGTCTTCGCTTTTCTGTGTGTAGGTTGCAGGTACGCGGCTGAAATTGAAGATCTGGAATCCTTGTGCAGAGACGAACAGATCCCCCTTCGTTTCGCGGATTTTTCGGAGGACCGTGGCGTCGGGCGCCATCGTCCCGACAACTTTTGCTCAAATTTGCAGGACAGCGCCATATCGACATTTTACTGCTAATTCCAGGTCCGCAGCTTCATACTATATTCCTATCTCAGTTTATAAGTGAATCTTTATCACTTTCTATGCATGCTTAGCTTAATTCTTCTATCAACATTCTTTACAAAAGAGGGTAGCCTTGTTGTCTTAACCCTTGAAACACATTTAGCATCCAATCTTGCATTGCGTGGGATTGGATCTTGTGGGTTTCAACCCCTCTTTTGAATGTAAAGTCTCTCCCCTAAGTGAAAACCATCGATTCCTAGCGAACCTCCCTTCTCTCTCCTCAAAGTTGGAAGAGGGGAGAACAACTAGGGTTCGATCATGATTTTCTACTTTACACTATCCATATCCTCCATCTCATATCCCTCATCCTATCAAAATGAATCCTCCATTCTTATCTTTGGTATTGATCATATAGAGACAAAATAATGTTTATACATGCTTTGGAAACACACAAGCTTTAATACCTCTACACATTATCCTTCCATCTCATACATTACCCTTAGTGGGGCATTTTCCTCCTTTGCAACATAGTCCTTGGGTCTCCATCACCCTACCCTCCATCTCTTTATTCCTTCATATCCCATCCATATCCATCCACTTGATCCATCTATCCCCTATCCAAGCAATATCCATCCACCCATCCATTATTTTACCAATCCTTGGTTCTCCCTTGTCATTGGTTCCAGCCAATCAAATCCTATCCACCAATCCACCCCATCCTATCCAATTTCTAATCCTATCCTATCTCATCCAATCATATTATCCATCTCCTCCAATTCAATCATTAATCATATTCCCAATCCAATCATACTTAATCATCCATCCCCTTTTTTCATCCTATCTAATTATTTGTCCTTCTTCCATCCTATCCAATCCATCAAACTAAGCTTTTCCCATCTACCTGAGCTCACACTGACTTATGCCTAATCCAAGCACCCATCCATACTTTGCTAATCAAATCCAAGTGGTAATCCTCTCATCCGTAGACCTTGCACATCCAACTTGTTTATTGTCATCCATCAATCCATCCACACCCTTCCCATCAGGAGGAGTCCTTCCCATGTCTAGCAGTTCATCCAAATCCATCACCTGCCCATTGGGATGCATCCTTTTTTAATCTAATAGTTTATCCAACTCCATGTCCTATTGTTGGCAAGAGATGTCAGTTGGTCATGTGCATGTTGTTTGCATGCTTGAGCTTTTCGCTTTTATTTTTATCTTTTGTCCCAGGACTATCTTGATCATCCTATATATTGGTATGTCTTGGTTGGTGTGTAATGGGGCATACTTTTCATGGCATGGTGTGTTTGAAGGTTTTTCCTTGTACGATCCGACAACCCTGCATTAGTGTTTATAAACACTTGCATGATTGTGTGTAAGGCATACCTGTTTGACTGAGCGTTAGTCCCCACCTCAGATCTTTATATCATCCTGGTTCTTCTAATCAGTGGTGTAGACTATCCATGGCAATATCAAACCTAGGCTTTCTCTCTATATTTGCTCAATAAGAAATCCAATCCATTTATCATTTCTTTATTTCATTTCATTGACAAAACTCCAATCCATCCTCCTTCCCACTTTCATCATCTTCATCCTTCCATCACCTAGTCTTCTAATCCATTTTGAGAGCACACCCATGTTCTTTGAACCCGCCTGTCCACTTGAGGGGGCATACAACTACTTCCTCATCATCCTTCCTCCTTGTCATTATTCCTCTTCTTATGATTGGGGCATCATGCTACTAGTCCTTATCCTTTTCTTCCACTATATTTTATTCTTCTTTGATATAACATCATTTCACGATACTATATCAAAGAGGGGCAAAATGTAGACACCTAAAATTAATATTTAATTAATTTAAGCTCGTCAACATAATTAATTGATTTAATTACGTTATCCTTATTCCTCTCAGTGTTAATTAAATCCAATTTAATTAATCCTATCACTATTAATTAATTTATCAAATAAATTAATTATTCCCCTGTTCTTCTAATGTCCCTCCAATAATTATTTCCTCTAAACCCACTTAGTTAATTAATTTTAATTAATTAACCTATTCATGTGATTCCTACAAATCACTTTTCCTAATCCCACTCAACCTAATAATCCTTCTAGAATCTCTCATAATCATGCTTATCATTATTTCTTCAATTTTATATTCCCACTCATGTCAAATCAACATTGAGCCTCTCAAAGAAATTCAAAAATCCCTCCATGCATCCTTATTTTGGAATTTTTAATTCCTCATTTTGAAATTCAAAATTTTTTTCCCCCCTCTTCTCAAGGAATTTTATATTCCTGTTTATTTTCCCAAGGTACTCTTGATCCATGCCTTCTATTTCAAATAAATCTCAGCCCTCCATAAGCAAATCGATCTTGGCCCTTCATTGACCTCCTCCAATCTATAAATTGGAGGATCATTTCCTCACAAAGCATCCACTTCCTCTATAGCATTCTCATGCTGCCTATTTATCTTCTATCTTCTTCCTTCAATCTTCCAATCCAAATCCATCCAAAATCCTATCAAATCCAATCCCTCTTGTTGAGAAAAGGAGAGCAATCCACATCCCCACCAAGGAATGATCTGATCAAGTGAGGAAGGGGCGCATTCTTCACTTCACCGAAGGTCTAATCCGAAGGAGAAGGCAAGATAGCAAGGTATAAGTGGTTTTATTATATGTTTGAATGTTTTATTTGAATACTAACCACATCAATCCTACATTTGCTCATTTTCCCCTCTTCACTCATCATCAAATTCTTGTCTAGTGAATATTATTCCCATGCACTCATTGATGGCTAAAATATCCTTTTCAATCACATTGACTTGTCCCTCCTCCAGTCTATCTATATCTATTTTATCAATTAAATTGGGATCTGGTATAATGTGATCCTTAGAAGGCAGAATACATGTGGAAGGAAGTAACATTTCCGCCTCAACTGCCCTTCTCAATGCATCCACATCCTTCATGAGATTGTTGAGATCTATTTGGTGTTTTTCAACAACCCCAAGTACTATATTCAAATCTTGATTGGGAATATTGTTGTTGAGATCCAGATCTAACCTAGGGTTTTCAAAAACTTTTGCAGTTTGGGTTTCTATTGGATGATTGGAATGGGGGTTATTGTTTCCTTCATTGTTTGTAAAGATATAGCTCCAATGGGTTCTATAAATGGAACATCAACTACTTTTCCTGCTCCATTCAAGCATCATGTGATGTATCCTCTGCTTAAAATACATTTGCCTCCTTTCTATCTACCTCTATCTTCCAAAACCATGAGCCCTTAGATGTTAGAATCTCCAAGTTATCAAGGTATCTCATATTGGTATTTTGTTCCACCAAAATCTTCACTTTTTCTAATCTACCCAAGAATAATTACTCTTTGAAGTCTATGAATGTCCCTAGGGTTTCTCTTGTTTTTGCCACAATCTCTTCATTCTAGTATTTTGTAGGCACATTATGTAGTTTAAACCAATGTGGGAATGATTTGGGTTTGTGTGTTTTAGGGTTAAAGTTTGCTTTCAAATTTAATTTATAAAAACATAAGCCTTTGAAAAATAGGGGTTCTCCATAAAGAATTTTCTTTTTCAGTTTCTAATCTATGCAATCTAATAGGAAAAACTTGTCATTTAAAGCTTTTGCATATACTAGTCCTTCAAAGAGCTTTGAAAACCATTTATGGATCCAGTGTTTTGGTGCATCTTCTCCCCACAACTTGACCAAGATACCACAGGCTTCTAGATGCTCTCATTGTGGTTTTAGATAGCCAACAACAATTGTCATTATCCTACTTCTGTTATCTGAAGGCGAATATGGTTTTTCATTCTGAATTTTGTTTTTAGGGATCTATCTTCCCTTGTTACCCTTGATGACATTTTTTCTTGCCATACTGAATTGGTGTGTGGAGCCTTCCCCATCTTGGTGTTGATTGTCTGAGGCCATCCGCTAGATCTACTCTTCTTGCCATTCTGGCTGAAATATTTTTAAAACCACCCATTTCCCTGAGCCCGGTTTGTTGGAGGATACATAGGTTTGGAACTCCATTTGGAGGTACCAAGAGGGATCACATTACCTCCTTTAGCCACCCCTGATGGTCAATTCTCTTGCCAACAGGGTAGCAAATATTTGCTTCTATATTTGCACATTGTCGCCTCGAGTGAAGGACTATATGACTTGTTAGATCGAGATGACTATATGATTTATTTTTATGTGCTAAAGATGATGGTTGTTTTTTATAAAAATGATTGTTTAAATGATAAGTGTTTACAATGTGGTGGGTTGTTAAATTTTGTATCATGTTTTCATGAGGGTAGTGAACATAAATTTGGAAGTCAAACGGTTATCAAAAAGAGGTACAAGATAGTGAAATACAATTTGAAGAGTGGGGGTGAAAGTTCTCATTGTGAGTTGGTAACAAGAGAAATCAATGTTGTTAATTTTATATTAGATTTTAGGAAAAATATTTTCTACAAGTATGTAAGGCATTGCTATAGGTCTCGGTGGTTGGATGAGCAAATCATGATGTGTAAAGAATCTTTTCCGATTGGTACTATTATATCTATGGAAAATTTCACTAAAAACTACACAATGCAACCACAAAATGAGGTACAGTCTCAATATTACAATTCTACTTAGGTTGCTAGTTTTGTGCACATCACTGTTGGTATTTTGGTATGGTTTTTTCATTGATGTCAACACCTACTAAAACTCTATCACTTTGGAGAATCAACAACATTCACCGACAAGCAAATGACTCATGCACAGTCACCGGTATTTGGTACATCGGCAAGATATAATGATCACTAACACTTGGAATGATATGGAAAACACTTGGTTATGTCAAAGACATCGTGTGGACACTTTGTCTTGGAGTTTTGTTTATTGGTATATTAGCATTTGCATATTTGTTATTACCGACAAATAGGTCCAGGTTACACCGGCAGGTTTATCTTTTCCAGATCAGCAAGGCACGCTATGGAGATGACTTATTATTGCTATAAATGCATTAAGCTGACATATTGAATCGGTTATTGCATCGGGTATTAATTTAATTAGGCATTATTCTTAACTCATTTATAGTAGTGACTTTCATTTTACATGTCGGTGGCAATCCTCTTAAAACTTTTGAAACAATTTCATCCTCACTTAAGGTTCCTCCACAATATTTAATACCCAAAACAATCTCATTTACTCTTTCCATAAAAGCATAAATCCTTTCATCTTCTTCCATTTTCAAATGACTATTCTAGAATGTGTTGGGTTACTTTTCTTAGAGAAAAATCAGAAGCACTTGGAAAGTTCAAACTATTCAAAGCTATGGTAGAAAATGAAACCAGTAAGAAAATCAAATGTCTAAGATCAGATCAAGGAGGAGAATTTACATCTAAGGAATTTAATATATTTTGTGAAGTAAACAGAATCAGAAGGCAGCTATCAACACCTCGGACACCACAGCATAATGGAGTTGTTGAAAGGAAAAACAGAACTATCTTGGATGCAGCAAGAAGTATGTTATCAGAAGCAAACCTACCACATGTATATTGGAGAGAAGCAGTAAGTACATCGGTCTATAGATTCAACAAAGTTCACATCAAAGGTGAAACTAGTAAGACCCCTCATGAACTATGGTTTGGTATTACTCCTACTCTTAAATATTTCAGAATTTTTGGAAGTAAATGTTATATTAGAAGAGATGAGTATATTGGCAAATTTGATCCTAGAAGTGATGAAGGAATATTTCTTGGTTATTCATCTAAGAGAAAGGCATATAGATGTTTTAACAAAAGATTGCAGAAAATTGTTGAAAGTACAAATGTAAAAATTGATGAACAATACAGAGGAACTTCAAGGTATATAGACTCTAAACCAACAACAAAAATCTTGACAAATGAACCTACTCTGAATCCACCAGTACAGAATGAAGATCCAGTTACCCCGGTATCATCTGAGAATTCCACTGTAATTGGGGAACAACAGCAAACAAAGACACCCCGGTATGTAAGACTGAATCATTCTGAAGATCAGATAATTGGAAACAAGTATAAAGGAGTTATGACAAGAGGAAGATTGGAAAATGAAGAGGTATGTCTTATTTCTCAAATTGAATCATCATTTGTTAATGAGGCATGTGAAGATAAATTCTGGATTAAAGCTATGGAAGAAGAATTAGAACAAATTGAGAAGAATAACACTTGGACATTAGTTCCCCGACCTAAAGATAAAAATGTAATTGGAACCAAATGGGTATTCAGAAACAAACTTAATGAAGATGGTAAGGTTATCAGGAATAAAGCAAGACTAGTGTGTAAGGGATATTCTCAGAAAGAAGGAATTGATTACAATGAAACCTTTGCACCAGTAGCTAGAATTGAGGTAGTCAGATTATTTTTGGCTTTTGCAGCACATAAGAACTACAAAGTATATCAAATGGATATTAAATGTACATTTTTGAATAGAGATCTTGAAGAAGAAGTTTACATTGAACAACCTGATGGATTTTCTTTGACAGATAACAAAGATATGGTTTGCAGGTTAAGAAAAGATTTTTATGGATTGAAGCAAGCTCCAAGAGCTTGGTATGCAAGATTGGATGAGTATCTTTTGAAGATTGGTTTCTCTAAAGGTAATGCAGACAACAATTTATATTATAAAGTGACTAATGATGGCATCTTGGTTATAGAAGTATTTGTTGATGATATAATCTTTGGAGGAGAAGATGGATTATGTAAAGACTTTTCTAATGAGATGCAACAAGAATTTGAAATGTCTATGATTGGAGAAATAAAATTCTTCTTAGGATTATAGATTTCACAGACTGATAAAGGTATATTCTTGAGTCAGTCCAAGTACTTAAAAGAGTTATTAAGGAAATTTGGGATGGAGAACTCTAAACCGGTAAGCACACCTATGACTACAAATGACAAATTATCACTAAGGGATGAATCTACACCTGTTAATCCAACTAGATACAAATCTATGATAGGAGGTTTACTGTATTTGACACAAACCAGACCTGATATTATGAATGCAGTGTGTATTGTTTCAAGATTTCAGAGTAATCCTAGAGAAAATCATGAATCAGCAGTAAAAAGGATTTTTCGGTACTTACAAGGCACTATAAATCTTGGATTATGGTATCCTAGAGATGAAAGCTTTGAATTTATGTGCATACACAAATGCAAATTGGGTAGGAGATGTGGATGATAGAAAAAGCACCACCGATAGAGCATTCTTTCTTGGAAACAGACTAGTTTCTTGGTTGAGTAAGAAACAAAGTTGTACATCTTTATCAGCAACAGAATCAGAATATGTTGCAACAACAACTAACTGTACACAGGTACTATGGCTTAAGCAAATGTTGAAAGATATAAAAGTAAAATGCAAGGAACCTAATACTATCTATTGTGATAACACTGCAGCAATTGATATATCTAAGAATCCGGTATTACATTCTAAAACCAAACATGTCTCTATCAAACTGAATTTTCTAAGGGAACATGTTGAAGCAAAGGAGATAAAACTGGTTTGTGTGAATACTAAAGAACAAATTGCAGATATTTTCACTAAACCTTTGCCTAAGGGCACTTTTGAATATCTCAGAGATCAGCTTGGAGTCATACCCCACCGGTAGTGACTTAGACAGTTGATGTTTGTCATCAACCGATAGAATTAACAGAGAAATCTTTTATTTCCGTCTTTGATGAGGAAGCTACTTCTTAGGGGGAGTAGTTGGTATACTGAATTGGTTGGTATTTTGCATATGAACTTGGTTTTGTTGTAACTTTGGCATTTGATGTCAAAGGGGGAGAGATTGGTATGGAAAAACACAAGGAAAACACTTGTTGCTCCCAAGGGGAGAGATTGTTGTTTGGGAGAGATTATTACTCTATGTATCTGAATTTTGATTTTTGGTCATTATCTCTTTCTGAAGATTGTTGGCTTTTGGTATTTGGCATTTCTGTTTTGGCACTTTGATGGTTTTTCCATCTTGTGTTGCCATCAATGTCAAGGGGCCAGATTGTTGGTATTTTGGTATGGTTTTGTCATTGATGTCAACACCTACTAAAACTCTAGCACTTTGGAGAACCAACAACATTCACCGGCAAGCAAATGACTCATGCACAGTCACTGGTATCTGGTACACCGGCAAGATATAATGATCACCGACACTTGGAATGATATGGAAAACACTTGGTTATGTTGAAGACATCATGTGGACACTTTGTCTTGGAGTTTTGTTTATTGGTATATTAGCATTTGCATATTTGTTGTTACCGACAAATAGGTCCAAGTTACACCGGCAGGTTTATCTTTTCCAGATCAGCATGGCACGCTATGGAGATGACTTATTATTGTTGTAAATGCATTAAGCTGACATATTGAATCGGTTATTGCATTGGGTATTAATTGATACATAAATTAATTTTATTGTAATATCTTGTAGAGCCAACCTACTAAAATTTGTCTTAGGGTATGGTATAAATGTAAGATCTTATTTGTAAGATCAAATGTGGAATGTGAAAAATGATTGTGTGAAGGTATATGTGAGAATAATTAGAGCTATACACGTAGACATCATTTGAAGATTGAAGGAGGGTTTTTGTGAAGACAATCAGAACTACACCAGTACTGAATCCAACATATGAAGATGTTATTTTGAGCAGTACATTCTTATTGGATTTAACCATCCAATTGTAGTTAGTGTGACTCCCATTTGTGTTTGAGCAGTGAGCTCTAGGCGCTTGGCCTTTCTGCATGTGCAAACCCCATTTATGTTTCCTTACTATCTGCAGTAGTATCATCTGATTGTGGGTAAGTGTAACGTCGTAAATTGTACACACTTGCTAGGGTGGTACAATTTCACACCTAGTTTAGCACCCGCCTTGGTGCATTTTACATTTTGCATTGCATTGCTCCTTTAGCACTTAATTAATCAAATTAATTAGGTCCAAGGTTCTATTTCATCATTCTCCACATCATAAAGTCGGGCCCTTTCATTAAAGCGTGCCCCTTTTCATTTTATTCCTCCAATACATCATCTAATCAAAAACCCTAATTAGGCCCTATTCTGGGCTTGGGGGCTTAATTTCGGGGGTCAAAACATCTCGAAATCACCTGTAACTTCGGGATTCTCTCTAAAATCATCATATCTGACGACCCTGAAAATTTGGTGAAAAGTTGTCGGGACCATGGCGCCCGGTGTGCACATGGTCCCGGACATTTTTCCCGAAATTTTAGGAGCACGATCCAATCATAAAATAAAGCTTAACCCCAAGAAATTGGCGGGAGATTCAATCTCTAGGTCGGCCAAAAGACGAAATTGCGACCTAGGGTTTCATACATAAGAGCTCTCTTTCTTCATTTGAAGGGATCGGAATTTTGTTTTCAGGAACCTCATATGCGGCAAAAGAGCAGATCTTTGAAGACTTCAACAACTTTCAACATCCCTCTATCAAGCATTTATCAAATCCATTCATCCATTTAAGGCTTGGAAGACATTGAAGAACAATAGGAGATTACCGACTGAAGATTGGCTTGTACCTCTCCCTTGGGGGTTGGGTATGATTTCATGTTGTTTTCATGTCTTTGCATAAGCTTCAATATATCCTTCATTCATGCTTTAGATCACTTTGCATCTTGATTTAGAGCATTTACATTATCATTTACAAGCAATTAGGGTTTACTTTCTAGGTTGCTCTAGTTTGCTTTCTTGCATTTTAGGACCTTGCATACACACTAGGTCTGCACACACAATACATTTTACAAAACAACTTGGCTATTCGTGGAGGTGGAAATCATCGAAGTGGGGGTTTGACTAAGGCAAAACCCTATATAGCCGCCCATAACCCCTTTTTCAGATATCAGTGCAGGTTTCGGGACTCGGACGACGCCGCAGGATACAGATCCGGAGAGAACAGGTCTAGACAGCACTCTGCATCAAATTGCAGAGCAAAAGATTGGGACAGGGGCGCTGGGCGCCCTGGTCCTCCGGACAGACAACATTTTCGACAGTTTCCGACAATGTTCCAGAGTGCAAAACAGCAGTTTCCGGTGCAGTTTTCAGGACAAAATCAGGACAGTGGCGCCCGCGCCCCCGTCCCGAACATTTTCAGTCTGATTTTGACTCTGGGTACACATCTGCATTCTTATTTCATCCTTGTATTTACAGTCGTTCATTGTTTAATCTCAATTCTGCAATCTTGTTATTAGTTCATACTTGCATTTTGGGATTAGGGTTTGAACTTGCATCATTTGATCTTCCAATTTCAACAAGGGAATAGAAATCCTAATAGATATCCCGTGGCTCTCTCTTTCACAAAAAGAAGCAGCCAATTGTGTGATATCTCTAGGCTCTTTCGTATTCCGTAATGTGTGTCAAAAGGTAGGATTAGGGCATGTTAACCTAGTCTCGCTTTTTCCCCCACACAGTAAGGTTTCCCACCGTGGTTTTTCCCCTTACAGGGTTTCCACGTACAAATATTGGTGTTATGTGTTGTGGATGACTTTATCTTTTTGTTTCATGCATTAATCCTTACCGGTATTGCAATTAAGTGTTAAAACTGTCTACCGACATATAAGACTAGTTTACTGGTATTAAGTAGTAAATTGGTTAAGTTGTTTTTGGTTTGAATTTATTTGACAACTGATTGACCCTCCCCTCTCAGTTGTCTCTGGGACCTAAAAATCACATGTAGACATGCCCATGATAACACAAAAGAGGACATGAAGATAATTGAGGAGTACCATTTTTACATCAATGGTGATAGCTCTCATTCATCAGAGTATGTGCAACATTGAACTTTCTTAATTTTTTTGAGTTATTGCAAGAAAAAAGATATTGCATTGGGTCAACATCTTATTTGGTAAGATAACTGCATGGGGCAATTCAAGAATACCCGTATGTTTTATTGGTTGAGTAGAATGCATGTAGAGAGGGGTGTACCTTGTTGGGTGAATATTTTGTCACTAGTGTACCAATGACAAAATATATAATTCACACACAACTATGTTGAGAAACTAATCTCTCCTCTCAGCAAGGGGACGTTCCCTTTGAAATTTCTTCTCTAATTAACAAGAAACTAAAATTTGTGAGTAAGTTTTGGGCATAAAACTCTCTTTTTTCAGAGTTTATGTATTTTTCCTCCACTTGTTACAATTCTCCATCACTTATGATACTTGAATAAATGGACAAAATAAATCCAACAATTATACCCAAACTTACAAACAAGAAGCACAAAGTCTTTCTTAAACGTAATTCTAACTAAACTAATTATTACAAATGATAAGAAATTTAACTTGTAGCTCAAAGTCTTCAAGTGTAATTTCCCAATCCTTAAAACTACAAGTAATAGCAACAATACAAATCCTACCACTAATCACTTAACATCAGAAAATTTCCCAAATATATTGTTAGCTCAAAGTCTACTCAACGCACTTGGAAATCTCTTTCAATAACATAGACAAATTTGCCACAAAATTCTAATATATAAGATCGATTGTGGGAACTAAATATAGAATTAATTCCAATCACAACCACAATCTTCTACTTCACTCAAAGTTGAGGTTTGATGGATTGCTTTCTTATATTACTTTGAATCCAATTTTACATCCAAAAAGCTCAAAGTCTTAGTTGGCACAAAATTTCGGCAGATTTTTGCTAAGCATTAAAAAGAAAAATATTTACAAATGAGGCTCCTCTATATATAGTAGAAAAGGAGAAAAAGGTGAGCACAGTTGACTAAATCAACTACACAGTCCCACTTGACTAGAACTACAACATAAAGGGAACATGCTGCTGCGAGAAATCTTACAACATCTAAAAATGCAACTACATTAAAAATGCATCTACATGAAAAACTAAGTGTCAAAAAGGGGACACTTTATTCATCTTTCTCCTCCTCATTGGATTTAAATTCTTCAAATTTAGCCAAGATGGATTTCATCTTAGCTTCATTTGGCAGGGCGATGGAACTTGATATAACATTGATCCATAATACAACATCTCCAGTCTTCACATGCTGCTTCTTTCCATCCTTGAGAAAAGAGGCAAGCAACTCTAAAACAACTTGTATTTCAAGAAGCTTATCAAAAGCGTTCAGAGTGAAATATTTCTCTACCCAACGTGAGATTAGAGAGTGGAATTCTTGGATGATGGTATCACTTGTGACCAGTTGTTGATTATCCTTATCATATAAGAAGCAAGGGATATTAGCTATTCTTGTTGAAATTTGATCAATATCATCATCACAACCCTTAATCTCACCTTCAATATTTGTGACCATATGCTTGATCAATTCATTTCTGTGTGCTAGTAGAGACAAAACTTGAACATACTTTCCTCTTGTTTCTAGCACTTTATTCTCTACAATGAAATCAATGTTGAAGTCCTCCATCTTTCTCCACAATTGCAAGTTCCTTTCATTCTCATCTATCTCTTGTGTGAAAGTAGTTTTGATTCCTTGTACTTGACTTTGCATGATTTCAAAGTCTTTCAACAACTTGATGGTTGAATATAGGAGGAGGGATCCTTCGGATTTCAATCTTTCAATCCATTGATCCACCACTCTGTTAGGACCCAGAGGCAACTGAGAGGGGGGGGGATGAATCAGTTGTCTATTAATTTCAACCCAAATATAACTTAACCAAACTTAATGCATAATACCAGTAAACCAAACTTAATGTCGGTTGATAGTTTAACAGTTAATAACAGTACTGGTAAAGTTTAATGCATGAAACTGAAAGACAAATAACATCCACAATACATAACACAGATATTTTTACGTGGAAACCCTGTAAGAGGAAAAACTATGGTGGGAAACCTTACCCACAATCAGATGATACTACTGCAGATAGTATGTGTGCACAAATGGGGTTTGCATATACAAAAAGGCCAACTGCCTATTGCTCATTGCTCAATCACAAAATGGGAGTCACACTGACTACAATTGGATGGTTAGATCCAATGATAATGTATTTCTCAAAATAACATCTTCATATTCTAGATTCAGTATCGGTTAAGCTCCGATTGTATTCTTCATACCTTCTTTGAATCTTCAAATGATGTCTGTGTGTATAGCTCTACTAATATTCACATATACCTTATTACAACCTTGTAATACCTTATACATTCCTTATCTCAATCTCACAAATGAGATCTTACATATATACCAGAACCTAAGACCAAATGTGTGTTGGTATTTTGGTATGGTTTTGTCATTGATGTCAACACCTACTAAACACTTATCAACTCTGGCACTTTGGAGAATCAACAACATTCACTGGCAAGCAAGTGACTTATGTACAGTCACCGATATCTGGTACACCGACAAGATATTATGTTCACCGGCACTTAGAATAGCATGGAAAACACATGGTTATGTCAAAGACATCATTTGGACACTTTGTCTTGGAGTTTTGGTCATTGGCATATTTCGTATTTGCATATTTGTTGTTATCGATAAATAGGTCCAGGATATACACCGGCAGGTTTATCTTTTCTAGATTAGCACGACACACTATGGAGATGTCTTATTATTGTTGTAAATGCATCAAGCCGACATGTTGAATCGGTTATTGCATTGGACATTGTTTTGTTTGTAAATTGATTTTATTGTAATATCCTTTAGAGCCGACCTACTAAATTGGTCTTAGGTTATGATATAAATGCAAGATCTTATTTGTAAGATCATGTATGGAATATGAAAAGTATTATGTGAAGGTATATGCGAGAATAAGTAGAGCTATACACGCAGACATCATTTGAAGGTTGAAGGAGGGTTTTTGTGAAGACAAATAGAACTACACTGGTACTGAATCCAGCATGGAAAGATGCAAATTTGAGCACTACATCCTTATTGGATTTAACCATCCAATTGTAGTCAGTGTGACTCCTATTTGTGTTTGAGAAGTGAGCTCTAGGCGCTTAGCCTTTCTGCATGTGCAGACCCCATTTGTATACACATACTATCTGTAGTAGTATCATTTGATTGTGGGTAAGGTTTCCCACCATGGTTTTTCCCCTTACAGGGTTTCCACGTACAAATATTTGTGTTATGTGTTGTGGATGACTTTGTCCTTTTGTTTCATGCATTAATCTTTACTGATATTACAATTAACTGATAAAATTGTCTACCGACATATAAGATTGGTTTACCAGTATTAAGCATTAAGTTGGTAAAGTTGTTTTTGGTTTGAATTTATTAGACAACTGATTCACCCCCCCCCGCCCCCCCTCTCAGTTGTTTCTGGGACCTAACAATTGGTATCAAAGCCTAGTCCTCTTTTTGCAGAAGTTTAACAGCTTGAGGAGATCCAATGTCTACTAACTATTTCAGGAAGGACAGTCCTAAACTTGATGGAACCAACTATGGCATATGGAAGATCAAAATGGAGACACATTTAAATTGCATTGGAAAGGACATCTGGGAAGTTACAAAGAATGGCTATACTGCTCCTACTCCCAGTCAGCCTAATCCACCTACCTTAGGAAAAGATGAAGAAAATGATTGCAAAGTAAGAGAACCACTTTTGAGCACATTAACAGATCAGCAAATCATGGGATTATCAGATAGATCAACTGCTAAAGCTATTTGGGATTCCACAGTCAAAATTACAAAACTTGAAAGCTTCTGGGTCAGGTATGAAAATCTAAAAATGGAAGAAGATGAAAGGATTTTTGCTTTTATGGAAAGAGTAAATGAAATTGTTTTGGGTATTAAATGTTGTGGAGGAAGTGAAGATGCAATTGTTTCAAAAGTTTTAAGAGGATTGCCACCAGCATATAAAATGATGGTTACTGCTATAAATGAGTTAAGAACAATGCCTAATACATCAGTAACTAGGGATACATTGATTGGAAAACTTTTAGCTTTTGAACTTGAGGAATTTGGTCTTGTTGCTACTATAAAGACAGATTTAGCTTTTAAGGCATCAACATCATCTGCACCATCATTTGACAAGTTTGATTGGAAAGCCTTTTATGCAAGAGAACTTGAGGAAAGCATGAGAGAAAATGAAGAACTTGAAGCACTATTTTTAAGAAAAATGCCTAAAGGTTTAGTTGGAAGTAAGTATGAAGGTAAAGCACCCTTTAAATTCTTTAACTGTAATAAGATTGGTCATATGGCTTCTAGATGCCCTGATAGACATGCTAGACTAAGAGAAGAAGCTAGGAGAACATACAAGCCTAACCCTGAATATCAGATATACATATTTAAGAAGAATAAAGATAAATATTGTTACCTTGTTGATGAAGGAGTGACTGATGATTCTGATGAAGATCCGACAGACAATGGATGGGTTTTTGTTGCTATAATAGAAGATCAACCGGCACCTACTATTCAACTGGTCGAGAAGGCCCTGGCAGCTAAAGTTGAAGTTAAGGATGAATGGATCATTGATTCAGGATGCTCACATCATATGACTGGAGATAAAAGTAAATTCTTGAACTTTCAGGAATATAATGGAAGTCTAGTAAGATTTGGAGATGATAAAGCTTGTCTGATCAAAGGTAAAGGTATAATATCTCTTGATGGTAAGCATAATACTGACAATGTTTACTATGTTGAAGGTTTAAAGCATAATCTTTTGAGTGTTGGTCAATTAGTTGAGAAAGGATGTCAGTTATAATTCAAAAATAGAAAATGCAAAATCATGAATAGAATTGGTTTGGAAATTGCAATCGGTAATCAAACTAGAGGTAATGTCTTTCATTTGAATAATAGTGAAAAGACATGCTTGATTGCACATATTGATGAAATTTGGCTATGGCAAAAGAGACTCTGTCATGTAAATTTTGATTGCATGGTAAAAATCAGTACTACTAAGGTAGTTAGAGATTTACCTAAAATTGTCAAACCTCACAATACAGTATGTAAGGAATGTCAGTTTGGAAAACAAGTTAGAGCTACTTTTAAAAGTATTTTAGAAAAATAAAATAATGCTCTTGACTTAATTCATATTGATTTATGTGGTCCAGCTAGAACTAAAATTTTGCAAGGTGATAGATATTTCATGCTAATCATTGATGACTACTCTAGAATGTGTTGGGTTACTTTTCTCAGAGAAAAATCAGAAGCACTTGGAAAGTTCAAACTATTCAAAGCAATTGTAGAGAATGAAATCGGTAAGAAAATCAAATGTCTGAGATTAGATCAAGGAGGAGAATTTACATCTAAGCAATTTAATGCATTCTGTGAAGTGAATGGAATCAGAAGACAACTATCAGGACCCCAGACATCACAACAAAATGGAATCGTTGAAAGGAAAAACAAATCTATCTTGGATGCAACAAGAAGTATGTTATCAGAAGCAAATCTACCACATGAATATTGGAGAGAGGCAATAAGTACAACGATCTATACATTCAACAAAGTTCACATCAAAGGTGAAACCGGTAAGACCCCTCATGAAGTATGGTTTGGTATTACTCCCACTCTTAAATATTTCAGAATATTTGGAAGTAAATGCTATATTAGAAGAGATGAGTATATTGGCAAATTTGATCCTAGAAGTGATGAAGGGATATTTCTTGGTTATTCATCTAAGAGCAAGGCATATAGATGTTTTAACAAAAGATTGCAGAAAATTGTTGAGAGTACAAATGTGAAGATTGATGAACAATTCAAAGGAACTTCAAGGTATATAGACTCTGAACCGGCAACAAAGATTCTAACAAATGAACCTACATTGAACCCACTGGTACAGAATGAAGATCCAGTTACATCGGTATCATCTAAAAATTCCATAGTAACTGAGGAACAATAGCAAACGAAGACACCCCGATATGTAAGACTGAATCACTCTGAATAGCAGATAATTGGGAACAAGAATAAAGGAGTTATGAAAAGAGGAAGACTGGAAAATGAAGAGGTATGTATTATTTCTCAAATTGAACCATCATCAATTAATGAGGCCTGTGAAGATAAACATTGGATTATAGCTATGGAAGAGGAACTAGAACAAATTGAGAAAAATAACACATGGACATTAGTTCCCCGGCCTAAAGACAAAAATGTGATTGGAACAAGGTGGGTATTCAGAAACAAACTTAATGAAGATGGTAAGGTAATCATGAATAAAGCAAGACTACTATGTAAGGGATATTCTCAGAAAGAAGGAATTGATTATAATGAAACCTTTGCACTGGTAGCTAGAATTGAGGCAGTTAGATTATTTTCGGCTTTTGTAGCACACAAGAACTAAAAAGTATATCAAATGGATATTTGTGCATTTCTGAATGGAGATCTTGAAGAAGAAGTTTACATTGAACAACCTGATGGATTTTCTTTGACAAATAACAAAGATATGGTTTGCAGGTTAAGGAAAGCTTTGTATGGGTTGAAACAAGCTCCAAGAGCTTGGTATGCAAGATTGGATAAGTATCTTTTGAAGATTGGTTTTTCTAAAGGTAATGCTGACAACAACTTATATTATAAAGTGACAAATGATGACATCTTGGTTATAGAAATTTTTGTTGATGATATAATCTTTGGAGGAGAAGATGGATTATGTAAAGAATTTTCTATTGAAATGCAACAAGAATTTGAAATATCTATGATTGGAGAGATAAAATTATTTTTAGGATTATAGATTTCATAGACTGATAAAGGTATATTCTTGAGTCAATCCAAGTCCTTGAAGGAGTTAGTAAAGAAATTTGGAATGGATAACTCTAAACCGGTAAGCACACCTATGACTACAAATGACAAATTATCACTAAGGGATGAATCTACACTTGTTAATCCGACTAGGTACAAATCTATGATAGGAGGTTTACTGTATTTGACACAAACAAGACCTGATATCATGAATACAATATGTATTGTTTCAAGATTTCAGAGTAATCCTAGAGAAAATCATGAATCAGCAGTAAAAAGGATTTTCCGGTACTTACAATGCACTACAAATCTTGGATTATGGTATCCTAAAGATGAAAACTTTGAATTATGTGCATACACAGATGCAAATTGGGCAGGAGATGTGGATGATAGAAAAAGAACCACCGGCGGACCATTTTTTCTTGGAAGCAGATTAATTTCTTGGTTGAGTAAGAAACAAATTTGTACGTCTTTATCAACAACTGAATCAAAATATGTTGCAGCAGCAACCAACTGTACACGGGTACTATGGCTTAAGCAAATGTTGAAGGATATAAAGGTAAAATGCAAGGAACCTATTACTATCTATTGTGATAACACTGCAGCAATCGATATATCTAAGAATCCGGTGCTACATTCTAAAACCAAACATGTTTCTATCAAACTGAATTTTCTAAGGGAAAATGTTGAAGCAAAAGAAATTAAACTAGTTTATGTGAATACTAAAGAGCAGATTGTAGATATTTTCACTAAACCTCTGCCTAAGGAGACTTTTGAATATCTCAAAGACCAGCTTGGGGTCATACCCCCACTATTATAAACTTAGACAATTGATGATAGTCATTAACCGATAGAAATAACAGAGAAATCTTTTACTCCAGCTTTGATGAGAAAGCTACTTCTCAGGGGGAGTAGTTGGTATAGTGAATTGGTTGGTATTTTGTATCTGAAAAATGGTCTTTATATTTCTTTGGCATTTGATGTCAAAGGGGGAGAGATTGGTATGGAAAAACACAAGGAAAACGCATGTCACTCCCAGGGGGAGAGATTGTTACTTTGGGGAGATTATTCGTTTTTGGTATTTGGCATTTCTGTTTTGGCACTTTGATGGTTTTCCCATCTTGTGTTGCCATAAATGCCAAAGGGGGATATTGTTGGTATTTTGGTATGGTTTTGTCATTGATGTCAACACCTACTAAACACTTATCAACTTTGGCACTTTGGAGAATCAACAACATTCACCGGCAAGCAAGTGACTTATGCACAGTCATCGGTATCTAGTACACCAACAGGATATAATGTTCACCGGCACTTAGAATAGCATGGAAAACACCTGGTTATGTCAAAGACATCATTTGAACACTTTGTCTTGGAGTTTTGGTCATTGGCATATTTCGTATTTGCATATTTGTTGTTACCGGCAAATAGGTCCAGGATATACACCGGTAGGTTTATCTTTTCCAAATCAGCACGACACGCTATGGAGATGTTTTATTATTGTTGTAAATGCATCAAGTCGACATGTTGAATCGATTATTGCACTGGACATTGTTTTGTTTGTAAATTGATTTTATTGTAATATCCTTTAGAGCCAACCTACTAAATTGGTCTTAGGTTATGATATAAATGTAAGATCTTATTTGTAAGATGATGTGTGGAATACGAAAAGAATTGTGTGAAGGTATATGCGAGAATAAGTAGAGCTATACATGCAGACATCATTTAAAGGTTGAAGGAGGGTTTTTGTGAAGACAATCAGAACTACACTGGTACTGAATCCAACATAGAAAGATGCAAATTTGAGCAGTACATCCTTATTGGATTTAACCATCCAATTGTAGTCAGTGTGACTCCTATTTGTGTTTGAGAAGTGAGCTCTAGGCACTTGGCCTTTCTGCATGTGCAGACCCCATTTGTATACACATACTATCTGCAGTAGTATCATCTGATTGTGGGTAAGGTTTCCCACCATGGTTTTTCCCCTTACAGGGTTTCCACATACAAATATTGGTGTTATGTGTTGTGGATGACTTTGTCCTTTTGTTTCATGCATTAATCTTTACCGGTAATATAATTACCTGATAGAACTATCTATCGACATTAAAGACTGGTTTACCAGTATTAAGCATTAAGTTGGTAAAGTTGTTTTTGGTTTGAATTTATTAGACAACTGATTCACCCCCCCCCTCTCAGTTGTCTTCGGGACCTAACAATGTGTAGGTCAACTTACTAAGAATATTATAATTAAATCAATTACAAATGAATCAATATGAGATGCATCATGTCGGCTCAATGCATTTACAATAATAACCAATCAATAAGACATCTCCATAACATGTCATGTTGATCTGGAATAGATAACGCTTGCCGGTCCATAACCTATACCTATTTGCCGGTAACAACAAATATGCAAACTCGATTAGACCAATAACCAACTCACCAAAACTAAGTGTTCAAACAATGTCTTCAACATAACCAAGTAATCTCTAGATGGTAACAGATCATACTCGGTGTCGGTGAGCAATATAACCCGTCGGTGAACCAGATATTAGTGACTGTGCATAAGTCACTGAACATGCCAGTGAACATAACAAAAGATCTTTAGTGCTGATAAGTGTTCACAAGTATTGGAAGGTGTTGATATCAATGACAAAACCAATGCAACACATTCAACCCTCAATCCCACTTGTTCCATTCTTTTAAGTGCTTCTGTACAATTGGTTCTACCTGTTGAGAGGTCTTGGTCACTTTGATTAAAACATTGGTTAGTTGCTCACACTTTTCCTTCAATTTCAGTTTTTCAGCACGTTCTTCATCAAGTCTTCTCATGATAGCCTCATTCACAAATCTTAAATCTTGCTTCACGCTCTGATGAGTTTCTTTCCCAAGCTCGACAGTTTGAACTGTATAATCTACAAGTTGGATATTCTCTTTGGTTTTACCTACAGTTGGCACAATTACTTCAGTATATTTTCTTTTACTTACAGGATCAACCAACACCCTTGATACTGTCTTTGGCTTCTTGGTCACCTTTGCCTTCGAAGGAGCTAACTATTTGAAGTCGAAGTCATCTGGTGAGACAACTTGCTTCTTTATTTTTGGTGCCACTATGTCCAACCAAGGAGGTAAGACTGATTTTGTGGTTGGAGTAGTGACCTCCACTTGTGTAACAACAGGAAAACTAGTAGGTGTATGACTTGAAGATATTGTTGCCGTTGATGGTCCCACTTGTACCAATGCCATTGTAGCAATATGCATCATAGGATAGTCACAACTAAAATTATAGAAACTGATATTCATGGTGGCAGTGGCATAGAAATTGGTGAGACATTAATTGTCCCAATTGTTGTATCTACTAGTGGCATTGATGTAATAACAGTCGTTGTTGCATAAATGACAATTGTTCTCACCAGGGGTGGATTTTCTATCATGGCAACAAAAATAGGCAGTTTTACTACGTGTTGCTCATGAGTAATCTGTTCCGTGGCTTCATTAAAATCCAAGATTGATGAATCAATCATGGAAGTTGGAATGTCATCAAATCTAGGAATGCTAGAAAGAGTAACAAATTCTTCATCGCCCCCTTCTTGACCTCATTCATCATCCAACTCAATGTCTTCTCTCACTTCATCATGTTCTTGCACTTCTTCATCAAAATCAGACTCAATAGAATGAATCACAACATGAATAGATGATGATGTCTGAGAGGTAGTAGGAGTAGAACTTTCCCCTTGTTCTTGTTCTTCTCCAGCATGAGGAATTTCTCCCTCTTCTTGTTCTTGTTCTTCTTCCTCGGTTTGATCAGGCCCTTGGGTTAATTCTTGTTGCATGACCATGGAGGAGGATTCTCCTTTCTTTAGACCTTTAACTGTGAATTTGAATTTTGGTGCCTTTCCTGTAGATTTTGTTGGTGAAACCAGTGGTGGGGGTACCTAGGTATCTTCTTTATTCTTGGTTCTTAACTCTAAATTCTTCCCTACTAGACCATCATTATCTTCCTCACCAGAGCTAACAGGAAGTGGTTTCATTCAGATTCCCTTTTTCAGTAGCCATTGGTTTGTATTAGCCATAATAGGTGCAAACCTCTTTGAAATTGATTTGCTTTCTTTCTTTGACCATTGAATTAGAGGTAAAGGAGTATTAGCAATTTTTCGCTCATAGTAGACAAGATCCACTATATCATTTATATCTTCCATGGTGTTTGGAATCTTAGCCAAGTCCAAGTTCTCTATTTTCTCTAATGTAAGACAACTATAGTCCATCCTTCTTACATCTTCATCACTTTCACAATCCACCCAAACATCCACAAGCCTATGTACATGCACATAACTCCTCTTGATTTTGCCTCTCATGTTGTGAAAATCAAAGTTCTCTCGAGCTTTAAACCTCCTCATTGTTCATTCTCCATATTCTTGGCCTTGGGCATGGTAAGCACTGAATATCGACCAATAGACAGGCCATTTGAGACCTCTCTTATGAGCAGAAGCTTGTTTGGTATATACATGTACCAATTGACGACATAGTTCCTTGAGGACAATCTTATCCGATGGGTATCAAGGCAACATGAATGGTTCACCTGTGAAGCATCCAATATAGATATATGTAAAAGTAGGAAATTGTAAGAACACACAACCAAAAGAAGACACCAATTCATATGTTGCTTCTAAAATTCTCTCTTTGTGTAGGTTCTCGTTGAATAAACATCTCCACACTGCGAAGAAAGCATTATTGACTCTTCAGAAATGAGATCCCTGATTATTGATGGTTAGCTGATCTTAATAATCCCAGACAGGTAACAACCTTCTATCTCCTTTGGTAGATAGTCCTGGATATTGCCTCATTGAGGTGGGTGCATACACAAGATATGAAGTCATATTAAATTTCAATGATATTTTGACTTCATTTAGCTAAATACAAAGAGAATCATTGATTTTCTCTCCCCAATCAATCTTGGTTATCCCTTTTTTGATGACCTTCATGTAGTAACACATCCACTCCTAGAAGCAGTAGGAATCTCTCAAACCTCTAACTCGTACAAGAGTTGTAACCATGTCATTTTACTCTTCACTGAAATCACTTCTATGAAAGTACTTAGGCCATCTAGTGGTAGTTGAGTCACGCAGACTAGATAAAAACACAGTGTTGATTGTTTTCTTGCACTTATTTGTGTGCTTCTCATAATATGCTTGTGCACTATCCACGGTCATATCAACAACTTCAACTTCATTTAGACCCTTGAAAAGGCTATTGAAAAATACACTATCAAGTGTCATTACCACATTCTTGTCAGCATCCTTCACTTGACGAGTGTTTGGGTTGAAGTATTCTGCCACAACCAATACAAATTCTGGATCATGAGCTGCAACAGAAAAAGATGCATACTTGTGCAATTCTGACCACATTAAATTTGTCATATGGGATGAAGCCTTCTTGCTTCTATTTTCAAACTCCTTCATATCCATATGCCCAATTTCAGTATCTCTTATCTTTGCCACATTAGAGTCCACCGAGCTTTCAAGGAACATATTCAAGTACTTATCGTACTTGTACTTCATCTTTTTGTATACAGGTTTGCTCGGTGATGGATCTATATGAATAGGAGAGGCCTTCGATTTGCTTGCAGATGACTTGGATATTTGGAAAGATGCTACAGAGAACATTTTTGTTAGGTCCATGATCAGTATTCATCATTAGAAGAATAAGCTAGAGATTTGGAATCAAACATGACTGAGCGAAACTTGATTGAAAAAGGCTCATGAAGGGAAAAACATCAGAACTGGTTGGTTGGGGTTTAAAACCTGACCTGATAGTTGCAAAGGAAAGATACTAGAATGTCGGGTTTTAAACCTCGACATGATAGTATGAAGGAAAAATAAATCACTAACAGGTTGGGGTTTAAAACCCAACATGCCAGTAGATTAAAACTAATTGGCAAGTCGGGTTTCAAACACCGACCTGTCAGTTGCAAATGATAGAAATAAAAGCTCGCATGTTGGGATTTGAAACCCGCCATGCGACTTGAGAAAACTTCATCCTCACATGTCTGGTTTCAAACCCCAACATGTGAGCTGTGAGATCGAGCATGGGTTGACTTACATGTTGGGGTTCAAAACCGACATGCAAGTTGAGGATATTATGTCCTCACATGTCAGGTTTCAAACCCCAACACATGAGTTGAAATTTCACATTAACTAACTTAATTAACTAACTTTCTAACTCCTTTATCTCAAGCCACATCCTCTTTACATGATAGAATGGAAAGTTTACTTAACTATGATCATCTTTCAAATCTTGTACAACTAGGACATGTTTATGCATTTGTTGTGCTGGAAGAGAATGAAGAGACAGGAATATTGGTTGGCACGATGTGTACGAGGAAAGTATAAGCTAACTAAACCAAAGACAAATGATGATGGCTTCATGTCCTAGAAATTTAGTTTTGTTGTCGAAACATGGTTACAAATGTATATGACTGTTGGAATCCGAGAACACTGAGAGGGGGGGGGGGTGAATCAATGTTCTATCAGAAAGATAAGTTTTAACCTTATTAGCAAAGTGTTTTAGTAACTGATAACCATAAAAGAATATAACAACAAGTATAAATAATGCGACCACAAGAATATACACCATAACACAAAGATTTATACATGGAAAGCCTCAAAGAGGAAAAATCACGGTGGGATTGGTGACCCACAATATCTATCCACTGGCCAAATGAATAAATATTACAATAGGGGCCTGCACATGTAGGAAGGCCAATAGCCTAGAGCACATTGCTCATCACAAAAGGAGCCTTAATGAATACAAACACCAAATACTGGTTTACAAACAAAATTCTAAACTCAGAGAATGCATCTGCTATGTTGGATGAGTTTCAGTTCAAGCACTGACTGTATCGGTTTCCACTGTGTCCTCCTTTACCAGTAACTTGCTCTGCATCCCAAACCTTTGAACCAATAACCAAGACCGATTACAAAATATTATATTTGCATACTGTCGATCAATATTGTTCGCACAATATCACATCACTATATCTTGCATCATATGTATCTCTCTCAATATCATATCCAAAATATCCTAATCGGACTGACTTGAATACCCTTCCCAAACATAAACATAAATGCGTTATGTCGGCTTACAATGATATTACAATTTATTTACATGTCGGCCTAGACAAAAATAAATACATTAAACTTCATGACTAATGCCACTAATTGCTACCGTGTAGACTTGATGGATCAATCTCCTATGTTGGCCTCATGTACCGGTTCCTAGTTTGTCAGTTTCCCTGAATGTCAGTTGTTGAATCATGAATACCGATGAGTACCAGTTAAGTGTCCAACCCAAAATGATACGTATTGCCATCAATGACAACAAAACTAAATTGGATGAGTGTCAATTGCCAACAATCTCCCCCTTTGGCATTGATGGCAACACTCATGTGAAAAATGAATCACTGAAGTGCTATCCCGATTCCTCCCAAAAACTGATGACCAAAACTGACCCTGCTCCTCCTAAGCTATACATTACTTCTTATGTCCCTTGACATTTTTCACAACAACCACTCCCCCTTTGACATCAATGACAAAGGCGGGGCAAAAGAATGAAATCAAAATGTGTTTACTGGATCTAGATGTACTTGAATATATCCGGGTAAGTACCCTTCAAAAATCATAAGTAAGTATCCCAACCAGTTTTTAAAGTTCCCAAAATAGATACAAACCCATTGAGAATGTATGCATGTAGTTCTTCTTCTGTTAGATCCGTCAGTGTGGGTTTATTCATCAATTCTATACTTTCCCGTTTATGAAGCAATAAAGTGTTCAACCGGGGACTTACCAATCCTCTCAATTCCCTAGCTCGCTGGATTAATTTGCCATATCTTTCTCCAAGGCTGATATATGAGATTTTGTAACCAACATTTGACCATCAATGGCGCCAGTCAAAGACTGAGTACCATCAAAATTGTTAGCTAGATGTTCCTGTTGGTGTAATTATTTATTCTTATAGGATATAATTATACTTTACTTAAGTTAACTTAGGATAATGCATCTCATCGTAGTTTAGATATGAGACACTTAGGGAAGTGTGCACATAGGGATGTAGCTTGTAGAGAAATTCCACCTTTTGTGGTCTTATCTTGCTGTTACACTCCACATTCGGTGGGTCATCCACCTCTTGTGGAATATTATATTATTTCTCCTACCTACCCCTACTTTTTCTTACCTACCCTTGTTTCTCATTGAGCCACATGTCATGATTGTGTGCTCACATATCCATTTGGCCTTGCCTTTATAAGCAGACCCATATTCATTGTATTGGTTAATCTAGTTGATCATTTGTATATTGATGAGAATACAGTTTGTTGTTGTCATACTTTTATCTCTCTTTTGTGCTTTTCCTTGTGCCCTTGATCTTGGCAAAATCTCATAGTTCCAACTGAGCCTTTGTTGCTTTTTTTTTCACCTCCAAGTTAGCTATAAGTTTTTTGGTGTTAGTACAAGACTTATATATACAACTACACTGATTAAGAGCCTCATCAATCTTTGTAAGTTGCTCTGGCATCTTGACTTTGTCTGATATGATCATGTTGTCACAGGTGAGATTCCTAGTTGTATTGTATCTCTCTATCAATTGTCGGTTTGATACGTGTTGAAGAGTTTGAAACTCTTTTGCAATATGTTCAGTCAAACTCTTAAGCTTACTAGAGGGGCTAGCTACCGGACTAGAGTATCCTAGAACTAGATGCTGCAAAATCGGAATGGCCTGCTCAATGACCTGCTTGTATTTTGATCCTTCCTTCCTCAACTTCTGAGCTGCAACAAACATTAATTCAAAACTACTCAGTTGCTCAATATTTTGTTGGCAATATTACAAGGATATTGAGAAGGTTGTTGATGATTATGGACATAACTGATTAAAGATGTTTTACTATCTTGATATTATTATTTTCTCATTGATGTCAAGAAATTGATTTTCTAATTCAGTATGATGTTGCCATATCTTAAGAAATATGATATGAAGATTATAAAGAAGTCGGTAAAGACACAGGAAAGAATATGATGAATAAAGGGATAAGTTATTCAATGGGCAACTCTACCGAGTCAAACAATGATGAGATCTTGATGTTTTAGATTGTTCTAACATCATACATATGTTGTAAAATGTAAAGGTTAATACTATACTATGTTATCAAGCAAAGAACCTAGTCGGTAAACCCTAAGGTTATCGCAGTCGGTTAATGAAGATAGAATGTCTACCGAGTAAAGTTTAGTATTCATCAAGTTGTAACCGAGCTATAATAGAATGCATTAAATGTTTACATGTGATATTTAATGAAAGATGCTGATGAGCTGGAGTGGATAAATGATTGGTAAGCCGTAGAAAAAGTTTGTTAATGAACCTAAAGCAATGGAAAGTCGGCAAGAAGATCTACAACTCAGATTGAACCGCATTACCCTAACACAAGTTCCAAGATGAATGTGCAAGTTCCGAGGCAGGGTAAAACATTTTTAGATTGAAAGATAAAATGAACTTGGACAAGATTGAAGATCTGATGGCTATGATTGATCATGGGAAATGTGATCAAGGAGATTAAGCAGTTAGAAGATTGTTTATAAATAAGGAACTGTTGATAAACAATGTATGCGTGCAAGTGTATGCACAGGGATGCTACATAGTGATTACCAAGCACATAAGCTTGAAGACCTGTTAGAATAACAGAGTATTGATGCCCAACAGATAGACAAGATTAGTTCTATGTCTAGATTGTATTGAACAAATAGGAATCTGCTTTAGCATTTTAGATATGAAGTTGCAAATAGATTGTATTACTGTTATTTTGTGAAAGTGACAGGAAATCTCTTAACCGAGTGGACTTAACATTCTTATATGTAAATCCTCTAACAAGGTGACATTCTAAATGAGTGTTTGAAATCCTTTGACAAGGTCACTTCTAACAAAGTGAAGATCCTAACAGATCTGAGGGAAATCCCTTAACCGGGTCACATCTAGCAATGTGTTTTGTAATCTTTAATAGGATTGGCTTTTAACCGAGCATACTCTAGAAGAGTATATTTCTTAGTGGGTCCGAAATCCCACAGTGGTTTTTACCTATTTGGGTTTCCACGTTAAATCTGGTGTTATAAGGTTTATATTGTTCATATGCTTTTGAGTTTGCATGTTTGACAGTTTTTGATTATATGACTAATATATGTTACCGAGGTTGAATCTGATGTTTTTATGGATGAATAAGTTTGTATGATTCACCCCCCACCTCTCATCTTGTTGGCTATTGGATCTGTACTTATATTAAGTATTAGAACTATCATATTCTTCTACCCAAAATCAACTTGACCGGATGAGCCAAGTGCCAACAATGAATGACTAGACTCTCCAACATGATGACTAGCACCGGTGGCTTTGCCACTTGGTGCAGTAACCATCTCAACCTTAGCCTCTTCATTTTGTACATTTGTTGTTAGAGGTTCAAGATCCTCAACATGTTTATTATCTATATCCACATCAATAACCTCTACATCCAGAATGTTTTGTTCTAGTGTATCCTTCTTATCATGCACAACTTCAAAGCTATCTATAGGTTTCTCTACATTATGAACAAGTGATACTTCCAGAGGAATATCTTCTATTAGTTTATGTCCCAAAACTAGTGAATCCATACCCAATATACCTTTTACCTTACCATCAACAAACATGTCTTCAATACCAAACTTAGGCGGAAATACCAATGCAGTAAATAAATCTGGTTTGTCTACAAAGAATTTTACCCATGCCTCGTGGGTCTCCTTAACTATTTCATTTACTCTACCTACCATGAGACTCACATGTCGGTGTCTGCTCTGAAAAATTATTCTATTAGCATATTCAAGACATTGCTGCAACTCCTCATTAGTTACGACACCACAAATAGTTAATAACTCCTGCAACTTTATGTTTTTATACTCTTGAATTGCAGATAATCTCCTAGCATCTATCTTATTGTACAAATCTCCTAGTATTTGATTTTAAATGTCAAGTAATACCTTCTTATATATATCTAAATATAACAAAATTGCTTCCTCAATCTACATTTGATCCTTATTATCCATATATTCATAATAATGTTGGATATTACTCAAAATTCCATCTTTAGTTATTTGATCTATCAATTCAGCAACTGAGTGAGGAGGAGTGACCTCAATACTCTTACTGGATTCGAGAGCTATATCTAATTCTAATTTCTTCTTCTTGTCGGGAGTAGAAGTATATTCTTTAATCGATTTCCTCTTCTCTGTTAGTTTCCACTCCTTCAAAATTTTATTTGGGGTTGTCGGAGGAGTGACCTTCACTTTCTGTACCTTTCCTTCCATAGGCTTCTTCCTCTATATCTTGATGCATGTTTGGGAAATATTTGGGGGCACAACTTCAATATCATAATCGGATTCAATAGGGGCAATTTAAGTTTCTAGTTTCTTCCTCTTCAGTATACCCTTGCCGGTTGTTGCTACCAGTGGAGTCTGAACTACTCCTGGAGATGACCCTTCTGCCAACTAAATGATCTACTTGATTTCAGAGGACATCTTCTCCACAGCCTCCCCAACCTTCTTGATTTTTCCTTCCCTCTTCTTCTGACTGAAACCTATTTGAACTTCAGATTCCTTTTGCTTTGTTGTCCCAAAGGTTTTCTCAGTTTCATCAACCGGGAAATCAATAAGAGTCTTGGCATATAAGTCCAAGATCTCAACATCAACCTCATAACCCATCTTAGTGATCCAGATCTTTCATTATTGCACTGCTTCCATCAATGTTTCATCCTTTTTAACCATAAAGTAGATTTCTGTAGAGTACTTATCAATAATATGTTTAGGTATTCTCTCTCTTTTCTTCATAGCCTTCTGAAATGATTTGAAATAACCCCATAGAATGGAGTTTCTCTCCTTATACTGTCTTAAACCTCTTATAGCATTCTTTATTTTCTTTCCTATTGGCATATCAAATGCCCATTGAGTTTTACCAGATCCTAGTAACTCATTCAAAAAGAAAAGTATCAAGCAAACAACAAGATTGCCATACCGGAAAACACCTTTCTTTTTAGCCTTAATCTTCCCTAGGTTTAAAATAAGCTCTTAACACATCCATTGACAGAGATCATACCTATGATTTCCTTTGACCATCTGATGAGCATAGTAAATGCATGAACTAGAAATAGATTTCAATCGGTTTGATTGGGTTACCTTGTAAGTGATGATCATGCTCACAAATTGAACAACTTTGTCTCTGATAGTTCTTATCCTCATTGACCGGTTGTCAAAAGTTGCACTAGTTAACTTCTCAACCTCATTGTAAGGTATTTTCTTCCTTATGGGAGTCTTACCAGTTTGTGGAAAACCGATGATTGCAAAAATAGCCTCCTTGGTGATTTTGTAAGGTCGGTCCAACCATATGAATTCCCGATGGACACAACTCAGTACATACTAGATCATTTCATCTTCAAATTTTGGCATCTCCAAAATGTCTGTGAAACCCTGATCCTTCAGAATTTAAAATTTTAGTTTCATCAATCCCCTCTTATCTAGTAGATTTTTCATGTACATTTTTTTGATCTCAGTGGCACCTAAATCCTCCATAGTGGAGTGGATATGTGCATGAACATCTTCAACATACAGAACTTCATCTGGAACCCTAGAAAATACATTGACTGAATCATCAACCTTCTCAATCTGAGGGCATTGTGTGAAAGTCAAGCGTGGACAATCCTTGATGTCAACAACAATAGGGGTAGCCACACCTACTGGAGCGGGAGAAGATCTAGAAGCCATTTCAAACAAAAGATAGTCCAAAAACTGCTAAAATACCTCACAACCTTCGCCGATGAAAGTTCTTGAAAATCTACACCAAATGCACTGGAATTTGCTTGAAAATGATTTTGATCACCTTGAATCACCTTAAACTCACTCCGCTTCACTCTGAATGTTGTGTGATCAGAAATGAACCAACATTTCTCTTTTATTCTGCGAAAACCCTAATTTCTCATTGACGTAAATGCGTGTCGGTCTATCATACCAGATTCAAAATCCATGACCTCAGTGCTGGGAAACCTTCAAAATGACTTCTCCAAGATCTAAAACAATATTTCAGACTGCTACCAGGGGTAATGCAAGATCTATCATTATTTTGCCTCCCCCTAAGGCTAATACCTTAGTTACCAGATGAGTTTCCTGCCGATGAAAGAACATTCTGCTATGTCGGTTGAGTAACCAAGTTGATTGCTTATGCTGGTGATCTTTAGATTTCCTAACCCATTTCCTCTGATGCTCCTTCTAGATATCATCAACTGTATGTTTTCCTTTTTCATCATTTCCTACCAGATTGTTCTTGCTTCTGCAGAATTTAGTAATATGTCGTATTTTATTGCATGCATAGCAAGTGACATTATTTTTCTGAATTGCCTTATTGTATCCTTGATCATTCCTTGGTCTACATTGATTAGCCATATGTCCAAAATTTCCACATTCATGACATCTCACATTCGCTCTACAATCTTCTATTCTATGACCATACTTCTTACAATTTGAACACTGACCGGGAACTGCATTATTATCTTGATTTGCTTTATTTATACAATGTCTTGGCATATGACCAAATTTATTGCAAACAAAACATCTACCATTAAATTTATGTGCATTGAGTTGCCTTACCGGTGATTTCTAGTTGACAGGTGGATTCTCATTCTAACCGGTTGTTTCAACTTTATTTGCAGCACCAGAGCTTTATCCTTGCTCAAATCCAAGACCTCTAGTGTCTCCCTTACGCCTTTGATCCTTCAATAGTTCACCAAGCTTTGCAGAATTGTCCTTGAACTTGTTTATGTATTCATTGTAGTATCCATATCTCCTCTTAAGACTGTTATCAATATTTCCAACTCCAACTCATTATACTAGGATTACAACAATTCAGTTCTCAATATATCATTCTCATGTGCCAGCCTAATGCATTCCTCACATCTGTCTTTCAGAGATCTGCCAAGATTTTCTTCATTATTTTTCCGATCTTCAATATCCTTAGACATCCTCATAGTTAGGGCTTATATTTCATTCTTCATGACAATATTCTCCTGATTTAGCTTTTGACATTGTTCTTTAAGGGCATTCTTCTCTTCATCATCCCGATTTTGTAAAAGTTCCTTTCTTCTAGCTTGAGCATATGACAACCTCTCATGTAGGATAAGAATGAATTCCTTTGCAAAGTTCAACTCATCTTTCAATTTTAAGTTTTTCATCCTTTCAACATCATGGTCTTCAAGAGATACTTCAAGTTGTTTCTCCATGGATTCTGGATTCAGGATCTTCCTTAAGCTGTTAGACTTACTCCAAGGCACCAGGCTCTGATACCAATTTTTGGAATCCAAGAACACTGAGATGGGAAGGGTGAATAATGTTCTGTCATTAAGATAAATTTTAACCTTATTAACAAAGTATTTCAGTAACCGGTAACCATAAAAGAATATAACAACGAGTATAAATAATGCCACCACAAGAATATACACCATAACACAAAGATTTATACGTGGAAAACCTCAAAGAGGAAAAACCACGGTGGGATTAGTGACCCACAATATCTATCCACTGGCCAAATGAATAAATATTACAATAGGGGCCTGCACATGCAGGAAGGCCAACATTCTAGAGCACGCTTCTCATCACAAAAGGAGTCTCACTAAATACAAACACCAAATACTAGTTTACAAACAAAATTCTAAACTCAGAGAATGCATCTGCTATGTTGGATGAGTTTCAGTTCAAGCACTAATTGTACTAGTTTCCACTGTGTCCTCCTTTACCGCTAACTTTCTCTGCATCCCAAACCTTTGAACCAATAACCAAGACTGATTACAGAATATTATATTCACATACAATCAATCAATATTGTTCGCACAATATCACATCACTATATCTTGCATCATATGTATATCTCTCAATATCATATCCAAAATATCCTAACCAGACTGACTTAAATACCCTTCCCAAACATAAACATAAATGCCTTACGTTGGCTTACAATGATATTACATTTTATTTACATGTCGGCCTAGACAAAAATAAATACATTAAACTTCATGACTGATGCCACTAATTGCTACCATGTAGACCTAATGGATCAATCTCCTATGTCGGCCTCATGTACCGGTTCCTAGTTTGCCGATTTCCCTGAATGTCAGTTGTCGAATCATGAATACCAATGAGTACCGATTAAGTGTCCAACCCAAAATGATACGTGTTGCCATCAATGACAACAAAACTAAATTGGATGAGTGTCAATTGCCAACATATGATTAGGAAGTGCAGACACCTAAAACTTGCATAACTAATTAAATGAATTTTATTCATTTAATCATCATTTATTCACCTATTAATTAGACTAAGGTTTAATTGATATCCCTATTCCTCCAATCAGCCCCTATTAATCAAATTAAACATTTGATTAAAATCCTTTTCTTCTAGCATAACCTATTAATTAAACCAAGGTTTGATTAAGTACCCTTTAGCCATTTAATTGAATAAATCTTATTTATTTAATTAAAACCCCCTTTCTCCCTTTTAATTTTATTTACATTTGATTAAAATCTATTTGCATTTAAATAAATCATTATTTATTTGTGAATAGTCCCCCCACTTGCAAAATCCTACAAATGCAAGTTGCATCCCTTTTGGCTAAAATAAATCTTTTATTTTATCTAAAAATACCTATTTTCCTCCACTTGCATTCTCCTACATTTTCTACTAGCATGCTAATATTCTTCTAGAACCCCTCTAACCTCTCATTAATTATCCTAATTCCTCTAATCATGTCATATCCTTAAAATTGGGGGTCACTTCTCCAAATTTGGGGAAAGTCTTCAAAATGTGTTGAAGACTAGCCTTCTTCAACAAGTTCACTTGTTGAGTCTTCCAAACTTGTAAGGTTATCTACCTTCCAACAAGTTAACCTCCAAAGTCTTCAAAGAGCATTTAATGCCTCTTACAAGACATCACCCTAGCCCATGATGGTTGTCCCTTTGGCCATCCCTCAACTTTGCATAAGAGTTTACCTCTTGGACAATAGCATGCTCCCTTGGATAATGCAATTATCTAATGATGTCATCCCTTGATGGTATCCCTAATGCTTACTTAGTATCTAATGCTTGCTCAACATCCTCTCAAGCCATCTCAAGGTGACATTTGTCAACTTGGGATTGGATTGGATTCCTCCCATGGATTGATAACTTTCAATCCTAGCCCTTGTTGAGATTGCTCAATCTCAACAATCAATTTCTCTATTTTCTCTATAAATAGATCCCATTTCTTCAATCTATCAATCAATCATCTTTTGCATCCATATTATAGTTATTTTATTGTGCAGGTTATTAAGGAGCTCCAATTGTTCATCCTCAAGCATCTAGGCCATCCTAATTGCATCATAGTTTAGATTATATCATGCTTTAGATTATCATTTAGCTTAATTTCATATTCAATTCCATAGCATTTTCATATCTCATCTTCATCTTAGCTTAATTATATCACTTAATCTTTCAATTTGGAAATACAACTCCATCTTCTTTTTTTTTAATGGTAAGTGCTATTAGCTGTGGGGATAGCGCCCTATATTAATGTAGAAAACCAAGTACAAAGTGTTTCACAACTCCAAAAACCCTTCACCAAGGGAGACGAAAGCTACTAGGTAAATCAACTTCTATGCTTAGGAAAAGAGTAAATTTACATGCTTGCCTAATCTATCCAGCCAACAAAGACCAAACTCCTAAAATCTAGCTCTGTCTGATAAAGTGGAGGATGACCAATACTACCTGCCCAATGCTGAGGAGATTATTTGTTGAGCTCGCAGATAGCCACCAGTCCTCAGATTCCAGAAGACTACTGAAGTTGTCGAGGTTTCCGCTCAACACTCCTGCTTTGAACGTGTGCCATGCCTCTTTTGCAAACCAGGCTCTCCTTCTTTGAACATCTTCGCGAGCCTCCTCTGCTGAATCCACATCCCCCTCTTCGTGCTCCAATTCTGACATGTCTATCCCGCCTACGTTCTCTACCTCATCATCATCCTCCCTCTCCTCACTCTCTGCCTCTATGCCTACTTCATCTGGTTCCTCCTAACTACTCTTCAATGAGTCCTCTGTTTCTGATGTGGAGGGACAACTCTCTGCAGGCTCAAAATATAGCCTTAAGATACTCTCCCTAGCTCCTTCCCTAAGTTTGAAAATAGCGTCCACCACAACATGTATGTTTACTGGATTCACAAAGCCCTGCATCAGGCCAACACCTTCCACCCGCGACTCTAGGATGTCTACAATGGGAGTGATTACTTCTCCGTAAACTATCCCATCACACCAATGCCGCTCCAAGTTCAAAGAGCAGTCCACCAAGGAGATGATTTCCCCACATATTTCTTCCTCCAGAATAAACAGATTAAGACATTGTCACTCCAAGTTGTGCCCACAATTAACGCAACTCAAACCCACAAAAGGCGGCATTTTCATAGAACCTGTTACTAGCTCCCTCTATTCCCTCCTTTTAAAACCATTATAACCTTCCGAACCTTATTTCTCAATCGAGCATGTGAGTTCCGCCTTCTTTTCTTTATCCCGCATGTGAATTTCTGCCAGAAGAATGGCTAGCCTGTACCCTTCGCTGCCACTCTCTGAAAGTTGGGATACACGAGGAACCAGAGAGCCAACACTTTATGATTTTAATCATATCGCCATGCCACCTATGCTCTGACTCGTGTAAGGCATATGCAAACTAGATCTATCCAATCCCTGTATGCTGCCTTTCTGGTATCTCACTCAAAATAGTCTCCAGTACATCTGTATCTGCATCTTCTTTACCGAAGGTGATTGTACCCATATTCTTTTCAATTCCCATGTTAGCCAAGAAGTCTGCCACCTTGTTCCCTTCTCTATATGTATCTTTGAATTCAAATGAGTTGATGGATCCTAGAGTCTTATTGATGTGAGGTAACCACTTGTCGAGTTTCCAATTCAAGAAGCTAGCCTCGGTGACCCCATTGATTATAATTTGTGAGTCTCCTTCGAAACATACTTTGTCAAGACCTTTTTGAGCACATAAGTCCACTCCTGCCACCAATGCCCTAATTTATGCTTCATTGTTTGTGACGAATCCCAAACTCCCGTATACCCCTCCTAGCAATATCCCCGAGGAATTTCTGATGACCGCTCCAAATCCTGCTGGGCCAGGGTTCCCTCTACAAGCTCCATCAAAATTCAGTTTGACCCATTCACCTTGTGGGGGAACCCATCTAATTAACTACTTATTGAATTTGGGAGCAGGGATATCCCCTAACCCCAATCTTTGAGTGACCAATTACACTTCATCTCCCTGTCCCAATTGCAGCACCTGAGTGAATTCACTTTGGGGGGCTTGCCATTGATCACTTCTTCAATTCCCTCCTTGATTTTGAAAATCACCTCCTCCTCTCAGAGAGATGTTTCCCTGAAGATCCTCCTGTTTCTTTCCTTCCAGATATGCCATGTTAGTAGAGCAGGGGTGATCTGCCACAATCCACTCCACTTTGAATGAGTTGTTTTGGACCATGCCAGAAATACACCTCTATCTTGCATATCATATCAATAGTTTTTCATCTAATCACTAGGATATTAGTTGCATCCATTTTGATCCTAGATCATATCCTTCAATCTCATTCTTTGGGTTGTCATCTAAAATATCAATCGCTCTTCCAAGTGAGGGCGACCTTGAATCTTGAAGATCCTTGGAGATAGAGGACCATGAGATGGTTTTGAGCAATTTGATTTGATGAACATGTTTTCTTCATTTAGATTTCTTGATATAATATTTCATGGGTGCATTTTATGTTTTCTTGTTGTCTTGCAGGCCTCCAACAAATCAAGTAGGCATTTTTGGCGCCCACTGTGGGGCTAGACCCCTAATTTGATCAAAATTTTAATGTTTTTGTGCAAGTCTGGCCAAGAAAATTTCCAAAATCTTTTAGTGCATACGTGGTACGCTGCAATGCGTTTGTCCTCTATTCTAGTGCGTTTAATATATGTTATAGTGCATATGATCACTATTCTAGCACATTTAAAGTACGACGCAACACGTTTACTCTTTGTTTTAGTGCATTTACATATTTTGTCTTTTTCATGTTTTGGACAGTTTAGCATATTTGTAGTACACTTTAGCGCATATGCTTTCTGTTTTAGCACATTTGCACTCTGTTTTAGTGCATTTGTCACAGAGGCAAAAACTTTGTAATCTCGTTTGGCAAATTAGGCTTGTCTAGTCCACCAAGTGTTTGAGATTTTCACCAACTTCTTTTTTGCAGGTTTCTAATAGTTTGCAGGTTGTAGGACTTGAAATTAGGATTTTTTATTTTTCTTAGCATTTTCAAAGTTGGTTAAAAATAGTTCATGTTTCCTTTTTGGTAAAAAGAACCTCACAATTTCATTTTGGTGCTTTAAAATAAACCAAACTTGTTATTGGGCTTAAAAAGAACATCACTTGCAAAGGTACAAAAACCACAAATGAAAGTTTGCTTTCTTGAAAGTTAGGAGCAAAAACACTTCAAATTGGGCTTAAAAAGAACAACAATCTTTCATTTCTTGCAAAAAGTAAAATTCACAATCAATCTTTATTTGCAAGTTAAAAAGAACAATCAACTTGTCCCTTTTGCAAATCGATTTACTTTATAGCAGCGTGCTTTCATTTTGTTGATCATGATTTCAATTGCCTAGTTAGAAAACAATTGCTATGTGGGACTAAAATAAACACCATGTTTGATTGGAGCAACATCTCCAAATAGGACTTAGAAAATAATTGCTTTGAAAGGGTAAAAAGAACTTTGCGTGCTTTGTCTTGAGTGGTAGGTATATTCTCTCCCCTTAATTGGGTGACCAAAAAGCCAAACCTATTATTTTCATGCTTTATTTACTTTCAAGCATTTAAAACCTTTAGAGGGCCTACCTTCCCGAAGCCTTGAGGGGGCTAGTGAGAAGGGTACGACCCAAGTGGGCAACGACTAAAGCCAAGTTTACCAACCCACTATAATCAAATGTGGAGGTTGATGAAAATCCACTCCAACAACAATGTGTATTTGATATCCTTCCCCTAGTATCCTTGTGATGTGAAAATCCTTTGCTCTAAAGGTTGGGAAGCCTCTTAATTGACTTTATCATTTGCCACAGTGAACGAAACCTTTACTACAAACCATAGAAGTAGAAACCTTGAGCTGAGTCAGTTGCCATACATTGACAATATCATAGTGCAAGGGTGGGGAAGAATATGCCCCCAAGATCACTCACCATACATCTCCCAAGACAACTACCCAATTGAGGAGCAATCAACTTTTGGTTAATTTCTGGAAAAAGGCAAAAAAACAGGCACCCCTCAGGGGGTGACGCGGTTGTTTGAGCTGAAGAAGTATCAAGCTATGGGCTATGATATTGTTGATGACCCTTGAATAAAGAGTCTACTTGATGTGTCTTATTTGTATCCAAACCAGTGAAAACATCGTCGATTAGAACACATCCTCAAAGAACATACACTAAATGTTTAGCATTAGGATGACCATTGTCTTCATGTGTGCTATGTATTCTTGTCACAAATGATCAAACATCTTACAAAGTATCAATCAGTTCAAACAAAGGAATCATTGAGTAGAGAAGTTTACAAATCCAACAAAGCACCTTTGGAGGTGGTTATTAAATTTTCAACTATCTTTAGGCAAGACTTTCATCTAACAAGATTAGGGGAGTATCAAACCAAGTGATCAAGAGTTTATCATCCAACTATCTCAACAACAACAATACCTAGCTAGGTATTCAAGTTAGTCAAATCAAATTTCCATATCAGGAGACTTTATCCATATCATTTGACGTGCTTTTCCCTAGCGGCCTATCGAAAAAACCCTCTATTCGACTTAGTAATCTTGAGTATTAGAAACAAAGTATCCATCAGGTCAACAACATCAACCTATCCAAACTGAAACTTTGATCACTCATGTGACCATCCCTTGTCGCTTGAAAAAGAATAAGCTTATTCAAAGGAAATGAGTCCTAGCCTAAATCAAGATCAAGATATCATGGCACTCCAATATAATCCCATTTTTTATCAAGATCCTACCTATCAAGAATCTAATGATGATCCCCTAAAATTTTGGTATTCCATCCATGATGATCCCCTTTTATCTCAAGAGTAGAGTCCCATTCAACATCCACCTCCTAAGAAAGAGCATGATATTCCTTCCATATCCTTCACTAATCTAATTCAAAATCAAGAGAAAAGCACAAATTCAAATGATCCTAATCTAAGTCAAGATCAAGATCAAGGAATCCTTTCATCCTCCAAATCCATTTTAGGTCCTTTCATTCCAAAGTCAAACTCTTTATCCTCCAAATCTATTTTAGGTCCTTTCATTCCAAAGTCAAACTCTTCACCCTCCAAATCCATTTTAGGTCCTTTCATTCCAAAGCCAAACTCTCCATCCTTTCCATCCATCTTGGGTCCTTACCTCCCTACATCCCAATCCATCACCTCAAACAATCCATAAGAAAGATCAACAAAGGCACACATCTTTGAACTTATTTCAACCATCTATCTAAACATCTTTTCAAAACTATTCTTCGATCATTTCCTTTATATATTTTGGGTCCTTATGTCCCAAAATTCAATTTTCCTCCATCTCTTCATCATTTCTCGAGTTGTGTACCAACACTCATCTTGAATACATTTCCATTTATCCTCGCACAGATCTTCAAACATTCTATCTATAATCCAACACCTCTTTTCTATCCTTCCATCTCTTTCATTCAATCCTTTGCATAAATTCATCATCTGTGAAATAGGCATTTGTGTCATTCTGTCACATGCTTGCCCATGCTCGAATCTCATGTTCAATCCTTTTCCTAGATATCTATTCATGAAACGCTTCAAAATCCGAGGTTTCTCCTCTTTAACATTTTCTTTTGGTTGGGATACACACTCAATCCAAAAAAGAACCAGTTATCATATCTTGGTACCGACATCTTTTGATTACTATATCTCATACACTTAATCAATTTCTCTAAATCATTGTGATCTCTTAGTCGAAGACATGGCTAGTGAAAAATCTAAAATCTTGCTTCAGCACCACTGTAATTATCAAACCCATGTAAGTTTCAATACTTACAATAAAATACAATCAAAATAGGAAAATAAAAATACAATATCAGAAGATCAAAAGCATAATAAAAATAAATTAAATTCTTGGCTATGGGAACATGCGAGTAACTCCATTGGGGCTATGGACGCATGGCTGGCGATGGAGCAATATTTGTGATATTACAACGATAACCTCGTCGAAGATGTGGATGCTTGCTGGCAGTGAGGCTCTATCCAGGTTGCTTTTGAAGTCAAGGTAACTCATGTAGCTAGCCACGTTGGATTTTGAAGATTACAATGATCATATGAATTGGAATGAACCCAATTGTAGACACATGGGTAATCAAAGACTAAGTACCTTGATCTAGTTTAGGATTCTTCTTCCCTTTTGGGTCTACTTCCTAGTTGCTAGATATGTTTAGTTGAATTTTTTGGAGGTTCTAAGTGTGGGTTGGGTCTCTATCTTTGAAAAAGTTCAAGAACACTTATTCAAGTGGTACTAGATGTTGTGAAAATCTTACACATTTTCTTTTTACAAATGGAGACCTCTATTCTTGGGGGAAAATTTCATCCACTCTATTCTTCATACCACATCTCCCATTATCCTTCCTCCAATATCCATTACCCTATCTAAATTCATCCAGTGCTATCTACGATCTTGCTTCACACTAATCCATACCATCTATCCTAACTATTCATTTCTTCCATCATCTATCACTATCTATGAACTTGTTTCTCCTATCCATATCCTATCTCCATCTATATCCCCTTTTCCATCCTTGATCTTGATCAAAACTAAGGACAAAAACATGATTTCAAAAAGCTCTTGACATGTGTCCTCATAAGCTACCCGCGACTTTCTCCTATCCATTTCCACCTCAACGGTTTAGTCATCCATTCATAATATTCCTTATCTTGCTATACATTGGGGAAACCAAACAAATCTTTCTTCTAATCCAAAAATCTCCAAAAATAAGAAATATCTAAAAAAAAATTAAAATAAAAATTGAAAATCAAAGCATGAACGCATGGCCCATCCATCAAATCAACAATAGGAAAACTCTCGAAGTCTACAATAAAACTGATCACATGTCTTGTTAATCAATACATCTATCAACATCAACATGTCCCTGTATGGATTTTGAATTATGGTATCCTAGAAGTGATGATTTTACACTTACAACTTATACTGATGCAAATTGGGGCGGTTCATTTGATGATAGAAAAAGTACTAGTGGTTGTGCTTTCTTTTTTAAGTGGTTGTCTTGTTTCATGGTTAAGTGAAAAACAGGCTTCTATCTCATTATCTACAATTGAAGCCAAGTATATTGTAGATGTGTCATGTTGTACATAGGTTCTTGGATGAAGAAAACATTGAAAGATGTAAAGGTAGAGTATGATAATCCTCTATCTATCTTTTGTGACAATACGAGTGTTATTACTATTTCTAAGAATCTAGTTATGCGCTCTTGAACTAAGCATATTCCCATTAAATACCATTTTTGAGAGAACGGGTTACTAATCAACAAGTTAAGCTAGAATATGTGTCTACCAAAGAATAGATTGTTGATGTGTTTACAAAGCCTCTACCAAAGGAGACATTTCAATACTTGAGACAATAGTTAGGATGGATTTCAATCCATCGTTGAAGAGCTGCTCTATCTTAGGGGGAGTGTTTATTGTCATATTATATGTCTCGATTCAGGTTTACAAATTGAAATCAATCATTGATGTCAAAGGCGAAGTAGTAAGACAAGGTCAGCATTTTGGTCCAGATTGTTTTAGAGTTGGTTTTTTCTTAGATTGGTTTTGTTTGGGTTGCCATCAATGATAAAGGGGGAGATTGTTGAACATTTTGTCATTGGTGTCAAGTTTGTTTAAATGCCAGATAATTTGCTTTGAGCTGCTTGATGAGCTTGAGCTTCTTGATGAGCTTGAGCTACTTGACTTTCTTGAGCTATCTACTTGCTTTTTTGAGGTGCCTAATTGGATGGTTAAGGTGCTTTCTTGTGTGTCTACATCAGCCTACCTATTAGGTTATATGACAAATCATTGTTTTGAATTTTTCAGAATTTGACTTGTATGAGTGTAAAAGTGCCTTAAATTGAAATAATTAGGAATAATATTTTACGATACTTTTTAAATCATATGTTTATATTTGAAAGCTCTGAAAGAGTTTGTTGATGTACACGTGATACTTTCAGGTGGATTTGTGTGTTTTATAAAATACATGCATTTCTTTCTCTTTCCTACGTTTGGTGTGGATTCGATAGAATTATCATATACTATTTTGGACACTTGGTTAGATACAATTTTGATATTGTTATAACTTTTTTTGGTTGTGTGATTATTATTTTGGTTGGCTCATATTTGTAATATGAAGGACATGTATTTGAACTAGGTTTTGCTAAATCAAATAGTGGCATGATTCTAATTCAGGAGGATGCATTTAAATTGGACTTTTGCAGTGTTTGTTGGACAAAATTAAAAAAACAATGATTATTTATGAGGGAAATCAAAAGTGTTTGTTTTTTCTAGACAGTTGTGTGCCTTTCACACGTATTAATTTGGTGAAAATTTGTTTTTTGCTTGGTGGTTGGAGTAGACATTTTTTGTATTTGTTTCTAAATTATGGTAGGGTGTGTTGTAAAAGGTTTGTCAAGCTAGAAGGTTTTGACTTCTAGTTCCAACTTTTTAAGGAAAGACGTTTTTCTTGGTTTAATGCGATTTTTGTAATATCTGTTTGTATTATATTTTCACGGGGCAAATACAACTCTATGATGTGCAAAAATTTATTTTTGGTTGATGGTTGAGTCCTTACTGATCATAGGTGTGATGTTTAAAAAATGTTGGGTAGAAATTTATGATTTGGATAAAAAAATATCTTGTGAAGTGTTTTGATAATTAATTTTAGGATGTTGGAAAGGTTCATACTCATTGTCCTAGAAATTTGATGTACATTTATCTGTAAGAGGTGAATATGTATTCTAGGGTATACATTATGAAGAGAAACAAATGATATATTGGAGTGTTTGAAGTTTTTTCTGTAGTGTTCTCAAGAGATAAGAGTACTTCTCAGTTTGGTTTCAAAAGAAGAATAGTTCTAGTTTGAATTAAGGGATCAATATAGATTTGCGAACAAAACGGAAGTCTAATTATGTGACAGAGCAATAAATATTTCTTATATATAGATTTGAGAACAAAAGGGAAGTCTAATTTTGTGATAGACCAATAAATATTTCTTATAGCAAATTTGATGAACTTGTTGCAGATTTTCAATGTAATTTGTGTTGGTTTTGTGATTAGGGTTGGAGCCTCAGTTGATTAATGTTGGTCATTCAAAGAGGGTTGGTGCTTTCTCTATGAGTTGGTGCCCACATTTGTAACCTGGGTTAGTGCCCATTTTTATTAATGAATGCTTTGTATGTCGTGGATTTTTACCCGAAAGGGTCTTCCATGAGAAAACTGGTGTTGTTGTCATGATGATTTATTTCCTTAAGTTTTATGTGGTTTTGTTTTAAATTGAAATTTTGAAAATACTAATCACCCCCTCCCCTCTCAATATTTTATGTGTGTTTCTCACAATATATATAATGGGGAAAACCCTTTTGGGAGAAAAACCCCATGCTCCAAAAGTTGTCCAATTTATTATTTAGAAATCAATAAAATAATACAATATACTTGTAGAGAGGTAAAAGCACAAAACTATGTCACCTTTCAGGCCAACTTATCAACAAAAGTGAATTTAAGAAATTCTAATTAAAAATTAACTTTAGTCAAATATATGGTCTATTGAGATTCATTAGAGCTATCTTATATGTGTGCCACAACTTTTTCAATTGGAATCGTCTACTAAATGTATATTCTATACCGCTTTGGGTCTAATTACCAATTTTATTTTATTTTTTGAAAAACTCTATGTTTCAACAACTCCCACTCTTATAAATAATATTTTTTTGAAATGTAAAAATACCCTTTTATAGATCTATAAGTGAATTTTTGAAAATAGATATCTTTTAATATATATATTATGTTTTATTTTTTATTTTTATTGAAAGTAGGCCATCAACACTAAAATATAAGGTTGATTATCTTGTAAAGGAAAAAAACTAAAATTTATTTAAATTTTTTGAAAAAACAATGAACTAGAGAAAAGAGTGTATGTCAAGATGATATAATTCTTTTCTAATTTGGATAAATAATTAAGAAAAAAGGTGACGCCAAATGGAAAGAGTTATATTTCAGTACACAACTTTTCAAATTTATTAAAAAATATATATACATAAAAAATATATTTTTGCACTAGAGTTTGAAGTTATCAATATACACAAAAAAAATTGAAGGAAAAAAAGTAAAATTTAGAATATAAAGTGTGACACCTCATGTAAATTCAATTTTGGTATTTTATTAGCAACTAAATTATAGTGTTTACTTTATAAGAAAGTATATTCAAATAATTTTTTTAATTTAAAAAAAAATAATACATTTTACTAGTTTACATCATTTCAAAATTCAAAACATATTTACTTTCTATTGATTCAATTAAAAAATTTAAATCAGCATTGACCATTTCCTTTATAAAAGTGTGACACAGTTTTGTGCTCTTGCCCATAGCAAGTTTCTCACAAGTGTATCACCGACCAAATATTCAAAGCTAACTCAATAGCTATAAGACTCTTACACACAAACTCCATCTCACACACCTAATATATAGGAGGTACAATACATGAAATTGTCAAATGTTATTACAAAACCATAAGCTCAAACCACCCAAAAGGTGGCACCCAACTTATCTCTAATCCAAGATGCCCTGTGATGTCAGCATGATGATGTTGACTTGGAATATTTGCATCTATGCTTCAGGGTTTCTGTTAGCATGATAATACACACTAAGGTGTTTCAGGTCTTGTTTTTCTTTTGGTTTGGTCCACAGTTACTTCCCTTCTACTGCAGAAGTTATTCGGCTAACCTCTTTTGTCATTGCATGTTTTGTTGGAAACCAATAACACTGAGAAGGGTGGGGGCTTGAATCAGTGTTATACCGGAAAAGAATATTTTAGCCTTAACAAAATATTCATACACCAACCGATATACCGGTATAAGAAGAATTGAAAGAAGTACTGCAACCAATAAGCCAAACACATAAATGAGAACCATAACACACAAATTTATACATGGAAAACCTCAATGAGGAAAAACCACGGTAGGAATTGTGACCCACAATATCAATCCACTGGCCATATGAAGAGATATTACAATATATGATGGGCCTGCACTTGCAGGAAGGCTTACATCCTAGAGCACACCGCTCATCACAATAGGAGCCTCATTGACAACATAAAATTCTAGACAACAATCCAGAGAATAGTGAACTGCTAGGATAGTATCTTTTATGCCATAATATAGTTCCGGTTTAAGCTCTGTCTGTTCTTGTTAAAACCCTAAACCTCAATCTTGGAATAACCCTTACAATGAATTCCTCACACACATAGTCTCTCTGATATATTTCGCATTACATTACATCCATTTATCCATTCCACATGTCTATCACTATTACAAAATGATCTAATCAATCTCCCCTATATACCCTATACAAATTTATGCCTTATGTCAACTTACAAAGATATATACAATATCAGATTACATGTCAGCCATATAACATAAATGAATAAGCATTAAAATAATTTGTTGATGCTGGATCCAAGATGTGTCGGCCTCCAATATCGATGACCTTTGTTATACCATGTCATCCTACATTGCCGGTGACTAAAGAAATCTTCTATTTTGTAGGTGTCGGTATAGAGTCTGTGAAGTGCCTGCTGGTACACCATATGAAGCCAAAACCCAAAATCATGTTGCCATCAATGACAACATAGTGAAACCTAACCAATAGAGTGTCAATTGCCAACAATCTCCCCCTTTGGCATTGATGGCAATACTCATGTGAAAAATGGTCATGGTTTCAACTGTCGGTTTCATCCTACCTTGCTCCCCCTGAGCTGAATATGCAAACTACTCCAATACTCCAAAATCTCTGTAACTCCCCCTAAATTATGCAACTCTTCATTCTTTTTCACATGTATAATAATCCCCCTTTGACATCAATGCCCAAAAAAAATGTCAAAGAATAAGTAATGTACACTAAATACCTCCAAAAATGTCTTACCGAAGCTTGACTAGTTTCAAGATTTCCAGGTAAGCTTTCTCAAGTAACTCCACATAAGTATCCCAGCCAGTTTGAATGTATTAGAGATAGATACAAGTTCACTCAATAAATATGCAAGTGATTCTTTCTCATTAACTTCTTTCGGTGTGGGCTTACCAAGCATATCCATGTATTCCCTCTTATGTACACCGAGTGAATCCAATCTTGGACTCACCAAACCTCTGAGACTTCTGTCTCTTTGAATGAATTCATCTCTTTCCTTTTAAAGAACAAAAATTTGGTTCTCCAAGTAAGTATCTCTCTATTGCAACATACCCTGTATATATTAGTGCCTTGTTCCAAAGAATTTTAAATCAAAATTAGCTTCTCCTCAATCTTTTTCTTCTCTCTCTCAATGATCTGATCAAAAGCGGCTCTCTTAGCCAAAGTATTTTTTTCAAGTGCTTGTCGATTAGAGATCTATTGTAATGATTGAAAATATTTAGAGATGTTCTTTGTTATTACATTAAGCTTGCCGGAAGGGCTCACTTCATTCTCAATCTTACATTTCGAGACCAATCGGTGCAAAATAGTTATGGATTGATCTATAATCCCTTTATATGAGGTTCCCTCCTTCATTAGTTTCTGAGCAGCCATCATCATTAGTTATGTGGGACTAATCTTTGTGATGTTTTTATTTTCCACTTGAGAAGTATCAATTGTCAATAATGATGTGCCAACAACCGGTTCCCTACCGGATTCCCCTATTTTCTTTGGTGATTTAACTTTTATTGCCTCCTCACTTGCACCAATGGCTTCACCACTTGATGCAATTTGTGCAACTATTGGTTCCTCTATAGGAACAATATCCTCAACCTATACATTAATATCCAGAGTACAAAAGTCCTTAATGTTAGTGTCCTATACAATGTTCTCAGAATTAACCGGTGTCTTTGTATTTGTTTGTACATTTGTGTTAACTGGTGGCTCAATTTCCACTATCTTGATATTCTTCAAAACTAAGGGTGGAGTACCCATAATTCCTTTACCTTTCCCTTCAACTAGTGTATCTACAGTGTCTGTTTTGGTCTCTGGTGAAGTGAAGAATCCTCTATGCTCTCCCAAATAATTTATCCAAGCCTTCTGTGTTTCCTTTATTATCTCATTCATGCTTCCTAACATCAGGCTAGTTATCCTATGTTTTCTATTGAATACCTTCTTATCTTCAGCCTCAATTGTCCTTTCCATTTCATCTAGAGTTATAGCAACACATATAGCTAAAAGTTCTTGTGTTTTAATGTTTTTGTCTTCTTGCATTGCAGATAACCTTCTAGCATCTAGCATGTTATATAACTTTGTCGGTATTTGATTTTCTATCTCAATTAATGCTTTCTTATAGATATCTAAATATAGAAGAATTCCTTCATCTACCTCTCTCTATTCATCAAATTCTAATGTATCATAATAAAACTTAATATTTTTCAACATCCCATCCTTAGTAATTTCATCAACAATTTCAGCACAAGTCTTAGGGGGAATAATTGTTACATTACTAGTCTCTAGTGCCAAATCAATGTCACTCTTCTTCCTCCTTTTGGCAGTACCGGATGCAGCTGATGGTGTAGCCTTGGGTGCCTGCATTTGTGCCGGTAATTTGATGTTGACCTTCCTAACCGGTTGTTTCTTTGCTTCCACTAGGTTCTTCTGGTTTCTTCCTCACAACCCTTTTGAATGCTAATGATGTGTTATGTTTAGATTCAAATTTAGTAGTCACAGGTTAAATGTGAACTATCAGACCCTTCCCCTTTCTTCCTTTCTTTGGGACAACATCAATGAGTGCCTTAATGTCCTTTGAAACCTCTTGTACAAACTTATTTGCCTTACCTTTTGTTTTTCCCTCTTCATTCGATTGAACTCAGTTTCAACCTCAAGAGTTTTTTGTTGTGTAGTTCCACAATGTTTTTCTTCTTCATCTATATCTACATCAAGTAGAATTTTCGCATATGCATCAAGAATTAATGCATCCACCTCATAGCCTATTTCAGCTATCTAAATCTTCTGGGGCTTGACTGCCTCCATGAGGGTACTCTTATTCTAAACCTCATTGTTTTTTGAAAAGCCTTGAAGTAACCCCATACCTTATCATCTCTAAGACTTCCCAATGCAGCGATTGATTGTTTTAGCTATCTTCCTACCGGGATGTCAAAAGTCCATTGCTTGCTTCCAGAACCGAGAGTATCATTCAAAAAGTATAGCATTAAGCAGACCAATAGATTTCCATACTGGAAGGTGCCCTTCTAATCACCTTTAATCTTCCCTAAATTGATCAATAACTCCTCAAGCATCAAGTCACAGAGATCTAACTTGATATTTTCTCTCAGCATCCTATATGCGGCCAAAATACATGAATTGGAAACTGAATTCAGCCGGTTAGACCGAGTTACCTTGTAGCCTATGACCATGTTTCCAAATTTGATGTTAGTGTCGGTGATGGTGCTCACTTTCATCGATCTTTTGTCTGATGTGGCATTTGTGATCTTCCTTACGAAGTCATTTGATACTTTCTTATCCAGATGTGGCCCTATCGATGACAAGTCAGTAATTGCCCAAATGGCCTCCTTAGTGATTTCATAGGGTCGGTCCAGCCATATGAATTCCCCATGTACTCTTCTAAGTACATATCTAACTATCTCATCCTCGAACTTTGAATATCCAGAATATCTGTGAACCATAGATCTTGGATGTGTTGATATGCCAGTTTAATTTTACTAGATTCTCCCATGAGTTCATTCATATACATCCCTTTGATCTTTGAAGTGCCTAAGTCATCTATATGACAATGAATATAGGCCCTAACATCTTCCACATATACCACTCCCTTCGAGACACGAGAGAACGCTCCAACTGAATCTTCCTTGGTAGCCACATGTGGATACCATTTGAAAATTGGCCTGGGGCGGTCCTTAATCTCTACTATAGCTAGATTTGCAACGAAAATAGGACCAAAAGATGATCCCAATTTGTTGATTCAAGAAAAATACCTTTAGAACACTGTGGGTGAAAACCTCTAACAAATCCTTCTATATGTCAATGTGATCGCTCAAGAAGAAATATGATTGCCTCTGAATAGCTTTTGATTGCATTAACTTGCTCTGAAACACTCTAAATGTTGGGTGATTAATAATGAAGTGTAATTGACCTTTTATCCATCGAGAAAACCCCAATCTTCCATTGACATAAATGACTGTCGGTGAAAGATACCAGATCTCACTCTAAATATATCAATGCTGGATAATTGTCTCCAATATCTGGAACATCTTCTAGAATCTCCTCCAAGGGAATATGCACCATCTTTCATGAAATTTTCCTACCCCTATGACATATGCCTTAGTTACCGGATGAGCTGATTGTCGGTGCAGGAGTAGGCTCTTCTGCCCGATACGTAACTGGGACATTCCCATCTGATGAATACTTTTCAGTCTTCCTAACCCATCTCTGAGTGTGATCTTGCCGGATTTCATTAGCCTTCTCTTTGCCTTTATCATTTGATCCTCCATTACCAATCGGTGGATTTATGCTTCTACAAAACTTAGCAATATGTCCAATTTCATTGCATGCATAACATGTAACATTGTTCTTTTGAATTGCCTTGCTAAAACTGGTGAAATTGCTTGACATGCACTAATTAGCCATATGTCCAAATTTTCCATAATCCTAGCATTTTACATTCATTCTTCAATCTTCTATTTTATGTCCAATTTGCTTGCAGTTAGAACATTTATCGAGAGCAGAATCAGGGTTCTGATTTGCTCTATTTCTACATTGCCTAGCCATGTGACTAAATCTATTGCAAACAAAACATCTACCATTGAATTTATAACCATTGAATTGCCTTACCTGTGCCTTATGGTTTTTTATCTCCATTAACAGTACCAGAACTCTCTCCTTGCTCAAATCCAAGTCCACTAGAATCTCCAATCTGCCTCTGTATCTTCAGTAACTCATCAAGCTGTGTTGAGCTTATCTTGAATTTTTCTTTGTACTCACTTACAATAGTTAAATCATCTCTTAGCATTATCATTTATCTTTAAAGCTCTTGCTTATTTCTCTGGGATTGTACCAAATCATTTCTCAATATCTCATTTTCATGAGTCAGCCTACTACATTCTTCAAATTTGTTCTTCATGGATACAACAAGATTTTCTTCCTTTTTCTTTCTGTCCTCAATCTCCTTGGACATCCTCATAGTCATAGCTTGTATTTCATTCTTCATAACCATGTTCTCCTAACTCAATTTCTGACATTGTTCCTTAAGTGCATTTTTCCCTTCATCATCCTAATTTTGCAAAAGTTCCTTCCTCCTAGCTGGAACAGATGATAGTCTCTCTTGTAGGATAAGAATAAATTCTTTAGCAGAATTCAACTCATCTTGTAGCTTTAAGTTCTTCAATCTTTCAACATCATAATCTTCAAGTGCCATCTCAAGCTACTTCTCCAAAGCCATATTCAATGATTTCAGTTTCAAGATCTTCCTCAAGCTATTAAATTTCCTTCAAGGCACAAGGCTCTGATACCAATAGTTGGAAATCAACAACACTGAGAAGGGGGGGCGGGGGGGGTTGAATCAGTGTTACACCGGAAATGAAGATTTTAGCCTTAACAAAATATTCATACACCAATCGGTATACTAGTATAAATAGAATTGAAAGAAGTAATGCAACCAATAAGCCAAACACATAAATGAGAACCATAACACACAAATTTATATGTGGAAAACCTCAATGAGGAAAACCCATGGTGGGATTTGTGACCCACAATATCAATCCACTAGCCATATGAAGAGATATTACAATATATATTGAGATTGCACTTGCAGGAAGGCCTATAGCCTAAAGCACACTGCTCATCACAATACGAGCCTCACTGACTACATAAAATTCCAGACAACAATCTGGAGAATAGTGAACTATTAGGATAGCATCTTTTATTCCAAAATACAGTTTTGATTTAAGCTCTATTTGTTCCGGTTAAAACCCTAAACCTCAGTACCAGAATAACCCTTACAATGAGTTCCTTGCATACATAGTCTCTCTAATATATTTCACATTACAATACATCCATATATCCATTCCACGTGTCTATCACTATTAAAAAATGATCTAATCAATCTCCCCTATATACCCTATACAAATTTATGCCTTATGTCGGCTTACAAAGATATATACAATATCAGATTACATGTCGACCATATAACATAAACGAATAAGCATTAAAACAATTTGCGGATGCCGGATCCAAGATTTGTCAGCCTCCAATATCGATGACCTTCGCTATACCATGTTGGCCTGCATTGTCGGTGACCAAAGAAATCTTCTATCCTACCTGTGCCGGTGCCGATGTAGAGTCTGTGAAGTGCCTGTCGGTACACCATATGAAGCCGCAACCCAAAATCATGTTGCCATCAATGACAACATAGTGAAACCTAACCAATAGAGTGTCAATTGCCAACAATCTCCCCCTTTGGCATTGATGGCAGCACTCATGTGAAAAATGGTCATGGTTTCAACTACCAGTTTCATCTTGCCCTGCTCCCCCTGAGCTGAATACGCAAAGTACTCCAATTATCCAAAATCTTTGTAACTCCCCCTAATGTATGCAAATCTTCATTATTTTTCACATGTATACTACTCCCCCTTTGACATAAATGCCCCCGAAAAAGGTCAAAGAATAAGTAATGTACACTGAATACCTCCAAAAATGTCTTACTAGAGCTTGACCAATTTCAAGATTTGTAGGTAAGCTTTCTCAAGTAACTCCACATAAGTATCCCAGTCAATTAACTTATGTTGATGTGGGCTTACCAAGTATATCCATGCATTCCCTCTTATGTACAATGAGTGACTCCAATCTTGGACTCACCAAACCTCTGAGACTTCTGGCTCTCCAAATTATCTTATCTCTTTCCTTTTCAAGAGAAAAAATTTGGTTCTCCAAGGTCAATTTTTTTCCATCAATAGATGTGGTGAGTGAAGTTAGTCCATGAAAAGAGTTAGCAAAGCTAGCAATCTTTTCCTGTATCTCTTTCATCTTTTCATCTACTTTTGCTGTAAGTATCTCTGTATTGCAACATACCATGTATATATTAGTGCCTAGATTCAAAGAATTTTCAATCAAAATTAGCTTCTCCTCAATCTTTTTCTTCTCTCTCTCAACGATCTGATCAAAAGTGTCTCTCTCAGCCAAAGTGATTTTTTCAAGTGCTTGTTGGTTAGAGATTTGTTGTAATGATTGAAAATATTTAGAGATGTGCTTTGTTATTACCTTAAGCTTGTTGGAAGGGCTCTCTTCATTCTCAATCTTACATTCTGGGACCAATCGGTGCAAAACAATCATGGATTGATCTATAATCCCTTTATCTATGGCTCCCTCCTTCATTAGTTTCTGAGTAGCCATCATCATTAGTTCTGTGGGACTCATCTTTGTGATGCTTTTCTTTTCCACTTGAGAAGTGTCAATTGTCAATAATGATGTGCCAGCAACCGGTTCCCTACCGGATTCCCCTGTTTTCTTTGGTGATTTAATTTTTATTGCCTCCTCACTTGCATCGGTGGCTTCACCACTTCATGCAGTCTATGCAACTGTTGGTTCCTGTATAGGAACAGTATCCTCAACCTGTACAATAATATCCCGAGGACAAGTGTCTTCAATGTTAGTGTCCTATACAATGTTCTCAGCATTAACCGGTGTCTCTGTAATTGACTGTACATTTGTGTTAACTGGTGGCTCAATTTTCACTATCTTGATATTCTTCAAAACTAAGGGTGGAGTACCCATAATTCCTTTACTTTTCCCTTCAATCGGTGTATCTACAGTGTCTGTTTTGGTCTCCAGTGAAGTGGAGAATCCTCTATGCTCTCCCAAAAAAATTATCCAAGCCTTCTGTGTTTCCTTTATTATCTCATTCATCCTTCCTAACATTAGGCTAGTTATCCTAAGTTTTCTATTGAATACCTTCCTATCTATAGCCTCAATTGTCTTTTCCATTTCATTTGGAGTTATAGCAACACATATAGCTAAAAGTTCTTTCATTTTAATGTTTTTGTCTTCTTGCATTGCAGATAACCTTCTAGCATCTAGCATGTTATATAACTCTGTTGGTATTTGATTTTCTATATCAATTAATGCTTTCTTATAAATATCTAAATATAGAAGAATTTCTTCCCCTACCTCTCTATGTTCATCAACTTCTAATGTATCATAATAAAACTGAACATTTTTCAGCATCCCATTCTTAGTAATTTCATCAAAAATTTCAGCACAAGTCTTAGGGGGAATAATTGTTACATTACCAGTCTCTAGTGCCAAATCAATGTAACTCTTCTTCCTCCTTATGGCGGTACCTGATGCAGCTGATGGTGTAGCCTTGGGTGCTTGCATTTGTGCCGGTAATGTGATGGTGACCTTCCTAACTGGTTGTTTCTTTTCTTCCACTTTAGGTTCTTCCGGTTTCTTCCTCACAACCCTTTTGAATGCTAATGGAGTGTTATCTTCATATTCAGATTTAGCAGTCAAAGGTTGAATATGAACTACCAGATCCTTCCTCTTTCTTCCTTTCTTCGGGACAACATCAATGAGTACCTTAATGTCCTTTGAAACCTCCTGTACAAACTTACTTGCCTTACCTTCTTGTTTTTCCCTCTTCTTTCGGTTGAACTTAGTTTCAACCTTAAGAGTCTTCTGTGGTGTAGTTCCACAAGGTTTTTCTGCTTCATCTATATCTGCATCAAGAAGAATTTTAGCATATGCATCAAAATTTAGTACATCCACCTCATATCCCATTTCAATTATCTAAATCTTCTGGGGCTTGACTGCCTCCACGAGGGTCTCATCTTTCTTGACCATGAAACATATGTCAGTAGATTATTTCTCTACTATATGTTCAGGTACTCTTATTCTAGACCTCATAGGTTTTTGAAAAGCCTTGAAGTAACCCCATAACTTATCATCTCTAAGACTTCCCAATGTAGCAATTGATTGTCTTAGTTGTCTTTCTACCGGGATGTCAAAAGCCCATTGCTTCCTTCTAGAACCGGGAGTATCATTCAAAAGTATAGCATTAATCAGACCAATAGATTTACATATCGGAAGGTGCCCTTCTTCTCACCTTTAATCTTCCCTAAATTGATCAATAACTCCTCAACCATCCAATCACATAGATCTAACTTTATATTTTCTCTCATCATCCTATATGTGAACAAAATACATGAACTGGAAATTGAATTCAGTCGGTTAGACTGAGTTACCTTGTAGCCTATGACCATACTTCCAAATTTGATGTTAGTGTCGGTGACGGTCCTCACCTTCATTGATCTTTTGTATGATGTGGCGTCGGTGATCTTCCTTATGAAGTCATTTGATACTTTCTTATCCGGATGTGGCCTTGTCGATGAAAAGCCAGTAATTTCCTGGATGGCCTCCTTAGTGATTTTGTAGGGTTGATTCGGCCATATGAATTCCCCATGCACTCTCCTGAGTACATATCTGACTATCTCATCCTCGAACTCTGGAATATCCAGAATATTTGTGAACCCTAGATCTTCGATGTGTTGATATGCGGGTTTGATTTTAGCATATTCTCCTATGAGTTCATTCATATACATCCCCTTGATCTCTGGAGTGCCTAAGTCCTCTATATGACAATGAATATAGGCCCTAACATATTCCACATATACCACTCCCTTCGGGACGTGAGAGAACGCTCCAACCGAATCTTCCTTGATAGCCACATGTGGATACCATTTGAAAATTGGCCTGGGTTAGTCCTTAACCTCTACTATAGTTGGATTTGCAATGAATATAGGAGCAGAAGATGATCCTGATTCTATTATTCAATAAAAATACCTTTAGAACACTGTCGGTGAAAACCTCTGACAAATCCTTCTAGACACCGATGTGATCGCTCAAGAAGAAATTTGATTGCCTCTGAATAGCTTCTGATTGCACTAACTTTCTTTGAATCTCTGTAAATGCTAGGTGATTAACAGTGAAGTGTAATCGACCTTTTATCAATCGAGAAAACCCTAATCTTCCATTCACATAAATGACTGTCAGTGAAAGATACTGAATCTCTCTCTAAATATATCAATGTCGAATAATCCTCTCCAATATCTGGAACATCTTCCAAAATCTCCTCCAGGGGAATATGCATCATCTTTCATGAAATTTTCCTACCCCTAAGGTATTTGCCTTAGTTACTGGATGAGCACACTGCTGGTGCAGGAGCAACCTTTTCTGTCAGATAGGTAACCGAGACATTCTCATCTGATGATTTCTCTTCAATCTTCCTAACCTATCTCTGAGTGTGATCTTGCCGAATTTCATTAACCTTCTCTTTGCCTTTATCATTTGATCCTCCATTACCAACCCGTGGATTTATGCTTCTACAGAACTTAGCAATATGTCTAATTTCATTGCATGCATAACATGTAACATTGTTCTTTTGAATTGCCTTGCTAAAACCAGTGAAATTTCTTGACCTACACTGATTAGCCATATGTCCAAATTTTCCACAAGCATGGCATTTTACATTCATTTTGCAATCTTCTGTCTTATGACAAATTTTATTGCATTTAGAACATTTACCGGGAGTGAAATCAGGGTTCTGATTTGCTCTATTTCTAGATTACCTAGCCATGTGACTAAATCTATTGCAAACAAAACATCTACCATTAAATTTATAAGCATTTAATTGCCTTACCTGTGCCTTATGGTTTTGATCTCGATTAGCAGTACCGGAACTCCGTCCTTACTCAGATCCAAGTCCACTAGAATCTCCAATCTAACTTTGTCTCTTCAGTAACTCATCAAGCTGTGCTGAGCTAATCTTGAATTTTTCTTTGTACTCACTTGTAGTAGTTAAATCATCTCTTAGCATTATCATTTGTCTTTCAAGCTCTTGCTTATTGCTCTAGAATTGTACCAAATCAATCCTCAATATCTCATTTTCATGAGTCAACCTACCACATTCTTCAAATTTATTCTTCAGGGATACAACAAGATTTTATTCCTTTTTCTTTCTATCCTCAATCTCCTTGGACATCCTCATAGTCATAGATTGCATTTGATTCTTCATAACCATGTTCCCTTGACTCAATTTCTAACATTGTTCTGTAAGTGCATTTTTCTCTTCATCATCCTGATTTTGCAAAAGTTCCTTCCTCCTAGCTTGAACAGATGATAGTCTCTCTTATAGGACAAGAATAAATTCTTTAGTAGAATTCAACTCATCTTGTAGCTTTAATTTCTTCAATCTTTCAGCATCATAATCTTCAAGTGTCATCTCAAGCTGCTTCTCCAAAGCCATATTCAATTATTATGAATTCAAGATCTTCCTCAAGTTGTTAAACTTCCTTTGAGGCACAAGGCTCTGATACCAATTGTTGGAAACCAATAACACTGAGGGGGGGTGAATCAGTGTTATACTGAAAATGAAGATTTTAGCCTTAACAAAATATTCATACACCAACTAGTATACCAGTATAAATAGAATTGACATAAGTAATGCAACCAATAAGCCAAACACATAAATGAGAACCATAATACACATATTTATATGTGGAAAAACTCAATGAGGAAAAACCACGGTGGGATTTGTGACCCACAATATCAATCCACTGGCCATATGAAGAGATATTACAATATATGATGGGCCTGTACTTGCAAGAAGGCTTATAGCCTAGAGCACACTACTCATCATAATAGGAGCCTCACTGACTACATAAAATTCCAGACAACAATCCAGAGAATAGTGAACGGCTAGGATAACATCTTTTATGCCAGAATACAGTTCCAGTTTAAGCTTTGTTTGTTCCGATTAAAACCCTAAACCTCAGTACCAGAGTAACCCTTACAACGAATTCCTCACATACATAGTCTCTCTGATATATTTCATATTACATTACATACATATCCATTCCTCGTGTCTATCACTATTACAAAATAATCTAATCAATCTCCCCTATATACCCTATACAAATTTATGCCTTATGCAGACTTACAAAGATATATATAATATCATATTACATGTCGGCCATATAACATAAATGAATAAGCATTAAAACAATTTGTTGATGCTAGATCCAAGATGTGTTGGCCTCCAATATCAATGACCTTTGCTATACCATGTCACCCTGCATTGTCGGTGTCGGTGCCAGTGTTGGTGTAGAGTTTGTGAAGTGCCTGTCGGTACACCATATGAAGCCAGAACCCAAAATCATGCTGCCATCAATGACAACATAGTGAAACCTAACCAATAGAGTGTCAATTGCCAACATGTTTCATGTCTATATTTTTCATCTTGGTTGACTAGGAGAAGGTTGTTTCAACTCGTGCAATTGTTTTGTATGTTCATGCCACTTTGGAAGATGTATTGTGATATCTTTTGGTCCCTACTGTGAACCACATCATATTATTATTTTTATCTTATATGATTTGTGGCCAGTTGGTTTAATGCTACACAATTTATCTATATGTTATTTTGAAGTTGACCTAATTAGTGTTTTGTAGGCCTGCAAAGGATATAAATGAAAGATCAATACATAGAAAAAGGGGTGGTGGTTGTGTGGTGTGTAGAAGTATTGCAAATAAATTGCTAATGCTTATTGGAGGCAGTGAACCAAAGGTAGCTTCATTTTGAATAGGCCCAAAAGTGTGTTGGGGGAAGCGATCTGAAAGTAGTTGATGTGGTCATATTGAGTTATTGTGGTGGAATTCAATCAATTATTCATGTTAATCTAAGGTTGAAGCCTCCTTATGTAAGTGTTGTATTCATTAGATATTAGTGAACTTTCTTTGGTTGAAACCATAAAACTATTATTTAGGGATCTGTTGCTTTCTTGGATGGTAGCCCTAAAACAAAGTTGTAATCATGTTTATATTACTGTGAAGCTGGATTTGGATAGTAGATCCAAGGAACTTGCTCACCGTGGTTTTTCACTTGTTGGGTTTTCCACGTAAATCATGTGTCTCTTATGCAATTTTGATATGGTGTTTCATTGTTGTTAATTTGTTTTTAAATTGTTTGAATACTAATTCAACCCCTCCCCCTCTTAATATTCTGGTCTATATAACAACGTGTCCTCTTTCTCTGGTGATTTTATTCCGAAAAAGATTTCTCCACATAAATTCCATGTCTATATAGTTTGATGGTTTTATTATTATTCATAGTTTCTATATAATTTACATAATATTTTTTTTATGATAATCCTAGATGAATAAACATATATCATTTTACATACACTATTTAGAAGATTTTATACTAGTATTTTTAACTTATTTTTAATGGTTGTGATTTTAATAATTTAATTTTTACCATATTTTTTTGGATACTTTTATAAAGTCTCTGTTTTAGGCCATCTATCAAACCTCTTATTCCATTTCTTGATAACTATTTCCATTTTTCTCACCCTTTAAAACCCACCTACTTCCTCCTACCTTTATTTAACCCTAATACCTCATATTTTACATTTTCATAAAAAATATAAGAAAAATGATTTCATATCATTCAAATTATCCCTTGCATTAGTCTTAATATATTTGACATATATTTTTTTGTTTGTGGGTCTTAATTTTTTTATCCTTGGCTTCCACCCTTCTAAGCTTCTTAAATGTAGTGTCAATCTTTCCTTCATAGATCTTGCATACTTTGAATCTTCACTCCAAATTAATTTTTTCACCTTCTTCAAATATTTGTCCATCCATTACACTTTGGTTAGTTTTTGTGTCCCTTTGATTACCTAAATTTTGGTTAGTTTTTGTGTCCCTTTGATTACCTAAATTTCATATCCCATGCTCAATTTAGTTAGCCTTTCTTGTGCCCTAGTAATCAAAACATTTAGTATTTTTCTTAAAATAAGTGTGATTTATTAGTATCGTACATTATATTTTTTTATTCATTTGATGTTGACTCCTATTTGAATACCCATAAGCGGTTTTGAGAGACAAATTGAATCCCTTCAACCCTTTATTTTTTAAGGTTCCCTTTAATGTTTGGTGCTTGAAATTTGGTTTGAGAGAGATCTATGAAAAGCTAAACTTAGTGTTAGTTCAAAGATTTTTTTAGAAGGTTGATAAGAACCTCCATGTAAAATTAAATAGTTCAAATTGATGTACATTAATTTTCCTCTCAAGCATGGGCAAAAACTTATCCTCAAGTAAGGCACAAGCCAATGAATTCTATTTCAAGTGTATGATAGGACATCTCCTCTAACCTATGTATAGGTTATTACTTCTTCTCTTGGAACTTGCAGTGGTATCTTTGAATTCAATTTTGCATGATATTGTTGTAGGAGCTCAAAACAACCTAATTTAATCCAAATGTATTTATATTTATTCAGTTTATATTTTGACTTCTCTAGCCTAGTGTTAGCATATTTCTATTTCTAATTATTTGTATGCATGCATCATATCATAGACCTAGCTCAAATATTAGGTGTTTATAATTTATACACTTAATTTTTATTTTATCTAATCATATTTACACTGAAAAATACAAATATTATTAACAAATAAAAGAAATATATATTTAATTTTATAAATTCATAGTTTGTTTGATGTCTTAAAAGCTTTCTTGCAATAAAAGAATAGATTGAATTTCTCTTGAAACCACTTGATTTTTTATTTTATTTCTTGACATGTTATGATATATTAAGATAACGAAATATTTGTGCATCCTATTCAAATAATCCTCATCTTGTTGTATGCATTAGAAAATATAAGAAAATATAAACATGTATCAAGATTTATTTTCTACAATACCTTATATCTATGTATACATATTATATCTTACCTATTCTACTTGGTGGTTTGGTCAATCTCCATTAATTTGACATGAATATTATTTTTAATATCTTTTACATATAACATCAATATTGGGATTTAAAAAATACCCCTTCAATATTATCACGTTGTATTATTTCCATCTGGAATTTTTATATTTTGAATGGAATTCTATCATCATCAATGATTTGTGGGTTTGTGATTTAATTTCTTTTATTTCCACCACTCAAATCACTTTTCTATGACCTTTTAAAGCCTTACATTATAAACCCAAATTCTTTGACACTATAAATATCTATATTCTTGATCCTTTTACTTAATAATTTAAATGATAATTTGTTGTTTGATTCCCCTTTTATTAATATTATGAATTTTATTTTATTTTAATTTTGAATGAAAAATTTATCTTGTTAGTGTAAAAAATAGTTTTGTCTAACTAGTTTTCTTTTAGTCTATTTAGTTGAGTCTTATTCACACTACACTTAAGTTCACTTAGAGATTGGCTAGATTTTTGTCTCACCTCATGACTCACCAAGTGTCCCAACACTTGTCTATAGAGTCCTCCACTTGTTGCATGCTTGGAGGGGTAGACAAATTTTCACTCTTACATTCTCACCTCTTCTTGATTCCCTTTATGACCAAGAATCTATTGTACTGTGTGGTTAAAATGTGGGGGATACATGCACCTGCAAGAAAACACAAATCACGCACACACATGAGACATTACATTAGTGAAATCAAGAGATCAAAAATGTAAACTAATTTGTACTTGTTAGTCCAAGAAATCTCAAGATTGCTAAGCCCGTCCCAGGCTCCTCTATCTCTAAAGATCTCTAAGATTCAAGGTGGCCCTCACTTGGAAGAGCACTTGATCCTCAAGATGACAACCTAGAGAACGAGTTATGAATGATGATTCTAGGATCAAAATGACTACAACTAAGATCCTAGCTAAGATGACATGATGGATGAAGATGCAAGATGCAAGCTAAAGATATAAAATGAGTTCCAAATTGAAAGATTAAGTGAACTAATTAGGCGAATATGAGGATGAGATATGATAATGCTATGAAAATGATATGAATTAAGCTAGCAAGATATTCTAAACATGTATAAACAAAGTAAGCTATGATGTAATTAAAATGGCCTAAATGCTTGGTGATAGGGATTGAGCTCCTTGATAACCTGCACAACACAATTAGACTATAGATTGGATGCAATAGAAAACTTGATGCCTAGATTGAAGAAATGGGCTCTATTTATAGAGAAAATAGAGAAATGTATGGTTGAGATTGAGCAATCTCAACAAGGGCTAGGATTGAAAGTTATCAATCCATGTGAGGGATTCAATCCAATCCCAAGTTGACAAATGTCATCTTGAGATGGCTTGAGAGATTCTAAGCAAGCATTAGATGCTAGTCAAGCATTAGGGAAGGCTTCAAGGGGTGACATTATTGGATAGTGCTTTTATCCAAGGAAGCAGGATATTGTCCAAGAGGTAAACTCTTGTGCAAGGATAAAAGGTGGTCAAGTGGACAACCATCATGGGTTAGGAGTGTGGGCTTGTAAGAGGCACTAAATACCTTTTGAAGACTTTGGTGGCTAACTTGCTCCAAGAGGAAAACCACTAGTGGTCTAGGGGACAAATTTTTAAGAGCCTTACAAATTTGGGGGTAATCAACAAGTTACCTTGTTGAAAGGAGAAGGTCTTAAATGCATTTTGAAGACTTTCTACAAATTTGGGGAAGTGATTCCCCAAATTTAGGGATTGACATGATGAGGATAATTAGGCTAATTAATGGATGATTAGAGGGATTCTAGAAGAAATTAGGAGGGCAAGTGGGAAATGCAGGATTTGACAAGTGGGTGAGGGAAAATAGGAAATTTAGTAAATTAAAAAGATTTAATTTAGACAAAAGAGGATGCAACTTGCATTTGTAGGATTTTGCAAGTGGAGGGGATTTACAAATAAATTTTGATTTATTTAGATGCAAAGGAGATTTTAATTAAATGTAGATTTAATTAAAATGGAATAAGTTGATATTTTTAATTAAATGTGAATTTAATTAAAATGGCTAGAGGGGGGGTATTTAATTAAATGGATTAGATAGAAGAAGGGTATATTAATTAAATCTTAATTTAATTATTAGGCGATTAGAAGAATAGGAGTAGGAAGAATTAATGATTATTAAATGAATCCATTTAATTAGTTGTGCCACTTTTAGGTGTCTACATTTTGCCCCTCTTTGAGTTAACGTATGACCATGTGTTGATTCAAAGAAAATGTTTAATTTGTTGTCAAAATTTTTTGATATGATGTTGTTGTCAGAATTGTCGATATGATGCCCCGGATATGAAGAATTGATATGATATGAGACTGATGTCGATATAAAATTGATGTCGATATAATCAATGTGGTTAAAATGTGGGGAATGCCTGCACCTTCAAGAAAACACAAATCACACACACACATGAGACATTACGTTAGTGAAATCAAGAGATTGAAAATGCAAACTAATCTACTTGTTAGTCCAAGAAATCTAAAGATTGCTAAGCCCGTCCCATTCTCCTCTATCTTTAAAGATCTCTAAGATTCAAGGTGGTCCTCACTTGGAAGAGCACTTGATCCTCAAGATGACAACCTAGAGAATGGGTTATGAATGATGACTCTAGGATCAAAATGACTACAACTAAGATCCTAGCTAAGATGAGATGATGGATGAAGATGCAATATGCAAGATGAAGATATAAAATGAGTTCCAAATTGAAATATTAAGTGAACTAATTAGGCTAATATGAGGATGAGATATGAGAATGATATGAAAATGATATGAATTAAGCTAGCAATATATTCTAAACATGTATAAACAAAGTAAGCTATGATGTAATTAAAATGGCCTAAATGCTTGGTGATGGGGATTGAGCTCCTTGATAACCTACACAACACAATTAAACTATAGATTGAATGCAATAGAAAACTTGATGCCTAGATTGAAGAAACGGGTTCTATTTATAGAGAAAATAGAGAAATGGATGGTTGAGATTGAGCAATCTCAACAAGGGCTAGGATTGAAAGTTATCAATCCATGTGAGGGATTCAATCCAATCCCAAGTTGACAAATATCATCTTGAGATGGCTTGAGAGATACTAAGCAAGCATTAGATGCTAATTGAGCATTAGGGAAGGCTTCAAGGGGTGACATCATTGAAAAGTGCTTTTATCCAAGGAAGGAGGCTATTGTCCAAGAGGTAAAATCTTGTGCAAGGATAAAATATTGTCAAGTGGACAACAAACATGGGTTAGGGGTGTGGGATTGTAAGAGGCATTAAATGCCTTTTGAAGACTTTGGAGGCTAACTTGCTCCAAGAGGAAAACCACTAGTGGTCTAGGGGACAAATTTGTAAGAGCCTTACAAATTTGGGGGTATTCAACAAGTTACCTTGTTGAAAGGAGAAAGTCTTAAATGCATTTTGAAGACTTTCTACAAATTTGGGGAAGTGATTCCCCAAATTTAGGGATTGGACATGATGAGGAGAACTAGGCTAATTAATGGACGATTAGAGGGATTCTAGAAGAAATTAGGAGCGCAAGTGGGAGAGGGAAAATAGGAATTTTAGTAAATTAAAAAGATTTAATTTAGCCAAAAGAGGATGCAACTTGCATTTGTAGGATTTTGCAAGTGGGGGGATTTATAAATAAATTTTGATTTATTTAGATGCAAAGGAGATTTTAATTAAATGTAGATTTAATTAAAATGGGAAAGGGAATAAGTTGATATTTTAAATTAAATGTGAAATTAATTAAAATGGCTAGAGGGGGGGTATTTAATTAAATGGCTTAGATAGAAGAAGGGTATATTAATTAAATTTTAATTTAATTTAATTAAATGGCTTAGATAGAAGAAGGGTATATTAATTAAATTTTAATTTAATTAAATTAAAATTTAATTAATATACCCTTCTTCTATCTAAGCCATTTAATTAAATACCCCCCCTCTAGCCATTTTAATTAATTTCACATTTAGTCCAAGGGGTTGAGCTTAACTGGTTAAAACACTGGGTTCTCATTGTGGAGACCCAAGTTCAATTCCCAATAGGGACATCTAAAGTGAAATTCTAAGTTGTGACTCTTGGTCTTCCAAAAGATGGGGAAGGTCTTGGGGTCAATCAAATCAAACACAATAATAATAATAATAATTCAAAGATATGTAATGGGGATGGGACCCCCTACTGTGGCCCGACTGGTTCATAGCTCCAGTCAAAAGCTATTCAGGCTTCGGCCAATTACCTATCAAAAAAAATTAATTTCACATTTAATTTAAAATATCAACTTATTCCCTTTCCCATTTTAATTAAATCTACATTTAATTAAAATCTCCTTTGCATCTAAATAAATCAAAATTTATTTATAAATCCCCCCCCCCCCCCAATTAGAAGAATGGGGATATTAATCAAATCTTAATTTAATTAAGAGGAAGAATTAATGATGATTAAATGAATAAAATTCATTTAATTAGTTGTGCTAGTTTTAGGTTTCTACATTTTGCCCCTCTTTGAGTTAACGTGTGACCACATGTTGATTCAAAGAAAACGTTTAATTTGTTGTCAATTTTTTTTTATATGATGTTGTTGCCAAAGTTGTCGATATGATGCCCCAGATATGAAGAATTGATATGATATGAAAAGTCGATATGAGACTGATGTCGATATGAAACTAATATGAAATTGATGTCGATATAATTAATGTGTGGTTAAAATGTGGGGGATGCCTGCACCTGGAAGAAAACACAAATCACACACACACATGAGACGTTACGTTAGTGAAATCAAGAGATCGAAAATACAAACTGATCTATACTTGTTAGTCCAAGAAATCTCAAGATTGCTAAGCCCGTCCCATGCTCCTCTATCTCTAAAGATCTCTAAGATTCAAGGTGACCCTCACTTGGAAGAGCACTTGATCCTCAAGATGACAACCTATAGAACAAGTTATGAATGATGATTCTAGGATCAAAATGACTACAACTAAGATCCTAGCTAAGATGAGATGATGGATGAAGATGCAAGATGCAAGATGGAGATATAAAATGAGTTCCAAATTGAAAGATTAAGTGAACTAATTAGGCTAATACGAGGATGAGATATGAGAATGCTATGAAAATGATGTGAATTAAGCTAGCAAGATATTATAAACATGTATAAACAAACTAAGCTATGATGTAATTAAAATGGCCTAAATTCTTGGTGATGGGGATTGAGCTCCTTGATAACCTGCACAACACAATTAGACAATAGATTGTATGAAATAGAAAACTTGATGCCTAGATTGAAGAAATATGCTCTATTTATAGAGAAAATAGAGAAATGGATGGTTGAGATTGAGCAATCTCAACAAGGGCTCGGATTGAAAGTTATCAATTCATGCGAGAGATTCAATTCAATCCCAAGTTGACAAATGTCATCTTGAGATGGATTGAGAGATGCTAAGTAAGCATTAGATGCTAATTGAGCATTAGGGAAGGCTTCAAGGGGTGACATCATTGGATAGTGCTTTTATCCAATGAAGCAGTCTATTGTCCAAGAGGTAAACTCTTGTGCAAAGATAAAAGATGGTCAAGTGGACAACAATCATGGGTTAGGGGTGTGGGCTTGTAAGAGGCATTAAATGTATTTTGAAGACTTTGGTGGCTAACTTGCTCCAAGAAGAAGACCACTAGTGGTCTAGGGGACAAATTGGCAAGAGCCTTACAAATTTGGGGGTATTCAACAAGTTACCTTGTTCAAAGGAGAAGGTCTTAAATTCATTTTGAAGACTTTCTACAAATTTGGGGAAGTGATTCCCCAAATTTAGGGATTGGACATGATGAGGAGAATTAGACTAATTAATGGACGATTAGAGGGATTCTAGAAGAAATTAGGAGGGCAAGTGGGAAATGTAGGATTTGGCAAGTGGGTGAGGGAAAATAGTAATTTTAGTAAATTAAAAAGATTTAATTTAGCCAAAAGAGGATGCAACTTGCATTTGTAGGATTTTTCAAGTGGGGGGGATTTACAAATAAATTTTGATTTATTTAGATGCATAGGAGATTTTAATTAAATGTAGATTTAATTAAAATGGGAAAGGAAATAAGTTGATATTTTTAATTAAATGTAAATTTAACTAAAATGGCTAGAGGGGGGTATTTAATTAAATGTGAATTTAATTAAATGGCTTAGATAGAAGAAGGGTATATTGATTAAATCTTAATTTAATTAATAGGCGATTAGAAGAATAGGGATATTAATTAAATCTTAATTTAATTAATAGGAAGAATTAATGATGATTAAATGAATAAAATCCATTTAATTAGTTGTGCTAGTTTTAGGTGTCTACATTTTGCCCCTCTTTGAGTTAACGTGTGACCACATGTTGATTCAAAGAAAATATTTAATTTGTTGTCAAAAAATTTCGATATGATGTTGTTGCCAGAATTGTCGATATGATGCCCCAGATATGAAGGATTGATATGATATGAAAAGTCGATATGAAACTGATATAAAATTGATGTGGATATAGTTAATGCATTGTTAAAATGTGGGGGATGCCTGCACCTGCAAGAAAACACAAATCACACACACACATGAGACATTACGTTAGTGAAATCAAGAGATCGAAAATACAAACTAATCTACTTGTAAGTCCAAGAAATATCAAGATTGCTAAGCCCATCCCATGCTCCTCTATCTCTAAAGATCTCTAAGATTCAAGGTGGCCCTCACTTGGAAGAGCACTTGATCCTCAAGATGACAACCCAGAGAACGAGTTATGGATGATGATTCTAGGATCAAAATGACTACAACTAAGATCCTAGCTAAGATGACATGATGGATGAAGATGCAAGATGCAAGATGAAGATATAAAATGAGTTCCAAATTGAAAGATTAAGTGAACTAATTAGGATAATATGAGGATGAGATATGAGAATGTTATGAAAATTATATGAATTAAGCTAGAACGATATTATAAACATGTATAAACAAACTAAGCTATGATGTAATTAAAATGGCCTAAATGCTTGGTGATAAGGATTGAGCTCCTTGATAACCTGCACAACACAATAAGAATATATATTGGATGCAATAGAAAACTTGATGCCTAGATTGAAGAAATGGACTCTATTTATAGAGAAAATAGAAAAATGGATGGTTGATATTGAGCAATCTCAACAAGGGCTAGGATTGAAATTTATCAATCCATGTGAGGGATTTAATCCAATCCCAAGTTGACAAATGTCATCTTGAGATGACTTGAGAGATGCTAAGAAAGCATTACATGCTAATTGAGCTTTAGAGAAGTCTTCAAGGGGTGACATCATTGGATAATGCTTTAATCCAAGGAAATAGGCTATTGTCCAAGAGGTAAACTCTTGTGCAAGGATAACAGATGGTCAAGTGGACAACCATCATGGGTTAGGGGTGTGGGCTTGTAAGAGGCATTAAATGCCTTTTGAAGACTTTGGAGGCTAACTTGCTCCAAGAGGAAAACCACTAGTGGTCTAGGGGACAAATTTGTAAGAGCCTTACGAATTTGGGGGTATTCAACAAGTTACCTTGTTGAAAGGAGAATGTCTTAAATGCATTTTGAAGACTTTCTCCAAATTGGAGGAAGTGATTCCCCAAATTTAGGGATTGGACATGATGAGGAGAATTAGGCTAAATAATGGAGGATTAGAGGGTTTCTAGAATAAATTAGGAGGGCAAGTGGGAAATGTAGGATTTGGCAAGTGGGTGAGGGAAAATAGGAATTTTAGTAAATTGAAAAGATTTAATTTAGCCAAAAAAGGATGCAACTTGCATTTGTAGGAATTTGCAAGTTGGGTGTATTTACAAATAAATTTTGATTTATTTAAATGCAAAGGAGATTTTAATTAAATGTAGATTTAATTAAGATGGGAAAGGGAATAAGTTGATATTTTTAATTAAATGTGAATTTAATTAAAATGGCTTAGATAGAAGAAGGGTATATTGATTAAATCTTAATTTAATTAATAGGCGATTAGAAGAATAAGGATATTAATTACATCTTAATTTAATTAATAGGAAGAATTAATGATAATTAAATGAATGAAATCCATTTAATTAGTTGTGCCAGTTTTAGGTGTCTACATTTTGCCCCTCTTTGAGTTAAAGTGTGACCACATGTTGATTCAAAGAAAACGTTTAATTTGTTGTCAATTTTTTTTTGATATGATGTTGTTGTCAGAATTGTCGATATGATGCCCTAGATATGAAGAATTGATATGATATGAAACTGATATGAAATTGATGTCGATGCCCCCTCTGGAGATAAATTGAGAAAATTATGATTTCCGGGGCAGTGTTGCGATGTAGTACGATTTTTGAAAGTTGGATGATTTGAATTGTTAAATTTTCCATATTTATCTGCCGATAAATTTTATTAAAAGGAAAATTGAAGAAATGAGGAAGAGTAATGTGGGCATAGCGCGTACATTCCCCACACGTCCACCAAGGCCGCGTTGGTATGAATCCTAATTGTCAATATGGTTCAAACGTGATTGTCGATATGAGTCCTAATTCGATATGGGTCAATAGGTCGATATGGGTCAAACTTGATTGTCGTTATGAGTCCTCATTCGATATGGATGTGATTTTGATATGGGTCCTGTTTGTGTTATGGGTCTGATTTCGTTATGAGCCTGATTTCGTTATGGATATGATTTTGATATGGGTCTTGATTGTCGATATGGGTCCTAATTGACTGGTTTTTGATATGGAACTTGGATTGATTGATTTTCAATAGTAATATGATATCTAGGGACTTTGGACATTTATTTGTTCTGACTGACGATTGGTTCTGACTTGTATCATTGATTTTCCTTTGAATCACTATGGTCACACATGTGCATGATGATATGATATGGATGCAACAATTTTGATTTTGATGAGCTATATGATATGCTTTTAATCTATATGACTTTTGCAGATGATGTGATGTGTATGTTTTTAAATATTTTTATGATTTACATGCTTATATGATGTTTGTAATCATACTATATGTTTAGAAGGTGATATGCAGATGATGGTTGGATTTGATGAATGCAAATGTTTCTAATAATGCGATTTAGCATTATACATGTTGTCGATATGATATGCTCATGTATGGGGATAATGATATGATTGATCATATTGATTAGATTGATAAGATTGATAAGAATTGATAAGATTGAGGTTAAGTATGGTTTCAGGAATGACACCTCCTGTATAAGACAAAGATGATCAAAGCGTCTAGTTTCAGGAATGATATATCTTGTATAAGACATGATCAAAATGTTTGGTTTCAGGATAGATACATCTTGTATAAGACATGATAGATGATAGTTGGAAGCATGATGAAGATATGAAAGTGAAGAAAGATTTCATGATGATGCCATAGATATGCATGTGATGAATGCAATGATGAATGTGACTAGATGATGATGATGAGATGTATCTTGAAAATGAGATGTATGACGATAATGATAATGAAATGATACTAATGCAAGATTAAAATGATATGCAACCTAATGCAAGATTAAGATGATAATGATGTGCATCTAATGCAAGATTAAAATGATATGCAACCTAATGCAAGATTTAAGATGATAATGATTTGCAACTAATGCAAAGCTAAATATGCATTCTCGTTCTCAATGTTGCCATTTGTTGTGATCAAAGTGCTAGTGCTTTCTTTTTTTTCATCATCGGGCCTTGAGTTGTTGAAAGTTGATACAAGCATCATGGTATAATTGAACCATAATGACCCGAGTATAACTTACATGAGTTTTGATATTGCAAGACGACACAAGCGTCGAGGTATAATTGAACCAAGATGAACTGAGTGTTGCTTGCATAAACAGACAAGAGTTAACCTTTGTTCCATACAAATCCCAAATGTCCTTAGTGATATGCCACCTAATTTCTTCGTAGGACAAATTTGCATGGTAAAAGGCTTCACTTACATATAGCAGACAAATAAAACATCATATTGATTCCTTGCTTCTCTAGTCGTAAGACATCCTGGTGGTGCTCAAGAGATATGATAAGAAAAAATTAACAACCATAAGTAATCATGCATGCTATTGAAAATATATTCTTGTCAAGTAAAACATCTTTCAAATAGATCTTTTGTTCAATTCCAATCAGTTTAATTCCATGATATCTAGTCTTCTTTCACTGTTGTTGTCATTTGTTGGTTGTTTTGATCCTTGTTGTCTTGCTACGTGTTTGTTCTGATGTCGAAATCCAAATGCGAAACGCCCCTAGCGAGGTCACAAACTTTCCCCCACTCTAGATACTACTCTATATGAATATGTATAATTGATCACCAAGCCATTGTGGGATATGATGTGGATAACTAATCAAATGATCAAGGACAGTGACTGCGCTAAGTATGTCCGAGATTGATACTACGTGTATAAGTGTTTTGCGATGGCTATTGGTGTAGATCAGATGGATCAAAGATAGGATTCAAGTATTAATAGATAGAAGAGTTGTTCTCTCACAAGTGGTGCTTGTTGCCAAGTTTTCACCATTTATTTTTATTGCACTTTTTTATTTTTATGATTTTTGAAAGATGAAACATGTAGTGTCATCAATTTGATAAAGATAAGGCTAAATAGGACAAAATCTAGTAGTCATACTGATCTATGTTATCGTTTTGATTTGTTCGATGATTGATAAGAATGTCTGGTTTCAAAGAGTGAGTACCTCGTATAAGATCGATCTGTCTGGTTTTGAGTGTACCTATCCCTGTATAAGACATGTTTGATGTTGATGTTGATAGATGGATTGATTAACAAGACTCGATGATTGATAGGAATGTCTGGTTTCAAAGAGTGAGTACCCCATATAAGACCGATCTGTCTGGTTTTGAGTGTACCTATCCCTATATAAGACATGTTGATGTTGATGTTGAAAGATGGATTGATTAACAAGACTCGATGATTGATAGGAATGTCTGGTTTCAAAGAGTGAGTACCCCGTATAAGACTGATTTGTCTGGTTTTGAGTGTACCTATTCCTATATAAGACATGTTGATGTTGATAAATTTCAAGTGATGAATTGATTAACAAGGCATGTGATCAGTTTGATTATAGACTTTGAGAGTTTTCCTGTTGTTGATTCGATGGATGGGCCATGCATTCATGCTTTAAATTTTTAATTTTTATTTGATTTTGTTGATTTTTAGTTGTTTTTAGACATTTATGATTTTTGGAGCTTTTTGGATTAGAAGACAGATGTATTTGGTTGCCCCAATGTATAGCAAGACAAGGAAAGGATGAATGAATTGTTGAGGTGGAAATGGATAGGAGAAAGATGGAGGTAGCTTATGAGGAGACACGTCAAGAGCTTTTTGAAATCATGTTTTTGTCCTTAGTTTTGATCAAGATCAAGGATGGAAAAGGGGATACGGATAGAGATAGGATATGGATAGGAGAAACAATATTATAGATAGTGATATATGATGGAAGAAATTAATAGTTAGGATAGATGGCATGGATAAGGTGAAGCAATTAATAGATAGGATAGATGGTATGGATAAAGTGAAGCAAGGTCGAAGATAGCATTGGATGATGGAAGCAATGAATAGATAAGATAGATGGTATGGATAAGGTGAAGCAAAATCATAGATAGCACTGGATGATGGAAGCAATGAATAGATAGGATATATGGTATGGATAAGAGGGTATGGATAAGGTGAAGAAAGATCATAGATGGCACCGAATGATGGAAGCAATGAATAGATAGGATAGATGGTATGGATAAAGTGAAGCAAGATTGAAAAAAGGTAATGGATATTGAAGGAAGGATAATGGGAGATATGGATAGGAAGAATAGAGTGGATGAACTTTACCCCCAAGCATAGAGGTTTGCATTTGCAAAGAGGTGATATGTAAGATTGTCATAGTATTTAGCACCCACCTAAATAAGTGTTCCTGAAATTTTCAAAGATAGAGACCCAACCCACTTAGAACCTCCAGAATTTTTTTAATTGAACATATCTAGAGACTAGGAAGCATATTCAAAAGGGAAGAAGAATCCCAAACTGGATTAAGGTATTTAGTCTTTGATTACCCACGTGTGTGCAAGTGGGTTCATTCCGGCTCATGATCATTGTAATCTTTAGAATCCAATGTGGCTAGCTGCATGGGTTACCTTGACTTCAAAAGCATCCTGGATAGAGCCTCGTCGCCAGTGAGCGTCCATAGCCCCGACAAGGTTATCATTGTAATCTCACAAATATTGTTCCATTGTCAGCCAAACGTCCATAGCCTCAATGGAGTTACTTGCATGTTCCCATAGCCAAGCATTTTGATATTGTATTTCATTGCATTTTTCTCTTTTCTTGATATTTCTTTTATTGCTCGTGCTTTTGACCTTTTGATATTCCTATTTTGCTTGCATTGGCTTGTAAGTGATGAAACTTACATGATTCTGATAATTATAGTGGTGTTGAAGCAAGATTTTAGATTTTTCACTAGCCATGTCTTCGACTAAGACATCACAATGATTTAGAGAAATTGATTAAGTGTATGAGATATAGTAATCAAAAGATGTTGGTACCAAGATACGATCAGTGGTTCTTTTATGGATTGAGTGTGTATCCCAACCAAAAGAAAATGTTAAAGAGGAACAACCTTGGGTTCTGAAGCATTTCATGAATAGATATCTAGGATAATGACTGAACATGAGATTTGAGCATGGGAAAGCATGTGACAAAATGACACAAATGCCTATTTTACAGATGATGAATTTATGCAAAGGATTGAATGATAGGGGTTGAAGGATAGAAAAGAGGTGTTGGATAATAGATAGAATGTTTGAAGATTTGTGCGAGGATAGATGGAAATGTATTCAAGATGAGTGTTGGTACACAACTCGAGAAGTGATGAAGAGATGGAGGAAAATTGAATTTTGGGACATAAGGACCCAAAATAGATAAAGGAAATGATGGAAAAATAGTTTTGGAAAGATGTTTAGATAGATGGTTGAAATAAGTTCAAAGATGTGTGCCTTTGTTGATCTTTCTTATGGATCATTTGAGGTGATGGATTGGTGGATGGAGGGAGGTAAGGACCCAAGATGGATGGAAGGGATGGAGAGTTTGATTGTAGAATGAAAGGACCTAAGATAGATTTGGAGGATGAAGAGTTTGACTTTGGAATGAAAGGACCTAAAATGGATTTGGAGGATGAAGAGTTTGACTTTGGAATGAAAGGACCTAAAATGGATTTGGAGGATGAAGAGTTTGACTTTGGAATGAAAGAACCTAAAATGGATTTGGAGGATGAAGAGTATGACTTTGGAATAAAAGGATCTAAGATAGATTTGGAGGATGAAAGGATTCCTTGATCTTTATCTTGACTTGGAGTAGGATCATTTGAGTTTGTGCTTTTCTCTTGATTTTGAATTAGATTAATGACAAAGATGGAATGGATATTATGCTCCTACTTAGGAGGTGGACATTGAATGGGACTCTAGTCTTGAGATAAAAGAGGATCATCATGGATGGAATACCAAAAACTTAGGGGATCATCATAAGATTCTTGATAGGTGGGATCTTGATAAAAAATGGGATTAGATTGGAGAGCCATGATATATTGATCTTGATTCAGGCTAGGACTCATTTCCTTTGAATAAGCTTCTTCTTTTACAAGCAATAAGGGATGGTCATACGAGTGATCAAAGTGTTGGTGTTGTTGGTTGATATGGATACTTCATTTTGATACTCAAGCCTACTTGTCAAGTAGAGGTTTAGTTTGATTCACTCCCACAACAAAGAGTATCAAATGATATGAGTCAAGCTTCACGATATAGAAAATTAATTTGACAACTTGAGATATAACTAGGTATTGATGTTGATAAGATTGGTTGGATGTTAGAACACTTGATCACTCCATTTGATACTCCTTAACCTTGTTGGATGAAGTCTTGTTTAAGATAGTTGAAATGTTGATAACCACCGCCAAGGGTGTTTTGTTGGATTTGGAAATACTTCTCTCTAAAGTTGCTCTTTGCTCTTTGTTTTGAATTGATTGTTGTATTGGTTGATTTGCAAGATGTTTCAACATTTGTGACAAGAAGAGATAACTCACATGAAAACAATGATTATCCCTATGCTAAACATTGAGTGTATGTTTTGGTGAGGATGTTTTCAAATCCCTGATGTTTGCACTGGTTTGATTTACAACAAAAGACACATCAAATAGACTCTTTAACTAAAGGTCATTGACAATATCATAGCCCACTAGTCTCGATACTCCGCCAGCTCAAACAACCTTGTCACCCCCTAGAGGACGCCCATTTTTTTTTGCCTTTTGCCAGAAATTAACCGAAAGTGAATTGCTTCACAATTGGGTAGTTATCTTGGGATATATATGGTGAGTAATCTTGGGGGCAGATTCTTCCCCACCCTCGCACTATGATATTGCCAGTGTTTGGCAACTGACTCGGCTCAAAGTCTCCATTGCTATGGTTTGTAATCAGGCTTTCATTCGGTCTTCAGTGATAAACTACCTTGGGAGGCTTCCCAACCTTTAGAACAAAGGCTTTACGTATCTTAAAGATATTGGGGGAAGGCTAATCACTAAGCAAAACCATTGGAGGGGAATTTCACCAGCCTCCACATTTGATTATAGTAGGTTGGAACACTTGGAGATAAAGTCATTTCCCACTTAGGTCATTCCCCTCTCACTGGCCTTAATGGCACCCTAAGGGAAACTCAGGAGGGCATGCCTTATAAATGATTTAATTTGTTGAAGTAAAAGAAAGCATAAAAGAGTGGTTTGGTTTTTTGGTCACCCAATTTAGGGGAGAGCATATACCTACCACTTTCGAGACAAGGCAAACAATGTTCTTTTTATCCTTTTAAAAGCAATGATTAGCTAAGGCCTGTTTGGAGATGTTGCTCCAAAAAGCATGGTGTTGTTTTTAGTCCCACAAAGCAGTTTGTTTGTTTAATCTAGGAAATGAAATCCTGGTCAACTTAAAGTAATGCACATTGCTTTGAGAAGGAAATTGCTTTGCAAAACAAAATGTGGATTGTTCTTTTTAATCTTGCAAACAAGTATTGATTGTGAATTTTAACCTTTGCAAAAGAATAAAGATTGTTGTTGTTCTTTTTATAACCCCAAAATTTGAAGTGTGAGCCTAACTTGCAAGAAGGAAAATGTGAAGTTGTTGTTCTTTTTAACCTTGCAAATTTGATTCTTTTTAAACCCAAAGGAAAATGTAGTTGATTTAAGCCCAAAAGAAAGACAAGGTTCTTTTTAATCCAAAGGAAAAATGAGTTCTTTTTATCCAACTTTAAAAAGCTAGAAAGAAATCACCAATCCTAATTCTAACTCCTCCAACTTGCAAGAAACTGTTAAAACCTACAAGGAAAGAAGTTAGAGAAAAATCAAAACCTTTGGTGGGCTTACACAAGCCTAATTTCAAATCTTGGTTACAAATTTTTCCTACAAGGAAAGAAGTTAGAGAAAAATCAAAACCTTTGGTGGGCTTACACAAGCCTAATTTCAAATCTTGGTTACAAATTTTTCACTCCCGATCTTGAAATACCCTGAATTTTGGCTACGTCTGAAATTTGGAGGATCTTCCAAAAACTAGATTTTGCATTATAACTTCTAGAGGTGTGAAACCCCTCTCAAACATCCTGACAATATATATGGAATATAACTCTCTTTTCTCTTTCTTATACTTAAATGTTATATTCCATATATATTGTCCTTCTGCAAGCCTAATTTTTTTTATTTTTATTTTTAGCTCTGTTACAAATTTCCTCTGTTAAAGCAGAAACTCGTACGAGGTCACTCACCTACTCGTATGACAATTCATATAGGCCCATACGACAAAACATTTTACTCGTACGAGAAAATGGTTTACTCATGCGGCCTCAAGTATTAGCTCGTACGAGCTTAGAAAAGAGACATAGGATAGAATAATACAGAAAACAACTCTCTGTCTTCATCATAAACTCGTACGAGTTTCTTCACAAGCCCATACGACAGAACATAAACACTCATATGAACTTGCATGAATCCTACAGAAAAATTGTTAGAAAAATGTGGATTTTAGGGGTCTAGCCCCACGCTGGGCACCAATTAATGTGTGGTTAAAATGTGGGGGATGCCTGCACCTACAAGAAAAAAAAAATCACACACACACATGAGACATTACGTTAGTGAAATCAAGAGATCGAAAACACAAACTAATCTACTTGTTGGTCCAAGAAATCTCAAGATTGCTAAGCCCGTCTCATGCTCCTCTATCTCTAAAGATCTCTAAGATTCAAGGTGGCCCTCACTTGGAAGAGCACTTGATCCCCAAGATGACAACCTAGAGAACGAGTTATGAATGATGATTCTAGGATCAAAATGACTACAACTAAGATCCTAGCTAAGATGAGATGATGGATGAAGATGCAAGATGCAAGATGAAGATATAAAATAAGTTCCAAATTGAGAGATTAAGTGAATTAATTAGGCTAATATGAGGATGAGATATGAGAATTCTATGAAAAATGATATGAATTAAGCTAGCAAGATATTCTAAACATGTATAAACAAACTAAGCTATGGTGTAATTAGTATGGACTAAATGCTTGGTGATGGGGATTGAGCTCCTTGATAACTTGCACAACACAATTAGACTATAGATTGGATGCAATAGAAAACTCGATGCCTAGATTGAAGAAATGGGCTCTATTTATAGAGAAAATAGAGAAATGGATGGTTGAGATTGAACAATCTCAACAAGGGCTAGGATTGAAAGTTATCAATCCATGTGAGGGATTCAATCCAATCCCAAGTTGACAAATGTCATCTTGAGATGGCTTTGAGAGATGCTAAGCAAGCATTATATGCTAATTGAGCATTAGGGAAGGCTTAAAGGGGTGACATCATTGGATAATGCTTTTATCCAAGGAAATAGGCTATTGTCCAAGAGGTAAACTCTTGTGCAAGGATAAAAGATGGTCAAGTGGACAACCATCATGGGTTAGGGGTGTGAGTTTGTAAGAGGCATTAAATGCCTTTTGAAGACTTTGGAGGCTAACTTGCTCCAAGAGGAAAACCACTGCTCTTACAAATTTGGGGTTATTCAACAAGTTACCTTGTTGAAAGGGGAAGGTCTTAAATGCATTTTGAAGACTTTCTCCAAATTTGGGGAAGTGATTCCCCAAATTTAGGGATTGGACATGATGAGGAGAATTAGGCTAATTGATGAAGGATTAGAGGGATTCTAGAAGAAATTAAGAGGGCAAGTGGGAAATGTAGGATTGGCAAGTGGGCGAGGGAAAACAAGAACTTTAGTAAATTAAAAAGATTTAATTTAGCCAAAAGAGGATGCAACTTGCATTTGTAGGAATTTGCAAGTTGGGTGTATTTACAAATAAATTTTGATTTATTTAGATGCAAAGGAGATTTTAATTAAATGTAGATTTAATTGAAATGGGAAAGGGAATAAGTTGATATTTTTAATTAAATGTGAATTTAATTAAAATGGCTAGAGGGGGGGTATTTAATTACATATGAATTTAATTAATTGGCTTAGATGGAAGAAGGGTATATTAATTAAATCTTAATTTAATTAATAGGCGATTAGAAGAATAAGGATATTAGTTAAATATTAGGAAGAATTAATGATGATTAAATGAATAAACTCCATTTAATTACTTGTGCCAGTTTTAGGTGAATTAATGACACACACACACACACACACACACACACACATTGAGGAGTTCTTATCAATATGATTTGAGAGGTGGCATGACATGCAAAGACATCTTATAGTGAGCGTGCATAAGTAATAGTGAGCCCTTGCCCCTACAAGCCACAAACCACTACAAAGACCTTACTTCTTGAAAAAAAAAAATTAAAAAAAATTCATAAATTATCTCAAAAAAAAGATCTTGTAATTAGAAATCACATAACTTTTCTTTTAATTTAACACATTTTTTATGTTATAAGAATAATTAAATTTCATAAATACCATCTCTATCTTTATATAACATATTATAAGATTATAAGAAAATATACATCTAAACAAAAAATTATCTTTTAATTAAAATATATTACCTAAAAATCAAACCTAACTCAATCATACCACCAAAAACATGTCACTATAAAGGGATAAATTTGCCAACCCTTGCTAGTTTGGTTGAATGCCTTAAATAGAGTAACGATATGTTAAATCAATCACATGAATAACGTGAAATAATGTTAATAATTCTATAATTATAATTTGCTAACTTTACGAAAGAGTATTGGAATATTCTATTATGTCCCTTTCTTTCCATCTATATACATTTAATGTACTACATTTCATTAGTCAATGTAAAAATAGGTTATTATTATATCGACAAGTAACCCTAACCATACAAGTGGTATGAGATACATAAAACAATAGGTAATCTTAAGCAATAATCTATGGACCCAAGCTTCTTTAAAATTTATTAATTTCCTTTTACTATTTATAAAAAAATTAAAAATATTATTTTGAAGTGTGATTTTATCATACCTATCTTTTATGTGAATCAATGTATTATATTATTAACAATTACAATAAATAAATAGGGATTGTTTTGTTTTCTAGGAATCATTTATACATATTTTTAGCTTTAGGTTTTTATTATAGTTTAAATTAATATTCTTATAATTTTATTTGTAAAAAATAATCAAAGATAATCAATGAGAAATTTTTCCTTGATTTCAACACTTAAAAAAGAGATAGGAAGTTCTAAGTAGAGTTAAGACTTTGAGAGTCTTTCTCCTTTTTTTTTTTGAAGTTGGGTTATATTTTATAATTTAAAAATTTAACTTAGATGATATGAGTTATTATTATATATATAGTGAATTTTTTTTTCCAAAAGGGTTAATCTATGTTAAATAAATAAATCTTATCGATTAAGTATACATCACATTAGATTGATTAATTATAGCTTGGATTGATAATTAGAGAATTCACAACAATTAAATTAGAAAAGTAAATTTAGAAGAGGGTGATATTTAACTCTATGAATAAAGAATGGTTACCTTTATTGAAGGTTTTGGAATCAAACAAGCATCTACTCAAGAAATATAATCTCCCCATCAATAAATGTCTTCAAAGTTGTGTTGGATATATGCTTTATGATTAAGTTCTTAAATCTAGGTCAAGTTTGTAGTTATAGATTCATCATCTATATCTAGCTTTGGCACTAAGTGATGTAGAATACTAATTTGCAATATTTAGAAATACCTTGGAAGAATTGTCTTTATGTCACAAAGAGACATGTTCTCCTAGGCCAACCCCTAAAAAATATGCATAAAATCTTAAAGACAATAAGCAAGGGACCTACAATGATGTATTTAGATTTTTTACTCCTTTAATCAAACCAAATTTTAATTTGTAGCTATGAATTTCTCATACAATGAACTAGAAATGAGACATAATGCTTGATATATGAGAAATGTGAAATGATGCAATTAAATATCTTTAATCACATAGCATCAAATTTTATAAAATATCTACTTAGTCAATTCAAGAGGGGAAAGCGAAAGGGGTCATTCAATTAAATTTTAAATTTAAATTTTAGAAAGGAAAGGAACAAATATATGATTGCAAGGTCAACTCTACAACTACACAAATGATCTTCAATAAATCAACAATCATATCTAGTTTGCAATGGCTATATCAAGATAGGTGCATGAATAAGTGATAAATGTGGATATAATGTAAATGTGTAGAGGTATGCATGCGTAAGATAACATAAAGGCTAAATACTTATGAATGTGTATATATGGAGGGTGTAGAAGCTAGAGAATTATGCCAACTTCACACAAGATTGTGATATTCAATGCGTACATGTGTGAAGGAATTTTCTTAAAAACAAACACAATACTAAACAATAAATGACATGGATATTCAAATTTGACCATTCAATATGATTGTGGTTGTAAGGAAAAATAAAACCTCCTACATAAATATTTAAGCTAACTATAAGTAATTAGTTTAGGCAATGCAATAAATACTAGAATAATAATACAAAAAAAATGACACTTAGTTCTCAATCGAATGAAGAAACATTATGCAATTTGAATTCAAGTAACAATACTGTCTACCCCAACTATAATGATAATAATAATACCTCTAATTGAAATCTCAATCCGAAGTTTGGACATTCATATGGGAGAGTTTACTATTTTCATGGCTGGTGTTCATTTAGTTATCAATCCAGGAACGTAAAACTTGAAATGGGTCTGCAATATATATGCACTAAGCTCCTTAAATGATTATTCTGCATTACTGTAGTAACTAACATTATGCAGAAAGGAAAGGCAGGAATGGAAATCATAAAAGGCTACATGAAAGCTTCACAAAACACTGCTGAAATGATCTAATGAAAATAACATAAATCACACCGTTCTGTCTTGGCTGCAAGAACAGTCAGCGGATCTATTTCCAGTGGCTGCAGGAACAATCCAATCATGAACTTCTACTGCAACTAAGTAAAAACTAACTTCAATGATCATAAACACAGGATCACTCACCAAGTGGGCCCCCTTGGATGAGTGATATCAAACTTCCAGCAAAGTACTATTAACAGATCAGAACAATATATTCTTTATTCATTTCTTCCTGAAAATGATTACATATTCTAAAAGAGAAAATTCAGAATGCTTGTAAAAACTCTGCTCAATTCCTTTCCATCTTGTCTAACTCAAAGAAAGAAGGAAGAACTTATTATAAAGAAAAGATCAACTACAATGGACAACTCAAGTTACGCCCAGAAGAAGCGGCGGATAATTGTCAGATGAAGGAGATAACTGAGGGCTTGGCTGCAGGAACCGTGGATACTGAAACCGAACCAGTCTTTGCACGCTAAAGCGACATTTTGCGAATTCAATATGCACCATAGTTAAACTCCCATGGTGAAGTATAACTGCTCCGATTATGCCATATATTGTGCTTTCTCGAATCCCCTTCAGTTTGACCTCCAGTTATCTGAACGTGATTCTCCAGTCCTTAGGCGGGAAAGAAAATCATCCACCGCAACATCAATTATTATCTGCACTAAAACAAAAACAACATACAAGGACATGCATATGTATCTTACTCAATTAATACATTCATTAACTCACATATGACATTATCCTAAATAATCCGCATATCACAGGGACAAATCATTTGGCTGCAGGAATAAATTGGCATGGCTACAGGAATTAACCGACAAAGTTCAAACATGATTTCATAAGTTCAGTTTTAAAACATGGATTACATATAGTCATTTCACAATACTTTACTATCACAATGCAACCCAAAAGATGCCAAAAAACCTAAGAGTCATGATAAAAAAACATGTCAAAGCATCGACTTATCATGCCCCCCAACTTTAAGGGTTTGTTGCTCCTGCAGCAAAAGGAAAATTTCTGAGTTTTGCTGAAACTCTGAAATCACCAACAATGTGTTGTCTGGTTCCCTTGGAAGACAAATTCCAATAAAATCCTTTCATTTTCTCCAACCTGGACCATCTAGTTGTTTCTTCTACAACTGCATCATAATTTTGTTCTGTTGGTTGGCATGCCAAAAGTGGCCACATAAAGATCGGAGGCTGAAAGATCAATGGCAACCAGTTGTTGGCTTTCTCCTTGCCTAGCTGTATGTATTTGGAGGCTCTTTGTATGGCTGCATGAAAATTATGTAATGAGTAAGGTTCTCCCAGTTTTAAATGATCTGGTAGATTATTCCAATGTTGAGTTAACCCTTCTAGTGCGGTTGTCCTGTGGGTCTGAACCAAATGCTCATACTCTTGATAGACTTCCTCTCTCATTGGAAGTACTATCTTACTAACATCATCTCTTATTAGCAACTTTTGCCAATCATAATACATAACCCTGGGTGCTTCTGATTCCCTTCTCAATGGTAATGGACAGTCAAGCTCTAATTTTTTAAACTCCCTGGCTTGTGGTCCTATGATTATCTCATTTTGGATCCATGACATTAAAGCTCTGAGATGGATATCTCCAATATATAATAAAGGATTCCATTCTCTGTCTTGGGGTACAACATAGTTATGTAAATATAATTCACATAACAAATTCCTTACATCATGTGGAGAGGTTTGATAAGCATGATAGAATTCCTTAGGTGTTTCCAAAGATGGATTAAGGTCCCTAACAATGCGGTTTAGTCTGAAATTCAGATACCGCTCTTTCAAATGTACTGCATAAATTCTTGGTGGTGCCCTACACTGGATCATCTCAGGAACCATACCATATATCTTTTCTACCTTAGCTTCTAATTCCTTAATTCTATTATCTTTCTTTTCAATCTCTTTTTTCTTCTTATTAATTATCCCCTACAACCTATCCTTCTCTATTTCCCATTGCCTAAAAAATGTTAAAGCAATTGATAAACTACTTAGGGATGAAGGAGGTCTAATAGGTACTACCTTAGACCATGGAATTTCTTCAATAAACTCCTCATTCTGAGTTGACATATCCACATTTTCTTCAGGTTGTTGTAGAACATCTTCAACAATCTCTTCACATTGTAATGCCACAGAAGCAAGATTTGCTAGCTTATCCATTACAACTTGTTCTTGAATTTCTTCTTGGATTTCTTCTTCTGCAGGGTTTTCTTGCATTTCTTTCTCTGCAACATCTTCTTCTTCCGAAGTTTCTATTGCAATAACCTCTGCTGGATTACTAACAGATTGAGTCTTCTGTGTCCTTCTTCTTGTTCTTCTTACATACACTTTTGAAACGGCTGCTGGAGTTTTTGTTTTTGTTCAATGCCTCTTGGCTGCAGGAGGAATCTGTGTTTCTTGGGGCTGGATAACAAATTCTTCATCTGATTCATCCTTTTCCAATTCTTTTCCTTCCCTTTGCAAAACAGGTGAATCTCTTTGAAGAGAAGTAAAGGGTTTTTCTTCGATTGACTCTACTTCAATATTTTCTTCCATAATAATTGTGGCTCCTTCTGCAACTAGCAAACCCTCATCTTCACTTGAAAGATCTTCTGCAACAATCTCTTCTTGAGCCAGCAGATTATTCGCAATAGTGGCTTCATCAACCCTAAATTGTAGAATATCCTCAAACACACCCCATTCCATTTGTGAAACATCTCTCAGGGACCACTGTACAAGCAACTTAACCAGTCCATGATGGCTAATAGAGTGATTTCCATATTTTTGAGTCTCCTTAGCACTTATAGAAATGAGATGGTACAAGAAATTTGAGACATTAACTCGTCGGCCATGATGTAGATGACTAAGTAACTTAAAATGAGGTGAATGTAGATCTGAATACCGCCCTTCACATGTAATATATTTCATAACATACAAAGCTACCTGAAGCCAATGTGCTGATAAAGAAACCCTTCTAGTCCCTTGTCTATCCACCATTAAGGGTTTGTCAATGGAAATTGTGAACTCTGCCCTGGCACTCCTTGCGTCTTTTGATTCTGGAAAGAGTTCTCCTTCTTGCAGCAACCTTGTGACCTCTGTAATTCGCTGCTTCGTATAAATTACCCTCAAACCTTTAACTGTAGCTTCTCCTTCATCAAAGGAATGCATAAATTCCACAGCTATTTCGTCATTGTAATCCTTGATTTTCAAGAAATAATCCAACTAGCCATGGTTTTAGAAATAATGCTCATAGACAACATCCTGCAGCAACCCTTCATGGACCATTAGCTCATGGCAAATTAGATCACCACCCATCTTTTACTTTGATACTTCCACAGCTTCACCAAAATGTTTGACAGTTTCACAAAAAACTAAAATCTACATATCTTAATTTTGGTGGCAGACCTTATTATTCACTTGCGTGAAATAATAATCATCATAAGTAATGTTAGTTAGGAAATCAATTCGGGATATCAAAAAAAAATGATAATAAATTTTATTGGAAAAAGGACCATAAAGTACCCCCCCAACTTAACCTAGCACGTGTCCACACAGGCTGATGAGATTTCGGGTTTGGAGCGGATTTAAATGAGATAAAAATCATAATGAACTAATAAATGCATAATTAAAATAAAGTACAATATACACATACCTGCAATTGGGCGAAAATGATGGCGAAATGAAATGAAGTGACAGGTAAGAAAGTGGAATGGAATGTAGTGGATGGAACTTTATGTACGGAGATCAATATTCCCATGAAAATATTTTATTATGATACGGTGAATAAGTTCACTGCAGAGGCTGCAGGAACATCACCTTTATCAATATGCTCAAGTGCAACAGGAAGCTCACGAACTGAATCATTGGCAGTTGCTGCAGGAACCTTGCCATTTGTTGCAGGAACTTTTATTTCACTTTGGGGAGCAAACTGATGTAGGAACTCTTGTCTAGTAGTTGGCTTGTGATAAAGTCATAGTCGGTGTCCATTCACTAAGAGTTTAAATCGAGCAGGATCTATTGTGGACAAATGGACTGCTCCATTTTGAAAAAATTCTTCTACCTCATAAGGACCTAACCACCTTGTTTGGAGTTTTCCCATAGCATCCTTATACCTGGAGTCATACAGGAGTGCCCAGTCACCAACTTTGAATTTCTTTTCTCTAATATATTTATCATGTCATCTTGCTCTTTGGTTTTGAATCAATTCTGTCTGCTGAACAACTATCTTCCTCCATTCATCAAGAGCATTTAACTACTGAAAGCATTCCTTCTGTGCTTCAGACAATGTCATATTCAGTTGTAGAGCTGTTCTTAAGGTTTTATGCTCAAATTCAATAGGCATCATTGTTGTTTTGCCATAAACCATCTCAAAAGGTGTGAATCCAATTGGTGTTTTCCATGTTGTTCTATATGCCCAAATTGCCTCTGAAAGTCGATGAGACCAATCTTTCTTGTGGATAGACACTGTTTTTGTAAGAATAGCCTCAAGCTCTCTATTGGTAACTTCTACTTGTCCATTAGACTGAGGATGATATGGAGTAGATTTCCTGTGTCTTATATTGTAATCATTGACCAAAGCTTTTATCAATGTTGATGTAAATTGAGGTCCCTGATCTGAGACAATTTCCCTTGGTATTCCATACCTTGTAAATATTTCTTCATAGAGAAACTCAGCCACCTTATTATCTCTTGCATGTTGCATAGGTCTAGCTTCTACCCATTTTGTTACATAGTCTGTACATACCAAGATATAAGATTTTCCATTAGAAGGTGGATCAATGGGACCAACAAAATCTAATCCCCACTTGTCAAATGGTGTAATAGATATTTGAGGATATAGTGGCATCTCATCAGATTTTGTAGGTCTGCCCATTCGCTGACGTCTGTCACATTTCCTTGTGTACTGAGCTGCATCCTTGTATAATGTAGGCCAATAGTATCCGGTATTGAGTATTTTTAGTGTTGTCCTTTTGGCAGCAAAATGTCCTCCACATGGCTCATCATGACATGCATGCAAGATGTCATATGTTTCATCTTCTCTGACACATCTTCGCATGACTTGGTCAGGTCCAGTATAAAATAGACAATCATCAATCCATGAAAAGTTAAAACTTTTTTCGACTAGCAACCTTCTTTCCTTAGGAGAAAAAGAAATTGGCATCTTAGCTGCAGCTAAATAGTTGGCAATATCAGCATACCATGGAGTATGAGCCTATATGAGAAACAAATGCTCATCTAGAAAAGTGTCATCTATTATTATAGAATCTTCCTACAATTGAAGACGTGAAAGATAATTTGCAACAACATTAGACTTCCTTGGCTTATCAACAACTGTGATATCAAATTCCTGCATCAACAATAACCAACAAGCCAGTCTATCGGTGATTGACGACTTATTCATGAGATATCTAATTGCAGTATGATCTGTATGCACAAATATGGGATACCTTGTAATATAGTGCCTAAACTTGTTAAAGGCATATATGACAGCTAGCATTTCCTTTTCAGTAACTGTATAATTCAATTCAGGTCCTTGCAAATTCTTGCTGATATAATATATTGCATTTTCTAACTTGTCAACTTTTTGTCCCAACACTGCTCTTATGGCATAATCAGATGCATCAGTATGGATTTGGAATGGTAGAGACCAATTTGGTCCTTTGAGAACTGGTGCTTGAGTCAAAGTTTGCTTAAGCTTTAAACAAGCTTCATTGCATGCTGAGGTCCATTTAAATTCTGCATCTTTAGTAAGCAGTGAATATAAGGGACTTGCAATTTTACTGAAATCTTTGATAAACCTTTTGTAGTATCCAACATGGCTAAGAAAACTTCTGACATCTTTCTGCTTCACAGGGTCATTAATATGCTGAATAACCTCAATCTTTGCTGGATCCACTTGTATGCCTTGTACAGATATATGATGACCAAGGACTATTCCTTCTTCCATCATAATGAAACACTTCTCACTGGTTAGAGACAAGTTGTAGTCTTCACACCGCTGCAAGACTTTCTTCAAATTACCTAATGCTTGATGAAATTCAGAGCCATAAGTTGTAAAGTCATCCATGTAAATTTCCATAATATCTTGAGAAATATCAGAAAAAATACAGATGACTGCCCTTTGAAAAGTGGCTGAAGCATTACACAACCCAAAAGGAAGAATAGAATATGCATACATGCCCCCTGGGAAAGTAAATGTTGTTTTCTTCTGATCCTCGGGAGCTATTTGTATCTAATTATAGCCACTAAATCCATCCAGGAATGAAAAATATCTCTTAGCAGCAAGAGAATCCAATACCTGATCCACAAATGGCAGTGGAAAATGATCCTTCCTTGTGGCTCAGTTCAAGGCTCTATAATCAACGTATACTCTCCATTTGCCTCCCTTTTTAGGAACTATCACCAAAGGTGATACCCATTGACTATCAGAGATAGGATAGATAAACCCAACTTTCAAAAATTTCTGCAATTCTTCTTTAACAATCTTCTTCAAGGTAGGGTTGACTCTTCTTTGAAGTTGTCTGAGGGGGCAACACTCATCCTTTATGTAAATATGACGAGTACAAACTGCTGGATCAATTCCATTCATATCCTTGTAATCCTATGCAAAAGCATTTCTATGGAGTTTCAGCAAGTCCACTAGGCTATCCTTTTAAGTATCTACTATATTCTTATTGATGTTCAAATATTTATTCAATTCCACCTCTATCTTGATAGTAAGATCAATTTGATTTATATCAGAAAAATGAGAATAAGACAATTCCTGCGGCAACAAGGTATGCAAGATATCAGTGGCTGCAGGAAAGTCCAAACCTGCAATATTCGGAACCAATTCCTGCAATTCTTGGTCTTCTATTAATTCATTTATCAGGACCTTATAAAGAATTGATTCTTCATCATATAATTGCATGAGTGGCACTTGGTTAATCATCATAAGGTGATTAATAGAGTCAATTTCTTCAGATTCCTCTCCCAAAATAGGCCAAACAGCCTGCTGCTGCTCAAGCTGAGGTTGTGTTGGGGAATACAAGGCTAATGTTTTTGTGGAACTGTCATCTGAAATAGTCATGTCTCTTGATCTACACCCAATATATGCATCAGTTGTGGCAAGCCATGGTCTTCCCAAAATGACTGGATATCCCCCCAGTGTTGCTTTTGGAGATAAAATCACAAAGTCTGCAGGATATTCCCAGGAATCTAGAATAACTACTATATCTTCTATGATACCATCAGGTCTTACTGCAGAGCCATCAGCAAGTTGGAGAACTGTGGGTGTAGCCCTTAAACTATCCATCTCTAGATATTTCATTACTTCCCTTGTCATTACATTAATGGCTGCCCCTAGATCAACTAAAACATTTTTTATTTGACTGCCATTAATGACTATACTCACAACAGGACTACCTGGATCAGAATACTTTCGAATAGCAATTTTTCCTAACATAATATCAGCCAATTGACCCATAACATGAGCTATTTGTTGATCTTTTTTCTTTCTGCCAGGCTTCTTTAGGCATGCTTCTCTCAATGCCTTACCATATATAGGAACATCCTTTATTGCTTTCAACAATGAAATTTTAACACAAATGTGCTTCAGTTGATGAAGAATATCAAAGCTTTGCTATTGTTCAGTGGAAACTTCTTTGTCTTTCAGTCTATGGGGAAATGGTGGTAATATTTGATTATGAGGTATTATATCTTTAGGATCAGAGATTGGTTGCTCTTCTTGTACCTCAGTAATAACCGGATGAGAGGGATTAGGTAGAGTTGTCCCAGATTGGAGGTGAATATCATCTAGTGATAAAGAATAGGCTGGGTATTGATTAGCATCAGCTGAATAAGCTTGTTGTTGTTGCTACTGAGATTTGATATTTGGATTAGGCAACAGTTGAGTAGGCAGCTGTGTTGGCTTAGGAGGTGCAGTTGTAGCTGCAGGAGGAGGCATTAAAGCAGGAGGTTGTGGTTGCTGAGCAGGGGGTTGATATCCAGAAGATTGGGATGGTCATGATGGGTTTCCCCTCCGTTGAGAGGTAGGTTGCCAATTCCCTTGAAACTGGTTCCCTATACCCTGAGGTGGATACCAGTTTCCCTGTGGCTGCTGCCACTAGGGGATTTGATTAGCAAATTGTTGTCCTTGGCCTTGTGATCCATACCAATGTGGATAGTTACCTAAATTTTTAGAATATTGTGGTTTCCATTGGTTATTTGGTGCATAAGAATTACCACTATAACCAGAAAAGGAAAGTGGATCGGGTGGCATACCTTGTCTTTGAAAATTTGGTCTTCTTTGAGCAACATAGAAGACTTGTTCATCCTCACCTTGAATTGGTTTGAAATCAGGTACTTCAACATTTGCAACCATCTTACATCTGCAATCTTTCTTCCGCTGCTTACAATGAGGACATAATTCTGCAAGAAATGCATCAGCTTCCTCATGCTTCTTCTTAGCTGCTAATGTATCCAACTGAGTAGCCATATTGTTTATAATGTCCTCCTTGAAATCTTTTAACAGATGGCTAAGTTCCAATCTAGAAACTCCAGTTCCAGATGCTGATGATGGTGCCCCTGGCTTAAATCTCCTATTCTTCTTAGAAGTAGATCTGGAATACTTCTTGCAAATTTGTCCTATTTCAGCCCAAGTAGATTGTGTAATGTCACCTCCTCTCATAAGATCTAAGGAATTGGTGCATTCATCACTGATACCCCTCAAGAATATCAATTTGAGGGAATCTTCATTTAGAGTACTATGCTTGGACTTCTTGACACTGAACAAAAACCTTTCCAGATAATCCTCAAGGCTCTCATCTTCAGTTTGTGTCATTCTAAAGATATCATCCCTATGACGATCAGTACCTCTACAATAATCTTTGTATTTTGCAAGAAAAAATGGTTTCATCTCATCCCATGTGTTGATTGTGCTACTACCCAAGCTCATAAACCATCTCAAGGATGACTCCTTCAAAGTGGCTGGAAAATTTTTGAGTCTATGGGCATCTATAGTATAGTCAAAACTCCTACAGAGAACATCAAACTCAAACAGAAATGTATCCAGATCCACTGTCAACAACCCATAGAATTTAGAAAGTGAAGATGCTGGAATGTTCTTGAGGTTAGCATTATCATGCTGGTCAGAGATGGGAAACTCAAATGTTGGACCAGGTGGTGGTGGTGGATTATTCCCAATAGGATGTGGGTTCCCTTGCATTGGACTTGTGGGGGTTGTTACTATAGGAAATTCTTCTTCTTGTGGACCAAAAAGGAACTGAAGACTACCTTCTAGAAATTCAAACTCAGGGTGATTCAAATTTTGTGGGACTTGATACAATTCAGCAAAAGGGTTTATATCTGGAAAATTATCTTTTGCATGAGTAGTATGAGTGGGCCGAAATCTACCTCTGGCATCTCTTCTTCTATTATGCATGCAAATTCATGAAATTTCAAACAATTAACTAGAAACTATAATAATCATAAAAGGTTCTTAGCTTGACACCATCCTCGACAACAACGCCAAAAATGTCTACCCCAACTATAATGATAATAATAATACCTCTAATTGAAATCTCAATCCAAAGTTTGGACATTCATATGGGAGAGTTTACTATTTTCATGGCTGGTGTTCATTTAGTTATCAATCCAGGAACGTAAAACTTGAAATGGGTCTGCAATATATATGCACTAAGCTCCTTAAATGGTTATTCTGCATTACTGCAGTAACTAACATTATGCAGAAAGGAAAGGCAGGAATGGAAATCATAAAAGGCTACATGAAAGCTTCACAAAACACTGCTGAAATGATCTAATGAAAATAACATAAATCACACCGTTCTGTCTTGGCTGCAGAAACAATCAACGGATCTATTTCTAGTGGCTGCAGGAACAATCCAGTCATGAACTTCTACTGCAACTAAGTAAAATCTAACTTCAATGATCATAAACACAGGATCACTCACTAAGTGGGCCCCCTTGGATGAGTGATATCAAACTTCCAGCAAAGTACTATTAACAGATCAAAACAACATATTCTTTATTTATTTCTTCCTGAAAATGATTACATATTCTAAAAGAGAAAATTCAGAATGCTTGTAAAAACTCTGCTCAATTCCTTTCCATCTTGTCTAGCTCAAAGAAAGAAGGAAGAGCTTATTATAAAGAAAAGATCAACTACAATGGACAACTCAAGTTACGCCCAGAAGAAGAGGCGGATAATTGTTAGATGAAGGAGATAACTGAGGGATTGGCTGCAGGAACCGTGGATCCTGCAACCGAACCACAATCTTTGCACGCCAAAGCGATATTTTGCGAATTCAATATGCACCAGAGTTAAACTCCCATGGTGAAGTACAACTGCTCTGATTATGCCATACATTGTGCTTGCTTGAATCCCCTTCAATTTGACCTCCAGTTATCTGAACGTGATTCTCTAGTCCTTAGGCGCGAAAGAAAATCATCCACCACAGCATCAATTATTATCTGCACTAAAACAAAAACAACATACAAGGACATGCATATGTATCTTACTCAATTAATACATTCATTAACTCACATATGACATTATCCTAAATAATTCGCATATCATGGGGACAAATCATTTGGCTGCAGGAATAAATTGGCATGGCTGCAGGAATTAACCGACAAAGTTCAAACATGATTTCAGAAGTTCAGTTTTAAAACATGGATTACATATAGTCAATTCACAATACTTTACTATCACAATGCAACCCAAAAGATGCCAAAAAACCTAAGAGTCATGATAAAAAAACATGTCAAAGCATCGACTTATCAAATACCTGGTGTGACAAACCTCCAATATTGTGAGAATATGAATGAACAATATGGAAAAATCATCAAGAGATGTATAGCTCCAAAAGTCATCTATATTAATTTCCAAAATTAAATTGTGTGTGTGTGTTGTAGTGGAAATGTGATTCACTAGTCTAAACATGCAAACTAGGAATACAACCCAATCACATCAACATACATTAGGGAACAACCAATTAGGCCCAACTTCAGGCCCTTGGGAGAGTTGGGCATTGCGTTGGATATACGCTTTATAATTAAGTTCTTAAATCTAGGTCAAGTTTGTAGTTATAGATTCATCATCTATATCCAACTTTGACACTAAGTGATGTAGAATACTAATTTGCAATTTGCGCGATTGATCTGCATCTACTCTACTCTTTTAACATAAGGGTTGACTATATTTAGAAATACCTTGGAAGGATTGTCTTTATGTCACAAAGATACATGTTCCCCTAAGCCAACCTCTAGAAAATATGCATAAAATCTTAAAGACAATAAGCAAGGGACCTACAATGATGTATTTAGATTTTTTACTCCTTTTATCACACCAAATTTTAATTTGTAGCTATGAATTTCTCATACAATGAACTGTAAATGAGACATAATGCTTGGTATATGAGAAGTGTGAAATGATGCAATTAAATATCTTTAAATACAAGCACATAGCATCAAATTTTATAAAATATCTACTTGGTCAATTCAATATGGGAAAGCAAAATGGGTCATTCAATTAAATTTTAGAAAGGAAAGGAACAAATATATGATTGCAAGCTCAACCCTACAACTACACAAATGATCTTCAATAAATCAACAATCATATCTAGTTTACAATGGCTATATCAAGATAGGTGTATGAATAAGTGATAAATGTGGATATAATGTAAATGTGTAGAGGTATGCATGTGTAAGATAACATAAAAGCTAAATACTTATGAATGTGTATATATGGAGGGTGTAGAAGCTAGAGAATGATGCCAACTTCACACAAGATTGTGATATTCAATGTGTACATTTGTGAAGGAATTTTCTTAAAAACAAACACAATACTAAACAATAAATGACATGGATATTCAAATTTCACCATTCAATATGATAGTGGTTGTAAGGAAAAATAAAACCTCCTACATAAATATGTAAGCTAATTATAAGTAATTAGTTTAGGCAATGCAATAAATACTAGAATAATAATACAAAAAATAAAATGATACTTAGTTCTCAATCGAATGAAGAAACATTATGTAATTTGAATTCAAATTGAGAATTCAAGTAACAATACCTGGTGTGACAATTCATTAGGGGGGTCAAGGCGATGGTGCTACATTTTCTGGCGATCGTTGGTCTCCACCTAGGGCATCTGAGCTCGTGCTCGTGAGAGCTGTTCTGGGTCTGCGCTCGGTGGGGAGGGCATAGGGTCTAGGTGCTGGGTGAGGCGGCTTCCTAGTCGATCGGGCCTTGCGCGAGATGCTGCGTGGATGTTGTGGTTAGGGTGTTGGTGTAGGGCTCGGGGGGTTGGGTCTGCGTCAGTGTGGGGGGAGCTTGAGGGGTCAGGGGGCTTCTCTTATCTCTTTCTTTTCAATGGGGCAGGGGGCTGCGATCTATGTTGCCTCTTGGTGGTGCTTGGAAGGGGTGGTTTTCTTGTTGTCGGGTTTCTTTGCTCGACCTTTGGGGTGGGGCTTTTTTGGGAGGTTCAATGTCGGGTTTTGGTGGAGAGGCTTCGAAGGAACCTCCCGTCATGGATTTTTGGACTGCGGTGGGTTCAAAAACCCCATCCCAAAGTACAAGGACTTTTGATAATAATCTTTTTGCCTTAGAGTCGGGGTCGGGTAATGCTGGTGGATCTCGACTTATGAAGGTTAATGGTTGTCTGGAGAGATGTAGCGAGAGGCTGAGGCTGGTTATTCCTCTAGAGATGATAGCTGAGGATGTTGGGTAATTTTCAAAACACTCGCTATACTGCAAGTTTCTGGGAATGAGGGTTTCTTTGCAGTTCTTGGAAAACTGGGTGCAGAGGAGTTGGGCACCGAAAGGGGAGATGGAGATTATGTTGTTGGCAAACAATTATTTCATGTTTACTTTCAACTACATGGAGGATAGAAATAGGATTTTTGAAGGAGGCTCGTATTTTACAACCAGGTGGGGTTGTTCATCAAACCTTGGCATGCAGGGTTTAACCCTTCAGAGGAGCTCCCGAATAGGGTTCCAATGTGGGTTCATTTACCATGCTTTCCAGTGGAATGTTGCTGGGAGGATGTGCTTCAAATGCTTCCTACACTACTTGGGAAGCCAGTGGGATCTTCAACACAAACCCTAGGGAGAAAGGTTATGACCTTTGTGCATATTTGTGTCGAAATTGATCTTAGTAAACCTTTACCAGATGCTATAGATATGTGTGTGGGCTCTTATTCTTGGGTTCAACAGTTAGATTATGAGACTTTACCATTTCGGTGTTGTCTGTGTAATGAGTATGGTCATTTACATCGCAAGTGTCCTAGATATAAATCGGTTGTGCGCCATCCTCAGTTGCCGACCCGCAGCCTTGATGGGGCGGATAAAGGAAAAGCTGCTATATCGGTCGAAGTTGCGGGTGTTGATGGCTTTGTCCTAGTTAAGACAAAGAACAAGAATCAAGGTCAAAAGAGGTCCTTACAGGAGAGACAAGAGGAGGATACCTTTAATAGATTCGAGGCCCTGGATGATCTTAGCCAACAGGAGGTGAACCCGGGGTTAACCCCTTTGGATCATGGTGCACCAGGGGGGGCTCCAAAAAAAGTGATTGAGAACTTCTCCCAGGCTCAACAAGTGGTGGGAAGCCAGCAAATGGAGATGGATCAGCTAGTAGGGGTCCAGTTGGGACTCGCTTCTGGTTTGGAGGTGAGTGTGGTTGGGGGGAGGGTTCTCCATCAACTCTAGAATTGGAACCGGCTGGGGGTAAAAGTAGTAAGTCCTTCATTCACCCGGGTCTACATCAGAAATATATTAAGAAAAGTGCTTCAAAGAAGAACTCTAAGGTTGGCAGAAAGAAGGATTTGGATAAGATCAAATTGATGTGGAAGAATTTGGTTGAGTCAGGGTCAATAAAGACTTTGGATTATCACTTTTCCAATCCTCTAAAATGATCGTGCTTTCATGGAATGTGAGGGGCTTGAATAGTGACCCTAGACAAAAAGTTGTTCGGGATTTGATTAGGAATCATTCACCTGATGTCCTATTCTTGCAAGAAACTAAACTTTCAGTGGAGAGTATGATGGGTCTGGTGCCGAAGTTGTGGGGGCGAGGCGAGTGTCAATGTATTGGGGCAGCTGGCTCCTCTGGAGGGGTGGCCTATCTTTGGAACCCTTTAAGGTTTTGCCCTGTCTAGTGGGTTACTTCCAGATCTTCGTTATCCGGGATTGTCTCTAGTCTTGAGACTGGGGAATTCATCTTGTTTTCTAACATCTATGCTCCTACTGATCTCCAGGGTAAGAAGAACTTATGGTCTCATATTTCTTGTATACGAAGGCTGGTCCCTTTTCATCCTTGGATTATGGCGGGAGACTTAAATGCCATCCTTGAGTTGAGTGAAAAGAAGGGGGGTGTTATGCTGTTGGAACCTTCTTCTTTCCTTTTCCAGGATAGTATTTCATTGTTGCAGCTTGTTGACATTAAGCCTAGTAATGGGTTGTTCACTTGGAACAATAGGAGGGTGGGAGAGTATTGGATTGTAGAGAGGTTGGATCATTTTCTAGTTTCTAGTTTTTGGATTGGTGGGGGGTGGTCCACAATTTCTGAGATTCTTGACTGGAGAGGGTCATATCACTGGCCCATCAAGCTGGTTTCTTCTTTGGCTAGGGTCACTCGCTCTCCTTCATTCAAATTCCAACTTATGTGGCTTCGGGATTCTACTTTGTAGGTTTTTGTAGCGGAGTGGTGGAGGAAAGGGAGCCCGACTTTTGGTACTGCCATGTACACTTTTGCCAAGCAACTACAATTTGTTAAGTTTCAGCTTAAACAGTGGAATCGTCAAGGTTTCGGGAACATTTTTCATGCTAAGCAAGATGCTCATATTGTGCTGAATGGCATCACCAGTGAAATCAGAGAGCATGGGTTGTCTGAGGCCTTGCTTAGGGAGGAAGACAGGGCTGTCAAGGTGGTTGAGGAATGGGAGCTTAGGGAAGAAATATATTGGAAATAAAGAGATCATATTGATTGGCTTCAAGCGAGGGACAAGAACACTACTTTCTTCTTCAACTCAGTGAAAGCAAGAAGACATGGAAATTACATCCCTGTTCTGGTCAATGATAGAGGTGAGCAGTGTTTATCCTTGTAGGAGATCTCTAGGGAGTCGTTATAGTATTTCTGATCCCTCTTTAGTGAGGACTCTCGGGGGGAAATGGTGGAGGAGAATCAGGTTCTTGCTTGCATTCCCTCTCTTGTCACGGGGGAGATGAATGAGCAACTTTTGGCTCCTATTTTGTTGGAAAAACTTGAGAGGATTGTTTTTCACATGAGGAAAGGGAAAGCTTCTAGACCAGATGGGTTCCCGGTAGAATTCTTTCAAGAGTTCTGGGATATTATCAAACTGGATTTACTAGAAGTAGTCAAGGAGTCCCAGAGGAATAAGTAGATGCTTCAGACTTTGAATGCAACTTTCATTTCTCTAATCCCCAAGTGTGATGGGGCTGACCAATTCAGCTAGTTCCTCCCTATCTCTCTCTGCAATATGATTTATAAGATCATCTCCAAGCTGATAGTAGATAGGTTGAAGAAGTGCCTGGGGAATTTTATCTCCGAGGAGCAAAGTGGGTTTGTGGAAGGGTGCCAAATTTTGGATGGTGTGGTCATTGCTACGGAGACCATTCATTCTATGGCAACCTCCAAGGAAAAAGCTATGTTTATCAAGTTGGATATGGCTAAGGCTTACGATAGAGTTTGGTAGTCCTTCCTCCAGAAGATCCTCAGGGCTTTTGGTTTTGCTAATGATTGGATCCAATGGATTATGAGTTGTGTTACGTCTACTCATTTCTCTGTGCTTATCAATGGAGACCATACCGAGCTGTTTGGTGCTTCTAGGGGTCTCCGCTAGGGGGACCCCCTCTCCCCTTACTTATTCATTCTTCTGGTTGAGGGTCTGGGGAGGCTAATTAAGCATAATGTGGGTCTGGGTATTATTCAAGGTTGGAGATGGGGTAATGACTTGCAGCCATAGTCTCATTTGCAATTTGTGGATGACACGACCCTTATGGGTCTTGCTTGGATCAAATAAGCTACGAATCTGCATAAGGTTTTGGATGTTTATCTGGAGGCCTCGGGCCACTTGATCAATGAGGATAAATCTTTTATCCTCTTCTTCAACACTCCTGGAACTATTGAAAGGAGGATTTCTCTTATCTTGAGATTCCAAGTTGGCTCTCTACCCTTGAATTACTTGGGTATTCCTATTTCTCCTGATTACCCTCCTAAGGAGTCATGGCAGGGTATCTTGGATAAATTTCACTCAAAGATTGAACGCTGGACTCACAGATGGCTATCCTTTGCTAGGAGGGTTCAATTGATTCAGTCAGTGGTTCAGGCTCTTCCGATCTATCATTGTATGCTTCATGTGGCTCCTAAGTGGTTCTTGAAGGGTCTGGATTCTCTGGCTAGGCAATTCTTATGGGCAGGCAATCTCTCCTCTTCCAAATGGAGTCTTGTCAATTGGGACTTGGTGTGTATCCTGAAGTAGTCGGGGGGGCTTGGTTTAAGGTAGTCCATTTTATTTGGGGAAGCTTTGACAACTAAATTGTACTGGAGGTGCTGTGTTGAGCAGGATCGAGGCTGGCCTACGATTTTGGCCAACAAATATATGCAGAGGATCCCGATGGAGGAAATCCCTAGATATCCACTTGAGGGAAAGGGCTCAACGATTTGGTATACTCTCAAGAGGGGGGCTTCTCTCATTAAGGAAGGACTCTTTTGGATTTGCAGGAGGGGGGAAGAGGTCCTCTTCTGGAATGACTCTTGGGATGGATTTTCCCCCATCCTTGATCAGTTTCCTAACCTTGGGAATCTATGCTAGAGGTTTTTGGAGGCGGGGTGGTCAAGAGTGAGTGACTTCAAGGTTGTTTATAGGTGTGGGCAGCTAGATTTGGAGTGATGGAAGGCTCCTCATGAGTGGCCGGTTGATGGGATGGAGGAAGAGTGTGTTGAGTTGCATGGCATTTTGGCGAGTAGACACTGTAGTTCCCTCAAGGACAAGGATGGGCTTGCTTGGTCTCCAAATCCTAAGGGCGTCTTTATTGTGGCTAGTGGATACCAGGAAATGTTGAACCGAAGACTAGAGGGAAGAGAGGTGCACTGGTGGAAACAGGTGTGGAATAATTTTTCTTGGCTGAAGTGTAACTGCTTTGCTTGGACATTGGCTCTGAATAGATGCCTAACTTGGGACAATATCCGCAAGCGAGGATTCTTGGGGCCTTCTATTTGTGTTTTGTGTGGTAATGGGGAGGAAGATTCCTCACACCTGTTCTTCATATGCTCCTTCTCTTTGCTTATTTGGCACTATTGGTGGGGGGTGTGGAAGCATCCTTGTGTTCACGTGGATTCTCTGGTAGAGTTCTAGAGCAGTTTGGGGCAGACCTCCTATCTTGTCCTCCTTCCTCCAGACTGTCTGGTATATTGGACCCATCTTCATTTTGTGGCAGATCTAGCTCGAGAGGAACAGGAGGATCTTTCGTGAGGTCAGATTGTTTGTTCAACAAGTTTGTAATAGGATCATGGTTATGATCCAGGAGATGGTGGAAGCTAAATGTGAGGTGAATTTTCCTCTGGGTAGAGATGGGGAAACTATTGTGAGTAGGCTTGGTCTGCAGGAGTTGTCTCCTGCCTTAGTTTGTGTCAGGAGAGGTAGACGTGCTATGAAGAAGGTGCAAAGAGTGGGAAGGTGGATACCCCCTAAGGATGAGTTTATCAAAATTAACACTGATGGCTCCTCTAGGGGTAACCCAGGCCCTGTTGGAGTTGGTGGTGTTGGCAGGAATAGCATGGGGGAGGTGGTCTTCCTCTTTTTGGTGCATAAAGGGTGGCAGTCTAATAATTTTATGGAGGGATTTGCGATTCTCTATGCCCTAGAGTGTGCTTGGGAGTTGGGACGAAGGAAGATAATTTGTGAATCGGATTCAAAAATTGTTGTTAACTTGTTCACTGAGCAGAAGGTGAGTGGGATTCAATGGCAGTTGGTAGGGATTGTTCAACAGATTCTTCAAATTAGTTCTTTAATGGAGCAAGTGTCTTTCATCCACATTCCTTGTGAACGGAATAGAGCAGTTGATTGTTTGGCCAAGTGGGCCTCGGAACATGGTAGTGATTGGAAAGTTGAAGGTTGGGAGCATCTCTCCGTGGATTATTGTCAGGACTGGCAGAATATTTTTACTGAGGACATGGATGGTTATGAAGCTGGTTGATCCGAGGCTGGTTTTGTGGTTCATTTCTGGGGCCTCGGGGCTCTGGTTCTCTTTGTAATTCTTGTCTCTGATAAAGTTTTTACCCCTTTATTCAAAAAAACAAAAAACAATACCTGGTGTGACAAACCTCCAATATTGTGAGAATATGAATGAACAATATTCAAAAATCATCAAGAGATGTATAGCTCCAAAAGTCATCTATATTCATTTCCAAAATTAAATTGTGTGTGTGTGTGTGTGTGTTGTAGCGGAAATGAGATTCACTAGTCTAAACATGCAAACTAGGAATAGAACCCAATCACATCAACATACATTAGGGAACAACCAATTAGGCCCAACATTAGGCCCTTGGGAGAGTTGGGCATTGTGATTTTGATTGTTATCTTTTGATTTGATTGATTGGATGAGATAGATGCAAGAACTAGGTTAAATGATACAATATTGACAACAAACAACATAAACAAACAAATGCATAATGGAAAATGAACTAAGATGTATATAAATGGAAAGGGGATGCAAAGAGGAACCTGTGAAAAAAAGAAGACCCTAAAATGCTTGGAAACTATAGCTAGGCACCCTAGTCTTGTCAAGTTCACAACTAAAAACGAAAATCATATCTAATATCCCGAGTCTTTGTGGTGCCTTTCCTCAAAATTCTAGCCCATTTGAGAATAAGACATAATGGAGGAATATTCTATTTGGGCATCTACTTTTGAAGTGAGGCATATGTGGCATTGCATGTCTATGCATGTTGGCATGTCATTTACATGTCTCCTAGACTTGGGTACCTAGGTTTGCATGTTATGCATGTTAGTCATTAGAGTCGTTGGTGAGTTACAAAGCACTTGAGTTTGAACAATTCTTATTGGCTATGGGGTGAGTGCCCATGTGAAAATAATGTGAATATTTATTATTTTTTATTATATTTATAGGTGGTCCATTAAGGGGGGTGTATGGTTTTCGAGATGGTATTTGCCTCTTTTTGTTGAGATACCATTGTGGTTTTTCAACACTAGCTCTTTTATAAATTATCACCTTTGCATAGGAAAGTCATATCATTATTTTTAGGTAACAAAGTGCTTTTAGATTGAAGACATAGGAGTGATGGAAATGAGTATATTGTAATCATATTATTGATGATAATACATGCTTGGTCTCTCTTCTTGGTGGATTATTTTCTTGTAAGGGTTTCTCCATGTAAATCTTGTGCTATGAGATGTTCTTCTCAAGTGTTGCTTATTTATGTCGTCATTTGTTGTTGTTATCTTATGGTAATATAAAGTTCATTTCATTTCATTGATATTTTATGTTTATTTAAGATAGTTTTTTAAGCATGCTAAAGCGGTTGGTTTTAGCATAACATAGAAGATAAATATCTCAACGGTTTTTCATATCAAGGCAACTAAATTTTCAGATTTACACACAATTACCAATTTTTATATTGTAATAATCTAAGCCTCAAATATTACCAATTTTACAATTGTATTAGCAATTGGAAATTTCCCAACAATATACATCTTTGGATCCTATTCTACATCAAACTTCACATGGATCACTTGAGCAATTTTAAAGATATCACATCATTGTTTTTTGATATTTTGCATCATCTAAAGGCTTATATTCTTCTCACATGGGAATATTTCATGCGCTTAAATCTATAGTTCACTTTCTTCTTCAAGGGAGAAATATTATTCAACGTTAAAGGATCACATTCTACATTCTTCTTTGAGCATTAGTCAACATTGAAAAATCTATCGTCTTATTAGGGCTCTATATTCTTTATTTCTCTCTCCTATGGAGGAATATACATTTCACTTATATGTGATAGAATTAGTCATTTGGGGTTTATGTTGATTCCTTACTTCTATACTATTTATTCTTTATTTGTACATTATCTTGTGGAGAGGGTTTTTTCTATGGGGTTTTCTCTTTACTTTGTTTATGATAAATTTGTTTGTACTTGTGTACCTAGTATGATCTAATATATGAAACCCGCCATCATTGTATTTATCCTCCCTAACTTTCACTTAAGGAAGGGGGAGTGAGTGTAAATAGGATTTTTATCAAACTAGTTAGCACATCACTTTTTCTAGGTCGATCCATTCACACTTGTTAATTTTTCACTTAGAGATATTATAGTTTTTTTTTTACGTCTCACTTCATGTGGTTGAGAAAAAATTACTCATATGAGTTAGTATGTGTCAAGAACATTTGGAGGGGTTGTTAGATGTTTGGTCCTATCTTCCAACCTCTTGTAGTTTACCTTTATATGCAAGGAACTCATTGTATATAATTTGACATACTCCCATTTCATTTGATAAACATGGTTTCTATTCTTATTATTCACTTGTGAAAGATATCAGTTTTCTTACTTTCAAATCTAGATTGCTTCAACATTAAGTACTCATAACCCTATGTTTCCTTAAGGGTTTGGTGAAGCCTAATTTTTTATTATTTACCAATGAAGAAATGAAGTGACAAATGGTAGGTAGATATTGCCTTGTATATTATAAAGTTGGGAAATATTTTTGGGAGGAGTTGTGTTGACAATAGAATCTACATACAAGTGTCGACCTTAATCCCCCCAAAAAGGATATAATGTTTACAATTTATTGATAAAAATCCAAAAGGTAATGTGCTTTTTGGGATTTAATCATATTTGTATTAATGTGAGCATCCAAAGATGAAGTGAAGATAGTGCATGCGATGATGATGAAGAGTAGAGCTACCAAGGATGTCATCAACATAATCTTTAAGAATATTGCACATAAGGTCATGGAAAAAAAAGTCACAGCCCTTTGATCCACGTACTAACATTTTACCCTTTGATCCACGTACTAACGTTTTTTTAAGAAAAACGATACAATTATGTTATTCTTGCGGGTTGATTATAATTTTTTTATAGCTAAAAAAACCATCCATGAAAGAATTTTTTTGTCTAGTGATGAAGTTCACAATCCTATCAATGTTGGACAATGAGATAATATCTTTGGGAGAAGACTTTTTGAAGTTTCAAAAGGTTGAAAGTTTAGTAGTGAATAACATTTATAAAAGAAATGGATAACATCAATGTTTTTTTAACTTGAAGCATGTGGAACTTAAATATGTATTCTAAACTTTGAAATGATTTAAACTATTGAAACAAAGAATATTCAATATAGTTTATATTTTTATTTTGAAAAGAAAAAAAATTTAAAAAAAACTTTCATAACATTTAGTTGCTAAAAAATATTTAAAACTAAGAGGTAGCTCATATGCCATATTTTTATTAGTAAATTTAATTCTATTCTATGATTTTTTTCATAGTATAAATTGAAATTTTGGTGAATGCATTAGAAAATTTATTAAATATTTTCAAAATTTAGGTGCTTAAAACAAACATTTTATATAGGCGTTACATGTTTTAATTTTAATTTAACAAAAAAAAAATCATCATGACAAAAAATCTATCCTTAAGTGAGTCATATTTGTGGAAATTTTTAAAATAAATTTAGTACTTCTTAACGGAATAAACCTTATATTTAGACAAATATTGAATTGCTCATAGTGAAAATTAAAAATATAATAAAATAATTAAAATATTATTTAAAATTATATTTTCCAAATTTGTGTTTTATGATCTACAAAAGGGTGTGGTTAGATTTTTTTTAAATGATCTATGCATATTATTAAAGAACAAATAGTGTAGGAACCTTACTATTTTTAGGGGATTACCGAAACTTTAAAAATTGAAACCAAATTGTTGCCACATCTACTACAAGTAAATATGTTTACCTGGATTAATCTTGCATGAAAACACCCATCTCATTAACTTTTTTGAAAATAAACAATCATTTTAACCACAATTATACACCTACCAACTTTAAAGCAAAAAATTACAAAATGTTAATTATAAATTAATATATAATTTTTTTCTTAGTTTTTTTTATTGACAATATAGTAATTTTATGAATATTTAAATTTAGATTTACATTGATAATAAAAGTCTGAAACAACACCATCTACAAAAACCCTAACCACATTGCCTGCTTATAACATCATATTGTTTCTTACATAATGTCATCTGACACTTGACCCCTATACATATAAACATTATATATTCTAAAGAGCCATGACTATATTGGGCTTTCATACAAAATTTATAGTTATACACAAAAAATAGACCATTCGTACAAAAATCACAAAATTCACAGAAAACTACCCTTCAAAAAACCTATTTATTGCATGCCCTAAGGGGTCCATTGACCCAGTAATCTTCAAAATTAAGCCTTGCTCGAGCTCTGTCCTTTCTCTCTTTTGTTGGACCATCATCCTAACGCTCCCGTTCTGCACAAGCTTTCCCCTTTGGCTCTTTCTTCACATCGAAAACCTCACATTCCAAGCCCTATTCACAAAGATAGTCCTTCAAAGCCTCCCACCCAATGTACGCTTCTAGCTTCCTCTCATCCACATTGCTCGCCAAACTCAACCGAATGAAAGTTTGGAATTGTGATGATTGATCACCAATTTTTGGCCAATCTCCCTTCACAACTAGAAGGACTTCACCTGATCATGCGCACTCCAGAATTGGCCTCAATCCATACTAACCCAGTCCCCTTCCACACACTCCTTGAGGACCCATCGAACGTCCTCCTTACTACCCAACTCCAACCTCCATGCTACCAACATTGGGATTATATCAATATTTGTACGATACCTATGCTCCATTCTCCTGAATTCTTCTCCAAATAGAATGTCTAGTATCTGCATAAACATAGGGTCATCAAATTTAAAAACATTGCGGGGTTACTTCTCTAAAATTTGACCTAAGAAGGCAAGTTATTGCTTGGGGGTGACCAAGGTGAAGTTTGCTTCCATTTTGCCTCACTTCATCACTAGTTTGTTGCACGCCAACCTACACCACCACCAACTCATTTTGCATCAAATGATGCCTTGATGTAAACTTTAAAATATACCCCCATCCCATTGCATTAAATGCACACACCTTCCGATGATTATTTCTACTTTTGGCGATGTATGTGTTGGAACCCTAAAATTTGCAATTTTTAAAATTCCAAATTCCAAGACAAGGAGCAAGAAAAATTATATATATATATATATATATATATATATATATATATATATATATATATTGAATAGGTACAAGTAATATATTTTATATTTGTTGCACAATATGAAACCATAACATAAACACAATAATGGGCATAAAAAATGGAGTGTGAAGCACCAAAGGGGGTATTTACATCATTTAAAGACCATTTATCCATTATATACCCATAAAATAGCCTTAAAATACCTCTAATATGCCTAAACAACTTGTAAAGTGACAATTAATTACATAAACTAAGGCAATTTCGGGATTTGGAATTATTTTTATTTAAAAGGGGGGTGTCTTTTCACCCAAGGGGGTATGAAAACCATTCAAACACACATATATGTGTGATGTAAAATGTAAAAAAAGAATGAAGAGAGACAGAAGAGGTGGAGGCAATTTTGTACTTTTAAACTTTTTATCAAAAATAACCAGTTGCATTTTCTTTCTCATATGTGTTGAGAGTTAACATATTTTTAGAAGGCAGTTGCTTATGATATTATCTAAAAGTGGATAAGGTTATTCGTGTTCTTCCACTAAAATTTTGTGTTTTATATTGTAGATTTGGATCAAAAATATTTACTCGCAAATTGTAATTGTTCCTTGTATTTCTTCCTTGGATGGTCTCTTAAAAGTTAGGGTTAAATTCATTCAAGCAGTTTACAATATAGACATTGAAGTAGAGCTCATAAGAAACAGTAATTGACAAACTCATCGAGAGGCGGTGGGATTAAAAACTGTCTCATAAGTTTACACAATAAGTCCTGAAGAAATATAAGACTCTGTAGCCCAAATAGGAGGAAAGGCACTGATCATTTGTAAACAAACCCTTTAACCATACCAGTTACCCTTTACCTTTAAGCATTAGGATTAGTAGAGTAGGTATAGTAGGTAATTTAGCCAAAGTGTAACATATATACTTTTGTAAGATACATAGATCAATACACACATTTGAAATCAGTCTGTTTAAGAAACTTATGCCATTCTGAGAATAGGAGATGTCAGATTAAGACACTAAATCTGCTATAAAAAACATTAGTTGAAGGAACAACTAGTGAGTAGGTATACCCGCCTAGGTCCTGCAGAGCCTAAAGTGAGAGAGTTAGTAACCAAATAGGTTCACTCTATAAGTTGGCCAAGTCAATTGGAGGGTTTGATCATAGGAGTTGGCATTTCCTTAGAACCTATCCAATCTGTTGATTTGAGACCCAACAGATTGGCGAATCTGCTGGGGAAGAATTATTAAGACTCTGTTGTGGGAGAGAACTCAGAAGAAAGAAATAACTTATGTCCTCTATGAAAGAGGTGGCGACTCTGTAAAAAGGAAAATTAAATAAAAAAGATCAGAAGCATTCAATATGTTTCAATATCCATATTTTTATGGAGAAGCATCTTCAGAAAAATATGCACAGTGGCAACCACAGCCAGAAAGAGGCAAGAATACTCCAAGAAGTTTTAAGCCATTGGATTTCAATAATATCCCTGAGTATCCATATGCATTTCCTTGTGAGTTGAAGATTTGTATGCCGAGGTTCCATGGAGATGAAAGGGAATCACCAATTGGGCATCTAAAATCATTTTATTGGTTTATTGAGACCTTCAAAATCATGAAATGGTTTGTGCTAACATTGGAGGATGTTGCAGAGCAGTCATTCAGCCTGTTACCCCCACAAAGTATCTCATCATGGGAAGAACTTGAGTGGTGGTTCATGGAAGAATTCTATGGTGTAATCGAGGACAACACTTTAGCTGCTAGCCCTTTAATTGGTTCTCCATACCAACATCAGATTCAATCGGATTATGATTGTGGCAATGCAATCTACAACATAAGAAGAAAGGAAGGTGAATCTATAGAAAAACTGATTGGCAGAATAATGGTGACTTGTTTCCAAATGCCTGATAATATACAACTTAATTCAGCTATACTGGAGGAATTGATTGTGAGAGAATGTGGGTCTAACAGTTTGGAATCAGCATGTTCAATTCTTGAAGAATTGAATAAAAAAATACATGATTTGCGTGAGACGAGTAACATCAACATAAGAGATGCAAATGAAGATGATTATATAGAAGAATCAGTTATCCCTTTGGAAGTCCCATCTGATGAAGAAGCAATTGATGATGTTTGATTGATCAAAAATATTTACTCGTGAATTGTAATTGTTCCTTGTATTTCTTCCTTGGATGGTCTCTTAAAAGTTAGGGTTAAATTCATTCAAGCAGTTTACAATATAGACATTGAAGTAGAGCTCATAAGAAACAGTAACTGACAAACTCATCGAGAGGCAGTGGGATTAAAAACTATCTCATAAGTTTACACAATAAGTCCTGAAGAAATATAAGACTCTGTAGCCCAAATAGGAGGAAAGGCACTGATCATTTGTAAACAAACCCTTTAACCATACCAGTTACCCTTTACCTTTAAGCATTAGGATTAGTAGAGTAGGTATAGTAGGTAATTTAGCCAAAGTGTAACATATATACTTTTGTAAGATACATAGATCAATACACACATTTGAAATCAGTCTGTTTAAGAAACTTATGCCATTCTAAGAATAGGAGATGTCAGATTAAGACACTAAATCTGCTATAAAAAGCATTAGTTGAAGGAACAACTAGTGAGTAGGTATACCCGCCTAGGTCCTGCAGAGCCTGAAGTGAGAGAGTTAGTAACCAAATAGGTTCACTCTATAAGTTGGCCAAGTCAATTGGAGGGTTTGATCATAGGAGTTGGCATTTCCTTAGAACCTATCCAATCTGTTGATTTGAGACCCAACAGTATGAACCATCATTGATTAGTGATTGTAATTCCTCATAAATCTTCCCAATAAAATTTCACTTGATCCTCCATTAATGACACCACCCACTTCAACAACCCGTCTGCCACCCTATTTCTATTTCTTAGCACATGGAAAATTTTAAATTTTTATAAGAAATTAAAAGATTTCTAATAAATTTATTTAAATTCCAAGCATGACATTCACCCCTAATTATTGCTTTAATAATAATTTGAAATCACCTTCTAAATCCAATTTCTCCATCAACATTCTCTTTGCCATCCTAATTGCTAGCAATATTGCTTGGATTTTGGCTTCATTATTCGTGCCCTCCTTTAGCCCATTCGCTCCAAAGGCAAGAACATTGTCCTCCTAGTCTCTTGCTACAAACCCTGCTCTTGAAGGTCCCATGTTCCCTTTTGATGCCCCGTCAAAGTTGACTTTCACCTAGTTTGTTTCAAGCTTCACCCATTCATCCCTAGACTTCACATCGGGATATTTGTTATATGCGCTATCATTTTTTACTTTATATAATTTTTATTCTCTTGAAATAGATTTATTACCACCTAAGTACAAATTTTTTATTAGTTAACTTCTTTCACATGTCTATCATATTCATTTCCAAATGATGGTGATGGTGTTTGATCATTAATTACACCTAGATGAACAAAGTAACCTATAAATGTGACAATTTTGATGTTATTCTTAGATACATTTACCTAAATCATTATCCTTTTTGGTTTATGTACTTTCTTTTAAGATTTTTAAATAGATGTTTATTTTATTTTATCATGACCATGTGAATATGTATCTAACGATGTATTTTGGGTCTTATCTTAGTTCACTAGGTTATATCCCTTTGTTTCGATAGTATTGTTAATCGAAGCTCTACTATCAACCATCATTCAATAACATGGAATACCATTAATACTCACAAGTTGTATGTAGTTCACTTGAGTGCAATTATGCTTGATATCTTTGTGTGTAACATTGATGTTGCACATGTTGGGTGTACCCTTGGGGTTTTTAAATAAATCCAACATGATTATAATATTAAGTAGCATTTTTGGATCCTTATTATCCATTTCTTCTTAATTATATTCGTTGTGCCGAAGTGATAAAGATGTATTTTCATGATTATGGATACCCTTAACTTGATTCACATTTTTGTCAATAAGGTCTTGAGTTTTGTGTTTGAGCAGTAGTATGTGCGTGGATTCAATGATAATAAAAAAAGAGTTTGCATTGAAATGAAATGAGACCCCTTTGTATGTATCAATTGATTTGATGGGAGGTAACATGAAAAGTTAAATTTATAATATTGTTGTAACACTAAATGCGTAGAATTTTCCAATGGAGTAAACTTTCTATACCTACTCCATTTTAGTTGAATGATGTTTGTATGATGATCATTGTTGGTGTGAATATTTTTGAATCCATTTATATTGTCCCCGTTTTAAAATTTTGACTTTAAGTGTAACTTATGACAATTATGAGAAGTGTTATAGGTGTTGTAGTGCAAAATATTATTTTCTAACAAGATAAGCTCATAATGGTGTACACTAGAATATAATTACAAGAAAGAAGTAGAGGTGTAAAAAAACACCTTCATAATTGGAAGGAGTATATTGATAAATAATCTTTGTAGCTCAATATTTGGTCGTTTAAACATTATTTGAGCTAATATAGTTTGAAATCTTAGCATATCCTTCGTAAGGGAGTCATAATAGGTATCTAAAAATATTGTGTTAATATGAAATATAGATGAATCCATAAGATATCCTAAGGAATGGCCATTAGAGGTTGAAAGATTAACATCACAATACAAGCACTCCAAGGAAAATATCTTTAATGATATTGTGTGAGGGAGATACATTTATTGATTGACACTAGCTAAATCATTAAGAATATGAATCAAACAAGCACTAGAGGATACAAGATATTAAACATCAAACAAACACACACTAGGCCATCGAGTGTGAACATATGTAAGATCGACAGACATGTCATACCGTTGTATAATCAATTCTACATACAACAATTGAAACTATTGTATGCACACTCTTGGATTTGATTGTGTGCATGATTTTTAATCATCAACATTTCAAATCGCACTCAGTGATCCATTGTTAGGATGTATGAGAGTCTAAGGAGATAAACAATTAAAACTTTTGCTTACATACAATAAAAGTAAACCATGTATACATAAACACTATCAAACCAATCTAAATTAGGGGTTTAGAACATATGTACATCATGAAGAACATAAATCTATGAAATTGGGCTTGGGGCTCCCAATCCACCATAGAATGACTCTCCACATACGCAAATAATAATCAATCGAAAAAATAAATCTCAAATCAAAATCCTTCATAGAATGTTTATCTGCCATGATGAATAAGGCCAATCAAAATTAAGATTTTATAACTTACCTTCATCACAAAGAGTACAAACCTAAGAAGTAGGGTTTACACCTCCCAATCCACCACATATGAATGAATGTTTTTAATAACGTCCACGAGGCCAAACAACCTATGGGACCCACAGATAGCTAGCAAAAAAGCATGTAAAACCCAAACAAACCCAGAAGAAATACTGCGAAGTTATTAAACCTCTTTCTCCTTCCGAAACCTAGATCTTATGCTATGTGTCTTGATTAGAAAATCTGCAACTCTTGTTATCTTTTCTTCGTCAAGTAGATTACTCAAGATGTTTATGTTTAGTGTGTCAACATAGTTGATCCAAATGTCATTGTAAGTTGGACACTCCATGATGTAATGCCATTCTATCTCCACCACCCCTTAAATCCCTTAAATGCAATATTTACATCTTCTATCTTCCCATTCCTCTTTGGATATCATCCATCTTCCTATTTCACATCATATATAGTTCTTTTATGTATGATTATGAATTTATGTGTAACGACTCTTCTTTCCTTAATCCACCCCCAAAAAAAAAACCTCCCAAAACTTATTAATATAAAGAGGACAAAATCTCTCATAGAATGTTTATCGACCATGATAGATGACCAACAAAAAAATAATAATATTATTATTAATATATAAATGCATTTTTTAGTACTTTCTAATTTTAATTAATTAATATTTTTGAAAAAGTGCAACCAACAGGATAGACATGGCACTCTATACGGCAGTGCCACATCAATGAGTTGTCAGCACCCACTGTTCCAACTAATCGGGAAAGCACGTCGCCATGCCCGCGGCAAAATGCAGCCGCTTGCTCGTCTGACTCTGCAAAAAGTGTTCTAGATTCCGCTGGACTCAACAAATTTCAGCGGATTCAAATTCGTTATTAAACCTTCTCTAGAGAATTCCATTCCTATAAAAATTACCCTGTACCTGGTCAGGAATGTAGCGGTATAACAAACAGGGCCCATTAATTTCATCAGCCTTCACACTGCATTTTCTCCTCATCTGACATACAAATCTCCTATTTCCTCGTCTTTCCTTACACGTTGCGTATTTAACGAGTCTTCGCACTAAGATTATTCTTGACGCGGTAATTTTAATTTTTGATTCTCTTATTCTAGCTAATGTAATGGCCTACAGGATACATTTTCATCTCTGTGCTCTCCAGATTGAATTTCGAAAGTTTATTTTTTGCAAGAAACGTTTGAATATTGTTTTTGGGTGATTTATGAAGTATGTATCGTCTGGACCCATTTTATAGGCTTTTAATAAATTAAAAATTTTTAAAATTAATTTATGTTTGTTCTGAATTGCAGTTTTAAGCGGATGAGGTTTAAATATTGGTTGTAGGGGGGAAAGAGAGGCTGGATGTGGATGAGGATGTGGTGTGATGTGGCCTGACAAGGTACTATTTTATTTTTGGAAAGCTATATAAGAAGGTGTAATTAATACCACACAACTGAAAGACTTCTCCAGCCTTTTTGCATTTTGCAACTTTATAAATTCCCTCTTTCTTTATAGATTCGACTTCCTTTTGCCTTCTTAAATTGTTTCCCTTCTGTAATTTTGGTCCATTACTCTATATATCGGCAGATTATTGCAGCAAAGTTGGCATTGTGGGCTTATTCTTCATTTTTTTAAGCTCTATTCTTTTGGGGGAAGGAAGGCTTATTTTGTGAGATCTCTATTTGTCATCGAAGAAAATAATTGGTATTAGCCATGAATGCTTTGGCTGCAACAAGTCGCAATTTTAAAAGGGCAGCGACACTACTGGGTCTAGACTCCAAACTTGAACGAAGTTTGCTTATCCCATTCCGCGAAGTTAAGGTAAAACAATAAAGCAATTATTGTTTTGGTGTTGGTTTCGAATTTAATGTACAAAAATTATGCTAGCTTATTTGATGAGATAATTTGTTTTTCTTATTTGATCTGTGTGTTATTTGCGGGTTGAGCTGGGGGAAGTTTCTTTCCAACATAGCTATTTGTATTTGTGGGTTCTTGAGCTACAAAGAAGATATATGAATCTTGAGATATCCTTTTTAGCCAATCAAGGTGTTATCACCCGTAACACTTATTTTTGTTGGCATATTTGGGTCACTGGCAGACTTTAATATAGTTCCTTTATTTCTGTCTTGGGTTTGCATGTCTGCAATTGATTTCGATATCTGAGATATAGTTTCTGAGGGATTCTGAGTTGGCTCCTTCTTTCTTATCTTGTAGCATTTGGGTTTCTGCCATGCCATTTTAATTAGATTACAAAATACACAAGTCCTCATCTGAGTTAACTGTAAGCCTAAAAGCCATCCTCTAGGAATTCGATGCCCTGTTTTGGTTTTCTTCAATTGTACCATCTCCAATTACAGAATTAGTCTATGGGAGTGGATTGCTTCCTTCGAGAATTTTCTCTGCCATCAGTGTGGAGTTTCTTTGGACAGATTATCTTTCTATTTCCTGGATGGTATCTCTGTCATTGAAGTTATCTTGTATTTTTATTAGGTCTACATCCATAGAAATTGAATCTGTTGTCTTACTGAAGAGTGTTGGTGCAGCCTTCAGTTTGCCCTATTTTGGGTGCCATCATGTCCTTAGGGTTTGTTCTTCCAGTTCTAGGGCCTGGTTTTGCACGCTTACTGGTATGATTGCATCCTTGACACAATGTTACTCTTGTTCTTAGGCATGTCGATGTTTCCTATAGTATTATTGTAGTTTAGGAATTGATTAACTTTTAGGTTTGCCACTTGGTCAATTCATCCTGTTGTTTGTGCCTTTGCTTTTAGGGCTGGTTGATGTTATGTCTACATGGCTTCTGTGGCCTAATGTTAACTTATTTCTTGGTTTTGCCGGTGCTGCCATATGGCTTCCTCAACTTGTTGTACATGTCATTATTGTGTGGGCTTCAACCTTCTCATTTCCTTCTTTTGACTTAAGCTCATCTGGAAATCATATTTTGTTTGGTCTTACATTTGTAATTACAAAATTTTCAAGTTTTAGCATTCTCTGGACTGAGTAGTCTTTATGTTTTTCACTTGAGCAGTGAGTTCGAGTTCATGGCCACACATGAACTAGCTTTCTTCCTACATGGTTTTAGTGGTGAATGATTGTTTTCCACATATCACCTTTGGTGATGGTAGGCCTACCTTTGTCTTGTTGGTGCCTACATCATCTTTTTTGGCAAATCATATGCCTCCACATGACATTGAGGTGCCATGGTGGTGGGCCCATATGCACGTGTTTGTTCTTGAAGACCAGCCAACAATGACAAACTATGTCTTGCTTGCGTCTTTCCTCTTGTGCCATGTCCTCCACCATAAGATGCTTGAGGCCTCCATGTGGACGATCCAAATTCAAATGGACTTAGATTTTTTTATCTACGTACCATGCATTGTTTGTCCAAACAAAAAAAATGTCATGCCGAGGGTTTATGACTATTTGATTGTTACAGAGGCTGGTGTGACCGTGCGAGAAAGTGGTTGGTCTACTACTTGCATCAATGCAAAGATGTTGATGCACTGTACATGTCTATGGTCTTGTTGTAGTTGATTAGAACCTACCTGCATTTATTTTGTGATCCCCTAAATTCAGGTTTTCAATGGCTTTGCATTTTTCTCTAGCCAGCAATGGCCTTCCTCCATCCTTTAAGACATGTATGTACACATTAAAGATGCATAGAGGCATGGTACCATATTGCAGAATATCTTGAGCCTTGTACAGTAGTGTTTGGGGGTTTCTTGTCTTCCCTATCGCTTTATAGTGATCAAATGGCATAATGATAGGTTTTGATTGGTGGTTCTTCTTTTGGTGGTTTGTCACATGATTTTTGAGTTTCTACTTTGTACACATTGCTGGGTTGTCCATGCCCATCTACAGTAATGTGGATATGGCCTCCTGGCCCTTGTTGTGCAAATTTTGTGTGATCCAAGTTAGATTGTTCCTCTTGGTGGCATCATCCTTTTGAAATGCTAATGTATATAGGCCATGTGGGCAGGTTAAGACTGATTTCACACGAGTTTGCTACATGCATCCATGTGGCTATAGAGGAGTATATATACACAGATCTAAATTGGAATCTGGTTGGTTGGTGGCGAGATTGTAGAACAGAGAAGAGAAACATTTTGCAAATGAGTGTTTCGATGTCTTGTAACGGGTCTAGAATTGGTTTTAAATGTTTCCATTTAGATTTCATCCTCTTACTGTACCATTGCCTTTATAATCCATGAAGGAATTTGTTTAATGTGTAGTTTGTTAACTAATTCAATGTCTCCATGAACATTGTGTCCTCCTATCACATTTGCTGATTTGAGTGTCGTTTTTTATCAGTGAGTCAGCTAGGAGAGTGAAATATCCCTTGCAAGGCTTCTGTAAATCATCTCTTCTTAGCAATACAAGAAATTTGTGTGTTTGCTCATGGATTCATAAGTTAGATTCAACTAGTTATACTGTGGTTTTATTTGTCTTTTGGTCTGCATGTATAGAGCTTAGCTAATGTGTGGATCTGTGAGACATGGTCCTTGTTGTCATCTTCATTAAAGTGTCTTCTCTTGGACTGCATACATGTTATTCTTTGGCTTTGGAATCTAGACTCTAACACCTATAAAAGATAAAGGCACTCATCAGCAACATCTTCAATCTGTATCAAACCATCTCATCTACTAAACAAGGTATTAGCCTTTTATAAATATAATGCTAGTAGTCCTACAATATTGCATGATCTCATTGGTTTTGCAATAAAATTTCTCATTGGCTTCCTCAGGCATCATCCTAGGTGAGATGTGCAATGTTCCTTTCTGCATCCATATATAAAGTTGAACTATAAGATTGAATACTATAAAGGGTTAATAAGGAAATATCTTGAGTCTTTTACACAAGTGGGAATATCTACTTTATAGAAGTAGAAATCCTTGTTAGTGACAAGCTAGCATATAAGTGCTTAATGACGGTTATAATTGGAGTCTTTTACGCATTGGATATGGCTTGTGTCTAGCTCCATTATCTCATCATTTCTCTTCAATCTTTCCTAAAGAAAACACCTCAGGAAATATCCCCTAGGCTTAGTAGAACCTAAAGCAGGAGATACCCATCCTTATCACTTGGTTCATTGATGTAACTTGTCCCTGCCCAACAATAAGCTGCAAGCTATTCACCCTAAGTTTGACAGCCATGGCAGTTAGGTATAGTTTGTCTTTAGGAATTTGGGGTCCCAATCTGAGAGCCAACAAAGTGGAACCCTGTTAGAAGAAGGCATTCTTTCCATTTTGAAAGTTTCTGTTTGGTTCATTGCATTTTTAGTATTATCCAAAGTTCTTCCAAAATATGGATGCTCACGGGAACAGTAGCTGCAACCAGCAATGTACCTTCAATTTGCATATGCAATCTGGGTAAGCAGTATTGTGCATAGAATACAAATCTGATGAGATTGTCTGTGCTTATTGAACATCCGTCACTTGGTATGTCTGCATAGTAGATGATGTTATGTTCATAAGTGGCAACACTAATACAATTATATTGTGTATGTAGAATTATAGATGAGGTTATTTATCTGCCTTTCTTTACATGATTTTTAAACCAGTTTGTATATAGTTTCTGTTATATTTTCTAATATATTTTAACTGGAAATTCCAATGCAGGTTGAATGTACCATTCCAAAAGATGATGGCACACTAGTATCCTATGTGGGCTTTAGAGTGCAGCATGACAATGCTCGAGGACCCATGAAGGGTGGAATACGCTATCATCCAGAGGTGAGTAGTATGCTAAAATAATAGCTTGCACTTTTACATGGTTTTTTAATGGTCAGGAAAGCAGTTATATATATCATAATCTATTTAAAATAATCAGAAAAAGAAAAAGGCTACAAATGACCTTATAAGCCATCCACAATTTTGTCTTTGCAACTATTGATTTCCTCCAATGTGCCGAGGGAACAATCCTATTTAGAACTTCAGGAATTTTTCCTCAACTATCATGTTGCTTCAAAAAAATCCTGCTATGATCTTTGTGATGATGGCCAATTGGCTAGGTCATATTTGCTTGTCAGGTGCACAGAAATTAAGACTATTCGCCTTTTACTATTTTCCAGGCTAGGTTGATTCCTCCTGTAACGAGGTTTAATCCTCAGAATCATGTGTATAATTCTGATGATCCCTGGTGGATTGTCTGCTTACAGTGACCATTGCATGCCCTTTGTTGAACTATCAGCCTCACAATCTCAAAAAAAAAAATCAAATTGTACCTGGAGCAAAATGCTTCTGCTGTGATCGTATTAATAGTTTATTACCTCTCACCATGGCTAACCCTTTCAGTTGGTACTTCAAACTGAAAGTTGTTTCCTCAGTGCCTCCAATCCCTTCTCCCCTATTTGATCTGCCCCACAATCTCAAAATAAAAATCAAATTGTATCTGGAGCAAAATACTTCTGCTGTGATTGTATTGAAGGTAGAATATTGGTGGCATTGTTTTATTTAGCATGGAAGGTTAAGTGTTGGAGCTATTGGCGTTATTGCATAATTGCCACTAAATAGTTTATTGCCTCTCACCATGGTTACGGTACTTCAAACTGAAAGTTGTTTCCTCCACGCCTCCAATCCCTTCTCCCCTATTTGATCTGCCCCACAAAGGACTCGTCTATTTATTAACACATACCCACCTAACTTCGCAATTTTGGGGGTATTTGTTCTTCTGAACTTATCGAATAAAGTACTTCAAAAAATTTCATCCCATTAACTAGTCTCGCAGAGTTGCATTGGAATGTATCCAAAGTCAATTTTAACAGCACATAAGATTCCTTTTCAACCTTGATGGTTATTTCTTTTCCCTTTATTATAAACATTATTTCATGAACTTATCCACTTAGTTTGGTTTCATTATTTCAAGCTTGACCCAGACCTATTCCAAAATGCTTGTGAAACTGGGATTCATCTATAGGGTGCACTTCTATGTATGTGTTTTCTTGGTACTAATTTCATCATGGACAATTCTGGCCGTTGAAACATCTTTGGTTTTAGTGTATAAAACTTATGATGTTTGCAATTTCAATGTCATGAGTTCAGAGGGATTTGATTAGATTTCCTTACTTCAAGCTAATTTCTGTCTTGGTCTTGATGTTGGCTTATAGGTTGATCCGGACGAGGTAAATGCTTTAGCACAATTGATGACATGGAAAACTGCTGTGGCAAATATTCCATATGGAGGTGCAAAAGGTGGTATTGGATGCAATCCATCGAGTTTATCAAACAGCGAGTTAGAGCGTCTTACCCGTGTCTTTACTCAAAAGATTCATGATTTGATTGGAATCCATACAGATGTTCCAGCTCCTGACATGGGAACTAACTCTCAGGTATACTTCATGCTTTTTACAGAGACAATGAAAGTACTGATCTCTCTCTCTCTCTCTCTCTCTCTCACATTAATGCTTCATTGACTAGCCATTAACCCTGAAAGATCCTAATGTCCCATGCTCCTTTTTATTCAAAATATGTATGAGGGCTTTAAAAGGAAACTATGTTAATGCAAATGTATGTACGATAAAATCTTGCTGCCAAAACTTATATCAATCTGCTTACATGTTTCTGATTGCTCTGTTTGCTTGGAGCAGACAATGGCATGGATTTTAGATGAATATTCAAAGTTTCATGGCCATTCTCCTGCAATTGTTACTGGAAAACCTCTTGTAAGTTTATTGATGTTGATATTGCAACTTGCTTTTCGTTATATTGGGTTGCTCAAGACTCCATGTTGTAATGTCCTTTTTGTTATTTTTGAATGCTCACTTCTCAGTCTTTGGGAATATTGTGTTAGGATCTTGGTGGATCCCTTGGAAGGGAAGCTGCAACTGGAAGAGGTGTAATCTTTGCAACAGAAGCCTTGTTAGCTGAATATGGAATGTCCATTCAGGGCTTATCTGTTGTTATCCAAGTAAGCTTTAAGACCTTTGTCTTTGCCTTTGTTTCTACAATCCTTATAATGGGAATTCAACCCTCAAGCATGAAATTGTGTCAGTTTCTTTTGCAGCCTATCTGCATTGTCTGATTCAATGCATATAACCATACATTTAGAGAAATTACTTTTTCTTCTTAAGGTGTTTCCTCCCTCTCTTTCTATTTTGTTTACTAATATTTTAATCCCTAAGATTTTAGTTAAGTACCAGTAGGGAGCTTGGAGGAGAATAGGATTAGGTGATGGTGAAAAAATAAGCTAAGGAATTTGGAGAAAAATAAGGGGGAGCTGAAAAGACAAAACATGCACAATTACTCCCTTTTGAGGGCAAACCCTACATGCTGGAGTTCACAAGATTTTCTTCATGCTAGGGATAAATATAAAAAACATAAGGGTAAGCTACATAAATTGGTGCAAATTTCATAACTGATAACAGTGTACTCCACAGGAGCTATACAGGTAAGGAACATAAGAAGATATTTATTATGTGAAAAGGGTGTGGATTCCACATTGATTAATTTACTATTTAGTGACAAGAGGGAGGCAATATCTTGGATATCCATGGAAGCTTTGCATCCTGGAGGGAAGGCAATCAGGTGGCAATATTTTTCATTTGTTGGTTTTTTATGCAAACAGAATTCCTTTCAATAGTTAGCTTTCATCCTACTATGACATTATGAGTAAGTTTTGTATCTAAGAACAACCTTGGTTGATAACTTGATATGGTTGATTAGAATGGATAATCACAGTCAGGCTTGCTTAAAAAAACTAGTTGCTTAGTTATGGTGTGCACTTGAATAAATATGCGCCATTGCATTTTGTTAAATTTTTTTGTCATTGTTCATGACGATTCTTACTTCCTCAGGTTCATAGATGGCTCTGATAAAAATTAGAGAACATTATCCATTATTATGATTGCTTGCCTGGGCCAATTTGTGCCATCTTATAAAAATATTTATCACCACTCCTGATAGTACTCACCTATTATCTGATAAAGACAAACACCATTTTCCATTAACATGATTCTCAAATGATTGAATTTGCAATACTTGTTTGGCTTAATACTTTGAGTTGCTGTGCATTTAAATAATGGGCAAAAAATTATAAGCAAGAAGTAAGAAGAAGCTGCTTTTTGATTATAGAATAATGATTAATGAGCGAAGAATTAATAAGCTCCTACATGAATAATAGAGGCCAGGCTTTTGCAGGCATATGCATCTACTAACTCGAACTCATATGATATGCAACCTGTGATTTATTGATAAGCGCCCATTGTCTTGTGACCCATTTGTAGTATTTCAATGATGGATTAGTTGTGAGTGCTAAAGTGTTTGGATTGACACGTCGGGAAGAGTCTCAGCCTAATGTTTATATGGGTCTGAGCTAGTTTGTCATTCCACATTCAATTGACTATATTGAATGATTGGTTAAATTATTTATACTAAAAGTATTTTCAGCCATAGAAAATAGTATCCTGCTCTGATCTTGAGATACTGATTGATGGAACAAATGAGGTAATATATGCCCACACTTCTGCCATCAAGCGGTCATTCCATGTATTTGCATGCTAGAGCATTAATGAGATTATACACAATAGGTCTAAAACTATATTTCCTTGTGCAGGGCTTTGGAAATGTGGGTTCATGGGCAGCTCAACTCATCCATGAGAAAGGAGGAAAGGTTATAGCTGTAGGTGATGTCACAGGAGCAATAAAGAACGAAAGTGGCCTCGACATCCCTAGTTTGATAAGACATAAAATTCGAAATGCCAGTATCAAAGGATTTGAAGGGGCAAATGAAATTGACCCCAAAACATTGTTACTTGAAGAATGCGATGTACTGATTCCTGCTGCACTTGGGGGTGTTCTTAACAGGTATGCCTCAAAACAAAATGCAGAATCCTCAGGTTGAACAGCATTTGAAGTGGCTTGGCTTAGTAAATATTTTAAAACTTAGGCAAAGGTAGATTTGAGAGAAATTTTAAATCATACTAGATTTTTCTTCACAGGGAAAATGCTAGTGAAGTGAAGGCTAAATTCATAATTGAGGCAGCAAATCATCCTACAGACCCTGAAGCTGATGAGGTAGGCTCAATTTTTTTATCAAGATGAGTTTTAAGATTTCTTTTGAGTACTTCTGCTTCTACTTGGTTATCTGCAGGCCAAAGATTTAGAGATTTTCTTTGTCATGTACAGATTTTATCAAAGAAAGGAGTAATTATATTGCCAGACATATATGCAAATGCTGGGGGTGTAACTGTTAGCTATTTTGAGTGGGTTCAGGTACTGATCATGCTATAACTTAGAAAAAATTCTTACACTTTTATTTGTTTCGAGACATATCCCATTCGTATTCTTGTTTGCTTCATTTGCATTGTTTAAGTAAAAATTGATTTTTATATTTGCAATGTGGCTTCGGCTTACTCTCTTTTTATCCGTGCAGAATATTCAAGGTTTCATGTGGGATGAAGAAAAGGTAAATCTGGAGTTGCAGAAATATATGACTAGTGCGTTTAAGAATATCAAGGACATGTGTAAGGTACATAATTGTGACCTTCGCATGGGAGCATTCACTCTTGGAGTAAACCGCGTGGCTCGGGCCACCCTCTTAAGAGGTTGGGAGGCATAAAAGTAGGTTTTCTGTTTATTCATTCATTTTGATTTATGGTATCCACCCAAATGGTTGGCTGCCAATGCAGCAGGGAAATTCTCCCATTAGTCATTCGAATTTTTTAGTATTGATTTCATGATGTCATTCGATTGGGAGACTTGTTCTTTTCATTCATTTCGATGAATTTAATTGAATTCGTACGATACATTGCAATGAGGAATTCATTATGCTAAATTTTTTCCATGGGTATTTCATAAAGAGCTTTGTCTGCACCTGTTTTACTCGGCAGCTTTTATCTCTTATATTTGAAAGAATTGCATGCACAAAAATGAAGCCAATCTTTTGTTTTGATCTCTTAGGGGCAAAGTTTTATGTTGATAAATACTGGTGGGCAGCGTATATGTTTGTATGTTGATTCCTTCCATATCCTCATTCTTCAATCCCGGGACATATGTGTTCCAATTTGGCGATTTTGTCACATTGGTTTTGAACTTATCACCTCTCAACTAGCAGACTGTACAGTCTGTGAATTACTAACCTTTTTATTATGAATGAAATGAAATGAAAGATTTTAGCCAAGTCTACCTGGCAGTCTAAGACATTTTCAAAGTCAAAGCTATAAGATTTCTACAATCCATTCAAATCTTCTATGTAGCTTCTGTATTGGATTGTGTGAGCAATTTTTAACCATCAACGTTTCAAATCACACTCCGTACTCCGTGATTCAACTCCTTAAGCTCTCTTACATCCTGATGATGAATCACAGAGTGTGATTCGAAATGTTGATAGTTAAAAATTGCTCACACAATCTAATCCAGAAGCTACATAGAAGATTTTCAAACTCTTTTTTATGGATAGGTGTTTGATAGCATTGCAGAACTGAAAAACATAGGGACTATATGCACTTGTAGAATTGTCTTGGATGAAGTCATGTTTGTAGATGTCCGCTAACAATATAAATGCCACAACTTGGGATTCAAATTGTATAGGCACTACTTAATGTCCTATGATTGTAGAAACTCTTCTTGGGCCTAGGAGAGCTCTAATGTGCACGAGAATATATAAATATGTTCGTATTAGTGTGTAAAAAGGCGATTAGAGTACAATTGTATGCTTTGCCTTCTCATATATGAATACAATTGTATCATGTATCTTCCAAAATTAAGGATAACAATTATGTCTTGTATTTCCAAGAGATGTGAGGTAAAAGAAAAGGACCATAGAGGTAGAGACAAGCAAGGGAGGCTAATGTAATAAGGGGCATAATTCATCCATAGCCGAGGTCTCAACAGATAGGAGGGGCATAATTCATCCATAGCCAAGGTCTCAACGAATAGAACAAGGGGCATATTGTATTCATATTATTATTGTAGAGCTTATTGTATATGTCATTTTACCACATAATATAGGTGGTAGGCAATTGTCACTCATAGTTTAGTTTATATGTTTTCATGATAAATATTTTCTCAAACCCTCCTCTCTAAATTGTTAACACCTATCATTTGAAATCACAAGTAGCATGGTAGGTTAATTCTTGGTTTATAAATTTCAATTTAGAGTTTTTTAGTCACAAGTGAGAGAGATTAAGTAGTTGTTGATCAATCTTTGTGATATATGTAGAGGGATTATCTTAATGATTCATCATATGGTTGATGCAAATTACATAGGGGTAAAACAAAGTGTAATCAAGGAGAGAGAAAGATTGGATAAATCTAAACATGATCATGGCTATATGCAAAGCGAACATAAGTATGATAAATCTACTAGGAAACATAAACTTTAAAAAATTGAGATACATACCCAAGATACTTATCTTTGTGTGATCCATGTGCATGTGACATGGAAGACAAAAGATGGCCCGACTTTTACTCCCAATTATTAGTGTATATCTTGTAAAAAATAAAAATAGATAACAACTCCCCCCCCCTCACCAAGTGACAAGATTAAGTGAAAAGTATAAAGCTATAATTCGTTACATGATGTATAGGAGAGATAGGTGAGAGATATAACCAATGGAGTCCTCACTATTAGGTAGATATATATCAATGTGCTCAAAAGATTTATCATTATAATTTATGACCCCATGGGGCTATCCATGCTATCATGGAGTGTGTCTCTATGAACAAAGGTATGATGTAGAGATGCCAAGTGTGATGTATGCATTGAAAGAATTGGCTTAGATGTTATGCCATGAATTTGCTCTTTTTTTTCAATATTTATGTTGCTTCATAGCCTTGTGTAACCTTTAACATATGGTGCTATGTGACATTTTTGTTCCAAACTTTTTTCCAATATAACATATGCAATATCCTCCAATACAATGAACTATACAAATCTCTTCATTTTGCTGTGTATATGACGAACCTAACTATGATAGCATTAAATGCATCCTCATTACCCCCATTTTCCACATGTGATATTAATCACAACTCATGGGAAGGAGGGAAAGTGGTAAAAATATAATGATGTAAAAGTTTATGCCCTAATAAAGCACACACATTTATATACACTAGCACATATATCTAAAAATGAATGACAAGGCTTGCAAAAAACTTGTTTTTTGATAAAGAAAATTGTTGATAAAGAAAATCATAATAATGCTAAATTCGTATTAGTAACCATAACTTGGATTCTCAAAAAATAATCAGCGACTTATCTCATGATCTCTCTTCATTTTGTTGTGTATATGATGAACCTAACTATGATAGCATTAAATGCATCCTCATTACCCCCATTTTCCACATGTGATATTAATCACAACTCATGGGAAGGAGGGAAAGTGGTAAAAATATAATGATGTAAAAGTTTATGCCCTAATAAAGCACACACATTTATATACACTAGCACATATATCTAAAAATGAATGACAAGGCCTGCAAAACACTTGTTTTTTGATAAAGAAAATTGTTGATAAAGAAAATCATAATAATGCTAAATTCGTATTAGTAACCATAACTTGGATTCTCAAAAAATAATCAGTGACTTATCTCACGATCTCCTTGTTGTATCGTATGGACTAAGCAATAGTTGTCTTAAGCTCAATGTTGTATTAAAAAGGTTCCAAAAAAGCATGTGATAGAAGCATTAAGCAATGGATAACACCACAAGAACAATCAAAATCCATGAAAATAATCTAGTAGGTAACTTGTCCTCATAAAATAAGTGTAAACATGTAGTTGTAAATGATCTTAGATGAAGGAATGGATCACCTCTAATATCATAATTTGTAAGAAATGATGCCACAAATCTATTTATTGAACGATTAACCAAAATCTAATTCAATTCTTCATTTTTAGATCTATGCTTAAAAATTGTAATAGAACTTTCCATATGGTCCAACAATCTTATGATAGGGCTCAAGTAGTATGAAAGATCATCCTTGACATATCATATATCCATGCACATATCATGTGTAATATTAGAGGAGGTTGTAAGAGAAATCATTAGATAGTTGTGCATTGCCCTCATAGAAACTAAGTAATCATTCCAAGAGGTTCGCATGTTTTTTTTTCTTCAGGCATGTTTAAGTCATGTACATGTTCAATGAGATGTATAAGAGGTTTCTCCACAATTAACCAAAACATATATAATTGAAAAGTATGAAGTGATGCAAAGCAGATTCCTTGTGGATAGCTAGTAGGGGTATATCATTATAATGGATAGAAAACTACATGAGATCCCTTAAGAAAGGCCAACTAGAATGTGAAAGATAAGAACCTAAAGAAAGACATACACAAGGGTCAAGAGTAATGTAATCTATGAAAGCACAACATGCAATAAAGTATAATAATCATGACATAAATCAAATAATTGTTTAGTTCTATTAATTAATGTAATGTCAAGAGCATACATCATTGTGTTTATGAGAATAATATGAAGATAAAAATGATCTAACATGTAATGTTACATATTCATGTATGACTATCATTAGTTTATTGAAAGGACGTGCATCATAAACTAAATTGTCATGAATTAAAGAGTTGTTGACCTCATTATGAGAAGATAATGAATTGGCATCATGGTTCTCAATACATATATCTATTGGAGAATTTTCTATCTAGTATCCATAGTAATTCCTAAGAAGCTCATTGAAGAATTTACTTCTTACCTCTATGGATTTTCCTAGGAGACTCCTATGGTTGGAATTACTATATGGAGAAGACCAATGGCAAGAGAAAAAAATCTTTCCTACACTTTGAGCTTACAATGCTCATGAGGCTATTCCTATAAGATCTCGTGGATGAGTAAAATTATAGTTATGATTAGTGTAATTGAATCAATTTATTTCTACAATAAATTTTAAGTAAGATTAGAAAAGAATTAGATAATTTGAAGAGAATCAAGAGATATTATTTAAAAGTTTTGACAATATTTATTCATGATCCTTTAAAGACACAAAGCAATGCCTAATTTATCTATCATTAACTCGCATTGTGTTTGTTCACAAAAGAATAATGCAAAGACCTTGAAATATGTATAGTGAAATATCCTTAGATGGCTGAGTAAGGATCCTTTCAAACTAAAATTGCCATACACATTTCCCCTAATACCCTCAAGAAATAAAGGGATGAATAAAAAAGATACAAAACACATCAAGGATTTTAATTTAAGATGCAAAATGATTAATTAGTAGAAATTGTGACTATAAAGGGGAAATTTTGATTTGGCAATTTGCAACATAGGAGGGAGAAATCACCAAATCAATTTCGCTTGGGAAACCCTTACATTCAAAAGAGGGTTAGAATCCACTAGATTCAGTCACATTTCACATAAGGATTGAATAGTAAATGGATTGGATTAATTTGGGTTTCCTCTTTTGTAAGTTGAAATGTTGAAATAGGTAAAGTGCTGAAAAATGAAGGTAAAATTGATAAATTAGTGAGCTACAGATGCGGGAACGAGCTGAGCACCTCGAATTGAATAGTGTAAGCACATTCGGATCTGACCCTCAAAAAAGCTCCTAAAAAGTTGGGACCAGGATGCAACACCACGATCTTCCAAACTTTCCGCACATCGAAAAGGGTTGATTTGTCTCTATGAATAAAGTTTGTTCTAAAGAGTACAACTCTGCACCTATTTCCTACACATAGAAAGAAGGGGAAAAGGTTAAGAATAGGGGTTTGCCTAAGTCAAACCCCGGTTTGGAATCAACCTTGAATGAAACATTGCAAATGCTTGAAATAAATGATGGGAAGGTATACCTCAAATTTGCAATGAATGATGATGATGCTTTGCTTTTTGAATGTAATCACATATGTTGTATGAAAATGGCATGAACATGACAAAACCCTAATCATACACACATGCTTGCAAATGAATGATGTAATGTTGCTCCACAATGGATAGATGAAGAATATGCAGCCTTGAAGACCTCTATAAATGCTTGATGATGAATAATTCAATGCTTGATTGCTTGAATGTAGTTCTCCCACTTATCCCTTGTATCTGCCTTCTTCCCAAATGACAGGGAAAGATCTCCTTAAATACTTGTATGTCGTCAATTATGTTAATTTTCCAACATAGGCCGACATGAAGCAAGATTTCCCACTCAAACTTGAGATAGGGCAATGGGTTTAAATTGGGCCCCAAAATAGGAAGGACCATGGTGTGGTGCCATGGTCCCAGTGAGGACCAAGGCGCCACGCCCTGGTCCTACCCCATATTTGGGTCAGGGTTAAGATGCAATGCAAGGTGAAATGATATAATATGAACTTTGTTGCATGGTACAAGAATAAATGAGTCCAGATTGAGCGTGAAGATGAGAACACTAAAGCGAGGGCCCCAAATGCAGTGAAAATTGCAAAGGGTGCAATGCTACATTTAGCCCCCACTTTAGCGAGAGTGTGAGCTTATTCAAATACTCATGGTAAAGTAGAAGAAAGAGAGATGTAGAAGATGAGAAATGTAGAGCAAAATCTCAAGGAGTATAAGATGTCACTAATTTCGAGGAACCAAGCCCCTAATCTTAGGATCTTAACTCACTCAAACATATGCAAGGGCACACAAAACAAGACAAAAACCAAAAAGACAAACAAAGGCAAAAAGGCAAACAAAGGCAAAAAGGCAAACAAAGGAAAAGACAGAAAGACACACAAGACACAAAAGCTAAAGACTAAAAACAAGACCTCAAGTCAACTAGCCTAAAAGACCTCGATATCAAAGTGTCTCGACAACTAATGTCACTCTTGAAAAATGCCATCCCATGAACATAAGCGATCACATAAAAGTGCAAAGCAAGCATCATCCATGAACTATCAATAGTAAAGCTATGAGTTCATGAGAAGAAGAAGAGAGAGAGCATGAACACACACTAGATGTGTTTATCCAGGTGATCCATGAGAAGAATGATGAAAAAGAGGAGAACATAGATTCCTCGCCCCTAGATGTTTGCATCTAGGTGATCCATGTTGGGGAGGAGAGTAGGAACAATCCTTGTGCGTGACTACAAGTGATGTCTAGTTTCAAGTGTATAGAACCCCATATAAGAGTTTTTTTCCTTTGGTTTCGAGTGTGCTTCAACCTATTTAAGACATATAATGTAAATGCAAATGCCAATGGGTGACTATGTGTGCAAATGTGTGTGCTTATGGCAAGGGGCGAATGTGTGAATTTGGGAACATCTTGTTTAAGAGTTTTGCTCTGGTTTCGAGAATGTATAACCCCGATTGAAACATATACATTCTGATGCAGAGAATCTATCACAAACCATATGACACCTTCATTCAAGGGTATTACTGACCCAAAACTAATACAAGACCTTAAGCTTGAACCAAGAGGCATATAAAAAGATCAACCACTCTTCTCAACTCCAAACCAATTTCAAAGGTTACATTCCATCCCTAAAAACCTTCATTCAATATTTCAGATCATAACCTTCACCATAACATGAGATTACAAATTCTTTATTGCGATGGAATACCCTAGTTCAGGGTTTCATCCTTTAAAAACTGTTTTCACCAAAATAATCACAAATTATTCAATTCTTAACAAAATTAAGTTAGACAAAAATAAATGGAAAGAGTATTTAGAGACCTTTCCAACACATATAGCCTTTCTTCATTATTATTCCTCACATGACTATACTAAATGTTGCAATCGGACTGTTGTTGCCTTCACCAGTTTGCCTTTCACCATGAACTGTAACAAACAGTCATCAATAAATTTTTAAATATTGATCCTAAAGAAAATCTCTCTGGTCATACTTTATATTACTGAGTTAAAAACTTCTCTCAAATTTGTAGTCAGATCCAACAGTTAAATCAAAATTTACAAGCCTTTTCCCAAAAATGGGTAACCCTTGGCAGGGTTTTGACAATTTTTGTAAAAACAAACATATCTTGCCAAATACTCCACAAAAATGCATAAGAAATAATTAATCTGAAATATAACTCATTAATATATCATTCAATAACATCTACATATAAAAATTACACCAAATGTGATCCTCTATGGATCTATGCTTAAAACCTTATGACAGTTTGAGGGTTTGATGGATAATCTTTGCCAAATCCCCTCCAAACTGCTCTACCCCCCTGATTTCAACCAAACATGGTTTTATAAACCATTTCCAACTCCTTCCTAACTACTCTAACCACCTCATGACCAATGGATTTCATTCTTACACTTTTGTTGCACTTTTTGGCAATGTTGCAACTTTACAATTTTTACAATTTTTGCATTTTTGACATAAATGACTCTAACCCTTATATGGACACTTTTAACACTTCAAGATGGACCAAATATTATATTTGGACAAAATGGCTCATTTATCCTTACATATTATGATTCAATAGACTCAAATAACCTTAATACATTATGAATGACTCAAATACAATAAAATTGCTCATATTATGACTTTGGACCTCCTGGTATGCGTGTGTGCTTAGGTGCCTCTGCACCACATTCCTAGTTTCGAGGACATCTCGTGTAAGGGTTTTTCTCTGATTTCGGTGATGTGTACCCCCATATAAGACATATATCAAATGCTAAATTTGGTTTCGGGCGTGAAGTATCTCATGTAAGAGTTTGTTTCCTCTGGTTTCGATAATGAACACCCCGTTTAAGACATGCCAAAAATGCTATGCAAAAATATGGTACAATATGGTACAAAGGGAGCGATATGGGTGCCCCCCTCCCTTAAGATGTCAACTTAGCCTTATTTTGATATCTTAGGGAAGCTAAAAACAAGGATACCAACCTTCAACACCAAGGAGATATCCATTAGGCAACAATGTCATAAATCCAAGCTAAAGAGGGGATACTCTTGTAAGCAAGGATAAGATAGTTGAAAAAGAGATATCTTGCCACAAGTGTAAAGGAGTTCCTTGGAGGAGAAGATATCTTTCCTCAAAGGACACCTACCTCCAAGAGGAGTTTCTTGAACAAATATAGCATCTTCTACCAAAAGAAGGGAAGTAGAACAAGAATGCATACCTCCCCCCTATTGCTAGGTGAAAGAGATTCATGAGGGGGTAATTTTATGATTGGTGTACATTGCCAAGTGAAGAAGAGGTTGTAGCCAAGGACATACACCTCTTGTATAAGGGGGAATCCTTTAACAAACAACAACTTCACACAAGGAATGACATCAAATCATGAAACCAACACCACTCAACAAAGGAAAAGTGGATCCTTAGAGAGGTAGACAGAGAAAGAAATCATTTCCCCCCAAGTGTAAGGACAATTAGAATAATTACACATCTTTCAAAGAGAGATAAAACATAATCAAATGCACAATGTACTCACATGAATAAAAATATGATACAAGAAATGACATTAGTATATGTAAAATACAACTCTAAAGAAGAGGTAATCTTCAAAGAGAGAGAAAAAAAGAGAGAAAGATCATATATTCTCCTAAGGAGAGATTGGTCATAAAATATATGTTGTTTCATGCAAGAAAGGATATCAACATATGAAAAATGAAATCTCCCAAAGGGAATAGTGATACAATGGATAGAATGAGAGAAAGGGGAAAGGCTATCCTTGCCCCCCAAGCAAGAAGACAAGGATACATTAGGGGGAAGAATCACGCATTTCCTTAGGACAAATTATCCATAAGAGATGCGTCGTTTCAAACAAATAATAATTCCTAACAAGGGACACATATGTACTCACATGAATGATAATTCAATGCAATAAAGGACATCAAGTTATGAACGATACAATCCATAAAGGACATGGTGGAATTTTGAAGATAAGAGGTAGTATAGAGATAAAAGAGGGTCATGTTGCTACCCCAAGATATTTGAAATTGAAAAAGCACAACCATTAATGAAAAAGAGCCCCCAATTAAGTTAACTACTTGTGTCATAGGGTGAGAAGCAACATGGATTGAGAGGAGTGTTAAGGCACTACCTTTTCACTAAGAAAGAGAGCAATATCTGTTGAAAGACATATACGAGTGCGATCGTACTGTTCTTGAACAAATTCCTTAAATGCTTTACACTTTCCAAGAGAATGAGAAACACAATGATGAAAAAGACAATATCCACTTCCTTCTTTATGCTTAGTGCTAAACTTCACAAAAGGAAAAACAACATTCTTGTCATACTTCAATTTCCAAAAGATTTTAGTTGCCAATTTTTCTTGATCATCAATAGGCATAGGCTTATTCTTTTGAGATTGAGGACAATAGTTATTTTTAGAAGAAGGATTGTTAGAAATGATTTTAACTTTGCCACTATTAATAAGTTATTTTATTAAGTTTTTAAAATTAGGACAATCATCAGCATGATGGTCATGAGTTTGACGAAATGAACAAAAAGGAAGTTTTGAAGAAGAAGCACTTTTACGGGGACGAATGACTTCTTGTCTTGCAAGATGATCTTTGAATTCTTGAATCCTAAGGAGGTCATCCATAGGAGATTTATTATCATTTCCTAGGCCTTATGTAGCGACTTGTGTAGGAGGGTTTATAGGGACTCGAATTCATTGTTCAAATTTTCCAAGTCTTTGTCCTCTAAAACCTTGTTTTGATATTATATTAAAGCCACTTCTATAAATTACCTTTAATTGAGAAGGCGAGAGAACGTTATAATAAATTTCTTTGAAATTTTTAGTGTAAGGATGTTGAGAAAGAATAAAGGGATTAGTAGATGAAGAAGGAATATCTTGTGGAGGAAGACTTTCCTTTCTTTCATCATGCATATCCTCTTTGGTAGATTGGGAAGGAAGATTCTTATCATCTAAGGCCTCATATTTACTTAATGTTACGTGGGGAGATAGATCATGAATGAAATGCATGACATCATATTCTCTAATAATGTTTTGATGTTCAAGATAGGCTCTAGGAGAATAAGGATGATCTAGAGAGATGGAAACACCAATATTTTGATTTCCCCCCCCTTGCAGAAGGGTATGTGTATGAGAAGAAAATGGGGCCATGTTGCTCTTCAATGCTTTCTCTCCATTAGAGAGATCATTGATAGGAGAATTAGCTCTTTCTTCATTCACCTTAGATACCCTAGGAGAGGTACAAGTGTTAGGTTTCCCATTATCGTCTCTAGGATTAGGATCTACAAAAGATTTGAGGTGATCTATATGTGAAATGAATTTTCCCCAAAACATCACCATAAAACAACATACATGATACATGAAAGCTTTGAGATCTAATTTATGAAAAGTGTGAGATTATGCTTGAAGAAACCAAGATCAAAGAGACCAAAAGATAGCACAATTAAGAGAGAATAAAATATGACAAGAATAAAGTATATTCCTATCAAGATGCAAAAAAGATCCACTAGATCATTACAAGAGCCTGCTTATAAAGGCAAGGCTAAGAGACAAGAGAGCACACAATGATGACATGTGGTTCAATAAGATGCAAGGGTAGGTAGGGGTAGGTAGGATAAATAGTAAAATATTCTACATGAGGTGGATCACCCACTCAAGGTGGAATTATCACTCCACAATAAGTGGATATGATAAAGTAATAAAAAGATCACAACATAAAAGGTGGAAATTCTCCTATATACACACTCCCAATGTATGCACATCTCCCTAAGTGTCTCATATGAAAACTACAATGTTATGCATATACCTAAGTAAACTCAAGTAAAGTGTAATTATATCCAAGATGAATAAATAATTACACCAACACCCCCTCTTAAGTGCAACTTAGGGGAATGCACTTGTCTACAATGTAACTAAGAAATGCAAGATGGGTCTCAACTACAAGGCCATGTTAGGTATCCATGTACAAATGCAAATGAAATCTCCCATAAAGTGGGGAAAGAGAGAAGAAAACTTAACAGGAAAAAACCCCACCCCCCAAAAGAGAGATGAAAACTATACAAATAACTCTCAAAGAAGCATGTGAAGGACCAAACCCCATGTGAGGAAAGAGTCCCCCCCATATGAGAGAAGAAGAGAAAGAAGAGAGACTAAGTAGCCCCCCCTCAATGTAGAATATGCACCAATGGTAGAAGCTCAAAAGTGAATGAAGAGACTGCTCCATGAATGTCAAACAACGTTCCTCCCCTTAGGAAGAAACAAAACTAAAGGTGTATCCATGAAGCCTCCCCAATCATGAAGGGAAGATGTAGGAAAAAAACTCAAGATGTATGAAGTCTTTGAAAACTGCTCAAGTGTCCCCATGTTGATGCTAAAAGTTACCCCCTTCAAAGATGGTGTATTGATCCATATTGCTGAAAAAGGCACTCCAAGATCTCGTGGAGAAGAATGTAGAACATGATCCAAAGACTCACATGTCTCCTCTAAAGATAAAGAGACCTCCTCCAACTATTGTACATGAGAATCAACAATCATGTCAACCTTGAAAGAATGATCATGTAGAGAATAAATAAGAGGGTCGGAGTGTTCCCTCACAACAATTGAAAAAGGACCATCTTCATCAAAGAGAAGATGAATATTATCAATGATGTCTCCCAAATCTGCAATGTAGGACTCCACAAACAAACCTGCAATGTATGTCAAGTACTCATCCCAAGAAACTGAAGCTGGAAGATAAGATATATCCTACTGCATTGAATCACAAGAAGGAAAAACTGTTGCATCATCTGCATCATTACGTGCAATAGGCGATGTGATGTCAAGAGGAGGAGATGAAATGCAAGGCTCAAGAACGGGGTTACATGTGAGAATCCCCAACTTCAAGTACCCAAAGTTCTCCTCGAAATCTAAATCATTGTTGTCCTCAATTTCAGGGCGGCTAAAATCATGAGGCAACCCTATGAAACTAGTTCATTTCGTACCTCACGTCCTCCAGGAGAGCTTGACCGACTCCGTCGGTTAGCTCCTTTGGTTTTTTGCCTTTTGTTTTTATTGTTTTTGAGTTTTGCATGCAGGGTTCTCTCTTTTTGAAGGAATTGCACATCGGACTTTAAAGTCTGATGTGCATAGTTTTGTTCCTTCTCCTACATATCGAAATTTAAAGTCCAATCTGCAAGGTCTTTGTGCAGGTTGGTAGCAGTGTCTTGCATGTCGGACTTTAAAGTCTGACTTGCAAGATGTTTAATCCTACATGTCGGACTTTAAAGTCCAACATGCATGGTGCGATTAACAATTAATGAGGGCATTAATTGCTAATTTGGGGTTATTTATTTAAGTTTTGTGTTTTGATTTTTCATTTCATTTGCTAATCTCGCGTGCCCTCCTCCTTTTTCCTCTGTTTTTGTTCGCCTATCTTGCGGATTTATTGGATTTTCATTGAATTTTCATCGATCGTGGTAGATTGAGGTATTTTGTGTTTCATTTTGGGTTTTTCCTCTTGCAATGTATCTTTTGTTCATCTTTTTCATCGCTCCCTTTATTTTGGGTTTTCGTTTTAGAGATTAGAGCACATCGGGTTTTGAAATCCGATTGCTCCCAATCTTTCCTTTCCACCTCTTTCTTCATCTGCATGTCGGGTTTCAAATCCTGACATGCAGGTGAAGGAAGATATCTCCTACATATCGGACTTTAAAGTTCGATATGCGGGAGATACCCTCTTGCTAACAAGTTGGGTTTTAAAACCTGACGTGTTAGTAGGAGGGTCAAACCTCATATATCAGACTTTAAAGTCCGATATGTGAGAAGAGTTTGTCTGATTGACATGTTGGGTTTTAAAACCTGACATTTCAATTGGTTGTCCTTCCCTTGCACATCAGACTTTAAAATCCGATGTGCTTGTCTTTTGAACAATTTTTCACTTGCACATTGGACTTTGTCCGATGTGCTAATGACTTTTTTCAACTTGTGCTGATGACTTCCCCCAACTTGCACATCGGACTTTAAAGTCCGATATGCAAGTAATATGTTTTATCCTTGCACATCGGGCTTTAAAGTTTGATGTGCAAATTTTGACTCCTAAGGTGCAGGTCGAACTTTTTTCCTTGACCTGCCAGTTTTAACAGTTTTGCTCCCAAGCCTGTTCTGAGTCCAATTTTTTGATCCGGTTGATAAAATTTGGTTTTAGTGATGATGATAACTGTTGAATGCAGTAATTTGCAAATGTCAAGACCCCCTCATGACAAATCAGAGCCTTCTTCGAGTCAGTTGGAATCTTCACCGGGTAAATCATCAACAAAGAAGATGAAGTACAAGTATGATAAATACTTGAATTTGTACCCGAAGATCTCAGTAGATTCAAACATCAAGGAGATCAAAGATACAAAAATTGGTCATGTTAGTATGCAGGAGTTTATTGATCGAGTCGAGAAATCTCCTTCCCACCTAACAAACATGATGAGATATGAGTTGCATAAATATGCTTCCTTCCCAATTGCAGCTCATGATCCGGATTTTGTACTTGTCGTGGCGGATCACTTCAATCCAAATATAAGACAGGTTAAGGATGCTGATCAAAATATGGTCATGACTTTGGGCAGTGTTTTCAAATGTTCTGTTGAAATGTGGCGACTGATCAGCAAAGTACTGTACACTCAGCACGTATCCTCGCCATTTTTTTGTTGATGAAAATTGACATTGTAATAAAACCCTAAAAAAGGCCGACTTTGTTTGTTGCCCTAAAAACACATGTTATAAGCGGCTGGGATGCTTAAGGCATTGTAAGGTTGATGTACTATTTTTTGCTGGATAATAAGAAAGATTGGACGGCTGTGTATGGTGGACATAACCCATTCTGGGTGAACCACGTTAAATCTCTGTGTTATCTGTGTCCTATTTTATTTCTTTACCTTTTGTATTTAAATCTGCATATAATTGTTAGTTCATATTTGCTTCGGATCTGCTTGAAACCCTAACAATGTTCACCGGTCGAAGAAGTGGCCAACATTTCTCAAGAAAGTGCTCAGGAGTACTATGAGAAAAATGAGGTAAAATGCAAGAAAGTAATTAATACAGTGTACCTCTCTGCTGCTAGAAATTCTACCACTTCACGATGGCCTAAATATTTCTATAGAAGTGACTTCAATGAGGAGTACAATGATATGGTCACCCTGTTGGCACGAGTGAAGGGTTTAAAGGATTGTCATTACTTTTAAAAGTGGATGTGCTATTATATGAATATAATAAAAAAGGAGCTGCTAAGATTGATTGGGGCGAGCAGATCAGTGATGCACTCTGTGCGCAGTTGAAGGAGGTCAAAGTGACATTGAAATTATATATGACCTCTTACCTGGTATATGCAACTGCTTCTATGAAGCAATATCCAGGTTTATCTACCAAAGGTGACAGGAGGTTAGTACCTGTCTGGGAATACTATGATCAACTCACAATGAAAAATCAAGCTAGCCATTTTAGAAGAGTCAACGATGCTTTCTTTGCTAGGTGGAAGTGTATGTTTGATAAAAGCCTGCAGAAGAAAAGATTATCAGAGGCTGTATATAACAGGGTGTCTCATTTTGGATGCATTTTTCTTTAGTTTCCAACATTCACTTACATCCGGATAGAATGTTTCTCAGGTGAACCTTTCATTTTACCAAGGTATCCTTCTGACAAGATCATCCTTATGGAGTTGTGTCGGCAACTGATCTATGTGCACGAAAAGCAATTGCAAGCACATAGGACCAGATTGAAGTTCCCAGAATCTATTGGCAGGTACTTAGTTTTAACTAACCCCAAGGCCAAGAACATGGAGGAAGAGATGCAATGGAACACTATGAGAAGGTTCAAAGCATGAAATAATTTTGATTTTCGTGGCATGAAGAATAAGCTCAAAAGAAACTACACCCATGTTTTTAGGTTTGAGGATGTATGGGTGGATTGCCAAGATAAAGAAGACATAAGAAGAATGGATTTCAGTCGTCTTACCCTAGAGCAGATTGAAAATTTGGATTTGGCAAAAAATCCCAATGACCATGGAGGACATTGATGACATAATAGACACAGTCTATTATGAAAAGAAGATTGTCGACTCTCCACTTCCACTGATGCAATGATCGAAAAAGGTGAGTAAGTCTATCACTCAAAGAATCTCCCCCATTTTGGCAAATACCAATGCATGGTTGTTGAAAACGAATCTTGGAATGAAACATCTCCGTGCTAGTTCCGGACATGATGATAATAGTGATGGCTCAGTTGGTAAGACAGCTATGGATGAAACAAGAACCAAGAGCAGAGAAGATCCACAAGCACCATCCTCGGCCCCTATAACACAATCTAAGGGGAAAGGACCCAAAATCAAGTTCACAGTTAAAGGGTCCAAAAAAGGTGAATCGTCTTCAGCACCGCAGGCAACAGTCATAAAGGAACCAAAACAACAACCTGCTAGAGAGACTGAGAATGAAAAGGAGCCAGAAGAAGGTGAAATTCCTCATCAAGAGGAAGCACAAGATGAAGAGTCATCACATCATGGCGAAATTAATGTCCCTGCCACCTCACAGGCGCCAACCCATCCAGAAGTTGTTATTCATTCTATTGAAACTGACTCAGATCAAGAGGATGAGGGATTTGATGATGAGGAGTTAGATTTGGACATGTCACAGTCATAAGTTGCTCAACAATTTTTCACATTATCCAATTTTTCTAGTTTGGATGATATTCCTTCAACCACCATTGAATCTTCAATGTTGGATTTTCCTAAAGCTATGGAGCAAGCATTTGCAGAACAACAGATGATGAATTTACCTTCTACGATGGTCATAATAGAATTTCCACCTCTGGTAAGTACTAAAATTATTTCCACTGCACCTTCCACTCTCCCCTCTGTGGCTGTAACTGAAGAGGTAGTAGCAGCAACTGTTACTACATCAACAAGCATATCACTGGATACTTCAACATTGATACCAATAACAACATCTATAAACGTTGGAAGTTCGAGTCAGTTTGCTCCTGAAATACCGAGTGATTCTCAACAAGAAGCCACTACTCCACCTGCCAATCCAGAATTTCCACCTTGGATGGAGGTAGTGGCACCCAAGGAGAAGAAACGGGTAATTTCGCTTGATGAGTTTGATTTTGAGCAGTTGGTCCCTCCAAATCCCAAAGGAACAAAGAAGTCGAAGACTGTCACTCGGGTGTTAGTAGATCTGTCTACTAAAAGGAAATATGTTGAGGTCATGGTACTGTCGTCAGATAAGAGTAAAGATAATATATAACCTGAAGACTATACCATGCAAACTGTAGAGCTGGGAGTAGAGACACATGAGAGTGTTAAGCTAGATTCTCAAATGGCTTTTAACTCTTTGTTATAGAGGTTTGATCAAGAGAGGGATGAGAAGAATGAATTAAAACAGAAGTACGAGAAAATTAACCAATGTTCTTCTCAAAGTTACACAATCTTCCCAGAAAATTGAGCCCATAGGTTCCTCAATGGACAATGAAACTCTTAAAAAAGTTGAACAGGTGGGAGCCAAGGGTCGAGTGGTGGATGAATGGATTGCACAGTTGAAATTAGAAGGGTCTCATCTTCTAGGTTCAACAATTGGGTTATTGGCCAATTTTGAAGTAATCCAAAGTCACATGCAAAGTATCAAGACTTCATTATCTCAAGAAATTGAAGATATTGAGAAGAGTACAACTGTTTGGAGCAAAATGGAGGACTTCCGAATAGATGTCCTCATTGAAAATAAAGTGGTTCCCACAAGAGAAAAATATATCCAAATCTTGTCACTATTGTCTCACAAGAAAGAGACAATAAGATTGATGATTGCAGAGTTGGATCGAGAAAGGAAGGAAGGTGATGATGAGATTGATCTCATTTCTACCAGAATTGTTAATCTTCCTTGTTATCTATATGATGACAATCAAAATCTCGTTACTAGTGATGCCATCACGTAGGAATTTCTTTCCTTAATGGATCACTGCACGAGACAGGATTTCTCACTAAGTGCATTCAACAAGTTATTGGAGATCCAAGTCAGTTTTGAGGTCCTTGCATCCATGCTAAAGGATGTGAAAAAGAAATATGTGAAAGCTAAAGATGCAATTTCCCGTGTTCGTGTGATCACAGATTCTACCCCAATGTCGAACAAAGCAGATATGGAAGCCATCCTAACTAGGTTCGAAGAATTCCACAAATGAAACGAGGAGGAGAAAGATGAATAAAGTGTCCCCTTTTTGACACTTTCTTTTCATGTAGTTGCATTGTTAGATGCTGCAAGTTTTCTCGCAGCTGCATATTTTCTTTCTATTGTAGTTGTAGTCAAGTGGGACTGTGCAATTGAATTAGTCAATTGTGCCCACATGTTTCTCCACTTTTTTTCCTATATAAGGAGGACCCTCATTTGTAAATATTTATCTTGAATTATGCTAAGCAAAACTCTACCAAATTTTTGCCTCAACTAAGACTTTGAGCTTTTGTGGTGAAGATTTGATCAAGCAAATAAAGAAAACAATTTTATTTGATCTCAAACTTTGTGTTGTGTCAAAAATAATTTATATGAGTTAATGTTCTTATGTTCATTACTTATATATGTTTTTGAATTCCTTGATATCAAAGATATTGTTAAGTGGGTAAAAGAGCTCTCGAATTGTGAAAGTAGACTTTGTGCTCCTTGAATATTTGGGAAACTTTCTATTGTTAAGTGATTAGTGGTAGGCTTTGTATTGCTACTGTTGTTTGTAGTTTTAAGGATTGAGGAATTACACTTGAAGACTTTGAGTTGCAATTTGAATTCCTTACCCATTGTGATAATTAGTTTAAGTTAGTATTACATTCAAGAAAGACTTTGTGTTTCTTGCTTGTAAAATTTGGTACAGTTTGTTGGATTAATTTGTTCATTTCTTTAAGTATCACAAGTGATAGAGAAATTATAACAAAGTGGAGGGAGAATACATAGACTCTGAAAAAAGAGAGTTATATGCCCAAAACTAACCCACAAATTTTAATTTGTTGTTAATTAGAGAAGAAATTTTGAAGGGAACCTCCCCTTGATGAGAGGAGAGATTAATTTCTCAACATAGTTGTGTGTGAATTATATATTTTGTCATTGGTACGCTAGCGACAAAATATTCACCCAAATTAAAGAACATATATAAGTAATGAACATAAGAAAATTAACTCATATAAACAATTTTTGACACAACACAAAGTTTGAGATCAAATAAAATTGCTTTCTTTATTTGCTTGATCAAATCTTCACCACAAAAGCTCAAAGTCTTAGTTGAGGAAAACATTCAGCAGAGTTTTGCTTAGCATAATTCAAGATAAATATTTACAAATGAGGGTCCTCCTTATATAGGAAAATAGTGGAGAAAATGTGGGCACAGTTGACTAATTCAACTACACAGTCCCAACTTCAAGTACCCAAAGTTCTCCTCAAAATCTAAATCATCACAAGAAGTACGATCATCATATGTAAATTCATTCATCTTCATCAATAGGAACAAAATCTAAAAAAGGAATATAACCGAGATGCATGATCCACAACCCCAGTCACAATGATAGCTCTACTCTCCAAGTCTCTAATGATAACTGACTCAAGTGAGAACTCCACAATTTTCTTTGTTGCCCCATGTGTAATTTGATAGATGGAAAGAAGATTGTTTGTCAAGGGGGGTACACACAACACATCATTGAAGGAGTTATCCCTAATGGAAATAGATCCTTTCCCAATCACATCCATGTATGTATGATTGCCCATCAAAATCTACGGCATGGTGCAAGGCTCAAATGAAGAGAACATAGATTGTGAAGATTTCATATGATGAGAAGCCCCTGAATCTAGAAGCCATCTCCCTGAATAATGACTTGTAGAAGCACAAAGAGCTTATCCTTTTCTTGTCTCAAAAGAGTGAGTCCTCCCACTTGTTGCTGCCATAAATGCTTTTCCTTTCTCTTTGATTGAGAGGAAGTGGAAGGTGACGAATCCTCCTTCTTGTAGGTATTAGGAAAATTCATGTCGTTCTTTTTGAGGATATGGAGGAGCTCATCAATCTTCTTAGAATGGCAACGATGCTCCTCATGACCAACTTTTTTACAATAGGCACAGGTTGGTGTCTCCTTCTTTGGTGAATTTTCCTTCTTGGAAGGGGATGAATCTCCTTGTTGTAGAGAAGGTGGTGCTTTGTCCTTAGGCCTTGATTTCCCTTTCTTCTTGTTTGAGTTGTCCTTTCCTTGATTTCCTTTGTTCCCTTGACTTGCCACATATGCTTGAGACTTAGAAGTCTTAAGAATGCCCATGCTTATCAACTTAGTTTGTTTCATCATCAACATATCTGTGAAAGCATCAAATGTAGGCATTTTGTAGCTTGAACCCATTGTCATCCTATGGGTTTGAAAACTAGAAACAAATGATGCATATTCTTGTGGAAGTTTGCCCATCAAATTGTAGATCAATTGAGTATCCTTCTTATCAATTCCACAATCTTTGATTTGTGCCCTTAACTCATTTGCTTTAGTGACATAATCTTGTATTATATCAAAGTTATTGGGATCTAACATGGTGAGATGACTTTCAATTTGATATCCCCTAATCTCATCAACTTGTCCATACAAGTCTTGAAACCTTTCCAAGCATCCTTAATTAAAGTACATTTCTCAATATGAAAGATGAGATCCTTTGATACATAGTTTATTAAGGTACTAATTGCCATGATGTTCTTAGTGAGCCAATCCAAATGACCATTGGGATTAGCCTTAGGATCAATGGGAGCAACAATAGTTCCATCAATGTAACGAGTTAATCATTTTTTGATTAGTTTACTCCATGCATCAATTCTCCAAGTAGCATACTTATGTGGAGTTAAGAGAGAACAATTAGGAGAACCCCATAACAATGAAATGAAAGAACACAAGAGAAAAAGAGCACAAGAGACACCCCCCCCCAAATTCACTCAGTCAAAGTACCCCACTAAAATGATGATTTTGACACTTTATATGTAGTGCGTGTACAATAGGCCACTTGCAAACAATGACAAAGTGGACTTCTAATTTTGTTTTACAACTTTCCCCAATAGGCTAAGAACTACAATGAAAAAGACCAAAAGGATAGATCTATGGAATACAAGTGCCAAATTGGCCAAAAAGGACCATATGTTTAAAGTACGATTTCCACTCAAAATCACTATAAATTGATAGTTGATTATGAAATTAGATGAAAAAATCATGCACTTTCAAAAAAAAAAAGCACTTGAAAAGGAGTTCGTATAAGCCCAACAGAGTCTTGGAAGTTGCAGAAATGGGGATTGGACTGGTATAGTCACCAAAAACTGAATTTTCTGATAAATTTATCCACACAAACCAGAAAATAACACCACCATGTGAAAGTACACAAAAAATTAGCCCAAATAAAAAAACATGCATTAAAAAAGGAGACAAAATGAGAAAGATATGGGCCTTCAAAGTTGGGCCAAAAAACAAAACTGCTCAATCGAGAGGGGTTTGAAAATTTCAAAAAATGATGATGCAGGCTGATGTCATCATTTCACTATCTTAAAATTGATGCTCGTATGATCATCACAAAACCGTCGCAACCCCTTTGGCTGACTGTACGAATGATGACATCAACGAGTACAGAGGATGATGTGGCAAAATCTGATTGGGTTCATATAGTATGAACTTGTTGACATGTTTGTTGTCTAATGATACGATCGATGATGCGGCAATTGACTGTGCAGGTGACGTGTCAGCTCATTGGATGTTGACATGGACTTCCAACTGTATAAGTCATACAATGACTGACTGTGTATATCGTACGATGTTGTGGCAGATGGTGTCAGACCGTATTGTTGACTTGGTGCGAGCTGGGTGCTCCAAGGGCGTATCAAAATCTGCCATTTGTTGGAGATGCTAACTGTTTCAATGAATATCTCGTCGCCACATGGCGTGTGTTGGCAAGTCCTGGTGGGGCCGTTGGAGCTCAGAGCCAGTGGTGGAGTTGCTGAGCGGATACTGAGGATGACAAAATACATAGGGTTGTCGGTGGAGATGAACGATCGACCGATGGAGAGACCGATGAGAGTTTGCAGTCACCAGAGAGCAGAGCACTGATGAGGGAGTGTGGTGGCCGACGATAGAGAGGAGTGGTCGAGAATTGTCGGTGGGAGCAACTGAGAACACAGTTGGGCCCGAAGCGGAGTGTGCAGGGACCAGCGACGGGAGGACAAGCGGCCGACGGTGGGAGGAAATTGGGAAATGGGGGCCCATGTTAGGATAATCGGTGGACAACTGAGAGGGGGGTGAATCAGTTGTCAATAGATTATAAAACTTTAAGCTCACATAACCTTCTATCGAAATGCATAAACCAAATACCGGAATAATAGATGTAACAGTTAAGCATAAACATAAATTACAGAATAATAAACCAACCATCCATAACACATGACACCAAGATTTATACGTGGAAAACCCGATAAAGGGAAAAACTATGGTGGGAAGCCTACCCACGATCAGATAATATTTCTTCAGCAAGTATGTGATTACAATAAGAGGGACCTGCACATGCAGGAAGACACACTGCTCATCACAAAAGGACCCTCACTAACTATAAAGAAATCCAAACTACAATTCGGAAAGATGAGTGAACTGCAAGAATAACATCTCCTATGCCTGAGTATAGTTCTGGTTAAGCTCAATACCAGAGGTCTTAAACCTCTTTCAAAAACCCAATTCGATCACTATGATCGACCAAAACCTCTGCATATGCTTACAACATTATTCGCACACAAAGAATCCTATATCCCATAAACCCACGATCTACAAAGAAATCTTACATCATATTTATACCAACCCGAGACCTAAACAATTAGGTCAGCGACCTAAAAGATAATACAATAGATCCTTGCCATATGCCAAATTAAACACCACCGATCAACTAGAACATGAACAAGATAACCATCAACATCCTTATAACCTTCTAGAAGCCGCACCAACACCACTTATCGGATTCATCAAAAGATCTTCATCAAAGAGTTGTCGGTAAAACCCTTACTGATGACCAAAAGGCTTACTAGAACAAATGATAGCATCCAGATCATCAAATCCTGAACCAACTGAATGTGACACGCATCAGGGACACATGAATAACCAATCCAAGCCAATACCACAAGATGGACCAAATCAGAGAATACCGGAGATGGTCTCCAGATCAATTAACATAATCCAACTACTCTACCAGAAGCATGTAGACAACAAAATAGCTAGTGTTGACATCAATGCAACACATAATCAATTCCTCCATATTGCCAACATCTCACCCTTTGGCATTGATGGCAACACTATATGTGAAAAAACATCCAAGTGCCAAGAAAATGCCAAACAAGTCTCCCCCAATTGAAGACAACCAACAAACACTCCAAGAACATATGACAATGAAGTTCTGAATCAAAAACCAAACTCCCCCTGAGAATGATATCATAGTAAAGCTCTATTTTTCACATATATCTCTCCCCCTTTGACATCAATGCGAGAAATATGACATAAACATCAAACAAAAAATCATATAACCTCTAAACCACATAGCTGACTACTCCCCCTGAGTAGTAACATCAACACATCAATCCAGAATGAATGACAGCGCCGATAAATGCATACCGGACTGATGCCAATCAACATCACTCGAGTCTCTATCAGAGGGGCAAAAACTCCCAATCTGTCTATGAAGTACTCAAATGATTCCTTAGGCAAAGGTTTAGTGAAGATATCTGCAATGTGCTCTTTGGTGTTCACATAAACTAGTCTGACTTCATTTTCTTCCACCTTCTCCTTCAGAAAATTATACTTAATAGAAATATGCTTAGTCTTAGAATGAAATACCAGATTCTTTGATATATCAATAGCATCAAAGTTATCATAGTGAATAACTACCGGTTCATTGCAATCAACCCTTATATCCTTCAACATTTTCTTCATCCATAAAACTTGTGTACAGTTAGTAGTAGCAACAACGTACTCAGATTCAACAGTAAATAAAGAAGTACATGATTGCTTCTTGTTGATCCATGAAACAAGTTTCTTTCCAAGAAAGAAAGCTCCACCGGATGTTCTCTTCCGGTCATCAACATCTCTAGCCCAATCAACATCTGTATATGTACATAGTGTAAAGTCATCATCTTTAGGATACCACAAACAATACTCAGTTGTTCCTTGCAAATACCTAGAAATAATTTTCATTGCACACTCATGATTCTCTCTAGGATCACTCTGATATCTTGATACAATACAAACAACGTTCATTACATTTGGTCTAGTCTGAGTTAGATATAACAAACCTCCAATCATAGATTTGTACCTTGTAGGATTTACCGAGCTGATACATATTTCTTTTGTCAATTTCTCACTTGTAACCATAGGGGTACTGACCGGTTTAGAATTTTCCATACCAAATTTCTTCAACAACTCTCTAGCATACTTAGTTTGATAGATGAAAATACCTTTATCATTCTGAGTAATCTGCAAACCTAAGAAAAATTTCATCTCCCCAATCATAGACATCTCAAATTCATTCTTCATATTTTCAGAGAATTCCATGCATAATTTATCCTCACCTCCAAAAATGATATCATCAACAAATACTTCAACAATCAATATGTCATCATGAATGATCTCATAATATAAGTTACTGTCAACATTACCTTTAGTGAAACCAAGCTTCAAAAGATATGTCAATCTGGCATACCAAGCTTTAGAGGCTTGTTTCAGTCCATATAATGCTTTCCTTAACCTAGAAACCATGTTTTTATCATCTGAAAGTGAAAAACCATCAGGTTGCTCAATATAAACTTCCTCTTCAAGATCTCCATTCAAAAATGCACATTTAACATCCATCTGATAAACCTTGTATTTCTTATGGGCAACATAAGCAAGAAATAATCTCACAGCCTCAATCCTAGCTACCAGAGAAAAAGTCTCATCATAATCAATTCCTTCCTTTTGAGAATATCCTTTACATACCAATCTAGCCTTATTCCTAACAACTTGTCCATCCTTATTCAATTTGTTCCTAAAAACTCATTTAGCTCCAATAATTCTTATTTTTAGGCCGAGGAACCAAAGTCCATGTGTTGTTCTTTTCAATCTGATCTAATTCCTCTTCCATAGCTTTCATCCAACATTCATTTTTACAAGCTTTAATGATTGATGTCGGTTCAAGTTGAGAAATTAAACATACCTCATCAGTTTCCAACCTTCTTCTTGTCATTACTCATTTGTTCTTGTCTCCAATGATCTGATATTCTGAATGATTTAACCTTGCATACCAAGGAGTTTTCTGACTTTCTATTTCCCTACTCTAATCTTCAGTCACTGTTGAATTTTCTGATACTATCGGAGTAACTAGTTCAACATTTTGTTCCGGTACAAGTGCTATCGGTTCAGTTATGATCATCTCTGCTGGCAATTGACACTAATTGGATTTAGTTGTGTTGTCATTGATGGCAACACACACCATTTTGGGTTGGTCACTTAACCGATACTCACCGGTATTCATTGTTTGACAACCATCATTCAAGTCATCTGACACACAAGGAACCAACACTGACAAACAAGGGAAACCGATAAACTAGGAACTAGTATATGAGGCCGACATGGGAGATTGATTCGACAAGTTTACATGACAACGATCAAAGGCATCGGTCTTGAAGTTTAATGAATTTATTCTTGTCTAGGCCGACATGTAAATAAATTGTAATATCATTGTAAGCCGACATAAGGCATTTATATTTGTGTTTGTGAAGGGTATTTAAGTTAGTCCGGTTAGGTTATTTTGGTAATGTAATGGAATATAGTGATGTGATATTGTGCGAGTGATCTTGATCGACAGAATGCGAATGTAATATTCTATAGTTGGTCTTGGATATTGGTTTAGAGGTTTGGGAAGCGAAACAAGATACCAGTAAGGGAGGACACAGTGGAAACTGGTATAGATTGTGCTTTAACCAGAACTCATCTAGCATAACAGATGCACTCTCAGAGTTCAAAATTTTGTTTGTAATTCCATATTTGGTGTTTGTAGTCAGTGAGGCTACTTTTGTGATGAGAAATGTGCTCTAGGTTGTTGGCCTTCTTGCTTGTGCAGACCCCTATTGTAATATTTATTCATTTGGCTAGTGGATAGATATTGTGGGTCACCAATCCCACCGTGTTTTTTCCTCTTTGAGGTTTTTCTCAAATAAATCTTTGTGTTATGGTGTATGCTCTTGTGGTTGCTTCATTTCTATTTGTTGTTGTACTCTTTATGATTACCGGTTACTGAAATATTTTGTTAATAAGGTTAAAATTGATCTTGTCTGTAGAACATTGATTCACCCCCCCCTCTCAGTGTTCTTGGATTCCAACAATCTCCACTTTCGGTTCTCTCTCATAAGCTCTAATTTGACCTTTGTACAACTCATCCACCTTGACATTAGCGCTCTCCACGATTCTCTGCAATCTCTTGTTATAACATCTATATGCTTTGCTTTCATTAGAATAACCAAGAAATATCCCTTCATCATATCTAGGATCAAACTTTCCAATGGAATCATCTCTTTTGATATAGCATTTACTACCAAAGATTCTGAAATACTTAACTGAAGGTGTATGACCAAACCATAACTCATAAGGTGTCTTATTGATGTCTCCTTTGATATGAACTCTGTTGAATGTGTATATCATTGTGGTCACAACTTCTCTTCAATAGATATGAGGCATATTATCTTCCATCATCATAGTTATAGCCACATCCAAGATAGTTATGTTCTTTCTTTCCACAACACCATTCTGTTGAGGTGTCCGGGGGGGGCAAACAATTGTCTCCTTATCTTGTGCTTCTCACAATAATTGTTAAACTCACCGGATGTGAATTCACCACCCTGATCTGACCTTAAGCATTTAATCTTCAACCATGTCTATGTCTCAACTTTAGCTTTAAATATCTTAAACTTTTTAAAAGCTTCAGATTTTTCCTTCAGAAAAGTAACCCACATCATTCTAGAATAGTCATTAATGATTAGCATAAAATATCGATCACCTTGAAAACTCTTTATTCTAGCAGGACCACATAAATCAGCATGAATAAGATCAAGAACATCATTAGATTTATCTTGAATACTCTTAAAAGAAGTTCTGACCTGCTTTCCCAACCGACATTCCTTACATACCAGATTATAGGGCTTCACAATCTTAGGTATATCTCTAACAACCTTAGTTGAACTGATCTTTACAATGCAATTAAAATTCACATGACACAACCTCTTATGCCATAGCCAACTCTCATCAATTTGTGCAATCAAACATGTCTTCTCACTGAAGTTCAAATGGAAGATGTTACCTTTAGTCTGTGTACCGGTTGCAATCTCCAAACCAGATCTGTTAATGATTTTGCATTTTCCATCCTTGAATTGTAATTGAAATCCCTTATCCACCAACTATCCTACACTCAAAAGATTATGCCTTAAACCTTCAACATAATAAAAATTATCAATATTATGCTTAACATCCAATGATATAGTTCATCTTCCTCTGATCATGCATGCTTTGTCATCTCCAAATCTAACCAGTTTCACCCTTCAAATTCTTGCAAAGATAAAAACTTCATTTTATCTCCAGTCATAAGATTTGAACAACCATTGTCTATCACCCATTAATCCTTGTCTTCAATTCTAGCAGCAAGGGACTTTTCCTCATTTTGAATAATAGGTACCGGAGCATCTTCCTTAATAGCCAAAATACCCATTCCTTACCACTACCGGATCCACTAGCCGAATCTTGTGTTGGTTCATAATCAGAATCAGTTACACCTTCCTCATCCGCATAGTAACATGATTTGTCTTTGTTTCTCCTGTACTTATGCTTGTTCTGATAATCATGGTTAGACCTAAAAGATCTTCTAGCTCTCTCTTCAAATATTGAATTTCTCTCAGGACATCTAGCTGCAAAATGACCTATCTTATTACATGCAAAACATTTAAAAGGTGATTTTCCTTCATACTCACTTCTAGCATGCCCTTTAGGTACTTTTCTAGCAAATAGGGCTTCCAGTTGCTCAAACTCTTCATCTTCTTTCTTCATTTCATCCAGTTCCTTCACATATAAAACTTTCCAATCACTCTTGCCGGTTGATGATGTATGTGCATGAAAAGTATATTCAATCTTTGCAGCTCCTTGAGGACCAAATTCTTCAAGCTCAAAAGCAGACAATTTTCCAACCAAAGTATCTCGGTTAACAAAAGTGTTAGCCATTGTTCTCAGCTCATTAATTGCAGTAGCCTTCATCTTGTAAGTTGGTGGCAAAGCTCTCAAAACTTTAGAAACAATCTCATCTTCGCTCAGAGATCCACCACAACACTGAATTCCCATAACAATTTCATTAACTCTTTCCATTAAAGCAGTAATCCTTTCATCTTCTTCCATCTTCAGGTTCTCATACCATACTTGGTAACCATCAAGTTTAGCAATTTTAACAGTAGGGTCACCTTCATTCAAAGCTTCCAACTTATCCCATATAGCCTTCACATTAAATTGGTCAGTTAATTCCATAATTTTCTGATCAGATAGTGCGCTTAAGAGTGCTTCTCTAGCTCTACAATCATTTTCAATGTCCTTATCCAAGCTTGTCGGAGGAGGATTGCCAGATGTCGGAGGAGGAGGAGTATAGCCTTTCTTCGTGATCTCCCAAATTTCTTTCCCAATATCTCAAATGAGTCTCCATCTGAATCTTTTGTACTCTGTAATTTGTCAAATCAAGCTTAGGGGTTTCTCTCCAGAAAACAGATGCAGTTGAATTATTAGTTGTCATAGGATCTTCCTCAAGCAATTAAGATTCTGCAAAAGAGGACCAATTGTTAGGATAACTGGTGGACAACTGAAAGTGGGGGGGGTGAATCATTTGTCAACAGATTATAAAACTTTAAGCTCACATAACCTTCTACCAGAATGCATAAACCAAATACCAGAATAGCAGATGTAATAGTTAAGCATAAACATAAATTACAGAATAATTAACCAACCATCCATAACACATGACATCAAGATTTGTACTTGGAAAACCCGGTAAAGGAAAAAACCATGGCGGGAAGCCTACCCACTATCAGATAATACTTTTGCAGCAAGTATGTGATTACAATAAGAGGGGCCTACACATGCAAGAAGACACACTACTCATCACAAAAGGAGCCTCACTGACTACAAAGAAATCCAGACTACAATCCGGAAAGATGAATGAACTGCAAGAATGTCATCTCCTATGCCTGAGTACAGTTCTGGTTAAGCTCAATACCGGAGGTCTTAAACCTCTTTCACAAACCCAATTCGATCACCTATGATCGACCAAAACCTTTGCATATGATTACAACATTATTCGCACACAGATAATCCTATATCCCATAAACCCACGATCTACAAAGAGATCTTATATCGTATTTATACCAACCTGGGACCTAACAATTAGGTCAGCCACCTAAAAGATAATACAATAGATCTGTTACATAATCTCACAAACCAATGATAAACCAAGTTGGCCTAAGATCAAAACAACATAATCCAAACAATAAATCCATCTGGTGATGCAACGGGAGCATCAGTGAACACGTTACACAAACCGGTCCATAACCTAGCAGAATAAGACCAAACCTATAATAGGTCACCATAAGCCAAATAAAACACCATCGATCAACTAGAACACAAATAAGATAACCATCAACATCCTGATATCCTTCTAGAAGCCGCACCACCACTTATCGGATTCATCAAAAGATCTTCATCAAAGCATTGTTGGTAAAACCCTTACTGGTGACCAAAAGGCTTACTAGAACAAATGATAGCATCCAGATCATCAAATCTCGAATCAACTGAATTTGACACGCATCAAGGACACATGAATAACCAATCCAAGCCAATACCACAAGCCAGACCAAATCGGAGAATACCGGAGATGGTCTCTAGATAAATTAACATAATCCAACCACTCTACCGGAAGTCAGTAGACAACAAAACAACTAGTGTTGACATCAATGACAAAACACCAATGCAACACATAATCTATTCCTCCAGATTGCCAACAACCCACTCCCTGCAAAAGCTGCAGACATGAGTACGACAAAGAGGGCAGGTGTAATTACCCCCCGAATAAAATAATATATATTTTTTATTTAATAAAAAAAATTCAAATACATGCAATATAAAAAAACTGTGAAATAAAATATAAATGAGAATTTAAAAATCAATTTCGCAGAAATTTTTTTATTTTTTGCAAATCCGTATCGTACTGCCCAAATTGGGCAAATTTTTTCCTCTAAGCCCCGAAATTGATTTTCTTCAAAATATGTCAAATTTATACTCAAAATTTATTGAAATGGTCACCCAGACGCAATGGTGAGGTTGGATCTGGTCTAGGACGCCTCTAAAAGATACTGCTCATCAAATCTGCCTCTTGACCTCCTTCAAAGATGCAATTAAATTTCTCCAAAGGCTATGCAATGGTGCTCCAACCACTCTCATACCATGTGAGATTATGCTTGAAGCAACCAAGATCAAAGAGACCAAAAAATAGCATAATTAAGAGAGAATATTGTATGCGGGAAAAGCGGGGCTATGAAACTCAAAATGTGAAAAATGATGTTCAATGAGCTTGTCCACATACCCACAAGACTTCTTGGTGCAAGTTATGGAGTCATGAGGAATGAATCAACTTCCCAAGGTGGGTTCCATGGTTCTCTATCTCACAAGGTCCCTCAAGCCAATGACTTTGCTCTCATATCACTGAGCAAAGTGACTTAGGGATGACGAATGCAAGAACGAGGGATGCTTTAGATTGGTTTTAACATGAATGCATCCTATTTATGCATGATTATAAATGAGTTAAACTAGATGATAAGATGACAAGGTTAGTAATAATTCTATCCTAACAGGATATACTAGTCAATGATTTAAGCTAATGATAATAGAAATACTCTAAAATGCTTATTAGATTAATTCCTATTATAAAGAGAGGCTAGATGTATTGATAAAATTGAGCATAAATGAGATACTAAAAGCTTGGATCCTGAAATGGAGGAATGAGGGCTCTATTTATAGAAGAAATAGGGCAATGGATGGTTTGGATTGAAGGATCTAATCTAATCAAGGGTCAGGATTGAAAGTTATCAATCCATGTTTACAATTTCCACCAATGAAATGGTGACAATTGTCAACATAAGACTGCTTGAGAGGAGATGTAAGAAGCATTAAATGCTTGAGAAGACCTCATGGTTACCTTAAAGGTAAGGGTTAAGGTTAGGTTAAGGTTATCCATTGGATAAAGCTTTTACACAAAGGACAAACTCTTGTGCAAAGGTTAAAGGGATAACCATGGTCAAAGCAATAAATGCTTGATGAGACCCCTGGGTTAGAAGAAGGTTAAGTTAGGCAAAAAGTCTCTAACCATGCCACTAAGGGTTAGTTAACCATTAATGGTTTGAAGACTTTGGGGACAAATTTGTAAGAGTCCTTCCAAATTTGGGGGTATTCAACAAGTTAGCTTGTTGAAGGCATAAAGGCTTTAATGCCTTTTGAAGACTTTACTCCAAATTTGAGAAGTGACCTCCTCAAATTTAGGGAAAGGGGATAATGGATGGGTTTAGGCTAATTGATTAGGATTCGATGGGTTCTAGAAGAATTTAGGAATAAGATTAGGAGGCAAGTGGGAGATGTAGGAAAATGCAAGTGGATGAGGGATGATAGGATTTAATTAAAATAAATTGCTTTATTTCAATTTGGTTGCAAGTTGGGAATTTAAATAAATTAGATTTTTTAATTGGGGTGAACTATTTAATTAAATGTAAATTTAATTAAAAAGTAGAGAGAAGGGATTTAATTAAATAAAATGATTTATTCAATTAAATGACATAAAGGACTCAAGTGAATTTAAATAAATAAATAGAATAATTCATTTAATCAAATAGAAGAATGTGGATGATTTAATTAAATTAGATGTAACTAAATAGAGGAATGAGAATAAAATGAACATTAAATATTCATTTAGCAATATGGTCATTTTTATACGTCTACAAATATAATATGACAAGAATAAACTGTATACCTATGAAGATGCAAAAGAGATCCACTAGATCATTACAAGAGCCTGCTCATAAAGGCATGGTTGAGAAACAAGAGAGCACATGGTGCAGGAGCACCTAGGTCCTAGTTTTCTAGTCTTTACAAATTTTGTCTTGTACTAATGCTAGCCAAATCAGTAGTAAATAAGGACTCCAGGAGGGTCCAAGAGTGAGTATTTTGTCAATGTAGGCCTAGGTGGAGTTCATTTTACCTAAGTTTGCATTTTTTTGTAAATAGTGTGTTTGAGAAGGTTTTTGGCCTTTTGGTTGGTCAAAAGTGTCAAATATTGTCAAAAGCCTTAGAGAGGGTCAAATAGGTCTTAGGCATGTTTGAAATGTCACATGTGATGACTGGACATAGGTCTCTTAGGTTGGAGAGATCAAAAGTGGAAAAAGCACAAAGTTGCAAAAAGTTGTCATGACAACTTTTGTCCTGAATTTGGTTAGCATTGAAGCTAGGGATTTCCCAATGCCATGGAAGGACTCCACATGTGGGAAGGATATATAAAACCTCTCTTGCACATTTACCAAGGTTGGTGTACTTGTATTTTGGAAGCAATAATTGAAACACAAGATTTTGGACTGCACTTTTCATTATTTTTGTCAAATTTTGCATTTCTTCAAGGTTTAATGGATTGAATCCATGAATCCAATGATGGATTGAAGTTTGGTAGTGTGTTTCAGGGTAGTAATTTCAATTTCAAGTTTTGTACGTAACATTTACTACTATTTTGGTGTTTTGTTTCACAAGTAGCTAGTTTTGGCTTGTAATTAGCAGTTTTTGCTAAAATGGGTGCCCCATAAAATCCCACTGTGTGTTCATCATGGCCTGTTGGTAAATGGTAGGCAACCCATTTTATAGTTTACATATGGAAGGAGGAGGTCTAAAAGTTTCACTTAATATTTTTAGCATCTTGCGCTAGGCGAGTCCAGGAGCAACTCGGCTAGAGAAGGCAAGATGAAAAGATTGCACAAATTGCAGGGGTGAATGTAAATGAAAGTCCCAAGCTTTTGGGAAGTTGTAATATGATTATACAGAATTTATTGTGTAGGAGGAAGCCTAAAGAGTTCCATTTGAAGGTCCAAAAACAAGTTTTACTTGCTGCTGCCAGTCAAGTGCCTAGAAGCCCTTGAAATTCTCATTTTGGGGTTTGTGTATGCAAAGAAGGGTTGGAAGCTTAAACCCACTGAAATACCTTGGAGTTGAGTGAATAATTGAAGAAAATCCACTCTTGTTTGGGGGTCCTTTGGATATTTTTAGCACAAGACCTCAAAACCGGTTCTAGGAGGCCTAATTGGGGCTCTTTCCCTTGTAGCCCTTTTCTAGACCAATTTTTGAAATTGATAAGAAACCTTTGGATTGAAAACCAAAAATGGACCTTAAAACCATCTAAAAAAATGAGAGAAGAACCCTCTACACCTTTGCAACATTTCAAGACATTTGGAGGGCAGTTTGATGAATTTGAGCCAAGAAGCCATCATGGAGCATATGGGGAACATAGTGAATTGGTAGGGTTCCTAGCAAGGACACTTGAAACAAACAACTTGGAGTGAGTAAGAGCCAAGCCCTAGAAGAGATTGAGAAGGACTTGTAGGTCTAGAAAACAACTAGGCCTGGTGAGTTGGTGGAATTGAGCAACATCAACTTAGTGAAGTGTTGAGTAGGCTAGGTGAACCCTATCAAATTGGTATCAGAGTCTACAAGATTTGGGCTAGTAAGGTTGATGTCCTTGTTTTTAGGAGAGTCAATTGGAGAAAACATGGTGACCAATGCTTAATTGGCAAGGAAAGTGGAAGGTCAAGAGGAAGAGAACAAGCTCCTGAAAGAAAAATTGGGAAGATTGGAGAGTAAGCTTGGTGATATTGAGGCCAAGGCAGAAGAAGCGTATGTAAAAGTGGAAGGAGTAGAAGGGAAGGGCAAGGAGGTGGCTAAGGTTGATAAGGTACCCACACCTGATCCTATTTTAGAGCAAGAACCCTTCATCAGAGCATTGAAGGCCCTGAGTGGGAATTCACTAAAAGGAATACCATTGTTCACTAGCAAGATGGAAGTGGAAGTGGTCCTAGAATGGATAGAAGGCATGGAGAACCATTTTGAATGTGAATGTATAACTAAGGCACAAAAGGTCAAGGTGGCCAAATCTAGGATGAGAGGCATTGCTCTCACATGGTGGAAGTTTGTGCAAGATGAGAGGAAGAAAATAGGCAAGGAACCTATCTCCTCTTGGAAGGGAATGGTGGTTAAAATCAAAGAAGCCTATCTCCCCGAAGACTATGAAGTACAAATCCATAGGAAGAGACAAAACCTAAGACAAAAAGACCTTGATGTTAGCAGCTATACGGAGGAATTCCAAAAACTATCTTAGATCTCAAGTGCTTGAGGAAGAAAGTCTCAAGGTTGCTAGGTATCTCAATGGACTACGGTGGAACATCCAAGAAGAAATCAGTTTGATGAGTCCAAAAAAAGTCCATCAAACCTTTCAACTTGCCCTTAAGGTGGATGAGGAACTAGAAAGAAGGCATGATTCAGGCAACAATAGGGGCAGGGGTAGAGTAAAGGATAATAGAGGGCATAGGGGAGGCTTTGGAGGAAGGAGTTCTGAACAAAGAACACAAGGAGAGTCTAAACTCACAGAGCAACAAGAGAGTGGCACTAGTAGAGGGGGATACAATAGAGGAAGGGGATCAAGCAGTGGTTCTAGAGGAAGATCCAGTGGCCAAGGTAGAGGTTCCTCATACTTTGCAACAATGAAGTGTTACCAGTGTAACCAACTTGGTCATCCAGCTTATAGGTGTCCAGAGAAGTCACAAGGTGGTGAGAGTAGAGTGAGTTATCTTCAGGAAGAGTCTTCAAGCAGCAAGACATCAGAAGTTTCCTTAGAGTCAGAGGTAGGCGACAACTTGATGATAAGAAGAACCTTGATCAAGGAACCGGTCAGTGAAGAACCAAGCCAAAGAAGGTCCTTATTTAGGATCGAATGCAAAATAATGGACAAGGTATGCAAAGTAATCATTGATTCAGGATCCACAGACAACATAGTGTCAGAAGAGGCAGTGAGTAAGCTCAGATTGTAAAGGATTCCTCACAATGATCCTTATAGAGTCACTTGGTTGAACAAAGGCCAACATGTTCTGGTTAATGAGCAAGCATGGGTGGATTTTACCACTGGAAGGTATAAGGATAAGGTATTATGTGATGTCCTACCCATGGATGCATGCCATCTTCTATTAGGAAGACCATGGCAATTTGATAGACAAGCTATCCATGATGGAGCCAAGAATGCATACCCATTCAAGAAAGATGGAGTCACATTCAAGATTTAGTCTATCCTTGAGGTAGGTGGAAAAAAGGCAGCAGGTCCTAATGTCCTTTTGGTGAGTGAAAAGCAGTTCTTAAAGACAACTGAGGAAGGTGAAGGTGTAGATTTTTCACTAGTGATGAAGCCTAAAGAGGAAGGCAAGAAAGAGCAGCAATTTCTACCAAAAGAAGTGCAAGATTTGTTGGAGAAGTTCAAAGGCATTGTAAGTGATGGGTAGCCAGCCACATTACCTCCCAAAAGAGCCATAAGCCACCAAATAGATTTCATTCCTGGAGCATCCTTACCTAACAAAGTAGCCTACAAAATGACTCCCCAATAAAATATTGAGATTTCCAAACAAATCCAAGAGCTTTTAGATCAAGGCCTAATTAGGAAAAGCACTAGCCCTTGTGCTATCCCTATTGTGTTAGCACCAAAGAAAGGTGGTACTTGTAGGTTGTGTACTGATTCTAGAGCCATAAATAGGATCACCATCAGATATAGGTTCCCTATTCCTAGAATAGAAGACCTAATGGATTGTTTAGGGGAAGCTAAGTTATTTACCAAGATAGATCTCAAAAGTGGATACCACCAAATCAGAATCAAGGAGGGTGATGAATGGAAGACAACATTCAAAACAACAGAAGGTCTTTATGAATGGCTTGTAATGCCATTTGGCTTGTCTAATGCTCCAAGCACCTTCATGAGGCTCATGAATGAGGACTTCATGGGTAAATTTGTGGTGGTTTACTTAGATGATATTCTCATTTTCAGTAAAGATAGAGCAACACATCTTAGCCATTTGGAAAGTGTATTAAAAAGGTTATATGATGAAAAGCTAACCATGAATTTGGAGAAATGTGAGTTTGTTAAGCGGGAATTGGTTTACCTTGGTTTTGTGTTATCTCAAGGAAACCTCAAGATGGATCCCAACAAGGTTGAAGCCATAGTGAATTGGCCCACTCCTAGATTAGCAACAGAGGTGAGAAGCTTCCATGGATTAGCTCAGTATTATAGGAAGTTAATTAGGCAATTCAGTGCTATATGTGCCCCAATGCTAGATACCATTAGAGGTGGTATGAAGGGCAAGTTTCAGTGGGATGAAGCAGAAAACAAAGGTTTTGAAACCTTGAAGGAGAAAATAGCTACTCAATTGGTGCTAGTGTTGCCTAGTTTTGAGAAACTTTTCATTGTGGAGTGTGATGCAAGAAATGTTGCAGTAGGTGTTGTCCTAAGCCAAGAAGGAAGACCAGTAGCCTTCCATAGTGAGAAGCTAAGTGATGCCAAGAGGAAATACTCCTCTTATGATCTTGAGTTGTATGCTTTGGTGTAAGCATTGAGAAAATGGAGACACTATCTCTTACCCAAAGAATTTGTGGTATACACAGATACCCAAGCATTGAGTTTTCTAAATTCCCAAGACAAACTCAGTCACAAACACATGAAATGGGTGGAGTATATGCAAGCCTATACATTCACCACTAAGCACAAGAAAGGGCAGCAAAACCGGGTGGCTGATGCACTAAGTAGGAGGCTCTTGACAGTATAAGAAATCCAGTTGAGAAGCACAGGTGTGGACAGTTTTAAAGACTTGTATGCAAAGGATGAAAACTTCTCAAGTGCCTACCAAGTGTGCAACGAGTATCAAAATCATTTCCATAGTGAGTACTTAGATTTTACTTTGCAAAATGGGCTATTGTTCAAAGGTGGACAACTTTGTGTGCCTAAAGGCTCAATGAGGGAAAACCTTATACAAGAGAAACACAATGGCAACCTTAGTGGTCATTTTGGAGTCAATAAGACTCAAGAGCTGGTTCAGAGATTCTATTATTGGCCAAGGATGAATCAAGATGTGAAAAGGTATGTGGAGACTTGCATAGTTTTCCAAAAAGCTAAGGGAACTTCAACAAATGCCAGTTTGTATCAACCTCTTCCCATACCAAGTAGACCTTGGGAATGCATTAGCATGGGCTTTGTGGTAGGTTTTCCAAAGACAAAGCAAGGATATGACAGTATTTATGTCATTGTGGATAGATTTAGCAAAATGGCTCACTTTGTGCCTTGTAAGACCCCTCATGATGCATGCCACATAGCTCAGTTGTTTTTCAAGGAAATAGTAAGGATACATGGTTTACCATTGCATAGTTTCAGATAGGGACTCCAAATTTATGAGTCATTTTTGGAAAACATTATGTCAAAAGCTTGGCACAAACCTCTCTTTTGGATCAACCTACCATCCTCAAACAGATGGGCAGACCGAGGTGGTGAATAGAAGTTTGGGAAACTTATTGAGGTGCCTTACCAAGGAGTATGACAGACATGGGATCAAATACTTGCACAATCTGAGTATGCATACAATGACACCATAAATAAGACTACTCGTAAAAGTCCTTTTGGAGTAGTCTATGGTGTGCACCCAAGAGGCATTTTTGAGTTGAGGGATTTAAGAAGTGTGGAAATCAGAAGTGGATATGCAGAGGACTTTTCTCAGTCCATGAAGGAGGTCCATGAATCAGTTAGGCAAGCTTTGAAGGAGAACACAAGCAAAATTAAACAAAAAGTTGATGAAAAGAGGAGAAATCTACAATTTCAAGTGGGGGATCTTGTTATGGTGCACTTGAACAAAGAAAGGCTATAGCAAGGAGTGCCAAACAAGTTGCAGATGAGGAGGATAGGTCCATGTGCCATTCTAGCTAAGTATGATGAAAATGCATACAAGGTGGATCTACCTAGTGACATTGGCTTGTCACCGGTTTTTAACATAGCAGACATGGTTGCATACAAGGGGCTAGTCCAAGGTGTAGAATGTAGTCACTCAGAGGTTTTAGATGATGTGAATAACCTTTAGTTACCAGCCAAGCCTAATCCTAAGGCCGAGAAGGTGTTAAGTTCAAGAATTGCCAAGAAGACTAGGTATCAAACCTATTGGGAACACCTCATTCAATGGAAGGGTAAGGATGATGTTGAGGCTACATGGGTCATGGATTTAGAGTTTCAGAAGCTTGGAATTGATCCAACACTGATTCCTCAAGAGGTGACATGATCTCTTTTTATTAGGGAGAATGGTGTAGGAGCACCTAGGTCCTAGTTTTCTTGTCTTTACAAATGTTGGCTTGTAATAACCCTAGCCAAGTCAGTAGTAAATAAGGACTCCAAGAGGGTCCAAGAGTGAGTATTTTGTCAATTTAGGCCTAGGTGGAGTTCATTTTACCTAAGTTTGCATTATTTGTGTAAATAGTGTGTTTGAGAAGGTTTTTGGCCTTTTGGTTGGTCAAAAGTGTCAAATGTTGTCAAAAGCCTTAGAGAGGGTCAAATAGGTCTTAGGAATGTTTTAAATGTCACATGTGATGACTGGACATAGGTCTCTTAGGTTGGAGAGATCAAAAGTGGAAAAAACACAAAGTTGCAAAAAGTTGTCATGATAACTTTTGTCCTGAATTTGGTTAGCATTGAAGCTAGGGCTTTCCCAACGCCATGGAAGGACACCACACATGGGAAGGCTATATAAACCCTCTCTTTCATATTTACCAAGGTTGGTGTACTTGTATTTTGGAAGCAATAATTGAAACACAAGATTTTGGACTGCACTTTTCATTATTTTTGTCAAATTTTGCATTTCTTGAAGGTTTAATGGATTGAATCCTTGAATCCAATGATGGATTGAAGTTTGGTAGTGTTTTGCAAGATAGTAATTTCAATTTCAATCTTTGTACGTAACATTTACTACTGTTTTGGTGTTTTGTTTCACAAGTAGCCAATTTTGGCTTGTAATTAGCAGTTTTTGCTAAAATGGGTGCCCCATAAAATCCCACCGTGTGTTCATCACGGCTTGTTGGGAAATGGTAGGAAACTCATTGTAAAGTGTACATATGGAAGGAGGAGGTCTGAAAGTGTCACTTGATATTTTTAGCATCTTGCCCTAGGCGAGTCCAGGAGCAACTCGGCTAGAGAAGGCAAGATCAAAAGATAGCACAAATTGCAAGGATGAATGTAAATGAAAGTCCCAAGATTTTGGGAAGTTTTAATAGGACAATACATATTTTCTTGTGCAGGAGGAAGCCTCAAGAGTTCCATTTGAAGGTCCAAAAACAAGTTTTACTTGCTGCTGCCAGTCAAGTGCCTAGAAGCCCTTGAAATTCTCATTTTGGGGTTTGTTAATGCAAAGAAGGGTTGGAAGCTTAAAACCACTGAAATCCCTTGGATTTGAGTGAATCATTGAAGAAAATCTACTCTTGTTTGGGGGTCCTTTGGATCATTTTAGCACAAGACCTCAAAACCGGTTCTAGGAGGCCTAATTGGGGCTCTTTCCCTTGTAGCCCTTTTCTAGACCAATTTTTGAAATCGATAAGAAACCTTTGGATTGCAAACCACAAATGGACCTTAAAACCATATAAAAACATGAGAGAAGAACCCTCTACACCTCTACAACATTTCAAGGCCTTTGGAGGGTAGTTTAATGAATTTGAGCCAAGAAGCCATCATGGGGAACATAGTGAATTGGTAGGGTTCGTAGCAAGGACACTTGAAACAAACACCTTGGAGTGAGTAAGAGCCAAACCCTAGAAGAGATTGAGAAAGACTTGTAGGTCTAGAAAACAACTAGGCCTGGTGAGTTGGTGGAATTGAGCAACATCAACTTAGTGAAGTGTTGAGCAGGCTAGGTGAACCCTATCAGCACACAATGATGACATGTGGCTCAATAAGATGCAAGGGTAGGTAGGGGTAAGTAGGAGAAATAGTAAAATATTCCACATGAGGTGGATCACCCACTCAAGGTGGAATTATCACTCCACAATAAGTGGATATGATAAAGTAATAACAAGATCACACCATAAAAGGTGGAAATTATCCTACATACACACTCCCAATGTATGCACATCTCCCTAAGTGTCTCATATGCAAACTAAAATGTTATGCATGTACCTAAGTGAACTTAAGTAAAGTGTAATTATATCCAAGATGAATAAATAATTACACCAACAAAAGGGAATCAACTTGGAAATGAGAAGAATTCAATATGTCCAAGTTCTTTGAATGAAAAGAAGTAACATGAAGTGAAAGAAGTCATTATCCAACACATGATTATTATAAATGTACGTAAAAAACAATGTAATCATATGTGAAATAGCAAATAGATCAAATCCATTAATTGCCATGATGATTCCAAGCAAATTGAAATAAATTAGGATTTTCTAAAGAAAACCTCTTAATTTATATAAATTGATGAGATTCAAATTTGATTTTTTTTAATTATTTTTGTATTTTTAGATTTAAATTTTTTTTTAAATGTGAAATGAGAATTTAAAAGTTGAGATTTGGAAATTGGAATTTACAAAATAATTAAATAATACAAAATTTTAGAAAAAAGATTATTCAATTAAATAAGCAAATTGATTTGTGATTTTTGAAAAATTATGCAACCACCTAGAAAATTTAAATTTAGAATTAGGGCTTTGAAAATAACCTCTTAATTTAAATTTAAAATTACCCACTAGAAGATTTGAATTTAAAATTAGGGCCTTGTAAAAAGAACATCTTAATTTTAAAATTAAATTTAAAATTAGGGCCTTGTAAAAAGAACCTCTTAATTTTAAAATTAGATCTAGGATTGAAAATTGAAAATTAAAAAATTGGGAAATGCACAATGTTAATTTAAATTTTAAAATTAGGGTTTTTTAATTAACCACTTAATTTTATAATTTTAATTTGAAATTTGATCCAAGATTGTAAATTTGAATTTGAAGTTGCTCTAAAATGATAAATTCAAAATTTAAACAACCGACAAGCTCAATTTTTAAAAATAAAATCTTTTTTTAAATTAGGGTTTTTGAAATTAATTGCTTAATTTATAAATTTAAATTTGAATTTGACTTGCAAGTGCAAATTTGAATTTTGAAATTAAAAAAGTACTCAGATCTGAAACAATTAATCCAAATTATGCAATTCACAAGCTCAATTTTGAAATTAAAAAATTAGGGTTTTAGTGAAATTAACCTCTAAATTTTTAAAATTTACTAGGATATCAAACTTGTAAATGAAAACTTGAATTTTAAATTGCATACACTCACATCTGAAAACAAAAATCGGAATTAAAGGTGTCAGATGTTGGGTTCACCAAAATGTAAAGGGGAAAATTTGATTTGGCAATTTGCAACATAGGAGGGATAAATCACCAAATTAATTTTGCCTGGGAAACCTTAACATTCAAAAGAAGGTTGGAATCCACTAGATTCGGTCACAAATCAAATAAGGAATGAATACTAAATGGATTGTATTGATTTGGGTTTCCCCTTTTGTAAGTTGAAATATTGAAATAGGTAAAGTGCTGAAAAATGAAGGTAAAACTAAGAAAACAGTGAGCTACATAAGCAGGATCGAGCTGAGCACCTAGAATTGAGCAATGTAAGCAGTTTGGATCTGACCCTTGCAAAAGCTCCTAAAAAGCTGAGACCAGGATGCGGCACCACGGTCCTTCGAACTTTTTGTGCTTCAAAAAGGGTTGATTTGTCTTTGTGAATGAAGGTTGTTATGGAAAGTACAACTCTATACCTGTTTCTTGCACACAGAAAGAAGGGGAAAAAGGTTGGGAATAGGGGTTTGCCTAAGTCAAACCCCAGTTTGAAATCAATCTTGAATGAAATATTGCAAATGCTTGAAATAAATGATGGGAAGGTATACCTCAAATCTGCAATGAATGATGATGATGCTTTTCTTCTTGACTGTAATCACATATGTTGTATGAAAATGACATGAACATGACAAAACCCTAATCATACACGCATGCTTGTAAATGAATGATGTAATGTTGTTCCACAATGGATATATGAAGAATATGAAGCCTTGAAGACCTCTATAAATGCTTGATGATGAGTACTTCAATGCTTGATTGCTTGAATGTAGTTCTCCCACTTATCCCTTGTATCCAATGCCTTCTTCCCAAATGAGAGGGAAAGACCTCCTTATATACTTGCCTGTTGTCAATTGTGCTAATTTTCTAACATAGGCGGACATGAAACAAGATTTCCTACTCAAATTTGAGATAGGGCAAGGGGCTTAAATTGGGCCTCAAATAGGGAGGACCAAGCGTCACACCCTGGTCCTACCCCATAAATGGGCCAGGGCTAAGGTGCAATGCAAGGTGAAATGATATATATGAACTTTGCTACATGGTACAAGCATAAATGAGTCTAGATCAAGCGTGAAGATGAGAAAACTAAAGCGAGGGCCCCAAATAAAGTCAAAATTGCAAAGGGTGCAATTTTAGGACACTACAATGACCAATGCCTTAAAACCTATGTAATAGAGTTAGAAAGTAAAATCATCAAAGTAATTAGATATGAAATTTTTAGTCTTAGATAAGCTTAAGTTACCTAAATTTGTCTTGCAAAGCTCCATCTCTCAACTACATTTTGATTTACTAAAGAATTGATCATACTTAGTTATCCTTATTCAAATTAATCACCCCACAAGATCACAATAAAAAAGGCTTAATTTAGAAATAATTGATTTTAGACTAATTAAATACAATGTGCACCTAAAAGTTTAATGGAGGTCCATTCAATAAAGGAGACAACATGCAAAGGATAAATGAGAAATATATCTTACATTGGTTTATTAAGGGGATTATACATTTGAATTTACAATAAATTTGTTACAAAATGGCTCTAGCTAATACATACTCGGAGATTGGAATGGATTATTTGCACACAATATTTTCTAATCAATTATCTCAATGCTAATAACCTCTATGTGTACTTGAATGACAAAGATCATCTCACTTGGAAGATTGACAAATTTGATGTAGATTTATAATTAGTTTCATAAGTTGTTATCATTTTTTAAAGTGCCACTTTGGTTTTTTAATTATCAAGGTTGGAAGCTATGAATGAGGAGGAGAAGTGTTGTGAATAAAAAGATTTTTTGGGATGAAACACTAATGAAATAAGGAAACTTTCATGAAATTGTTCATAGGATCCCATTCATGTACTATTAACCAAATAAATTTTCTTGAAAGAACAATGACATCTAACAACATGAAGGATGTGAGTTTCAAAATGGTGATACTAATTGCTTTGTGAGCTCCTAGGTTCTCATCCAAATCTACCTATCAT